>NC_141699.1:868731220-869981220 GCF_964263255.1 Lissotriton vulgaris
CTAGAGCCGCCAGAGATTGTCAGCTTTTGGGTGATGTATCCGGGTGAGCTCAGGTGTACAGCCTTGTGTGTCATGCAGGCGATTTTCAGATGTATTCTGGCTTCAAAAGGTAGCCAGTTCAGAGATTTCAAGTCAGGGGAGATATGCGAGTGTTTTTTTGACCCAGTGATGAGTCTCGCTGCAGCGTTTAGAGAAGCTTAGGGGTGCAGTAGTAGTTAGAGGGAGACCGCAGAGAGCGGTGCTGCCGTATTCTATTCGAGGAATGACTAGTGCTTGTACTGCAGTTTGGAAGTCTTTGGCCGGGAGGAAGGGTTTAAGTCTCCTCAAGGTATTGATTTGGTAGTTCGCTCCCTTAGTTGCCTTGCTGACATGTTGCTGCATGTTGAGATTGGTGTTGAGTGTTATGCCTAGGGATTTTGCTGAGTCCACGATGGTGGGTTGGACATTGAGTGCAGTTAGGTGTTTAAGCCAAAGTTGAGTGGTAGCGATCTTCGCTGGAGGTGAAATCAGAAGGAACTCTGTTTTCAGAGCATTGAGTTTGAGATGATTATCGGCAAGCCAGGATTGGGTGCTTCTAATCGTTGAGTTCAGGAGTAGAAAGTCTTTGGAGGATTGCCATTTGAGATATAGTTGGGTGTCATCGGCATACATGTGAAAGAGTACATTGGATGCTTGTAGCAAGGTGGTGAGAGGTTCCATAACTAGGTTGAACAGAGTTGGGGATAGAGAGGATCCTTTGGGGACGCCTAGCGATACCGGAATAGGCGAGGACATCAGGCCGTTGCTCTTGAATTTCTGCGACCTGTTGTGAAGGAAAGAAGTGAACCACTTAAGAACAGTCCCAGATAGACCCATTCTTGTGTTTAAAAGTCTGAGTAGATTCTCATTTTTGACGGTGTCGAATGCTGAAGAGAGATCCAGAAGGATGAGGAGGCAGGTATCATTTTGATCTAGGATTTGAAGGGCATCGTCGTCTATTATGTGAGTCATAGCAGTTTCTGTACTGTGTCCTGCTCTGAAGCCTGATTGATGAGGGTTGAGGAGATCAAACTGATCAATGTGTTTAGTCAATTGTAGTTGTGCGCATTTTTCCAGGATTTTTGCGAGAGTGGGAATATTGGTAATGGGCCGGTAATTGGTTAGATCAGGTGGGTCGGCTGTAGGTTTCTTTAGTAAAGGTGTGACTTGACCAACTTTGAGTGAGTCAGGGATGGTTCCTTGTTGCAGTGAGCTGTTGATAATTTTAGTCCAGAGTGGAAGGAGCAGGGGGGTGAAGTCTTTGACAGCGTTAGCACGGAGGGTCCCCGTGAGGTGATTGGAAGGTTTCAAGGTGCTGATCATTTTGCCAATTTCCTCTTCAGAGTATGTGTCAAAGGATGACCATGTAGCATTGTTTTTTGGGTCATTGGGTGCTATGCAGTGTGGTTTGGAGTAAAGGCTTACGTCAACGAGGAGATCATTCTTTATGTTGTCCTTTTTTTGGATAAAGAAGGCAGCGAAGTCTTCACAGGAGGGTGCTTTGCGACTAATGCGGAGTGGTTGGGGTTGTTCCTTGGATTGAGTTCTGATTAGCTCAAACAATTTTCTCGGGCGTTTTTTTGCTTGTTCGAGCTGGAGGCTGAAGAAGTCAGATTTTGAGCGCTTTATTTTCCTGAAGTAGGCGTTTCTCTTTTCCTTCAGGGTTTTTAGGTGCAGTGCAGAGGGAGCTGATCTCCAAGTGCGTTTTGCCATTCGCATGGCTCGTCTATCCTCATTCAGACTCCCGTCGTACCAAGGATTGGAGATTTTAACAGAGGCTCTTTTTAGCTGCAAGGGTGCAGCCTCATTAATTATTGAAGTCATGGCGAAGAGATAGTGGTCAGTTAGGGATTGGACGTCCGTGGTGCCTGTAGGAGGGCGTAGGAGGTCGCAGGTGCTAGGGGGTAGTGAGTTTGGGTTGAGTTTTTTCAGGTCTCTTTTCCATACTTTAGGCTTTGTGGAATGCACAGTGTTGAATTTGACCTTTTCCTTGATGAAGAAAGTGACAATATGATGATCTGACCAGTCACAGGGTTGGATAGATTCAAGTTGGGTAGCGTCCTCTTTGGAGATAAGGTCGAGGATAGAGCCTTTCTCGTGGGTCGGGCTGTTGCATAATTGTTTGAGGTCAAGGGCATTGAGGAAATTTTTAAGACTATTTGCCACTGCATCATTGTGATCGTTCCAGTGGAGGTTGAAGTCACCAAGGTATATTTGGGTGAGCTGTCGCCCGGAATTGGTTAAGATCATATCCATGATTTGTTGGGCGAAGGTGAGGTTGTCCCTGGGTGGGTGGTAAATGCCGTGAAGAGAGCATATCGGTTTGCCCCCACTGTTAATATCAAGGCAGATGTATTCACAGGAAGATTGGGAAGGTAGGGAATGTGTGGTGACTTTCAGAACAGAAAGGTTGTTCCTGTATATGCATGCGATTCCACCGCCTATCTTTCCAGACCTGTCAAGTCTGATGATGTGGTAGTTGGGGGGAACCAGAATGTCCATTATAGGTGTAGAAGATTCAGTTAGCCAAGTTTCAGTTAAAATTATTAGGTCGAGGTCCAATGTTAGGATGAGATCGCGATTGCGGAGGAGTGTCTAGAGGCCGATCTGCAGTTGAGGAGAGTGCATTTGAGACGGGGTGTGTCAAGGGCAGTAGAGGGTACTAGTGAGAGGGGGACTTTTCTAAGGTTATTAGGGACGGAGATTCTGTTTAGTGTGGGGGGTCTACGGGGATTTGAATGTATCGTGGGAATGGAGATGTGTGTGGTGGTTTTTTTGTTTAGGGGAGCTGGGTCGTAGGAGCGGAGGAGGGTGAGTGTGTCAAGTTCAGAAAGAGGGTTGCGTGAGCGACGGGGGCGGTTGTTGCGATTGTGGACAGGGATCGCAGTCCAGTGTGGGGGGTGTAGGGTGGGAGAGTCAACCGGAAGGGTGGGGGGCAATTTGGTGGGTGTGGGTGAGGGGTGTCTGGGGAGTGTGCAGAGTAGTTCTTTGATGGTGTGCATGTCTTCCTTGATGGTATGAATGTCTTCTTTGAGCTGGAGGAGGGTGGACATGATCTTGTCCAGCGTGGGATAAGCCTTGGTGTTGGGGATGGGCATCAAGGGTGCGTGACTAACCTGAGAATGAGCGTGCGGGTGGGTTGGTGTTCGAGCAGGGCTCCGTGGTGTCGATGTACGGGTTGGTGTTAGAGAGGAGGGAGGATTTTGGAGGGATGGGTGTGGATGAAGTGGGGATGAGGTTGGTGGTGTAGATGAGGGCGTTGGTGTCCAGCGGAGAGAGCCGGGTGGAGGTTGAGTGTAGGTTAGTGGTGGTGGGGGAGCAGGTAGGGTAGTTTGGGCTAAGAGTGGGAGGGGACCTGGGATTGGTGATGGTCTTGTTGTAGGGAGGGGGAGTTAAGTTGATAGATGTGGTGTGCTCTGCGTGGTTAGAGGGTGGTAGTGAGGGCTGAGAATGGGGGGGGGGATAAAGTGTGGGATTTGTCGTTATACGTGTCGTTCTGGTGCTGAACTAGGTTAGAGGGGTTGTGGGAGGGGTCTGTGATGTCAGGGAGGAGAGGAGTGGTATGAGTGGGGGGTCCCAGGGATGGTGGTGTGGGGGCGACTGGTGTATGAGGGGGAGAGATTTGTGTCTGTGATTGAGGAGTGTGGGGAGGTTACAGCAGGTCGGTGAATGACTAGTGTGATGGGGGAAGAGGAGAGGTGTGTGTCGTTCTGGTGCTGAGCTAGGTTAGAAGCGTTGTGGGTGAGGGTTGTGAAGTCAGGGGTGATATTACTGGAGGGGATGTGAGTGGAGGTCCGATGGTTGGAGAGGTGCTCTTTGAAAGTGGGGAACAGGTTGTCTAGTAGTTCCAGGTTCCTGTCTGTGGATTGAATTAGGACAGTCCCGTTATTGTAGATAGTAATGGTGGTTCTGCCTAGGAAGAGTTAGGATGGTGTGATGGAGAGAGTTAAGCCATGAGCGGATTTCCTGGTGGTGGAGACAGTGAGTAAGGTGAGGAACGTTTTTCTCCATTGAGCTCTGTGAGTGGTGTGGAAGATGATATCTATGTTCAGGGATCCATTGACTGGTGAGAAGTAGGTGTCGACAAAGGGTGTTTCAGGGTGGGACCTCAGGAAGTTGTGTTTGAAGCGTTTAGCGGCTTTTTTGGTGAGTGTGGATGGGTAGTTGATTTTATATGTGTGCTTGCCGATGGGCTCCATGTTGGGATGGCGGTGTAGGTGGGTGAGGCGGTATAGGTGGGTATGGGAGGGTGGACGATAGTGATACAGATGTGCAAAGAACAATGCAGACAGTAAGTTACATTGAACAAAAGTAACACTAGTGAGCAAAAATAACCAAAATATAGAGGTAGCGGTCTGTGAAAACCAAAGGATAAACAGTGAAATGGGTGCAGGCTACACAATGTACACAAATATACGAAAATGAGGTTGCAAACGGTACAGCTTACACAATGTACAAAAATATACAGAAATTTAAGTGGTATCACTCGGTGCATTCCCGGAATAAAAGTGAAATAGGTGCAGGTTACAGAGATGTACAGTACACAAATAAAAGAATCATACGGATGATATACTGAAACAAGATACCGGTGCAACCAGAAAGCTGCATGAAGCAATATTGATACTAGTGAGCAGCCAGAAAAATTTGAGGTAGCGATCGGTACATTACCAGTGAAGAAAAGTGAGATGTGTGCAGGTTACAATAAATGTACAAAATACAAGTAGAGGTATAGTACTGCAATAAAGGCAGACACTTAATCACACGAGGGTTTGAATACAAAATGTAAATAAAAATGTACAAAAAACAGGTAAAGGTATAGTACTGTAATAAGAGGCAGGCACTTAATCACACGAGGGTTTAAATACATAGCTGTGTAAAGTGTGCTATCTAAAAAGGCCAGGCCTTAGGGATTGGCCAGATAGTGGGAATGACTAGTCCATGATGGCCTCCAAAGAGAGTGAGAGACCAGTCTAAAATGGCCGCCCGATAGGGAAGCTGGAGACGGTAGTCCTCTGTTTGTTGTTGGTGCTTTGAGAACAGGGAAGTGCAGATTCAGTTTCTATTTGAGCAAGTACAGTTCCTGGCTTGCTGGGAGGGAGTCTTATCTCTGCAATGGAGGTCTTGTGTGGGGGAGTAAAGCGGAGGAGCCTCGTGAGCAATAGAGGTACAGGAGGGGATTTATTACTACAGTTTTATGGCCCCAGCCATTTTGAACAAAGGAGGGCTTTTCCAAAATGTGTGTACAGGCGAGTGGGGTAAATAAATACCTTTTTTGAATTCTGCTCAGCAAGTGCGTTGATGTGATAGCAAGGTTGTTTATCGTTGGTCTAGACAGCGTGTATGCAGCTGCCGTGTGCATAGACTTCTGGCAGGTTGCTGGATTATTTTCGTGCCCGGTCAGAGCCGCAGGGCTGCAGCCCCTACCGCCTCGATGGGCGTTGACGTGTGTTTTCCCGATGTCTGTTTCCCCTTTCCTGCAATTCCCCTGTGTTATTCCGATCGCCTCAGAACTCACTCAGGTATCCCCCCCTGAGCGGCGTCACCTCCAGCTCCCGGCGCGGCAATGGCAGGCTCCTGACGCCCGTTGTCTCTGCTGATCCCGCCCGCCTCAGGGCTCCACTCCGGCAGCTCCCTGGGCGGCGGGGCCACTCCTCCGTTCACCTCCAGCACTCGGCGCAGCCGGGACCAGCTCCTGTATTCCGTAGACGTCCCTCCGGCTCCCGCCCGCCTCAGGGCACCGATCCGACAGTTCCTGTGGCGGCGCCACACCTCCGATCACCTCCCGCTCCCAGTGCCTATGAGGGCAGCTCCAGACGTCCGTCGTCCTTCCGATATCTCGCCTATCCCGCAGAACTTGTTCAGGCCAGCAATCCGACCCCTGGAGCCGGTACCGGTGGCGGTTCCCTCAGGACCGTACGCCTCTGATGGTCAAATCAGCTCAGTCCCAAATCGGCTCGGTCCCAGCCTCCGACAGGGCGATCAGGGGCACCACGTAGGCTCCAGGCAGCGCCCCAGCAGGCTCCGTCCCAAGGTCCGCCAATGGCCAGGGGCAGCCAGGTGTCCGGAGAAGGCAGGGTCGACTCGGTCCTTTCCTTGGTCCTCGGTACGATCCCAGCTCCGTGAAGATGAGGGAATACTCAGAGAACTCCAGCCATCGCCAGCCAGGTAGGCGCACCACAAATAATCCAGTTACTTGATGCAAAATGATCCTGTTACTTTTGTTATTTAAGGTCCAGTTCCGTTCCTCGACCTGCTGGGTGCTAACGGATTAAATCCAAAAACTGGAATTCCAAGCACTCGGAGCTCTAACGTAGAGCTCCTACCAGGCAGCCATCTTAGCTGGTTTTAAGATTCCTCACGAAGGCACATATATTGGATGCTATTTAATTAAGCATCGATACCCATGATGGAAAGCTTAGATTGCAGTGATTTTATTAAAGTGTTTTAATTCCACCGCATTGCTCTTTGAAAGCATCCTGTTGGTACAAGGCATTCTCTCCTGGGATTGAACAAAACCTCACCAGATGCTTCTAAACTTAGACTCGGTGTACCACCGAATGGTACAAAGAAATGCATTTGAGCCGCATCTGCCCTCTCTCTCTGCTGCTACAGATTCCAGAGACATTTTCTTTGTGTTCACTCTAATAAGTGACCTGCATGCGCTAATCCTTTTCTGGCCTTATCTCTGCACCAAGACAGCCCAAAAGCTTAGGGGTAAGCATATATCTGTTACTTTTCTGTCTTGATGTTTTCTATGTTGGCTATAGGCACAGATATTTTAACTTGCATACAAAAATTGGAGAATGTTTTGACCATGCAGTTCATGAATTGTGCCATCTACACATATGGTTTAACAGTTAAATGCATTTTCTCTTGCAGGCTCCTGACATGAGCAGCTCTGAAGATTTCCCTGTTTTTGGAGCACCTGTTTCCCACAAGATTTCTCCCTGGGGACCCAAGCGATTTTAGCCTCTCAGCATAAACCCATCTCGTCCAGCCGCTGAGACTGTACTGATGCAGTGTTCTTCCTGAAGTGATCCTGAATGCAGCGGCTGAAATTTGGCCCAAATCGTTCCCTATTTTTAGGGCTCTGTTAATGAAGGCTGGAGTGCCACATTGCTATTTCCTGCTTCTTCCCACCTCCTTTCCCGTGCTTCAACTGCCCTCTCCAAGAACACGTGCTCCCGGGAAATTCACCTTAGTGTTTTATCATCCCATCAAGTAGATCAGTTTAGATGCACCACCAAGGGAGCTCTAAGTGTGCTCTTTTTCACTCCTTGCTCTTCCAGTAGTCTCTTTAATTGTTGTTGTTTGCTCTTAATTCTCCTTTAGGAGCTGCTTGTCCTTTGCTTAGCACTTGCAGCTGACCAAGAGCTTTAAAAACCAATTGGATGGAGAAAAGTGGAAAGAGGATGATCTGGAGGTCGTTTTGTTGTTAACTAGATGATGGAAGGCAAAGGAGCCAGTACTGTTGTGCGCCAGGCTCCCTCATTCTCTTACTAGTTTCCCTTGATCATTTTGTTAGCTTAGCCATGGTCTGCTGTGGGGTGAATTCACATAGCCTAGCTTTTTTCAAGCTGAACCATTGCAACATGTCAGTTGTTTACAAAGGATTCTCTGAAAACTGAGCTCTTTGGGGAAAATTACAATTATGGCACAAACGTGGATAAACTATACCCTGACTTTTTTTGAGCCTGCAGATGACCATGTCAATTTTTATGGAGTTTGTGGTTTTGTTTAATTACTGACATCCCTCTCCCTTCCTGAAACCTAGGGCATACCCTATGCCTTCTTAAGCAAATGGCATGGGGCACTCTAGCCTTCCTGTGAGAGATCTAAGACTGTGCCTAGGAATCTACTTCCTGTGTCGTGACCTCAGGAAATGAATTTCCACAACTTTCTGAAAAGCCAAAATAGTTTTGCCCAATTTCTTTTCTTTTCCTTTTTTGTCTCTACCCTTTCCTCCCGTGACATCCCTCCTCTCCCTCTCACTATCCCCATCTCTAAACCCCCAGGTCTCCCATGATAGAGTGCAATGAAAACCCTTCCTCCTGCAATCAAATGGCTTGACGAGGGATTGAATACAGATACAAAATATGAAACCTACAAAAATAAAACTAAAGCTGCTTAAATAAATGAACTTGTGGACCACGATCATTGGCCCTCCCCAAGTGGTGGAGTGAGAGACGGCGGTTGGTACTTTGATAAATGGGATCATTTTCATTGTGTTTGGCGACTGCTGTGGGCGTTTGACTTTTCACTGTAGGAGGAAGGGTGAACAGGTTGTTGAGGTTCTCTAATATTAGAATATTGAGTGGTAACACTAACATTAAAGTAGAAAGGTTTGTTGCACCAGAGAAAGTTGCCTAAGAATGCCGCTTCCAAACAAGGAGAAGCCAACATGTGCTGTTTCCTTTGTGCTTTTTTTTATTTTAACTGATTCCAAAAATAAATCTGCAACCCTTGTTTTTTTAAAGTAACATGGGCAAGGATGCTACCGGACTAGATCACTGCATGTTGCTTCTTCCTAGATAAAGCTCTTCTTTCTGGAGCCATACTTCAGTACCTTAAAGCACTGAGCAGTTGTAAATCATATACAATCTGTAGAAATGTAAAATGAGCTGTAGATTGGTAGTCACATTTAAGGAAGTTTCAACCATGCAGCACAGTGGGGGGGATAATGGCATTGGTATACAAAGATTGTTGAGTCGCCACCTGTCTAGTGCTCCTGTTTATGTAATTGCAACCTCAACCGACTGTTCTTCCGGGCTGAACGTCTTATGTACAGAATGCTTTCACAGGCTCTTGTTGACTATGGCTGTCTGTTTGCTTGTACTTGGTAGACCAGAAACGGTTTCCTCATAGTGTGAAGCTGTTTGTACATCAGTTCTCTCCATTTCCTACTTTACAAAGGGGTAAAAATCACTCAGGAATAGGTTTGTTCTGCCCTATGTACTGACTAGTACATTTTATTCTTCCACTCCAGGCCTTGTTTGTCCTGGCATGCTGCGCTGGAAAAAAATACTTTTCTTAGTGATATGGCCATTGCTAGATGACTTAATAGAATCCATGCCCATGGTTGCCTGTATAACCTGTTGCAGCCTCTTCCCTTTAGGCTCCACTTAAAACTTTAAAATACATTTTGAAAGTGTAAACTATTTAAATTGTCATTTCCCTTTCAAGGTTAAGTGAATAAATAGTGTTTGACCATGCAATTTCCCCCTGACACTGGTGCCATTGTCCCCCCCCCCCCACCCTCCATGTTCCCTCCTTCATTTTTAATTTCTTTTGTTTAGTACTTTTTGAAAGTCTTCCATCTGTTCTTGTGTTTCCATGGCGAGGACCCTCGGCCTTAATCATCTGGAACCTGAGGCTGGTGTGCACAGCTCATGGATGACACTGGAATTTTATACGTTCTGAATAATAATAAAAAATAAAGTAAAAAATCAGAAATCATCTTTGCAGTGTGGAAGATTTGTTGCTTAAGGGTGATTTATACAATGCTGACTGAGAACGCACGTGATTTTAGATTTGCTTAGTATTAATCGCAGATCCTATTTGCGTAGGTTTGTGAGTATTTGAATGCCAGATAGAGGTCTATCCTTTTCTGGAAAAAGCCCATTATGTTGCAAGTCCTATTAATTTAATAGAGCGGGAAGTTAGAGTGCTCTGAGTAAGATTTATCAAAGAGCTGTGCAAAACCCACACATTGCTACTGGGGCAGCGTTTTCCTGCTTAAAAATGCAGAAGCTCTAAACAAGATAAGTAGGTGTCGAGTGTGCACTATTGAGATAGCACTTAAGGCCAGATCTACCTCTAGAGAATGCATGTCTGCAAAGAATGCTTAAGAGCCCCTGAGTGTGAGCAGGCCTTGTTCAAAGAAAATGATCGACAGGCTACAATGTGGATGCATTAGTTTTATATTGGTGCTGTAGATGAAGCTAAGGCAGGGGTTTTTGCATGGCCAATATCACGTTACACAAAGAATGAGGGTAATATATACCAGAAATCTTGCTTCAACTTGAAATAACTCTCCTGTGCCAGTAGCTGGTCATATGACTCTCTCTCTCTGGTCTGGGATCCACCATTCTGATATCTGTCACATAAGGTGCTATCCTGGCACACAGACAGCAAATAATTTTCTGTTCTGCTCCGTCTGCCGTAGATCCTGAATTGCTTTTCTTATTACATTTTCTCCTATTTATTTACAGGTTGTAGTGCTCTCGGGATGTGGCCCAACAAATTTCAGATTTCAAACCCTGTCTCTGTTCGACGCCCCAAGCCCCCTTGTCCTCCCACGCAAATTAGGTCTCCGGTGCATAGCGTCCTAGAGTGACTAAAATCATGCATTAGTTTGGGGCTGTATACATTAAGGCAATCATAGAGACTCCAATCTTTACGTGGCTTGAACTGAGAATTAATGTTCCACTCTGCTGCTTCAGATCCTGGCTCCAACCAGCAGGTCTTCCAAGGACAAACATTCTAAGAAGGATTCTTCGGCTTCCAGTTTACATTGTCGATCCCTTGTCCTTGTCTCAAGTAAGACTTCCAAGGACCTTGTAGGAAGCTGGCCACTGTATATGGTATACCACTAGGTAATTATACTGTGCACAGAGTCCAGAGATTCCCAAGAATTGTACCGGGCTCAATGCAAACCCAAAGGGTTCTATTTGTGGTAGTGTAGGCAAGCTGTCTTCGGCCTAACACAGAGGAGTGTAAGACATTTGTTGTGCACACAATGACCAAGAAATGACAACTCAAAGAGGAGATCCACACCAGTTTAATAAGAATAAGCTTTGAGTTTTATTTTAAGACCAAGATCTTTGCAAATAAGCAAGTACGTTTTTCAGGAAAAATATGTTCGAGGCATGTGGGCTGCTGAATTCATATCTTGTGCATAAATCACCGCCTAGTGTTGGGTCCGGATGATTGCACATGTTGTCTTGGAAGAGTCTTCGAAGTATCACGAGATGGGTGACTCCTCCCCTGGACTACAGTGCGCATGAGCATCCTCTCCATCCTCGGATTGTTTTTTTCCGCCATTGGGTTCGGATGCAAACTCCTATACTCCAACTTTGGAATCAAAAACAAATCTTTTCTAAAGGCCAAAAGGCCTTCGATTCAACGGTATTGTTCTCGATCGGTACCTCTCTACTCGATCCAGCCTTCCATCTCCAAGCGGTCGTCGACCCGGGCCGTTGAGCCTTTTCGACGCCACGTGAGCCGACTGTCGATGGAAAGAAGCCCGTTTAAAAGGTGCCCACAATGCCACGCCAAGTTTCCACATACCGATAAGCACTCAGTATGCAACAAGTGCCTTTCCCCAGACCATAAAGAGGAAAGCTGTCCAGCCTGTGCACAGTTTCGATCCAAGAAAACTATTCGGAACCGACGTGCAGCCAGGCAAGAAATGCAGCGACAGGCACCAGACCCGGACAACAACTTCGATGACGACCAAGAACTACAAGAGGCGCCAGACTCGGACCTAGAGATCGTCACCATAGAGGACTACTCGGACTCCGATGACGACATCCCACCGGGGCAAATCATGAGTACCCTGCCCCGACACCATCTACCCTGATAACGGCTCCGGTCAAGGCATCACCGAAAGGCCTTAGCCAAGATCATAAAAAAGTTTTGATTGCCCCGCCATCCGGCTCGGCTCCAAAACCAAAACCTTCGGAAACCCCAGGGCCCAGTAACATCATCCCAAAGAAGGTTCCAGAGACAAAGAAGGTCGCCGACCCGAAGGGCGTCGATCCGAAAGCGGCCGTACAGCCAAAGCGCGTCAAGCCGAAAAAGACTGTCGACCCCCAAGAAGGCCTTGCAGCCCAAACTTGTCGACCCAAAAGCGGTTGTCGACCCGAACAAGGCCACACAACCCAAGAGCGCCAAACCAAAGAAGGTCGCCGACCCAAACAAGCCTTTGGCACCGAAAAACGTCGACCCGACAAAAGGCGCCGTACCTAAGCCCGCGTCCAAGCCAAAACGTCCTCTCGGACCGAAAACACCGGATCCGAAGACACCAGTCGATCCCAACAAAAACATCGACTCGGGAGACAACACTTCTCTGAAGAAGCCTACGGAGCACAAACAACGCGTCGACCCGAAAGAGACAGTCGACCCGAAAAAAGGCCCTGAGCCGAAAAAGTCGGTTCCTAAACCTAAAGTAGTCTACATACCAAAGCCTAAGACTCAGCCCAGGACTTTTGAGGAAGAACTCGTCCACCCAGATCCCTCTGACGACCAAGCAAACATTTTTATCGACCTAGAGACTGGTAAAGTTACCATCCTGCATAGGAAAAAGAGGCCTTTGGACTTAGAACCTCAGTCCCCTATTCCACTAAAGAAAAAGGACTTTGGAACTTCTCCTTCTAGACCCTTCATTCCTTTTCAACCTATCATGCCTACTACTCCTTTCAATCCTTATATTCCTTACTCTCCCTCTCATCACGGGGACGACGAGGGTAACACAGGGGATGAGCTACAGCCTCAATATGACTTCCCACAGGACCCTGAACCACAGGAACCATGGGAAGAGCCAACTCACCCTCACAACACCCATCCCATCCTGATATGCCCTCTAATCCTACTAACCTACTGATGACACCGTGGTTTTTAATCAGCTCATAGACAGAGCTGCACAGTTCCACAACGTGGATATGCTTAACGACCTCGTAGAGGAAGACTTCTTGTTTGACACCTTCCCCACATCAGAAAAGAGTGTCAAAACACTTCCCATGTTAAAAGGAGTCCTAAAACATGCACCTGACATATTTAAGGATACAGCCAGGGCACGGGTCATCAACCCCAGAATAGAAAAAATGTATAGGGCAGCCCCTACAGACCCTACTTACATCAAAGGGCAGTTACCACTTGATTCACTGGTAATGCTGCATGCATATCTTTATTAATTGTCTACAAATTATACCAGTTGGGATATTGTTTTTTATATACACGGCCCTGTATGCTTGCAGTGTCAGTTGCTCTATACTGACCCCACGGCCCGCGCCAAATCAGGAACGATCATATGGCCTGCATATAGTATTTATAGGGGGACTCACCAGTGTTGCCCCCTGTCGCCCCTGTTGTTTGTGTTGGCATTGGAGCCAATGGCACAGCGACAGCGCTGCGTGATAGCCCCATATGGCATACTGTTGCAGCCAGTAATACATTCTGTGTCGCTCTACGCGGACGAAATATGCTGTTAGTTTTTTAGGGACCTTGGCATGGACATGCGGGTCATTGCCTCTGTATTCTCGCAGTTTGGAGACATCTCTGGTCTGCACCTTAATACCGCAGAGTCAGTTGCATACTCCTTCTCTGGCACATACGAGGGGACCCACTTACAATTTGGTCCAGTGCAGTTCAGAACAGAACCCACAACTTTTAATATCTTGGGCTACAAATGTATAAGTCCTCTGCCGACACTTTCAATGGGAATGTGGTTCGGACTATAAACTTGCTCCGGTCTCAAGTATCCTTCAGGAACACCCTGCCATTGTCTATGGCGGGACGGCTAGCAGTGTCCAAAATGGTCATGCTACCTAGACTCTTATTCCATTTTGTAAATATTCCTGTGGTCCTGCAGGCCTGGATTTGTAGGTCACTAAATACATTGCTCACTTCCTTGTTAGGGGGACAAGGGAGAAGAAGACTAGCACTGTCCAAGATGCATCTGCCAAGCACGGCGGGCGGCATAGGGGCACCTGATTTTAAAACTTACTGTATTGTAGGGCAATTGCAGTGGCTGGCGTAATGATTGGTGGGCCACAACTTGTTTGAAATAGGTTACACCCGGCGCACTTACGGCGAGGGAAGTAACAGGCAAAACTATATCCTGGGCCGACAAGATGCGAGACCCTCCCTTCCTGTTGTCCATTGCCATCCACTACTCTAAGCAAGCTCAAAAATCTGCTAAAGCCCTTAATTATGTGCTCCGAACATCCCCTTTCTGGTTTGCCTACCTGACGTGGTGTATTGTCGGCTGGCCAGGTATGGGACTGGGTACCGGTGGGAACATCCACAGTTGGGGATCTCTTCCTAGATGGTACACACATGACACTTGACAAATTTGTCCTCACAGGAGCAGTGCCGGAGACTGTTTCTCACGCATGCATCGGTTGTACAGTATGTCCTGAAGTATTGGTTAGTAGAGCAGACTGAGCCCCCTACATTTCAATTAATGCGGTCACCAGGTGGGGAGGGAGAGCCTTCTCCCTGGCGGCAGCCAGGCAGTGGAACGCCCTCCCAAGTAGTGATCTCTGGTCAGGTTTCTCATTCTCTTTTCCGCAAAACCCTGAAAACCTGGCTCTTTTCACATACGCCGGTATGAGAACGCTATCTAGTTCGCTCCTCTCTTGAAGTTTCTAATGGCGCCTTGATGCCCTTGGGCTAAGATCGCACTTTATAAATCAAATACTTACTTCACATCATGGGCCTTGGACGCCACCTAGTACATTGGCTGTACAGCGGACTGCGAGAGCACCTATATGTACCACTATTGCCTCTCTCTCAGAAGTGGGAACTGGCACTGGTGAGGGAATGGGATGCTGCCCTAGAACATCCCCGACGGGTGTCCTGTAATTTTTGTCTTAAATCAATACAATTACTAATACTACACAGGGCTTATCTTACACCACAGACTATTCACAAGATGTACCCCTTAACTGCTGCACAATATACCAGATGTACCCACCATCCTGCCGATTTCACTCATGTTATCATGTCCTGCTCTGGGAAGGTTTTGGTCTGAAATTACCCGCGGGTTATCTACACTTACGGAACACACCCGTTGGGACGCCATGGAGGTGTGTTTATTAGGTCTCCTTCCACTCCCGAAGAAGGCGAAACTGCTAGGTAGCTTTACAGGGTTGGCTCTGATACTTGCTAAATGACTAATAACACAGCGGTGGAAGTCTTGCAGGGCGCCACGGGATGCCAAATGGAGAGAAGAGGTCATTAGATGGGCGGTAGCAGAGGGTGAGACACTATCTCGCAAGTAATATAGGGGATTAAGGAAAAGACCATTTGCGCTAGAATGGGCTCAAGTGTTGGAGCAACTTAAAGCAGAAACAGAGGATGACGCAGTGGGAGCCCTGGACCCCTTGGTTGAGTTAGTCACTTCTGCCTAATTCTGGCTTGGACAGTGACCCGGTCAGGAAGGGGGACTGCGCTTGCGCCCCCTCACTCTTTCTTTCCCCGACCACTCAGTCACTTTCCTGGATGCCTGTCTGCCTCCTTTCTCACCCCCCAACATAGGGACAAACAGGAGCAGCACTACCATGGTTGACCCTCAAGACCCTGTCCCGGTGAAACAGATTGGAATAAAGCAGCCAAGTTTATGGTTCACAGTTCGTATGGTGGGAAATTTGTGAGTGGGGTACCGAGGGTGGGTGTTGGGATAGGAAACTGATGATATGCAATGATGCGAGATTTACTGTTCTGAACACATTATTGTGGTTTACATTGGAGCCATGAGCTTTTAACTCATGTGCTGAGTAATTGTATGCGACCAATATAATGTCACACGGGCACTTGTTCAGGTATATATGCAATCTGACGGCGTATATATAACTGAGAATGTAACTACATATCGTTTCATGGTATGTAGTGGAAAATACAAAAAAAAATTTGTCTGGTGCAACATTTGTATAAACAAATTATCCTTGTAAGACTTTCGGTGCTCCCCTTTGTGAGGTGCCAAAGTGAAAACTATATGCTCCGGAGGAAAAGGTGTGTACCAATTAAAGAGCACACAGGATACTTTTCCTCCAAGAATCATGTTATCCAAAGCACTGTTACTAAAGAAATTACAATGATAACGATTTTACTCTTTGTGGACCAAGCGGACTACCCCTTTCGTCCAGGCCGCCCTGCCGCGTGAGAAGAGCTGCTCCTCGGTCGCCCGAAACCCAGTTAGGCAGGACTCGGGCGCGGGAGGGACCAGCTGGTGCCAGGGCCTTTCAAGGGAGCGGTGGTACAAGCCCGGGATGCACTGCCATTCGTGTTCCCCCCCTCCCCACCCGAGGGGATGTCGTGCCGGCTGAACTTGGGTTCCGTCTCGGAGAGGGATATGCGACAGGGGCCCCCCCATCCCCGGTCCCTCACATGTTAGTCAGGCCCTCCAATGGGGGAAGAGGCCCTCCGAAGTCTCGGTCCTCACCCGAGCGCGCCATGGTGTCACGGACCGCTCCCGCAATGACCGGGCCGGGCCCTGTGCCTACGGTTTGTGCTTTCAGGAGGCAGCCGAGGGCTTCAGGCTGGCACCGTTGGTCGGGTTGGTGGAGTTACCCGCACCTATCAGGTCTCTAGGTGGACCGGTCGCCGGATCCCTTCCTCTGTGGCCAGGCAGGCTACCGGCGTACCTCTGCTGCAGGACCCGGCGAAGGACCCTGCCACAGGCGATCGAGGGGGGGGGGGGGTCTGACCTTGTGGGGGGACGAAGGGGAAGCAGAGCTAACCCTCTGATGGCCCCAGGGAAGACCCGGGGCGTTTGACGATTGAGCAACCCTCAGACAAGCGTAGCCCCGGGAGATCAACCTGTAAGGGGGTGGTCAGATTCCTACAGCCAGATGCTTCAAAATGGGGTGTTTTCACGCAAGTCGACAGCTGCAGGGCTCAAAACGCTGGCACATGCTGTTTTAGCGGTCCTGGAGCCATAGGCCAGCTTGCCGACTTGGGAAAGCCATAAAAACCACATGACACTCCCAAGGTCACCTTGCGCCTCCCGGGGTCAAAGGTCAACCTGTAAGGGGTGGTCAGATCCCTGTGCTTCGGTGCAAATGGTGCTCGGGCTGGGGCTTCAAGTACCCCAATGCACAGCTGCGAGAAACCTCGGGAGTCGATGCAGTTAGCAAAATGCAGGATGTCCAGAAGTTCCGGTCCCACGTCTCTCATGTCCGCCACGTGTCTCAGCTTTGCTGTCAGCGAAGGTCGGGGTCAGAGAAGTCTGGAATTTCATGTCCTGAGTCGCAGTCTCTTCGGGATCCGGCGGGAGCCTCGAAACTGCAGATCTGCAAAGTTGCTGTTGGTGCCTGTTTGAAAAGGGTGGGTCCCCCTTGACCACAAAGGAGATGTCTTCCATCTTCCAGTCCGAATAGATCGTCGAAGGTCCAGGATTTCTGTATCAAAGTTTCGTCCAGGCTAATCTAAAGTCCTGGGGACACCACTCCTATACTTATACTAAGTTTGGGGGCTGGACTACCTGTTAGGTCCCTCCTATGGGTTGACAAGGAGAGGGGGTGGTTACACCCCCTTCCCTTTGTCCAGTTTCGCGCCAGAGCTTGGACTGAGCACCCCAGCAACCGTTCTGCACTGGAATATGCATGGAGCCCCATTGTGTGCCCCAGGCAGAGTCTGAAAAAGCATTCCTGGAATGCAGCTCTCCCTGCCCCAATATACTAAAGCCTATCTGGGTAGGTGCCAGCACCTCACTGGAGAGGAAACCTATTGTCAAGGCCTCCCCTGCCGGAGTTTTGTCTCGCAGCAGGAGGGCAGACTCGTGTCTGCGGCAGCAGCATCCATTTTGTGATGCTGAGGCTCTGTTTAACTTTAACCCTGTCAACCAGTAACTATAGGTCTTCTCCTTCTAGAAGGGTGGAATGCTACCCCCGCCGCCAGGACTGGCTGGGGTTAGTATTCCAAAGTGTTTGAAACATTACACAACATGTTTTGATCAAGCCAAACCAAAGTTAGCATTAACCGCGAGGATTATAATGCACTTAAGAGTATATAGTATGGCTATATCATAGAACAGCTCTAAGGAGATGGTTCCGAAAGCAGCAGAGGGGCTCAGCTCATGCTAGGGCACCCTCTCACATAAAACCAAGCACTCTGCCTCCAGGATTGTCAATGCCTGCCCTAGGTGTGGCATAAAGGTGTATGTGTCTATATAGGTATATGGGTATAGGTATACTATAGCCCAGTAAGGGGTGATTACACCACCTTAACCAGGCTGTGTGAACAGACCTGTGGTGTCAGTTTGGAGGGCCAGCCAGGGGTGGCATAATACATGCTGCAGCCCCTGGTATGCCTTGGATGCACCTATGCCCTGGGTACCTATGGTACACTATACAGGGACTCACAAAGTCAACCCAATACCCATTCTGGTATGTAACTAAAGTACATGGTAACAATTTAGGGAGAGAACAACTAGGCTGTGGTCCTGATTAGCAGGGCCACAGCCAGTCTAAATTCGAAAACCATATAATCACAACAAAAAGTGGGGGTGACCATAGGAAGCAGACCCTACTCTCCTACACAACCCCCCCCCTCCCCCCAACGCAGGGACATTAAACTAACCTTGCCCTGTTGAGTCTTCATGTTCTAAGTGGATATATCTGGAGAGTCCATCTGCATTGGCATGGTTACCCCCAGGTCTATGTTCCACTGTATAGTCCATCCCCTGTAGGGAAATGGACCACCTGAGCAGTTTGGGATTTTCACCCTTTATCTGTTTTAGCCACAAGAGGGGCTTATGGTCTGTCTGAACCTTGAAGTGAGTACCAAACAAGTATGGCCTCGGCTTCTTCAGTGCCCAAACCATAGCATAGGCCTCCCTCTCAATAGCTGACCAACGTTTCTCTCTAGGGGTCAGCCTCCTGATAATAAAAGCTACTGGCTGGTCTTGACCGTCTTTATTCAATTGTGAAAGCACAGCCCCACTCCCAACTCAGAAGCATCTGTTTGAACAATGAATTCTTTGGAGTAGTCTGGACTTTGCAGAATTGGTGCAGTGCATATGGACTGCTTCAGGTCATCAAATGCCTTTTGACAGCTGACTGTCCACTGAACGTTCTTTAGCATTTTCTTGCAAGTTAAGTCATTAAGGGGTGTCCCAATGGAACCGTACCCCTTGACAAATTTCCTGTAGTCCTGAGTCAGGCCCAAGAAAGCTCTGACCGGAGTCTGAGTGGTTGGAGCAGTGGACTTCTGTCCAGATACAGTCCCTGACATGATCAGGTTGCCTGTACATCTTACTTTTAACAGGCAGACTGTCCCCAGTGCCCACTTCATGAGTGCACCAGGTAGTCTGACTTGGAGTGAGTGAAAACATATGTCTGTATGTCTGCAGAACTTGACTGCAGTCACTCTGCTGTTGGTCAGTGAGGCTGCCTGCCAAGGCTAAACCATCAACTGAACCATCATCAGGGTTCTGAGAGAGCAGGTCAGGGAGAGGGTCACTCTCTTCCTCCTGTCCATCAATAGCCATGAGCAAGCCCATGTCTGCCCTGTCAACATATGGTTTCAGTCTGTTGACATGGAGCGCCCTGTGGGGGTTCCTGGTAGTTCCAAGGTCAACCAGATAGGTGACTTCTCCCTTCTGTTCAACATTAGTGTGGGGTCCACTCCACTTGTCTTGGAGAGCTGCTGGGGCCACAGGCTACAACACCCACACTTTCTGTCCTGGCTGGTAAACAGTCGGTACAGCCTTTTGGTCATGCCAGGCCTTTTGCAATTCCTGACTTGCCTCAAGGTTTTTGGATGCCTTTTTCATGTACTCAGCCATCCGGGAGCGGAGACCAAGTACATAGTCCAAAATGTCTTGTTTGGGAAGTTTGAGAGGTAACTCCCATCCTTCCTTCACCAGACAAAGGGGTCCTCTTACAGGATGCCCAAACAAAAGCTCAAAAGGGCTGTAGCCAACCCCCTTTATCTGAAAGAGACACGTTAGTGATAGATTCCTTACCTTAGAATATCCCCAGGCGTCAGACTGGATCCGGAAACTTTTGCGTAGCAATACCCCTGCGCGCCGGTAGGCGTCGTCTGAGGCTCCTCGTCCGTCGTCTGCGTCGTGAGCGCCGGGATGACGTCGTCGGAGTACTTAGACGGCGCCCATGCGCGCTGACGTCAGTTCTTTTTTCCGCGCCAGCTAGCGCAGATCCGGAAGAAGCTCTACCCCCAGTCAATTTTTGACTGAAATTTTTGATCCTTTTGATCTCTCTTTCTTTGTCGATTTCTCGACTATCGGTGCCAGGGATGCCCGGGTTCAAGCCTTGTTCGAAGTGCGGCCGACTCATGTCGGTCACGGACCCCCATCGCCGGTGCCTGAAGTGCTTAGGCCTCGACCACGATGATCGATCCTGCTCAGACTGCCGGGCCCTGACGTCGAAGGCTAGGCGGGAGCGGTCCCGCAAGCGTCTCGAGCTGAGGCAGTCGGCCCCGCGCCGCTCCAGGTCCCGGTCCCACGGGAGGTCGAGGGACAGGTCGCGAGGTCGGAGTCATCGACGCTCCGGAAGTGGACACCGATCGTCTGGTTCCAAGTCCTCAGGTAAGAGGCATGAGAGGTCGGAGCGACGTCATCGATCCTCCGACCCGCCCCGACGCTCGCACGATGCGGCCGGGGACTCGGGCGACACCGCCCACGCGGCTCCGCGGGAGTCTCAAGCGTCGCCGCCTGCCCCACACCTTCGGGTCCCTGGGCACGGCGCGACGCCGGAGGAGGTCGAGAGGTACCTCATGGCCATGAGGGCCCTCCCTCCTCAGTCGGTTCCCGTGGCGCCTTCGGGCCAATCGGTTCCGTCTGGAGGTCCTTCCGGGTCGGGCGCTTCGGCCCCGACGACGTCGGGTACTTCGGGCCCGGCGCCGCTGGCGACTTCGGTCTCGGCATCGCAAGACCTCGCTGGATCCGGCTCCGGATCTGGGACCTCGCCGGTCGACCCTACGACCTCGCCGGCGCCGTCCCTTCAGGTGTCGTCCCCGGCAGCCGATGTGGTTGCCGCCCCCAATGCCTCCTGCGGTTCTGCTCAGGCGTCGGGAGGGCGCCGCTGGGCGCCGATTCCGTCGGCCTTTGGAGAATTTTATCTCCACGAGGAGGCCCTGGCTGTTAATCCTGGTCTCCAGGACACAGGTGACGAGGAGCATTGGGAGGGGTCCGAGGACCCTCTGGCACATGATTGCCAGTCACAGCAGGACTGGACATATGAGCTTGGGGAGGCCAGTGGTATTGACACCTCGCCAGACACTGGATTTACATCGCCCCCGACTGTGGCTTCGGAGGCGGGTTCTGCTTACAGCGTAGTGTTGACGAAGGCAGCTAAGGCCTTAAACCTTCAGCTCCCCGTCGCGGCCGTGAGGACTAATCTCCTCACTGAGGTCCTCAAACCGCAGTCAGGCTCCGCGGAGCCCCTCCTGCCGTTCAATGAGGCCTTGTGTGACGTTCTTCTGGGCACTTGGTCCAAGCCCGCCACAGGCCCCCCTGTGGACAGGAACGTGGCCAGACGCTACCGCCCGGCACCGGGCGACCCATGCTTTTTGTCCACCCATCCCACCCCCGAGAGTCTGGTCATCCAGGCCTCAAACTCCCAAACCGCATTCCTGTCGGCCCCACCCGACAGGGAATCCAAGAGATATGAACAGTTCGGGAAGAAGGTTTTCTCGTCTGTAAGCCTAGGGCTGCGGTCTGTGAACACCGCCTGTCTCTTGGGCCGCTACACCCACACCCTGTGGAACACGGTTGCGGAGGTGCTGCCTAGATGCCCGGAGGAGGTCCAGGCTAAACTCAGCCAAGCCCTTGCGGACGGCCGAGATGCAGCGCGTTTTTCTATCCGGTGTGGGCTGGATACAACGGACTCACTGGCCAGGGCGATGGCAACGACGGTGGCGGTTCGACGCCACGCCTGGTTGAGGTCCGCCAACTTCTCGGCCGATGTCCAGGCCACTCTCCTGGACATGCTGTTTGATGGCCGTCGCCTCTTCGGCGACAAGGCAGACCATGCGCTGGAACGTTTCAAGGACTCCAGGGCTACGGCCAAGTCCTTGGGCCTGACTGCCCCACGCCAGCAATCGGGTGCCTTTCGCTCCTTTCGTGGCCACGGAAGGGGCGCCCCACCACGTACCGCCAGCCACACGCCGCAAAATGTCCAGCAGCGCGGTGGCGGACGTGGGAACCGCCGTGGCGGTGGTCGGGGAACGCGGCGAGGCCAGTCCACACCTCCCTCAGCAGCACCGGCCTCTAAACCTTCCTAGTCCGAGTTTTCAGGCCCATGTGACGCCTGTGGGGGGCAGGGTTCGCCATCACCTCTCCCACTGGCATACAGTCACTTCGGACAGGTGGGTGCTGCAGATTGTCCGAAGGGGCTACTCCCTCCCCTTCGAGGCATCCCCTCCATCCATGCCACCACAATACCACCGTGTGTCGGGGGATCACTTGCAACTTCTGCAAGAGGAGGTCTCGGCCCTCTTGGCCAAGAGGGCCATCGAGCGCGTTTCTGGACCAGAAGTAGGGCGTGGTTGTTACTCCCACTACTTTCTGGTGCCCAAGAAGGGCAAAGGGGGCCTACGCCCTATCTTGGACTTGCGGAACGTCAACGGCTTCCTCCGAACGGAGAAGTTCAAGATGCTCACTTTGGCTCAGGTCTTAGCTGCCCTGGACCCAGGAGACTGGATGGTAGCGTTGGACTTGCAGGACGCTTATTTCCACATCCCCGTCCTGCCGGCCCACCGGCGTTACCTGCGGTTCACGGTAGGCCAAGAGCACTTTCAGTTTACCGTGCTCTCCTTCGGCCTTACCAGCGCCCCACGGGTGTTCACGAAGGTGATGGCGGTGGTCGCAGCTCATCTGCGCAGGCAGGGTGTATCAGTCTTCCCCCTACCTCGACAACTGGTTGTTGAAGGCGGGCTCGCCCCAGACAGTCGTCAGCCACCTCCAGACTACGGCCGACCTCCTGCACCTGCTGGGGTTCTCCATCAATGTGCCGAAGTCACACCTGTGTCCCTCTCAAAAGCTCCTCTTCATCGGAGCGGTTCTCGACTCGGCGCAGTTTCGGGTTTTTCCACCCGAGCAGCGGGTTCGGGATATTCAGGCTCTGGTTCCCATCTTCCAGCCGTTATCCTGAGTCTCGGTCAGGTTGACGCTGCGGCTTCTGGGACTGATGGCCTCCTGCATCCTTCTGGTGCGTCACGCCAGGTGGCGGATGCGGGCTCTGCAGTGGGACCTGAAGTTTCAGTGGGCCCAGCATCAGGGCAACCTGTCCGATCATGTCCTGATCTCGGAGGGCACTGCGAGACAACTGCAGTGGTGGCTCACGGACCGCGAATGGGTCAGTGGCAGGTCCCTCTCCCTACCCCACCCGGAGCACGTAGTTGTGACGGACGCGTCCCTCCAGGGCTGGGGGGGCCACATGGGAGAGGCGGAGATCAGAGGCCTCTGGTCTCCGGCGGAGTCCCGGCTCCATATCAACTTGCTGGAGCTTCGGGCGATTCGTCTAGCACTGAAAGCATTCCTCCCCTCTGTCCGGGGACGGGTAGTGCAAGTGTTCACCGACAACACCACCGCCATGTGGTACTGCAACAAACAGGGCGGGGTGGGGTCGTGGACCCTTTGCCAGGAGGCTCTGCGCCTATGGCAATGGCTGGAACATCAGGGCGTGACCCTGGTGGTTCAACACCTGGCAGGCTCTCTGAATGCCAGGGCGGACAAACTCAGCCGTCGGTGCATGATGGATCACGAATGGCGTCTGAACTCGGACGTGGCGCAAGGTCTCTTTCAGCAGTGGGGAGAGCCTTGGTTAGATCTATTCGCCACAGAAGAGAACGCGCAATGTCATCAGTTCTGCGCGTTGGAATTTCCAAGGCGGCACTCGCTCGGAGACGCTTTTCGTCGCGAGGGGAGCTGCGGTCTGTTGTACGCCTTTCCGCCTATACCACTTCTGCCCAGAGTGCTGAAGAAGATCAGGCGCGACCGGGCCCAGGTTATCCTTGTGGCTCCGGACTGGGCACGAAGATACTGGTATCCCGAGCTACTCAGCATGTCAGTCGATCCCCCGATTCGTCTGCCTCTTCGGGAGGACCTTCTGTCGCAGCAGTAGGGGACGGTCCTGCACCCGAACCTGTCCAGTCTCCACCTTCAAGCTTGGAGATTGAGCGGCGGCAGTTGAGGCCATTTGACTTGCCTCCTGAAGTCTGTGATATCATTCTGGCAGCCAGGCGTCCCTCCACAAAGTCGGTATACGCCTGCCGGTGGGACAGATTTGTGGCATGGTGCACAGCAAAGGCTGTGGATCCTCTCTCTGCACCCCTTTCGGAAGTGCTGCTCTTTCTTCTTTCCCTTGCCCAGCAGGGCTCTGCTCTGGGCACTCTTAAAGGGTACCTCTCTGCTCTATCAGCCTTCTTGAGGCTACCAGATCAGCCTTCTTTATTCAAGTCCCCTATTGTAAGTAGATTCCTGAAGGGCATCACACACATGTTCCCTCCTGTTCCCTTCGTGATGCCCCAGTGGGACTTGAATCTTGTTCTCACTTATCTGATGTGTGCTCCCTTTGAGCCACTTCATAACTGTCCTCTTCGTCTCCTTACTCTGAAGACTGCATTTCTGGTTGCCATCACCTCTGCCAGGAGAGTGAGTGAGCTCCAGGCTCTTTCTTCTTCTCCACCTTTCCTGTCTGTTCAACCTGACAAGGTGGTGTTACGTACACGACCTTACCCAAGGTTGTCACGGCCTTCCACATCGGGCAGTCCATTACCTTGCCCACTTTCTTTCCGCCTCCGCCTCCCTCGAAAGAGGAAGAGAGGCTCCACCGTCTGGATCCAAGACGTGCGCTCTCCTACTACCTAGATCGCACACGCCAATTCCGGGTGGATGACCAACTCTTTGTTGGTTACGTGGGCGCGAGGACGGGTAAGGCTGTGCACAAGAGGACCATCTCTAGGTGGATCATCTTGTGTATCCAAGCATGTTGCTCCATGGCGAGGAAGGAGCCCCCGGCTGGATTGCGGGCTCACTCCACTCGGGCCACGGCAACGACAACTGCCCTGGGTCGCGGTGTCCCCCTGCAGGACATTTGCCAGGCAGCTACGTGGGCCTCGCTGCACACGTTTGCAAGACACTACTGCCTGGACAGTCAAGTCCGGAGGGATGGCTTCTTTGGCCGTTCCGTCCTCCAGGACTTTCTGGTGTGATATTGGTTCGCAGACCCACCACCGGGGTTGGTATTGCTGGGGTATCTATTCTAAGGTAAGGAATCTATCACTAATGTGTCTCTTTCAGATGCACAAGTTACTACTTGTGTAACGATATATCTGTAAGAGACATTAGTTAGTGATAGATTCCTTACCGACCCACCCATCCTCCCCGTTCTGCGAGCCAATGTCTAGGGTTGAGGTCATCCCCTTTCAGGGCCCTAGTTTCATGGCACCAGTGTTAGTTCTATCATGGCTCTGCGTATCTGGCGCGGAAAAGCTGTGTGTCAGAACTGACGTCAGCGCGCATGGGCGCCGTCTAAGTACTCAGACGACGTCATCCCGGCACTCACGACGCCTACGACGGACGCGGAGCCGCAGACGACGCCTACCGGCGCGCAGGGGTATTGCTACGCAAAAGTTTCCGGATCCAGTCTGACGCCTGGGGATATTCTAAGGTAAGGAATCTATCACTAACTAATGTCTCTTACAGATATATCGTTACACAAGTAGTAACTTGTGCTTTGGGAACTCTCTGTAGACAAATAAAAGGCAGGGCAGGAGGATGTCCCATCTTCGCCTGAGCTTTTCAGGGAGACCCTTGATCATGCCCTTTAAGGTCTTGTTGAATCTCTCAACTAGACCATTGCATTGTGGGTGATAGGGTGTGGTGAACTTTTAGTTCACTCCACACTCCTTCCTCATTGCAGTCGAGTAGCCAGACATAAAGTTTGCACCTCTGTCTGACACAACCTCCTTAGGGAAGCCCACTCTTGAGAACTCCCAAAAGGCCTCTTGCCACAACAGGTGCTGTAGTGGTCCTAAGGGGAATAGCCTCTGGGTACCTGGTGGCATGATCCACTACCACCAGGATAAACCTGTGCCCAGATGATGTTTGGGGATCCATTGGTCCAACAAGGTCAATCCCTACTCTTTCAAAGGGAACCCCCACCACAGGTAGTGGTATAAGGGGGGCCTTTGTTGGGCCACTTGATTTGCCACTGGCTTGGCAGGTGACACAGGAGCAACAAAACCCCTTGGTGTCTTCTGACATGTGGGGCCAGTGAAAGTGAGGGACAAGCCTGTCCTAAGCCTTGTTCTGGCCAAGATGTCCTGCAAGGGGAATATCATGGGCTAGTGTCAAAAGGAAGCCCCTGAATGCCAAAGGTATGACCAACCTCCTGGAAGCACCAGGCTTGGGGTCTCTAGCCTCTGAATACAGGAGCCCTTCATCCCAGTAAACCTTATGGGTTCCACTAACATTCCCTGCAGTCTCAGCAGCAGCTTGCTGTCTGAGGGGTTCAAGAGAGGAGCAGTGTAGCAGAGTAGGGTCTGCTTCCTATGGCCACCCCCACTTTTTGCTGTGATTTTCTGGTTGTTCGACTTTAGTGTTGCTGTGGGCCTGCTAATCAGACCCACAGCCCAGCTGTTCTCTCTAAATTGATACCATGTACTTTAGGTACATACCTGATTGGGTGTTCAAGGCATGTGGGCTGCTGAATTCATATCTGTGCATAGATCGCCGCCTAGTGTTGGGTCATGATGATCGCAAATTGTTGTCCTGGAAGAGTCTTCGAAGTATCACGAAATGGGTGGCTTCTCCCCTGGACTACAGTGCGCATGAGCATTGTAGGAAGGTGGATATCTGACTATGGTTACCCCCAACTTTTTGCCTGGTGTTTTGCTGGTTTTCCGACTTAGTTGACTTGGGTCCCTGCTATTCAGGGCCCCAGGCCCACTGCTCTCTGTAAAATGGATTCCATGTACCTTAGGTACATATCTAATTGGATACTGAGTCACCTTCCTTCTCAGCCCTGCCTACCTGAGATACACAAAACCCTGTCTGGGATGGTGCTAGCACCGCCCCTGACAGGAAACCCTTTGTCCAAACTCTCCTCGCTGGAAGGACTCCCAGCAGCAGGAGGCCAGACTTTTGTCTGTGGTGGCAGCATCCATTTTGTGATGCTGAGGCTAGAGTTAACTTTAACCGGGGTTCACAGTTACATACATGTGGTGTCCCTCTAGAAGGGTGGAATGCTAACCCCGTCGCCAGAATTGGAGAGGGGTTAGTATTCCAATTCGTATGACACCTAACTCGACATGTTTTGATAAAGTGATACCAAAGATAGCAAATAACCGCGAGGATTATAATGCACTTAAGAGTATATGGTACGCGTTATCATAGAACAGCTAATAGGACTTGGTTCCGCAAGCTGCAGACGGGCTCAGCTCATGCCAGAGCACCATCTCACATAATTCCAAGCACTCTGCCTTCAGGATTGTTAAGGCCTGCCATAGGAGTGACTGATAGGAATACATGTGTCCATTTTAGGGTTAGATATAGGAATACTATATCTAAAGCAAAGGGTGATTACACCACCTTGCCCCAGCTGTCGTGCAGCCAGTTGTGTCAGATTTGGATGGCCAGCCAGGGGTGGCATAATACATGCTGCAGCCTCTGGTAGGCCCTGGGTACACCTATGCCCTGGATACCTAAGGTACACTGTACAGGGACTGATAAGGTGACTCAGTATCCAATTAGACATGTACCTAAGGTGCATGGAATCCATTTTACAGAGAGAGCAGTGGGCCTGGGGCCCTGAATAGCAGGGTCCCAGGTCAACTAAGTCGGAAAACCAGCAAAACACCAGGCAAAAAGTTGGGGGTAACCATAGTCAGATATCCACCTTCCTACATAACCCCCCCCCCCCCCCAAACGAAAGGAGATGAGGCTATCCTTGACCAGGTAAGCCTATATTGCCTGAGTGGCCATATGAGGTGGTATATGCACTGGCATGGTTACCTCCTATCTCATGGTCCACTAAGCAATCCCTCACCCTAAGGGTGTCTGAGGGTCTCCACCATAGGGAATCTCTACCTGTGGTGTGTTTCTGCAAAGTAAAAGGCTGGTGCTGGGATGGAGTACTGAAGTGTGACTCCACTAATGTTGGGCTCAACTTCCTCCAATCACTATCCACCATATGTGCCTTTCTTTCCAGGACTGAGTTGCTGTGAGCTCTCAGGGTGAACTTCTGGCTACCTAAAGCTGGAGGCTGGGTCCCTCTGTTTGGCTTACTGGAGGGACAGGTCAGGTTTGGGGCCCTCAGGTCCCAGGTTTGGCTGTGCCCAACAGCGTCCATCTGTGGGAGGTCCCTAGCTAATTTTAAGGGGGATCCCTCAGGAGTCTGTTTTATTTTCACTTGGCTAGGTCTACTAGCTTCAGTGCCCTTAATCTGCTCATTGGGGAGTTCTTTTGGGCAGGGGGCCCTTTGGGGTCCACCACTAGCCTCCCTGACCTCTACAGCCCTGGGCAGACTGAGGCAGGGTAGAGAGGGGCAGGTTACCTGCTCCAGACTGGGTCCCACCTTGGAAGGGTCCACTGACATCAGGGGCTCTGTCAGGCTAGGCCTGACTACCTCTGGGGCAGTTTCTTCACAAGGGGTCAGATAAGTTCCCTGAGGAGGCTGATCCTTTCCTAAAGTCTGGTGGGAGGGAGATTTCTCTTCCTCCTCAATGCTCTCTGTCTGAGTGGAGTGATCCATAGTTTCAGGCTTCACTACACTATTATCTGTCTGAGTTTGAGCTGTGGCCATCACAACTCCCAACCTTTTCAGGAAGGGACTCAGTTTGGGTATGGGCTGTGACCATCACAGCCTTGCCAACCTTTTCAGGAAAGGAATCTGTCTGAGATTGGGCTGTGACTGGCACAGCCCTCCTGACCTGTTCAGGGAGGACATCTTGGACCGGGGCTGTGGCTATCACTGCCCCACTAACCTTACCATGGAGGTTTACCATTTTAAAATGGGTTTCTTGCTCTACCTCAGCCAAGGCTGAGATCTCTAAATCATTCCCCAGTAGGCAATCTACAGGCAAGTTTGGTGATACTGCCACTCTCTAGCGGCCAGTGACACCTCCCCAGCTGAGATTGACCACTGCTATGTGATGATCTCTCTGCACTCCATCAATGTTGGTTACCTGGTATGTGGCTCCAGGTATAAGTTGCCTTGAGGGGACTAGGCTCTCGGTCACCATGGTGATGCTAGCCCCTGTGTCTCTGTAGGCCTCAACTTTTGAACCATTGATGAGGGGCTCCTGTCTGTACTTGCCCAAAGTGTTGGGACAAGCTGTGAAGTTGGCAAACCCCATGCCAGTCTCACAGACAAAAGTATCTAAGTCAGGGGACCCGGTTAGGCCAGAGTCCCCAGGAACTCACAAAGAAAATGCACCCAGATTCTTGGAGGCACTCCCACCACCTGGGGGATTACTACTAGTAGTAACAGGAGGCTGGGAAGTTTTATTTGGGGGTATGTTCTCCTTATTGTTGTGGCCTTTGGGCAACTGCTGTCAGTTTTGTAATGGCCTTCCAATTCCCAAATTAAACCTTATTGTCATACCTGCAAACAGGTATGCAGGTATGACAATAAGGTTTAATTTGGGAATTGGAAGGATTTTGGGACCCACCCTTTTCAGGAGATTTTTTGGGCCCTGTGGTTTGATCAGAAGATTTATTCCCACCCTTCTCTTGAGGCTTGGTTGATTCCTTCTTTTGGTCACCTCCCCGGTTCTTAGTCCTAATCCTGGTTCTGACCCATTTGTCTGCCCTCTTACCCAATTCTTGTGGAGAGGTCAGATCAGAGTCTACCAGGTGCTGGTGTAATAACTGGTTCTGACAATTATTTAATGTTGGACAGGCCACATGAAGGGCTCGCTCCCTCCCCGCATGACAGGGCCCGGACACCGGCCCTCCAGGTGTTACCCACAGAAGCAACCCGCACCCCGTCCCCTACGGGACTCCTGCCCCCGGACATCTCTGTATCATTGGGCCGAGCCACTGTCAGCTCCACCGCCCGGCCGCCATCTTGGACACTGCACCACGAGGCCGCGTGGCCTCAACTCGACCCTAACCCTGGGCCTGGCCCGGCCCCGACATCCCGGCACCACCATCCACCCAGGAGGTGAACGGACCACTTGGCAGGTCAATGGGAGAAAGAAGTGTCGATGGCTCTCCCCCGCCAGGTGCCGATCGCCCCCAGCTTCCCCGGGCGCTGGCTCCACCCCCCTGCTGGGTGTCTGGACTCCCTCATCCCGGACCTCCCGACCTCCAAGTGCGAGGGTCCGGACATCAAAGGGCGCCAGACCTATAACTGGGGCAGCTACAGAGCAGGAAGGCAGTTGTATCCTGGAGTCGAGAGACACCGTGAAGAACTCATCCTTGACGGACTGCTGGCGCTGCCGCAGCCCTGCCTTGTGAACTATCGTCCTGCCTGCTGGCGCTGCCGCAACCTTCTGCATCCTTCAACCTCGTCGGGACCTGCTGGCGCTGCCACGGACCGTTGTAACTACCACCTTCATCTGGACCTGCTGGCGCTGCCGCGGACCGTCGCTACCTACGATCATCTCGGGACCTGCTGGCGCTGCCGCGGCCCGTCCTCCTAGAACGCCTAGCTCGAGGATTGTGAGATACCCATCATATCATCGCATCTACCAGATTGGTAACAAGACTGTCCCGCTACCCCCTTTCCCATCCAAGAGACTAGAATCGAGGGGACCCCTGAGTCCTGACCTCCTTGTACCATTCTACCGTACTTAAAGATTGCTTATAAAGAACGTTAAACCTTATCTTTGTGAGGTGTACATCTGTGGGGGGAAGTTACTCGTCTGTACGATCGCTGGAGACGGCTCTCCCCGGAGACCTCTCCCCTTGTCCTCGGCCGACCCTCCAGGACCGTCTAACATTGGTGGCCAGCGGCGCGATCCGAATCAACGCGTTTGTACAGAGAGTGACTCACCCCACGACTAAACCACAATGACAACCAGAGAGAGCACAGAAAAATTCCAGATGGACAAATTGGAAGAGTACAACCATCGTGAGTTGAAACAATTTTGCATCGAACTAGGCATTGCTACCACCGGTCTGAGCACTAAAGACGATTTCAAGCACGCCATTGAGTCTTGGGCAGAAACCGGGGCCGTCAGACCCCCGGACCAAAACATTGCAGCATCAGAGAGGAACACCACCGCTCCCGAAGAGCGAAGAACGGGTCTCTCGCAGGAAGAGATCCAAGAGCGAGAAAGAAACAGACTACATGAATTAGAAATGGCACGGCTCAAGATGGACGGTGAACTAAAACTAGCCGAACAAAAACTGAACTTAGAACATCTACAGCTCCGAGAAGAGGGAAGAAAAACAGAGACAAAGAGAACTCGAAGAAAAGAGACTAGCGTACGAACACGAGCGCAAACTGGCAGAGTTAGACCTACGGAAGCAAAACAAAGACCTGGGGGTGCCCGAGCAACCGCGCACCCCAGGAGCTACTGAACCAAAGGTCCACATCCCCAAGGATGTCGTCCGAGAGTATTTCCGAAACGACGACATACAACAGTGGTTCAAGGCCTACGAGATCGCCATGACCTCCCACCGGATCGATCGAAGTGACTGGGGAGCCGGTCTATGGGGGAGGTTCGTCAATGAAGGCCGCGATGCCCTGTTACAGCTCCCAGACCATCTAATGACGTCCTATGACCACATGAAGGCTGCCCTCCTCACTCGATATGGGCTTACACCCGAAATGTACCGCCAGAGGTTCCGAGACTGCACCCAAATCCCGGGTACAACGTGGGTGGAATATGTGAACTATTTCAGCCGAGCCTTCGCGGGTTGGCTCAAGGGGAGCCACGTAACGACCTACGAGCAACTTTTTAACCTCATTGTGTGGGAGCACCTCTCCAACAACTGCTTCGTCGAGCTCAGGCAGCACCTCCTCGACAGTAAATTGACTGATCCACGGCAGCTCGCCGCCGAGGCTGACCCATGGGAGAGCATCCGAGTAGGCCGGAGTGGGCCGAACGAACAGAACAGGAACAACCAAGGTCAGCACCGTCCCCGAGGAGGAGGAGGGGGCCAGGGACGGGGAGAGACACCGTCCCGGCCGCTCCCGCTACCAGCACCCTGCCCCCGGCCAGCCGGGGCAACCCCCCGATGCGCCCGGGGTTCCGAGCCAATGTCACTTGTCACCGATGCCAGCGAGTCGGCCACTACGCCAATGATCCGAATTGCCCAAAGAACCAGACCCCGGGGTCCCGCCAGGTAGCTGCCGTCGCCCTGGGAGAAGAGCAAATCTCCGAAGAACAGGAAGAATACGAACAAGAACAAGAGTGGGAACCAGCCGCCATGGTTCTAGCGTGCCTAGGGGGAAGAGACATGATCCCGCGGGCTCCCCTACCCGCCAACACCAGAAAATACAGTCAGTGGGTGAACATTAATGGGCGCAGGGCTGAAGCCCTACGTGACACGGGGGCCAGTGTGACGGCCGTCCGCTGTCACCTGGTGACCCCAGAACAGATCCTGCCGAACAGTCTCTGCCCCGTCCGTTCAGCCGACAATTCTGAGAGTCTGTGTCGGATGGCCTGCGTCCCCTTCAAATGGGGAGGAGTCTCCGGCATGTTGAAGGTGACGGTCCGCGATGATGCCCCCGTGGACTGTCTCCTGGGGAATGATCTCGAGAGTTCCCCGTGGGCCGCCGTGGAAAGAAGAGAGCACCTGGGGATGTTGGGCCTCCCGGACTGGGCGTGCGTAACCACCCGGTCCATGGCCGCCCATGCCATGCCCCGACCTGAAGAACCCGAATGGCCAGCACCTCCTCCCCCGATCGCTCCAGTGGAGGACACCGACCATACCGACCCCCCCCAGAACAAACCCCAGAAAGGCTCGCTCAGCTCCAGGACCTTCCCGACCTGGCTCAGTGGCGTCAAGAATGGGGACCCACCCAGGAACAGTTCCGTCAAGAGCAGAAGACCTGTCCCTCCCTCGAGGGACTACGACAGCAAGCCCTCGCCCAGAGCGCGGGAGATACCGCCGGAGCCCATTGGATCTATTGGGACAACGACCTGTTGTATAGCGAACAGAGAATCGCGGAGTTAGGGGCCAGTCGAGTGTTGGTGGTGCCCCTCCGTTTTAGAGACTTCCTGTTGAATTTGGCCCACGATGTCCCCCTGGCTGGACACTTGGGACAGGACAAAACCTACAACCGCCTGGTGACCCACTTTTTCTGGCCAAGAATGAGAAATGACGTCCTCAACCACTGCCGGTCCTGCCCCACGTGCCAGGCCAGCGGGAAGAGCGGCCGCAAACTCAAGGCACCCCTGCAACCATTTCCGGTTGTTACCACCCCGTTCGAAAGGGTGGGAATAGACATTGTGGGGCCCCTGGACCCCCGAACAGCACAAGGACATCGATTCATCCTGGTACTGGTGGACCACGCCACCCGCTACCCCGAGGCTGTTCCCCTGCGAACTGTAACAGCCCCGGTGGTCGGCCGGGCCTTAATGGGGATCTTCTCCCGGGTGGGCTTCCCCCGAGAAGTCGTCAGCGACAGAGGCACAAACTTTATTTCAAAATATATGAAATCCCTCTGGCAACAGTGCGGGGTCACCTACCGATTCACGACCCCCTATCACCCTCAAGGAAACGGACTGGTCGAGCGGTTCAACCGCACACTCAAGGGAATGATCGGGGGGTTGGAAGAGCCCCTCCGTCGCCAGTGGGATGTGCTACTCCCGTGCCTCCTCTTCGCCTATCGAGAAGTCCCCCAGAAGTCCCTCGGCTTCAGCCCTTTCGAACTCTTGTACGGACACCCTGTTCGAGGGCCCCTCAGCCTAGTCAAAGAAGGTTGGGAGATGGCCCCCCTGAAGACCCCTCCAGACGTCTTCAAGTACCTCCTGACCCTACGCAATCAGACCAGACGATTCAGAGAAATAGCAAAAGCGAATCTTGAGGCCAGTCAGGAGGACATGAAGAAATGGTACGATCAAAATGCCTCCTCCATCGAATTCGAACCTGGCCAATAAGTATGGGTGATGTCCCCCACCGAACCGTGTGCCTTGCAGGACAAGTGGACAGGGCCCTTCAAGGTAGTCGAGCGCAAGAGCCCCGGCACCTATCTCATCGATATGGAATCTCCCCGGAAGCCCCTCCGGGTCCTCCACGCCAACAGACTCAAACCCCACTTTGTGCGCTCGGAGCTCAGCCTACTGATGGCTACAGACAGTGGAGCGGAAGAAGACTCCGAGCCCCTCCCTGACCTCCTAAGGACCCGTGAGAAAGATGGTTCAGTGGACGGGGTCCGACTCTCAGATGCCCTCACCCCGGAACAGCGCCAAGACTGTCGGGGCCTCCTGCTGCAATTTGCGACCCTGTTTTCCCTCACCCCAGGGGTCACCCCCTGGTGCTTGCACGACGTGGACACTGGGGACAGTCCCCCTATCAGACATCTGGCGTACCGCGTACCAGATCGGGTACGTGCCTGCATCCAAGAAGAAGTGTCAAAAATGCTCACGCTCGGGGTCATCGAGCCCTCGGACAGCCCCTGGGCCAGCCCGGTCGTGCTGGTCCCCAAAGCTGCTGCCCCAGGCACCACTCCTGAGCTCCGATTCTGCGTCGACTATCAGGGTCTGAACGCTGTCACCAGAACCGACGCTCATCCTATCCCCCGAACAGATGAACTGATCGATCGCATGGGGGCTGCCCGCTACCTCAGCATCTTCGACCTGACCGCGGGCTACTGGCAGATCGGCCTCACCCCCCGGGCTCAAGAACGATCCGCTTTCTCCACCCCCGATGGCCACTACCATTTCAAAGTCATGCCATTCGGCATGAAGAACGCTCCAGCTACTTTTCAGCGACTGGTGAACCAGGTATTGGCGGGTCTCGAAGAATTCAGCGCCGCCTACCTGGACGATATCGCTGTGTACAGCCGCCACTGGTCAGACCACCTCCGCCACCTCCGAGAGGTCCTGCAGGCCCTCCAACAGGCCGGCCTCACAATCAAGGCCAGCAAGTGCCAAATTGGTCAGGGGTCCGGTGGCCCCTCTTCAGCTCAAGATCGCTGCCATCCAGTCCTGGCAGCCTCCAGTCACGCAAACCGAGGTCGGAGCCTTCTTGGGGCTCACTGGATACTACAGGCGGTTTGTGAAGGACTATGGCAGCATTGTGGGGCCCCTCACAGAACTCACATCCAAGAAACACCCGAAAAAGGTCAACTGGACTCCAGACTGTCAAGCGGCCTTCGAGAAACTGAAGGCCGCCATGTGCACCGCCCCTGTGCTCCAGGCCCCCGACTACAGCCGGGAATTCATCGTACAGACTAAGCATGGGCGAATTTTGCGAATCTCGCGTTCGCGAATTTTGCGGATTTGCGAACTCGCAATCCGCAAAATCCGCGAATTCTCGCGAATTTGCGGATTTTTTTTGTGTGTTTGCGCAAGTTTCCGCCAGTTCGCGAGGGTTTTGTACAATTTCGCAAATTGCGAACTTACCTGTCGGGTCGCAAGTTTCGCAAACTTGTTGTTTCTACGTGTCCAGCCTGTTTGGGACACTCTTCTTCATCACTGCCACTCTCTGTCACCACTGCCACTCTCTGACTACTCATGCCACCCTCTGGCCCACCCATGCCACCCTCTGTTTCATCACAGCACCCTCTGGTTGTCCAGTCAGTGTACATTATTGTGGCAACGCAAGCACACCTTCCCTGCCTCAAGTGACCTGAATTAATTTGGGGCCGATTAATGTGTCACAGAATATTTTTTTAGCTGGCACCTGCTTCCTTAGTGCTTCCTGATTAGTGATCTTTTGCACTTGCTAAGTGCTTTCATTGTTGCAAAATTAGTTACAACACCTGCCCTGCCCCAACTGACAATAATGAATTAGGGGCTGATTAATGGATTTGAACTTCCAGCCTGGCTCCTGCTTGTCTCCCTTAGCTGTAATTCAGGACCTTTGTGGCATATGTGTAACTATTCTGAGGTTCAGAGCAGGGTCACATAATAGTTTCAACTGGCAACTGAACTCTGGAGGGGCCCCTCAGGAAGCACTACAGGAAATGGCTACTAATGATGAGCCTGAACTTTTGAACCTGGTAAGTAGTTTCAGTTTTGCTAAGATCGTATTTCTGCAATTTTGCACTTATTCGCGGGGCGCGAACTCACGCGAACAGTGCGAACAGTGCAAGCAAAATCCGCTGCTCGCGGATTTGCGGATTTTGCGGAAGATTCGCAAATCTCGCGGATTGCGAATTTACCGAAAATCCGCGAGCGAAACGGATTTTCCGCCCATGCTTAGTACAGACTGATGCCTCCGACCATGGCATCGGGGCTGTCCTCTCCCAGCTGAACCCCGATGGACTTGACCAACCGGTGGCCTTCATCAGCAGACTCCTACTGGCCCGAGAACAGCGCTGGAGCACCATCGAGAGGGAGGCCTTCGCAGTAGTGTGGGACCTCAAGAAGCTCCGGCCCTGCCTCTTCGGTACCCACTTCCGTGTGCAAACAGATCATCGGCCCCTGCAATGGCTAATGCAGATGCGGGGGGAAAATCCCAAACTATTGCGTTGGTCCATCTCCCTGCAGGGGATGGACTTCACTGTGGAGCACCGACCTGGCCAGGACCACGCCAACGCGGATGGCCTGTCACGCTTTTTCCGCCTCGACGAGGAGAGTCCCCAAGAGGATGGGTGACTCTCCCCGCCTTCAGCTGGGGGGGACGAATGTTGGACAGGCCACATGAAGGGCTCGCTCCCTCCCCGCATGACAGGGCCCGGACACCGGCCCTCCAGGTGTTACCCACAGAAGCAACCCGCACCCTGTCCCCTACGGGACTCCTGCCCCCGGACATCTCTGTATCATTGGGCCAAGCCACTGTCAGCTCCATCGCCCGGCCCGGCCGCCATCTTGGACACTGCACCACGAGGCCGCGTGGCCTCAACTCGACCCTAACCCTGGGCCTGGCCTGGCCCGGCCCCGACATCCCGGCACCACCATCCACCCAGGAGGTGAACGGACCACTTGGCAGGTCAATGGGAGAAAGAAGTGTCGATGGCTCTCCCCCGCCAGGTGCCGATCGCCCCCAGCTTCCCCGGGCGCTGGCTTCACCCCCCTGCTGGGTGTCTGGACTCCCTCATCCCGGACCTCCCGACCTCCAAGTGCGAGGGTCCGGACATCAAAGGGCGCCAGATCTATAACTGGGGCAGCTCCAGAGCAGGAAGGCAGTTGTATCCTGGAGTCGAGAGACACTGTGAAGAACTCATCCTTGATGGACTGCTGGCGCTGCCGCAGCCCTGCCTTGTGAACTATCGTCCTGCCTGCTGGCGCTGCCGCAACCTTCTGCATCCTTCAACCTCGTCGGGACCTGCTGGCGCTGCCGCGGACCGTTGTAACTACCACCTTCATCGGGACCTGCTGGCGCTGCCGCGGCCCGTCCTCCTAGAACGCCGAGCTCGAGGATTGTGAGCTACCCATCATATCATCGCATCTACCAGATTGGTAACAAGACTGTCCCGCTACCCCCTTTCCCATCCAAGAGACTAGAATCGAGGGGACCCTTGAGTCCTGACCTCCTTGTACCATTCTACCGTACTTAAAGATCGCTTATAAAGAACGTTAAACCTTATCTTTGTGTGGTGTACATCTGTGGGGGGGAAGTTACTCGTCTGTACGATCGCTGGAGACGGCTCTCCCCGGAGACCTCTCCCCTTGTCCTCCGCCGACCCTCCAGGTCCGTCTAACATTTAAGACTTGCTCTCTCATAATAAGATCATACAATCCTGTGAAGTCAGTAACTTTACTACCCAATAGCCAGCCTTCTAGAGCCTTAGTGGCACAATCAACAAAGTCAGCCCAATCCTGAGACTGAGTTTTCTGGGTGTCTCTGAACATCAACCTGTACTGTTCAGTTGTTAAGCCAAACCCATCAACCAGTGTATTCTTCAGGACTTGGTCATTATTAGCATCCTCAGCTCTAGTAGTGAGGAGCTTATCTCTACCTTTGCCTTCAAAGGAGAGCCACAAGATAACTGCCCACTGACTCTGGGGGATGCACTGGACAGTGCAGGCCCTCTCCAAAGCAGTCATCCATTTGTGGATGTCATCCCCTTGTTTAAAGGGGGCACTATCTTACTCAGGTGTCTAGTGTCTAAACTCCTGTCTTTTTCTCTTGGGAGAATGCTGCCACCAGTGGGGTCTGCCCCACTCAATTTCTGCTCTCTAGCAAAGGCAAGTCTCTCTTTGGCCAGGGCAAGTTCTTCCCTTTCAATCCTCAGATTGACTTCCCTCATCTTGGCCTCATGCTCTCTCCTCTGAGGGGATGTCATCCCTCTGTGAGAAGAGGTCTGAGAGCCATTGGTTCGAATGGATCTGTTAGAGCCTCTGGACAGAGACCTAACTCGACCATTCCCAATGTTAAGCCTGCCTGAGAGTGGACGTGGGGGTCCCCCAAATCCATTTTCATGCCTGCTTAAGTTGGTCCTGGTGAGTCTACTGACTTCTACCTGACCCTTGTCTGCCTCATCCCCTGACAACGCCTGTTCCTCTTCCTCCTCGTCACTATCTGTGCCATTGAGGTTGAGGTCAGGGTTCCCTCTAAGGGGGGGCATATTCCCATCTGGATTAGAAGGGCCTGTGTTAGAAGCCCTCCTGGCATCATAAGTCTCTAAGAGACCAATCAGGAATGGGATGGTAGGGTTAGAACCCTGCTTTAGCTTCCTGGAGGTACACACCTGTCATCTCCTGGAAGCTAAGAGCTGCATATCTTGATATGACCTGTGGAGGGTCAACTGACACAAGGGGGGCCTCTGAGTTCCCTCCTTTGTCTGACATGCTTTTCTAGTGAGGTGTAGGTGGTGCACTTACCTACACTATTTGTTTGCCTACTGATCCCTTGCTAAGAGTTATAGTCAGGGTGTGCTAGGCCCTGTTGAACTACAACAGCTGGTTCAGTAGAACTCAGAGTATTCTAAGCTAAGTTATATGTTCCTTGGTACTTATGTAATCTTTCAAATGATATTCTTAGGATACGTGTGGTAAAACAACAGCAAGCTCAAATCCCAACACTTGCCTGCTGGCTTGTGGCCCTCCTGACGACGAACCCCGACACTTCCATCGCTGGTCTGGTTGCTCCAGACTGGCCCTTGCTCCCCTCCAACAGAGGAGCACCCCAGACCCTCCTGGTCCACACCAGACGCCATTTTGAGTCTACCGCGTGGGCATGCGTTTGCCAAGAGTTGTTGCCCCAAACCTGGGTCCAGCATCGCCGACAGCAGATAACTTCGTGGGACAGCTCGCACCTTCATCCTGGTCGCCGACAACGCCTCCTGGTCCGAGAGACTGCAGAGCCCAGCGTCGCCCACTCACCTGGTCGAGGTGACTTCATCCGGTGCCATCCTGGTGCCCATCTGATCACTGGCCAGTGATTAAGAACTGAGTCCCCTCTGCTTTCAGGTCGTCTCCATCTTCGATCCATGCTTGGATCACTCCGGACATCATCACTGGTCGCCTGCCAGCAACTTCTTCTTTCAGGCTCCATAGACTGTAACAAGGATTCCCGACGTCTTTTGAACCCTATGCAGCCGCAGCCCCTGGGCTAGGTAACTTGAGTATTTCGGTGCTCCAACATAGGTTGGCTATCTAAGTGTCCAGATCCTTTTTCGTTTTCAGCCTAACTAGTCGGATTCGTCCGATAACTGTAACTTTACGAAATCTAGCATCCAAAGACTTTGTCCCGCATCCCGCGTGAGAGTGCACACTCTGCACCCGACCCCCCTAGGCCTCCTGCTCCTAACCTGAAGGTTCAGTAGTGTAGTCCTGGCGATCCTAAAGCCTCTGGATCGAGTTACTTACCTGCTAGTATTTCGCATTCCACTTTTGTAGTATATGATTTTTCGTGCCCCTCGGGCATTTGTGTAAATTGTGCAACTTGAAGTATTTTCTTAAGAGTTTTGTTGTGTGCTTAGCTCCCTGACTCATAAAGAGTTCAGGGTAGACTTGTTATAAATAAATATCCTTTTATTTACATAACAACTTGTGTGGTGTCCTTTCACTTGGTGTTCAAGGAGTATATGTGATGGTATAACAGCTGGCTTAACACGCCCTCTAGAGTTTAGCCTAAAGACTGCTCTTGTCCATGCTACTAGGATAGCTGGTCTATAAGGTTGACTTACAACCAATCATCAATAAGGGTCGTTTGGAATGATACACAGTGATCACTAGAATAGTGAGCACTACATATCAGGCCAACTTCTCACAAGCATCAACTCCATCCTCAGATTGTTTTTTTCCGCCATTGGGTTTGGATGTATATTGGTTCACTCTAGTCGGAATCGATATAAAACTTTCTTAAGGCCAAAAGGCATTTAGCTTCTCGTCGGTATAGTCTTGTGTTAGGTGCCCGATTCTTCCAGCTCAATTCCGAGCCAGATTCCAGAGAGCCGCGTGCTTTCGACGCTGAAGGCCCAGTCGACGCCAGAGACCTTATCGACGGACCATCATGGAACGGAGTCCGTTCAAGAGATGTCCCGTGTGCAACTTTAAGTATCCCCACATCGTCGTCCACCCGGTGTGCCACAAGTGTCTGTCGCCGGATCATGATGAAGCCAGCTGCATGGCTTGTTCCCGTTTTTGATCCAAGAAGACTCTTCTGCATTATCCGCGCTGCGCGCCAGGAGGCCCAGCAGACTGCACCGGCGCCTGTGGACCTATTCGATGCCGGGGATGATGAAGGAGCTGACCGAGATGTTCGTGAGACGCTGTCGAATCCCGCGTCGGAGGTCGACTCCAACTACGACGCGGATGTTGAAATTCTCGACGCGGAAGAAGTCGTCGACGAGGTAGGAGACGACGACGGGGCCTTTGGGGCCATGGAAGATAGCTCGAGCGAAGAGCTAACTCAAACTGACATTGGGGCTGAAACGCTTCAGAAGGCTCAGGTTGAGGGATCGCCACTAGGCCTTACCCAAGATCTTCCATTGAGTTCTAAGGCCCCGCCACGGACATTGCTAAGGAGCCGCACCCTGCGAAACCAAAAGTAAAGACACCGGGCTTGACGCAAGTGAAAGCATTGGTGCCCCCATCGAAACCAAAAGTGCGTATTGCTTTGGTCGGCTCAAAGCCCTCGGACCTGTCGGCACCGACGAAGCAAAAGGGCGTTATCAACCCGAAGAAACAGCTCAAGGGCGTTGAAACGGAGTCTGGCACGCCGAAGACAACGGTCAAGGCAGTCAAGCCGAACAAATCGGCGCCGAAGACGGTCGACACCGACAAGGGGCTCAGTGATCCGAAGGTTCTCGAGACTCCGCGTCGACAAGACAAGGCCAAGAGCGGACCGACCCACGAGTCCACGTCTAGTGGTGCCTCAAAGGATTCCGTCGAGTCGACGCAGCCGTCCACCGCTTTCTCCAAGCAAGTGGCAGACTCCCTCAAGCGCATCAAGGACAAGGCCTCGAGTGTCAGGCCAAAAGATCCTCCACCTTCAAAGCCTGTCGATAAACCTCAGAAGGCGTTGACGCCCATTCACTTCACGTTGCTGCCGAAAGTGGCACCAAAGGCTTTCGCCCCTAGGATGGCCTCCAACGTGCCCGAGAAGGTGTCCTTGGTGCCGAAGTCGACGACAGTGGTCCCGGCCTTAAAGCATCGACAATCCTCGTTGGAAGAACAGGAACAATTTATCGATGCCGAAACAGGCGGACTTTCCCTTCATAAGCGGAAAATTGCCCCGGAACAGCCAATGGAGTCCTATAAAATTCCAATAAAGAAGAAAAAGGATTCCACTTCGACCCCTGTTCTTGTGGAACCGGTTTCTCCACATGGCCATGATGTCTCACCCACTTATTCAGATGTGGACACTGGGGAAGGTGATGATGATGAATACAGCTATCCTGTCTACACTGAGCTAGATGATACTAATGAACCATGGGCAGCTGCTGCTGACCCAGGTGATCCACACTCTACCCCAGACACTCAGATGTATGCTGTGAAAACGTCACCTACAGAGGATTCAGCTGCGTTTAATGCCCTCATTGAAAGGGCAGCAAAAAATCATGACGTCCGGCTCCATGCTGACCCCATTGAAGTGGACTTTCTTTTTGACACCTTTTCCGTCTCGGAGAGGACTGTCAAGACTCTTCCTATGTTGAAGGGTGTCTTGAAGCATGCTGGGGAGATCTTTAAGGAGCCTACGAGAGCCAGGGTGATAAACCCTAGAATTGAAAAGAAGTATAAACCGGCGCCTGGTGACCCTACTTGCATCAAGGGACAGTTGCCGTTGGACTCTCTTGTTGTTTCTAATGCCCGGAAGAGGGCTAATTTACAAGCCGGTGATGCTCCTCCCCCAGATAAGGAATCTAAGGTGTTTGAGGCATCAGGGAAAAAGGTGGCAGCTCAAGTCCATGGGGGCTCTGCAGTCCCAGCAGTTCAGGGGTGGTTCTTTTCGTCGCTCAAGCACTAGAGGTGTTTCCAGAGGCCAGCTCTCCCAAACCACACAGTACTATAAAGGCGGCATGCAGACCACATACACCAAACAGAGTTGAGGTGGATATCGTGGAAACAGCGCCAAAGGCAGAGGTCGTGGAAACAACAACTCCAGATCCTCCGCCACTAACAGTGACACCTTGTCACTGGCCCCCGACCACGCAACACCTGTCGGAGGAGACTTCAACAGTTCCTGCCAGTCTGGAAGTCCATCACCACAGACAGGTGGGTCACACCGCTTATACAATACGGTTATTGTCTGGAGTTAACATCCACTCCACCCAACTTACCCCCAAGACACCGTTCTATGTCTGCCGAGCATTTGCACTTATTGCAGCAGGAGGTCCTGGTCATGCTGCAAAAAGGGGCAATCGAGCTTGTGCCTGTGAAAGAAAGAGGCACAGGAGTTTACTCACTGTACTACTTAATACCAAAAAAGGACAGGTCCCTCAGTCCCATACTGGACCTCAGACCCCTCAGTCAGTACATCCTGTCGGAGCACTTTCACATGCTGACCCTGCAGAAAGTCCTACCGTTGCTCAGTCAGGGGGATTTTCTCGCAACTTTAGATCTGAAGGATGCGTATTTTCATATTCCGCTACACCCGTCACACAAAAAATACCTCCGGTTCACCCTCCACAACCAACATTACCAGTTCAAGGTTCTGCCTTTCGGGGTCACCACGGCACCCAGGGTGTTTACAAAGTGCCTGGCGACAATGCCGGCACACCTAAGGAGACAAAACATTCGCGTCTACCCTTATCTGGACGACTGGCTCATCCAGGCAAAGTCGGCCCAGCAGTGTGCCGCCCACATGTCCCACACCATTCACCTTCTTCACGATCTGGGATTCTCACTGAATTACCCAAAGTCCCACCTGCAACCCGGACACATACGGCAGTATCTGGGTGAGACAAATACTCTGGCAGCCACAGCACAGCCGAATTCAGTGAGGGTCAGCAGCATTCAATCGCTGATACAAAAATTCAGACCTCAACACTCGCTTCCAGCGCGAGTGTTCATGCAGTTGATAGGCATGATGGCCTCCTGCATCGCCATAGTCCCGCACGCGAGACTACATATGCGTCTGCTTCAGGAGTGCTTAGCCGTCAGTGGACTCAGGCTCACGGACAGTTGAAAGACCTAGTGTTGGTGAGTGGTCGGGCATACAACTCTCAGCATTGGTGGAATCCACAAAACCTTTGCAAGGGACAACCGTTCCAAGAGCCTGTGCCACAGATCATTCTGACGACGGTCGCTTCTCTCCAGGGATGGGGAGCTCATGTACTCCACTACACTGTGCAGGGACTATGGACACCACAGCAAAGGAAGATGCACATCAGTGTTCTAGAACTGATGGCAATCTTCATGGCTATGAAAGCCTTCAAAGTACATCTGTGCAACAAGGTCGTGTTGATCCGGACGGACAACATGACGGACATGTACTACATGCAGAAACAGGGAGGAACGCACTCTCCACAGTTGTCTCATCTGGCTCAGAGCATGTGGAAGTGGGCCATTCAGAGAAACCTCTTCCTCATGGCAGAACACCTCCCAGGCAAGGACAATCAGATGGCGGACCTGCTCAGCAGGTACAGCCACCAAATGCATGAGTGGGAGATACATCCATCAGTACTCCACCCGTACTTCCAAAGGTGGGGTCATCCAGAGATAGACCTGTTTGCAACAAAGGAGAACGCAAAATGCCAAAGCTTTGCCGCCAGGTTTCCACACCCACAGTCGCAAGGCAATGCGATATGGATGAACTGGTCAGGAAAATTTGCGTACGCTTTTCCCCCAGCACCTCTAATGCCGCTGGTGGCACGCAAGCTGAAGCAGCACTCGATGACTCTCATCCTGGTTGCTCCGACGTGGGCTCGCCAACCATGGTACACCACGTTTCTGGAACTGTCCGTGGTACCGCATCAAAGGCTGCGCCTCACACCCAGGCTTTTGTCGCAGAGCCATGGCGACATTCAGCATCCAGATCCGCAACAGCTCAACCTGGCGATCTGGCTCCTGAGGTCTTAGAGTTTGGCTACCTCAACTTACCTCCTGACTGTATGGACATCATCCGGGAGTCAAGGAAGCTCACCACCAGAGCATGCTATGCGGCGAAGTGGAAGCGGTTGGTCATTTATTGTGAAGACCACAACATTAACCCGCTGGATGCATCTATTCAAAACATCATTTGTTATCTCTTACATCTGTACAAATGTAATCTGGCCTATGCTTCCATTCGTATACATTTGTCCGCAATAGCTTCTTATCTCCAAAACAGACAGCACCTCTCACTTTTCAGGGTGCCTGCCATTAAAGCCTTTCTGGAAGGACTCAAACGAGTCAATTCTCCGCAGACGCCACCAGCTCCCGAGTGGAACCTCAATGTGGTCCTCACCAGGCTGATGGGTCCCCCTTTTGAACCACTGCATTCCTGCGAGATTCAGTTCTTGACATGGAAAGTGGCTTTCCTTATAGCGATTACGTCGCTACGACGAGTTAGTGAACTCCAGGCACTAACTATCCAAGAGCCATTTATTCAGATTCATTCCAACAGGGTAGTGCTTCGCACTAGCCCTAAATTCCTTCCTAAGGTAGTTTCTCAGTTCCATATCAACCAGACGATAGAACCACCTGTGTTCTTCCAAAATCCAGAGTCACTTGCAGAGAGAATGCTCCACACACTTGATGTCAAAAGGGCACTAATGTACTACATTGATAGGACCAAAGATTTTCAGAAGACTAAACAACTATTTGTTGCCTTTGCGCCACAACACAAAGGTAACCCATTTCCAAGGCTGGTATAGCCAGGTGGATTTTTAAATGTATTCAGATCTGCTATCAGAAAGCCAAGCGCACTCACCATTCCACCGCTGGCCCACTCCACCAGAAAGTTGGGGGCCTCCATGGCTGTCCTTGGAAATATTCCTTTGGAAGACATCTGTAGAGCAGCCACATGGTCTACCACACACACATTTACAAAACATTACTATGTTGATGTGCACTCCAAACAGCAGGCAGCTGTAGGGCAGGCTGTTCTCAAGACACTTTTCCAAACTGCTGCAGCTGGCACGGGTGCCCGCCGTTAACGGAGGGACTGGTATGTATTATATGCACAGATATGAATTCAGCAGCCCACATGCCTCGAACGGAATATGCTACTTACCAGTATGCATCTGTTCTTGGCATGTAGGGCTGCTGACATTCATATCGCCCGCCCTCCTTCCCGGCGCCTGTAGCGGCTGCAGCATTCACATATACTTCTAGCATGGTTCTCATTCACGTAGTTTCACTCCATCTTGGCCTCAATGGCTAAAAACAATCTGAGGATGGAGTTGATGCCCATGCGCACTGTAGTCCAGGGGAGGAGCCACCCAACTCGTGATACTTCGAAGACTCTTCCAGGACAACAATGTGCGATCATCCGGACCCAACACTAGACGGCGATCTATGCACAGATATGAATGTCAGCAGCCCTACATGCCAAGAACAGATGCATTCTGGTAAGTAGCATATTCGATTCGGTCACCTCTATGAGCCCCTGTATAGTGTACCATAGGAACCCAGGGCATAGGTGCATCCAAGGCCTACCAGGGGCTACAGCATGTATCATGCCACCCCTGGCTGGCCATCCAAACTGACACCACAGGCTGATCACTCAGCTTGGGTAAGGTGGTGTAAACACCCATTACTTAGATATAGTATACTTATATCTACCCATATATATATATATATAGACACATATGCACCTATAAGTCACTCCTATGGTAGGCCTCAACAATCCTGGAGGCAGAGTGCTTGGTTTTATGTGAGAGGATGCCCTAGCATGAGCTGAGCCCCTCTGCAGCTTTCTGAAACATCTCCTTATAGCTGTTCTATGATATAGCCATACCATATACTCTTAAGTGCATTATAATCCTCGCGGTTAATGCTAACTTTGGTTTGGCTTTATCAAAACAAGTCGTGTAAGTGTCAAACACTTTGGAATACTACCCCCACAGAGGGAGAAGACATGTAGTTACTTCTAACCCCGGTTAAAGTAAAACAGAGCCTCAGCCTCACAAAATGGATGCTGCTGCTACAGACACGAGTCTCACCTCCTGTTACTGGGGGAAACTCCAGCAAGGGCGGCCTGAACAATAGGTTTCCTGTCCAGGGAGGTGCCAACACCTCCCCAGACAGTGTTTTGTGTATTGGGGCAGATAGGGCTGCATCAGCAGATGCTTTTTGAGACACTGCCTGGGGCACACAAGGTGTCAATGCATAGCCCGGTTCAAACCAGTTGCTGGGGTACTCCAGCCCCGCTCTGGCACAAAACTTGACAACGGGAAAGGGGTGTAACCACCCCCGACACAGGAGCTGGACTTTCAGACTTCTCTGACCCACATCCACAGCAAAGCTGAGACCCGTGGCATACACGAAAGACGTGGAACCGGACACCCTGGACATCCTGCATTTTGTAAACTGCATCGACTCCTGAGGTAACTCGCAGTTGTGCATTGGGGTACAAGAAGCTCCGGACCCGAGCACCATTTGCCCCGAAGCTCAGCCCTTCACACTCCACGAGTGCCGCGTGGGGCCTGCTCTGGCATTTCAGCTAAATGGGTCTTCCCGGTTGCTATCCTGTTGGCTAGTGAGCCTCCTGAAGACATTCCTTTAAAACCAAACTTCTTTCCTGTTTGCTCCATGCTTGCTCCAGCTTCCCTGCAAAGGAGAAGCTCCTCAGACCTTGCTGGTCTGCACCGAAGCCAATCTTCACTTCCTGCGTAGGTTGCGTTTGCCAAGGCTTGTTGGGTCCAATCCCGATACCGACACCGCGGTTAACTAGATCCATTGTGGAACAGCTCGAATCCAGCTCCTGGTTGTCGTAGACACCTCCTGGTCCTCGTGGGTGCAGAGACAAGCTTCACCTCTTCACCTGAGATCATCGCAACATCGCCTTGTTTCTTCCTGGTCACTGGTTAGTGACCCAGACTCTGTCCCCCCTGCTTTCAGGTTCTTCACATCCTCGATCCACCCGGACACTTTTCCTCTGGTTGTCTGCAGCACTTTTTTGCAGATCTCTATAGAAAACATCGACGAAACCCGACCCCAAAAGGCACCTATGCACCCGGCTTCCCTGGGTGAGGTAATAAGAGTACTCCGGTGCTCCCGTGGGTATTGACTCTCCAAGTGTCCTAGTCTAAAGGGGTTTTGTCGTAGTCCATCCGGCGTGACCTTAAATAGTAACTTTGTAACTTTTACGTTTCCCATCATGAATGGTAACTCGCGACTGTGTTTAGATACTGCACGCGTCTCTCATGGGCCTCCTACTTCCTAACCTTTGGTTGTTTAGTGTAGCCCCAGCGATTCCCTTGGTCCTAGGCCTACTCACTATTTCTGTTGTGGTTCTTATACCACTTTCTTAGTATATGGTTTGTGAGGCCCCTAGGGCATTACTGTATTTTGTGCAACTTATCGTATGCTAATTCAGTAACTTGTGATGTACTTTTACCTCTGACCTCATAAAGAGAGCAGAGGGGTTGTGCTGAGAATAAATACATATATATTTGATATATACCTTGTGTGGCATCCTTTCATTTGGTATTCAAGGGATTATAATTGGTAAAACAGATTGCTTCACATGCTCTCTGAAGTCTTAGCCTATGACTGCTGGTCCATGCTACCACTAGGATAGCTTGTCTATAAGGTTGACTTTAGATTGATTAGATTGGTGCAAGGTGCCCACTAGAATAGTGGACATGATATGCCAGGCTAACTTCTCACAAGCAGTCCAACTGCGCCTGCCTCAGATCTGCCCTGGAAGGCCCCCCTGTCCCAAGAAACTTAGCCTGATCAGGTTCAAGCTCTTCTAGGACAGTTCCTTCTTCAGGCTCACAACCAGGTTCCTCAGAAGGCTGATCCTCATTTTGAGGCAAGGGGGAAGGCACTGCCTTAACCCTACTGCTTCTCCTCCTGCTTCTCCTCCTGGTAGGCAACTTGTCCATTATTCCAGAATCCAGTGCCTGTTCATTGTTGCAATTTGTGACCGGTGACTTAGTCACAGCAAGGACATGTGCTGAGATACCTAACATTTCTGCATGGGTCCTATACCCCACTTCAGACCAGGCTGAAATCTCTAGGTCATTGCCAAGCAAACATTCTACAAGGAGGTCTGAGCTAACAACAACCTTCTTTAGGCTAGTTACCCCTCCCTAGGAGAACTGCCATACTTTGTGTGGTAGTGGCATTGCGAGCATTGGTCACTAGGTAATTCTCACCTAGTTTGATCTTTCCAGGGTCCACAAAGCTGGGTGTCACCATTTTGACACTAGCACGTGTCCCAGTAGACCTGAGGCATTTTATTATTAATTAAAGGTGTCTGTCTGTACTTGCCCAAATTAGTGGGACTCACAGTAGAGGACATAGCGATGTCCCCATCACAGATCAGGATAGCTTGAGTTGGTATTCTGACTAGGCCATAATCCATCTCAGTTCCGAGGGTTAACCCTACTATACCCTTCTGTTGAGAACGGGGTTAGCATTCCACCCTTCTAGAGGGACACGACATGTATGTAACTGTGAACCCCGGTTAAAGTTAAGCAAAGCCTCAGCTCCACAAAATGGATGCTGCCACCACAGACACGAGTCTGACCTCCTGCTGCTGGGAGTCCTTCCAGCGAGGGAGGCTTGGACAAAGGGTTTCCTGTCCGGGGCGGTGCTAGCACCATCCCAGACATGGTTTTGTGTATCCTGGGTAGGCAGGGCTTTACAGGAAGGTGACTGCTGAGTGGCACCCTGGTGCTCACTACGCATAGGCCGGTCTGAACCAGTTCCCGGGGCACACCAGCCCCTGGCCTGGGGAAGTCCGGCATGGCAGAGGGGCATAACCACCCCCCTCCTAGTCCCACCCATAGGCAGGACCTAGTCACCAGGTCAGCCCCCTTTTTTAGTATAAAGATGGGAGCGGGCCCCCTGTTCAAATTAGATCATCTTTGGAATCAAGACACGACTTTCTGCGAAAGGACTTCTAAATTTCCTTCTTCAAGATTCTCCCTTGTGGCTAAGGAGTAGTCACCCTGCATCCGCAGGCACCATCCTAAGAACACTGCGGTCTGCTGCAAGTCCTTCTTCACGAATCCGACGACCCAGCTCGACGAGACCCGGCTTCCCTGGCACCTCTGACCTCTACTCACCTCTACAGCAAAGCTGAGAACCATGAGTGCGACGAGACCTCGAGGGACCGACGATCGCCAAGACTGCACGACTTCTTTGTAACAAGCCCACCGAGTCTTCCACTGGTAAGTGCTTTGGGGTCCGAGAAGCCCCAACCCTGCGCAGCTCCAGCACCCAAGATCCGCCTCCCTGCATCTCCACGATCTGCGTGGGGCCCTTCTGCTGTTTGCTGTGCACCGCGTTGTTTGGCTACTAGCCGGCTGGCTTTGTGGCCTTCTGAACGACGCCCGACGACATCACTGCTGCTGGTCTGGTTGCTCCAGACTGGCCCTTGCTTCCTTCTTCAAGAGAGGCACCCCGGACCCTCCTGGTCCACTCCAGACGCCATTTTAGGTCCACCGCGTGGGCTTGAATTTGCCAAGGCTTTGTTGCCCAATCCTGGGTCCAGCGACGCCGACAGCTTCTATCTTCGTGGGACAGCTCGATCCTCCTTCCTGGTCGCCGACAACGCCTCCTGGTCCGTGAGATCTTCGAGCACAGCGTCACCCACTCGCCTAGTCGAGGTGGCTACCATCCGGTACCCTCCTGGTGCCCACTGACTACTGGCTAGTAGTCTCGAACTTGGTCCCCTCTGCTTTCAGGTGTCATCTTCCATCGATCCAGGCTTGGATCCACCGAACTTTCTTCACTGGTCGCCTGCCAGCAACTTCTTTCTTCCAGGCTCCTGGTCCGTCAACGAGGATTCCCGACGTCCTTTGAGTCCTATGCAGCTGCAGCCCCTGGGCTAGGTAACTTCGGCATTTCGGTGCCCCAGCATAGCCTCAGTATCCAAGGGTCAGAATCTACTTTCGTTTTCCTCCTACCAGGTCGGGTTCGCCCGAGAACACTAACTTTGCAATTTCTAGCTATCATAGACTTTGTCCCGCATCACGCGTGAGAGTGCACACTCTGCACCCGAGTCCCCTGGGTCTCCTAGAAGTAATCTAACGATTCTATAGGCAAGTCCTAGCGATTCCAAAGGCTATTAATACTGTACTTACCTGCTAGTAATTTCGCATTCCACTTTTCAAGTATATGGTTTTCCGTGCCCCTCGGGCATTTGTATATACTGTGCTAACTTAAGTATTTTCGTAAGAGTTTTGTTTTGTGCTAAGTACCCTGTCCTCATAAAGAGTACAGGGCTGTTGTGAATCTTAATAAATATCCTGTTTATTTTCATAACACTTGTGTGGTGTCCTTTCACTTGGTATTCAAGGGGTATATGTGTGGTAAACAGCTGGCTTAACACGCCCTCTCGAGTCTTTAGCCTTAGACTGCTCGTATCCACGCTACTAGGATAGCTGGTCTATAAGGTTGACTTACAACCAATCATCAATAAGGGTTGCTGGACTGATACATAGTGTTCACTAGAATAGTGAGCACTGCATATCAGGCCACCTTCTCACACTTAGCATATGAGAATAAGGGTAAACAGAAATATTATATAGACCACAATGGGCTACTATATAGCTCACAGTCCCTTGTCCAGCCGCACAGTGAATTTTTAATGATCTGGTAAATAGTTTAATGTGAGGGTACAAATCATAACCAAAACATTAGGGTTACAGTAGGGCACAGTCCTGTGCCATACAAAGGAGGAAAGTAAAAAGGACAGAAAGTGAAAGAGATATCTGGCAAACAGGGTGAGCTTACAGGTCACTGACACGCAAATTCGTGAAGCGTTCCATATTTTTTTCTAAGATCCTCGAGACCCATGTCACTTCTTGCCTCTCCTCGTATATCGAGGACAACGGCCTTTTAGCCTCCCATCAAGCAGGCTTTCGCCCAGGCCATTCTACGGAGGCAGTGGTTCTCGCGGTTCTAGATGAACTTAAGGGGAAGGCAGATTCCAACCTCCCCCAAGCCCTGGTCCTTCTCGATTTGTCCGCTGCGTTTGACACGGTTGACCACTCCATTCTTCTCGACCGTGTTAGCGCAGCGGGCATCCGGGGCGCGGCCCTTTCCTGGCTAGCGTCCTTTCTTCGGGATAGGTACCAGGAGGTTCATCTTTCCGGCTTCTCTGCCCCCCCCCGTCCGGTCACTTGTGGTGTTCCCCAGGGCTCCTCTCTTTCCCCTCTTCTCTTTAATCTCTACATCTGTCCCCTTGTCACTTCTCTTCTTGAGCTGGGGGTCTCGGTGTATAACTACGCAGATGACCTCCAGCTCGTCTTTGATCTTTCTTCTTCTGCTGATTCTCTCCCTAAATTCAGTTCCACCTTAATTTTCATTTCCGAGTGGATGAGCGCCAACCATCTTAAGCTCAACCCCGATAAGACGGAACTTGTCCTCACGGGTGGTCCATCTAACCCTTGGTCCCCAGCACACTGGCCCCTTTCTTTTGGTCCCCCTCCCACACCTTCCTCCTCTGTTCGCACTCTTGGCATCAAAGTTAGTTCTGACCTAACAATGCACAGTCAGATTAGCTCTGTTGTGTCGTCCTGCTTCCTGTCCCTCCGCCTCATCCGGAAAATCTCACGTTTTTTTACTACTGATGCACTCAAAACCATAGTCCTGGCCTTAGTCATCTCCCGACTTGACTATGGGAATGGCCTGTACGTGGGCATTCCAGCCTACGAGTCCCGACGTCTACAGGCCATTCAAAATCAAGCTGCTCGCCTCATTCTCTCCCTTCCCAAATCCTCCCATATCACTCCTGTTCTCAAATCTCTGCACTGGCTCCCTATCCGCTTCAGATCTCTCTTTAAGTTAGCCTGCTTTGCCTTTCGAGCTCATTCCCGTTCTGCCCCTGTCTACATCTCCTCCCTAATTACATCTCACGCCCCCAGTCGCATCCTTCGCTCGTCTTCTCTCTCCCTCTTGCACATCCCCCGCTTCCGCAAATCCAGAACTGGTGGCACCCGCCTCTCTGTTTTGGCCCCCCAGTTCTGGAACAGCCTCCCACTTCACATTCGTTCCATCCCCATCTACACCCATTTCCGAAAAGCCCTTAAAACCTTCCTTTTCACCCAGGCCTTTCCTTCTTAGGTTCCCCAGATTCCCTCTGTGAGCCCTGACCAGGTCCCAAGCGCCAGGAAGCCGCTTGGCCGCAGTGCGCTTTATTAAATATTTTTTTCATTTCATTCATTTCATTTCACTGACATAAATTTAAATTAGCAGTGTATCCTGAAGTTAACCATACATACAATAATACAATGGGGTAAAATGTATGATTACTCAAAAGGAGTCGACGTTTCGATCCCACGCTCAGTTTATAAGGGGATCATCTTCAGGACTTGGAGAATGATTTTGCCTGAATAAGACTTTTAAACGCCTGTTAAGGGAAAAGCAGGGAGGAAAGCAAAAAATAGGTGCAGTCAATTTACGCAGAGTTATAGCGATAGTCAGCACTAGCTATTTACTTACAGTATTCTGAACCGCAGTGAGGAGTGTCGCCTGATGGTGTTGGCATTCAGTGCATACATATAGAAGACCACACTAATGTAAAAATATAAAATATTTACAATTCACATGTTTTTACCAATGTTTTTAACAATTTTGTGAGACGGCCGCAGTGTTTTGAGAAGAGTGGTCGGCAAGTGCCGGTGAGCGAGGTCTATTGAGCCGCACATTGGTGATTTGGCGTGGCGCCGTGGTATGGAGAGTGAAGCGGAGTCCATGTCACAGGTCCAGTGGTGGGGCAGGGTAGGATAGTTACCGTCAGTTCAGTGCATGGGCGTGCAGCAACCGACCGGGAAGGTGGTATTGCGAGTGATTGCTGAGATAGGAGACATACCACTTGTAAATCAGTTGGGGGATTCAATTCAAGTTTGCCGGGAGAGTGATTGGAGACTGGCATCAAGGCACACGATCTGTGATGCAGTTGTGGTAACCCTGTTAGAAAGGAGGGGGTATTTAATACCGGGATATTCAAGAAAAACGGGGTTATGAATAAATATCGAATTTTGCGGGGGCACCTCGTTTTACCGTTATTTTAAACGAGGCTTATGGGGAGTGGGTTTGCCAAGCTGATATTTAAGGGCACAGCAGGGGCAATGCTTCCGTGCAATGTGCATTTGTCACGGTGCGTTGTGCGGCGATGGCATCGCTGTGGGAACAAAAGACCTTGATGAGTAAATAGTTAAGGGGGATTTATGATAATGCGTGAGGAAACAATTGCCGCTTTACCGTTTGGTTTCTTGCAAGGTTAATAATTTCGGCGTGGGCAATGGCGCCGTCTGCGGGAGCGCGGTCAGTTGAATGACTGGTCCACTGGGGATTTAACAATTAAGGCTGCATGATGCCAAGATTGCATCGCTGTGGGTACAGAAGACAGTGATTAGTACAAGGTTTGTAGGGAATTGTGAAAAAGCGCGAGGAAGCAGGCGCCGCTTAACCGTTTGGTTTCTTCCAACAATTAGAGAATTCCGAAGCTCGGCGTGATCAATGGCGCCGTCTGTGAAATCGCGGTCAGTCGAGTCACTGATCCGCTGGGGAATTAAGAATTAAGATTGTGATTAGATCGAGTTGGAGGTGTACTTGTTCTAGGGTCAGTGGCAGGGGAACTTACCGGGTGGTGGGGATGATGTCGATGTGCTGATAGCGAGCTGCGCCTTGCAGGTTCGCATCCGCATTGTGGGTTAGGTGGCTTATTATTGGGCAACCGGCAGTCACGTGTCAGAGGCCCTATGGGGTCCAGAGCTGCTTCACTTTTTCCGAGCTCCCATCTTGGGGTGGTCAGAATTAGTGTGGGAGCTAGGGAGATTGCTGCTAGTGCTAGGAATTTTTCGGCCGCCATCTTTGAATGGTTAAAGTTAATATAGAAGCCAAGGAGGTGGGTGCTAATGCACAGATTAGGGGCTGTGATAAGGCAGTGTAATTTAAAGTGAAGGTGCAGTTACTAGTGCCATATTGTGATCTTGTGCTGGGAAGGAAGTGACATTAATTCAGAATTACATCAGAAATTCATAATAATTCAAAACTGAGATACATCAAGAATACATCAGAAAACATTTGAGATGTTGGAACTATGTCTGGGTCCAAGTTCTTGTTGTGACAACCTATAGTACAAAGTTAAGCCAATTTTTTAGCCGGTATAAGTGCTATAAGAGGGTTGTCCAATCCTCACTTCTGTTCAGTCCTGTGTGGATAGTGTTGAATTGGATGATTGTCTTTCGTTCCTCTCGATTGAGTAGTTGAGCCAGATTGCCTCCTCTTTGTGGGAGCTTTACCGTCTTCAGAATTGTCCATTTAATATCATCAGCGGTATGTTTCAATTCAGCAAAATGTTCAACAAGAGGTGCGTTAGGAGTCCCACATCTGATGCGAATTCGGTGCTGGCATACGCGAGTCTTCGCTTTTTGAGTGGTCTGGCCCACGTACATTTTGGGGCAGGGACAGAGGATTGCGTAGATGACATTGCAGCTATTACAGTTGGTAAAGTTTTTCATTGCTACTGTTACACCATTATGGCTGAATTTGCGTGCCTCAATCGTCCATTGTCTTTGGTGTCAGGAGGACCTCTCGAGGGCAGTACCAGGCCCTTTAGGAGGCTGTTTTGATTAGTCTTCTGGGGTAGCCCCGAGCTTTTAGTTTGTTGACAAGGATGTCAGCTTCCCTAAAGCAGTCTGCCTTGGCTGAACAATTACGCCTGATCCTTAGGATTTGAGAGTATGGCAGAGAGTCTTGCAAAGCCCTGGGGTGATTGCTATCATAGCTCAGGAGGGTGTTGCGTTGTGTGGGCTTCCTGTAAAGGCGTGTTAGTAATTCATTATCGTGATGAAAAATTGTCAGGTCTAGGAAGGCTATTTGTTTTTTGTCATAGGCAAGAGTGAAGTTGAGGTCAGCACAGTTATTATTGAGCCAATGATTAAATGAATGCAATGTAGGAATATCGAGGTTCCAGATTAGGAAAATGTTGTCTATGTAGCTACGCCATAATACTATTCCTGGGTGGAAAGGATTACTTTCTGTAAGGATGTTGCCAGTTTTGAGTGCATCCATAAACAGAATAGCCAGATTGGGGGCAAAAATAGCCCCCATTGAAGTGCCCTTTATTTGTTGATAGTATATGTTATTAAACACAAAATTGTTCCTGGTGAGGCACAGTTCAAGGAGCTGTAGGATGAAGATAGTAGGGACCCTGTGTGGGCGTGGCCGTGAATCTAAGGTTCTCTGAATGACCAGAAGAGCCGCTTTCTGGGGGATGTTAGTGTAGGGCGACTCTACGTCCATAGTGCATAGGGTGTGAAATGCAGGGTCATAGGGAACATGTTCCACTAGATTGATCATCTCCATGCTATCCCTTACATAGCAGGTTGTGGATGGTACAAATTCTTTTATGAAGAAATCTACATATGCTCCGAGAGGCTCAAGGATTGAGCCACAGGCAGAGACTATTGGTCTACCCGGAGGATTGTCACTGTTCTTTGGGAGGGTGTAGATTACTGGTTGGCGTGGGCTTTTTACATTTAGGAACAGATGTTCCTTTTTACTCAGAAAGCCATCAGAAACGGCCTCTGTTGTAAGTTTTAATATAGTATCTTGGATGCTTTTGGTGGGATTACCTGGTAATCTTTGTTAGTCATCTGTATTTCCAAGATGACGTTGGATTTCAGTTTTGTAAGAATCAATGTCCTGGAGGACAATTCCTCCCCCCTTATCTGCACTTTTTATGACAAGTGAGGGATTATTTTTTAGAGAATTTATGGCATCTTTCTCAACTCGTGAGATATTGTAAGGAACATATAGTTTTTTCTTCTCTAGGTCACAGATCTTTATGTACCAGTTTTTCAAATGTTCTTATCTCAGAAGGAATCATACTGGCAGATGGAAGGAATGTGGAGGGGGGTCGAAACGGGGTATTGGAATTGGTTGTGGTGGATGGATGGAGTTGAAAAAAGGCTTTCAGACGGATTAATCTGAAGAATCTGAGTAGTTCAGTTTGTAACTCCATGAAATTTGGTCGACTGGTAGGCACAAAGGATAAGCCTTTTTTCAGTAAAGCTACTTCAGGGTCCTGTAGTGAATGTTGGGATAGGTTGAAAATAGATATTAACTCAGAGGACAATTGAGGGGAGATAGGAGGGAGCGAGGAGTCAATTACAGCAGTATGGTTTACCACTGGTAAAAGTTGTTCCAGGTCTTGCGCTCTCCGGGGGCATTGAACCATCGTTGTGGTTTCTTTATGCGCCCCCTTTGCGGAGTACCTGGCTGGCCCCTGGATAAAAAATTAGACTGGGCCCCTCCTCCTCGTCTTTGATTGCTGGCTCCTTCGCCTGGATCCGAGCTATCAGAGGATTCCTCTGAAGTGTCGGAGAAGCCAACTATGTTCTGACGTTTATTGTATCTTCCTCAAGGTCTACTGTTGGGGTTGAATTGTGGCCTGTTGGTGTAGAAGTCCTTGTGTAGGTAGGGGTAGGTATTCTCAACGTTATAGTTTTTAATATCTTTTTTGATTTTGTTGGATTTCTTGTTTTGTTCAATGCGGTGGAAATCTGCTACCGTTTTTTCTACCTGGTCTAGTAGTTTCTTACACTCTGCAGTGGGGTCTGAGTCATTAATTGCTTCAATAGGTCACTAATTTCTGTTTCTAGTGATTTTAGAGTTTCGCTGGCTATATCAATACCCAGTGCAAGCCAGTGTCTGGAGCATGTAGTGCCAATGTAGCTGAAGTTGGATATATACTTTGGGTCATCTGTGAAAATACCAGGAATGTTGCGGACCTGAAGTCCTACTGGTATAACGACAGCTTTTTTTTTTTAAAACCTTTATTTAACATTTGCAATCAAATCCATACAAGGGCCTACAACCCCCAGGGCTGGCCGCTAAGCATTTTAGTACGTTAATACCAGCAAACTTCAAACCTGCCTCCCTGGAGAGCATAGGATCTCAATTCACAAAGCGGATCGGTTGCAAAGGTAGTTCAATTTGGACACAGGATAGGAGGTTTTCATTTTAAAATAATAAGTAGAAAGAGTCAGGTGTCGCACAGTGTCTCGGATCACAAAAGGGGGGGCGAGCAAAGAAACAACGTGTCCAAAATAAACTTGCTATTAAAATAAGTCAACGGAGTTAAGACATAAGATAGAAGGATAAACTAGCGCATTATTATTTGTCTACTCCAGCATTATTGTCCGCCCCTGAGCACCAAAACCTCAGAAAAGTCAAGGTACAGATATAGAAACAAGGATGTAAGAAAGCCGAACCCGCTACACTAACCCGGAATAGGAAAAAGAGAAGAAGATAAGGGAAGAGAAGGAAGAAAGAGGCCATAGAACAAAAATAAAAACGAACACCCATCCCCACACCCCACCACCCTGCACCCCTGCTGATGACTACGGCCACCCCCCTCGCAGCGTGCCTGTCACCCAGTAATCAGAACCCGAAATATAGAAGAAGAGAAAGAAAGAAAAGGCAAAGAACCCCACTCGGTGAGGGAAAGCGGAGGAGGGCATATTTCTACCGACTCCTGGTCTCCTCCCCCTGTCGTAGGCAGCCCCGCCCCAGACTCCGTTAGGTCAAGAAAGCACTCCCGTTAAACCTAGTGCCACAATGAGACCCAGATAACAATCTCAACCCTGGCCCCGTCGATCAAATTCAATAAAGTCGTCAATTAAAGAAAGTCCCTTCCACAAATTACTGCAAGAGTCTACAGAACAGGGGGGCGGAGCTAGCCGGCGTCAATGGCGGACGCGTAAGAGCGAAGCTCCGAGCCAGCGCCGACACCTATCCGGCATAGATCCTCTAAAAGCAGTGCCACACACCAATAATCAGCGGACGTCGTCCCCACTATCCCTAACGGACCTCCGGCTGCAATTTGGGCGGAATTCGGGCTAGGGAAGCCCTACTTTGCCAGACTACCCTACTGACGCCGGACCAGGCCCGAATCCCCGGCCTTTCCTAACTGGCGAGGCCGAGCGACGTCACCCGACGTGCGGCAGAGGCGAGCGGACGGCTGGGGGTCGGACGACGCTTACCGGAGGCTGGCCCACCGGAAGCCCCACGCTTTGGAACCACGCACCGGAGGTGCTGACTCACACCCGTGAGCCGGTGGGAGCGACGAGGGAGGCACCGGTGCGACTGCAGGGCCGGTTGCGGACCACGTGGTGACCACAGTGCACCCCAGAGACAGGATCGGCCCGGGCCCCAGACAGACTTCCATCCCCACACCTGAGATGAGCTGGGCTTGTTGAGGGAGCGAGCAGCCTCCAGAGAGCTGAGGACTCCCCCCGCGAGAACGGACTTCTGTTACTGCCCTGGGCCATACTGGAAGTACTGGAGGGCGACCTACCGGCCATACCTGAGGACATCCACGAGCATCAGTGGCAACACCGGGCCCCAGCAGGCTGCACTCCATACGCAGCCCTGCCTACAGCACCACTGCAGCCACTCACTGCCATCGAGGGTGCACGCACGGAGCTCTGGCATACAGTGAGGCCCCCGTCAGAGAGGGCCACTGCCTCCCCGAAAACTTCACGATGGTCAAGGGAGACCGGACGCAAACGAAGCTGACGTTCGAGCAGCGTAGGCGGAAGGAACCAGAACAACCGGCTGCCCAGTCTCCGAACGCGGCTAGTGACCAGAGTCCCTCACTGTGCGCCGAGATAAAAGAGATGCTTACCACTATGGAGAAGGGGCTGCAGGAGGGTATGTCGGCCATTGGAAGCAAGATTGATGCGCTGGCGTATCGGATGGACCGGATGACAGAAAGAGTGGACAAGCACGCGGAGAGGCTGGACATGGCAGAGCGCCGACTCACTGAGGCGGAGAAGGCGCAAACCGAGTGGGACTCTGACCGTAAACAATTTGGTAGATTACTTCAGGTCATCCAGGAGAAGTCGGAGGACTTGGAGGCGCGTTCCCGGCGCTCCAACATCCGCGTCACGGGTGTGGCCGAGTCGACCCAAACGGGCAAAATGGAACTGTTTATTGAAAAGCTCCTGAAGACGATGCTAGGGGACGACACCTTCTCGCCAATGTTTATAGTGGAACGCGCCCATCGCACCCTCGGCCCGAGGCCTCCCCCGGGCGCCAACCCGAGGCCGATTATAGCGAAATTGTTAAATTACAGGGATAGAGACGCTGCCCTCAGAGCGGCCCGTGAAAAGGGCAAACTACAGTACGAGGGAATGGACATATCGCTATACCCTGACTTCACTTCGAAGGTCCAGGAGGAGAGACGGAGATTTGTTCCATACAAACAGCAACTCGGAGACCTGGGTCTGGACTACGCCATGCTCTACCCCGCGAGACTACGCATCAACAGGCAGGGGCACTCGCATTTCTTCACGGATCCCAAAGAACTGCAAAAATCCTTGAAGGTTTGGATGAAAGATACCCGGGGGAGTCCGAGTCCACACACGGCGGAGCGGAACAGTAATGGGGACCTCGAGGAACAAGACTGAGGAACAGAGGGCGGCATGCAGTGCAATGAGTTTCACCGGTTGCTTCAGCACCCCCGATTCCCCTCGTTGGACTGAAGGGAGATAGCCGCTCGGAGCGCACTGCCGCAGGCCCTGGACTATTACACGTTGAACTGTGGGTGAGATTTGTGTGTTTTGTACTGGGGCCTCCGGGGGGCTGCGCTTGCACTACTGGAACTGCCCCAGGCAGGACTTGGCTCCCAAATGCGAGACACAGGAGGGTACTGGAGAATCTGGGTGTGGGGGGGAGGAGGGGTGAAAACTCGCACACATTGGTGAAATGTGGAGCTTCGAAGACACTGCTAAAACTTGTTAACGGGGCGCTGGCGAAGGGGCAAGCGGAAGGACACTGTTTGATAGTCCTAGTAGGGAAGAGGACGACAAAAGGACTACACAGGCTACCTCTGCCCCAGCGCATACTGCGGTTACGGCTCGGATCGAGCTGGTATGGGGAATTGTTGCATGGGCTGGAATGTGGGGGGGGGGGGAGGGGCACTGGAACTTCGGTCACACCAGGTTGGGGGTTGGGTGACTGTGGGAGGCGGGGGGAAGCGAGAGTTGGAGGACTCGGTCACACCAGGTTGGGGTTGGTTGACTGTGGGTGGGGGGGGAGATGGGGGTTATGGGTTCAGAACTGTTCGGGGGGGGGGTCCAAACTGTGCTCTGAAATGTTGTGCACCTCGGAGGGCGTAGGCGGCTGCTGCGGACGGAGGGGGGTGATGTATGGTAGGGCTTTGACATTGATATGCTTCTTTAGGGACAATGGTTGATGCATCACATGATGACTTACTGAGTGACACAGAGACTCTCAAGGCTGTTACATGGAACGTTAGGGGGCTAAATGATTACCGAAAACTCCGCAAGGTGCTGCAGTACCTACTCCGACACCACATAGACCTGGCGCTTTTGCAGGAAACTCACTTGCCCGACACCAGCAAGATGCTCACGCACAGGGGGCTTCAGGGTAACGCCACTTACGCGGGCTTCACCACACACGCAAGGGGGGTTCTTACGTGGGTCAACCCGAAATCCAAGTTGTCTCTCACACTACTGAAAGCAGACCCGGAGGGAAGGTTTGTGTTGAGCAGGTGCGTAGGCAAGGGCCACGACATGCTAATCATGAATATCTATGGCCCGAACTACGACTCCCCTGACTTCTATGCGGCAGTGGCGGACCACTGCGCTGCATGCCCCGCTGATAGAATGCTTTGGGGGGGGGACTTCAACTTCACATTTAATGCAGAGATGGATAGGTCGGCGGGCCCCCCACGGCGCCCGGCGGCGGCCGCTCTGCAGATGCAGGCTGAAATGTTGCGTCTAGGGCTGGTAGACGTTTGGAGAGATAGGCACAACGACAAGGGGGGATACACACACTACTCCGCGTACCATAACATCCATACCAGGATAGATTACTGGCTGTCCACACACACGCTGCTCCCCATGGTTAGGGGCTGCAGGGTGCTCCCCCGCACCCTGTCGGACCACTCCCCAGTAGTTCTAGTACTGACCACTCCCAAGCAGAGGATCCCTCCGTTCACGTGGCGCTTCCCGCCATACTCACTACTAGATGAGGCGTTTAGGGCTGACCTGGGGGAGGACATAGATACCTATTTCGCCACTAACGTAGGCTCAGTGGACAGTTTTGGTACAGTCTGGGAGGCATTCAAAGTGTACGTCAGGGGAGTAGTCATGGCAAAACACTCCAGTGTCCTCAAAGCGATTAGGAACAGGCTTAAGTATCTTGAGGGGCAGATCGCGGACTGTGAACGCCGCCAGCTACTGGACCCGACGCCACTCGGGAATGAGTCCTTGCAGGGCCTACTGAAAGAGTTTCAGGAGGAGGCGGATAGAGAGGTTAGACATCTAGGAAAGTACGCGACAGCGCGCTCTTATGGAGAAGGAGAACGGCCTGGAGCACTGCTGGCTAGGATAATGAAGGGCACTAGGCGCAGGCAGACAATCCCGGAACTGCAAACCCCGGGGGGGGAGAGAGTCAATACGGAGGATGACATTCTAGCGGAATTTCGGAGATTCTATGAGGACCTGTATACTACTAAGATCACTGGGGTGGAAGACCAAATTGACAACTATCTAGACTACATTAAGATGCCGTTCCTCGAGAACTGGCAGAGGGAATTCCTGATGTCCCCTATACTCCGTGAGGAGATATCGGACGCGCTAGACACCATGAGGTCCGAAAGTGCGCCCGGGATTGACGGACTGACGGTGGCATTCTATAAGGCATACAAGGACAAGCTGTTGCCTTACCTCTCCACCCTCTTTGACGAGATATGCGAGTACGGCGCTATGCCGCCCTCGATGAGAGAGGCGCTCATTGTCACAATCTTGAAGCCGGGCAAGCCTCCTGATCTTCCAGGTTCATACCGCCCCCTTTCCCTTCTGAATGTGGACGCTAAGCTTTATGCTAAGGTCCTGGCGACCAGACTGGCACTGGTGGCACCGGAGTTGGTAGCCCCGGAAAAGGCAGGGTTTATCCCAGCTAGGAACCTCACTTACAACATCCGCACTGTCATGGGAGCCATGCAGCACACTAGGCATGATACTAAAGCCATGGCGGTCTTCCTCGATATGGAGAAGGCCTTTGACTCTGTGGAGTGGCCCTTCATGCGTAGGGTGCTGAAGAGGCTGGGACTGGGGGAGCTATTCCTCCAACTCCTGGGCGCGCTCTACCATATGCCTACGGCGAGGATCAGGCTGGGGGACGCGGTCTCGGAGTCGATCGCCATTAGCAGAGGCACGAGACAGGGGTGCCCCCTCTCCCCGCTACTATATGCACTGGTGGCGGAACCACTGGCGTGCGCAATGCGGGAATACCACTCCTATGAAGCCATCAGCTACCCTACTTACAAGATTGGCATATCCACGTACGCGGATGACACTCTGTTGTACATCAGAGACCCGGCCAATAACTTGTCTTCGGTCTTGAGGGAAGTGGTGAGGTTTGGCGCACTCTCGGGACTAAAGGTCAACTGGCCAAAATCAGTGGCCTTCCCGCTGACCCCTATCACCGAGCCTTTCGAGATGGATTACCCGCTCCAATGGTCCACAGAACCGGTGAGGTATTTGGGCATCATGCTCCATACAGATCCTGATGTGATGATAAGGGAGAACTACGGGGTTGCCTACAGTAAACTTGTGGACGACGTGGAGCTTTGGATCAAGCTTCCGCTGTCGCTGATGGGCAGAATAGCTATGATGAAAATGGTAATCCTCCCGAGATTTCTGTTTCTCTTCAATAACCTCCCGATGGTCCTTTCGAAGGCTTTCTTTGCGACCATGAACAAATTACTAGTGAGACTGGCGTGGGCTGGAAAGCAACCTAGAGTGCAATGGAAGGTGTTACAATTGCCATACGAGCAGGGAGGTCTGGCTGCTCCAGACCTGGAGCGCTACTACAGGATTGCGCAGGCCTCCCATCTCCACACCTGGATTCATGGAGACTGGGACATCCCGCATGTGATCCTGGAGCGACTGTTCGCGGATCCCACCCCACTTCCAGCGACCATATGCGGACCCAAGGACCGCAGGGTGGGAGTACTGGACTCTCTCCTGTCCACTAACCATGCCTGGCATTCTATATTGCAGCGACAGGACAAAGTACTGATGTACGCATCCAACATGCCGATACAATGGGCGCTATGGCTCCCAACATTGGCGGAACCTGGTGTGTACAAGGCCCTCAACGAATTAGGCGCACGCACCATGGGTGACCTCTTTGTGCAAGGGAAGGTGAAGACGTGGGAACAGCTCGCGCACGGGGGGGAGCGTGCCTCAGTGCTTCAACGTTTCCAGTATCATAGGGCGAGAAGTGCGCTGCTGGATCTATTGGGCCCCGACCTGGAAGAACCCCCTGAAGTCCCGGAACTAGTATACATCATAGATACTGAGAACCCGAAGAAACTGATTTCTAGGCTTTATAGGATAGGACATGAGCACACTGCACTACACTACACTAGGGCGCGACTAGCCTGGCAGACTGATCTAGGGACTCCAATTGACGACGGCATGTGGGGGTACTGCTGCGCGGCCTCCAGGCGCATTTCCCTGAACGGGCGGCACCGTTTGATCCACTTTAAATTCTTGCAGCGGGTGTACCACACGCCGGAGCGATTGCACAGGTACGGCCTACGGGACACGCCACGCTGTGAGAGATGTCGTGCTCCAGTGGCGGACTTCCTGCATTTAGCCTGGTGGTGCCCAGGAGTTCAGAAGTTCTGGGCCTGCATATTTGCAGAACTTAGCAATATAGTGGAGTTGGACTTGACACTTAACCCGGCCCTCGCGCTGATGGGATACACAAAGGAGATACCCGTCAAGGTGAGGAAGCTGGTGAGCATGGGCATGCTCCTTGCGAAAAGAGTAGTGGCACTGTGCTGGATGAGGGGGCCCCTTCCTACACTGAAGAGGTGGTCTAGTGACATGAAATACTGCAACACTCAGGCAGACGCATACAGCGAGCTCCTCCCGCCCCGAAGCCGCCCCAAAAACTTCTGGGGGCTATACCAGACTTACCTAACCTCCAGAATAGACGAGGATGCATCCACTGAGGGGGAGGGGGAAGACCAAGACAGTGACCCGCACATAGAGCCCGGATAGAGCTGCGCACTACACTATAGCATGTCAATGGGTGGGAGACGCTATCACACCCCTGCCTGTGCGAGACATTGGGAGGCACCCTCTAGGTTGCTGGGAGGTAACGAGTGGCACGAGCCATAGCCCGTCACCGGGACGCGCACTACCAAACACGAGAAGCACAAACATGGGACCAGTTGTGGGGTGGGGGGGTTCATGGGATGGGGTTTGGTTGGGAGAAAATGATAAAAATGTACAGTTTTGTTTGTATACACGCAGTGCACACCGTAACGCAGACAGGACTAGCGGGCGGGGGTAGCCCTGCTTGATCCGTATTGCTACTGAGACCTGAACCTTGATCTATAGGTCCTGCTGCTTGCTAGATGTAAGTGTCATGATTGTGGCGAGGCAGACCACTGCCGGCCCGTGAAGGGTTGTAGGCGAAGGGCTCCTCGTACATTGTAATGTGCTGTTATTTTTGCATGATAAACAAATAAAAAAAATAAAAAAAAAGAGTCTACAGAACAGGAGTAAACAGATGAGAAAAGAACGGCAGATCTCAATGTAGATGGTTGGTGCCAATGTTGCCCCTCCCTGTCTCCGAAGCCAAGCTTTACTCCATCCGCCATCTTGAAAGATCGACAGGGGAGGGGAGTCGACAAGGTCCGAAACAGCAAGAGATGAAAAGTAGAAAGTTCCAGAATGGGGACGACATGTAAATGTTCCAAGGGACACCCAGTCGGGGGTTCCAACGGCTCCATTGGGTGATCGGGCACAGTACAGTCGGGTAGATCCAGTACAATAGGGGCAAACTCTGCTTCCAGCGCCGGGTCAAAACAAGTCTCCAAAATGTCTATTGAAATGCAGGCGAGTTGCCGGGGCACGGGTGTCGAGTCAGGATTCGCTCTCAGGCCTGTGAGTCCATCCGTCGCAGACAACAAACTGCAAGTCTGGGCTTCAATGGTCCCCTTAAGTGCCATGAGTGCCTCCAACACCGTTCGCAGTGACGGGCCAATTCGAGCCTGCTCCGCTAGATGCCTTTTTTCCTCCAACATGGTGGTCCCCACGGAGAGGCGCCTTCTCCGGGGCAAAATTAGGCGGAGCAGGAGTAAGCCATGAGGGACTGACGGTTAGCAAGCAGTAATACGCAGTGAGGCACCGGCCCAGGGGGATCGACAATGCAAATGCCGAACCCCCGGTCAGGGACCCCCGCGACACAGCACCATGCGTCACTCGTCACCTCACCTACTGTAGGGCACCAGGCAGTGGTAGCAGACCAATCAAAAAGTCTGAGTGTTCCAGAGAGCGGACCCGACCTCGTTCAGCAGTCCGTTGTTATTCAACTCGGACCCGGCAGAGCCCGCACTCGAGACCCCGGCGTCTCTGCTGGGTTAGGCCTCAAACGACCATCGACGTAACTCCGCTCCACGACGGCGGAGAAACTCCGGGAGTGCACCACTGGAGAGCAGGTCGGATCAGACACACGGATCCGGTGCAGGCAGCCAGGATAAGCGACAGGATAATAGAGCGAAGGACGGAGGTCAGCGGAGCCGGGAGACTATGCGGCCATCTTGGTTGGTGTCGTAGCTCCTCCCACGATAACGACAGCTTTTAAGTAATATCCCGGTATTAAATATCCCCTCCTTTCTAACAGGGTTACCACAACTGCATCACAGATCGTGTGCCTTGATGCCAGTCTCCAATCACTCTCCAGGCCAACTTGAATTGAATCCCCCAACTGATTTACAAGTGGTATGGCTCCTATCTCAGCAATCACTCACAATACCACCTTCCCGGTCGGTTGCTGCACGCCCATGCACTGAACTGACGGTAACTATCCTACCCTGCCCCACCACTGGACCTGTGACATGGACTCCGCTTCATTCTCCATACCACGGAGCCATGCCAAATCACCAATGTGCGACCCAATAGACCTCGCTCACCGGCACTTGCCGACCACTCTTCTCAAAACACTGCGGCCGTCTCACAAAATTGTTAAAAACATTGGTAAAAACATGTGAATTGTAAATATTTTATATTTTTACATTAGTGTGGTCTTTTATATGTATGCACTGAATGCCCACGCCATCAGCAACACCCCTCACTGCGGTTCCGAATACTGTAAGTAAATAGCTAGTGCTGACTATCGCTATAACTCTGCGTAAATTGACTGCACCTATTTTTTGCTTTCCTCCCTGATTTTCCCTTAACAGGCGTTTAAAAGTCTTATTCAGGCAAAATCATTCTCCAAGTCCTGAAGATGATCCCCTTATAAACTGAGCGTGGGATCGAAACGTCGACTCCTTTTGAGTAATCATACATTTTACCCCATTGTATTATTGTATGTATGGTTAACTCCAGGATACACTGCTAATTTAAATTTATGTCAGTGACCTGTAAGCTTACCCTGTTTGCCTGATACCTCTTTCACTTTCTGTCCTTTTTACTTTCCTCCTTTGTACGGCACAGGACTGTGCCCTACTGTAACCCTAATGTTTTGGTTATGATTTGTACCCTCACATTAAACAATTTACCAGATCATTAAAAATTCCCTGTCCGGCTGGACAAGGGACTGTGAACTATATAGTAGCCCATTGTGGTCTATATAATATTTCTGTTTACCCTTATTCTCATATGCTAAGGACCGCTTGTTCCCTTTATAAATACCCCACACACCACAGCAGTAGAAGATGTGTCAGTACGGAGGACCAGGAGGGCCATTTTATGACATCTGAGGCCCAGCCCCATGCATAGCGGTTTTAACCATATTTTCCTTGCGACCCTATAAGCCGGGCAGGCAAACAAAAAATGCGCTACTGACTCATTAGGGGCTGCACAGCCAGGGCATGATTTAGGGAGAACACCTTCACTTTTCCACCCAGAAGAAAAGTCAATCACCGGCAAAGTCCTGTGCCTAAATTTGAGGGGAAGTGCTCTGTCCAAGGGTTTCTCTATAAAGTCAAGGAAGGGTTCCAATTTTCTTGTCCATTTGATCTCCAGAAATCGCTGGGAGATGGGCCCCCCTTCACTCCTACTTATGGTCGTTTCCTGTACCCAGTCCCAATAGAGTTTCTTAATCACTGCCTTAGAGGGTGGAGGTTGGCTCAACCATGATTCGCTTAGGCCCAGTTGCACCACCAGCTGTCTCGGGTGTCACAGCCACTTAATTTTGTTACCTGTGTGAGCAAGATAAGTTCATCTAGGGCTGCAGCATAATTATGTAGCTCCTGGGTCCTTCTTAGTCGCACCCAGAAGAGTAGTGGGCGCAACCGTACTTTCTCTTTAAGGGTGCGCCTACCCAGGTCTAGCCGCAGCGGAATTAGCGGGGTGGAGACTGGGAGGGCCACCAGATCTTGCATGAATTTATTTTCCGATGTGGCTAGCTCCGTTATGTTCTCAAACCCCCATAACTCAGAACCGTATAGAGCTGCCGGTAATACTTGGCCATCATATATTGCTGGGGTCGGAGCCACAGGTTTACTCATCGACTCCCGCTGTTCCCTTAATACTACCCCTGAGACTCTTTTGTGGTTTAGTAACATTTTGGCCAAGTGATCTTTCCATCTCATCCGGCTATTTACCCTGACTCCCAGATAATCAAAAGAATCAACCAGCTCCAAAGGGACACCATTAAGCAAAATGTTATTCCTGAATCTCTTGGAGGGGAAATAGCCATATGCTTTGTTTTAGAGGTATTGATGGTGAGGCCTCTATCCATACAAAACTCACTAAAGCGGTCCAGGAGTTTTTGGAGACCTATGGGGGATTTGGAGATCAAGATGGTATCATCCGCGAAGAGTAGAGTAGGTGTTTTTTCCCCCGCCAGGGATGGTGCATCTGCCGCTTCCTCCCTCAAGTGATCCACCACACCATTCACAAAGAGGGAGAAAAGGGTCGGTGCCATAACACATCCCTGGCGGACTCCACTCCTCACGGGCACCCTCTCTGTCAGTTGCCCCTGGATGCCCCATCTGATCCTCGCGTGGTTCCCTTCATGTAGCTTCACTATAAAGCCCAAAAGAGGCTTTGGGAAACCCATCTTCTCCAGGATGTCCCACAACCTTGCCCGTGGAACCAGGTCGAACGCCGCTTTGAGATCTATGAATGCCAAATAAAGGCTACCGTTGTTGATGGTCACGGCCTTCCAATAGATCGCAAAGAAACGGGAGACCTGGTCCATTGTGCCTACCTTCTTGCGAAACCCTGCTTGGAAGTGGGAGAGAACGTGCTCCTCTTCCATCCAGACACCCACCCTTGAAATGATGACCCTGCCAACCACCTTCTGGATCACGTCAATCAGACTGATCGGTCTGTAATTAGCAGGGTCATCTCTAGGGTCCTTTTTGTAGACTGTTACCACCTCTGCTCCCTTCCATGAGTCTGGCACCGGGTATCCCTTGGCGATCAGATTCATTATTACGGCAATAAGTCTGGCCCAGGCATCAGGATCATTCAGGAGAAGATCTCCTGGAATCCCATCCTGGCCAGCTGCCTTCCTGGGGGTCAGAAATGTAATCGCCAGAATTACTTCGGAGGGCAGAAATGGTTCATCGAACTCCAGTTGGGGTTGAATCCTAGCTTCTGGATCGGGGGGAGATGAACCTCACACTTCTCTCCCGCCGTACAGTGCAGAGAAGTGGGAGTGCCATTGGTGTTCCGTTATATGCTTAACAATAGGTGGTGTACTATGCTGCCTGGCTTTATTAATCAAATCCCAGAACAGCGTGGCATTTTTCTTATTGGCAGCAGATTTAAGATCCTGCCAGTATTGTTCCTCCCACTCTCGTTTAGCCAACACTAACAACCTCGCATAGCCAACACTAACACCCTCGCATAATCCTTCCTAGCCGCTCTAACTAGTGACGGATCCTTTTGAAGCAGGGCGGCTGTTAGCTCCTTCCGTTTCACCTTGCACTCATCTGAATACCACGGGTTGCTGGTTGTAGCTGGTGTATTATTCGCTCTGCCCCTTTTACCCTGAACTACAAAGTATTGTCCTACATCCTCTATCGTGTTCTTATAGGCCGAGGAAAAGGTCAACCCTGGCGCACGAGCACTTCCTGGTTCAAGGTTCTCCAACTCTGTCAATTTAGTTACATGGTCCCTAATCTTCTCTAGGTTTCCTTCCTGGAGCTGAGCCTTCTCCCATTTCAACCTGCGATTACCATTATAAGGGATGACGTCATTGGTTGTCCTCAAAGGGACATTATGCCCATTTCCATTTAACTTACCCCACCTTAACTTTGTTCATCGGGGTTGTGGTCGCTATCCTGCGAAGGTACGACCTCTATGTCTATTAAGTCGTGCCACAGTGTGACGTCCAGTAAGATATAATCTATCCTGGACTGACCACTAAGCCTGTTAAAGGTCATTGCTCCTGCGCGATCAGAGATTGTCCTGCCATTTAGTGCTCTTAGATTAAATTCCAGGGTCAGGGCATTGATCTGTATTGCCCTTGCTGACCATTTTCTAATCGGCGCTAATGAGAGGGCTGGTATAAACCATCTGGAGCCCTCCTCCTCTATACCCAGGGGATCCTCCATAGCTTGGGGTTCAAATGTGCAATTAAAGTCCCCTCCTACTATAATTTTAGAATTTGGGGGGCATTTGGCTAATACCTGTTCTAAAACCGACAGGGTACATGGGTTTGTATCCCCCGTACACCATCTAGAATAGATATTGAATAGGTGTATCCTACTCCCCTTAGTATGCCCTGCAAATGATATATATAGGATATCTCTAGTCGCTACTTCATGGCTGGAAATGACCCAATTCAATCCGATTTTTACCCAGATATGAAGTCCACCCGCAGGTCTACCCCTGCCGCAGCTTAATGCGGGCACAAAGAATGTTGCATAGCCAGATTTGTGCACTGGGAGTAGGCTCCAAGTTTCTTGGAACATGCATACATCGAACTTCTCAATGAACGCATTCCATTCGGGTTATTCGGGATATTCAGCCTGATGAGGAGGAAGACGAAGAGGAGACAGAAGGGGGGAGCAGTGACTCTGATGATGGAAGAAATAGTCAGGTGCCAGCCAGCCGGCTTACCCAGGCTAACTTAAGTGTATTTGGGACTGAGCTAAGGATGACCTTACCCAGACCCCCAAGTGGACTTAACCAGGAGCATAGGAGGAGGGGGTATCACTCAGGTGAATCCTATACCTCCCAGGCTTCTAGAGGCTCTCATGGTCACTCCAGAAGGGGGATGACTAGCCCTCAGAGAAGGAAACATGAGGCCAAAATGAGAGAGGCTGAGCTTAGGATCCAGAAGCAAGAATTAGAAGTTGCCCTGGCCCAAGAGAAACTTGCTAGAGCAAGGCAGTCTAGAGAGAGTGGGTTAGTACCCACTGGTGGCAGAATTATCCCTAAGGATAAAGACAGGTCTTTTGATAACAGAAACCTGAGTAAGATTGTGCCCCCCTACAAAGCTGGGGATGATATCCACAAATGGATGACTGCACTTGAGAGAGCCTGCAAAGTACAGCAGATCCCTCAGGAGCAGTGGGCAGCAATCTTGTGGCTCTCCTTTGAAGGTAGAGGCCGAGACAGACTCCTCACAATTAGTGATGGGGATTCTAGAAACTACCTGGTCCTGAAGAGTGCTCTGATTGATGGGTTAGGCTTAACCACTGAACAGTACAGGTTAATGTTCAAAGATACCCAGAAGACACAGACTCAGGACTGGTCTGAATATGTTGAATGTGCCACTAAGGCTCTGGAGGGCTGGTTGCTGGGAAGTAAGGTTACAGACTATACAGGCTTGTATACTTTAATTATGAGAGAGCAAATCTTAAGTAATTGTCAAAATCAGCTTCTACATTAGCACATGGTGGACTCTGATCTGACCTCTCCACAAGAATTGGGTAAGAGGGCAGACAAATGAGTCAGAACCAGGAGGCATTTCACTTCAGTACTCCATCCCAACATCAGCCTTTAACTTTGCCAAGACACACCACAGGTAGAGATTCCTTATGGTGGAGACCCTCAGATACCCTTAGGGTGAGGGATTGCTTAGTGGACCATGAGACAGGGGGTAACCAAGCCAGAGCTGGTACTTCCTTATATGACCACTTAGGCAATATAGGCTTACCTGGTCAAGGATAGCCTTATCTCGTTTTGGGGGGGGGGGGGGGGGGGGGGGGGGTTGTGTAGGAAGGTGGATATCTGACTATGGTTACCCCCCAAACTTTTTGCCTGGTGTTTAGCTGGTTTTTGACATAGCTGGCCTGGGATCCTGCTATTCAGGACCCCAGGCTAATTGCTCTCTCCTAAAATGGACTCCATGTACCTTAGGTGCATACACAATTTGAACTGGTTCACCTTATAGGCCCCTGTAACAGTGTACCATAGGTACCCAGGGCATAGGTGTAGCCAAGGCCTACCAGGGGCTGCAGCAAGTATTGTGCCACCCCTGGCCTGGCCTCCATATTTGACACAACTGGCTGATCACTCAGCTGGGGTAAGTTGGTGTAATCACCTCTTGCCTAGATATAGTATATCAATATCTAACCTAACTGGACATATAGTAACCTATAAGTCACTCCTATGGCAGGCCTTAACAATCCTGGAGGCAGAGTGCTTGGTTTTATGTGAGATGGTGCTCTAGCATGAGCCGAGCCTGTCTGCAGCTGTTGGGAACAACTCCCTTAGCTGTCCGGGATATTGCCATACCATATACTCTTAAGTGCATTATAATCCTCGCGGTTATATGCTACCTTTGGTTTGGCTTTATCAAAACATGTCGAGTAAGGTGTCATACGATTTGGAACACTATCCCCTCGACAGTTCTGTCAACGGGGATAGCATTCCACCCTTCTAGAGGGACACGACACGACATGTATATAACCTGAACCCCGGTTAAAGTTAACCAGAGCCTCAGCATCACAAAATGGATGCTGCCACCACAGACACAAGTCTGACCTCCTGCTGCTGGGAGTCCTTCCAGCGAGGAAGGCTTGGACAAAGGGTTTCCTGCCTTGGGAGGTGCGAGCACCACCCCAGACAGGATTTTGTGTATTGGGTAGGACAGGGCTGAATGGAATCAGACATGCCCGGGGCACACAAGGTGTCCTCGTACATAAGCCAGTCCAAACCGGTCCTGGGACTTTCCAGCCCCAGTCCTGGCGAGGAGCTGTACAAAGGAAAGGGGGTGTAACTGCCCCCCTTCCTGGCCCCACCCAGAGGAGGGACCTAGCAGGTGATCCACCCCTCACATTGGGAATAAGAGTGGGAGCAGTGCCATAGCACCTCAGATCATCCTGAATTAACTTGAAACTAAGAAGTCGACTGGACTTCGACATTCTGCTGCACAGTAGACTGAAGAGCATCTCCCTTGTGGCCTAGGAGTGGCCACCCTGTGAACACAGGCACCATCCAGCAACTCAACGTCTGCTTTGCCGCCGCCTCCTGCCGGAGCTCGAGCCCAAAGCCTGACGAGACTCAGACTCCCAGACTTCTCACAGCCCGATCCACAGTCCCTGCAAAGAAGGGACCCGTGGAGGCACCGAGAGACGTGGGACCGGACATCTTGAAAGACTGCCGAGAAGCTGACTGCGCAGCACCCGAGGCAACCTCGATGCTGTGCTTTGGGGTTTGAGAAGCCCCACAACCGAGCAGCCCTTGCACCGAAGATCAGCCCCCAGCATCTCCACGATCTGTGTGGGGCCCTTTTGCATCGTGCCACTCGACGCGCCATCCCGGCCACTTGCCACGTGGTCAGCGGCAATGTTGGCAACGAAACCTACAATTTACACTGCGGGTCTGGTTGCTCCAGACTTGCCCTCGCTCCTGTAAAAAGGAGCACCCGCTCTGACCTTGCGGGTCCGAGTGATAAACTTTTTCCACTTCCTGCATGGCTTGCATTAGCCAAGGCCTGTTTGCTCCAATCAAGTTGCCGACACAGCCATCAGCTAGAGCCTTTGTGGGACAGATTGTGATCGACTCCTGGACGTCCTAGCCCTCTTTGTATCCACGTGGCTGAGGAGACAAGCTGCACCTCATCGCCTGTTTGCACCCGACATCGCCTGGTTCCATCCTGGTTCCACGGTAGTCACTGGCTAGTGACTTTGAACATTGTCCCCTCTGCTTTCAGGTCTTCACCACTTCAGATCCACCCTTGGATCTGCCGGAACTCTTCTCGTCTCGACGCCTGCAGCATCTTCAGCACCAAGCACCATTGACCTGCGTGACGAAACCCGACACTACTTCGCACCTGTGCACCCGCTTCCTGTGGGTGAGGTAACTCAGCAACACCGGTGTTTCTACACTGGTACACACCTCTAGTGCCTAGGTCTAAAGTTTTGTCCTTCTAGGTCAGCCGGAAGGTTCCTTAAACACTAACTTTGTAACTTTTACGCACCATTGACTTTACATTGGTATATGCATGCACTTTCCGCACTGCACCCGAGTCCCGCGGGCCTTTTCCGACTTCTTCACTGTTAGTCCCGAACAGCTCCTGCGATTCCCCAGGCCCTAGGCCTACTTCCTTTCAGCTAGGTTGTTCTTATACCACTATTTTAGTATATGGTTTAGGTGGCCCCTAGGGCTCATCCATACTGTGCAACTTTTGTATATTTAAACTGTGTTTTGTTTTAACGCGTTTGCTTCCGTGCTCAAAAGAGTATAGGGGATTTTGTAGTAAATAAATATATATATTTTCAATATATATCTGTGGTGTCCTTTCATTTGGTATTCTAGGGGATTGTGTATGGTAAAACAGCTTGCTTCACATGCCTTTACAGAGTTTACCCTAAGACTGCTTTGTCCACTCTACTAGGATAGCTGGTCTATAAGGTTGACTTACAACCAATCATCATAAGGGTTGCATGGCATGGTACAAGGTGATCACTAGAACTAGTGAGCATGATATACCAGGCCAACTTCTCACACATATAAGGCAATGTCGAGAGGCACAATCGATCAGTGGGAGGAGCTAACAGTTTTGGGGGTCGACAAACATATTCCTATCTGGAACTAATCACTAACAGATATGGACCCTACTTGACATGCGCGAAAGTGAGGGATGCTAAATATAACTTGTTACCGGGCAGATTTCAAGTGCAGTGGACAGGAAGATAGGACAAAGCACATGGTCGGCACGAGGCAGCATGTAGCAGACAAGATGGCTGCCGTAAATACAAAATGGAGTCCGCTAAATGTCAAGATAACGGCTAGAACTAAGATGTCTTCTGCTAATGCTTAATCCAGGGGTCTCCAACCGGTCGATCGCGAGCTACCGGTAGCTCGCAGAGACCCTGTGAGTAGGCTCGCGCACCTTGCTCTTCAATTTAGTAGCCCTTTAGTGTTGTTTGGGCTCTTTAGGCTGTTTTGAAGCTCCGTTTCCTGCACTCACCCAAACCTGCTGCTCAGATTGGCTGAGAGGTTTGCTGGGGCGGGGCAGGCCGAAGAGGATGACATTCCTCCTTTGTACATGCAGATGAGTGTCTCGTGACCATCTATGCGCCCCTGCCTTTACCTCACTAGCACCGAGTGTGAAGCGTGCTAGTGCGGAGCTGCAACAGGGGTGGCAGGGCAGAGGAGCTGGTTTGCCATTCGTGCAAGCAGTTAGAACTGCCGGGACCCACGCCATCTTCAGTTTTCAGCAGCACAGCCCGCAACCAAATATTTTCATTGATACCAGAGCAGCAGGTAAGTGTGTGCGCACCCCCGGCCTGGGGCCTTGAAGTACGACACTAAAGACTAGGCCTGCTAAAGACCCTGCATACCATCATGTGTAAGCCTCAAACATGCAGGGTCCTTTCATCAATTTCCAGGCCAGGGACAGAGTATTCTCGCCATGAAGCGGTTGGTCATGGGAGTCTGATAATAGGAGAGGCCGCTCTGCGGTATTAACACTGATGTTTAATGTTAGTCAAGTCACGTGGTTGCCAATTTAAGAAAATAACTTGTAGCCGTAGGAATTAAAACCCTTTTTGCAGCGTTAATGTCAGTCAGACACAGCCCAGTGCTGCCCCCCACCCTCCTCTCAAGCTGCTGAATGGCTCCCTTGTGGGTAGACATCGATGTAAGGGTCCGGTAAGATGACCTGCCCTGGCAGTGTCATTCATCTTCCTGCCACCGCTGTCAGCCCCGGTATATTAGGCCGGGGGAGCTGGTGGTAGTCAAACTCGACTAGGGCACGCTGGTGTACTGCTCCAAACCACTGAAGCCTGTTCTGGTTCTCAATCCATGACACTAATGCTGAATACAGCGCGTCAAGTGTGCTGAGGCGGGGGCCACAAATCTACACACCTTCCTCTGATGACCTGGAGGAGGCAGGTCCCACGCTCTCCAGAGCCATTCAGGGGACATCCCTCCACCCCAACACCTGTCCTTTGGTGTCTAAAAAAAGTGTGCCTTTAAGCTTACTCAGAGGTTATGCATGGGGTTTATCAGCACAGACCTGGAGGGACGCGGGAGGTACCGGCACTTGCTGAGAGGATGTGTGTAACGCCAGCTGGGTGAGGCTTCAGTGGGGTCAGGCGAACTTAGCCTTTAATCTTCCTGAAGTCGATAACATGGGTAACGCAGACTTGTGACATTTAAATCGCTATGAAGCCTTTGACTAAACTGTACCAGCAAGAGCTATAAATTAAAAAAAAACAGGAGTGTGTATATTTGTATGGAAGACGTTCCTAAACACCGTTCTTGAGCGTGCCTTAGTGAAGGACATCGTTAAACAATTTCCTTTTCTAGACTACTAGAGCTTCTGGCCTGCCGGTAGGTGGTTTGGGTGGACCCGAGATCGGGGTTCAAACTGTTAAGTTTCCTCTGTTTTGGGTTTGAGGGAGAGGGTCAATTTTCTACAGCAGGCATATATGATTGTTCCGATGTATAAGAATTTGAGTGTTGTGCACGTCCTACATTTTGAAATGGAGCCAGCAGTTTTCCAGCACTTGTGTCTTTGGAAGCAGGGGCACATTTAGGTTCTGCTCTCAGTTTACTTTAGAGATGGGTTGGTGACTGCAAGTTTCTGAGAGCTGCCTTGGGAGTCATGGTGAGGCCTGGACCATTAATCTTTGCAGGGCAGGCTCCTGTGGCACGTACAGTAGGTGTCAGTTACAGGGTAAAAAGCCTTGAGTTTAATCTTACAGTATTAGTAATAAATTGGTGTAAGTGACAAGGCCTTCCTAATGACGTGTGCAGCTCACACCCCGTGCTCATGCGATAATGCCAAAGTCACTACACTAGTGTCCCCTGCTACTGCCCATGTAGCACCAACTTTGCTTCTTTTTTATGAAGCCCCGGTTCCTTGATAGTACCAACATTTACCTCTTCATACAGTACCCCCCTGCAACTGCCACAGTTCGTTCCTCTTCTATAGCGCCCACCGTGCAACTGCTACACAAAGTCCTTTCCTTTCTAGTGCCAACATAGCTGCTACCGGAGTTACTCTTTGCATCTATCACCAAACCCCCCCTACCTGATGGGGAGCCCTCATCCTCCCACAATGTATCTTTCCCTTTCTGCGCCCTTTCTACTTCCACAATGTGCACAAAGCCTCGGCCTTCCTACCACAACTAATTACTAACTTCACTTATACTGAGCCTTTATATTCGAGCAGGCCTGTGCTAGGGAAAGTGAACATAAACAACGAAGCATGCTTAATTATACTTAACTCCCCATATTCCAAAATGCTTACAGTGGAGCAAATACTTTCTTGCTCCTGAATGATTATTACATTCAGAACAAACCTTTCAGAAAACATGGAATAGGCCGGGTATAAAAGCAACTTGTCAACAGGCTCAGAACACACGCTAAGTGAGATGATTCACAGGTGAAATTAGAATGAGAGATGGAATGGTAGTTTGTGATGAAGTCGGGAAGCTCATTATCATTCAGTAATTTTATAAGCAACTATATGAGGGGGGCTGATATACTATCAGGGGTGCACTATTACTTGCAATGGGTCGACTCTTGACAACACAAATGCAAAGTCAATCCTTTCAGTGTTTCTAGGGAACGTATTTTGTTCAAACCACAGTATGGGCTCTGAAGAAATTAGGCTTGAAGTTAATGAAACTGGGCGTGGGGGTATCTTTGAAAAATGCACAAGTTCCTTGGAGTTTAGTAGCTCACGGCGATTTTCACTGACCAGAAGTAGCTCCCACGATACAAAAGGTTGGAGACCCCTGGCTTAATCTAATCGCTGTCAAATTACAACAACTGGATTCAAGATAGCCTGGCTGATGAGGGTTATGAACCCGAAACCAGTCCCAGGATATTTCTTTCTGGTCCAGGGAAGACATGGCTTGGCAGTTTGGGCTGGACTGTTCCCATGAGGCACAGGGTCAGACTGATTTGCATATGACCATGTCTGAACTGGGGTGGAGGAGTGAGCTAAAGAATGATGATGGATTAAATCCAGAAAAGCTGACACGGGGTGAGTGCTTCCAATGTTCAACACTCTGTCCATCATCCCCTTTGGTTTTGCTTTGTTCGCCTTAAGTTGGCAGGGTATGCCAAGACTTGGGTCCCTTGCTCAATTTGCCACTGGAATCAAGATAGCCTGGCTGATGAGGGTAATGAACCCAAACCGGTCCCAGGATGCTTGTTTCCAGTCCAGGGATGACTTGGCTTGGCAGTACGGGCTGGACTGTTCCCATGATGCACAGGGTCAGACTGATTTGCATATGGCCATGTCTGAACTGGGGTGGCGGAGTGAGCTAAAGAATGATGATGGATTAAATCCAGAAAAGCTGACTGGGGTGAGTGCTTGCAATGTTCAACACTCTGTCCATCATCCCCTTTGGTTTTGCTTTGTTCGCCCTAAGTAGGCAGGGTATTCCCAGACGTGGGTCCCTTGCTCACTTTGCCACTGGATTCAAGACAGCCTGGATGATGAGGGTTATGAACCCGAAACCGGTCCCAGGATGCTTGTTTCCGCTTCAGGGAAACCATGGCATGGCAGTTCGGGCTGGATTGTTCCCATGAGGCACAGGTTCAGACTGATTTGCCTATGGCCATGTCTGAACTGGGGTGGCAGAGTGAGCTAAAGAATGATGATGGATTAAACCCAGATCAGTTGAATGGGGTGAGTGCTTGCAATGTTAAACACTCCATCATCCCTGTTAGATCTGGGGGTCTCTAGTTGGCAAGGGTTTTCACCTTTGTCCAAATAGGGACCCTTACTTCTAAGTCATGATAAGGGGATTACACTCCTTAATAATCCCTGCTCACCCTCTTGGTAGCTTGGCACAAGCAGACAGGCCTATCTCAGAGGCAGTGTGTTAAGCATTTGTGAATGTACACAGTAATACAGCGATGACATTACAGATGGACACAACACAGGTTTTATAAAAATAAGTATTCTTTATATAGACTGATACACAAGACCACAAATGATAAAAAATCCACAATACTACACTTAAGATTGCTTAAAAGATGATTAAAGTCTCTTAGTTCCAGTTGTTGGTAGATGCGACAAAGTTCTCGACAAAGTACCTGGATGCGTAACGCAAAGTGAACAAAAGGCTCGCAAAAGGGGAGATGTGTCGGTTCTGTGACTTGGGGGAACGGTTGCGTCCTTCCTCAATGCTTGCGCAGAGTAGGGTACTCGTCGTGAGCCTTACCGCTGCGGAGGTGATGCGTAGATTCCCGGCCTGCGGGCCCGTTGTGGTGCGCAAGATGGCGCCTTGATGCGATGATCCAGTTGCAATGCGAGAAGATGGCGCCCTTGATGCAGCGATGTGATGACAATGCGATGACGCCCTGGCAGCCTGGAGACGACTCTGTACTTTGGAGCTGCGGCAGGCCCTGCGACACGATTCCCGGTGATGCGATGGCGACTCTCATGATGGCGTCACACTTCTCCGGTGATGCGACAGCAGGCAGCTTTGATGAACACACACTTTCAGGGAGATGCGGCGAAGGCTCGTTTCTCCGGAATTGCGATGATTTTAGCTGCGGTGGCGACACGCTTCTTCTCGATGCGTCCCGCTTCCAGCTCTCAGTGGCACACAAGTGACTGGAGTCAGAATTCCCAGCAAGGAAATTCAGAAGGGAGCTGGAGGTGAAGTCTTTTGTCCCTGAGACTTCAGCAGGAGGCAAGTACAGTTCAAGCCCTTGGAGAATATTCTGTAGATAAAAGTCCTTCCAAAGGTGGCTTGAGCGCTGATGTAGACGGCAGCGGGTCTCGGAGCTCCTCCACGTCCGCCCTCTGTTACCGGTGATCCTGATACCATATATGGGCCCCCGAGCAAATACACGGCTGCGAAACGCCCGGTGCCTGCAGGGACGTTGTTTTGGGGTCGAACGCCGCATAGAAACAAAGGAATTTCGAGTTTTTCCTCCCCCGATGTTGCCCGCCAGATCGGGATCCAATATGGCGGTCCTGACAGGTGGCTATTAAAACGGCAAAGATGGACGGTGAGACTACTGGTGCACTTGTTGGAGGGGCAATGACTGATCGAGCGGCGGCGTGCAGGTGGCCCCGCTGTGCAAAAGACAAGAAGCGGCGCGGGCGGTGGGACTCCCCGGACCTCGCTTGTGCGGCTGCCTGACCTCAAGATGGGGGACCTGGGACACTCACCCACCTTGTGACAAGGCTGAGCAGCTCCGGGCCGCGCCTCCCATGTGGACTGCGTGCGGAGGGGTAACGGAGCTCTGCTGGAGTGCCTGGGTTGATCTGCGGGCACCCGAAGGCTGTACAATGAGGTGGGGTGGATGGTCCTGGCGCCTGGGACTGCGAGGGACTGACTGAGCAGGAGAGTGGTGGCGCGAACGGGGTGAGGAGAGCACTGCAGGCTAGGGGTGCAGCGGGAAGAGACGTTATAGCTACTGGCACAAAGAGGTGGTGCAGCTACCCGGGTGGAGGAGGCGGGAAATAATCGGGGTCGCCTGGGGGTGCTTGACTGCCCGGCACTGTGAGAGCCACAGAGGTGACACTGCATCAGCGGGCATTGGTGGACACTGCACAGGTCCTTCCGGACCAGAACCTCACGGCAGGGCTACGCGAAAAGAGTATAGTGAGAACTGCCTCTGCAGGCTACTTTGGAGTGCGATGCAGCTGATTACAAGTCTGGCGCATACTCTGGATCACTCGGCCGTGGGCTAACCTCCTGAGAGGTGCATGGGGCACATTCTCCCCTGACGAGGTTCGCCTACAGGGTCGCTTGAACAGGAGTCCTGTGTGGAGCGCACTGCGCCAACTGGGAGAGACCACTGGGCCAGGGAGTCGTTGGTGTGAACCGTGTGGCTCTGTCTTGACAGGATGAAATGCACCGAGCCCCTAGCCAGGGAGGGGAGGATTCATTAACTTCTCTGGTATTGCTCACTACTGTTGCCTACAGATACCAAGCTGGGTAAGGTATCCAGAAGAAAGGGCTTTGAAGTTTTACGGATGGAGGAGACAGAGCAGCATACAGAGGAAGAGGATGCTGCCACTGAGAGACGAGGTTCCGGACAGTCTGGGGAACCTTCACTAGGTTGAATCATGCAGACCATCATAGCCTTGCGGGAGGCACTTGAGAAGAGGGTGGATGACATTGGCTCGGATCTCACCCTACTGAAAGACGACAACCGAAAACTCAAGGAAAGGTGGCGGCCAACGAAACCACCATGAAAGACATTCCAGACATGGTTACTGCCTTGCGAAAGTCGCTGAATGAGGTGTTGCATAGGGTTAAAGTGCTGGAGGTGAGGGCGAAAGACAGTGAAGGGCGCTCAAGGCGCAACAACCTCTGCATCGTGGGGGTTCCAGAGCGAGAGGAGGGAGCGAATGTGGTTCAGTTCTTGGAGACATGGCTGAAAACAGAGGTGGCCCCGGAGGGCCTATCCCCATTTTATGCGCTGGAACATGCGCACAGGGTTCCAGCTCGCCCGCCTAAACCTGGGGCTCCACCCGCCCTATGGTGGTGAGACTGCTACACTACAGAGACCACGATTTCATACTGCAGAGAACCCAGGAACAACAGAATTTACAGATTGGAAACCGCAAGGTGATGCTTTTTCCAGACTATACTAGGGAGGTGCAGCGCCAAAGAACCTCCTTCCTAGCTGTTAAACGAAAGCTGCGCCAGCTCCATCTCCCCTACGCTATGCTGTTCCCGGCCCGACAGAGTGACTGCTGAAGCAGAAACACACTTCTTTCTCACACCGAAGGACGCTTGGGATTGGTTGGAGACCCAGTGACCCCGGTGCATGCACGCCGCAGGCGACTTTGCCCCGGGGTCCGTTGTCCACCATATCGTCGGTACTGAGGCCTGTCTCTCCCACGGATCGGTGCCAGGAACGAGACAGGGCAGTTCTAGCAGTGGCGGCCATTAGCCAGGGCACAGTTAGTCCAGCCAGCAGCAGCTTGGGGCACGAGAAAAGTGGAGCGGAGAGCCCGAGTTCGAGTAGTGCCCAGGCGCTCTCAGACATTGAACTTCCAGCCGTCACTCCGCAGACAGTCGATGGGATGTTTGGGTGATGGGTCCGCAGAGGGTGTGTGGAGAAGATGGTAAGATGGCTGTTGTGGCCGCTGGGCCTGGAGACTCCTTTGATACATGATGACGGGCTGAGAGGAGTCTCCACAAGAACCATGGGGGCCCGGATGGATGTATCGGTTCTAATGGGTGGGTCGGGAGGGGTTCTGGGGACATTGAGTGTGAGCCATGTGCCGCCTTCTTCTTATGGATATTTGTATGAACAATCTCATTGTTTGGATGGGGTTACCTTGTTGGGTGCCTGTCCTGGGGAGGGGGAGTTGGGTACAATGTACTTGTTGGTTATTTTTAAGGGGACCCAGGCATGTTGCGGAGGAGGGTATTTCTAAACAGCTTCAATGTCACTACATGCAATGGGACCCCCATTCGGTTACACATGTCTCACATGGAATGTACGGGCATGCATTGTATGGTTAGGCGCCACAGATACATTCCTATCTGATCCGTAGGGGCATTCAAATAGCACTCCTTCAGGAAACCCACCTCCTGGCAAAGGAGGGGAAAGCACTGCAGAGACGCTGGAGGGGTAAGGTTTTCTACACTGCATACTCTGCATACACGAGAGGGGTCCTGATATGGGTAAAAGCAGGTGTCCTATTCCAATGCATAACACAAATCATTGACCCTGAGGGCAGGTACGTGGTAGTACAGGGGAAGCTAGATGGTAGGGACCTTACACTGGGGTGTGTATACGCGCCTAATGCAGATCAGCCAGCCTTCTTCTCCCTGTTATCACGCAAACTAGTGACCGCCCTCACGGAGAAGGAAAGGCCAGAGAATTCGACAAAACATAGAGAACTCATGGAGGCTAGCGAGGCAGTCGCTGCCAATGTGGAATGCCTACGTTGCTTTGACTATAAAACATATGTCACACGAGTGCATTCTGAACGGGATAAGTCGGGTGCCCTCCTTGCTTGGTTAGCAAATCCGGCCCGCTGCGGTTCAGTCATACTGGAGCTGCGAGACCAGCTGGGGGTCGCCAGGTTTGATCAGCAGGGGATCAACAAGCTATTCTTTGATTATTACACAGAGCTTTATCGTAGCCGTGTAAGCCCCTCTAAGGATGAGCTACAAGAGTTCACACAGGAAGTTGACCTGCCGTTGCTAGACGAGAAAGAGGCAAAATCATTGGGGCGAGAAATTGAAGTAAGAGAGGTACGGGTAGCCATCAAAAGTATGGCCCGTGACAAAACCCCAGGCACAGATGGCTTACCAGTAGAATTTTACCACACTTATGCTGACCTGCTTGCCCCCCACCTCACGCGCCTATATAATGAGGCTAAGAAACTCAGTAGGTTGCCTCACTCCACTAGGGAGGCGATCATTATTCCCTTATTAAAACCAGGCAAACAACCTTGGCATAGAACGGCATATCGGCCTTTATCCATGTTCAACCTTGATTACAAATTCTGAGCAGGATACTGGCCACTTGACTGCTCCCCCACATGCCTACCCTTATACATGCCGACCAATACGGGTTCATCCCCGCTCGCAACACAGCACTTAATATACGGAGGCTTTTACATATCTTGGAGGTGGATTACTATAATGTAGACTCCGCTGCGATTTTTGCAATTGACATAGAGAAAGCCTTCGACAGCTTAGAATGGGAGTACCTGTTCCATGTGATGCGACAAATGGGCCTTGGCCCTGACTTCATGAGTTAGACGTCCCTTCTATTTGCAGACTCAACCGCCAGGGTGAAGACGGGAGGGGTCATCTTGGAGGCATGCAAGGTGGGGAGGGGCACGCGAAAGGGGTGTCCCCCCTCCCTATTATTATTTGCTATGGCAATGGAGCCCCTGGCGGCACATGCTAGATTGGAGCTGGCGTACCAGGGCCTCGATGTCTATGGGAAGATCCACCATATCGCACTCTACGCAGATGATCTTTTACTGTTCTGAGCGGACTCAGGCGAAGCCTTGCTGGGAGCGAAATCCCTGCTGCAAGCCCTCATCAGAGTGGCTGGCTTAAAAGTAAACTGGGCAAAATCATGTCTCTTCTCGGTGCGCAAGGGCAGACTAGGTCCCCAGACCACAGAAGGGGTGCAGTGGGAGGAGGGATGTTTGCCCTACTTAGGTATTCTTATTTATCACGAGCAGAAAGATATTCTTGAGGGGAACATTGGGAAGGCACTTAGGGGGGCCAGGGCTAACTTCGAATTCTGGGGAACCTTGCCGTTATCAGTGGCGGGCCGGGTGGCGCTTCCTAAAATGGTGACCCTACCACGTCTACTATACTTCTTCAGGGCCTTGCCAATCTGGGTACCAGCAGCCTATTTTAAACAGCTCAGAGAGATTGTCACCTCTTTTTTGTGGGGTAAGGGCAGACGTAGAGTAGCCCTAGACACACTCATGAGACCCCGAGCGGAGGGAAGGCTGGCGGTCCCGGATTATGAAATCTATTACCTAGCAGCCCAGCTGCAGTGTCTCACACAGTGGGTGGTGAGGGCCACCAGAGATGAGGGAGGACCTGGGGAGATGTGGGGTCCCCTGATGGTACTGTCCCGCAGAGTGCTACAGCTGCCGCTCGGGACCACACCCCTTACCCTGGAGTTTGCCACAGCCCGGAAATGCTGGAACAGGTACCTGCGAAGAAAGGCTATAGGGACCCCCTATGCACCTAAAATTCCACTGAGGATGTGCAGGGCACTATCACATGGGGGCAATTGGCAGAGATTGGAGACCTGGGAAGAACAGGGATTAATGACAATGGGGGACTTTTATGAGGAGGGAGCCTTGATACCATTGACCGACTTACGAGCATGATCTGATCTACCAGGCAGGGATTTTTTTGCAATATACTGCTCTCATGACAGCCATCAGAAAACACTGGAATATGGGCCTAACAGAGCCACCCACTTCCATGGGGTGCCAATATGTAGTGATGGCAGCGGGCACTACAATAGCAGTGACATGTCTCTATAGGTGCATGACAGCCCTGAAGCTTAAATGGGAAACTGACATAGGGAGGGACATCCCGGATGGGGCATGGAGCGGGATTGTAGAGAAGGCCTGGAAAAGTACAAGAAATGCGAGATTTCAATTAGTGCACTTTCACATCCTCCACAGAGCATATCTAACGCCAGCCCGTTTGCACAAGTATTTCCCGACCTAGCCAGCGTCCTGCCCAAGGTGCGCAGTAGCTGAAGCGGATATTAAACATATGTTGTGGGACTGCCCATCTCTTGACCTCTTTTGGGAGGAGGTGACATCCTTGCTGATGGATATAACTGATAGGGACTTACAACCCACCATGGCACATTGTATCCTACACTGGTTTCCCCACACCTCAAAGAACAAAATCACTAGCAAATTTATTGATTTGGGGTTCCTATTGGCCAAAAGAACTATAACCACCCATCGGAAAGCGAAAAAGGGCCCCTTAGAATAGATAAGTGGAAGGCAGAATTCCAAAAGTGGGCTGAGTGTGAGGGAATCATCAGATTACAAATTGCACGTAGACAGGGCAGTGAGACTGCGATGGAGAGGGCAAGAGCCTGGGAGAGACTAGTCTTGGAACTTAAGGCCCCTGAGGGTGCAGCTGACTATGCCCCAGCGGATGGCCCTGAGGCAGCCACAGCTTAACGAACAGTCAGTTTGAACATACTCTACCTTATCTGCCCAGATCTGTATACGGCCCTTATGTGGGGTGCTTGACCCCATAACCCTTTTGTTGGTCCCGTAGCACAGAATACTCATGGCATTAGCCTCCAAGGGTAGTAAGGAAAGCTCCACATGGGACACGCCTGGGGGGTGGGGAGGGAACAAGTGGTTGGGGGGTAATCGGGTTGGGGTTAGGGTTAGTTGGGTATGGACAGTAAAGCGGCACCCACACACGAATTGCGCCAGGACTGGAAGATTGAGTAGGCCGCAAATAACGGAAAATACTTAATTGCATGGGCTATCCTGAATGCTTACTAAGAAAACTGGGGTATGTTTTTGTACAAGATTTTATTGGCTCTTAACTGTGCTAAATTTGCGAGTTTGCAGTAAAATAATAAAAAAATTTACAAAAAATGAAAGTCCTTACAAAGTTCCTTCTCCTTATCCTTGGCAATGACGCAAGCACTGCAGGGCAACCCAGCAAACAGCATACTGGCAGAGGGGCAGTACAACTCCTGCAGCTTCCTTGGTTCTTCTCCTTGGCAGAAAGGTTTCTCATCCAGAAGTGATCTAATTTCTTGGGATCAGGGTCCCAATATTTATACCCTTAAATCCTTTGTTCTCTGAAGGCAGAGTGGCCTCTGCCTAGTCCAAACCAGTTCCTGAGCACTTTGTTTACATGTCTCTCTTCTTCCTTTCACTGTGCAGGGCAGAGACATCAGACAAGCCAAAGGAGGTTGAGCCAGCATTGTAGAGGGAAGGGCCAGCCCTATTCAGGTCCCAGGTGCAACTCCTCCCTCCCATCTAGATGCAGATCTCTCTATTCACCACTGAACTGTCCCAGCCTGTCTCCTGGAATCCCCCAGCCCTGTCACTCACAAACCCAGACAAGGAATACACACCCAGCAGAGGTAGGCCTGGATAGTTAGGCAAGAAAATACCTACTTTCTAAAAGTGGTATTTTCAAACACAGAATATTAAAACCAACTTTACTAAAAGATGTATTTTATTATTCTGAGTTCAGGCATACTAAATCCGAATTTCTACCATGTTCCCTGAGTCAGTTAGGATTATAAGAATGTAATAATCTAACTGCCCCTTCTGGCCTATGGAGAACAGCTAACCTTCAATAGTGAAACACAAAAATTGCTGTAATTCAATATTAGAACATGCTACACACTTCAATTTTCAATACAAAATTACTTTATTCGGTATAAAAACAATACCATACAAAGTGCATTGTTAAAAAAAGGCCTTACAACCACTGAAAGTTACATAAAAATTAAAAACAAATATGTGAACTTGCACGTTAAGTGTTTCATATCTTAAGTCATATTAAAAACGATTTATACAGTGCAAACAGCAATCTTACAGAATGTTGGGACAGCCAGCCCTTCTCTCACCGTAGAGCGTCATACACAGTTATTCATCACCTCTAGTGTTCCTTAGTATCACGGCCGATCTTAAAAAATTTACCATACTAAACAGCGTTAGTGGATCTGCTGACAATTTCAAAAACAGTAGTGCCACCTTTGCCTGGTTGAATCTAGTTTGCCTTAAAATAGCTTTTAAAAACATTGTCTTTGGGTGCTCATAGAAGGGGCATATTAAAACAAAATGAAGAGTGTCCTGCGGAGACCACTGGTCGCAGCCGCACGGTCCCTTTGTCTCGATATCTGATGTGTACCCTGCTGGAATTGATAAAATGTGATGCAGGAGATTCAACCTAAATCTGTTCATTAAGAATCTGTCATGTTTGTTGTGCATGTGGGACAGGTAAAATTCCATTCCTGGAGTTGATTTAGTTAGCCAGTGGGCTCTCACCGAGGATTTCATCAGTTCTCTGTCCTCCCTATCATTTCCTGTTCGCCTTAAGAATTCCATCTTTATGATGCTCTTGTCTTTAGGCGTGAGTTTAGTGGGTTCGTCAAAATACTTAACATAGTCCAACCCCTTCAAGGTATCCCTTACATATTTGAGCCACGGTATAATTCGTCCCCTGTCCAGGGCAATGCAATCCGTTAGTATTTGCCTACTTAATGTGGCTTCAGGGTTCATCCATATTTTAATGCAGCAGGTTATGGGTTTGAGTCTTAGCCTATCACTAATATTGGTGAGGCCTAACTCCTCGTGAACAATGTGGGAGGGCGTACTTTGTGGTACCTGCAAAACCCTTCTCAGGAATTTTTCCTCGTTTTGGATCGGCGTAGTATCTCTAAAACCTCATACCTCACTTCCATACAGGGTCCTGGTGCAGCATACAGAGCTATACAGGTGCATTATTTCATTCGGTGATCAGCGGCCTAGCCTTTTTGCGAAATTCATAATTGACCCACCAAGCTAATTTGTGAGCTACATTTGTCATTAATCAGTGTTTTAAAGCTAAGGTGCTTATCAAATAAGATCCCTAGATAATTAAATACCTGCACTTTTTCTAATTTGTGAGACCCAATTGTGAAGATAAAAATTCTTGGATGGGAGAGGAGCCTGGCTCGCGCGCAAGATGGCCGCCTGACTCCTCAGCTCCGCTGACCATCTCGCCACTCTCCCGATTTCCGCCTCATCCTGAACCTGTTTCGTGTCCTGCTTGCTGGCAGCGGAATCGGGAGGAGGTGCTGATCACGCCGATGTGCTTCTCGGGTTGATCCCGGCAGGGGAAGCGCCAAATCGCCCTCACCCTCCTCTCCTGCTTCTCGGAGGTGCCCGGGTCTTTGTTCTGTGTTGGCGTCCGGCTCCCTGTGTGACGACGGCGGCCATTGCTGGCGCTACGGGGTCGGCTGGCTTGATGGAGCGGCTGTTCCTCACCCTCCGCTTCCCACCACGCCTGATCCCTGGGCTACTGACACTCTAGCGGGGAGGCACAACGTTGTATCATTTGGACTCGGGAACGGCGCGGAAGATACATTGTGTCCCCGAGTGTGGAGCGGACGCCATCTTCCCGATTGTCTCTAATCTTCCGCGATCGTCGACCCTGGGCTGCAGTGGCCGACGCCGCCTGTTGCCCACGCCATCTCGACACCGGGAGGAATGGATGGTGCCGCCCTAATGTCTTTGGACTTGTTTGGCCGGTCCGAACGTTGGCGGGACGCCCAGATGCCTGCAGGGAGTGACGGAGACCGATTGCTGGGACAGCCCCACGTTGACTTGCCCTGGAAGCAGAATCATGCTGCGTCCTTTCTCCCTACGAAGCCACTGCAGCTCAGTGATGTTGTGGGAGCCCTACACGCCTTGAAGGCTGCTATGTCTACAGTGGCCTGTGACTTGGGGGCCCGGCTGGATGCGATGCTGACTGTACCCCCTTTGTCTTGCCAAGGATGCCATCTAAAGCCGGACGCTACGCCATACCCTGTCTCTGGCCTTTGTGGTGCCTCCGCCCTGGTGGCTATTGATGCACTGGGGGTATCGGACCCCCACATGGTTGCAGTACCGGCGGTAACACCCTCACGGAGGTCCACCGTTTCCGGGGCCACGCTATTCCCGGAGGACCGTCACTGCGAAATGTACCCCGTGGCTTCTTTGTGGAACATTGCCGGGACCCGTCCCCCTCTCCGAGATCGGCTGCCACTCGCTTGTGTACTGGGCCCTGTGGTGACTTGGCTGCGAGTGATTTTTCCCCCTGACACTGCAGACCACCTGCCTACGCGTTGGATGCATTCTACTGACCGCATCTTCGTCCTGTTGTGGTCCCTTTGCTCTCTCACCGTCTCCGGACCGCCTGTTGTGCAGTCGGATTGTGTTGCTACTCCGTATCGACGGGGTCAGGGTTGAGATCACCCCTTACCTAGTCAGGACTGTCCTAATTGTACTGCTGGGATGCTGATGGACTGCTGGGACTGTGCCACGTTGGTATTGTATTGATTGTGGGGACGGTGCACGGGTGGCCTGAGTACTACCTATCCGGGGCTTTCTGGTATCACTGTGCTGCTGTTATTTATCTAGTTGGGCTAAGTTGCTGCGTTTTACTGTAAGGGGCAGGGACGGGGGTGTCCTCTTTCGACTCAGAACTTTCCCTCGTACTGCTGAGGTGCTGACGTACTGCCGGGGACCTTGCGAACTGATATAGTATTGGCAGTGGGGCTGGGGTAAGGGTGGCCGGGATAATATGTGCGAATTGCTTTTGCTATGCTCTTACGGCCCTCCCCCGGTCTTCTGTGATTGGTAATTCTTTTCTTCCTCTTGATTGGTAATTCTTTTCTTCCTCTTCCTTATGGTATTCTCTCTCTTCTCCCTTCTTACTTATTCCTATATTTCGGGTCTCTTTCTGGGGCGACAGACACACTGCTAGGGGGGGGTAGGCCATAGCCTCTGCATGCGTGTAGGGTGGGGGGTCCTTATTGGTTCGTTTTTATTTCTATGGGCCGTAATTTTCTCCTTTTGTTTTATTTTTTCTTTTGCTTCTCTTTTTCTTTCTTCTCTTTCCTTGTCTCTTGTCTCTATATTTCGGGTACTCTAATGGGCGACAGACACACTGCAAGGGGGGGGGGGGGTAGGCCGTAGCCTCTGCATGCGTGTAGGGTGGGGGGGTATATATGTGTAACTTTTTCGTTCTATGGGCCTTGTTTCTTTCTTTTTCTTATTTTTCTTGATCCTTTTGTCCTTGGGGCTATGGTTTGGCTTGAATCTGGGTGGGTTCGTGTTTGATCTCAGAGTAGTGTTTGCTTACCTCTCCTGTCGTTACCTCTGTGATGCTGTTATTTTGATTGCAATTTTCCTGTGTTTCACGGAACTCGCCCGCTAAACGTTGCCTATTATTTCTGTAAAGTGATGGACTGGACTATGGCTCTCCTGGACTTAATTTTTGCTTATGTGTCTTTATAAACTTTAAAATTAACCTCAATCCTCCTGTGCATCGGCGGTATGGCATGGACCAGTGTAACGCTAACTACTTGCTTAACAATGACACCTCGCTGCCGATGTACCGTATTGTTTGCAACAGTGCTCACAGTTTTGTGGCCGGCCAGGTGGTTGTAGGCCCGTATTTGTCTGCTGTTTATGCGCAATAAAGGTTTTCCAAAAACAAAAAACAAAAAAAAACAAAAAAAAATTCTTGGATGGTCTTTTCCCTATTTCCATTACATATGATTTGGTGAGAATGGGTGTCAGGTCTAGATCCTCCGTAAAGCTGACAAAACCATTAATAAGTGACTGTAATCCTCGGGCGGTGCGGGCCTGGAGTACCGCGTCATCCGTGTACAGTAGGACCGGAATGCCTCTCCTACCTATATACGGACTGTCCACCCCTAGTTCTCAGAGCGCCTTATCCAGTCCATTTATACATAATGTGAAAAGAAAAGGCGCAAGGATACATCCTTGCCTCACACCTCTTGAGCAAGGGAAATGATTGGTTGTGTTCCCCTCATCATTGAATCTAACCTGAGTCACGGTGTTGTGGTGGAGCACTCTCAGAATGTTTATCAGGCCTGGGTCAACGCCAAGCAGACCTAGGGTTTCCCACAGTTTCCTCTGGTTGACCCGATCGAAGGCTGTTGTCAGGTCCATAAAGGCCAGGTACACCGTCCCCTTGCTTGACACGGTGTACGTGGCCACCAGGAGGTATAGATTAAGGCATTGGTCCGTTGTGGATCGGCCATTTCTGAACCCATACTGGGTGTCCGAAATAATATCATGTTCCTCCGCCCAATCCGTCAACCGGTTAAGGATGGCCCTTCCCAGAACTTTCACTGTCACGTCTATTAGCGAGATCGGGCGGTAACATTGTGGATCACTCCTATTTCCCTTTTTAAAAATCGGGACTATGGTGGCCATAGACCATGACCTGGGCATCCCTGATTCTACTGCTGTATTAAGGACTCTTGTGAGTATAGGGGCCCAAAGGTCTACTTGGCTCTTAAAAAGCTCTGGCGGGATCCCGTCGGGGCCTGGGGCCTTGTTTCGTGTCAGCCCATCTATACCTGCCTTAATCTTTCCCAGGGAAAAGCTTATCTGCGTGCTATTTACCATTCCTGTATCCGGTACTTTTGAATCTTCCAAGCCATCATGATTATACAGGCTTTTGACTCGTGGAAGGAGCACTTTAAAACTTTTAAAGTGCTCCTTCCACGAGTCAGGGAGAATATGGCAGGCCACCTTCGATTTATTGGAGTCCTGGAAACAGGGGTCATTAATTACTCTCCAGAATTCATTCATATCCCTGCGCTCTGCGGCATGTTTTAGTGTCTCCCATGCCTGGTTCTGTGGCCTAGTTTTACGTTGTTTAGTGGCCCTTTTGTAGTGTGCCCTGCAGTCAACTACCTTGCTCTTATCTTTTGGGATGGTTTTAAGTGCTTGCTTCAATTCTCTCTGTGCCAATGTACATTCATGATCAAACCATCTAGGGTGCATTGGTTCATGTTTCATCTTTTTACCCCTCAATAACCCATCAGTGTGCTGCGCTGTACTCTCAAATGCGCTGATCAGTTCATTCCCCTCCACTGCAGGGTCTAGGCATTTCCAGATCTGGCTTTCAGATATGGTGAGAAGCGTTCTGTAAAACGCTTCCCCGTCTATGTTCTTCCATCTCAGTCTCCTGCCCTGGTCAGTGGCTTCAACTAAGCCACTGAATTTCCTCTGGCCGAGCTTGTTAGATGGGTAAATATCCCTGATGGACAATACCAGTGGGTTATGGTCGCTGAATACGCCTTGCATTGTCAGGTCCACATAAATGATCAGGCCACACTTTGCACGTCCCATGGTTGTTTTGCGGGCCGGGACAAAAAACATTTTGTATCCATCTAGGTGAGGAGCGCTAGTACTAGTTTTCCAGGTTTCCTGGAGGCAGATAATGTGAAATGATCTATGGCGCTAGGGGGCGCGCAGCGGAATGGCTGGGTGAGACCGCAGCTCCGCCGGGCGACCGACATACTGATCTGTGATCGCCCCAGAGCCCACAGCACCGTTATCTAAGGGTCACCACGGGCGTCTAAAACTGCCAGGATCATGATGGACTGAAGACCGAGGTCTGCAGCTCACTATTTACGGACACATTTTATGAAATACGGCAGCGGGGTTCCGCGGCGGCTAAAATGGCACCCGCGACGCCCCACATAGCGGTACAGCAAACGGCAGCACAGTGAGAACAACGCCCACCTGTCACCGTCAGCACGGAGTTAATGTGTGGCATCACATATGTATTGAACAAACGGCGCTTGTAAATAGGCGTTAGATGTGCCCGCATTGGATGTTTTACTAAATTGCTCGGCGACTGGGTCTATTTTGATGCAAGATGGCGGCGCCCAATGATTGGCAGAATGGCACGTGAGGTTGGCGCTGACCGAGGCTCGTTCGGACCTCGAGGTGAAGCGGCAGTGCACCATGCCAGCCAGTGCCTGGTCGCCTTTTGAGTTGAGTAGGCAAGATTACAGCGCATTGCGGGCTGTGCATACAGCGTTCCGCGCAGTACTAGACACGCAGCAAAGGGCGCGAAAGGCTTGGGTGGTATCCCCGGATCCCACCATGCACGATTCGAATCTGGGTTCTTCCCTCTGCTGCGACTATCGCTACGACGGATCCTGCTGAGCTGCGGCGCGGGGAATGAGCTGCCCGGGGCATTGATGCCACACTACAAAGGGTATTCCTATGTACAAGACCTTCGGAGCCATGCACTAATCTGAAAGAAACACGTTCGTATTAGATTCCTTACCTTAGAATATCCCCAGGCGTCAGACTGGATCCGGAAATTTTTGCGTAGCAATACCCCTGCGCGTCGTTGGGCGTCGTCTCTGGCTCCGCGTCCGTCGTCGTCGCCGCCGTCTGCGCCGTAATGACGTCGTCGGAGTACTTAGACGCCGTCCGTGTGCGCTTACGTCAGTTCGTCTTTTTTCCGCGCCCGCTAGGGCAGATCCGGAGAAGCTCTACCCCTTAGTCACTTTTTGACTAAAACTTTTTGGATAATTTTTTATCTTCTTCAAGTCGTTCTCGACTCTTCAGGTGCCGTAAGGATGCCCGGGTTCAAACCCTGCTCGAAGTGTAGTCGACTGATGTCGAATACCAACCCCCATCGCCAGTGTCTGCAATGCCTAGGCCTCGACCACGACAACCGTTCCTGTTCCGACTGTCGAGCTGTGACGTCGAAGGCTTGGCGGGAGCGGTCCCGCAAGCGGCTCGAGCTCCGGCAGTCGGCCCGCGCCATTCGAGGTCCCGGTCCCATGGGAGGTCGAGGGATCGGTCACGGGGACGGAGCCCTTGCAGCTCTGGAAGTCGGCATTGGTCTTCTGGTTCCTCCTCAGGTAAGAGGCATGGAAGGTCGGAGCGGCGTCATCGCTCCTCCGACCGCCCCGACGCTCGCCCGACGTGGCTGGGATTTTGGGTGGCACCACCCACGCGGCTCCGCAGAAGTCACTAGCGCCGCATCCTGCCCCACACCTTCGGGTCCCTGAGCAGGGTGCGACTCCGGAGGAGATCGAGCGGTACCTCATGGCCATGAGGTCGCTATCTTCTCCACCGGACCCCAAGGCGACTTCGGGCCCAGTGGGTCCGGCTCCTGGGCCTAGCGGGTCACGTGCTTCGGCACCGACGCCGCAGGCGGCTTCGGCCCCGGCACCGCTGGCCCCGGCCGGATCCGGCTCAACGCCGGTCGACCTTACGACCTCACCGGCGCCGCCCCCAAGGGTGTCACCACCGGCGCCAACTTCGGTCAACGCCGGCCCCAGTCCTTCTATCGATCCCGTTCAGCCGTCGACACGGCCCCGTTGGGCGCCGAACGAGACAGCTTTGGGTACATTCTACTTTAACAAACGGGCCCCAATTGTTGATCCTGACTACCAGGCATTGGGTGACGAAGAAGACTGGGAGGGGTCTGAGGACCCTCTGACACAGGAGTGTCAGGACCAAGCGGACTGGACAGAGGAGCTTGGGGAAGCCAGCGACCTGGATCTCTCTCCAGATACTGGTTTTGTCTCCCCTCCAACCGTGGCTACGGAGGAGGGGGCAGCCTATAGCGTAGTACTGATGCGGGCGGCTAAGGCCTTAAACCTTACGCTCCCCTCAGCGGCCGTGAGACTAATCTCCTCACCGAGGTCCTCAAACGGCAGTCAAGCTCGGTCGAGCCTCTGCTGCCGTTCAATGAGGCCTTATCTGACGTTCTGCTGGGCACCTGGTCCAAGCCCGCCTCAGGACAGCCTGTGGACAGGAACATGGCCAGACGCTACCGCCCGGCTCCGGATGACCCAAGCTTCCTGTCGACCCATCCAACCCCGAGAGCCTGGTTATCCAGGCCTCTAACTCCCAGACCTCGTTCCCCTCGGCCCCTCCGGACAAGGAATCCAAGAGGTTTGAACAATTTGGCAAGAAAGTGTTCTCGTCCCTTAGTCTGGGACTGCGGTCAGTCAACACCGCATGCCTCTTGGGCCGCTACACCCACACCCTGTGGGACACGGTTGCGGACGTGCTGCCACAATGCCCTGAGGAGGTCAGGGCTAAACTCGCCCAAGCCCTAGTGGAGGGTCGAGATGCGGCACGGTACTCTATCCGGTGTGGACTGGATACCACTGATACGCTAGGCAGAGCGATGACCACGACAGTGGCGGACAGACGCCACGCCTGGCTACAGTGCACCAATTTTTCGGCCGATGTCCTGGCTACACTACTGGACATGCCGTTTGATGGCCGTCGCCTGTTTGGCGACCAGGCAGACCACGCGCTTGAGCGCTTTGAGGACTCCAGGGCTACGGCCAAGTCCTTGGGCCTCTCGGCTTCGCGCCAGCAAATGGGTGCCTTTCGCTCCTTTCGTGGCCAAAGAAGGGGCGTCCCCACACGGACCGTCAGCCACACGCCGCAACAGAATCTTCAGCGCGGTGGCGGCCGTGGGAACCGCCGGGGAGGCGGTCGGGGTCCCGCAGCATCCGCCTCAAAACCTTCCTAGTCCGAGTTTTCAGGCCCATGTGGTGCCAGTGGGGGGCAGGGTCCGCCATCACCTCTTCCACTGGCGCACAGTCACATCGGACAGGTGGGTGCTGCAAATCGTCCGAAGGGGCTACTCCCTCCCCTTCGAGGCGACCCCTCCAGCCATGCCACCGCAGTACCACCGCGTGTCGGGGGACCACTTGCAACTTCTGCAGGAGGAATTTACGGCCCTCTTGGCCAAGGGGGCCATCGAGCGCGTTCCTGGGCCAGAAGTAGGGATTGGTTGCTACTCCCACTACTTTCTGGTACCCAAGAAGGGCAAAGGGGGCCTACGCCCTATCTTGGACCTACGGAACGTCAACGGCTTCCTCCGTAAGGAGAAGTTCAAGATGTTGACTTTGGCTCAGGTCTTAGCTGCCCTAGACCCGCAAGACTGGATGGTGGCGTTGGACTTGCAGGACGCCTACTTTCACATCCCCGTCCTGCAGGCCCACCGACGTTACTTGCGGTTCACGGTAGGCCTCGAGCACTTTCAGTTCACCGTGCTCCCCTTTGGCCTTACCAGCGCCCCACGGGTGTTCACGAAAGTGATGGCGGTGGTAGCAGCTCATCTGCGCAGGTTAGGGGTTTCAATCTTTCCCTACCTCGAAGACTGGTTGTTGAAGGTGGGCTCGCCCCAAACAGTCGTCAACCACCTCCAGATTACGGCGGATCTCCTGCACCTGCTGGGGTTTTCCATCAACGTGCCAAAATCACACCTGTGCCCCTCCCAAAAGCTCCTCTTCATCGGAGCTGTTCTGGACTCGGTGCAGTTTCGGGTTTATCCTCCCGAGCAGCGAGTCCGGGCTATTCAGGCTCAGATTCCGATCTTTCAGCCTTTATCCCGGGTTTCGGTCAGGTTGACGCTGCGGCTCCTGGGGCTGATGGCTTCCTGCATCCTTCTGGTGCATCACGCCCGGGGACCTGAAGTTTCAGTGGGCCCAGCATCAGGGCAACCTGTCCGACCATGTCCTGATCTCGGAGGGCGCTGCGAGACAGCTGCAGTGGTGGCTCACGGACCGCGATTGGGTCAACGGCCGATCCCTCTCCCTTCCCCACCCGGAGCACGTGGTTGTGACGGACACGTCCCTCCATGGCTGGGCAGGCCACATGGGAGAGGTGGAGACCAGAGGCCTCTGGTCTCCGGCGGAGTCCCAGCTCCATATCAACCTTCTGGAGCTGCGGGCGATTCGTCTGGCACTGAAAGCATTCCTCCCCTCGGTCCGAGGGAGTGCAGTGCAGGTGTTCACGGACAACACTACCGCCATGTGGTACTGCAACAAACAGGGGGGTGTGGGGTCCTGGACCCTCTGTCAAGAGGCTCTGCGGCTCTGGCAGTGGCTGGAACATCAGGGCGTGACCCTGGTGGTTCACCACCTGGCTGGTTCTCTGAACACCAGGGCGGACGAACTCGGCCGACGGTGCTCGATGGATCACGAATGGCGTCTGAACTCGGACGTGGCGCAAGGCATCTTTCTGCAGTGGGGAGAGCCTTGGTTAGATCTATTCGCCACCGAAGAGAACGCGCAATGTCATCAGTTCTGCGCGTTGGAATTTCCAAGGCGGCACTCGCTAGGCGACGCTTTTCGTCGCGAGTGGAGTTGCGGTCTGTTATACGCCTTTCCACCTATACCACTTCTGCCTAGGGTGCTGATGAAGATCAGGCGCGACCGGGCCCAAGTCATCCTTGTGGCTCCGGACTGGGCTCAAAGGTTCTGGTATCCCGAGCTACTCAACATGTCAGTCGGTCCCCCGATCCATCTGCCTCTTCAGGAGGACCTTCTGTCGCAGCAACAGGGGACGGTCCTCCACCCGAACCTGTCCAGTCTCCACCTCCATGCTTGGAGATTGAGCGGCGGCAGTTGAGGCCATTTGACTTGCCTCCTGAAGTTTGTAATGTTATTCTGGCAGCCAGGCGTCCCTCCACTAAGTCGGTATACGCCTGCCGGTGGAACAAATTTGTGGCATGGTGCACAGCAAAGGCTGTGGATCCCCTTTCTGCCCCTCTTTCTGAAGTTCTTCTCTTCCTTCTTTCTCTTGCCCAGTAGAGCTCTGCTCTCGGCACTATCAAGGGCTACCTTTCTGCCCTTTCGGCCTTCCTAAAGCTGCCTGATCAACCTTCTTTGTTCAAGTCCCCTATAGTAACTCGTTTTCTGAAGGGCATCACGCACATGTTTCCACCTGTCCCTTTTGTGATGCCTCAGTGGGACTTGAACCTAGTTCTTACTTTCCTGATGTGCACTCCCTTTGAGCCACTTCACTCTTGTCCTCTCCATCTTCTCACCTTGAAGACAGCTTTCCTGGTTGCCATCACCTCTGCCAGGAGAGTGAGTGAGCTCCAGGCTCTATCTTGCAAACCTCCCTTCCTGTCTGTGCATCCGGACAAAGTGGTGTTGCGTAGAAAACCATCTTTCCTGCCCAAGGTAGTCTCTGCTTTCCACATCGGGCAGTCCATCACCTTGCCCTCCTTCTTTCCGCCTCCGCATCCCTCAAAGGATGAAGAGCGGCTCCATCGTCTGGACCCAAAACGTGCGCTTTCATTCTATGTGGATCGCACACGCCAGTTCCGGATGGATGACCAACTCTTTGTTGGTTACGTGGGTGCGAAGAAGGGACGGGCGGTGCATAAACGGACCATCTCTCGGTAGGTCGTCTTATGCATCAAGGTGTGCTACTCCTTGGCTAGAAAGGAGCCTCCAGTTGGGCTGAGGGCCCATTCCACTCGGGCCACGGCGGCTACTACTGCCCTGGGTCGGGGAGTCCCCCTGCAGGACATTTGCCAGGCGGCTACGTGGGCCTCGCTGCACACCTTTGCGAGGCACTACTGCCTGGACAGTCAAGTCCGGAGGGATGGCTTCTTTGGCCGTTCCGTCCTCCAGGACTTCCTGGTGTGAGTATTGGTTTGCAGACCCACCACTGGGGTTGGTATTGCTGGGGTATCTATTCTAAGGTAAGGAATCTAATACTAACTTGTTTCTTTCAGATGAACAAGTTACTTACCTTCGGTAACAATATATCTGTAAGAAACAGTAGTTAGTATTAGATTCCTTACCGCCCCACCCATCCTCCCCGTTCTGCGGACTGATTCCTAGGGTTAAGGTTACCCCCTTTCAGGGCCCTAGTTTCTTGGCACCAGTGTTGGTTCTAGCATGGCTCTGCGTATCTGGCGCGGAAAAGCTGTGTCTAAGAACTGACGTCAGCGCGCATGGGCGGCGTCTAAGTGCTACGACGACGTCATTCCGGCGCAGACGGCGGACGCGGAGCCAGAGACGACGCCTAACGACGCGCAGGGGTATTGCTACGCAAAAATTTCCGGATCCAGTCTGACGCCTGGGGATATTCTAAGGTAAGGAATCTAATACTAACTACTGTTTCTTACAGATATATCATTACCGAAGGTAAGTAACTTGTTCATTACAGCCTTTGCTCTGCTGCAACCACGGCTGTTGGCCCACAGCCGAATACTTCACGCAGCACAGTCCAACAACACGTGGGGGGTTAAACTGAATGCAATAGATCCAAATCGCAGCCCACGTTCCCATAATCACGGTCCATAACAGTGGCCAAGACGGCGACATCTACCAGAAAGACCAGGTCCACGCCTCAAGACGCAACATCGACGACACCTCCGTCAGTGACAATAATAAGACCTGACAAACAACAGCAGAAGATATCATTTGAGGCTAAAAAAAACACCCAAGATTACGGAAACAATGTCTGGAAGCGGTGCACCGGTTGATTCACCTCCCAACAACATGGAGAAAATACTACTATCCATCCAGTCTAACCTGCAGGACATTAACTGCAAATTGGACAATTTGACGTGTAGGATGGATGGCATGGCGGCAAGCTGGAGAAACACGGGGAGAGGTTGGAGACGCCCGAGACGCGATTTTCAGCAGTTGAAGATGAATCGCATGCCACTACCACCAAATGCACCAACATGGAACGTGTACTGGAAGTGATAAAAGCGAATGAGGAGGAATTGGAAGCGCGCTCTAGACGCAACAATGTGCGCATAACGGGCCTTCCGGAGAAAATGAACATGGGACGCATGGAGCAATACATAGAGAAATTGTGCAAAGACATTTTTGGTGATGACGCGCTGTCGCAGTTATTCGTAGTGGAGAGAGCGCACAGGTCCCTTGCACCCCGTCCACCGCCTGGGGCTGCGCCACGTCCCATTGTGGCAAGAGTTCTGAATTATTGTGACAGAGACACTATTCTGAAGCTTGCACGAGCGAAAGGAACCATCACACCAGGGCAATACCCTGGAATTCTAACCGGACAACACCGTTGCTGTTCAACAAGCGAGGAGGGAATTTACATCGGTAAAATCCAAACTTCGAGACCTTCACGTTAATTACTCTATGTTATACCCTGCCAGATTGCGGGTGATGTGGGAGGGCAAGGCTATGATACTGGCAACCCCCAAAGCTGCACAAGAGTTCCTGAAAAAAATAACAAAACAGAATATGCACAATGCGCAAGACGGCCAGCAACTTGAATCTGACTGAATGCATCTACGACGGGGTGTACGCCATTCATGGGTGTTTAATCAGAATTGACACCACAGAGGTGGCCCTCCACGCACAAGTTGTGTGGGGTGCTGCAGTCAAGGGAATACCACCTTTCATCAGTTTCCATCGTCTCAGTGTCAAGGAGTACACTGATGGTTTATAATTACAAGTAAAAGAACACTAAAAGGTATGAACAGGGCCTAAGGGATTTTAAAGACCAAGACACATTCCCTAATTACATGTAGAAAAACAAAACGAGTGTCAGAGGGTCTGAGGGTCTATCTAAACTATGTAAGGGTCATTAAACTAACAGAGCAGTGTCAATCATCTCACCAAATCAAACAGAATTGTTGGATACCCGTGATCACTTACAGGATATCCATCAGTCACCACAAGGAACCGCCCTTCATCATTTGGCATTCCTGTAGTTCACAAAGATTGGTACGTCACTGGCTCAGAACTGGTAAGGTCAGGTGGTATGGCCTCCCAAAGAGCCAAGTGGCGGCCAAACAGTGGTAAGGTGTCAAAAACTACCCATCAATTCGTCTGGTGGGTGACCGATTTGCAGTGTTGTGAGAAGAGGAGTGAGTGAAAAATATCTAAAATTGGGTGAGTGAGCAGAAATAGGAAAACTTTATTAGGTTCTGTGCTCACTCCGCCAATGTTAAAAAGCAGCATAAGTAGGTTTAACAAATATCTACTCTGATCTTACATTGGTCAACATGTTTCAGCAATATTATGAGGACTAACGAGTCCATTGCTTTCATCAGGACCGTTAAATGTTCAAAAGCTACTGCAAAAAGTGAAGTGAAATGTGAATAAAACTAAATATAGTGACTCGATGTTGATATTAATGATTCTAACAACATGAAAAAAGATCACCTGATATATGAGGTGTATTCTTCTGTCAGTAGGGAGTATTTCCGTCACATGTTAGTGGGAGTACAAGGCTCCACCTCGCCTGGCAATGGCTCAGGGCACTAGGGAAGCACCGCTCTCTCCGTCGGTACTTCTAATCCTCGGATTAGAAGTACCGACGGAGAGTGCGGTGCTTCCCTAGTGCCCTGAGCCATTGCCAGGCGAGGTGGAGCCTTGTACTCCCACTAACATGTGACGGAAATACTCCCTACTGACAGAAGAATACACCTCATATATCAGGTGATCTTTTTTCATGTTGTTAGAATCATTAATATCAACATCGAGTCACTATATTTAGTTTTATTCACATTTCACTTCACTTTTTGCAGTAGCTTTTGAACATTTAACGGTCCTGATGAAAGCAATGGACTCGTTAGTCCTCATAATATTGCTGAAACATGTTGACCAATGTAAGATCAGAGTAGATATTTGTTAAACCTACTTATGCTGCTTTTTAACATTGGCGGAGTGAGCACAGAACCTAATAAAGTTTTCTTATTTCTGCTCACTCACCCAATTTTAGATATTTTTCACTCACTCCTCTTCTCACAACACTGCAAATCGGTCACCCACCAGAAGAATTGATGGGTAGTTTTTGACACCTTACCACTGTTTGGCCGCCACTTGGCTCTTTGGGAGGCCATACCACCTGACCTTACCAGTTCTGAGCCAGTGACGTACCAATCTTTGTGAACTACAGGAATGCCAAATGATGAAGGGCGGTTCCGTGTGGTGACTGATGGATATCCTGTACGTGATCACGGGTATCCAACAATTCTGTTTGATTTGGTGAGATGATTGACACTGCTCTGTTAGTTTAATGACCCTTACATAGTTTAGATAGACCCTCAGACCCTCTGACACTCGTTTTGTTTTTATAATTACAAGTAGCCTCACTAGTTGACACACTTCTGCACACCGAGTTCTATGGCAGAAAAGTACGTATCCTGAATCAGAGTCTCAACAGGGGCCTCGGTGAAGGTAAGCAACCACATGCAATATAGAAGTGCTGCAACTGCTTCAGACTTGCCACCGGTGGGGCCTTATGTCATTGTGAGGTGCACACTTCATTCGAAGTGCTGACGTTAAGCGTTTGAGATCTATGTCAGCTGCAATAGACATTAAGTTGATTGTTACTATTCATTTACACAGTTGGCACAGATGCAACGCTGCTTTCGACAGTCACAGCCCTCATGAAGCTGAGCTGGGTGCCCGGTTTTTCAGAGAGTGTCTAACTTGGGCCCATGTTGACTTACGTACTGATACACTCTGTTGGACGATGTTGGATATAACTCTGCATCACATAACAAGTCGCTGTAACACCACTCAGGAAGTGATACCCAACGTTAAGTACATGACTACTTTGCTATCCTTGTTAAAGACTCTAGTGTCCTAAAACGTTATGAGTTGTTAATGTCAATGGAGGCAATGTTGGCATGTCCTATTGGGGTACTGTCATTTGCACTGATCGGCGTATCAGGGTTCTGACATTCAATAACACGGTTGTTAAATTACATGACTGACATCGTTTGCCATTCTTTTACTGAATGATTTGTTGTGTACTGATGCAGAGTAGATGCTACATGCAATCCGTGATCATTTATGGGGGAGGCGTGAGCGGTTCTGGGGCATCCAGTCATATCACGGTTTGAGTTAAATTATCGTATTTAGAGTCGTCCACATCCATTAAGTTGGATGGTGTGTTGCGCCCCAAGCGGACCTCCACTAGGGTGTTCCCCACAAAAGTTCCACTCCAATGGTAGTTATGGTAAGTCCTGATCAGTTGTCAGGACTAGTTTGGGGGGGCAAATGGCTTCGGCAGGATTGGGTTGCTAGAGTGGGTGGAGAGGGGAGGGATAGGGGTTTTGTTACTGTTCAGAGACCAAATCTTCTAGAACATGTCATTTCGATATATGTTGTGCGGCAGATAACCGCTTGGACACATGTGAATACAAGCATTGAAATACGCACCACACCTATGCATGAATATACTATGTCACAAGTTTGGATACCCCTACCTTGCCGATGACCCAGAGGGCCAATGACACACGAAGTAATCACATTAATCTCCTCACATGGAATGTCAGGGATCTCGCACAACCCAAGAAAATTAGACAGGTATTCGCCAACCTAAACAGGTGTAACATAGATATCGCTTTATTACAGGAGACGCACATCGCACCTAACACACATCAATCCATAGGCAAACGTTGGGCTGAATCGGTATACACTGCTACATATTCCTCTTATCCTAGAGGGGTGATGACGCTGATACGTAAGGGCATGAATTTCACAACACAACATGTGACTCAAGACCCGAATGGTAGATATGTTATTGTAACGGGTATTATGCGTGGACAGAGACTGACAATACTTAATGTTTATGGTCCAAATGTGGATGCACCGGAATTCTTTCAGGAATTGTGGGGACACCTACAGCAGTTAACAGATTCACACATCATATGTGGAGGAGACTGGAATGTGGCATTAGCTGACGATATTGACCGATCCTCACAGTCCACCGAACCACACAAACAGGCTAGAGCTAAACTCCTTCACATCCTGAAGGATTTATCACTAACGGACCTATGGAGACACAAACACCCTGACTCACCAGGTGCAACAAATATATCTGCTATTCACAACAGCTGGACATGCCTGGACTACTGGCTAGGCACAGACAACATCACATTATGGACACGGGACTTGCAGGTCCTCCCTAGAACACTTTCAGACCATAACCCCATATTGTGCAAACTCACTATACCAGATTACGCACCACCCCCGTTCCAATGGCGGTTCAATTCACGTGCCTTAACTGATATAATTTACGCTGACACCATCAATACGGTGATCAAAGAATACTTTCAGATCAATGAGCCAGTTGTGGAGGACCCGTGTCTCCTGTGGGAAGCCTTCAAGGCAACGATACGTGGTGTATGTATGAGCACTACAGTGGGCATACTTCATTCTATACGACAACAAATACATAATTGTGAAACACGCATGAGAGAAATGGAGAAGGCCTTCGAGGTCACACGCGACATTACGCTTTTGGGTGAGCTGAGAAAGGTACACACGGAGCATCAAACATTGGTCGATGACGAGATAAAATACTTAGACAAGAAACACTCAGCTAGGGCTTACGGAGAGGGCGGTCGGCCGGGCAGAGTGCTGGCAGGAAAAATATGCAAAGGCAGAGGCCACACAGCCATCCTACGTATTAAATCTGAGGATGGGACGCTCCAGACACAAGCCACTGACATTCTGAACTGCTTTGTTGACAATTACGGGGCACTATACAGATCACAACCAATTGCATCAACAGAGGAAATTGGCAGCTATTTAAGAGATGTAGCAATAGCCTGGCTATCGGATAATCAGAGGCAATATTTAGTTGCACCCATAACGGTAGAGGAAGTCACGGAGGTGATCAAATCATTGCCGAATGGGAAAGCACCAGGCCCAGATGGGTAAACAAACGAATTTTATAAACAATTCGTTGATATACTGGCCCCTCACATGGTGGCACTGTACGGTGCTGTATTTGATCAGGCAGAGCTACCTCCAACACTAAGGGAAGCAGTAATAATTACCCTTTTGAAACCTTCTAAAGACCCGGACCTTTGCGACTCCTACAGACCGCTGTTGCTGATCAATGTAGATTCCAAGATACTTGCAAAAATTCTAGCGGTGCGGCTCACACCGCTGATGACAAATCTGGTACTACCTGACCAGGCGGGATTTATTCCTACAAGACCCACGTCCCATAACACCAGGACACTATTTGCCTTATCTCATCTTCAGCCCAATACAAAGGCTATAGCGGTGATGCTCGATACCGCCAAGGCATTCGATTCGATCGAATGGAGCTACTTGATCGCTATTTTACACCGCATGGGATTCCCCAAAAGATTTGTCCAATGGGTATCCTTACTTTACACCAAACCATGCGCCAGGGTCCGAGTAAACGGGTATTTATCCGAAAGTTTTGTTATAGAACGAGGAACTAGGCAGGGATGCCCATTATCCCCCCTCCTATTCGCCCTAGCCCTTGAACCTTTGGCCTGCTTGGTCCGCCAGAATTACAAGTTCTCCGCCCTGCAATTCCCTTCCAGACCACTACATATATCTCTGTACGCAGATGATCTGCTGCTCTACGTGCGTGACCCGCTGTGCATTTGAATCAGCTGCTGAGGGAATATATCAAATTTAGTGGTCACTCAGGTCTGGCCATAAACTGGTCCAAATCCTACATTATCCCTCTGACTGATACAACGTCCCCCCTGGACACTGAGTACCCATTAGAGTGGCAAACCGATCCGATACGGAATTTAGGGGTGCTGGATCACAGAGACCCAGAGGTAGTTATCCGATCGAATTATGGGTCCACCATTTCCAAATTGGAAGACAAAGTGAAACGCTGGATAGAGCTGCCATTGTCCTTAGCGGATCACATCACGATCGTGAAAATGAATATGCTACCTAAACTCCTATACCTTTTTAATAACATTCCAATCACCGCCCCCGGGTGAAGTATTCAGCCGCATAAAAGCACTCGTACTACAACTCATATGGGCAGGCAAACAAGCTTGGATAGACCTACAAACATTGACACTCCCATATGCCAGGGGAGGACTAGGGGTACCGGGTTTTAAATTATACTATTTATGCGCACAGGCCCAGCATGCTGCCTACTGGTTTCACGAAGTACCATACCTCACTCATACAGCGATTGAAGAAGGGGACTCGAAACCCATCCCACTGTCAGCTATTCTATCACACAAGAGGAAACCCCTACATGCGCAGGACATTAACACGATAGACACCACGGCAAGGGCATGGCGAGCACTTGGACAACTAGCACATAAGACCCCCCTATATGCACCGGACATGCCTTTGCATATTCACCATGCTTTATCAGTCACGGGCGAGAAAGTGGGAATGTCATTGTTACAACAGGTGGGCATGGAACGTATGGGAGATCTGTTTAGAGATGGCAAATTTTTAGATCATGCAGGCTTGACATACATTCAAAACAAATCACATATGTTCAGTTTCACACACTAAAGACTGAAACATGCCCTGATGGAACTATATCCCACCTTTCCTGACGAGCCAGAAAGTCTTAACACACTACAGTTGATAATTACCACTCAAGATCTATCGCACCTAGTGTCAAGGCTGTACACCACAGCGCAGGCAGAAATACCCCATGCCACTGAGAGGGCCAAATCCAGATGGGACTTGGTACTAGTGGATCCATTAACAGAACAGGAATGGCAACAGACCTGCGCATTAATACAAATTCTCACTCCTAATGGCAACCTTAAAATCATACATTACAAATTCCTCCATCAGGCTTACTACACACCTGCACGAATGTGTAAATACGGTATGCAGGATGCGTACAGGTGTAAACGATGTGGCATAGAAGGCGCCGACTTTGCACATTTAGCCTGGTCTTGTTTCAGAGTCCATGAATACTGGGTCGATGTAACTGCAAAACTATCTGCTATGGTTGGGGTTGAGATAGGCTGCACGATCCGTATATGCTTGTTGGGCATTGTACCACAACTCAAGTCTACCAAACGAAAGTTCTATGCGGTGTCACTATTGCTTGCTAAGAGACAAATATCCCAATGCTGGCACAGTACCAAGGTGCCAACTATAGCCAGGTGGCTACAGGACATGTCCAGCTGTAGGGATAAACTCCTGACATACGAGGAAGAGCTACCGTTGAGATCTAGACCAAAAGCCTTCTGGGGATACCTTACTGAATATATGCGCAAATTAGAAGCAGCTACAAATGAATGAGTTAAGATGGTGTTTTAAATTTATTAAGGTGTGTATCACTGTGATTGGGTATCGGCGGATGTTGTATACACAAACATTTTAAGATGCATTCAGTATTCACGAAATTGACTGCTAGTAAGTGATGGTCTCGTTCACTGATTTATGAGTTGTTAATTTATGTTTCTTATTGTATGTACTTCAACAAAAACTGAAAAACAAGACCTAATTTATATGAGTAACACCGCCGGACCTTGTGTTGTTGGCTACAAGGCTGTGTACAATCACTCCTATACTGCATTATTTAAATCAACGCAGCCGGCCCCCGGGTTGTAGGCTCCTGACTGTGTAATCATCTTTTGTCACCATAAAGGTCTTACAAAAAAAAAAAGATAATGTGAAATGATTTGATCTAATCTAACCATTCTTTATTTTGTATTTTGGCCGATAATCCTGTAATATTCCATGAGACCGTTCTAATCTCGCTGGTTGTAGGATTATCCGTGCTATTCCCCGTGGTGCCCTTCCCTGGTATTGAAGGCGTCTCCATGCGTCTTACAAGCAGTTCATTGCCCTCCCTCGACTGTGCCCCGTGCACTTCCAGGGAGGGTGGGTTGCTTGACTCAGTTGTGCGTGCCATTCCTTTTACTTCACTCCTAAGGGGGCTCTCCTGTGTTATAGCTTCTTCAGATCCCTCCCCTGCTCCCAGTCAATCTAATTCATCCAGTATGAATGCACTAGCAAGTGGGGCGTATCTGTTGGTTACTGATTTGGGCCAGTCCTCCCATACTGGGACATTCCTAAGCCGCCTGTAGCCTGCATTGCCTACCTCTCTAAGGGGCAAGGTGCGCAAAGAGTGAGGAGCCAGGAGCCACCAGGAACCAGAGCAATGAGACAGGCAAGTCCAAGGTCAATTTCAAGCCCCCCCTACACACATCAGAGCATGTCCTACCTTATACTTACAATGTACCCTGCCCTTTGGCCTACCATAGGGGCATCTAACATGAAGCAAAGGGAAGGTTTAGGGACTGGCAAGTGGGTGCACTTGGCCAAGTCGACATGGCAGTGCTAGACTGAACATAGGCCTTGCAATGGCAGGCGTGGGACACACTTTACAAGCTGCTTCTGTGGGTGGCACAACCAGTGCTGCAAGCTCACCAGCAGCATTTGATTTACAAGCCCTGGGCACCATGGTGCACTGTACTAGGGGCTGACAGATAAATCAAATAACCCAATCATGGAATCCAATTATTATATCAATTTAACATAGGGAGCACTTGCATTGTGGCACTGATTAGCAGTGGCACAGTGCCCAAAGCATATAACCAGCAAAAACATATCCAACAGAGGAGGCAATCCGTCAAAAATGGAAGGGAGACTCACGCCAATGATGCCAGGTCTAACAATCCCCTTTGGTTTTGCTTTGTTCGCCCTAAGTTAGCAGGGTATGCCCAGACGTGGGTCCCTTGCTCACTTTGCCACTGGATTCAAGGTAGCCTGGCTGATGAGGGTTATGAACCCGAAATCGGTCCCAGGATGCTTTTTTCTGGTCCAGGGAAGACATGGCTTGTCATTTTGGGCTGGACTGTTCCCATGAGGCACAGGGCCAGGCTGATTTGCATATGGCCATGTCTAAACTGGGGTGGCGGAGTGAGCTACAGAATGATGATGGATTAAACCCAGATCAGTTGACTGGGGGTGAGTGCTTGCAATGTTCAACACTCCGTCCATCATCCCCTTTGGTTTTGCTTTGCAAAAGGATGTGGCCTTAACTTCAGCCAAAGAGATGTTTGATCTCCAGCTTGCAAGGTCCTCGTCCGAGATACTCCACACTAATTTCCCACTTTATTTTGGGGAGCTGGTCCACGGTATCTTTACCATGTCTGATATGAAAGGAATAGTGCACTTTTTTAAATGTATTGGCTCTGGTTTAGTTATCCTTTCAGACGATTTTTGGAGTTATAACGTCTTTCATACACTCTGTGTTGGAAAGTGTTTTTGAAGGGCTCCCGCTTGTCCTGCTACTTGTGGGGGGGAATTCAGAGTTTATTTTATCTGCTCCACAGTGGACGTCCCAGTTTAACTTGGAATGGAGACAACACTGCTAGTCCTACGTTGCTGTGAGCGCATGATACACTGCTTCGGCACACCTTGGCTTCAAGAACTGAATGAGCATTGGTTCTTATCCTTAACTTGTCTGGTTTGGCTGCATACAACCTGACTTCCGCTGTCTGTTTTATAGCTATGAAAGTGGCCTGAATATATGTCTCAGACCAGAATTGGTTGTGCCACCGGACATTGAAGTACTGATGGACCCCTTTGCGTATTCATGTCCCCAGCCTGAAGAACATGAAGGAAGACTAGACCTGCTTCCCATGAACCCAGGACCCAAGAAAGGAACACAACAAGCTTCTACAGGCTTCTCTCTCTGAGGCTGCCCATCTGGCCTGTTCCAACTGGACCTGCCCTGGACCAAGCTGCTGGAATAAGTCCTAACCCCCAAGTGGTGTCCCCTAAGTCCTGTGCCCATGGCTGGTTGTAGAATGCCCTCTTCCTGCCCCCAAACTGCAAGAAGTGGGACTTTGAGTCTTTTTGCCAACTTTCTGCCTAGTGAACTTACAGGGACATTGGTCGCTATGAAGCCACAGTCGTCGGATAGCAGGTCGGCCTCAACTTTCCAGGTTACCCAGTAAAATCTGACTTCCAGAAAAGTTTCTAAGTCCCAACTTAGAAGGTTTTACAGGGCACCATCTTCTCGATGTTGTGGCCTCACTTGGCACAGACTTTGCCCGCTTGGAGATTTCCCGTCTTCGAAAGTTACCTTTTCAGGACCCAACACTTTAGCAGCCTGTCGTCATCTAGCCTAGCTTCTGGTGGTGCCTACCTGGCCTTCAGTACTACAGGACTGCAACTCCCACAAGTTAGGGCGATAGGAAGAGAAGTTGTGGATGTAAATTGCCCGTGCACAACAGCCGGTGTGCGTAATTCTTCTTTCGTACCAGATGCCCGCTCAGCGTGTTCCTCTCAGGGCTTCGCCTTGCTGTTTTATTTCCGTTCTCCTGGGTAGGAGAACCGGTGTTCCTGATCGGGCGGAGGAAGGCTGTCTTCTCGGCCATTGCTCCACGGATCGTATTTTGAAAATCGGAGCTGCTCCGCGGGAGTGCCGTGAATTCATCAGCTTCCGCCTCGCAGCCTCTTTAAAAGGTTTCCCGTTTGTTTTCTTCCCTTTAAAACTGGCAAACAGAGGTGATATTGGGAAGGTGGTTGTTATCCCAGTATGTCTTCCAGCATTTAGCGGTGGCAAGAAGTATTATCCCTCCAGGTTCTCTGCTCTGAACTGCTGTATCCTTTCTGACTTCTGCTGGACTATTTTACTATCCGGTAGGAGTGAGGATTAGATTATTTATTAAAGGATCATGCTGCTTACCATTAAGCTACAGTACTCAGTGGCCTGTTTGGGATATGGAGATACCCTAACTGACTAATCTGTACTGTGGTTGATGATCTCTGATTATTGTTACTTTGGATTATTAACCCTTGGAAATCCAACGGAAACATAACTTTTTTACAATCTTGACTTTTGGATTATGAGGAGAGACAAAGGTGTAATTGCTCTGTGCCACTTTATTTTATTTTCTTGGATTGACTCCTATTTTTGGTTTCCTGGTATTTTTTTCTAACAGAGTATGCCAAGAGGAGTGTGAGTGGCCTTTACAGTCAAAGTTGTGAGAAATTACACAACTGTATGATTCAGGACTCCTATTCCCTATTGCTCCTTCCCTATTCCCTTCCCTCACTTGATCGCCCTAATACTCTGTCTGTAATATCTGAGTTGGGGATGTAAAGAGGTGGATGTAAAGAGGCGGGTCTGGTGGCTCAGTGGACTAATGCATCTACTGCAGGGGCCTGTGTTCGACCTCATGGTCACAGGTTCAAATCCCGGCGGGTCCACTCAGCCTTTCATCCATTTGGGGTCGATAAAATGAGTACCATTGAGTTGGGTAACAACAAACATCTGTTATTTCAGCGCCAAGATGCCCGTAGTGGTGAACGTGCGCTTTACAAATACTCATGTTATGTTATGTTATTTCTTACCGCATCGCCCGGATTCTGAGGAGTGCTTCATGGGGTTCCGGAAACCTTAGCAGCTTGCAGCTGGCCCTGCCAATGACTCATGGTTGACCACTTTTTCTCCATTAAAGTTTCTATGTTAGAAGGTAACCTTTCCAATGGGACGAACCTGGTATCCGACCCGGGCTGCAGTAGGCACTTTGTGTGTTTTGGTGCAAATATTTATTCAAACTTAAACAATTCAAATCTCTAGTTCAACTTATTGGATTTTTTGTTGTTTTGGTGCCCTTTTACTTAGTAATATATTCTCTATTTTTTAAAGTGGTTTGTGATTTTTCTTGTGTTGTGGTCTGTGTTTTCACTTAATCACTATTTAAGTACTGCACAAATACTTTACACATTGCTTCTAAGTTAAGCCCGGCTGCTCTGTGTCTTAGCTGCCAGGGGTTGAGCACAGGTTTATTTAATAGCTTTTATGGTTCACCCTGGCCAGGATTGTGATTCTTATTTGTGGTGGGATCATATCCCCATCAACTAATACTCCAATTTCATACATGCAACAATACTGCCACTAATACTACCCCTGCCAGTACTCTCACTGGTACCACCTACATAAAAGCCACAATCACCACAACCCCCATTTTCACCAATACCATCATCAACAATACCACTACTACCACCACCAATACCAATAATACAATCAGTACCATAAGTGTGGCTCACCGGTTAGAGGCGGCAGACCCAGAAGCAGAGGTCGGCCTGGGACCAGGGTTCAATTTCCGACGTGGCCGGGTACGGAACCAATGTCAGCGGGCTCGATAAATCTTGCCTCGGTGCCTCTCTAACCATGGGTCCCACGCTTCAACTCTGGACAATAGCTTGCTTAATCTCCACAACGGCCCCCTCGCTGCCGGGGATGCCTGGCTTCACCTTGGGGATGCCCAATAGGGACCATCTCACAGGGATAGCCAGGACGGGTTCCCCAGCGGCACACAGCGCCAAGAAACCTTGGGGTGAACGTGCGCTCTTCAAATTCATACTAACATAACATAACATAACAACACTACCACCATCAATATCAGAAAGACCAAGCATACCACCACTACCACCACCACCACCAACAACTACACTACACAGCCATTACCAATGCCATCAACAATATCACTCTACCACCACCATCGGCAAAACAACCATTGATACCACTACTACCAGTACTGAAACCTCCACTAACACAGCCATCACCAACATCACTCTGTGTACAACCACCAATACCACCAGCAATATCCAAACCACCACCAACAGCCATGCCACCACTATCAATACCACCATCAATATCATATTCACCAATTCTACCTCTACCACCACCAAGATTCTACCACCACCAAGACCAATACTACCAAAACACAGACCACCAATGCCACCACCAGTACAAGTAGGGTGTTTTTTATCAGGAGTTGTGGAAGCGCTGGGTGCTAGGAATTTTGTTGATCATTGCATCTTCCGGAACATTCTCTCACAGAAATGTGAGGAAAATACAGGTTTGCAACATTAGATCCACACAAATCATGTCTCCCTGGACTCTCCTGGTGCCACGTTTTCAAAAATGTCTGAGTTTGGTAGGTTTCCTTGGATGGCAGCCAAACCAGAACTCAAATTCCACAGCTACCCTCATTGTAAAAAAGAGTCAGTTTCTATTGGTGAAATGGGATGTCTCCACACCTGTTTTGGGAGGGTTTTGTGTTGAGGCCGCTAGACCCACCCACACAAATGGGATACACCTTTTCTTGGAAGAAGTGGGAATGCTGGTTGGTAGAAAATATGTGGATCCCCTCAGTTTCTGGAACTTTCCCTGACAGAAATCTGAAGAAAATAGGTGCTTCTAGTACAAGTTTGATGGTATCAGGGCCTTCTGGGTGTCTAGTTTCCAGAAATGTCTGGATTTGGTGGATTTCCGTGGTAGTGAACAAGCCAGGGCTCAAATATGGGGCTTCAAACACTGAAAGAAATGGGTTGGTTTCAGTAGGTGAAATGGGATATCTCCATGTAATGTTTTGGGGTGTTATGTGTCTCAGGCGCTAGCCCCAGTCACACATGTTGGGTACTGTTTTTATCACTACAAGAATTGAAACGCTGCTTGGTAGGAATTTTGAGAATCCTTGCAGATTTTGGACATTTCAGTCGTAGAGATGTGAGGAAAATGTGTGATTTGAGAAAAACGTTTGGGTTTGCAGAGCATTGAGGACATTAATGTCATGGGATCCATGCGGAGCACATGACCCTGGCCTCGCCCAGGGGTTTAGTTTTCCAAACGGTCTGTGTTTCGCAGGATTCCCTGAGTGGTGGTATAACCCAGGCTCAGAATCCACAGCTTCTCACTGCAAACAATATAGTTGAATTTGAGTGGAAAATTTGATCTGTCCATGTTGTGTTTTGGGGACTTTCCTGTCATGGGCACTGGGCTCACCCACACAAGTGGAGTACAGTTTTCATCAGTATAGGAATTGGAACGCTGGGTGGTAGGAAATTTGTGGATGATCAGAGATTTTTTCTCACAGAAATATGACGATTAAGTAGGTTTGTTTCCAATATTTGTGGTTTGGAGGCTATTGTGAGAAAGAAAAGATAGAGGCATCCTCACAGGTCACATTATCCTGGACTCCTCTGGGTGTCTAGTTCTAAAACAATTCTGTGTTTAATGGATTCCCTTGGTGGTGGCCAAGCCCAGGCCCAAAATGCATAACTACACAAATTACAAAGAAGGCTGGTTTTAAGTTTAAATATTTGATCTTTTCATGCTGTGTTTTGGTGCCTTTCCTGTTACGGGCACAGGCCCCACCCTCACAAGTAAAGCACAGTTTTTATCGGGACAAGTTTGGTAATGCTGTGTGGTAGGAATTTTGTGGATACCTATAGCTTCTGAAACATTCTCTCACAGAAATGTGAGGAAAGTGTAATTTTTTTGCCAAAGTTTAAGATTTACAAGACCGTATGTTTAATTTGAGCTAGTGGTTGCAGGTGGGGTCCACTACCATTCATTCAAACTTTAATCCAGAGCAAGAAAAAAGAGATTAAAATACAAGAGAAGGAAACGAAAGACAGAAACACTGTGACAAAGGGATAAAGTAGGTAAGAAAACAAACCCATAAGAGTATGATTAAGAGACAGGGAGTGTCTGGTGATGGATGAAAGAGACAAGAGGTGGAATCAAGACTACATAGCCATCGTATTCCGCACCCTGACCTTTGATAGCGCTGACTGCTGGCTTCTGAAAAAATCTTTAGTCTACAGCACTTATTCTTTTACAAATTAAGCACTGCCACAGAGTTGGATAAAAATACTTCACTATCTCCCTCTACCTTGAGTGCCCCATTTATGAGGAATTGGTTTAGGGCAGTGCAGCAAATCTTCTTGCTGCGCTACCCTACACCAATGTGATAGGGCAGCAATGCATCGTATTTATGAAATACAGTTGTTAAATCTGGCATCGTGTCCCCAGACTTTTTGTCCATGTCTCCTGTATTATATATTTTTTTGCTGTGTGCCGGTTTTAGTTTTTGCTGGTTTAGGTGCTTGGGCACTTTGCCACTGCTAATCAGTGCCAAAGTGCAAGTGCTGCCTGTGTATATTGTAATTCTGATTGATTCTTCATGATAGGCATGTGTTGCAATGTACCTATCAGGGACTGGGAGGAGGAGGAGACCCACAACCTTTTTCCGCCTTATGTCTCTCCTGTCCTTTATTTTCAGTCTCCATGGGAACGATCATCAGCCGACAGTCACAGACCCTTTATCTCTCCGTGCTTCTGGGAGTCCGGGACGACCCATGTGACGGCATCACATGATCCAGCCATCAACGAGGATGTTGAGAAGGCGGGCCTTTTAGCCAAAGACGCAGAAACCGTAGAGAGAGACTGGGAGTTCAGAGAGAACGAAGGACCCAGAGTTTAGACTACAAGTCTAGGGAGATGCATTCCCCAAGACAACGGTACTACGCATCCGGTGAGCTCCGAACGAAGTACAATGCCTACAACGCCAGAACAACGATGCTTGGATACCCCGAGGAGGGAGCCGGACCCTATCTGGTACCAACCTCACCTCATGCCAACAGTGCTCCTGGCGGAGCGTGGCTACCTGAGGTATGGGCCCCTATTCAGGGGTGGATTAGTAGAGGAAGCCAAGCGGCTAGAGAGCCGGGCCGGAGAGGGTTGAAGATCTGAATAAGCATCCTGTATGGCATAGTTACGCGCTCGCTGCACCCACTTGGTGATGGTAAGGGTGTTCCTCCCTCACTCCTCTTCCTATTACAAATGTGTATAAGTCAAAGGGCAAACACTAAGACCATGGTTTTTGTTGTTGTTTTTTTATTTTAATTTTTTTTTAATTTTTGGGAAACCTTTATTGTGCAATATAAGGAGAACAAATACGGGCCTACAACCATCAGGCCGGCCACGAAAACATTTGAAGCACAACTGCAAACAATACGGCGACACAGTAGCTCATAAATACAACGTAGCAAGCCATTAAACCACATCGGGCAGCAAATTGTTACTGTGTCCCAGGAGCAATGAAGGTTAATTTTCAAGATTTTGTCTCAAAGAGAATGTTCATCATTTTTTTTAAAAATAGTAAGCAGGGAGAACAGAGTCCATGCAATCTATTCAGAATATAAGCAGGCAGCTCAGGTACGCGAAAAGCAACAACAGCAGAAGCCGGAATCCCCCAGGCAACATGGCGGCACAAGGTTATACGTATCAGGATAATGAAGCCAATCAGTAAGCACCGCGTCACCCGCCATCCGCCCACCACCAAGCCCATGCGCAGACTCAAGATAGAAACAAGGAAAGAAAAGAATACGAGAGTAAGAAGAAAAACAAGGCCCATAGACACTAAAACAGAAACTAAAATCCCGTCCCCCACCCCACCCCACCCTACACGCATGCAGAGGCTACGGCCTAACCCCCCCCCCAGCAGTGTGCCTGTCGCCCAGTAAGGAACCCGAAAAATAGTGACAAAGAAAGAAAGAAAAGAAAAGGAAAAACCTATTATTACCGGAGGAGGGCCAATTCCAAAGTCTCCCAATCTCCACAGCCTGAATTACACTCCACCACCCCATACAAAATAATCACAGTAAGCAATAATCACCAGTTGGGATGGGGAGGAACATCTCTGCAGTCCATGTTGAGGAAGCGCCACAGTCCGAGACCCCCACCAGACAGTCCAGCACAAGTTAGCACACAGAAACCCCTAGCCCTGGCCAGATCGTAGACGTCCACCCAACCATGGTTCCCGGCAAGAGCCCGCCACAGATAAAACAAAGAGACGAGATGGCCACCCTCGGCTGAATTGAGTTAACCAAGAGCAAGATGTACACCGCCAAGAACATTCTGTCCCATTGTCCCAAGGGAACACCGTTTCCAGAGCAGACAGACATCGCAAAGAGTGATACAATAGTAGCGGAGCCCGCAGATTACAAGTCACCAGGAAAGTCAGTTGCTGCGCCGACGGTGCCGTAAACAATTGGTGCATTGCCACGGGTGAAGTCTTGGTGGTAATCAAGGAAGGAAACACTGTAGCGTCGCCAAAGGAAACATCCTCCATGTGCTCGGGCGGCAACAACGTAGCACTATCGGGCCCAGTGAAGGCAGATCAGCACTGCGAGGTGAGGAAGTCGGTACTATAAGCGCCGTCGAAAGTATCGCATCATCAAGCTTCCTGCCCAGCAATCGGGAGCTTTCACCCCACGCAGCCCTCAAGTCGGCAAGCGCTAATAAAACGGAGCCACAGGTCAATGCAGGCGAGCAGTCCACCTTGTCCGCAGTGTGATATGCGGCTCGTCCTCCGGCATATCGATCAGAACCCCGCCCGGTGCCACAGTCCCGGGCAGTAGTGTAGCCCCCCCTCGCCTCAGCGGCGCCATCCATTGTTGTCACCCCGCCGGGAATTCACGGGGGTGCTCAGGCAGGGTCCGTGAATCAGAATGGGGTCCCAGGCCACCGGTACAGCTCAGGGCAGCCGGCACAAGTGAGCAGCAAGATGAGTCCCCCCTCGGACAGTCGAGGTCGGGGGCGAGTCTGGGCCAGGCTCCGCCAGCTGGCCACACACCAACACAGGGAAAGCGCCGCGTGTCTCACCTGCGCTCCCCCACAGCAAAGCGACAGGGCAGATTACGGGCAGCCGAAAGAAAGCCTCACTCGTGTTGCGAGACAGGTCGTCAGCATCCCCTCAGCTCGGTCTGATCACGGAGCTCCTGCAGGCGCCATCTTAGCAAGCAGCCCGGGTCTCAAATCCAGGTCCAGGAGCGGCGGCCGGAGTAACTCGGCAATATATCCGGTTGGAAGGCCGGCAGGTTCTTCGGACAAACGGCAACAGCCCCAGCGTACTTTCGCCATTCTCCCGCAGCCGCGCAATTACAGGATAGAAGGCAGAATATATCTGCGGGAAACAAAGGCTCGCGGAGCCGGGAGACTACGCGTCTGTCTCCGCCGCCATCTTGGCTCCTCCCCCATGTTGTTGTTTTTTTTACGCCTCCTGATCACCTATGGCTGAGACAAAGACGAGGTCCTTCGCGGAATCCTTCCTCTGACTTCAAGACCGGAGGAGAACCCAGTCAATCTGTGCCCGAATACTCAATTTTTTTAAAAATAAATCCTTTGTTGCAACGCATCTCCTCTCTGTTAGTTATTGCCCATTCTACAGCATGTTTGATTTACTGGTAAGTCCCTAGTAAAGTACACTGTTTGGGTACACGGCCTGTAAATCAAATGCTACAGTAGGGCCTGCAGCACTGGTTTTAGCACCCACACAAGTAGACTTTAAGATGTCTCAGACCTGCCACTACAGTGTCTAAGAGTGCAGTTTTAAACTGCCATGCCGTCTTGACAAGTGCACTCACTTGCCAGGCCCAAACCTTTTCTTTTACTTCATATAAGGCACCCCTAAGTTACGTTTTGTTACAAACTAGGAAATAGGAGTAGTTGGAAACCACTGGCCAGTCCTGAAGGGTGGGTAGGTATTTTCCCCTTTCAGGAAGGAGAGGGGGAATACGTCCTCCCAAACTAATTACACAATACTCGTAGGTATCCCACCTAGTGTCACAGCACATGCCGTGATGAGGGAGTGCTCGCCCCAACTAGATTCCACGCCACTGGGCGCAGAAAAGGAAAATATTTGTTTTCTTTAACCCTCACACACTCTAGTAGTGTAATGCTTCATCATCGGGTTCACCCTGACTCCCAAGGTCAGGGTGGGCTCGACCACATTTCAGGGAGCTCTTATAAGAGAAGTACTAGGTGGCATAAATACAGATTAAAAATGCCTCAACTACTCCAGAGTAGCCCTTTATTCACGGAGCAGTTGGGGACAGTAAAACAAAATACTATGGGGTATTTAGAATTCAATGGGCCTATGACCCTTCATTAACCAACATGTTGCAGCCCTACTCTTGCAGGCCTAAATAGGCCCAGGGCTTTCATCAGGGTGATTTGACAATATGTATTACCTCTCCAGTTTCCCAGCTATTTGCGCTGGTCAATTTATATAAAGCATGCAATCAAGAGCATGCCTAGGCAGTAAAAATACTTGCCACTTTTGATCTGATCTGTAACAATAACAATAGTAGAATTTTTTTAAGGGGGGGGCTATTTGGTTTTTTTAGGTCGTGAACCTGTTACATTTTTATGGCACAGCATGTGCCTTTAGTAATATCACTTGCTATTCTGTGACTTCTCCAGTTGTGGCATGTACTATCCCCATGCACATAGTCCAATCTGTGAAATGGATGTGTCATGCTCACACAATGCAACTCATTAGGAAAATTAATACAACTCAAGGCTTAAAGCAAGGGGGTGTTTTAGCTCCGTATCTATTTAATTAATTTTTATCTGATTTTACGCCTGCAATGAACAATGTTTAGCAGACTCATCTAACCTGGCTGAGAAACAAATATCGAATTTACCATATGCTGATGAAGTCGTCCTGCTAAGTCAAACAAGGATAGGGCTGCAGCGATTAATAAACAAAACATCAATGTATTCAATTGAGAATAAAATGACAATAAATTAAACAAAAACAAAAGTAATGGAAGTCAGCACCAAGAAATGGAAGTGCAGTAAATATAAATGGTATCTCCAAAAGTGGGAGCTAGAAGAATTTCAATGCTATAAATATCTTCGGATACTGTTTGATGGGAATGGATCTTTTTCATACCATAAAACAGAGATGAAGAAAAGAGCCAAAAGTTTACAAGGGGCCTTTTGCTTACTTTACAGCTCCTTGGGAGGTCCAACTTCTACCCCATTAATAAAAGTACTAAATGCGGAATTGCTCCCTAGCCTTACTGATGGAAGTGAAATTCTTCGTGGTTTGGATTCTACATTACTAAATAATGATATACAAAAACATTTAAACATTTGTTTCGACTTCCACCCAATGTATTGCCTGCACATATCAGGCTGGAATTTGGCTTTTGAAATCAACAACATGCAAGAATGGTTCAGTACTTTAAGACTTGGAAACAAATCAAAACTAATATTAATAACCCAATGTGCGTCTACTGTGGCAAGAGATGCAACAGAATGAAAAATGGTCTTTCTATAAATATCTGCAAAAGGCTCTCGAAGAAGTATCATTAGTTGAGATCTGGGAAATGTCCCTAACAGCACAAAGTTTTAAGAAAATAATTAATAAATCAGTTAAACATTTATCCCTTTTGAAAGACAAAGAACTGTTTATTAAGCGATCTCATGCATGGATGTTGGTCCAGGAATATTCAAGTCTTAAGGTACAACCGTATTTAGAAATACCATGGTCTGTACAAACCAAAAACATATTTATGAAAGCAAGATTCAGCAACTTACCAGGCCTAAAACATGCAATGCCTTGGCTGAGACCATCTATGCCAACTCGGTGCAGACTATGCAAGCTATGGGATGAAAGTATTATTCATTTGGTTTGTATATGTGCAGTAATGATGTGGGAAAGAAAACGATACCTGAAAAACTGCTTTATTGACAGAGGTGTTCGTACATGCAGACATGCTATGGTAGTTTGTTTTAGACCAACAGATATTAAAAAGAAGGCCAATTTTACAAAATTTTTGACACTTGTAATAAAGAAACTGGATGCTTGTGAGATGGGCCCAGTAAAACTGGTAGTTTAAAACAATTAGGGATACAATTTCATACTATATTAATGAATTTGCACACACGTAAAGAAATAATAATTGTTTCTAACCATATTAAGCCTTGGGAAAGTGATGGACTGATGTAATTTTTATAAATTATTTTCCGGGTCCGTTTGAGAAAATGTATTATTTGTTTGTAATTTTAATTGGTATGTTTTTAAAGACTGTTCTAATTGTAAGATTTTTATTAATCATGCAATACAATTTATCTGATCATTAGGAGAAGACTCACTTGCGGATAATGTTTCTTACTATGAGGGGAGGTGTTGCGTCAGTTTCTTATTGAAATCCCAGCCGTGTTGTGGTTCCTCGCCGGAAGAACCCAGAGAGTCCGCCTCCCCCCCTTCAGATCAGAGGCCACCAAAGTCATCTGTGGAGTACCACAAGGATCATCCCTGAGCCCCACCCTCTTCAACGTCTACATGAGCCCCCTCGCTTCCATCGCACGCCAGCACAACCTTAACATCATCTCCTACGCTGACGACACACAGCTGATCCTCTCCCTCACAAAAGACCCAAACACCGCCAAAACCAACCTACACGAAGGGATGAAAGACGTAGCCGAGTGGATGAAGAAGAGCCACCTAAAACTGAATTCAGACAAGACGTAAGTCCTCATCCTAGGATCATCCCCCTCTGCATGGGACGACTCATGGTGGCCACCGGCCCTTGGCAGCGCGTCCAAACCAACGAACCATGCTCGCAACCTGGGTTTCATCCTAGACTCCTCCCTCTCAATGACCAGACAAGTCAACGCCGACTCGTCATCATGCTTCAACATTTTACGCATGCTCCGAAAGATCTTCCGATGCATCCCCACCGAAACAAGAAAGACGGCCACCCAAGCACTTGTCACAAGCCGACTGGACTACGGAAACACCCTATACGCCGGAACCACAACCAAACTGCAGAAAAAACTCCAATGCATTCAGAACGCCTCCGCACGACTCATCCTAGACATACCCCGCCACAATCACATCTCCGGTCACCTGAGAGACCTTCACTGGCTCCCCGTCAACAAGAGAATCAAGTTCCGTCTCCTCACCCACGTACAGAAGGCCCTCTACGACCTAGGACCCAGTTACCTCAACACGCGCCTGACCTTTTACATCCCCACCCGCCAACTACGATCATCCAATCAAGCCCTCGCCACGTTCCCACGAATCCGAAGAGCCACCATGGGAGGAAGATCATTCTCGTACTTAGCGGCCAAAACCTGGAATTACTCTCCCCACCCACCTCTGCCTTACACAGAACCACCTCTCCTTCAGAAAACAACTCACAACCTGGCTGTTTGATAAATAACGAAACCCCCCTCCCCCAAGCGCCTTGAGACCCTCTGGGTGAGTATTACGCTATACAAATTCTGACTTGACTTGACAATGTGTACCTTCCCGGGGCATGCATCAGCTCATCTTCCTGAAGTCAGGAGAAGTGAGTATACAACAAAGCACATTGCGCGTTATAATTTTTATGATTATTTGTGCCCAAGTGAGTTTAGTGCCATATACCTACATTTGCACTATGTACCAGATAACTTAAAAAGATCACACCACCAGGCATCCTGCAAGCAGGTCTACACACCGCCCTGTGCGATGGAAGAAATCATTGCAGAGCCTGCTTGTGCTCCAGAAAACCGCTGCACGCGTGGAGTCCCGTGCACCTATATCTGACGTCCGAGGGCACCGCACCAACTCCAACGCAAGGCCCGCTATGCAGCTAAAAGAATCAATGCCTCACCTGTTAGCAGTTACTGAAATCAACCCAGCATTTGGATTGTCGATGCATCAACCCTTCGTGGCCGAATTTTCTCATAGATCGCACCTGTGCGTCAAACCCACAACACGGCTGGGATTTCAAAAGGAAACTGACGCAACACCTGCCCTCATAGTAAGAAACAGATGCATTATCCTTTTTACAGTAAGGAATCGATGCATCACCTTGCCTGCATGGCATTAAGGAACTGACGCATCACCTCCCCTGGAGGAAGGAACTGACGCATCACCTTCCATGCGAGTAAGGTACCAATGCATCACCTTTCCAGCGCCTGTTTTAGTCTCAAATTTTTGATACATTTGAGGTACTACAAAATGTACTTATCCATAGTTTTCTATGGACAGAACTGTTTTTACTTTTTAAAAGTATTAGTTTGATAACTGTATGTTGGATTTTTGTTGTTTTGATCTTGTATGGTTTAGATAAAGATTCTCTATTTTTCTAAACTGGTGTGGTGTCCATTTGTGTTGTTTTCACTGTGTTGCTGTGTGTCATATACAAATGCTTTACACATTACCTCTGTAGTTTATTCGGACTACTTTGTGACAAGCTACTAGAGGCAGAGCACAGGCAAGCTTAGGTGCATACTTTACTCATCCTGACTAGAAGGAAGGGTCCATACTTGGACAGGGTGTATACAACTGCCAACTAGAGACCCCCATTTCTAACAGTGATGCATCCCTGTCCTTTCCCCCTGCGCTGGTACATAATTTGCTGCCTAGCACCAACAGAGACACCCCTACACCGTGGTGCAAAGGTCTCTCCATTGCAGGCCGAATTGTTTTTGTGCAGAAAAGGGCATCTTCCTGCACAAACAAATCCTAAGAGGCATTTTCCTCTTTCGATGCATGCTACAGAATGCAGCACACATGGAAAGAGGAAAAAAACTAGGAGAAATAAAAATATTTCTTCTCGTTACTCCTTCTCTGGGGAGGCGTAAGGTTGTGGCGCTGCCCCAAGTTCACTTGATTAAGTAACTCTGGGCCAGCGCCAAAATTCATGGGTGTTGCGTGAGAACACCCATGGAAAGCCTCCTTGACGCAGAGTAAGGCAAAGCAGCGGCTTGCGCTGCTTTGTCTGCTTCCATATATATAAGGCCATGCAAAGTCACGAAGGGTGGGTGTGCATCGCCTCAGAAATGTGATTGAGAGGCATGCGTCACCAGAGCGTCAAAAAAAGTGATGCTTGGGGTGTCACAAGCCATTCATAAATAAGCCCCTTAGTCTCTTATCTGCTCTTAGGAACAGGCTAAATTAATGTAGTGAGTACTATAAAAAACCTTGATAGGATGCTCAAAAAGGTGGGCAATGCACTGGGGTGGGCTGGTCGCACAGCAATCACCAATGGCTGTGGTTTGGTGTCTAAGGTTAGCCATGTAACTTTGAAATTTGATATCTAATCCTGGCTTTACCACTTCACAAAAACATGCAGGCAAGAAGCGCATTAAAATTTGGCTGGCCACCCTACATAGTAGCAACTCCCAGCGACAGAGGTCAGTAGGCCTCACCATCAAAACAACTCTCAAATCAGCTGTGTAGTGAGTAAATTGGAAATTGCGGAAGAAGTAAAAATAGTTTTAATCCTGGTCTCGTCACGCAAGGGAATTGTGTGCTCTTAGGCATTCATTTTTTAAATATATTTATCTACTCCTGTGTATGCAAAGACTGGAAGAACTTGGAAACAGGCTGACTGAATACTGCCAATAAGTGGAAAACTGAGGTGGACATTTAATGACAACCATAGTGAAACAGTTGTCACTAGTGACTGTCTACTTTAGTATGATTAGATGGTCATGGGTGGTGAAACAATCAGTCCTACATTACAGTATTGGTTCTCCTACTTGAATAATTTGTTTGAGCTTGAGCAAATCATTTTCTCCCTATGCCTTTGACCCTGTATCTGTCATTCTGTGAGAAATGCAAAATAAGCTAAACAGGCTAAATGAGCACCAAGAATAGTTTTCCAGGAGAGGCCTCTAGCACGGTTTAGATTCATACATGACTTTATCACATTACTGTGACTAAATGGAGGTTAGGTGAAAGGGGGTCATTACTCCTTAATCTCTCGTCCTTGATGCAGCAGGGTTTCTCAAAAATCAAACCTGCTTGGAACAAGTACCCCCATAATACGTACTAACAGTAAGTAGATATAATTAAATCTATCATGCACCCACTGTTTTGAAAAGTAAACAAAGAAGTTGCACAAGTAGGCCGCATGTGCATCTGTGTTTTGCACGTTGCATCCTGCTTTAAAAAGTTAATTATTAATGCCACTTTTGCACTAAGCTTATGCTAGGTATTATTAATAGGCAAGTAGTGCAAGGTGGGTGGGGAACAGTGAGGGTTCATTATCATATAATTAATAATTGTTAATTTTCATTTACTTTAGCATGTTCAATGAAGCCTCTATTTTAAAAAGTGACGTTTAAGGGAGGGGGACGTTTCCTCCAAGAGAGTTTGCTCTGACTTGAGACTAGCAAGTTGTGCTGAGCATCGCAGATGACATGAAGGAGTGAAGGCCAGAGCATCAGATGACTGTCAATTGTGGTTACCGAGCGTGAGACTGGGGATGTGCTCTGCGGAAATATTGACTTAATAAAGAAGAATGTGCTAAATTGTATCAGTATATAGTGAACGTATGAAAAAACTGAAATTTGGACCATGGGAATCTTCTTACACAATAAAGTTGTTGAATAAATGTCGTCATGGTGGCATGATCATGCCACCCCTCGAAACTCACCAATCCCTTTGAGAATTGACTGAAGAATCCAACATTGGTGGGTTGGTCATCTCACATTAAGGTTATATTTGGGCTTCCTTTAGGGGTGTGGTCTGGAGCTTAGGCTGGCAGGAGAGAAGAGGGGGATGCGTCGCTGTCCGTCGGCCTAGCTGTTTTATCCTGTCCTATTCCAGACTGAGATTTCTTAAGTTTTCCTGATTACCTTTTTTGGGGAACCTCCAACATCTCCTGGGTCCAGGGGTGGTTTAACCTACATAGCGATAGGTTTGTATCTAACCTATGTCGTTTCTCAGCATTTATCTATTTATCACTAAATCTTTTGTCTCTCCACCTATCCACTCCGTCGACAATATATTGATGTGCATTATTGTTAGATGAACCTGTTATCTCTTCGACTATCCCTCCGTTAGGTATTATATTTGTTTGGCATAATTAGTCTGCTGAACTCTTTTGCCTCTCACCCTATCCACTCCTTCATTGCATATTGTCATTGTAGAATGAGTCTGTGAAAAATTGCATTATTTCTCTCGTCATGCGATTCAATGTTTCTAATTGTGACCTAATGCAGATGAGAACTTTGAATTCTAATATAAACTCACTTATGAACCTTACAGCAAGTCTGTGATTAATTTGACAAATGTTTGGGGAATCAGTGTTTTATCATTACCATCAACTGTTCAACTAATTGGTCCATCAACCAAATAGAGGAAGAGATGATATCAACATTAGTTACTTTTAACAGATGTTTAGATGTTTATAAAAGAAATAGAGATGAACGAAACAAATTGACTCCAGCGCATCAGGGATACTGGGTGAATGTGTATGGGCCATTGTAGTGAATTGTGGAGTATCGATCCCTGATCAATTATTATTATTATTATTTTTTTTTTTTTTTTTTTTTTTAGTCCTCATATCCACCATGGTTTAAGAAAGCCATTTAGAATAAGGATTAGTCCAGTTTACACAGTATTATAACTTGGAGGGATCATTTCATTCGAGTGGGAAGGCCATAAATCCCACAACTGTCTCAGCTTGATATTCTTTTAGGCTACCAGTGGGGAGGCCTACTGCTGGGCCTGGGCCGGGGTATGACCGGACAACATTTGGATTGGCGCCATAGTAGTGTAATCATTGGACCCGGGGGGAAAAAAAAAACCCGGATCTTTATTGTGCCCATACAATCAAATGCCAAAAGGTCCTTTTGCTTTGGTTTCCTGATCTGGCTAGATCCATACGTGCAATCTGTAAAGTTGATGTGAGCCAATCCCCATGGGAGGGAGGGATAGGATCCTTCCACCTCCTGCAGATCTCTCTCCTTGCCAGAAGGACCGTGTAGAAGGCCAGGCTTTTAGCTGCATTTTGAGTTGTCCTCAGAACTCCAAAGATCGCTAATGGTAAGTCTATAATAATTGGGGTACCTAACGATGCCGTAAGAGTCTTACCTATGGCCTCCCAATATGGTGCAATTCGGGGACACTCAAAAAACATATGAATATCTGAAGCTGCAATCAGCCCACACCTCGCACATGCCACTGAGTTTCCTGAGGCAAATTTGGATAATCTTTGGGGAGAGTAATACACCCTATGAAGGGTAAAAAGATAGTTTCTACGAAGCCATGAGGGTTTCACCATATTTTTTAAAAGCTCAAATGAGGTGGACCAGAGTTCTTGTACGTCTTGAGTCAATATTACATCACCCCAAAGTTGGGTTGGTAACTTAAATTCCCCATCAGATTCATCTAGAAGGAGTCTATACCATTGTGAAATCTCACGTTTGGTTGAGGGGGTACCAACCAAATTAGTTATTAGTTGATTATGCCCTCCGAGTGGAAACTTGCTGCGTTTTATTTGTGGATCGTTATATGCCTGTGTCCAACTTCTGATTTGTATGTATTTAAACCTCGAAAAGGTTGGACCTATTTTATTCTGTAAATACTCCCATGAAAGCAGGTCCCTCTCATAGAAGAGATCCCCCCATTCTTTAAGGCCTGCCTCTCTCAAGGGAGTGGCTAGGGAATCTTCCAACCAGGCTGGGCTATCAGGTAACCCCCAAAGCGGTGTTTTATCGCAGTAATACCCCTGTTTGATTGATTTTATTACCTCAGACCAGGTTTTCGCCAAGCCATACAGGACCTTCAACTTGATCTTTTTGAAGAATTTCGGGTTGCCAAATTTACATAAGTATCCCGACTGGCTGAGGCCTTCCCCTTTCAACATGGCCGAAAACATTAATCCTATCTCATAATCAGTAGGTTTATTTAAAAGCATTCGTATGTGAGATAGCTGAAAAGCCCACAAATATAATTTTAAATCTGCTGCGGCTAACCCTCCCTTCTCCCAACGCCGTCTAAGCTTCTTCCAAGCTATTCTTGGTAGTTTTTTGTTCCAGATGAAAGAAGTGATATCTGATTGTATTTTAGTTATTTGAGTCTGATCAAAGTAAAGGGGAATGGTGTTAAAAAGAAAAGAAAGTTTAGGCAAAATGGCCATTTTTACGAGATTAACCCTCCCTATCAAAGATAATTGAAGGTGAGACCATGCTTGCATTAATTTCCTACATTCTTTGATGATTGCTATAATATTTACTGTGGCGAGCCTATTGATGTCTTTTATGATATTTAGGCCCAGATATCGTAATGATTCGCCCTCCTGTATTTCCAAGGAAATCGGATTGTCATTCCAGACCAACATCTCCGTTTTTAATGTGTTGATCTGGTAGCCTATTTTCCCAAACCCCTTAGCAGTTTCAAATATAACCAGGAGTGCGGTTGTTACGTCTGATGTAAGAACGAGCAGGTCATCAGCATATAACGCCACCTTCTTTTTCCACCCTCTGTGACAAAAAGGGATGATAGCATTCTCTCTCCTCAGATGTGCGAGAGGTTCAATATAAAAGTCAAACAGAAGTGGGGAAAGCGGGCAACCCTGCCGAGTCCCTCTAGTTATATTAAAGGGGTCTGACAACTCACCGTTAATTAATAGGCTTGCCGATGGATTGGCATACAATAGACTAACTGCCTGACGGAATCTCTTCCCCACTCCAAATTTAGCCAGGGCCCCCGACAGGTACACCAAATTAACCCCTGTCGAAGGCCTTGGTCGCATCCAGAGTGAGAGCAGTCAGGGGTAGATTCTGTGTCACCGCAATATCTATAGCCCCTATTAGGTCGTATGTTAATTCATACAGTTGCCGGCCCTTTACAAATCCTTTTTGATCTACGTGAAGGACTGCCGGGGCTACCAAGGCTAACCTAGAGGCTAAAATTGTGGTGAAGATTTTATAGTCCACATTTAAGATTGATATGGGCCTGTATGATTCGCAGGCGTCCTTAGGCTTCCCAGGTTTCAGTATGAGTGTAATTGATGCATTGTCCCATGATGACGGGGAGTTTGGCCTTCAAGAAGGATCTGATTAAGCATCTTAGTAAGGAAAGGGGAAATCTCATCTTCTAGCATTCTATAAGTTTCTGCTGGTAGGCCATCGGGCCCCGCTGCCTTACCCTTCTTGCTTTTTTTTTATAGCGGCCCTAACTTCTCCTTCGGTGATAATATCATCCAATGCTTGAGACTGAGCATGTGTAAGACTGGGGAGATTCATATGACTTAACCAATCGTCGACCTCCTCAGATCGGGTTACAAAATCCTCCTTATAGATTGACTCAAAAAAGACCTTAAAGGCCCTTCTAATTTCAATATCCGATGTAAAGGAATCGTTGCCCACCTTGATTCTTGAAATATTGTTCCTGACCTGATCTGATTTAGTCTTCTACGCAAGCATTTTACCTGCACCTTCGCTGTACTCAAAATGGGCTAGTTTGCTTGCTTCCCATCTCTGCTGCAGTCTAAGATTCAATACTGAACCCAGATTGGCCTTCAAGGTCGCCATTTCTTTTCTATAGTTATTTATAATGGACTTATCTACCCCAGTATTACTATCGATAACACCTTGGAGATTTATTATATTTCCTTCTATGGACAGAATTTGTTCTTTATATTGCTTCCTGTTGTGAGACACTTTCGCTATTATAAGACCCCTTAAAAATGCTTTGAACGAGTCCCAGATGATTCTTGTAGTTGCTGAATCGTTATTAATAAAAAAAAAATTGTGTGCTTCTCTTTTGAGATATAGTATGTCATCAGGTGAAGAGAGAAGTGAACGATCAAAGGACCATCTAGAGGGCAATCTCTCCATTACATAGGTTAGGTCCATTAGTACTGCAGAGTGATCTGAGAGATGTAGAGGTAAGTATTCAACGGATCTTACATGTTCAACCACCCTTCGGCTGATCAAGATAAAGTCAATCCTTGACTGGTGTTTATATTTATAATTTCGGAAAGACACTCCTTGCTGATCCCCAGATCTCTCCCTCCATATGTCCGCATACCCATAAGTTTTCATTGCAGATTGCAGCACTGACCTAGATTTTGACAAAACTAAGGATCGACTATTGGGGGATTTATCCAAAACTGGATTTAGGACAATATTAAAATCACCTGCTATGATAGTTGGCTCAGGAAAGGAAAGCAAATGTGAGAACATAATCTCCATTGTAGTAGGATCATCCTGATTCGGCCCATAGTATCCCAAAACTGTGGTTTGAGAGCCCGCTATCACCACGGAGGCTATGGCCCATCTTCCACCTGGGTCGACCTGTTGAGATATCAGCCTAGCTTTAGCTGCTTTCTTGAAAATTATAGATACCCCTCTGGTATTACTAGCCTGAGTAGTGGAGACCGCAAAGTCTATCCACTTATTTCTTTTAAATAAATCCATTGTTTCAGAGTTTGTTAGATGAGTCTCCTGGAGAACAATGACCTGCGCTTCCAGATCTCGTATATATTGCATGATTTTATTTGCCCTTGGTTTGGTGCGCAGGCCATTAATGTTCCAGGAGAAATATTTTATGTTAATAATCTTCGACATAGATATCTGACAAGAAAGACCAGAAAGAGAGGCAAAAAGATAAGGCTAGACCGACCCATACTTGTCTAAAACTCTTTTCATAAGATTGTGATATCACATTCTTACTATCAAGACTGTTATATCTTGGCTTTTTGAGGACATTTTTACTTTTTTTCCACCCCCCACCACCTACCCTAGCTACGTGCCACCCACCCTCCCCCCTCCCATTCCCTGGAAAACCCTTGCGATATCTAACTGGTGCTATGTCCGGTTGATAGCGCCCCCTCCGTGAACTCCCGGAGAGAAACCCCACCCATTTAGATGCAAAACATATAAAATATAAAGACTAGACTAATAGTGACACTGAAATAATTATATTGTTTGATATCTCTTGGGGAGAAATTATTTTACACTTTGTCAGGACTCTAGCATCAGCTACCTGTAGCGTTATTCCCCCATCTCCAACCGTTCCTGATGTCAGAAGAACCAAGACCTGGTCAGCCTGGGTTGGCCTATGGAGAAGCAAGTTGGCCGCTGGTTCACCCCAAGTCACTGTGTAAGTTGGCGTTCTAGTCTGCCGGCTCACAGCTGAACGGAATTCAGGTGAAGCGCGTGCCCCCTTTCAACTGCGCACTTCACCGAGTTCGTTGGCCGAGGCAGTCAAAGAAGGTTATTTCTGAGCAGTTTTTTTGAAGAGAATTGCAGTTCAAGGTTTAGGAATTCGATAACCTTGTAGTTTAGGGTAAATACACGGCGCACATTTCCAGCGCGTGTATTTTCTGTCATTTGAGACGTCTCTGAAAATAAACAGAGCGCGGAGGCGCTTGTGTTTATTTAAGTCAGCGCTGCCAGTGTAGATACTTAGCCTGTCAGAATTCTTCGTGAGCTGGGAAAAAACTTCACACGACAGACAGGGAGTGCAGTCTTCTCGACGAGGAGCGGAACCCAAAGACACCAGAGTGTAAGAAGCCAAGGACTTGCTGAGCTAAGTGTGGCGTTTTCATTTCTATTTTGGATTTAAGGAAACTGTTAACTCAAGGTTAAGGAGGTTATTTCCAGAACTGTCAAAGGCATTGTATAAGTTCGTCCAAGTGAAAAGGAGTAAAGTATAGACAGTATTTCTTTAGTATTTCAAAACCCCAAGCTTAATTGTACATACTTACCTGGAATAGAACAGTGGAGAGCTGAAGGTCCACCTGTAATATATAAAAGAAGAAAAACATAAATAAGGAGTTGACTATCGACTAGAAAAATCATCTTTCAAGTAATCTACAGAATCCAATTACAGCAACACTCTTTCAGTTAGTGAAGTAAGTGTATTTACCTTTAAACCTAAAATTCAAGGTTAGAACTAGAGAAGAGTGTAGTTATAACTATTGTTTGTTTATTTTGAATATTAGTTACAACTAGCAAGAAGAGAAGAAGCTAAAACTATTATACAGAAGAGAGGCACAAGTCCAGTTAAGTCTAGGTAGGTGAGATACATGTTCCCAGTACATAGAGAAGTAGGAAGAAGAATATTGAAAAGTTATAGCTATATGAATGTGTTAATTTTCAGGTTCCTGTGAAAAGAACAGAGAACGTGTTTAAGAAGCAGACAGAAGGAGCCAGAACTGGACCAGTCTCTTCTTAGTTTATTATTTTATCCAATCCCCCGTCCCTTGAAGTAATGTTCTGAGATTTGGTATAATAGATCTTGGGTCATTGCTAAGAGAGATTGGGGAACTAGCATCGTGTTTCCGAGTTTCTCTGTTCCCGTGCAAGATCTGGTAAGACTATTTATAGTAATAAATAATTGAAGGTCTTGACAGAGTGAAGTGCCCAAGTTGTATTTGCACCTGAACAGAGATGGCGGAAGGAATTGATGTACAATCATTAGGAACAATTTTAGATGCCATACAAAAGGAATTGGGAGCAGTCAGGGAAGAAAATCTAAATCTTAGACAAGAGGTAATCTGTGCTAGGAAGGAAACTGCAGAGTTGGCGCAGAGACTAAGACCACCAAGTAGCTTGGAAAGGGAGGCAATGAATCCAACACTAGAAACCACTAATAGAACAACCACACAAGTGATACATTCCTTATCTCCTGTGATTCCATTAGCAGCCCCAGAAAGATTCAATGGAGATCCACAAAAGGCCCAGATATTTTTGTCCCAATGCTCCCTACACTTCATGTGCCGCCCTTCCATATTCCCTGACGCTCAGTCTAAAGTGGCATTCATACTCTCTTATCTAAGCGGAGATGCAGCTTCATGGTCCATGCCCTTAGTCACCAAGAACGATCCAATATTGAGAAATTTTGAGGGATTCAAACAAGAATTTCTTCGGATTTTTGACAGACGGAGAATATCTCAAGTGGTCGATAATGAGTTGCTGGATCTACGGCAAGGGAACCGAGACTTAATTGGCTATTTGGCTCAATTTAATAAGTTGGTGGTGGAAACAGACTGGCCAGAAAGTAAAAGAGCAGCAGTATTCTACCGTGGTCTCAGAGACGAATTAAAAGATACCTTAGCTCAAATTCCAAATCGTCCCACGGAAATCTCGGCTCTGATAGACTTAGTCTTGGAAATAGATTTTCGTCAAGGAGAAAGAAGAGGAGAAAAGAAAAAGGATTATAGGGCTATAGCACCCAGGTTTGATAGAGCAAGGTCTGAGGGCACAAGAAATTCAGATGCTCAATCCGAAATAGAGCCTATGCAAATCGGAACAATAAGAGGACCTTTGTCAAAGGAAGAAAAAGACAAGAGAAGACCCAGTAATCTATGTTTGTACTGTGGATTAAGTGGGCATTTTGTCCGAAACTGTACCAAGAAACCGAAGAACACCTTCAAGCCGAAGGAAAACTAGCAGCACCACTTGTTGGAGGAGTTGAACAGGTGGATGCGATCACAAAAGAAACTCCAAAAGAACACCAAATTGCGAACACATTACAATCGGCTGCTCCGCATTTGAATTTATCCATGGAGGCGAGATTCAGAGAAACGACACTAACGGAGTGAACCCATTCGTGCGGTTGATGGAACAAATCTCTCATCGGGACCGATTGTGAGTCATACCGAGGTAATCCAACTGATCTCCAGTGATGGTCATAAGGAGAAGATTCAGTTCAATTTGATTGATGCTCCACAGTTTCAATTAATTCTTGGCTTGCCATGGCTTACAGAACATAATCCAACGATCCATTGGAGTTCAAGAACAATTGTGATGGACTCAAATTATTGTCATGAAAATTGTTTCGGAGCCAAAGAGAAGGATGTAGAGGGTAATCCAGCTTTATCTCTGTGTGCTACAGGGCATACCCTGTGTGTGATAGATAACCAAGAAGTACCAGAAATATATCGTGAATTCAAGGAGGTGTTTAATGAAGTGGAAGCTGAACAATTACCTCCACATCGAGCCTACGATTGTAAAATTGAGTTGGAGCCAGGGTCGAACCTACCATGTAGCCGAGTCTACGCATTGACGGAAAAGGAGAATAGTCACTTGAAGGAGTACTTGGATAAATATCTGGCTAACGGCTTTATCCGGCCATCTCAGTCTCCTGTCTCGTCTCCGTTATTTTTCGTACCAAAGAAGGAAGGAGATTTGAGAACATGCATCGACTACAGAGCAATTAACAAAATTACCAAGAAAAACCGGTATACCCTGCCCTTGATTTCGGTGCTCCTAGATCAGGTAAAAGGAGCCCAGATTTATACCAAGTTGGATTTAAGGGGGGGCCTATCATTTAGTTCGAATGCGCGAAGGGGATGAGTGGAAGACTGCCTTTCGGACTAGATTTGGCCTCTTCGAGTACCAGGTGATGCCCTACGGACTATGTAATGCACCAGCTGCCTTCCAGCACTTCATAAATGACATCTTGAAAGACTTTATCGATCAGTGCGCGATAGTGTACATTGATGATATTTTAATCTACTCATCCGATGTCTCGAAGCATCACGAGCAAGTGAAGGGAGTCTTGAAGAAACTAAAAGAAAATAAGCTATTTGTAAAATTGGAGAAATGCGCTTTTGATGTTTCACAGGTTGAATTCTTGGGTTTTGTCGTTTCACCCACGGGAATATTAATGGATCAGCGAAAAGTAGAAGCAGTTACGACTTGGGAATCTCCAAAGAGTGTAAAGGAAGTTCAGAGTTTTATTGGATTTGCCAATTTTTATCGCTGGTTTATCCATGAGTTCTCTAGAAAGATTCTACCTCTCACCAAATTATTAAAGAAAGGAACCAAGTTCGAGTGGTTAAAAGAGTCTGAGGAAGCATTTCAGTCCCTAAAAAAGGATTTCACTACAGCTCCAGTCTTGTTGCACGCTGATCCTACTGAACCCTTTTATGTCGAGACGGATGCTTCAGACCAAGCTGTGGGAGGAGTGTTGTCTCAGCGACACAAGAGCACTGGACAACTACATCCAGTAGCTTATCGCTCCAGGAAATTGACCCCAGCAGAAATCAACTACACCATCACTGAAAAGGAGCTATTGGCTATCAAAAATGCCTTTAAAGAATGGAGACACTATTTGATGGGGGCGCAGCATCAAGTAACAGTGTTCACTGATCATCGTAACCTCAAGTTTTTAAAGACTGCTAGAACGCTTACTCCTAGACAATTAAGATGGTCCTTATACTTTGCAGATTATGATTTTGTAATCACATATCGCCCTGGAGCTCAAAATGGGAAAGCGGATGCCTTATCACGAATAGGCACTGAAGCTCAGAAAACCCTCATCGAGAATCAATCAATTATTCCAAGTGCCAGGATCATTGGGGTAACCACCTCCATAGGTTTGGAACGAAACATTTCTGAAGTGATGAGTCTGGAAGTAATGCAAGCTTGGGTACAGAAGGATTCAGATTGGAGAATCATTGAACAGCTACCCTATTACCGAGATGCCCTGTATGCTCCAACTTCTGAGTTACAGTTGCAAGTGATGCGTGAATGTCATGATGACAGATTAGCCGGACATAAAGGAGAAACCAAGACCGAAGATTTGATTAAGAGACATTATTGGTGGCCCGGAATGTCCTCAGATATAGAGAAGTATGTCAAGTCCTGTGAGATTTGCGCTCAGGGAAAGTCGGAACGGCAGGCCCCAAAGGGTCTATTACAGCCCTTACCTACACCCCCTTATCCATGGCACACAGTGACCCTAGATCTCATCACTGACCTACCCAACAGTCAGGGATTTGATACTGTTCTTGTAGTTGTTGATTCCTTTACTAAGATGGCTCATTTTACAGCATTAAAGGGGATACCAACAGCCAAACAGTTAGCCGCTCATTTCAGTTCTCAGATTGTTAAAATACATGGGATACCCAAGGTTGTAATCTCAGACAGAGGGGTACAATTTGTGTCACATTTCTGGAAGGCCTTTATGGAAGGGTTAGGTACTGAGGTTAGATATTCCACTAGTTATCATCCAGAAACAGATGGGCAAACTGAGAGGGTCAACCAAGAATTAGAACAATATTTAAGGTTGCTTTTGTTAAAGGAGGAGGGCGATTGGTCAGATTACTTGTGGTCTGCTGAATTCGCTCACAATAATGCCAAAAGTAGTTCAACAGGTTATTCCTCTTTCTATCTAAAATATGGCAGGCATCCAAATGCAACCATTCGACAAACTGAGATATCTGTTCCAGCAGTTAAGGAGGCAGTTTCACATTTGCGTCAAATACAGCAAAGAGCAGGTGATAACCTTAAAACACCTATAGAAAAGTACAAGAATTATGCAGACCGTAAAAGAAGAGAAGGGCCATCCTTAGCAATAGGAGATCGAGTTTGGTTAAGTACTAAAAACTTAAGGCTAAAAGGAAACCGAAAATTCCAACCTCGATTTATTGGTCCATATTTAGTGGAAGGAAAGATCAACCCAGTCAGCTATCGCTTAAAGTTACCCACTAAATTACGGATTCATCCCATCTTCCATGTCTCCTTATTAAAGAAGGCCTCTACAGAATTGAGAGTTCAAGCACCTCCAAAACCATTCTAGTTAGAGACAGGACCTGAGTTCGAGGTAAAATAAATTTTGGATTCTAAAAGATCTAGAGGTAAATTGTACTATCTGGTAGACTGGAAAGGTTATGGTCCAGAGGAACGATCTTGGGAGTTGAGTGAGGATGTCCTTGCTCCTATATTAGTAAAGTCATTCCACCAGAGATTTCCCACCAAGCCCAGAGAGGAGGAATCTGCCTTGTTGGGGGGTACTGTCAGGACTCTAGCATCAGCTACCTGTAGCGTTATTCCCCCATCTCCAACCGTTCCTGATGTCATAAGAACCAAGACCTGGTCAGCCTGGGTTGGCCTATGGAGAAGCAAGTTGGCCGCTGGTTCGCCCCAAGTCACTGTGTAAGTGGGCGTTCTAGTCTGCCGGCTCACAGCTGAACGGAATTCAGGTGAAGCGCGTGCCCCCTTTCAACTGCGCACTTGACACACTTTATGCATAAGAACTCGGAGAAGTCATGAGGTGGCCATGGACACTAACTCTTCTTACTGAATCTTATAATTAAGACTTCTTATTGCTGCCCATCTGTATCTGTTTAGGGCACTTTCAGTAGAAATTGAAGAGTCTATAATTAAAACTTTAGATTCCATATTCAGTAAATTCATCTGGCAATATGGTAAGGTTAGGAGATCCATAAAGCTTCTTACGTTGCTGAAAATACGGGGCGGCTGGGTTGCATCTGCATCAGGAGTTCATCCGCTGCCTGTACTGTTCTAATATTGGTCATCTTATTATTATACATTATTTTCATACCAGCAGGGAATGTTAATTGAGCTGAGGCACCCGCAGCTCTAAACGCTTCCAGGCGCCTCCCAACTCCCATTGCTTCTCCAGGGTAATTCTTGAGAGATCTGACCTTATTAAGAATGTAACCCCCTTTGCAACCAGCGATTTTTGTTTTAGTGCAAGATTAAGTATTTGTTCTTTCAGAACATAGGTATGAAACTTTACTAGGATTTTACGGGGTTTGGATCTCTGGGGATTTCGTCTAAAGGGATCCCTGTGAACTCTTTGGATGTCCAATACTATTTCTTCTAGAGAGAGGTCTAAACTCAAGGACTGTTTTAGCAAGCCCGTTATATATTGTTTTAAGTCTGAGCCCTCTGAACCTTCAGGCACATTCAAAATTCAGAGGTTCCCCCTCCTCCCGTTGTTTTCCAAGGTCTCCATCCTTTCACTGAGCGCTTGCTCCTCTCTAGAAAGCTTCTGAATATCTACTTTCGCCTGGTCCAGATAGATAGAGAGTGTTCCTGTAGTCTCCTCCAGGACTCCCGTTCTTATAGCGAGTCCCTCGATTTTATTTTCAAGGGATTCACAGTAGCTCCTTATTTCAGCTTGATGAGCAGCTAGATTTGCTGAAGACTCCGCAAAGCCCTTCCTTATTTCCAACGTGAGAGCTGAAAACATGCCTAGTATAGCTGCTGGTGTTATTTCATCATTGGCTGCAACCTTGGATTGATCCGTGAGGGAGTCTAAAGGATATTCAATTTGGTTGAAAAGATCTCCCCCAACTGCTCCGGCTTCTTCATTTGAACTGCTAGGGGGAACCTCAATGTCAGACAAATCTTCTGAATCTTGTAATACGGGAACTAGTACAGGTTCCGACTCCTCCCGGGCTAGAGAAGATTGTGAACCTGACCCTTTTTCATTATCCCCGTCTCCTTCTCCTAAACTTGATTCACTAACTTCAGGTTCTATAACCCCTTCTTCTGTTCTTTGATCAATAACCTCTATTGCCTCTATTGGGTCAGAGTGCTGTACGAGAGAAATCTTATCCATTAGGGGAGAAGTTTCCACTTCAGAACCGGCTGACATGGTGTGATCCCCTGGCAGATGTAGTATTTGGGGTATAACTTTGAAGTAGGATCGTGAGGAGGGGGTGATCTTAGCTTTTTTCTCAGATATGATGTTCTGCGTATTAGTTTTTGTCTTAATTTTGGACTTCGAGCCGTATTTGGTGCCTCTTCCTTTGACCTCTGTGTTTAAGTAAGAGGAAGATTTCTTATCTTCAGCTGCTGCGGTATGGTCACCCACTCCACTAGGTGAGCCTAATATCTCAACCTTATCCTCTGGCAATGCACCTTTCTTCTTCCGCCCTCTTTTGCTGGTAACTTTAGTTTTACTGAGAGGGGGCTGTGCTTTTGCAGTGGATTCAGAAGCAACTACTACTTTTATTGGCCCTTCTTGACCTGCCAAAGTTGTAGTAAGGGGATCAGAAATAACTAGAATCCCCTTGTCCCCCCCCTCCACTATATCCGCCACCGCTGATAATGAAGGTGCAGCTATATGTATTGGCTGTGTACCCGGCTGTTTAGATACAAGTTCTGGGGCACTACGCAGGATTTTATCAGAGGTGACTGCGTGGTATGGTTGCCCCAGACTTCTAAGTAACCTCCCTCTCCTCAGCTCCAGCGCGGCTGACTGTAAATGGAGTAACGGTGGTTGTAGTAGCTGAGGATATTTAAACACACTCGTAGACTCCTGTGAATGTGGCTGCAAAAACCTCTCAGGGAGATCACAATAGTGTATAGGGGGCCTCTGTTTCCCAAATGAAAGGCTTACCGCTCCTTTAAGGGCTTCCTCTGCAAAATTTAAATACAGTTTACTTAGCTCGCTCAGTGAATACTGCCAAAGCCCCAGCTGCTGGAGAATCACTGAGTTCTTCGGCGAAACAATACCGCACACTCTCAAACAGTTGCAGGATAAGTCCAAGCAGAATTCAGGGCTGCAAAGCAGCCGACAGCAGCCCGTGTTCACCCCGCCCTCAGCTGTCGCTCCGCACTCGAACAGAAAGCGGACTGACGGCAACTCGGTCTTGATGTGACGGGACAGCATCCCCCTGCAGAAGTACTTTGTCTGTTGAAATAATGCCTAAAAGCTACGGAGGGCTGTAGGTGGTATATCTAAGGAAATTTTGGATGAGAGTAGCGTATTTGAATAGTGAAGGGGCTACTTCGGAAATTCTAGACTTATTTCCAGGAAAATAGCAAGACTCCTTTTCACACCAAAAAGTCCTCATGTGAAATCTTGGTTTAGAAAAGTAATAGGTTCACCTGAAGCTTGTTTAAAGGGTAAAAATAACACTGGTCGTTATTAGGACTTGTGGATAGAAAAATTCTTATAAGAGTGACAACTATCTCTTTACTTAGTGGAACAGACAAAGTAGCATTGTTTTATGTTGTTTCTTACAGAATTTTGACAAAGAAAAGATTCAGAAAAATATTGCCGTAAATTTTTGTAAAGGGAGAGTCACTAGAAGGAGTAATACTGATGTCAGAAAAAGCTGTGCTGACAGTGGTCAGGCAGCAGACATGCACTGGACTGTGATTGGTTAGGTGGTGTGAGCCGCGCTACTATTGGTTAAGACTTTGCTTACGCAGCAGTGCTGTGATTGGTTGGTTCTGTGAGATGCACTGGTATAGGACGAAAGTTAACCAATAGAGTGAGTAGAAGTATTGTTTTTGTTTTATACATGATAAGACCTATATTAGCGGAAGTTAGAAAATGAAACTAATCCAGAAAATAAATAATTTTTTCAAGAAGGACAAACCAATTGTGACCAGAGATGGAATTCCGATCCCGCCTCCAAAGAAGTCTGCTTCTTTTATGATGCTCGAACGAGGATATCACAGTTGTATGTGGCTGGAAAATTGGGTTGAGTATACGAAAGGTGATGGTGTTTTAGCTTTTCCGCAACATGATACATTTACTGTGAGGATATTGCAAAACTTGAGAAATCAAATGAATTCTTTAGTCCCAAATCCTAGATTGACTCGGTACGAAGCATTGGAAGAATGGAAAGTGGAAGATTTGAGAGAGAAAAATATTGCATTGGTAACAGAGGTTACAGGTGTATGATGTTTAGATACCCCTTTGAAAGCAAGGACGAAAAGTTGAAAAGGTGGAGACGTGCTGTAGTGATGGAAGGGTTAAACCCCGTTTTAACGGTTGATGAGCAGACTGGAGATAAATGTAAGGAGAAGAGAAACCATTTAGAGACTCCAAGTGTAAGAGGTGATATGAATGAACCAGATGATGATGAATTGAGAAAAGTTATCATGAATAAAAAACCTCCACCATATGAAGAAAATGTAGGGGTTGTGACTCCCAGTACCCTGTAATTGGGACTCCACAAGTTACAGATATAGCAAAAATAATGAAAGAGAATGAAGCAAAGATGTTCAATGAGGCCAGATTAGAACAGGTTAAGAAAATGAATCAGTTGAATTTGAATGCAGAAGCATTGACAGTGCCGGTAACAATTGGTCCTGTAGTCCCATTGTATGGAGATTGACAAAATGTATCAAAAGTACATGCATTAGCCGTGCCAGGTAGCAGCATTAGGAGTAATGTGAATGGAGATGGCCATCTTCCGATTACCGAGCTGCTAAATGAGACCCCACAGAGAAATGTTCAATTTGAGCCTAGAAGAATAGGACCAAGAGATACTCCAGTAGCAGGAGTTCCGCAGGTTCCTCACCAAAATAATTAAACAATTGGTTAAAAGAAATGACAGAGCCGAAACAACAACCTCAGAATATAAATGTGAGTCAACTGAAGTTTGATTTGGAAGAAATGATTATTGGAACAATAAACCCAGATTAGGAACATATTGTGAGGAAGAATTGTTGTTTTTGTGTAAAAGTATTACCTGGAGAACAAATAATTTACATGAAAAGATATCTGAAACTGCCAGTGAGTATGGAGTAGATATAGAAAAATCAAAGGTGTTGCAAAAAACATACAGATTGGCTTTTACTGACACAGACTTAGAAAGTTTGAATGCATCAGGAAACAGGTTACAGATAAAGGAGGTAATGAATATTCTGAAGAAATGGGGAGATGTAGATCGTTGGAAAGTTAGAGGGTCTAAAAAGAAGGAAGATGCAGCAAATAGAGGAGCAACTATGTTTCTGATGAAAGAAACCGAATAGGTTGAAATGGCTTGTCCGATGAGAGAAGTACCAGGTGGTGTGTATGTACATGTTCCATGGTCGAAACAGGATATATTGTCTTTTTTTTTTTTGATAAACAAATTTTATTCATTTTACAGAAGGAATGCACCAGCCAGATCGCACCATACTTCAATAATCGGAAAGTACAGTCACAGAATCCGGCCACCCAGTGTACAGACTTTAGTAAAGGAAAGATATGTTGGAAACAATTAAACCCCCGTGATTAGACCCCTCCCCCAACCACTTCCCCCAAATTCTGCGGTATTTCTTGGGGCAACCACGTGCCGCGTACATAACTTTTTCCTGTGTGGCACACCAGTCCACCCCAATTCGCCAACTCCCCATGGTTGGGGGATCAGGACACTTCCATGAGGCTGCAATGTCTCTTTTGGCTACAACCATGCCTGTAGTGAAGAACAGTTTTTCATTGTGTGACCCGTCTGGCCCATCAGTGATGCCCAAAATCATGTGCTTGGGGTCGTGTGAAACCCCGACCCCAGAACCTCAAAGAGCTCTTCCTCGACGCCCGTCCAGAATCCCGCCAGGTGGGGAGAGGTCCAAACCATGTGGAGGAAGTCAGCGGAGTCTTGGCAACACATGGTACAGGCTGAGGATGGACTAAGCCCCACGCGGTGAAGGCGTAGGGGGTAAGATATGCAGCGTGTAGATAGTAGAGCTGCACTAAGCGCAGCCTAGCGGAGGCGGTGACCGTTCTAGGGACCATAAGGGCGTCCCGCCAGTCCTCTTCTTCCAGGGGGCCCACCCAGCTCTCCCATTGCGTCTGCAGTCGGTCCATGAAAGTCCGGGTGTTGTTAATCAGTGTGCGGGAAATGCCACTCTTCCCCAGGTCCCCAAACATAATCTGTGCTTCAGGCGGGCTATGATCTGGCAGCTGCGTGCCTGTTGCATGGTGTGATTGGAGGGCATGCCGCAGCTGGAGGTAGCGAAACAATTGCGAGTAATGCAGCGAGTACCTGGTTTGGAGATCTTCAAAGGAGAGCATATGATCCCCCATCTAAACGTCCCCAAGCCGTGTGATGCCTATATTTATTTATTTATTTAGTTTTTCAGCTTGTAGAGCGAGACAGCTACCCAGATAGGGTTCCCCGGCGCTAATGGAGACTGGTCCCATTAGGTCTGGTATAAGGTCCCAGGTCTCGAAGCCCCGAAGCCCGGTCACCCACCTGAGTCAGGTCCCGCGCCACAGGGGTGTACATTGGGTCAGTGTGTATGTCCAGTTAGTGTGCTGCAGTGCAGCCCGCCAGGCCAGTAATACAGAGCGCGTCACCTTCGGAAGACGGGAAGTAATCGGGGTCCCATATAGAAAGGATTGTATCCTGTCAAGGCCAAGCTCGAGCCTGTAGGCCGGGTCGTTCCACCCCCCCATTGAACCAGTCATGTATGGAGTGGAGGTGCATGGCCAAGTAGTATAGATAAAGGTGAGTCATCCCCATACCCCCGTCGAACGAGGGGATCCTGCAGGTACTGAGCTCTAATCTGGACCTACCCTTCCCCCATAAAAACTTGCTGATTAAGCCGTCAAGTTCATGGAAACAGGCCTTGGGGAAGCACATGGGGGTATTCTGAAGCATATAAAGGAAGCGGGGGAGCACCATCATTTTAAAAAAGGGCCACCCTCCCCATGGGGTTTAGGGGCAACGACTGCCACCGCTGGAGATCCGCCTTAGCTCGCTTCACCAGAGGAGTGACATTGAGAGCCCAGCTGAGCTCGGGCAGCAGGGTCACCCTGATCCCCAGATATTTGAATGATTGACGGCGCAGAGGCATTTTTTCATTGCCAGGCAAAGCATTCCAGAGAGAGGTGAAGGGAAACCAGAACCGATTTGTTGGGATTCAAACGTATGCCTGAGGCCTACTCGAAGGACAGCAAGATACGAAGACAAAGGGGGCCAGAGTCTGCCAAGTAGATGAGAACATCATCCGCCTAGAGGGCGATTTTATCCAGTTCAGTGATGGGCCATTCCCATACCCGCATCCGGTCGCAAGACCACATCAAGGACGCCAAGGGTTCCATCACTAAAGCAACAATCATTTACAATGCAATAGGTCTCGCAGCATTAAAGTTTGAGTTACTGGCATTGTAAATGACAATGCTTTGCATTCATTTTTTTTTTAATTTGCAATTATGCAAGATTAAATATTAGTGCCATGCTCAAAGCGTGGGGTTAAGAGGAGGGTTAGGTTTTTCACGTTATTTCTAAGAAACAATGTTGATTGATAAAACGTAAGTATTTTCGTGGGTATGACCGAATACAAGCTTTCAAAGAAATGTTTCAACCCCACCTTTCACGGAATCGTCAGTTTCAATGTAATGTAAAGCAAATTGCACTTCAGATTGTGTTCAATGCAAATATTTTACTAGCACTGTAGTCGTCATACATGCACCGAGAAGAAACAGATCTAACTATTCACAGTCCTTAAAACACAAAAAATAAATGTGTGGACAATGGCGCGCTTTTTAAAGGGACGCTAATTACAACCCTGCCAAACCTAACGAGGAACCTAATGGCTAGCCATACAGGGTTGTGGAAATGTTCACCAAGGTACTGGTACCGTGGTCCTTTTTTAATACACAGCAATTCCAGAATCTACAATGCACGCAAGTTTGTCCAGATTACTGATGTTTCACGAGTTTAGTATATTCGCTGGCAGCACGCATCTCAGTGAGCGAAAAATGTCAGCATTTTCGCAGCATATTTTTAGACGATACTAGTATGCCCACGACCGCCTGCATTCTCTTGTGAGCTAGATTCCGAACCAATCTGCCCCTCATCATAGACACCATTGAGCATGGTTTCGCACATGCTTTGTCTGCACATAGTAGTCTTCATGCGCTGTTATTGATAAGGGAGAATAAATACCCTTTCGGCTTGTTGCGGTCATCCCTCACCCCCTGTCAGGTTCATATATGCCCTGTCCAGGACTGTTTAAAGAAGCCAAGTTAACTGGCTGAATGTCCGTACTTGTTGTCTGACCACTGTTAGTCCTCTGCCTCCCTTTAGCCAAAGGCAGGGAAACACTTGAAATTGGGGCATTTGACGGCGGCAGTTTAATGGACAAATCACTGAAAACCCTCTTTATTACTGTTGGCCATTGAACAACCGAAGTGAATGGGGCACAATTGCGAGCGTTAGTGTAAACTAGTGCGAGTCGGGACCACAACGCTGCTCCATGTCTTCAACGCTTCCTCCCTGGAATCAATGTTCATATTACCAAACATACGGTCATTGAGTGTGCGTCTCTCTGTGCTCTGGCTCGTAAGGATTTTCTTTTCTGTGCTATTTCGTCTCACCCTTGTCCTTGTTAGGATACCTTGGTTAACAGCCTGCGTTCACAAGGTAAATTTGCCACATTTATCTTTCACCTCATTATAAGACCGAATATTTCATATGGAAAGGTTGTACCTGAGCGGAGAGCTGCATTTAACAAACCCCCAGTAAATCACTGCCGAGCTCTTCAGCAAGCTCCACGCTGTTAATTTTAGAAGCAATTAAGCGACGACAGGTTGGCCCTGTGTGTAATAAATAAATGCAAACAGGAAATATCTTGTGTGATTTCAGACTTGATGACCCATTACATTTTAACACTGTGTACCCATGTACTTACTTTTCTCACGGTGACGGGTCTTATTTTATCCAGTTGTCCGTTTGAGCCCAGAGCTTTTGCTGGCCAGTCACATAATGGAAACAAGACGTGTGCGCGCACTTACAAAAACGAAACCTATCGTGGGGCGGGACTTCCGTCTTGTGAAGCCCGCGCCCACGGAGTGCCTGGCCAGAGGAGCAGCGGTGACACGGGGCTCCCATGCCCGAGGGAGAGCCCCGCGGAGGCTGCAGATGTCCAGAGTGGCGGCAAGTGGGCCTTAGTTGTAGGGGGGGCGGGTCTGGGTGCGCGCGTGTGTGTGTATGTGCGCGCGCGCTTATGTTTGTGTGTGCGACGGCGGGGGGGTCTCTGTATGTGCGCTCGTGTGTGTGTCTCTGTGTGTGCGCATGCGTAAGCAGGGGGAGGTATGCCTGTGTATGTTTGCACTTCCCAGGAAACAGGAGATGTCCACAGCGAGCACGTTCTCGCGCACACGGCCTGCTCCGATCGCCTTTCGGAAGATGCGTGCGGCCAGCTCCTGTCTCCTGGAAAGCTGAGTTGCTGACAATAGGTCTTTGGCGGGACTGCGCTTTCGCGTGGTCAACGCCACGAGACCTAAAAAGCAGGGGGAAAGGGAACAACCCTGTCTCGTACCCCTGCAGACCGGGAAGGGCTCTGACAGGACCCCGTTATCTAGAACGCGAGTGCTCGGGAGGGCGTACAGAACTTTGACCATGGCCCAAAAGCAGGGACCAAGTCCCATCATGTCAAGAATATCTTGAAGGAAGCCCCAGTCCACCGAGTCAAAGGCCTTCTCAAAGTCTAACCAATACAGAGGAATATTCCTCAAATAAACATTTATACACACAAATACATTATACTAAAAAAATACCTAAACCTCACCACGAATTAAAATGAAATTGAAAGACTAGCCCCAGTCATATTACGAAGAGTTCTCCAGAACAACAGAGAGAGGGCCCGGTTCATAAAGAAAGGCCAGGCTGGCCATAGTGGGCACCGGGCGTTTACCTCGTGGCAGGGGTGGCTCTAAGCTCATGGTGGCCCTGGGCAGGGAGCGTAGGTAGAGGCCCCGGCCGGGGCCCCAGTACTATTTCTTAAGATACTCAGGGCCCCCCCGCACCATTTCTTAAGAGCTTCAGGGGCCATGGCCGGGGCCCGCACCATTTCTTAAGAGCCTCAGGGGCCCCGGCCGGGGCCCATGCACCATTTATAAGTGCCTCAGGCCTGGCGTGGTGGCCCCTGGGGTTTGGTGGCCCTGTGCAAATGCACAGCTTGCACATGCCTAAGGCCGCCTCTGCTCGTGGGCTGGAAAGGTGGGGACCGGTTTTGCTGCACTGCAGGATAAGCTCACTGTAACAAAAAACGGGACGGAGCTTCTCAGTGGCACCACCCCCAATCCTTCCCCGATTCCCCACCCCCAGCCCCCGGAGCTAGTTGCAGTGGTCAGGGTCTATTGATTATAACAAAGAATATATCATAGAAAACTTTTGCATTAATGAATTATTTAAGATTCCTTCTGTGCAGTACAAAACCATTTATTCAAACATTTTTGTGATCGGTGTACTTAGTATCATTCAAAAAAGTACCACAAGTAATAAGATATGCAAAAGACCAATTGCTTCATTGGGTCAGGCACATACTGAAAGACATGAGTCTCAGTGGAATTGATATAAAAACTTCCTTGTAGGTTCACATAAATTGTCTACATAGTAACATTTCGACGCTCTCAAAGTGACAATAAAAAGAGACAGTTAGGTGGGATGGGTGTGATTGGGTAAAGGTGAGGACTGGGTAAAGGATATTGTGACCATACTACAATCACAGTGGTATTCAATGCAACCTTTACAGACTAATTTTGTTCATTAGTTCCAAATGACTCTTTAACATAGGATCTGTATTTATCCATGGGTTGCTTCCTATGTTAAGAGGGTAAGTGCAATCCGGTCTACGTTTCGACCCCTGGATTAAGGGTTGATTGAAGCCTCATGCTGGGGTCTTCTTCAGGACTTAAAGGTGCAGGAGCGCCTAAAGGTGAGACAATTGTAAAAAGGAATGTATCAAGACTTAAGTGTGGAGCACAGTTGTACTGCAACTAATTTTGCTGAGAGGTGAGCTTCTTACTTATTGTTGGGCCGTCCAGTGGCCTTTAAGGTTGGACCATCATCGGTTCCTCTGTGGCTGAGAGTGACCTAAGGGTGTTTAAAAATTGAGGGTTTTGGTTTTAGTATCGGGTTGGCTATGTAACCCTATCCGTATTATGTTCGGGGAAATAACAAAGGGGACACTTACTGGGACATCCGGGGCTTTTCAAACAGTTGGTGTATTATTTTGTATGTCCGTTTCGTGGCTCCTCCAGATGCGTTAGCTAATCATGCGGTCCGCTTGTTTTCTGGAGATTAAAAGAGAAGGGTTCGTTTTATGAGATCGAGTCCTAGTGTGGTAGGCGGACTCGGTTCTAAACTTGTAAAGTCAGCGGGAATTGAAAGGACGCTTGCATACAGCCAAAGTTATGAAATTGTGTAAAGGCACATATCGTAAAGGAATTGGGAAAATCTTAATGAAAACAAGCGTCCCGAAATTAAACTCTAATCAGGTGTTTAAGAAAGCATCGCTTGGACAACTAGCCGAACAGATGGGCCGTTTGTGTCTAAAGATACTTGGGGCGTATGAAATTCCCATTAGGTAAAGTGACTGCCGCTTACCGTCAGGACCACATCGGAGAGAGTACATTCATCGGCGCTGCCCGGCCGCGAGTGAGCAAACCGTGAGGTGCAGGCGCTGAATACTTCCTGGAGGCTCGCCCCATTCCACCAATCAGGCGGGGGCAACCGCATCGTGTTTAGGGAGTGTGTACAAAGCTTCGCCGGGAGCCTGCTTGGTCCCTAAGACAAGACTTGTTATCTAGTTTTCATGTGTGGCTCAATGAAAGAAACCCTAATTTGTCGTTCACCCTAGAGAGCAACAATCTCCAGATGAATTTTCTGGACATTACCATCAAAGTGAGTGAAGAGAACACGCTGTATACAACTCTTTACACTAAGCCCACGTCCAGAAACACCCTTCTTAAGTACAATAGCCACCATCCCAAGGCCTTGAGAGATGGCTTACCTTTTGGACAGTTTCTCCGTTTGAGGAGAAACTGCACCAAGAAAACAGACTACTTCAGAGAGGCAAAGATCTTAAAGAACAAACTATCTGAAAGAGGTTACCCGAATAAACTTCTCAAACAATCTTTGAAGAGAGCGTGGTACAATAACCGTGACCTATTACTAACTGAGCGCACACAAAATGTCAGTAACCCCTTAGTCTGTGTTACCACCTTTGGCACTCTCAGCAACCAGCTGAAGAAGGTTATATTAAAACACTGGCCATTGCTCTCAGAACTACCAGAACTTAGGGATAAGCCTCTCTTTTCATTTAAACGTGGACGGAACTTACGAGACAGACTAGTGCATGCATATGTAAACGAAAATCAAAATCTTGTTGACAATATGAGACAACTGGCCCCTGTAACAGGGCACTACAAGTGTAACAAATGCGCAGCCTGTGAAACCACCAACAACATTAAATCATTTAATCTGAATGGCAAAACAATACAAATCAAGACCTTCTCCAACTGCCGTACGCAAAATGTGGTTTACTGCATCCAATGCCCATGTGGCATGATATACATAGGCAAAACCACACAAATGATTAAGCAAAGAGTCTTGCAACATCAATCGAGAATCAGGTGTAAAACAGAAAATGCCCCTCTCGTGGAGCACTTTCTTGAGCTCAAACACAGTGAAAAGGAGATGAAGTGGTGGGTTATAGAAGTAATCAAACCAACCATCAGACAAACAAATGTTGACAGGCTTCTGACTTTAAAGGAAAATCAATGGATTGAGTTTGCTGGCAGTGTTAAAAATGGACTTAACTCATCCACTGAATGGCATACATTAGCTTGTTTAACCTGATTCTATAATTCAGCTGTAACCGTCACTTTCTCTCTATCTTACTGTGAAAAATGACCTAGAGATTGTGAGCGCATCTTTACTGCGACAGATGTTTTGATGCTTTGTCAATCATATCACTTCTCAGGCTATAACACATCTTGTTACAAAGTTGTTACATTTGAATGGATTAACAGCATTTATTGGAATTCTATAGCTATATTGCTGCCATTTATTTGTAGAATGTGCGCGCTCTAGAATTGCGACAGTTGCACATTGCCTTTCGACTACATGTGTTTTCCTATACTACAATTATAATCAATGTTCTGTATTACCACAAATGACATGAGTTTGTTAACACAGACTTGTTTGCTTGTTCTTTTCTGCTTTTTACAATTCGATAGCTGTACAGCAAACTGACAACAGTAACAATATTTGTCAAATAGTCTGACAAGCAATCACGATTTTAATTCCTTTTTTCTTATGATACTTTATTCTTAAAAAGATTCCTTAAAAAATAATCTCCTCCATATGTGGTTAAACATATGTATTCCACATTCTCAGCCCACTATCTATACTACAACATTGTGACCGTTCCAACATGGCGACTGTTTGTAGGAATTAAGAGCCACCCAGTCTATAGATATGTCATGTGACTATGACGCATTACATCAGGTCCGTATAAACCCTTTCCGGATTGGCTCTCCTCTCAAATCAGTTTCGATCTGACGTTGAGGAGCCTACGCGTATGCCACGACGTTTTCACGAAAAGTAAGTGCAGTTCCGCCTCCAGTCACTTTAACTTGTAGCGAGGTTAACTCGATACCGCGCTAGTTCACGCCGATATTGTTCCGCTAATGCTCTGCCTCAGAGATCTCTCTCTGTGACTTGTCTGTTTCATTTTCAAGTCATTTTGGACAACTTATAGTCGCGCTTTGCATGTGTTACTCCGTGCGCTGTTTGTAGCATGAGTATTACCCTGTGTATATTGACATTATGCTTTCTGTGTTCGTTTTCAAAAATATCTCTCAGCATCACAGTTACTCTGGATGCATTTAACTTGGAAAGCTAATGGTTAATGATCATTGACATTTCCTTATAGATTAACGAAGTCTTTATGCTGGTTATGCACTATATAAGTTTGATTTTAAGCAATATACAGGCTCATCAGATATTGGCTGGTCTCCAGCCAGCTACATGATTCACAATTAACCATGGGCTCACCTTGTGTCTAGGTTTAGTGAGATAATCCACGTTTTTTTCCAAACCCCGGCCCATCAATGAATCACATAGAATCAGTCACTATGATGTAGCCTACCCCAATTTTAGATATAAAAAATTTGTTAATAATTACAAGGTAGGCCATAAACTTAATTTCATCTGTTTCAGCTTTTGAACCTTGAAACTAACAACAAAGACACTACCTGTTTGAACAAAACTACAGGCAAGATTTGGCGGTCCCTCAAGGTAAAAACTAACCCAACAGGCGATCTCTGTACCTGCAGAAAAAATCTCAGTTACCAATTCAGAGTAGAGTAACTCGCTATCTTTTAAATTTGTCTCCCATAGGCTATGAATATCTGACATTGAACATTCACCATCCGGTTGAACTGCAGCCTCCATTATTCATAGTTTTTTCTTAATTTCACTATAAGTAAGTGTTTTCATCTCATTTCTCTGATGAAGTTACCAATGTAATTCTGTAAGCCAGCATCCTTGTCACCACACTGACCAGTTTGTTAAGCTACTTTCTCCTTTGGAATGTAAATAGCTTCAATATTTGTACATAATTGATTAGATGTTAGCAACACTTATGAAGAATATATGTTAATTTTATCACTTTTTTCATAGGGGTCATCCACATTGCATTAAATTCACTGCCCTGATGATGGTCTTTGGATATCACCTGTGAGACCGAAACGTCGACATACCAGTCCAAAGCTTCATTCTACTTTTTGACTTTCTATTTATTATTTCTAAAAGAAGTCAATTTTATATACATTTGTTTTAGACTGGATTGTTTCTTATGTACCAATGGATTGTTTTGTCACTTCCACGTACCTAAGACTTATATGCAATTAGTTTTGACTATGTACCCTTACAAATTTGATAAATTGAATGCAAAAATATAAATAATAATTTTTCTTTGAAAAACATATTTGTCCGTGTTGCTTTACATCGTGTCCTCAAAGTTCATTTGGTGAGCAAAACTGCATTAAGTGTTGACAATTATCTCAACTGTTCGACTTCTATAGGGCTAGTGTGGTAGTGTCTATGGAGTCTTGAAACAGACAATAACACAAGAAAGCAGTATCCGATTTACTCAGTTGCCAAGTCTTAATAATATAGACTGTGTCACACTGCATAACTTCGAATTTCAAATAAATCCCTTGCTGGCATTTCCCCTCTAAACATTACGATTGCCCAAGCCCGCAAGGGTCTATTGGGTTACCCACCCCTATAACCAGTCTCTTAGCGCAGACAAGCTCTGCTGTGGGCCACTATTCAGTGGTTTAACAGGTAACTACCTGAATTTCTTCTTTCTTGATGTCTGAAACAGAAACTCTTTCATATACGGAGGAATATGTCCAAAAAATAGCAGCAGGACCCTCCTTACTAGGTAACAAAAATACAGCTACGCAGTTACCTTATGAAACCGATCTCATTCAATTGGAAAGATTGAAAAAGAAGTTGGTGAGAACAGAGTTACATGCCAAATTTCTCACTGACTGTCTCAACAATAATATCATTCCCACTGGTCTACAGATCAGGAACATCCCGATCATCTTTATAGATGACAACGAATTCAAAACCAACTTTAGCTTTGCTGGCAACAAATGCTCAAGGACCTGGATGGTCCTCAGAATTGAGACTGCATCTAAACAAATCATCCTTCTACTGAAGGAAATTGAAACTATTGAAAACAAGATCAATTCTGATAGTAATAATACGAATGCCAAGGTGCTTCTAGATAAAGTTTCACAAACCATCAAAGAATTCGGCACTTTTAATGCACAAAAAAAGACTGATAAACTTCAGAAAGATATACGAAGCTATAATAAAGATAAGACATACCCTTATCTCCAAAAACATTTTTACGAACCTCACAACAACCACAGAGGTGCACAACAATTCCAACATAAACGTGTAACTTTTTCAGAAACAGGGTCAGAGACTGATTCAGAACAGGGAGGTCAGTCCAGATACAACTTTGACCAACAGCCTTCTACCTCTCGACAATCTGTTTTTTTAGGACAGGACAGGAGAAGAACATGACGACCCCGGAACAACAGGGGCGGGAGAAGGGGATGGTTTCGGAATCAGTACACCCCGGGTCAGCGCCAAACACGCAACCAATACTACGAATGGTAGAAGGCAACAGTTCTATCCCTATATTCAATATTTCCAACCATATATTGACAGAACCTGAAATTGAAGTTCTCTCTGCTGGTCTCTCTTTTGTGCCTACCAACCGCAACAACCAATTTCAGACCAAGTTAGAGCTCTACAAATTCTTCAGAACTATCAGACTTAAAAACTACTTCTCAGAAAAAATATTCAAAGGGGAAAGACATTTTACAGGTTTACATCCACCATCAACCTTCTTTCCACCTAACAACTTGGTAGCAAAAGAAATCATGACTTTTGAACAAGCAGTTCTGATAGAAACAGAAAACCTCTTCAAAAAGATGCCCTTTGTTAGAAACAATCTCAACAAGGAGGAATTATCAGCTCTCAAAACTCTAGAATCACTATCAGGTACCTTGATAAAGCCAGCTGATAAAGGGGGAGGGATTGTCTTATGGGACAAAGCTGCATACAAAACAGAAGTCCTTAAACAACTGACAGTCAAGGATAATTACAAGCGACTATCTGTGAATCCTACACCAAGACTACAAAAAGAAATTCTGAGTCTAAGCCAAAATGGTTTAGATGGCGGTTGGCTCTGTGAAAAAGAAGCAATGTTCCTAACCAACAAAGCGCCCACAGTACCGGCGCTGTACATGCTCCCTAAGGTGCATAAAAATACCTCTGAACCACCAGGGAGGCCCATAGTATCAGGGTGTAACTCGATACTAAAACCCCTAGCCGAGTATGCTGATTATTTTATACAACCTTTCGCCATAGGTTCTGATACTTACATTAAAGACACAACATCAGTCATTAACAAACTTGAAAACCACTGCTTCAATCCAAATGAAGAATTTCTAGTAACCATGGATATAGAAAGCCTCTATACGAACATCCCTCAACTAGAGGTGTTGGCTATATTGAAAGACCTACTAGATAGTCGTAATAGACCACATGAAGTACCAACCAACTTCATTTTGGAATGTATCAGAATCCCTTTGTGCGAGAATTTCTTCCTCTTTGAAAGAACTTACTACCAGCAACTCAAAGGGGTGGCCATGGGGGCAATTTTTGCCCCAGACATCGCTAATATCTATGTTGCAGAATTTGAAAAAAGGTACATCTACCATGCATTGAATCCTTACCTGGCCAACATATCTTGCTGGCTCAGGTACATAGACGATGTCTTCATGATTTGGAAAGGGAGCCAAGACTTGTTATCTAGTTTTCATGTGTGGCTCAATGAAAGAAACCCTAATTTGTCGTTCACCCTAGAGAGCAACAATCTCCAGATGAATTTTCTGGACATTACCATCAAAGTGAGTGAAGAGAACACGCTGTATACAACTCTTTACACTAAGCCCACGTCCAGAAACACCCTTCTTAAGTACAATAGCCACCATCCCAAGGCCTTGAGAGATGGCTTACCTTTTGGACAGTTTCTCCGTTTGAGGAGAAACTGCACCAAGAAAACAGACTACTTCAGAGAGGCAAAGATCTTAAAGAACAAACTATCTGAAAGAGGTTACCCGAATAAACTTCTCAAACAATCTTTGAAGAGAGCGTGGTACAATAACCGTGACCTATTACTAACGGAGCGCACACAAAATGTCAGTAACCCCTTAGTCTGTGTTACCTCCTTTGGCACTCTCAGCAACCAGCTGAAGGAGGTTATATTAAAACACTGGCCATTGCTCTCAGAACTACCAGAACTTAGGGATAAGCCTCTCTTTTCATTTAAACGTGGACGGAACTTACGAGACAGACTAGTGCATGCATATGTAAACGAAAATCAAAATCTTGTTGACAATATGAGACAACTGGCCCCTGTAACAGGGCACTACAAGTGTAACAAATGCGCAGCCTGTGAAAACCACCGACAACATTAAATCATTTAATCTGAATGGCAAAACAATACAAATCAAGACCTTCTCCAACTGCCGTACGCAAAATGTGGTTTACTGCATCCAATGCCCATGTGGCATGATATACATAGGCAAAACCACACAAATGATTAAGCAAAGAGTCTTGCAACATCAATCGAGAATCAGGTGTAAAACAGAAAATGCCCCTCTCGTGGAGCACTTTCTTGAGCTCAAACACAGTGAAAAGGAGATGAAGTGGTGGGTTATAGAAGTAATCAAACCAACCATCAGACAAACAAATGTTGACAGGCTTCTGACTTTAAAGGAAAATCAATGGATTGAGTTTGCTGGCAGTGTTAAAAATGGACTTAACTCATCCACTGAATGGCATACATTAGCTTGTTTAACCTGATTCTATAATTCAGCTGTAACCGTCACTTTCTCTCTATCTTACTGTGAAAAATGACCTAGAGATTGTGAGCGCATCTTTACTGCGACAGATATTTTTATGCTTTGTCAATCATATCACTTCTCAGGCTATAACACATCTTGTTACAAAGTTGTTACATTTGAATGGATGAACAGTATTTATTGGAATTCTATAGCTACATTGCTGCCATTTATTTGTAGAATGTGCGCGCTCTAGAATTGCGACAGTTGCACATTGCCTTTCGACTACATGTATTTTCCTATACTACAATTATAATCAATGTTCTGTATTACCACAAATGACATGAGTTTGTTAACACAGACTTGTTTGCTTGTTCTTTTCTGCTTTTTACAATTCGATAGCTGTACAGCAAACTGACAACAGTAACGATATTTGTCAAATAGTCTGACAAGCAATCACGATTTTAATTCCTTTTTTCTTATGATACTTTATTCTTAAAAAAGATTCCTTAAAACATAATCTCCTCCATATGTGGTTAAACATATGTATTCCACATTCTCAGCCCACTATCTATACTACAACATTGTGACCGTTCCAACATGGCGACTGTTTGTAGGAATTAAGAACCACCCAGTCTATAGATATGTCATGTGACTATGACGCATTACATCAGGTCCGTATAAACCCTTTCCGGATTGGCTCTCCTCTCAAATCAGTTTCGATCTGACGTTGAGGAGCCTACGCGTATGCCACGACGTTTTCACGAAAAGTAAGTGCAGTTCCGCCTCCAGTCACTTTAACTTGTAGCGAGGTTAACTCGATACCGCGCTAGTTCACGCCGATATTGTTCCGCTAATGCTCTGCCTCAGAGATCTCTCTCTGTGACTTGTCTGTTTCATTTTCAAGTCATTTTGGACGACTTATAGTCGCGCTTTGCATGTGTTACTCCGAGCGCTGTTTGTAGCATGAGTATTACCCTGTGTATATTGACATTATGCTTTCTGTGTTCGTTTTCAAAAATATCTCTCAGCATCACAGTTACTCTGGATGCATTTAACTTGGAAAGCTAATGGTTAATGATCATTGACATTTCCTTATAGATTAACGAAGTCTTTATGTTGGTTATGCACTATATAAGTTTGATTTTAAGCAATATACAGGCTCATCAGATATTGGCTGGTCTCCAGCCAGCTACATGATTCACAATTAACCATGGGCTCACCTTGTGTCCACGTTTAGTGAGATAATCCACGTTATTTTCCAAACCCCGGCCCATCAATGAATCACATAGAATCAGTCACTATGATGTAGCCTACCCCAATTTTAGATATCAAAAATTTGTTAATAATTACACGGTAGGCCATAAACTTAATTTCATCTGTTTCAGCTTTTGAACCTTGAAACTAACAACAAAGACACTACCTGTTTGAACAAAATTACAGGCAAGATTTGGCGGTCCTTCAAGGTAAAAACTAACCCAACAGGCGATCTCTGTACCTGCAGAAAAAATCTCAGTTACCAATTCAGAGTAGAGTAACTCGCTATCTTTTAAATTTGTCTCCCATAGGCTATGAATATCTGACATTGAACATTCACCATCAGGTTGAACTGCAGCCTCCATTATTCATAGTTTTTTCTTAATTTCACTATAAGTAAGTGTTTTCATCTCATTTCTCTGATGAAGTTACCAATGTAATTTTGTAAGCCAGCATCCTTGTCACCACACTGACCAGTTTGTTAAGCTACTTTCTCCTTTGGAATGTAAATAGCTTCAATATTTGTACATAATTGATTAGATGTTAGCAACACTTATGAAGAATATATGTTAATTTTATCACTTTTTTCATAGGGGTCATCCACATTGCATTAAATTCACTTTCCTGATGATGGTCTTTGGATATTACCAGTGAGACCGAAACGTCGACATACCAGTCCAAGTCTTCATTCTACTTTTTGACTTTCTATTTATTATGTCTAAAAGAAGTCAATTTTATATACATTTGTTTTAGACTGGATTGTTTCTTATGTACCAATGGATTGTTTTGTCACTTCCACGTACCTAAGACTTATATGCAATTAGTTTTGACTATGTACCCTTACAAATTTGATAAATTGAATGCAAAAATATAAATAATAATTTTTCTTTGAAAAACATATTTGTCCGTTTTGCTTTACATCGTGTCCTCAAAGTTCATTTGGTGAGCAAAACTGCATTAAGTGTTGACAATTATCTCAACTGTTCGACTTCTATAGGGCTAGTGTGGTAGTGTCTATGGAGTCTTGAAACAGACAATAACACAAGAAAGCAGTATCCGATTCACTCAGTTGCCAAGTCTTAATAATATTGACTGTGTCACACTGCATAACTTCGAATTTCATATAAATCCCTTGCTGGCATTTCCCCTCTAAACATTACGATTGCCCAAGCCCGCAAGGGTCTATTGGGTTACCCACCCCTATAACCAGTCTCTTAGTATGATTAGTCAGCTAGAAAATCTATGATATTACTAAATGTATGTGCAAAGTCTCTGGGGTATCCGAGAAACCCTAAAAATAGGTGCATTTATGAAAAATCTAGGTGTAGGTCAATGAATCATAACATTACTTATTTATTTGTGACTGAGGTCCGCAGAGGTCATGTGGCTTCACATCATATGTAAAAAATATTAACACGTTCTGGCTTTTTATATGAACAAGAATTTTCACTATGGGACAATTTCACTCTTATTGATAGAAAGTGACTCCATAATCCCAGCATGCAAAGCACAGTCTGCAAGAAAGTCTGGGCTGGCTGACAACATAACACACAAGATGGGACCACTAGGCAGTTAAGGAAGAGTCCTATGAAATCAAGAACTAACACATTGACAGTTCTGGCTGCAATCATGCTGTTTTAGAGAGAAACAAATTATCCACACTCTTACACTTTTAAGCCCAAGTTTACTTTTATACACAGGATGTGCCACAATCAACTGTGCAGCTCGGCATATGGTTACACTCACAAAATGTCTACTTGCAGAGCAGAATCTTCTCCTCCAAAGAGAAAACATTTTCATTTAAATTATATGACTTATAAAATTGAGCTTTCAAAATCAGCTTAAACAGCTAATCTCCCGATACTATAAAAGTCTATGGGGGGATATTTTATTTATCTATTTATTTATTGGGCTTTTAAGCGCGACAGCTACCCAAAAAGGGTTTCCCGGCGCTAAAGAGACACTAAGCCATTGAGCAGATCATAAAACTCTGAAGAGAGGCAGGAGCAAGTTACTGATTAAAAAGCCATGTTTTTATGGCTCTGCGAAAGTGGACATAACGAGTTTCCAAGCATAAATTCAGAGGGAGGGAGTTCCAAAGCCTGGGGCCCAACAGGGAGAAAGATCTCCCCCCTCCCCCCCCCCCCCCGATCCTAGCTCGACGCACTTTGGGCACACTAAAAAGGCCTTGAGATGAAGATCTCAGGCAGTGAGAGGGCGTGTAGGTGTGAACGAGGGCTTGTAAGTATCTAGAGGCATTGCCCCATTTGATTCTATGCATAAGACTCAATGTCTTAAATTTGACTCTGTTTTCAATTCTTAGCCAATGGAGTGCCTTAAGATGACCAGACATGCGTTCCATTCTATGACACTTACAAAGCAATCTTGCAGAGGCATTTTGCACAAGTTGAAGGCGTCTCATAACAGCCTGTGATGACCCCAAGTAGAGGACATTTCTGTAGTCTAAACGGGAGGTAATTAGGGTGTTGACCACAGACTTCTGTGTGTCATCAGGTAACATCCAAATGATTTTCTTAAGCCACCTCAGGATGGTGAAACAGGTTGATGTTAAATTAATAACTTGGGGCTCCATAGTTAGGCCATTATCGATGATGATGCCAAGATTGCGTACTTGGTGCGACATATTTACAAGAACGTGTGCCAAGTATCACCACAAAACGCTAACACAACTTTACACATCGAAGCCTATCGCGGAAAAATAACCCAGTGTCAACGTGGAATTCACAACAATTCACCATGCAATAGTCAGCCGAAACCGCGGCCAATATCCGCGATACAACCACCTCGACAGAGGTAAAAACACAAACCACAACACAAAAAAACATGCGATGAGCCCATTCGCGATGAGGAAAGCAGGGATAAGCACCGCCAGGCCCACGACACACACGGCAGGCAGGAATAAGCACAACAAAAGCCTGAAAAAGAAAGACAAAACAAACAGATAACAATAGTCAAGCACAATGGAGGTAACCCGAGTGTTGTAACTTGAGATATGTGTTTCCCCTTTCCCTCTCCTGGTTTCCCCCCTCCTTATTGTAGAATGTTGGTATCTCCCATGTGACAGCCAGGCGCTCACTGTGGAATGTTGACACAGTGACCCGAGCTACGAGTTTGACAAGCTGACGGCAGTCTGTGGTGTTTCACAAGACAATAAAGAACTCCAGTCAAAGAAATCAGTGTCTCTCTTCACTACATTTCCTGGCGACGAGGGTGAGGAAACTGAGCCAGGGACAGTGACTGCCGTTTCCCTGGATTATGTGAATCGCTTGTCATTAAGGAGAAGAATATCAAGGAGCCTGTGAGTAAAGTTCAACAGGAGTGTGACCGCTATGCAGGAGGACGTGGGAGCTGAGAAAATCAACAAGTAAGGTGACTCTGCAGCGCCGTTTCAGCCTATTGTATATTTCAAGATTATTGCCCGCGTGTTCAGGCTCAGCTCGGGTGCCTCATCGGGCATCGTATGATTGGCAGTGACAGTGTCACGAGTGTGAGGGCGAAGCGAAGCTGCTGGGGTCAAAAGCTTATCATCACTTTCGGGTGCCTCATCGGGCATCGTGTTCTCCGTTCTCGCAGGGGAATGTGTGTCGCAGCTGAGGAAAGGAGTGCAGCCGCTAGGTCGCGCATGTAACGTGAGGGCAGCGACACGATCGGAGCACTCTAGGCGGCTTTATCAGGAAACATTAAAGAGGTCTCTGGACACTCAGCGCAGCAATCCACCCGTTTTCTGTCAGAAGACGAGCGGAGTTTCTCCTCACGGCACCAGCCCCAGCGCGCTCTGTCACAAGCGCTCTAGCACAACGCTGAAGCGGAAACCCAGCAACAGCTCCCTGAATGACAGCGCTCCTGCTGTTTGGCAAACACAAGCAGCGAACTCACCGTCGGTCCTCCTGAAAGGTCGGTGGTGACTCGGCTCTGGGTGCACATACCTTCCCTTGGCGGGAACGTCGGTCAGACAGTCTGGATAGTCGTTTCTTTGAGGTGCATGTCCAGGAAGCCATAGCCCAGCCGGCAGTTGACATTTTTCTGACAGGAACTACTCTGAGGGAAAGCCTCAACACAGGAAGTTCCCGCCAGCCAAGGGAAAGTAGCAGTTCCATTGGATAGTGAAAGTAAACCTGTAGAGGCAGAAAGTGGACTGCACGAACATGGGTTCAATGTGAATTTCATGCATTTTCATGATTTGTGTTTTACACTTGAAAAGAAAAAGGTGAAGTTTTTCTATATTTGCATGTGGGTTTACCTCAGTAGCAAAAGCAAGAGAGTAGAGCTGCTCCTGAAATTTATGGTCGTAGTTCCATTGGGTAATACATTTACCAATAAGATTTGTGAAGTTTTATGGCCATGGCAGGAGCAGGAATGAGCCAACCTCCCCCCTTCCTCAATGAGTTAGGTGAACCAGTTATTCCCTGGAGAAGGTGGGAAGGAATATTCAAATCTTACCTAATAGCAATTGGAGGTAGCAACTACACTAACATACGCAAACAACATATATTGCTACACAATTTAGGCACACATGGAAGGAAAATATATGAAGACATTACAGGAAGATTGATTGAGGATGAGGATGAGGTGGTGGAGGAAGGTGTCAATGTTTATGAAAGCACGCTGAGGGAATTAGCGGCTCACTTTAAGGAGAAAATAAACGTAGTGATGGAAAGGCATAAGTTCTTCAAGAGAGTTCAGAAGAGGGAGGAGAAGGTGAGCAATTATATAGCAGTGTTAAGAGGATTGTCAGCCACATGCGAGTTTGGTCAGCTCACAGACTCTTTAATAAGAGACCAACTAGTGAGGTGCACCAATGACACAAAGATACAAGAGGAATTACTCACTAAGAACCCCAATCTGGAAGAGGCAATAAACATTGCCAGGGGTTTAGAACACACAGCACGCTGCATGAGGGAAATGAAGGTATCAGAGGGCTCTAACAGAGAGAGGGCTGAAGGAAAATCTAGTACAGAGAGTGAAACAGTTTGCAAAGTAGGTGACAAGGGTAAAGAGCTCACTCGCAGCAAGCCCAGTCCTTCAGTGTGTTATAAATGTGGAAGTTCCAACCACTTAGCCAATAACTGGAAATGTCCGGCAAGGAATGTACAGTGCAGAAAGTGCAACCGGTGGGGGCATTTTTCTAAGGTGTGTAAGGCCCCGGGAAAGGCGGTACATGTCATTGAGGAGACACACCAGGAAGAGGAAAGGGAAAAGTCTTATGTTTTTCAAGTGGGGGATGAGGACAATAATGATGATGTTTACCCCAAATGTGATATTTTACTTGATGAGGTCAAGTTTTGTATGTTCGCAGATTCATGCTCCCCATATACACTAGTAGATAAGAAAGTGTTTGATGACAAATTCGCCAACCGCCCTGTAAAATTGCTACCACCAGATATCAGTCCCAAGGGTTACAACGAAGGGAAGATTCCCCTGGAGGGCATGGCGACCATGAGAATCTCTTTTAAGGATAGGCACACAGTAGGGAAGGTGTATGTGTCCACGAGAGGTTCGACCTTATTGAGCTGGAGACATCAGAAGCAGTTGGGGATTACCCTTGACCCAAACAATAGAGAGCAGGTGTTGTTGATTGAACCGGAAGGAATATCCGAGGACCTCACCAAAGAGTTCAGAGAAGTGTTCAGTGATAGATTGGGTGTATTCAAGAATTACATGCACAAGATGGTATTAAAGGAGGGAGCTGTGCCAGTAGTGCACAAGACCAGGTCCATACCATTGCGCATGAGGGAGCCCCTCCAGCAGGAACTCAAGAGACTAGTCAGTGAGGGGGTCATCACAGAAATTGAGAGTTCTGCATGGCTAGCACCGATTGTCATCATGGCCAAAGATAAAGGGAACAGCATAAGACTCTGTGTGGACCTAAGAGACTTGAATGCAAACATCCTTGTGGACAGGTTTCCCCTTCCCAGGATAGGGGAGATGCTAAGCACCATAAAGGGGGCCAAGTATTTCAGTGTGCTGGATCTATCATCGGCCTATTATCAAATCAAACTCCATCCGGACTCCCAACTTCTGACTGCATTCACCACCCCATTTGGAAATTTCAAGTTTCAGAGAATGCCATTCGGATTGGCGTCAGCCGCAGCTGCCTTCCAAAGGGTCATGCAACATGCATTAAAAGACTGCAGGAACACCGTCTGTTTCCAAGACGACATACTTATCTATGGAAGTGGTGAAGAAGAACACAACGAAATGGCTAGAAGAGTCTTGAAAAAGTTGAAAGAGGTAGGCTTCACCACGAAACCCTCCAAATGCAAACTGGGAGTAAGCTCGGTAGACTACCTGGGACACACACTATCCGAAGACGGCATCAAGCCAAAACATGACTTAGTGAAGGCAGTGGAGAATGCTCCAGCTCCCAAGAGTAAGGAGGACATATTGTCTTTCCTAGGCCTGGCAGAATATATGGCCAAGTTTATCAAGGACTTTGCGATGGTTTCACAGCCGTTAAGAGACCTGATTAAGAAGGACAGTGTGTTTGAATGGGGTAAGGAACAAGAGATGTCCATGAAGAGTATTAAGAAAGCCATCATCGAAGCTCCATACATAGGGAAGTTTGATCCCAACGGGGTAACCATCATCTCCACGGATGCGAGCAACAGAGGCATTGGGGCAACTCTGGCACAGAAAGAAGGCAGCAAGATAAATGTGATAGCTTTCGCATCAAGAACCCTCACATTGTCAGAGAAGAACTACTCAACCATAGAGAAGGAGGCTCTAGCTGTGTATTGGGCCGTGCGCCACTACAAATTTTTCATTTGGGGTATCCCGTTTGAAATACAGACTGACCACAAACCGTTGGTTTCCCTTTTCACCAAAAAGGACATGGAAAGCATGACGCCAAGGATAGCAAAATGGGCAGTGGGCCTACAAGCCTATAACTTCACCGTATACTACATTCCGGGGCAACAAAACAGAGTTGCTGACTTCTTGTCGAGAGCACCCACAGAAGGAGAAGAAGAAGAAGAGGAGAAGGGTAGCTCAATCCTGGAGGTGCGAATAGCAGCAGTAGAAAAGGTGTCCTGGGAAACACAAATGGAACGAGATGAAGTTTTGAAGAAGGTGAGGAGATATATTTTGGCAGGATGGCCAAAGAAATGCAAGGATGTAGAGTCAGAGATCCAGCCATATTGGAATGTGAGAGAGGAGCTATCGGTGGATGGGGATCTCGTACTGAAATCAGGAAAATTAGTCCCTCCAGAAGCCTTAAGAAACCAAGTAGTGGATCTGGCCCACGAAGGACATCTTGGAAGAAGCTTGTGCAAGACCCGACTTCGTGCGGACTACTGGTTTCCAACAATGGACAGAGAGATGGAGGACAAGGTGCGTGATTGTTACGCGTGCGCTCTGAGCGATAAAACCAAGATCACGAGAAGAGCACCACTGGCACCTGTGGAAGTTCCGGAAGTGCCGTGGAGCAAGTTAGGATTTGACATTGCAGGTCCCATCCATGGCAGAGGACCGCAAGACTGTTATTTATTGGTCTTAGTAGACTACTTCTCAAGCTGGATAACCTGCAAGTCAGTCCACAGCGTGAGCACAAAGGTGATTGTAGATTTCCTTAAAGAGGTGTTCACCCTAGAAGGCATACCCTCAACTCTGGTGACCGACAATGGCGTCCAACTGGTGTCAGAAGAGATGAAGGATTTCCTCAAAGACTGCTCCGTGAACCACATTCGCACGCCACTGTATTGTCCCAAAGCTAACGGAAAGGTGGAGAGAGTCAACCGAATGTTGAAGGAATGCATACAGTTGGCCAACCGGGCAGGGGAGAACATAGAGGAAGCCATAAGGGACATGCTGTGGGCATACCACACCACGCCAAAATATACCACTGGAAGCACGCCCTTCGAGTTACTGAGGGGAAGAAAAGCAGGCACCAAACTTACTCCAGGTTGGATGGGGAGAAAACAGACAACGGAAATCGAGCACGGAGAAGTCAAGAGGAAGATTGAAGACAGCCAACGAAAATACAAGGAATGGTATGACAAGAAGTGGGGAGTGAAGGAAAGAGAATTTCAGGAAGGTCAAGGAGTCTTTGTGAAGAAACCCGAGAGACTATGGCGAGGGGGCGACAAGTTCTATGCCTCCAAGACCATCCGCAGGCCCAATAGAAATTCTGTGGTCCTGGAAGATGGGAGACTATGGAGCCATGATCGAGTGGTTCCGGCAGAAGGGAGAGAACAGAGGACAGTAATAAGAAGGGCAGGAGGTAATGAAGTCAGAGAAAACATAAGACAAGACAGAAGGAGTGATAGATCTAGAACCTCTCCTCAGTGGCACAAACAGTACATAATGAGATAGACACATACAATGCAGGCATAGTATTTCATTCACTTTAATGTAGATTTCTAGAGCACATTTGCAATTTCCCTTAAGGGGGATGATGTGTTGTAACTTGAGATATGTGTTTCCCCTTTCCCTCTCCTGGTTTCCCCCCTCCTTATTGTAGAATGTTGGTATCTCCCATGTGACAGCCAGGCGCTCACTGTGGAATGTTGACACAGTGACCCGAGCTACGAGTTTGACAAGCTGACGGCAGTCTGTGGTGTTTCACAAGACAATAAAGAACTCCAGTCAAAGAAATCAGTGTCTCTCTTCACTACACCGAGCCACCAGACAACCCCACAAGACCCATTGGCAACAAAACATTGTACATGGCAGGCCATCTTGGACAAGGTGAACGCAGCCTGAGAGCGGAGGAGGATAATGGATGAAAACCAGAACTTCCGGAATGATGCGAAAGGCACAAACAAGCAGAAACACGCCAACAACAAGAAGGCAGCAATGAGCACCGGAGGCGGGAGTCCAGCGCCAAACCAGGAGCTGGATGACATGGAGGAAATTGTGTCCACCACATCAGTCTGGAGATGGTGGCAGGACTCGGGAACTGGAAACTGGCCAAAACAACAGACACCACAGCAACAGGAAGAGGAACCAGCAGGGACGGGGGGGTGGTTGGAGATTGGCACAATGGCATACATGCACAATTAAGCACAGCACAACTGCAGACAAACCATGCCCAAGAGTAACACCACCAACCAGGAGCACAAGTCACACAACCCGGCAATATCACACCACTGAACGCATCCTGCAAGTCCAACGCTACCATCCAGTCTTGTGGGTCTAGAGCAGCCAAGACCTGAGCTAATGTCAACATCTAGAACTTCTCCTTCCGGAGGAAGCCGTTGACGTTCCGTAGATCCAAGATAGGACGTAGGCCCCCTTTGTCCTTCTTGGGCACCAGAAAGTAGTGGGAATAGCAACCACGCCCTACTTCTGGCCCAGGAACGCGCTCGATGGCCCCCTTGGCCAAGAGGGCCGTAACTTCCTCCTGCAGAAGTGTCAAGTGGTCCCCCGACACACGGTTGTTCTGCGGTGGCATGGCTGGAGGATTGGTCTCGAAGGGGAGGGAGTAGCCCCTTCGGACGAGTTGCAGCACCCACCTGTCCGATGTGATTGCGCACCAGCGGGCGTGGTGATGGCGAACCCTGCCACCCACTGGCGTCGCATGGGCCTGAAAGCACGGACTAGGAGGATTTGGAGGCTGATGCTGCAGGGGGAGGTGTGGCCTGACCTCGCCGTTGACCCCGACCGCCTCCACGGCGGTTTCCACGGCCGCCACCGCGTTGATAAGATTGTTGCGGCGCGTGGCTGGCAGCACGTGTGGGGACGCCCCTTCCTTGGCCACGAAAGGAGCGAAACGAACCCGTTTGCTGGCGCTGGGTCGAGAGACCCAAGGACTTGGCCGTGACCCTGGAGTCCTTGAAGCGTTCCAGCGTGTGGTCCGCCTTGTCACCAAACAGGCGACAGCCATCAAACGGCATGTCCATCAAGGCATTCTGGACATCTGCCGAAAAGTTGGCGGATCTCAGCCAGGCGTGGCGACGAATCGCCACCGTCGTGGACATCGCTCTGCCCAGCGAGTCGGTCGTATCAAGACCACACCGTATGGAATATTTTGCTGCGTCTTGGCCCTCAGCCACAGCCTTGCCGAGCTTCGCCCGCACCTCCATGGGGCATTCTGGCAGCAGTTCCGCGACCGTATCCCACACAGAGTGGGTGTAGCGGCCCAAGAGGCAAGCGGTGTTGCAAGACCGCAGTCCCAAACTCAGGGACGAGAAGACCTTCTTGCCATACTGGTCGTACCTCTTAGATTCCCGGTCGGGCGGGGCCGACGGGAATGCGGTCTGGGAAGTCGAGGCCTGGATCACCAGACTCTTAGGGGTGGGATGGGTGGACAGGAACTTGGGGTCGTCCGGACACGGACGGTGGCGTCTGGCCACGTTCCTATCAACAGGCGAACCTGAAGAGGGCCTGGACCACGTGCCCAAAAGAACGTCCGACAAGGCTTCGTTAAACGGCAGCAGTGGCTCCTGTGGGCATGACTGCGGTTTGAAGACCTCAGTGAGGATGTTAGGCATCACGGCCGCGACGGGGAGCTCAAGGTGTAAGGCCTTGGCAGCCCTCATCAACACCACTGAATAAGCAGCCCCCTCCTCCGATGCCACGGTAGGAGGGGAGACAAAGCCAGGGTTAGGAGAGTCGTCCAGACCACTGGCATCACCCAAGTCACCTGACCAGTCCACGTCGTACTGACACTCGCGGGACAGAGGGTCCTCAGACCCCTCCCAACACTCTCCGTACTCTACATCATCTCCATATTCGGAGTCAACAATGTAGACCGGCTCCTCAGGTTTTACAGGCCCCATCGGCGTCGAGCGACGCCGGTCCGACTCCGCGTCCGGATTCGGGGAGGGTATGGGGACGACGCCACCCGGCGCCGGCACAGGAGAACCGGTGCCGCGCGGGGACGGCGTCGGGGGTAACCCCGATGGAATCGGCGCCGGAGAGGCCGGTAGACCAGCCGGCGTCGACCCCGAAGGCCCCAGCGGCGCCGGGGTCGGAGCCGTCGGCGGCACCGGGGCCGGAGCACCCGATGGCGTCGAGGCAGGGACACCCGAACCGCTAGGGCCCCCGGACGGTAGCACTGGGCCCGTAGGCGCCGTAGGCCCCGTCGGAGAAGTGAGCGCCCTCATGGCCATGAGGAACGCCTCAATCTCCTCAGGCGTCGCACCTAGCCCAGGGACCGGAGGGTATGGAGCAGGCCGCGACTCTCGCGGAGCCGCCCCGAACCCCCGGCCGCGTCGCGCGAGCATCGGGGGGAGTCGGGGGTACGATGACGACGCCCCGACTTCTTGTGTTTCTTACCTGAGGAGCCCGACGAATGGTGACGACTTCCGGAGCGCTCGGCACGGCTCCGCGACCGCTCCCTCGAACGCTCCCTGGACCTCCGGCTGGACCGGGACCGCTCTCGTCGCAGGGCCGACACCCAGAGCTCGAGTAGCTTGCGGGACCGCTCCCGTCTAGCCTTATTAGTCAGGGCCCGGCAATCGACGCAGGCGTCCACGTCGTGGTCGGGGCCCAGGCACCGGAGGCAGAGTCGGTGGTGGTCCGTGACCGACATCGTGCGGTCACAACCGTCACAATTCTTGAAACCGGGCATCCTACCGGCACCAAAAAGATATAAGAAGTTAACAAAACTTGGTCAAAAGACCGGAGTACTGCTCTTCGGATCTGCGCTTACTGACGCGGAAAAAAGAAGAACTGACGTCAGCGCGCGGAGGCGGCGTCTATATACTCCAGCGACGTCATCACGGCGCACGACGCCAACGACGGACGCGGAGCCGCAGGGGACGCCTGCAGACGACGCCTACCGACGCGCAGGGGTACTGCTACGCAAAAGTTTCCGGATCCAGACTGACGACTGGGGATATTCTAAGGTAAGGAATCTAATACTAACGTGTTTCTTTCAGATATAGATTTACTATATCTAAGTAAGGGGTGATTACACCACCTTAACCAGGCTGTAAGTACAGACTTGTGGTGTCAGTTTGGAAGGCTAACCAGGGGTGGCACAATACATGCTGCAGGCCTAGGGTGCACCTATGCCCTGGGTACCTAGGGTACACTATACAGGGGCTCACAAGGGTGACCCAGTAACCAATCTGGTATGTACCTAAAGTACATGGTATCAATTTAGAGAGAGAACAGCTAGGCTGTGGGCCTGATTAGCAGGGCCACAGCCATACTAAAGCGAAAAAACAGAGAATCACAGCAAAAAGTGGGGGTAACCATAGGAAGCAGACCCTACTCTCCTACAGTAAGGATAGTGGTTGTAGTGTTGAGGTTAGAGGTGATTAGCGTAGTGGTGTTGAGGGTAGTGGTGGTGATTAGGTGGTGATCCTGGGGATGAGGGTAGTGGTTAAGGTGGTTAGGGTAGGGTGATGGCAAATAGGGTAGTGATGGTAGTTAGGGCAGTTAGAAGAGTGGTGGTAGGCTGGTTAAGGTGTTGGTGGCTGTGGTAGGGAGGTGGTGGTGGGACAGTGGTAGTGGTGAGGGTGGTGGTGAAAGAGCTGGTGGTAGTCTTGAGGTAAGCTGTGGTGGTTAGGGAGGAGGTAGTGGTAGGGTGGTGGTGTTTAGGGTAGTGGTTGTGTTTAGGGCAGTGGTGGGGGTGGTTAACGGAAGTGGTGATTGAGGTGAAGGGTGGTGATGAATATGGTGGTGGTAGTGGTTAGGTGGTTAGGGTAGGGAGGTGCTGGTTGTTAGTGTGGTGGTTAGGTGGTGGATTTGGTGGTGGTTAGGGTAAGTGGTGGTAGGGTGGTGAAGATATTGGTTGTAGTGTTGAGGTCAATGGAGGGTAATGGTTAAAAGGTTTTGGTCACGGTGATAAGAGTGGTAGTTAAGGTGGTGGTTAGGGTGGTTGTGCTTAAGGTACGGTGATGGCAATTAGGGTGGTCATGGACGTTAGAGGAGGGTGGTTGTTAAGAGTAGTGATGGTTAGGGTAGTTGGTGGCGATTAGGATTGTAGTTACGGTGGTTGGTAAGGCAGTGGTACGCTGGTTAGGGTTTTGCTGGTGGTGGCAGGACAGTAGTAGTGGTTAGTGTGATGGTGGTGAGCGTGGTGGTGGTGGTGGTGGTGGGTAGACGAGAATGCGGTTCATTGTTAGGGTGGTGATCGTACGGGTGGAGGTGGTTGGGGTAGTGGTGGTAAGAGCCGTGGTGGTTGGGTGGTAGTGGTGGCGATAGTGGTTATGCTTTTCGTTGTAAGGGTAGTGAAGTTTAGGGTTGTGGTATTAGTGGTAGAATGGCAGTGGTAGGCTCGTTAGGGTGGAGGTGGTTAGGGTGATTATAGGATGGTGGAGTTGTGAGTGGAGTGGTGGTTTTGGGACATTGAAAATGTTGAAGAATTTTCTCCCCCTACGTCCAGTCTCCCACAGGAAAACAGATGTCCAGGCCCTTGTGATGTCGAGACTGGACTATGTTAGTTCCTTGTACTTGGGACTTCCAGAGTACTTACTCTGCAGACTACAGATTATTCAGAATATGGCGTCCAGGGCCATTTTTTTGACTAGACCCAGGACGCATACGTTGCATCTTTTGTCCTCACTTCATTGGCTTCTGGTGCGGAAAAGAATACATTTTAAAGCTCTAGTCCTGGTTTTTAAAACTTTTAATAAGATTGATGCCCAGGGGGGGCGTGGCCAACCGGGTAGCGAGATGGCCGCTCTGTGAGTGAGCTCCACCGGCTGCACATACTAATCCTGCTCCGAGCACTTGGGGGGCCCTGCGCTGCACACGGGTCGACGGCGGACACCCAGCTGATCCTTCGACCGGACTTTGAGGTGTACCGGACGCCGGGAGACGGAGCTGCGGATTTGGGCATTCTGGCCGGATTGGAGAGGCGCCGGAGGCCCACTGCTGCGGAGCCTCAACCGGGCAGCACTGCCAACTTCAGCCCGGGGATCGGAAGGTCTACTGATATCCTCCGAGTGGTGGCGTGCGGGCCCTCACATGGCCACGTCGCTTCCCAAGCTGCACAGGTGGGTCGCTGTTGCACTGAGACTGCAGATTGCGGCTCGACTGGCCCGGAGCGCGCGAGAAGGCTGGCGCTGAATTCCCGTAGTCAGACATCGGCGAGGCACTCGAGGTGGATCCGCCATTTTGCTTAGAGGATTAGTGCTCTGTAGGAGGCGGTGAGCGGCCTTACCCTGTGTACCCAGGCCTAGAAGTGACCCCCACACAGGCCGGAGGAAAGGTGTGGGACGGCTCTACGAGGGAGAGCGTTTCACTGCTGGAGCCCCTCACGCCCGGACACTGAGGCTCGTGCTGGCGCCATCGATCTACACAACATGTTACCGTGAGTTTCTACATATGCGGCCATACACTAGCTCCTACGGGCGCCCACCACCTGGCGGGGTTCTTCCGATCCTCCACAGCGCCCATATGCATGCCACTATCGGGCTGCTCTAGCGTGCCACGCCTTTGACGGGCCCGCCATTTTGGGGCAGTGCTGCGCGCTGGGCTGACTGCCTCCAGCGGATAGATCCTCCCAGAAGACCCAAGCCGCCTCACTAGACCACACGCACACAGGCAGTGCGACTTGTCTGAGCTGTCTGCGCGTAGACCACCGAGCTTTGCTCGCGCCAGTGGGCTGCCTAGTTTAGACTTGCTGATACACCCACGCGGCCCCCTGTATTGAGCACCCCGCTGCGTGACGCACTTTCGGATCCAGGATGGGAGGGAGGAATGACGCGCGGCAGCCCAAGCTCAATTTTGAACAAAAACGCCAGGCTAAGCAAAATGCGGCTGACCAGGATAAAGACGAGTCTTCCTCGCAAGGGGCTGGTGCAGACATTGACTTTGGTGCATTGATGGAGGTCAGATCGAGCCTGAAAAGCATAGACACCAAACTGGATGCCATGTCCTCGCAGCTGGAATCGGTTAAGACGAAGGTAGACGCACATGAAACTAGGTTGGATTGCTTGGAAAATAGACATACAGAGTGCTGTGAATTCCAACAACGTGCCCAACACCACATCACAAACATTGAAAAGGAATTGGAGTCCCTACGAGCTAAGACAGACGATTTGGAGGCACGTTCCCGGAGGTCCAACATACGCATCACGGGAATTCCGGAGACGGCGAACACTGGCAAAATGGAGGTGTTTGTGGCGGACCTTCTACACGAACTCTTCGATCCGGACCTATCCCAGGTATTTACAGTCGAAAGGGCGCATAGATCACTTGGTAAGAAGCCGCCGGTGGGTGCACCGCCACGTCCTATTCTTGCTAAACTTCTGAATTTTCAGGACAGAGACCTCATCCTACGCCTCGCTAGGGAGAAGGGTAAGATCACGCACAAAGGGAATAATATATCCTTCTACCCTGACTTTACTCCCCTGGTACAGGCCGCCCGGAAAGAATTCCTGCCGGCCAAAAGACTGCTACTACAATCTGGTGTCCAGTATTCCCTCTTATACCCAGCGAAGCTAAAGGTAGTGCATGAGAGCACCACACACTTATTTACAGATGCATAATCTGCACTTAAGTATGCAAAACACATTTGCGGACCAGGTGCAAGACGGAAATCGCCGAGACTGGAGTGTGAATCTGAGCAACTTTGTGATAATAATTGAATGGTTGGATGTTATGCACACTGTGGTATCATTTTATGTGTCTCTCTTACTTTGCTTGAGTTGTACACTCCCCCCACACTTTCCTTTGCTCTATTTGCCTTGATTTGGGCTGGAGGTGGGGACTGAAGAGTGGCCCTATTAAATGCATGTGGTTGCTGGTTCGCACTATATTTCTTATGCCCTGCTGAGGTGGCAGTGGTCGACCCTGCGGCGGGGTAACCTTTTGAGTTATGGAGGTTCCCATGTGAGTGCAGCCACCCTGCGCAAACAGGGGTGTATGCCAGGAGCACCACGCCCCCATGGGGTGTCTCCCACTGTTTCTGTTTCTAGTTTACCAATACGCTATGCGTGTCTTTGTAAGGGATTTATCACAACCTGATTGGGGGGTTGGTGAGGGCGTTGGGGGGAGTTGGGGAGTTTGCTGGTTACTAAGGGTTGGTGTGGTAGAGGATTCTGTGCAACAAATGATGTGTACGTGGTATTGCTATGCTCATACTTTGTTGGTTTGTCCGGGGGCACTATGTCAGACAGGAGACTGGGACAGGTTGCATTGATAGAGGTACGAAATGGGAGGCGTTAAGTTGTGGACATGGAACATTAGAGGACTTGGGGACTACAAAAAGGCCAGACTGATGCATGGGATGCTCGCTAGACATAATGTGGATATATGTTTTTTGCAGGAGACACATATCAACTCCACTCCTTCACCTAGACTGAAACACTTTAGATGGTCACAGGTGTACTCTGCTATTTATTCCAATTACGCTAGGGGTGTGGCGATACTTGTCCGCAGGGGCCTGGACTGGAGGGAACATGACACTATACTGGACAAGGAGGGGAGATATGTTATTGCACATGGCTTACTACAAGGCAGGCCGCTAGTACTTGCGGCTATTTACGGCCCGAATGTGGATGACCCAGAATTTGTTCGGAATGTTTGGGCTAAAATCATGCTACTAGATTGTTCACAGATTGTCCTTGGGGGCGATTTCAACGTGGTGCTTAATGACTAATTGGATCGCAGAGGCATGGGCAAACCCACGCATGCTAGAGCTCGCCAGGCGATTCTTGATGTAATGGATGAGAGTCTGCTGACAGATGTGTGGAGGTCTAGACACCCCGGGGACACTGTGGGTACATGCATAACGAGCCAACATGCAGCCTGGTCCCGCCTGGACTATTGGCTGGTGTCTCCTGACGTGGCATCGTGGGCGGCGGAGGTGGACATACAGGCCAGATCACTCTCAGACCATGCCCCCTGCCTGTTGGAGTTGAAGGTACCCAATGCCCCTAAGAGAGCATTTTCCTGGCGCCTGCCCCCCCATGCACTCACTGACTCTGCCTTCACTGAAGAAATTAGAACGGATATTGTGAAATATTTTGAAGAGAATGAAGGCTCGGCATCCACTGAGGCTATAGTGTGGGATGCATTCAAGGCGGTCATTCGTGACCAGTGTATTTCTAGACAGGCCGGGGTGTTACAGGCTATTCGTCACACTCTGAAACAACTTGGGAGAGAGTTAAAAGAGCTAGACCTGGCCTTCTGCCGGGACCCCTCACCAGAGTTAGCAGGTCAGATGAAATTCAAACTGATTGCCTTTAATGAGGAAGCCCAACGAGAGGTTAAATTCCTGGGAAAACAAGCAGAGGCCCGCAGGTACGGGGAAGGGGATAGGCCAAGCAGAACCCTGGCGAGGCTGATTTTTCCTCGCTCGCAATCGCACTACATACACACCATCAGGAACAGCGAAGGGTCACTTGTTGTGAGGCAAGAAGCTGTGCTTGACACATTTGCCGAGTTTTACAAGTCCCTGTACACCACTAGGCAGCCCACAATCCCAGCTTCCCTGGAGAGCTTCCTGGACTCCATTGCCATTGTTTGGTTCAATGATCTCCACCGCCGGTATATGGATGTCCCTGTAACTGTCCAGGATATAACCCAGGTAATTAAGAACATGCCTGCGAACAAAGCCCCAGGCCCAGATGGTCTGACGACAGCCTTTTACAAGGCATATGCCGAGGAGTTGGCCCCCAAGCTTCATTCAGTCTTTGCTGAGGCCCTGGAGTTGGAGTCTCTACCAGACTCGATGCGTGAAGCCTTAATCATAACATTGCTGAAACCAGACAAAGACTGCCAGGTCCTCGACTCATACCGACCCCTTTCCCTGATCAATGTAGATGTCAAGATCTATGCAAAAATCATTGCGGACAGATTGCAGCCCTTGTTACCGATGGTGGCACTCCCGGATCAGTCGGGGTTTATACCTGGCCGAGCCACGTCACACAATCTCAGGACAATCTTTTCCGTTTTGCACTACTTACATCCCTCCATACAGGCTGCAGTAATTTTCTTGGACACCACTAAAGCGTTTGATTCGCTTGAATGGCCCTACCTGTTCAGGATTCTAAGTAGGATGGGCTTCAGCCCAATCTTCATAAATTTGATCAAGTTGCTGTACAATTCTACCAGGGCACGAGTGAGCGTGAATGGGCTTATCTCCAAGCCATTTGCCATATCCCGAGGGCCCAGACAGGGTTGTCCGTTATCCCCGTTGCTCTTTGCTATAGCCATGGAGCCCCTGGCGGCTAGAGTTCGACAGCATCATACTGCAAGAGGGATAGGCTTCAGTTCCCAAAGCCTGCTGATCTCCCTGTATGCAGATGACGTCACGCTGTATTTCATCAACCCAGCTGTGAACTTGAACCCCCTCTAAGAGAATTCGTCCGCTTTCAACTGGACCAAATCTGTCGCTTTTCCATTAACTGACACCACCCGGGAAACGCAATCTGACTACCCCCTGCGCTGGGAAACGGACGCAGTTAAGTACCTGGGAGTGTGGATCAGCCGCAACATACAAGATTTGTGGACTCTGAATTTTGGCAGAGCAGTGGACTGGTTGGAGGGAAAGGTGGAGATCTGGAACAAGCTCCCCTTATCTCTAGTCGCGAGAATAGCGCTAGCAAAAATGGTGGTTCTTCCCAAATTTTTGTATTTGTTTGTAAATATTCCAATACCCCTGACGGCGCCCTTCCATGCACGTGTACGAATGCTGCTGCTGACACTTGTATGGGCGGGTGGCCAGGCGAGGACATCTTGGGCGTTGCTTACACTCCCACTGCGACAGGGCGGCCTGGGGGCTCCTGACATGAAACTGTACTCACTATGTGCGCAGTCGCAATTTCTGCATTTCTGGGCTTTTCCCACTCCCTACCAGCCACACGTTGTGGTGGAGTTGGCCGCAGCAGCCCCGTCACCGCTGAGCGTGGCACTATATGGCAAGGTGTCTCGTCCATCAAAAGACGTGGACACTGTAGATATGCTCCGCTGGACGTGGCGCGAATTGCGAAACAGGGCAAAACTCACACTACTATACGCACCAGCCATTCCTTTGCGAGGAAACCTAATGATGCCCTGCTTGCGAGATGGGGGTGGAGTCCTTACACTTCGGGGGCAAACCCTACACACTTTTGCTGACCTTTACCCGAACGGCACCTTCAGGGATCCGGGGTCGGGCGGGGAGGGACAACCTGAGTCCTTCTCTGACATGTTCCTGTATCATACACTTAAGGAATCCTGTAAGGCACTGTGGCCACAGTTCCCAGAGGAACCACCGCAGCTCCTTGCGCTTCAAAACCTACTCTCGAGACCTTCTCCTAAGAAGCTTGTGTCTCGGTTATACAACTGCATGCAAGATCAATTCCCTATTACTGTGCCCTCTTCCATGCATGCGTGGAATGCTGACCTGGAGGTGCCCCTGTCGGAGGAGCAGTGGGAGTTCTGCTGCAGACAACTTAGGACACTATCGCCCAATTATAGGTTGAAATTGGTGCACTTAAAATATTTACATAGGTACTATCACACACCGCTGTCACTGCATCGCATGGGCCTAAGGGATGATTCTAACTGCTGGAAGTGCGGCTGCGAGAATGCCTCTTTTCTGCATGTGGCATGGGGCTGCCCTAAACTGGAGGAATATTGGTCGAGCATTTTCACTGCCATTAATCAAATACTGCACAGGAACGATGCGCCATCTCCACTTCTGGGGCTGCTGGGATGTGTTCAGGATACCCTACCCAAGCATAGGAAGCTACACGCGTTACTGCTCCTTTATGCCAAGAGACAGGTGGCGGTGCACTGGGGTCGTCGTGCACTGCCTACATTTGATGCATGGGTAAAGGATGTGACGTACGGTAATACACAGTTTGAACATTATTGGGAAACAATGCCCACTGCTTCCCGGCCTAGGGACATCTGGGAGCCTTTTACGCAGTGGTCACGGAACGTGCAATCTCCCCTGTCTCTGTGCAGTCGCTAGCAGGGGAGGTCTCTGATGATATGGGTTGACATCTTTTGACATGTGATTGTGCTCAACTGCAGTGGGCGCATGTTGGGGGCGGTGGAGCCATGCTTATTTCTTTGTGCCTGTGAATCTAAATGCCTTGCTGTACCTAACCCTTGGCCTGGTCACCCCCATGTATGTTTCTGCTCCTCCGTTTTTCAGACTGCCACGGACTATATTTATGATGTAGTTCTTGCTGCTCACTACAGGTCTGCTGTGTGGCGCCTTGCCAAGAGGCATAGATCCCCTAATACCAGAGACATTGTGCCCATCAGATGCTTCTCCTCTGCACCAGAGTTGGTTTTGTTGTTATCTTTGGGGGGGGGGGGGGAAAGGGTTTGTAGACAATGGTCAATCCGCACTGTTTGCTCTTTGTACTGTGGTGCCTATACACCTGCACTGTTGATTTGTTTCTTCACTTCCTCCAATGGTACATTTCATGTCTATTAACCCCAAAAATGTAAGACACATTGATTTAATACTATTACATATGCTCGCGGGCTGCATGTCTAAAACATGAACAATGATAATGCACTGTGCACTGTTTGCTAGTACGCCTTTGCTGTTGTATGCTTTGCTCTGATAGCGGCCAGCCTCAGGGATGTTGGCGCGACGCTGTGTAACCTTGACGGTCTCAAATAAACATCTTACACCAAAAAAAAAAAAAAAAACATAAGATTGATGCCCCCCACCTAAGGGTAAGAAGAAAACAAGTTACTTACCTGTAACAATGAACAAAAGCACACAGCAGCTGACCAAGGTTTCGCACATCCACTTCATCTGTTTCAGAATTATTTGGTGGTGCGGCTACTCTCACCATCCGCTGCCAAGGATGTATGTCTGACCAATAGTATATAAGAGCAGAGAGGCGCACACAATGAAGTCAGTAGTACAAGAAAGTCCAAGAAACATGTAGATCTTCTGTTCTTATTTCTAAAAGTATTCTTTATTTTCACGTACAACGGCACAGCCAACGCGTTTCATTCCCATTCGTGCCTTGGGAATTTCATCAGGGCATATACTAGACAATCTAGTCCGTGCGGTATTTCTCGAGATCGTTCCTCTTAGAGATCAGTTTAAAGGACGGTCACGGTAGGTCACAGTGTGCTCCTGAAGAGTGCTTTGTACTCAATTCCAAGTGGAATGATGATTCGAGTCCCCCGGATTGTCTGGTCACTGTCACTATGGCAAGTCAAGAAGGATAATGATTCCGGACCCCTTGGGGGGGCTCCAGAGCAGAGGGGGGGTCTGATCGCTCGGTAAGATAACCGGCTTCAGTGGGGTTGTAAATTGCGTAGTAATGCGACGGTACCTTTGATATGGTCTCCGTTCTCCGCCGCTCCTCCTCGTGGCATCCAGCATTCCACGAATCATTATCCTTCTTGACTTGCCATAGTGACAGTGACCAGACAATCCGGGGGACTCGAATCATCATTCCACTTGGAATTGAGCACAAAGCACTCTTCAGGAACACACTGTGACCTACCGTGACCGTCCTTTAAACTGATCTCTAAGAGGAACGACCTCGAGAAATACTGCACGGACTAGATTGTCTAGTATATGCCCTGATGAAATTCCCAAGGCACGAATGGGAATGAAACGCGTTGGCTGTGCCGTTGTACGTGAAAATAAAGAATACTTTTAGAAATAAGAACAGAAGATCTACATGTTTCTTGGACTTTCTTGTACTACTGACTTCATTGTGTGCGCCTCTCTGCTCTTATATATTACTTACCTGTAACTTTGGTTCCCCAGTATTGGTAACTTTCATAGATTCCCATGCTTTGTATCATTCCCCGTCATCGGAATGGGAGCCTCGGTAAATAGAAAATACCATAGTAGTAAGCACTAAGTGAAAAAATATGCCTAGGCCTCATCTCATTTTGTAGCTTATCCACCTCTTTTTGTAAAAGAGACCAAACTCTTGCAGTAGCCAATCAGAGCAGCCTCACCCCATAGAACCTTCCTGAGAGAAGCTCAGAGCCTCAGATTTTCGTAGCCGTTGTGAACAGCTATCCCACAAAACAATAAGACTGAGCTTTCCCAGGGGAGGCGGGTGGGCGCATGGGAATCTATGAAAGTTACCAATACTGGGGAACCAAAGTTACAGGTAAGTAACTTGTTTTCTTGCCCCAGTATTGGAACTTTCATAGATTCCCATGCTTTGTATCAGAGTAACTAGCAGTAAATAGAAAAAGCATATTTAGCAATTTGTGAACCTGAAAATGTCACACATATTTCTGATAAGAAAACTAGATACACATTAGAATCATAAAGCATGACAATAACACAGTAATACAAAATATGCAAACAGGAAGGCGGGATAGAAAGGAAAGCTCACCGACTTATTGGAAAAGGTTCCTCAAAACCGCCTGGCCCACTGCCGCATCCTCTTTCACAGAAGAATCCAAGCAGTAGTGGCGAGTGAAGGTGTGGACACTGCTCCATGTCGCTGCTCTACAAATGTCCTTGATTGGGACACCTGCGAATAGAGCTGTCGATGAAGCCATTGATCTTGTAGAGTGAGCACGAACTGCTCGCTGCAGTGGTTTTCCAGCTGCCTGGTGGCAAAAATGTATAGCACTGGAAATCCAGCAGGAAATACAGGCTTTAGAAACTGGACACCCCTTGCGAGGAGCACTGAAAGAAACAAAAAGCTGTGAAGATTTTCTGAACTGTCTTGTCCGCTCCAGGTAGAATTTCAGGCATCTGTGAATGTCCAAAGAGTGCAAAGTTCTTTCCGCAGGTGTGGAAGGCTGTGGAAAGAACGGTTTTAAGACCACTGGCTCATTTAGGTGGAATTCTGAGGGCACCTTCGGGATAAATTTAGGATTTGTTCTTAGGATGAGAACATTATTCTTGAATTGTAGAAAGGGTTCCTCAATTGTGAAAGCCTGGAGTTCACTTACTCTTCTAGCCGAAGTCAGGGCCAAGAGAAGAGCCAGTTTCCACGAGAGAAACTTAAGGTCAGTCTTATGAATATGCTCAAAAGGGGCTTTCATGAGATATGACAAGACTAAATTCAAATACCAGGCTGGTGGCGGCGGCCGGACTGGAGGAAAGACCCTGAATAAACCCTTCAGGAATTGTTTGATAATTCTTGCTGACCACAGGGAAGGACCTGAAGATGAACGTCTGAATCTAGAAATGGCAGCTAGATGCACTTTTACAGAAGACGGAGCCAATCCAGATTTTGCCAGAGAAAGTATGTAAGGCAAGAGTTGGTGCGGTGCAGAAGTATATGGGTGTAAACCTTCCTTCCGACACCAAACACAGAATCTCTTCCACTTAGCCCGATAGGTCTTGTTGGTACTAGGCGCACGGGCCTGGGCCAAAATGTCTCTACATTCCCCTGAGAGATTTAAACCTTGGAACTCTCGGAACTCAGGAGCCATGCTGTCAATCGCAGAGACTTCAAGTCCGGATGTAGAACCTGTCCGTGAGCCATTGTCAACAGTGTTGGAACAGGATGCAGGAGAACTGGCTGGTCCTGGGAGAGGAGGAGAAGTTCTGAGTACCAAAACTGTCTGGGCCATGCTGGAGCGATCAGAATCATCCTGCACGGTTCCACCTTGAGCTTGCTGATCAACCTCGGGATCAGCGGAATGGGAGGAAAGGCGTAAACAAAGGCGCCGGACCAAGCAATCAAAAGCGCATTCCCCAAGGATTCCCGATGGTGAACCCTGCTTGCGAAGGACTGGCATTTGGCGTTCTGGGGAGTTGCAAACAGGTCGATGGATGGTGTCCCCCATCGTGCAAAGAGCTCCTCCAGAACGGTCTGGTCCAGTTCCCACTCGTGAGAGACAGTTCTTTGGCGACTCAAAGCGTCCGCCCTGACATTGAGTGTCCCCGCTAGATGTTCCGCTGAAAGGGAGATATTGTTCTGGATTACCCAATTCCAAAGTGTCTGGGCTTCCCTCGAGAGGGTGGAGGACCTCGTTCCGCCTTGTTTGTTTATGTAGTGCATGGCTGTGGTGTTGTCTGTACGAACCAGCACTGCACGGTCGCGAATCCTCGGAAGAAAAGCTTGTAGAGCTAGACGGATAGCGAGAAGTTCCAGAAGGTTGATGTGGAACTTGACTTGGACTGGACTCCAATGGCCACTGACCTTCAGCTCTTGGAGGACCGCTCCCCATCCCTCCATGGAAGCATCTGTTGTCAAAACAATGGGAGATGGTGGAAGTTGGAACGATAAACCCCTGGAAAGATTGTCTTTCCGCAACCACCAGCCGCTTGCCTTTCTCATTTCCGGGGTAACGACAATCCTGTCGTCGAAGGAGCCTGTGACCTGACGCCATTGCTTGTCCAACTGTTCCTGCAGTGGACGCATTCTGAGCCTGCAGTGTGGAACCAATGGTATGCAGGATGAAATCGATCCGAGAAGCGATTTGTACTTGCGAACTGTCAGTGACTTTCGAGTTTGAAGAAGGCGGGCTGAACAAATCAGCTTGCTTTGGCGCTCCTCCGATGGAAAGGCTAGGCAACACTCTGTGTCCAGGATGGCCCCTAGGAACCTCGCTGTCATGGAGGGGCATAGAACAGATTTTTCTTCGTTGAGCCGAAGACCTAGTTGCTCGAACAGTTCTCTGCATGACGTGACTGCCTTGGACGCCTCCTGGAGCCTTCAGCAGCCAATCGTCCAGATATGGAAAAACCTGTATAGCCTGTCTTCTGAGAAAGGCTGCTACTGGAGCCAGAATCTTTGTAAAGATCCGCGGAGAGGACGGGAGACCAAACGGCAGTACTTTGAATTGAAAGTGGCTCTTGCCCACTGTAAATCGAAGATATTGCCTGTGAGCTGGATGAATAGGAACGTGGAAGTAAGCGTCTTCCAAATCTAGGATCGCCATGTAGTCCTCTGGATTGAGAAGGCGGAGGATGTCCTGAAGAGTGACCATCCTGAAGGACAACTTGACGAGATAAGTGTTGAGCTGCCGTAGATCTAAAATTGGACGCCACTTGTCCTTTGTCTTCCGAACCAGGAAGAACCTGGAATAGAACCCTTTCCCCTTCTGAGAAAGGGGTACAGGCTCTACTGCCCCCTTGGTGAAGAGTTGGTGGGCTTCGAGATGAAGGAGTTTGAGATGTTTGGGAGGAAAGGCGTCTGGCGCTCTTGTTGGAGGAAGGTCTTGAAACTCCAACGTGTGTCCTTCTTTGACGATCTGTAGGACCCACTGATCCGTTGTAATGACCATCCAGTTGTTGAGGCAATGGGCAATCCTGCCCCCCACTGGTGTTAATGAGGGAACAGGAACAGTGGAAAGAGCCACCTGGCCGCTATTGTTTCCTGGTGTTGTCTCTCCTTTGCTGCCCTTGACGTCCTCTAGGCTGTTGGCGAGAGAAAGATCCCCTCTGAGTGTACTGAGGTTTATATGTCTGGCTAGATTGTGAGCCGGAAGAGTAGCGATTCTGATTGCCTCCTCTATAAGTGGAGAATCCTCTACCTCTTGCTCCCCTGAAGGGTACCTTGCGATATTGCAATGTTCCTAAGGACTTGGCTGTATCGGTGTCCTTCTTTATGCCCTGCAGGGCGTCATCAACGTGTTTGCCAAACAGCATTTCTCCGTCGTATGGCAGATCCAAGATTTTATTCTGCACTTCCTCTCTGAACCATGTGGCCTTTAACCATCCTTGGCGTCGCAGAACAGCCGAACCGGCAAGTGCTCGAAATGCTGTGGTTGCTATATCCATAGCAACATCAATGACCTCCGAAGAGGCCCGCTCCCCCTCCAGCAAAATCTTCTTTACTTCTTCTTTAGAGGAATCCTGCAATTCCTCCACAAATGGAGCAAGGTCGCACCACATCTGGCGATCGTAACGTCCCAGAATTGCTAAAGCATTGGCTGCCCTAACAAGAAGACTGGCCATTGCTGAGAATCTTTTACCCACATTGTCCAGGCGCCTGCCCTCCTTATCTGGTGGTGTAGTTAGTGGTGTGGATGGATTTTTAGATTTGCTCTGGGCGGCCTGAGAAATGACCGAGTCCGGTTTTGGTTGACCAAGCAGACACGCCGGACTGCCATCTGGTGCTTTGTACTTTTTCTCTAGTCTTGGTAGCACCGGGAGGACTGTGGCCGGGTTATGCATAGCCTTCAGGCCCTCAGACCAGACATGCTCAATGATTGGTATGGACCGTACCGATTTCCTGAACGGTTCCTTAAAATCATATAAGAAACATTCTGATTGAACCGTGGTCACTGGGAGACCAAATCTTTTGGAAGCCCGTTCCATCAGGTTGTGAAAACCTCCCACGTCTGCTGGAGGCGAGGTAGCGTTATCTGGATCTGCGATGTCTGGATCCTGTGGGTCAATCGGATTCCAATCCACCTGTTGATCTTAATCAGGATCCACTTGTTGGTCCGCATCAGAAGAAGCAGTATCATCATCTGTATCATGCACCTGCACCACTTCTTGTGGGCGCTCTTCAGGCGCAGTGGTACACTCTTTTGGAGGCAAAGAGTGTTCTGCCACAGGCTGTAACGATTGAGGTCGGAGGACGCACTCGTTGAGTTTCTTGAGGAGTAGGGAAGCGCTTCCGGTAGTCCTGCAACATAAGTTGTAGATCCGTAATCAAACTGGATGGCATCGCCACCATCCCTTCTTGCACCTGACGTGAAGGCTCCTGCAAAGGCATTTGCCTGGTAGTAGTGTGCTCCTCCTCATAGTAATGATCAGGAACATAGTGTTGGTGTTCCATCTCTCCTTCCTCAGAACTAACATCCTGAACCTTAACCTGTAGGTCAGATGGGCTATACGCTTGTCCAAACTCACTAAAAGTCTCTTCATCAGAGTCGTCATCCAACAGAAGATTAGGTGGAAGTTTTTGAACCTGTCGCGGAGACGTCATCTCTGGCGTTATCAGCTTCCTTCTGCGCGAAAAAACAAGTTTTTCAGATGATTACGTCGTCGACGACATCGTCGACAGCAACTCTTTATGGGACTGCGTCGACGACGAAGATACTGCTCTCGTCGTCGAGGATTGCGTCGTCGACGAGCAGAAACTCATCGTCATCGTGGAAGGAGCGTCGACGGGATCGTCGACGAACTCGTCGTCAGCAGCATGGAAACAGGAGTCGTCGACACGGTCGTCGTCGACATCTTCCTCGTCGTCGTCATCGTCGTCGACGCCAACTTTGCTGTCATCGTCGTCGACGTGGAGATGGTGATTTTCGTCGACGACCAACAGGTATCAGGTCCCTTGAAAACCGTCGACGGTGCAGGCGTCGTCGACGAGCCCGTCACGAGGCAACTTTCACAGAGATGTCCTTTTTTACAGTCGTCGTCGACGTACCTGTGTTTTTAACCGTCGACGACCTCTGTTTCTTGTCCGAAATGACCTCCTGTACTGAAGTCGAAGGCTTCTTGACCCCTCTATCCTTCTCAGAGGGAGGTGAAGAGATAGTTGTAGTCTTTTTCACCTTTTTTGAGGGTTGTGACTCCTCAGGCTTACCCTGCCTCTCCTTTTCACCGTGGTGAGGAGATTTTAGGGAAGCAGGCCTGTCAGACCTATCAGAGGTCCCTGGTAAGGCCTTGTGAAGGGACTCGCCTGAAGTAGAAGGGGGAGACCTACCCCTCTTCTGAGACTTCTTAGATGACACCATCGACGAGGAGCACTCACTGTCTGAAGACACAATGTCCTTACGGTCCTTCATCTTCTGAAGCCATGTGAGGAGACGTCCTTCCCTGTCCCTCAAGGTCTTCGCTGAGAAGGTCCTGCAAATCTGGCAGCTTGTAGGTTTATGGTCCGGATTCAGGCAGTATATACAGTCCATATGTTTGTCATCGACAAACAACCTCTTTTTGGAGCAGGTAGCACAGGCTCTAAAAAGGGCTTTTTTCTCCTTGTCAGACATTACTGAAAGAAATCCAATTTGTTGAAAAAAGTAGTTAGAAAATTGAAGAAACTTAGCAGAGCTCAATGGAGACTCCCTTGCACAACGTGCGGTAGAAAATCTGAGGCTCTGAGCTTCTCTCAGGAAGGTTCTATGGGGTGAGGCTGCTCCGATTGGCTACTGCAAGAGTTTGGTCTCTTTTACAAAAAGAGGTGGATAAGCTACAAAATGAGATGAGGCCTAGGCCTATTTTTTCACTTTATGCTTACTACTATGGTATTTTCTATTTACCGAGGCTCCCATTCCGATGACTGGGAATGATACAAAGCATGGGAATCTATGAAAGTTCCAATACTGGGGCAATTCAGCCTTACACTTCGCAGCGCACCCTGATGTCCTCTACCCAGCGCTTGATCTCGACTCCGAAGGTCACGCTCTCTCAGGTTGGGGGTAGATCTTTTCAAGTAGTAGCATCCAAACTCTGGAATAGCCTCCCTCCCCCACTGCGACAGATCTCGGACCTCCTAACTTTTAGGCGGAATCTGAAAACGCGGCTTTTCCAGCTCTGGGCCTTTCCGACTCGGTGGCAAGGGTGGATCTCTGTCTGTTATGGTGGTCAATTTATCTCAGCGCCGGGACACTCCGAGGAGCAGCCGCGCGCTTTATAAATTCCATATAACATAACATAACATAGGGGAGGATAGTGGTAGTGGAGGCTAGGGTGATGGTGGTGATTAATGTGGTGGTGGTGGTTAAGATAGGGTTATGGTAGTGGGGGTAGTGGTGGTGGTTAGGGTGATGGTGGAAGGGTGGTAGAATGGTAGCCGCAGGGCAGTACTATGGTGGCGGTAGGGTGAGGGTGTTGGTAGCAGATGGTGGTAGGCTGGTTAGAGTGGTGATGGGTAGGTGGTAGTTGATGGGATGGAGGCAGTAAGCGGTGTGGTGGCAATAGGATGTTGGTAGAGTGATGTTGGTATGGTTGTGGTAGGGTGGTGGTGGCAACGTCGTGCTAGCAGTAACTGAGTGGTGGGTGTGGTTGGTGTTTGTATTTGATGTGCCTGTGAGAGTTTGTTTAGGTGTGTAGGAGCCCTTATTTATCCCCAAACAAATATAATCCCAGCAATACTTTTCCAAAAGCATACATGAAATATTATAAATAGGGCAAAAGGAAATATTGAACAAAAGGTAACCTAAAGGGGATAATTTGCTGATATCCGCTCATAGAATTTGAACGATGAGACATTAAGTGCTGTGAGGCCCAGTTAATGTTACATGTGCCAAGCAGAAGAAGAAATATAAATGTACTTATATAGAGATCGAATTGTATATCTAATCCTCCACCTATACACACTGTGCCACCTGAAAGAGGGTCATGCACTTTATACACCTCAGTGACATTTGAAATACCACATTGTAGTAAAAGAGCCACTCTTGTGGTTTGGCACACTATGATGACCCTCAACTACCACCATTTCCCCTGACTTTAGTGTGTTATTTTACCCTAACCTTAATGTAGGATGGCCCTGCATATGCCTGCTTCCCTTCTGTTCTGTAACCTTATTGTCTTTTAGTGGGAATTGTCATAGAATAGAACAGTACACTTATACTACAAGTGCTTACTATTGGCTTTGACATGACTTTATATCATCTTGTTCTCGGACTTTGACTATTGGCTTTGGCATGGTCTCATGACGCGACCTGTAATGCACTGCCTTTTAATGGTGTATTGTGTGTCATTTTCGAGTCACTTTGCTCGTTTTTAGCGCTATTTTAAAATTGTAATTTTTTCACTCTGTATTGCAGACAGCATTCTTTCAGCCTACCTGCACTCATTTTCGCATCATTTACACGGCTCTATCGGCCGTTTTGGGGCTTTATGAAGGGCTAGGAAGTTCCTTTCACGGCGGCCATCTTTGTGAGGGCAAGAGCGGTGGGAGCGCTCTAGTGTCCCCCATAAAAGGAAACAGCTGTCTCCCGCGCTAGCGGTCGCGTTTGCGGGAGCACCGTCCCTAGCGCCGGAGTCTGGCCTGAGTCAGCCCGTCTGCGCCGTCCGCGCTAAGGCCGCGCCAGGCGCCAGACCCCCTGCTATTCCGGGGTTGTAACCTGCATGGTAAGATGTGCTACTCCAAGCAAGAGTTACTGAATCTTCAGCATCATACCTGCACTTGTACCAGGCGGAACCCAGCTCATATCCTGCACCCACTGCCACACCCTTCTAAGTTATGTACCCTCACTACATTAAAACCAAGACCTCCTCAATCCACACAGACGACCCTCAGGATGGGACACCTCAATGTCAGATCGATGCAGAAGCATCATCTAGACATACATGATCTCCTAGCTGACTACTCCCTTGATGCCTTGTTTATGACCGAGACGTGGCTCCATGACGACATGGACTCGGTCATCAACCTGGCCACTCCTATGGGGTTTACAACATGTACCGTAAACAGAAATTCAAGAGGGGGCGGACTTGCACTCATAGCTAAATCGCACCTCGCCTGCCAATTAATCAAAGCTGATATTAGGGGCAGCGAAAGTGCTAGATTTTCCATTAAAGCCAACCCTCAATTTTGCGCAACTGGCCTCTTGATTTACAGACCCCCTGGCGCTGACACTCCATTCATCAACTCGCTCCTACAGTACCTGGGCACTAACATCACTAAAACTTCCAATTATACGATCATAGGTGACCTTAACCTACACCTTGACCGGGACACGGAGCCCAAAATCTCCTCCTTTCTTCCGGATCTTGCTGCCCTCCAGCTTAATCAACTTGTGAGTGGCCCCACCCATAGAGCGGGACACCTCCTTGATCCCATCTTTTCCAACATCGAGAATGGAACTGCCGGTACACCTATTCCTATGGCGTGGACAGACCACCATTTGGTGATCATGACAGTCCCTTGCAAACCCGCCCCCGCATCTGCACCCACCCCTCAAGTTCAGAAGCGTCTGTGGAGAAAACTCCGCCTGGAGGAGCTTCATAATCTCCTAAGGACTAATCCCCCTCCCCTGAGTGATGACATTGACCTAGGATATGACCAGTTCTGCCACTGGATAACCCAAGCATTGGACTCCCTGATTCCAGTTAAATGGGTCAAGGCTCGTGCCCATGCGGCTAGCCCCTGGTACAATTCAGAATTAGCCACCCTGAAAAAAGAATGTAAAAAGGCGGAAAGAGGATGGAGGAAAAATTATGACACCAACCTCAAGCATAACTATGTTCAATTACAAAAAACCTATCATCGTCATGTCTGTAGAACAAGGGCGACGTATTATGCCACTGAAATCAACAGTGGCACCAACGCCGCTAAAACTGTTTTTAAAATTCTAAAAGACCTCACTGCAAAAAAAACCACCATTACTGCCGTCACCTCTCCAGACTTATGTAATAACATGGCCAATTTCTTTACCAACAAAATAAAGAAAATTTACGAGACCTTCCCTTATTCCCCCCAGATTTCCGTTACTTCGTTACTTTAGACCCCAGTAGGCCCTGTCTTTCCTACCTCCCCTCACTAGAACGTGAGAGTTTCCAAAAAATCTGTAAAAAAATAAAATCTGGCTCCCCGGCTGACCCCCTAAAACCCGAGACCTTTTGTGCAGCCAATGAGCTTGTCACGGAACCGATACGGAACATCATTAACCTGTCTCTCTCTACGGCTAAAATTCCCTCTAAATGGAAGCAGGCATGGGTATCCCCCATCTTGAAAAAGCCCACCCTGGACCCCACCCTTCCTGAAAATTTTCGGCCCATCTCACTTCTCCCCTGGCCAGCTAAAATCATAGAGGCACACGTCAACACCACCCTCACCAACTTCCTCATAACCAATAACATTCTGGATGACTCCCAACACGGGTTTAGAGCTGGTCACAGCACCGAGACAGCCTTGCTTAGTGTTACAGAGGACCTCCGTACCATTCTTGACACCGGCGGAACGGCAGCACTGATCCTGTTGGATCTCAGTGCTGCCTTCGACACGGTGTCACACGAGGCCCTCTTGGTGAGATTGGAGGAAGCTGGAATCACAGGTACGGCCCTGGGATGGTTTAAAGACTTTCTTGCCAACAGATCCTTCAAAGTCTCCACCCCCCCTTACATCTCTAAAGAGCACAACATTGGACAGGGGGTGCCTCAAGGGTCATCACTGAGCCCCACCCTGTTCAATGTTTACGTCCGACCTCTAGCAGAAGTGGTTAAACAGAGTGGTCTGACGTTAGTATCTTACGCAGATGATACCCAGTTGGTGGTAGCTCTCAATGGTAACAACGGTCTGGAGGCTCATCACTTCAAGCAGACCCTTACTGACATCACCAACTGGATGACGGCCTATTTCCTCCAGCTCAATGCAGGGAAAACGGAGATACTGCTCTTGGGGAAAAACACCGCATCCTGGGGCGATAATTGGTGGCCTGATACTTTAGGCCAACCTCCTGAGCCCAAGGAATGTGTAAAAAACTTGGGAGTCTGGGTCGACTCAGCATTGAAATTCACTCACCACACCAAAAAAGTCGCAGCCACCTGCTTCGGCATCCTGCGCAATCTAAGACCTATTCTGAAGTTCTTCAACTGTCACACCCGCCAGGTAATTGTCCAAGCTACCATCCTCTCTAGGCTGGATTATGCCAGCTCCCTCCTACTGGGCGCTAACCTGGCGGAAACTACCAGACTTCAGAGAGTGCAGAATGCTGCCGCCAGAGCGTTAGTAGGTCTCCCCCGCCACTCCTCAGTGGCTGGCGCTCTGAAAAAACTACACTGGCTCCCGGTGGGAAAAAGGATTCAGTTTAAGGCACTTTGCCTTGCCTTCAAAATCCTTAAAACCGCCTCCCCCTCGATGTTGCGCCCCCTCCTGACGGAATATATTCCTGGGAGGTCACTTCGTTCAGAAGGACAACATCTGGTGGTCATTCCCCGTACCAATCTAGCCAGAATGGGCGGTCAATCCTTTAGCCTGCTCGCTGCCAAGCTCTGGAACAGCCTCCCGGAAACTATCCGTGGCATGCAGGACCTTCTGGCTTTCAGGAAAGCCATCAAAACCCACCTCTTTCAGTAACCGCACCTCTTCCCTTCTGGTGCTTTCTTCTTTTTCTGTCTTTAGCTCTGCTCGCAGCGCCGGGACGCCCCTTTGCAGGGGCAGCCGAGCGCTATACAAATCCCAATAACATTAACATTAACATCTTACTTTCTGACTTTACCTTGCTTCTGCGTGCACAGAATTAGGAGTTCTTACTATTGGTTTTGACATGACCACATGTCTGATTTTGCCTTGCTTCTGCCTACACAGCACTGCTTGCGATTCATATTCAAAGCCCTCCTGCTCCTCATCGACCAGAGAGAACTGGATATTATCTGTGGAATGTGCATACTCTGCCTCGGAGCCATAATACGGGGCCTGGCCAGCCACTGTTTTTGGCCTTGACACAGTTTGGTACTAGCCAGCTTGGTTCTTTCTAATGAGAAAGAGAGCGCGGTTTGCTAGAAGCTTCGCCGCACATTGAATAGTATTAAAGCTGGAGGCTTTGGCAACCCAGGCGGAAGTTCACCACAGAGTAGACGTACTGCTGTGACGGTGTCGGAACTTGGGACCCAGCTGTTACATCTTCCTGGGCTGTTGAAAGGGCTTCCCCAGCTGATGATGAAAAGAATGTTGCAAAGTCAGTTGGTGAGGTGTGTATGTGATCAAGGCTCCAAGGAGCCGAAACGTTATGGCGGCAGCACTGAAAAAAAAATTTGGCATCCAAATATCGTGGTCCGTGTCTGTCCCTGCTTGTTGCTGGGAAGTAAGGCTACAGCGTGACGTGCCGGATATATATATATATATATATATATATATATATATATATATATATATATATATATATATATATATATATATATATATATATATATATATATATATATATATTTATTTATTTATTCTACTCTCTTAACTGTACATATTGCATTTTATTCCAATGGTTTATTTTATTGTAGGTAATTGGCATTAGAGAATCTGCATTGATTGATATATTTGGCCTACCTTTTTGAACATTTTCTTAATCTGTGATAAATGTTACATTAATAAACTTATGCGTGTTCTATTCCATGCATTTGGATTTGTTTTCTTGCCCCGCCATAAGGGAATGCTGCGTAATTGCCTGGTCTTTTGGGGGTGCTGTGCAAAGTGTACTATTTAAAAGGTGCAATGGTGAAAGGTACCTCACCTTAAGGGAGTGTTGAGTTTTACCTCCGTCTGAGGGGAGTGTTGAGCTATTGGGTGTGGCTTGAATGTGAGCAGCCATATTCATTACACACATTTGCCTCATTAGCCCAACCATCAACATGCATCAGCTACTTGCAACATGCATCAGCACCAGATTGGATTGTGGGCTTTGTAGTCTTGCTTGTGCCTTTTCAATGAGCAACTCCACATTCACGGGACACAAAGTGCATCCTATTAAGAAGGCAGTTCTGTCTCAAGGATCCACATGTAATGCCCCCACTTGGAAGCTACAGGCAAGGCATATGAATGTCTTGGGGGTTATGCATTCGTACCTACGAGTTAGCAGGTGGTTAACCAGCAGGTTGCTTTATGGCTGTCACAGATACCTAGGGACAACCAGTCATTGTAAATGTTTCTCCTATCTGACTCCAACTTAATTTTAATTTAATTTAATGGTTTTGTAAAGCGCGTATTAACTCCGAAGAGCATCCCAGCGCTGATCTGCTTCTCCAGGGGTTTTGGCCAACTAGTGGGATTTATATTTGCGGGAAAAGGAAGGTCTTTAAGGTCTTTCTGAACTGGAGATAGTTCGGTTCTGTCCTAAGTTTTCGGGGTAACTGGTTCCATCGTTTCGCCGTGTGAACCGAGAAGCGACGGCCACCGGTCTTGGCTTTTCTCACTCTAGGGACTGCAATGAGATTTTCTGCATTGGACCGGAGATCCCTCTCTGCTTTGTATGGGATTAAAAGTTCTTTCAGAAGAGGGGGACCGTTGTTGTTGAGTGTTTTGTGGGCCAGACAGAGGGCTTTGAACAAGACCCTTTCTCTGACTGGGAGCCAGTGGAGAGAGTTGAGGGCTGGCCTGGCGGAGGATCTTCCAGGTGTGCCCGTGAGTAGGCGGGCTGCGGCATTTTGGACTTTCTGCAGTGAGTTCAAGGTGGCTTCAGGGGCTCCCAAGTATATAGCGTTACAGTAGTCTAATCTTGCCAGGATTAGACCCTGGATGAGGAGCCTCCTTGCGGTCTCTGGGAGCAGGGGAAAGATCTTCCTGCAGGCTCTGAGTAGTCCAAAGCATGTCCCTGCGGTTCTCTTTGCCTGGGTTCTAAAACTCATGTCTTTCTCAATCCACACACCAAGGCTCTTGACCTCTTCCTTGGGTGCGGGAGGGTCCCCTAGGCACCTGGGCCAGAGGTGAGATGGTAGAGAGGGCCCATTGTGGCCCATCAGGAGGATCTCAGTCTTGGACCCGTTCAATTTTAATGAGGAGAGATTCATCCATCGGTGGACTTCGGAAAGGCAGCTGTGGAGGTCGGATGGGGCGCGGTGAGGGTGGGAAAGGGTAACGACCAGCTGAGTGTCGTCGGCGTAGTTGATGACTGACACGCCGTACGAGCTGACCCTCTTCTCCAGTGGGGCCATGTACACGTTGAAAAGTATAGGGCTCAAAGATGAGCCCTGTGGCACTCCACACCGGAGGGGGATGATGGATGAGCAGCTGTCGTTTTCCCGCACCTGGAAGGAGCGTCCAGTCAAAAAGGATTCTAGCCATTTCAAGGCCAGACCCTTTAGTCCGATCTCTCCCAGTCGGTGGATTAGGGTGGGATGGTCTACAGTGTCGAAGGCCGCACTGAGGTCTAGGAGGATCACTGCCACTGATCCTCCTGTGTCCAGAATGCTTCTGGCCTTCTCCACTGCTGTCAGGAGGGCGATGTCAGTGCCCTGACCTGGACGAAGCCCTGTCTGGGAGGCCGCTAAGAGGTTGTTGCTTTCTAGGTAAAGCGATAGTTGTTTATTTACCAGCTTCTCTGCGATCTTGCTGTTTCCAGGGAGAAGGGATATGGGCCTGTAGTTGGCGAAGTCCTGCGGATCTAAAGAGGGTTTTTTCAGCAGACCTTTGACTGCTGCCGCTTTCCAGCTGGGGGGGACAATGCCCTCTGAGAAAGAGGAATTGATCAGGGCCGTGAGGGGGGGGATGATGGTATTTGACACTTTTTTTAGGAAACGGAGGGGGGCAGGATCAAGGGGAGAACCACTGTTAATTGCGGCCAGCGTAGCTCCTACTTCTTCCGTTGTTACGGGCCCGAAGGTGTCCAGGGAGGGTTGGGGGGCTGGCGACAGTGGAGGATTGGCGATAGTGATGGTAGGATCCGGCTGTGTGGGGTCATGTTCGGGGGGGGGGTATGGTTAGGAGAATGTTTTGAATCTTCTCATCGAAGAAAGTGGCTAATTTTTGACATTTGGTTTCAGCTGCTTTGGGATCGAGGGGTTTGAGTGGGGGGTCGGGGGCGTGGAGTAGTTCTTTTAGAACTGAGTAGGTTTCATGAGCCGAACAGGCCGCGTTTTTAATTCTGTCCTCGTAGAAACTAGTTTTGATGCTACGGAGCTCTTTTTTATAGGATTTTACCGCGGCGCGGAATGCTTCTTTCCGTTCCTCGGTTTTTTCCTTCCTCCAGATACGTTCATATCTTTTGCAAGCCTTACGTAGCAGATTGAGTTCCGGGGTATACCAGGGTGAAGGATTAACTCTCTTGATGTGTCTAAGAGAGTGGGTTTTGGGCAGGATGGCGTCAAGCGATTGGGTGATCCAGGTACTGAATTTTTTGTCCCCTACTAAGGTGTTATTGGGGGGATGAGGAACGTTTTCTCGGAGTTTGGCTGCCCAGACGTCTGGTTCCAATTTTTGCCATTGTCTGGAATACGTTCTGATTTTTGGGGGTGGCAGGGGCACAGTAATAATGTCCCATACTAAGGGAACCAAAAAGTGGTCCGTCCAGGGAAGGGGGATATGGTCAAGGGATCTAAGGATGGGGATGTTGGAAAGAATGGGGTCAAGCAGTTGCCCTTTTTCGTGGGTGGCCTGTGGGTTTTTAAGATCTAGGCCCATTGAGGTGAGATCCTGGAGTAGTTCATTGGCCGGTTTGTCGTCTGGGTCCACTAAATGTACATTGAGGTCTCCTAATAATAGGTAGTTAGTTGTAGACGTGCATTTGACGGAGGTCTGGTCAGCAATTTTGGTCGGAAAGTCCCCTAAATTGCCTGGTGGGCGATATATCAGCGTTCCTGATATCGAGGTGTCAGGGGAGATTGTAATGGTATAGTGGCAGCTTTCATAACCCTTGATGTTGCCATCAGAGGTCCAACAATGACGAAATTACATTATGTGCGAGTTTGTTTGCCACAACCCTCACATGATGGGCTTGTTTTATTTAAAATTGGATTTGCCTCAGTAGGGCCCCGTGACTTTTACTCGCACTAATTTTCGTACAGCGCAGAGAGGGATATGAGAGTTTAATGGAGAAAACCATAACACGGAATGTAAGTGGCCTGCAAACACATGCACCCTTATGGAGTGCTTCACCTATCTATACTAATATAATAAAAAGAGAGCCCAAACCTTTGAGGCGTGTAGTCTTAGGAACCACAGCACCAATCACAGCACACAATACTGCATTGGAAAGGGCAGTTGCAACAGAAGGACATAGGCTATGTAGACGCCCACCATATACATTTAAAAGGTAAAAGAATAGTGCCAGCAAAGTAGTCCCTTGTGGGCGTGTTTGCGTTGTGCTTTGGGCGTGTGCTGTGGGCGTGACAAACGCTGGGGGCATGTGGTACGTTCCGCCCTTCATGCCATGTCTCATATCGTGTGCTGTGGGCGTGTGCTGGGGGTGTGGGCGTGTGCGGGGCCGGGATTACCGAAAAAAAGCGAACTTTGTGCCCAATATTTCATTGTTTTTTCTTCCCAGGTTCTGTACATTCCAGCTCTGGGTGTCCACCCTGCTCCCTTTAAATACCCCTGCACCCCATAATCATAACCCACCCTTACTCCTTAAAATACCCCAACACCCTTAATCACAAACCCATCTTAACCCTATAAATATACCCTGTACCCCAAAACCCAAACCTATCCCTAAACCCTAAAAAATAAACATTATATAAAATGACTCAACCTTAAAATTAAAACCCAGGTCCCGAGAATTAAAAAGACCAAACTTTGCTATCCTATTTCATCCTTTCTTTTCTAAAGGAAAACCTGCTTAACAGTACTACCCTGACATGTTATGTACAGATTGCATTTATAGATGTATATACATTTCTTCACTTTGATTCAGTCCATTCGGGGTTGGGGAACGCAAGTTTAAGATGTACCTTGATTCTCTCGGTCGTAAAGTTCTTTCTCTGTCCCTGCCTCTCGTTGTCTTCTTCACTGTGTCAATGCCATAGAAACTCAAAGATTTCCAGTTGCTATCCTGATAAGTTTCCATGTGTTTGGCAACTGGATTGCTCCTGTCATTATGTACAGTTGCCCGGACATGTTCTAAAATACATTTTTTCATTTCACATATGGTCCTTCCAACATATTTGAGGTGGCAGGGGCATTAAATTACATAAACCACGTATTGGCTCTTGCATGTGATTAGTTCCTGTAGATTCCACATCTTCCCGCTTGCCAACATTACATTTTGGGTGTTTTTGGCAATTTGACACACCTTACAATTGTAGCATTTCTTGAAACCCCTACTTTGTAGCCAAGTTTTATTCTTTTCTTAATGAAAATGACTGTGTGTCAAACGATCTCTTAAATTAGGGGCTCTCTGGTATGTTACATGTGGTGCGTTACCCACAAAGGTTCCAACAGTGGTATCTAGTTTCAAAATTTTCCGATTCTTCTTCAGTATTCGTCTTATTTGAGTGGATTCCTTTGAGTAGGTTGTTATGAATCTTATTGGTTCTTTTTCACTTTTTGTGATGGAATCTACTGAGGTTTGATTTAATAGTGAATTTCAATTTTTTTCATTACCTCGTTCCCATCCTTTATTTATGTGTGTTTTTGAATACCCTCTCTTTGCGAATCTTTTTGAAGTTGATACACTCTGTTCAACCCATTGAGTTTCCTCTGAGCAAATTCTGCGCAGTTTGAAAAATTCGCTGTATGGGATGTTTTGGAATAGGCATTGCTAATGGAAGCTACTGGCATGCAATGTTGCATTAGTCGCTGTCATTTTTCTATGCAACGTTGTTTGGATTTGGTTGGTCTCAATGTAGATTTCTGTATCAAGAAAGGTGACTCTTTTTTCACTTATATCATATGTGAATTTAAAATTTGCGGGCGTTTTATTTAAGATTTCAAAATATTCCTTAAATTCAATTTCCGAACCATCCCAGGTGATAAGGAGGGCGTCGATGAACCGCACCCACAGTATGGTTTTGTTCAAAACCATGTCGTTCTCTGCTTGCCATGCCCATTTTTGCTCCCACCACACCATGGTGAGGCAGGCAAAGCTCGGACTAAAAGAAAAGCCCATGGCTGTGCCTTTGGTTTGGGCAAATATTTCTTCACCAAAATAAAAAACATTCTGGCTTAAACACCGTCTTATCATTTCCTCCAGCATCTTGTTATGTTGGGTAGAGTGAATGTTGCTTTCACTCAGGAAGAAGTTACAAGCTGAGATGCCAATTTACATGATCAATGTTTGTGTATAACGATATGACATCCATCGTTATTAATTTGTACATTGGTAACCAGGGGGTTCCATTGAGGTGTCTTAACAGGTCAGTGGTGTCTTTGATGTAAGAACTTAATTTTGAAACAAAAGGTAACAAAAAATAATCAATATAGTTGGCCATAGGTTCAAATAGGGATCCGTTCGCAGAGACAATAGGGTGTTCTGGTGGTCTAGTGCAATTTCTGTGTACTTTAGGTAAGAAGAACATAGTGGCAGTCACAGGATGTTCCACTGTCAAGTACTTCCATTCATCATGGTCGTCCAATCCTTAATGCAGCCAATTTTTAAATGTTTTCTCCAGTTCTATTTTCATACTCGCTGTTGGATTCAGTGATAACTTTTCATAATAAGTTGTATCGCTCAGTTGTTCATAAGCCACATGTATATAGTCTTGTTTATCCCAAATAATGATGTTAGCACCCTTGTATGCCATTTTCATTTCAATTTTATCATCTTGACTCAAAGTGGTTAAGGCTTCACGTTCTTCCGGCTTTAAGTTATCCAAGTATCTTTGTTTCTTCAGTTTGTAAATGTCTTGTATCACTGCCTCATGAATGGGGTCTATTCTATTCCCAGGTGGTATTTGTGGGTAGAAATGAGATTTAGGTTTCTTGTGACTTATTCCTGCTACTAACTGTATACAAGCCTCGTTTAGAGCCACATGTTCGGATTCAGTTGTCACATTCAAATGTATTAATGTCAAGTAACTCTCTGAATCCCTCGCCAATAAAGAGGAGCTTGGTGTTGTCTTTGTTAACTGCTGTTTTTTGCTTCTTATTTCTTTTTCCTTTTCTTTGAATACTTCAGCCAATTTGATTTTTCTTATATATTTATATAAGTTGATCCTCGTTTGTGCTAAGTCCATATGTGTGCTTGGACAAAAGTTTAGACCTTTCTTCAATAAGGAATTTTCTGAATCTGTGATTGGTCTACATGAGAAGTTTATTACCGTCAATTCCTGTGTATCCTCTAGAATGTTTTCTTCAGCCTCATACTACGTGTTGTGGCTCCCACTCTTTCTCCACCGGAAGCCCCTCCCTCTTCTTGTCTGTTTGTGCGTTGTCTTCCCGTGCCTCATCCACGTCCTCTTTGGTTTTGCGGCTGAAATCCCCTCGTCTGCTCCCATTGGCGTTGCTGCAGGACCAGCCGCATATCCCCTAAAAAAAGACTGCTTTTTTGGCGCATTTTCTCCGTCAATCCGTAGAGACAAGTGAGGACATGCTATCTGAAGTACTCGCATAGTTCCCAGTATGATCTTGTGGTTTCAGAAGGCCATATTTCCGTGCATATTTCCGTGCATAGGTGAAGATTCTCCCTTCACTATAATCTTCCTTATCCAGTTGAAACTTAATTCTATTACGATTTTGCTCTGATTCTTCATGTAGCTCAATTTGTTTCTCTAATTCAAGCTTGAACTTTTTCATGTCTGGGGATAGGTCCATTGTTGATAATTCCTTTTCCATTTCCACAACCTGAATTTAGATTTTTTGTAGCACGATCTCAATGTGCTTTATCAGAATGTTCATTAATCCTAACGAGGAGTTTAAAATGTAGTCGCCCCATTCCTGCGAAAGTTCATTGCTTGAGTCTTGGTGGCTTGGCATTAAATGAATCCTCAGACCTCTCGGTACTCTTTGTACTTCGATATTTTTTTTTAAGTGGTTACCTCCCACCACTAGTTGATTTCTTTCTTAGATAACTTCTCCCATGTCTTCAATTTTGTCTTTACATCCGATTTTTTATGTGTCCTAGGATCAGTTCCTTCTGCCACTTCTGTTTCAAAAAATTCCGGTGTTTGTAACAATGTCAGTCTTTTTGCCTCTCCGGATTCCATAATGTTTTCCTATTTGGAGTTCCATTTCCGCTTTGTTAATAATTTGGAATTTGTAAACTTTGAAACCTCTCTCGTCGCTGTAACTTGTGCATCGATGGTGCTCACTCTTAATCGCCCCTCGGTTTCTGATGAAACCCTGTCAAGTAGGTAATCTTTATTTGAGCCCCAATGTCACTATATGTCACGCGCTGACCAACGTTCACCAAGTGTAATTTCAAACAATAATCACATTCTTTATCCTTTTGCAGCTCGCAGGCCCACGGGCGCTTACCGGTCTTCGCAGCCAGGACACAGCGTCTTCCACCCTCCGGTTTCGAGCGCATCCTCTCACCGAGAATCCAGTCGGCATCTCGCTGCCTCTTCTGCCGTACGGTATCCTTTTTAGGTTTCGCCTAAGTGAAAGCCTGCGCACTGCGCAGGCTTTTCACGAAGGTGAAAACCTAATGAGAACAGTAGAGTGGCTTTGGGATTCGCCCTCTGTTCCATTGTCTAGCTCCATAAATGGAGGCTAGCCATTGGAACAGAGATCTGTCCGTCATGGCCGGACCAGATTCGTGGGCGTTCCCGCGATTTCTTCCCTCTCCACCCTTTTCGCATCGTCATCGCGGCCGTGGGAAGGGTTTATTTTTTTTTGCCGTCCTGGTTTGTTTTGCCCATTCTGCGGCCGACTGCCAACGGAGGAAGTCCAGGTTAGTGCCTTTTGCCGTTCCCTCCCCCCTCCCGCTGTCCGTGTGCCTGCCCGCCCCCCTCCCACATCTTGCTCCCTGCCGTGTCTCAGTGAAAGACCAGTCTAAACTCCGCCCTCCCCTTCCTTGCACACACCGAAGCCGATATTAGTGGCAGCTAGCATAAAGGAGTCTTTATACCGGCTGCAGGGCGGACTGTGTGCCGTCCTGCTGCCGTGCATCCGCTCCCCCACTCCCCGAGCGTGCTGAATGCTGAAAGTGTGTTTGCTTTCCTCTGAAGGTTGCTAGCTGACCTGCAGGTCCGCGGCAGGAGAGGGGGATGGAATACCCGGACGGCCGTAATTAGACCCGTGGGCGAAGTACAGTGCTGCTCAGGGAAGTTTCAACTGAGTCCAACAAACTGCCTCTAGGTAGGTGGCGTAGATATTTTCGTTCCGTTACCGTGTATACTAACAGCCTGATTCATCAACGGGCCGTTTTGCGAGCCCCTAATAGCGAATCATAGCGATTCGCTATGAAGAACTCGCAAAACGGTAATCATGTAGGAATCGCATAATAAAATGCGATTCCTACTGATTCCTTATTTGCGATTAGCAAATTGCTAATCGCAAATAAGGAATAACTCGCCATTCATTCCTATGGGCCAAAAGGCCCATAGGAATGAATGGGGAGTATTCCTTATTTGCGATTAGCAATTAGCTAATCGCAAATAAGATTGCGATTTGAAGGGTGCCAGGGGTGTCCACAGGACACCCTGTAGCACCCCTCAAATGAAATTTCACACAGGTGTTGCACACACACATGTCCAAAGGACATGTGTGTGTGTAACATGCAACTCAGAAAAATGCATTTAAATGCATTTTTCTGAGTTTTCGCAATTTACCGCGAGGTCTGACCTCGCGGTAAATTGCGGCAAGAAATTGCGAATTCGCAAATTTAAATTGGATGTTGAATTGCATTTAAGGAATCTCTAATAGAGATTCCTTAAGTGTAATTCCTCGCACATTTGCGACATCGCAATTAGCGATTTTTGCATTTGGGATGCTGAATCCCAAATGCAAAAATCGCTCTCGCAAAGGGCCGGATTCTCAGAATCCGGCCCCTTGCGAGCGCAATTTAGGTTCATGAATCGGGCGGTATGTGCTTTATATTAAACCTGTACAATCTCTGCGTTATTTCTGTTTTTAACCTCAGTGTGAGCTTGTCATCTTTGGTTCATTCAATTAATGTAAAGTATGCTGCGTAGTCTTGTTCATAGCTCTGAGTGCAGTTTTACTGCACAAATTAAACGTACGTGGACTGAAGAGGGAACCATGGCACCTGTCACTTTTTTGCAAACTCGTTCAAACTTTCCGACTCCGAGGATAGCAACAGATGACCTTTACGTTAACTACGTCAACCAACTGTATAGAATACAATCGATTATGTAGTTGCAGGTTTATAAAACAAACCTGCAGACGGCTTATCTAAACCATATACATTTGGTTGTACACACGTTTTCATAGCTAACTGTGCGTGTGCCTGCCCGCCCCCTCCCGCTGTCTGTTTGCCCGTTCCCGCCCCCCCTCCCGCTGTCCGTGTGCCGTTAACCAGGGCAGCACTGGTGACACTACGACTATAGGAAGCTGCACTAGTGATTGTGGAAAGAGTTGCGCCAGTGACCGGTGAGAGAGCTCCGCACCGGGAAGGGAGCTGCACTAGTGATCAGGGAGAGGACAGGACTGGTGACACCATGCCTCCGGCTGGGAATCTGCGCTAGTGATCGCGGAAGGAGCTGCGTTACTAGTGAAGGGGAGAGAGATTGTTCACGAGGAGTCTGTTGCACTAGTGATCAGGGTGGGAGCTGTACTGGTGATTGGAGAGAGGGTTGTACTGGTGACAAAGAATGAAGCTACACCAGTGACCATGGAAAGAGCTGCGCTAGTGACGGGGTGAGAGATTGTTACAGAGGACTCTGTTGCACTAGTGATCAGGGCCGGAGCTGTACTGGTGATTGGAGGGAGGGCTGTACTAGAGACAATGAACAAATCAACACAAGTGACCATTCAAGGAGCCGCTCTCATTGGTCAGACACAGGACCGCACTAGTGAGCAAGGAGGGAGCTGTAGTGAAGACAATGGAGGCCGCTGCACAACAAGCGAACACGGAGATGGCCGCACTGGTGAGAATGAATCGACAGTCCACTGCATTCACAGATGATCCTGTCCCAGAGACTTGCTTATCCTATATAACGTTTAATATGAAAATTCGCAGCATAGAAGAAGCTGAAATGCCCTTTCTTCCTGCAGTAACCACGGCGATACCCACGATGTTAAGAAACACTCCAAGCAAACCTTCGACACTAGCATCTATACGGGGAGAGAGATTGTTACAGAGGAGTCTGTTTCACTAGTGATCAGGGCCCGAGCTGTACTGGTGAATGGAGGGAGGGCTGTACTAGAGAAAATGAACGAATCAACACAAGTGACCATTCAAGGAGCCGCTCTCATTGGTCAGACACAAGACCGCACTAGTGAGCAAGGAGGGAGCTGTAGTGATGACAATGGAGGCCGCTGCACAACAAGTAAACACGGAGATGGCTGCACTGGTGAGAATGAATCAACAGTACTGCATTCACAGAGGATCCTGTCCCAGAGACTTGCTTATCCTATATAACGTTTAATACGAAAATTCGCAGCATAGAAGAAGCTGAAATGCCCTTTCTTCCTGCAGTAACAACGGCGATACCCACGATGTTAAGAAACACTCCAAGCAACCTTCGACACTAGCATCTATTTAACTTTAGTTATATTTTTTGTTTTGTTATATATTTATACAATTACTCCTAAGACGAAGAACGTTTTGTACATAGGGCTGCATTTGTTTGAAGCACTCTGGTGCTAACAAAGGCTTTGTTCGCCCTATATAAAACTAAACTGTCGTGAAAATGAAGAAAGCCATCCTTGAGGACCCTTGGGAATAGTTTAACTGGTAACCACTGAGGGAGTTGCGTCACAGACCATGGAGTAAGCTGCAGTAGTGACCACGGAGAAGGCTGCACTAGCGACCTTGATGAAGGACAGTGCACCGGTGCCGATTGAGGAAACTGCACTAACGATCAGGGAGAAAGCTGTTCTGGAGCTCATGGTGGGAGCTGCACCAGTTACTAGGAATACATCTGTTTTAATAAATGTAGGTTACTACCACGAATGACACAACAATGCATACCTTTACCACATATGCAACAGACTTACACAGAAATGAGAATTACCACTACCAAACGTACAACAATAACGCTTTGCAACAACATTACAACACCTTTATTCACAAACATTAACACACCATAACAGTGGCGAGTGTGTGTGTGTGTGTGTGTGTGTGTGTGTGTGTGTGTGTGTGCGGGTGTGTGTGTGTCTCTCTGTGTATGTGGTGTGTGTGTGGGGGGTTGTGTGTGTGTTAGGTTGTGTGTGTGTGGGATTGTTTTGCGTGTGGGGTTGTGTGTGTGGGGTTGTGTATGTGAAGTTGTGTGTGCGGGGGTTGTGTGTGTGGTGGGTTGTGGGTGTGGGGGGCATTGTTTGTGTGTGTGGAGTTGTGTGTGTGTTGCGATGTGTGTGGGGTTGTATGTGTGTGGGGTTGTGTGTGTGGGGAGTTGTGTGTAGGGTTATGTGTGTGGGGGGGTTTGTGTATGTGGGGGGTTGTTTGTGGTTGTGTGTGTGGGGGGGTTGTGTGTGTGGGGTTGTGTGTGTGGTGGGTTGTATGTTTGTGTAGGGGGGTTGTGTGTGTGGTGGGGTCTGGGTGTGTGTGGGGGTTGTGTGTGTGGGGGGTTGTGTGTGTGTAGGGTTGTGTGTGTGAGGGTTGTGTGTGTTTACAGAGAATGGATGGGCATTATTGAGAATGGACATTTTACACAGAGAATAAAGAAGCTGCATTAAGAATGGACACTATGTAGAGGGTAAAGGTGCTGATATTTTCTGAGGTGATAATGGACAGTTTATATAGGTAATAAACACTTTGCATGTAAAAATAACAAGTTTGCCTAGGAAATGGACATTTTGTATAAAGCATGAGCAGTTTACGCTTCTATATAAGATATAGAACAGTATGCAAAAGGAATACATAATTTATGTTAGAACATAATAGACAGTGGAGAAGTGTGGCTCACTGGTTAGAGGAGGCAGACCTGGAAGCAGAGGTCAGCCCGGGACCAGGGTTCAATTCCCGGCTCGGCGGGGTCTTGAGTCCTAAAATGTCCACAGACTCGACAATTCTTGCTCCGGTGCCTACTCGATTCACGGGTTCACACTCTGCGACTCTGGGCAATAGCTTGCTTAATCTCCACAACGGCCCCTCGCGGCGGGATGCCTGGCTTTCACCTTGCGGATACCCTGCCGGGGTATCTCACAGGGGAATACCAGGACGGGTTCCCTAAGCAAGCGCCTTGATGCCTTTGGGTGATACGTGCGCTATATAAATCGCAATACATTTACAGTATGCATAGAAGAATGATTAGTATATGTATGTGTACGGTATAATGCAGTGTTTGCACAAGGCATGGACATGCTGTATTGTGAATAGGTATTTTGTATGGGAATGGATAGTTTATTTTTGATTAGTATAATAAACAATTTGTCTAGAGAATAAAATATTACAGTGCAAATAAATATTTTGTATAGAAATAGACAGTACATGCTTTTAAAAAACATACTCGATATAATACACAGGAAACATGCTGCATTAGGAATGGACAGCTTGTATAGATATGGATATGCAATAATATTGTAGAATATAATTTATAGTGTGTACAAAAGTAATAGAATAGTTGTACTGAAAATGGTTATTTTGTAGATAGGGAATAGGCAGTTTGCTACTGTAGTGCATACTGAAATATGTACATAAAATGCAATAGTTGCCCTAATAATAGCTACATTTTGTAGGAAATAAACATATATGCTTGTGTGGAATATACTGTAGTATATGCACAAGGAATACATATGTTACAGTAGAAATAGATAGGTTTAATAGGTATAAAGAGAGTTTCCTTTGGAAATGGTTAGCTTGTATAAAATGGATAGATTATGTTTCTGCAAGACATTATGGACAGTTTGCACAGGGAATAGACATGTTGTATTGGGAATAAACATTTGACATAGTGTATGAGCAGTTAATGCTTCTGTATTAGATACTATATAGTGTAGACACAGAATAGACAAGTTGCATTTAGTGTAGTGCAATTATGTGGTGTGTAATTATATGGCCCAGAGTGGTATTTGGAGTGTATGTTGCATTGAGTGCAGTGTAAATATGTGGTACTGAGTGGTATTTAGATTGTATGTTGCGTTGAGCACAGTGTAATAATGTAGCATATAAGTATGTGGCTCTGTGTGGAGTGTATGTTGTATTCAGTAGAGTGTAATTGTGTGGCGTGTAATTATGTGGCACTGAGTGGTCTTGTTTGGAGTGTATGTTGCATTGAGTGCAGTGTAGTTATGTGGTGTGTAATTATGTGGCACTGAGTGGTATTTGGGGTGTATGTTGCATTGAGTGCAGTGTAATTATGTGCTGTGCAACTATGTTGCAGTCAGTGGTATTTGGAGTGTACGTTGCATTTAGTGCAGTGTAGTTATGTGGCCCGTGATTATGTGGCATTGAGTGGTATTTAATTTTGGAGTGTTTGTGGCATTGAGTGCAGTGTAATTATGTGGGGTGTAATTATGTGGCATTGAGTGGTATTTGGAGTGTGTGTTGCATTGAGTGCAGTGTAATTATGTAACATATAATTATGTGGCACTGAGTGGTATTGTGTGGAGTATGTGATACATTCAGTAGAGTGTAGTTATGTGGTGTGTTATTATGTGGCACTGAGTGGTATTTGGAGTGTATGTTGCATTGAGTGCAGTATAACTATGTGGCATGTAACTATGTGATACTGAGTGGTATTTGGAGTGCATGTTGCATTGAGTGCAGTGTAATTATGTGGCATGTAACTATGTCCTACTGAGTGGTATTTGAAGTGTATGTTGCATTGAGTGCAGTGTAATTATGTTGGATATAATTTTGTGTCACTTGGTGGTATTGTCTGGAGTATATGTTGCATTGTAATTATGTGGCACTGAGTGGTATTTGGAGTGTATGTTGCATTGAGTGCAGTGTAATTTATGTCGCGTGTAACTATGTGGCAATGAGTGGTATTTGGAGTGTATGTTGCATTGAGTGCAGTGTAATTATGTAGCATATAATTATGTGTTACTTAGTGGTATTGCCTGGAGTGTTTGTTGCATTGAGTGCAGTGTAATTATGTTGCATGTAATTATGTGGCACTGAATGGTATTTTGAGTGTACGTTGCATTGAGTGCAGTGTAATTATGTGGAGTGTAACTATGTGGCACTGAGTGGTATTTGAGGTGCACGTTGCATTTAGTGCAGTGTAATTATGTGGCGTATTATTATGTGGCGCTGAGTGGTATTTGGAGTGTATGTTGCGTTCAGCGCAATGTAATTTTGTAGCATATAATAATGTGTCACTGAGTGGTATTGTTTGGAGTGTATGTTGCATTGAGTGCAGTGTAATTATGTAGCTTGTAACTATGGTGCATTATTGAGTAGTATTTGGTGTGTATGTTGCATTGAGTGCAGTGTAATTATTTGGCGTGTAACTATGTGGCACTGAGTGGTATTTGGAGTGTATGTGGCATTGAGTGCAGTGTAATTATGTGGCGTGTAACTATGTGGCACTGAGTGGTATTGCTTGAGTGTATGGGAGAGGTGATAGGAAATTGTATTCATGTCTGTGAAATGATATGAAGCAATATTAAGTAATGTTCAAGTAAGCTATGTTAAATTCCCACTGCTGACATTTGCAGTGATTTAGAATTAGACCTTTGAATCTTTGGCATAATGTTGCATTCTATTGCGGTTACAGAAGGTTTTATTTTTTAACTAAATACAATATGTCTCTGTTACAGTGTGTAAAAACCATAGAAAATATTCAGGAGGCGCTGTGTTATAATCAGAACCAAATGGACAGCAGTTTTTTGATTTTATGACAGTGTGTTTATGGTACCTATTTTTGACAGGATGGCTGCGACAGGTGGGGTAAAAAGAGCTTGCATATGAAAGTGTGCATTCATATGAACATGTCCGCATGGAGAACGCTAATGCCCATGCCACCCTGGACATAACTGCAAGAATAGGTGATAAGAAATGTAATATAAACAGTTGTATTAAACACTTATGAAGTTCTATGTGTTAGTAAAAGTAATCAACCTTGTACACATTGAAGTTGAAGTTATGAATCATACTTAGAGCAGACAAAGCAGGAAAGAATCAGATGGATGACTCTAAACATAAAGTTGGTGAGACAAGACTAGAGGCTACCCGTGTGAGCCAGCCACACACTCATAGAACTAATCATAAGCTACACAGCAGTACATTTACAGCTGCAGACAAACAAGCTGTGCAACAGCATGGGGACTACGCAAAATGACCTTTAAAGCATGAAGACAGAATAATGTAGCTTATTTATTGCTTCCTCCTACTTGTTGTTGCAGGCAGAACACGCTGTGTGTAAACGCTTTCTGTTTATTATTGCATAGGTGTCAAATGCTTTTGAAATACAATACGCGAGAGTTGGATCTATTTGCATTGTAAATGATAATGCCATTTATATATCTGTTTTAAATTTAATACATATATAAATAGTATTGTTATTTACAATGTTAATAGCTAAAACTCTAGTAAATGCGAGAGCTATTACATTGCACATGTTTGTAAAAACTGCTTCTTATATTGTCGCTGGTTGTATAATATTTTAAGTTAATTATATATTTAGTAGCAGACATTTATTACTTTTGGAGCCTTTTTTTAATTAGTGGCATGCTACTATAAAACATGTCGTGTGCCTGTAAAGCTTTATGTAGTTTAACAAAACTGCCTTTAGATTGATCAACATGCATTTTTAGTAAAACATGATCGCTTTTTTTTAAATGTACAGGTAAAAAAAACTTTAGAGCATATGCATGTAAATGAATGCAATTATAGCTCGTATTTATTTCGTGTGTTTTTCGAATGAATGCTGTCATTGCGGCATATTTAACGATTACGATAATATATATTAGTGCAATTGTGCTTCTTATTTCTATAGGTTATATTTTAAACCAATGCTAGATTTGCGGTTTAGCTACTGATTACAGGATAATAGTTGCTATTGGTTGTTGTGTTGCGGGCGGAATCATGCTTGTAACGTACACACGTGTGGTTAAGGCACTTCTGAATAATCTGAAAAGCTGAAGAAGAGTTGTTGTGAAGCAGACATGGGAGGGTTACGTGCAATGCGTACTTGTCCCTTAGATAGTTTCCCTTTCTATTGTGCTCGTTTAGTAGCTGCGTATGTTTAGAAATATAGTGGCACTGATTTTTTTACAGGCATGCAGACTGTAGTTAGCGTCTGTGCACAGACGCATGCGGACTGTATTTAGTGCTTGTTCACATTTCGGTAGCAATTTAATTGATAATATAAGCATAGTTCTGAAGTAATAGTTTTAGATTAGGATGATTTTGACGGTGTGGAATTTTAGCCGTTACCGCTTGTAAACAACTGTTGCAATGCAAACCAGCAATAGAAGGACTGTTGGAAAAGGGCTGATGAAACGATTGCTGGAAAATCGTAAGTATGATGTTTGTTACATATATGTACTTTTAATTAATATTACTATAGTATAAGTTGCTATAATATATATATTTAATACTGCAATATAGTATGTTACAGAGGCCGCTACGAACTAATGTAGAGTTTTTCTGTAAAACTTGCAACAGTGTTTTATATGTATTTCTACGAAGTATAAAACAAATCTAAAAGGTTATACATGACAAAATATGGATGGGTTATGTGATTGGCTTAGTTAGCGTAAATACAGCAGGGTGGCATTTATTTCTAAATTTGTAAGAAGCTTAGTGGTGCTTGATTTAGGCGGCATAATGCAGATTGTTAATGAGTAGCTTAGGTGAATTTGACTGGAAGAGGACAATTTGTAGTTTGCTGGGAGAATTTCTTAGAGGTTAAGGCATAGGAGTATATTACTGTTGTTACTATGCGATTTTGCATATGTAAACAGTAAGGCCCGTTGGTGCAAATTTAATAGAACGATTTTTTGTTATAATTCTTTTTATTAAATAAGCATCAACAATATATATAATACAGAACATTCGTGTTACAAGAAACAAATTATTTGCAAAGGGGCCAAAGTCAAATACAAAATACATATTTATGGGGATGAGGGTACATCAAAAACTGCATTTCTAGGCGATACACAGATTTCACCTCTGTACAAGTTCCAAGGGCCCCACCCACACAGAAGCCCATTTTCGAGGACGGTCCCTTGCAACATACACAGATTTTTCCCGAAACATACACCAAACTAAGCTAGTCTTCCAGACTTCGAGAGTTGGGGGGGGGGGGGGGTTGTTCTGATCCCCATTGTTGTGCAATGTTTCTCTTGGCGAGCATGTAACTTAATGTGACCCACCGTGTTTGCGCTGAATTAAGGTCGGTTGGTTCCCATATATTAAGAAGGCACCTCCTAGCCTCAGGGAGCAAGGAGGTCCCTAAAACATCATGTATGGTACTGTGAATCTTACTCCAATATTCCGCAACATATTGACATTCCCAGATAACATGAAGGAGAGTCCCATCAACACCAGTTGGGGCCCAGTGACATATATCCTGTGTAATATCTTTAGTTGTACAAGTCGGAGTCTCGCAGGGATGGCCACCACCCTCGGGGATGAGATTGCTGACTGCCAATCCTCGTCATCCAGTTCTATGCCATCTCTGATCCCACCTATCCCTAAGCTCGCCTAGAAGGTCTGCTCTCTGGTTGATTAACTTTTTATAAATCAGAGAAATCGTTTTTTCAGGAAGGTGTCCATCCAATATCCTATCCTCGAGTGGGGAGGCGTCAGGAGGATCAGCTTTTTCGGGCAGGGCAGCACGTAGCGCATGTCGAATTTGAGCATTGCGAAAGTACTCGGAGCTTGTCAGTTGGAATTCCTTTCGCAATTCCTCAAATGTCTTCACCTTCCCTTTACTCCAAATGTCCGTAACAACGGAAATACCAATCAGGTCCCATTTATCAAACCCCCTCGTTTTCTAAAGTTTACCAAGACGATTCGAATCAAATAGTGGGGTCGCTAATGTCAGTCTATTGCTCCAACGCAGCGAGCGTGTGGCATCATGCCAAATCCGAACAGCATGTTTGGTCGGTCCCGACAAGTCTAGTTTAGAGTACTGAGGATATAAAGCCCTGTTGTATCTGTTGTTTGGCAATAACCATCTATCCATGGCGTAGCCAGAGTCCATTGCGGGTCCATAAGTGCTGTGGTTAATCGCTGCCAGCTGATAGGCCCAATAATATCTCTTGATGTCTGGAAGGGCAATACCCCCATCATACCAAGGCAGGGTTAACTTTGCTAATGCAATACGGGGTCTGCCCTCCCACAGCAGACTACGCTGTAATCCCTCCACCTCTCGGAAATAGCTAGCCGGAACCACATCCAGGGAGTTCTGAGGGGCATACAGGAAACGAGGCAGGGCCATCATTTTAAAAAGCGCCGCTCGCCCCAACAGTGAGAGCGGAAGTCTCCCCTAAGTCTTTGTAAGAGTGGCAAGAGATTCATCGTATATCTGACAGTCGGGTCAAGAGAAATATAGATCCCCAAATATTTGAACCCCCCCGAGCTTAGCTGGATGGGGCAACCACGTGGGGGAACCGGGGGATCCCCCTTGAGAACAAACAACACTGATGTACCCCAATTAATGGAGAGCCCAGAGTTTTTACCAAAAGATGTTAGAACGTCACAGACAACGGCTAACGACACGCGTGGAGAGGTCAAATAAAGCAGAATATCTTCCGCGTATAGTGATACCCGGTTTCCCACTCTGGGGACCACCGTATGCCACGGATAGATGGTTCCCAGTGTAGCCAAGCTGCCAAAGGTTCAAGAGCCAAGGAGAAGAGGAGAGGAGAGAGAGGGCAACCCTGTTGGGTGCCACGGCCAAGAGGAAAAGTAGAGGAAACCCGATTATTGACAACAATCTGTGCTAGCTGCGCAAAATACAACAAGCGCACCCAGGATATAAACTCAGGGCCGAACCCAAACTTAGGCAAGACTGCCCATAAATAGGGCCACTCGACCGTGTCGAACGCCATAGTGGCGTCTAGAGAAGCAATCACTGTTGGTTCCTGCAGGGTGTGAGTCCTTGCTATGACTCTATGCAGTCTACGTAGATTCAGAGTGGTGTGTCTATAAGGAAGAAAACCTGATTGGTCAGGATGTATAAGCCCGCTTACCACCATTACCAGCCTATTAGAAAGGAGTTTGGCCAAGATTTTAGGCTCTGCATTCAACAATGAAATCGGTCTATAGGAGGCGCAGGCAGTCTTAGGCTTACCCACCTTATGGATCACCACCACCGAAGCGATTCTCTGATCCATGGGTAGGGTCCCCCTCTTGCGAGCCTCAATAAACATGCCGTTAAGATATGGGGCAAGTTTGTCGGGTCAGAGCTTATAGAGTTCAATAGGAATCCCGTTGGGCCCCAACGCTTTCCCTGATTTTAAAGAACGGTTAGCTTGGGCCATTTCATCAGGGCTGAAGGCACTATCCATGAAGTTGCGATCCTCATCGGACAGGCAGGGGAGTTGTATATCTCTAAGCAACGAATGGGAGTCGTCCTCCGGTCTATCCGAGACCGAGGTATAAACCGTTTGAAAGTGTGTCACAAAGCTATCAACTATGGCTTGCGGATCGGTAAGTGTGACGCCGTCATTCGTGACAATCTCAGGGACTACCCGAGAAGCCCAATCTTTTTTATCCAGCCAGGCAATGAGTTTCCCTGCCTTATCACCAAGGTCATAAAGCCTGCCATGTTGCTCTCTGCCAAGCGCCCTTGCCCTGTCCATGACCAGAGATCTGTAATCATGCTGTTTAAGGCTTAATAGATGCAAACCAGCCTGCGTCACCCCCTCCTCCGGTTCCTCCTCCAACAGCTTTATCTCATTTTCAATAGCCGTCACCTCCTTGTTCCTCTCCTTCCTGACACCAGCTATCAGTGAGAGCGCTTGGCCCCTAACAACGGTTTTGAAGGCTTCCCACAGAAGAGGAAACAGATCCTACGTTTACAACAAAGTAACACTCAGGAGCCTGAATAAGGTCCCTACGAAGCTTGGGGTCTCGGAGATACCAGGGGTTAATGGGGGCTGCTCTACCTGCCGAACCCGGTGTGATACAAAGTCGAAACCAGAGTGGTGAGTGATCAGATATACCCCGGGCGAGATGGGCCGCCTCAATCAAATAAGAAGCCTGCGCTGCCGGAACCAAAGAGTAGTCCAAGCGAGAGAGGCTTCCATAAGCTCCCGAGTGAAAAGTATATTGCTTCTGATCAGAGTGGAGCAATCTCCAACCATCAACCAGACCCATGGCATTCAGAAAGTCCGGCAGCCACTGGACATTACGTCCCAGATCACGTGGGGGATGCCTGTCCATAGTCCAGGACATCACTGCGTCAGTACCAACAGTCCAGCAGGCATATGAAGCAGAAGTTTACCTAGCGTGGCAAAGGAGGAGGACTGTAAACCTGGGGGGATATAGACAGATATAAGTGTAAGGATGTGCCCTTCCCATCAACCTTGATGCCTACATATCTGCCTCTATCATCCACCCAAACTGAATCCACGGCCAGTGGGAGTGCCCTACATGCCAGAATGCCCACCCCCGTGAACCCGAGATGTAACCTGCGTGTGCCAACAGTGTATTACCCATTCTATGTAGAGCTTTACAAGTGTTTCCAATTAAATGAGTTTCCTGAAACAGCACCACATCGGGTGCATGGCATTTGAGGTACTGCAAAACCACACTACGTTTTATCCGGTCCCCCAACCCATTCACAATCCAGCTTAATACCTTTAGTTCCTTACCCCCCATCATCCCAGGTGAAGGAAATTCGACAATACTCTGCATTTTGAAAGGAGAACCCAGATAGTACAATAATGCTATAAACCAAATAACAACAAAGGAAAAAAAACATACTCCCCAACTACCCCCACCCCGCTGCCCTGCCCACTAGGCTTCAAACTGCCCATTGAAAAATCAGAGTGCCTGTCGCCCTAAATATTCAAAAGAAAGAACAAAAAAGGTAATGAGGGGAAAGTCACCAGAGCCCCCAGTCGGGCCCAACTAGGTATTTTATAGCATGAACCCGCAATGCACACTAATCACCAAGAAATTAACACACTCCATCCCTAGTTCCAACACAGCACCCTCCCCCCACCCCGGCCCATACAGTTGGATCTCCAAATGAAGGAATCAAGCTCAACATCATCCTCCTGCCCCTGAGATCCGTGATCCGGAGGGCCCAAATTTTCAAGCCACTCCGCAGCTGCCTCAGGCTGATCAAAAAGCCACACCTTATCCTTAACCACCACTTGGAGACGAGCAGGGAACAACATTGAATATTTTATGCCTCGCTCTCGCAGGTCCTGTTTCAGTGATAGGTAGGTCTTTCGCTGTCTCTGCACCCACTGTGTGAAGTCGGGAAAAAAGGAGATTGCAGCATTTTCATATTTAAGGGGGACATTAGTTCTCGAACACTGAAGCATGGCGTCCCTCTCTTGAAAGTTGAGGACCCTGGCCAGCATGGGCCGTGGGATGCATCTGGCCGAGGTCGACCCCCGGGGACCCTGTGACCCCGTTCGATAACGAAAAATTTACTCAGGCCCTTTGGCTGGAGATGCTTAAGAATCAAATCCTCTACTAGCAGGTCCGGGCCCTCCAATTTTTCCGGCACACCTATATTGCGCCGGTTGTTGCGGCGGAGGCGACCCTCATAGTCATCCAGCTTAAGTTCAAACATTCTCAGAGAGTCTCGCATTTCTCCGACCTCCTTCTGCAAGTGAGAGACATCCTCCACAAGACTGGCGGTGGTGAGTTCCACCTGTTTCATTTTTTCGTTCAACTTCCCCATATCCGCATGGATAAGATTGATGTCTATGGCTATTGAGTCCATTTTGTGTTCTAGAGAGGTCTTTACTCCAGAGATGGCGTCCATGACATCTTTGAGGGACAGTTCCGGGCTGTCCCCAGCCGATGCCCCTCCCGTTGAGTCTGCCGATAATCGTCCCTTGGTGACATCTTTGGGGACGGTATATTTATCCATATACAGGGGTATAGTAGAGGGTTACATGATTGTGCAATAGAAGAAGTAATCCATTTTTAGGTGAAGCTTTAAGATTGGTACAGCATGATAGCGTATACTAGAATTTAATAAAGTGATGACACAAGTAAAGTAAACCAATTACGCGATCGTACAAAAAGGAATCTTAATGGAGATATAGCTTAGGGGCTGGTGCGTGTAGCTTACTAATACAGTATATGTGATTGTTAGTACAGCATAAAATTATATATAAAGATATTTTAATAGCAAGTAAATAAATTTGAAAACAGAAGCAGTGACAAATATTGTGCGCATTAAATAAAGATAAATAAAATACTTGTAAGTAGACGCAGAGCAATGTAAAATAATATATTAAAACTGTAGATGTAGCAGGCACGGCATAAAGTTTCGCTGTTGATTTGTGTAAAACTTTATTGATACATTTTGTATGGACAATTGCTTACGCAAATATATATATTTTGCTGGAAATTTGCCGGAGGGGTAAAGCAAAGAATTATAGTGTGGTAATTGATATTGAGATTTGTATATGTAGAGCAGTAAGGCATGTTGGTGCACATTAATAGGATTTATATTCTGGGTATATTGTAGTTTATTGCTTTGCAAAACTGCAAGTATTACATTAGAATGCAGTGTAAACTGCAGATAATAGCATATAGAAGCCAAGCTAGCATTAAGTTGTAGAGATTTGTAAAGCATGAGGCGTTAATATGATAGGAGTAATAAGGAAAGTAAAATTGTATGCTATAGCGTTTGTAGCTGGTGTAGCATTTACAAGTATTTTTTTTTGTATTACATTACGGGGGTGTAGCAAGAGCAGAGCAAATGTGCACAGTGTTTCATTTAATAAGAGGTTTGGCCTAGGTAAAGCAAAAATATGCAGGGTAATATATGAATAAAAGGTATTTGAGGCTGAAATAGGAAGCTATATTGTTGTAGTTACTAAAGTTCTATTAAGAGTATTTTGTACTTTACGATGTTGTAGTGATATTAATAATAACGAAAATAGATGTACGAAATAGTACTGCAATAGGGCCGATGCTTATAGTGTAGCGAAAAACAAATAAATGCTACTGGGATTAAAAGAATGTTTAGAATAAAGCAAAATCAATCACATGACATGTTAATGAGATAGAAGTAATGGCGGCAGCAAAGTAAAAAAATGTGAGGCTTAATATAGTATTACTGTAATAAGCGTAGAATATAGACTTTTGATTTTTAGCGTATGAAAAGTTAAGTGCTGTGGAGCAGCGAAGTAAATAGTTGTCATTGCACGTAAATAAGAATGATAGTAGAAAAAGGTGTTTAGATAATAGTGCAATAGAGGATGTTTGGCAGCGGTACAGTATAAGAGCTGGGGCGTAAAGGTATAGCAGGATACATTTTATTTCTTAACAACGTAGAGAAATGTTTATATGTTTGTGCCACAAGCAACTAAAACGGTATACACATGCAACAAACAATTTTAAAGCAACTAAAACGGTATACAGACGCAACAAACTATTTTATACGCATACAGCAAAAAGGTTGTTGTAAACATAGTGAGATAAATTTGTTAATAAATGCAGTGGTAGCAATTATTTTAAAGGTATTTAAACCGTCTATAACGGTATGTGTGTGCATTAGCAAAACGTTATTAATTCAGGTTGTAATTGCAATTGCTGCATGCATATTATTTGTACTTACATGTAGCTTTAGTGAATATTTCGAGTTCGATAATCTTGAAGGATGTTTCGAATTGGCATTGTTATGTCTTGAGTAATACTCTGCAATTTAAAAAAATACTTTTAAAATACAGCTTAGGCTAAACATATAGGAGCATTAATAACAAATAATATAATATATATTTGGCATACTGAAAAATTGTATGAAGCTGTATTTGGAAAGGGAAGAAAGCAAAACATGTTCACAAAAAATGATATATAATATTAAATGTTTGTTAGGAAAGGGATTAAGCGGTATGTAAAAAAACATTGCGGCATATTAGCTAGGAACCTTGTTAAAATTATCGCAGCTTTAGCGGCAGGAAACTGCCACTAAAATGGCGATAATGGGCTTGTTAATATGCGTTATAGAATTCCAATAGAAGCCCAGGTTTGATGTCCTGCACATTTAATCTGGGCTTCTATAGGAATTCTATAACGCATATTAGCATGCCCATTATCGCCGTTGTAGCGGCAGTTTCCTGCTGCTAAAACTGCGATAATTTTAAGTAGGTTCCTTGCTAATATGCCCTATTGTTTTTAAAAAGTATGCTTTTAAACAGTGCAAATTTAATGTGCTATTTTACGGAATGGTAGATATATGTCGCGTTTTTTTGCAAAGGCTGCATGTTAATATGTGTGCAGCTTTGAGTAAGTTTCCGGTACTATTTTTTAAGGAATGTATTTGGCTGAACGTAGTGTTTCCTAAAAGTAACCGAACGTGCAAATAAGTAATATTATAAAGTATAGCATCAGAAAGCATACTATACGCTGTGCGGAAAAAAATGTATTCCGTTTTAAAAAAGCTTTCAAAATGCAACATACACAAAAAAAAGTTTGCAGAAACTTACTGCAGAAAGAGGAACAGCTCTGTGAACCTGTAGCTTCTACTTTGTATGTTGCAGGTTCGCAGGTTTGTTGTGTATAGCGCAGGTCTGTCGTTTTTGCGAATGCTGAATGTATACTGTTTAAATACAGTACTGGAAGCAAGATGGCCATCGGTGAGAGCCATAAAATGGTAAAACACCTGGTAAAAGAAGTGCCTGTAGATGGTGTGAAGATTGGTAGGCACTACGACTGAACATGTGGTGATTGTAAATGTTGAGAATGAGCGTAGATAAGTGTGAATGTAGAAAACGAACCTTTTTTCTCGACAATTAGAAAAATGGTATTTATTATAAAATGTAAACCTGAGTTAATGAAAACTTTACTGAAAAGATGCTTAATTGAAGTAGTATAACATACTGAAAAGCTTAATTAGTCGTAGGTAAATAGAATTGGTGGCTGACAAAAAGTAAAGGGGTTTGTGGTCTGACTGCAGTACGAGAAATAGCAGTTTTAGAGTGTAGGGGACATGTGTAGCATAAAATAAATATAATAACATGAAAAAGCAACAAAATATTTTGTGTGTACACGAAAAAAGCTTTAATAGGATTGTAAAAATGTAGATAGATACTGCTAAGGAATACACAACATGGCTAAGCTTTTATTGCTGTGGGGGCATGTTAATAGTAGAAGCATATATGGTGCTAGTAAGCTATCCGTTGCAAGCTTTTTTGTTTAATTATGAGAACAGGTATGAACCTTTTATTTGCTAAATAATTTATGAGAGGCTGCACGGGGGCAGAGGAGAAGCATGTAAGTGTACTTGAATAAAAGGCATGGCAGATATAGAGTACAAGGGCACAGATTTCGTGTCTGAATAAGGAACATAGCAACATAATATACACGCTGTTAAGGTAGCAATGGTGGTAGGATCAACGAATACTAAGGAGTTATAAGTGCAGTATGGTTAAAGTTGTGTTTCTAATTAAGCAGAACAAACGAGTTTGTAGCATTATAATGATAGTGCAGTGTTGAAATAGACAGATACTATGCTGAATGTAAATTGTATTGGTGGCTAGCAAAAGGTGAAGGGGTTTGGGGCCTGGAAAACAAAGGTTAAGGAGGGTCAAGGGGACTATGTTTATAGACCTACCAAACTCAATACCCCTAATCAAACTGCAACGAACAAATAGAGTTGGGAGGTCTATTAAACGACGTAGCTGAGTCTATGTGGTCCTATTAAAGTGACCCTTTTGGATTGCACTGAACCAGACCCAATGGTCACATGACACGAATATATGTTAGATATCCTATCAGCCCACCCATCTGGCGGAGCCTCGTCATGTAGGACGTCTAACCAGGGTGGTGAGTCCAAGCCCAGATGTATTGGCCAGACAACACACACTACTGGTTCATCTTGTAAAGGTGTCCGTGCCACAGAGTGGTGCTGAAAAAGTGCAGTGCAAAACAGGGAGTGAAGACTAGGTGATCTTAAAATGACGGTCGAGGCAAAGAAAAATGTTTTTATTAAAGATATTCACCAAGACGCCAGGTTAAAAGGAAGTGTAGAACAGTGTGAAAAAATCACTGTGATGCTTTGCTGTATTATGGATTAGGCCAACATGTTTCTGCCGAAGGTGAAACTACACCGGCATTTTTCAGGGCCAGATACAAAAAGATGTTGCTACTGCAAAGGTACACTCAGACAACTTGTACAAAGTGAAACAAAAGAAGAAAAGGACAGACCAAATTGTTTGTTAAAGAACTGTCCAAACCACTGGTGTGGTCTTGTAGACCATCCTACCATATCCTCCAGACCAGAAGTTGATGGAGGAAGAAATCCTGTGAAAATGGAAACAAAAAAAGACAACAAATGTTGTTTGTTCTAAATTCATAATGAACTAATCACAATATCAGGACCAATATATAGACTCAGCTGGGCTGGTCCCTATTAGGACGGCCACTCATTATAAAGGTTTCATATTCAAGTAAACCACCAGTCATTGCTGAACATTAATTTCAAACAGAATGTAAAGGACTTACCCAGCAATATGTGGGAGTCGAGCCTCACCTCACCCGGCAACGGCTCAGAGATTGAGGCCCGCTCTGTGCACAGAACATAAAAATATAACGTGTCATCCTGAGTTGACTCAGGGATCTGTAGTCAATGTCAGGTTGTACAATCTGTGCATATAAAAACTGGTTGTGTGACTGTCCTCACCGAACGCTGCCCCAGTGAGAACAAGAAAAAGGAATGACTAAAGGACAATGTTAGTGTCCAGTCACTGGCTAACATAATCAACCAGAATTGAGCACCTATATTTATCTAGTGCCTATGGTTGTACAGTCAGTTAAACACACCCACCCTCACTGAGTCAAAGAATAGATGTAAATTATATGGCTCAGGGATGGCTGTATCAGGGTAATGGGCCTAGGTAAAAGGACCCAGGCACTGTGCTCATCTAGAAGAGTACATAAAGTAAACTGAGCCTGGACCTATCCCCCTACTCTGTTGGTGAAGAAGGAGTTAATGAAGAGCTCAATTTAAAGGTTTAGCAAAAATTAGCGTCTGCCTAGAAGGAATTTACCTAAAAATAAGCAATGCATGAGAAAGGGGGCACAGCTAGACCACAGAACCTAGCGGTGCGCATCACGATCTAAGCTACTCACCTCTCCGTCGGTACCTCTAGGCTGACACCTAAGCCGAAGGGGAGGCAACGAGGAGAGGTGAGGTTCGTATATTTATACTCCGTCTGATTGGGTAATCGGCAGCAGCTGTACTCCTATCGCTGCTGCCGCTATTACAATGAACTGCCCTATGCGCATGCGCGTCAAGATGACACTCCACCGCGTTGTGTGCTCGCTAACGGGCATGCGCGATGTATAACCCGCTACTACATGCGGGCGCCGGATCTTAAGCAGCGCACGCGTAGAGGAAGGTGGACCAGTCTCAAGTGTAATTCGGAACCGTCCAGGATATGCGCATGCTCAGTTATGTGTAAACCGTACACACTACCAAAAGGAAACATTAGACCAGCGGAGGACATAGCGGTACTCCATTAAAATACCCCCTACCGCCCGCAACTATCAAACGAGTTTTTCTTAGATGGCGGCCACATTGATGCCACGGTAAATTCCAGCTCTCAATACGAGCGTGGCCATATATGTTCATGTCCCTGCAATGAAACTTAACATCCTACGGGGACATTGAACACCAAATTAATGTGCCTATATTGGTAGTGATGTAAATGGCATCAAACCACAGTTGTTCAGTATGCTGTGTAAATATAGAGACAATGGGTGTGCCGGTATTGAATGTGTCGAGGGCACGGAATGCCAGAATCATCATCCCTATATAGCGGATAGGTCTAGAACGCGGTAGATGTTATCTCTGTGAGGTAAAGGGGTTCCAGCATATAACAATGATCGCTGGCTATACCCAAGGGTAAATTTACAAGGGGCATAGAAAATGCAGCAAACAGAGTGTCACCTAATGCTGTTGGCATGTGGAAGTGGGAATAACACTTTTCTGACATGTGCTACACTATATCTAGTCACTGCAGTGGGTCTGCCTCATGTGAAGTATAAGTGAAGCCAACTGATAGTGTAATGAGTTATTGATAGGGGATGGCGTACCCGGAGGATTCCAGCTGCTCAGATGGAAACCCAAGGTATATTATCATTCAACCCTAAGATGTCAGTTTTCAATTTGAAAATCCAGCGTTGTTCCTTGATGAAAAGAAACCTTGAGATGTCTGTTATATGCGGTGGGATGAATGGTTGTTCCAGAACAACCCACCTAAGGTCATCAGCTTTGTGCTTTTTGATCAGAAAGTGGTTTGTTAAACAGGTGGACTGTTTGTTACACCGTATTGTGCTCTTATGCTCGCTGATACGGGACTTCACTTTCCTGGTGGTATGTCCAAGATAAGCCAGACCACACGGGCACGTGATCTTATAGATCACTCTCTCAGAGTTGCAGTTGGTATGATTCAACAACTTCCACGGTCTAGCAGTTCCGATGTCGATGGAGAGTGTCTTACAGGTCTGCGGACACGACGCGCAGTTACCACAGGGATGGTGCCCTTGAACCGGAGTGGTATTCCAAATGGTGTCAAGGGTGGTGGTAATTTCCTTCCTTCGTGTCCGTGGTCTTGTGTGGACCAGTGTATCCCTGATGCTAGATCCTCGTTTGAAGGCAAACAGGGGCCTGGGTATTGCACCAGAAACCGTATTTAAGATTTTCCAATGCTTCAAGACTGTTTTCTTTACCATGTTGGATCTGGTGCTGAAGGTATGTACCATTGTGATCCTATCGGAGGGTGTCTTCCTGTGTCGATGTTCGATCAGTGCCTCACGATTGTTGTTGAAGGCTCTCTTGTTAGCCCGACGTATCAATTGATTAGGGTAGTGCCGCTCCTTCAGGTTGCATGCTAATTCCCTCGCATGTTGTTCATATAGCTGGTTAGAAGAGCAGTTACGCCGAACCCTTAGAAATTGGCCCACTGGCAAATTGTCACGTAGTGACTGTGGGTGGAAACTCCGGTATGACAAAAGGGAATTACGAGCCATGGGTTTCTTGTACAATCGGCTCTGAAGCCCTCCCTCTTCAGGAAAAATTAGGAGATCCAGAAATGGTAGCTGCTCTTTACTATGCTCCACAGTGAAACGGAGATATTGACTCCTGGAGTTCAGCCACGTATGGAAGTCAGTGATCTCATCACAGGTGACCCTCCATATGACGATGATATCATCTATGTATCGGCGCCAAAGCAACACCTTACAAAAGTAAGGGTTGCTGTTGTTCAGGACATGATCTTGCTCGAACTGATGCATATAGAGGTTCGCTAGACTAGGGGCGAAAACACTCCCCATTGATGTCCCCGAGACTTGGAGATAAAGGTCATCCTGGTACTGGAAATAATTCTCCATCATGGCCAGTCTGGCACACTCCATGATGAAAGGTATCGGAGTGATGGTTTCTGGTGGTTTAGATTCCAGTAGATGTCTTATGCAATCAAGGGTCTCTTGCTGCGGGATGCATGTATACAGAGACTCAACGTCGAAACTCACCAATAGGTCGGTCTCGACGTTGAACTCAGTCTCTGCAAGGAGACGAAGGACATCACCAGTGTCCTGCAGATACGTGGGTGTCTCTTTAACCAGAGGCTTCAAAAAAACATCCACAAATGTTGAAAGCGGCTCAAGTAGAGACCCAATTCCCGAGATTATGGGGCGACCCGGAGGAGGTCTCTTCTCCTTGTGTATCTTAGGGAGGCAATAGAAGTAAGGGACCACCGGATGGGCCGTGATCAAATACCTTGCTTCTTGAGATGTAATCCATCCCTCACAGGATGCTTCTTCAACGAGACTCTTAATATCATTGGAAAGCCTCGTGGTCGGGTCTTCAGTGAGTCGACGATAGGCCTTCACATTGCTCAGTTGTTGTAAGCACTCTCTGTGGTATGTGTCTGTGTCCTGTATAACAACGGCACCGCCTTTGTCGGCGGGCTTAATGGTGATACTGGTGTCCTTAGACAGGGTAGTGAGTGCCAGTTTCTCTGTTTTAGTCATGTTCGAAAAGGACTTATTATTTTCGCGGTCTGCATTCATGATGTCATGAGTGACAGCCTGCTCGAAGGCAATGACCCTTGCTGGCACTTGGTGACTGAGAGGTGTGAATGTGGATTTCGGTTTTAGGCCAGTATTGTGATCCAAACGGTCCTCCGAATCGTTACTTTCGTTGGTTTGTTTGAAGAAAAAATGTAAGCGGACCTTCCTATAGAAGGATTCCAACTCACACCTCAAATTGAAAGGGTCTCCTGCATTTGTAGGGACAAATCCAAGTCCTTTATTCAAAACTGAGGTCTCCATAGGCGTGAGTGTGCGGCTGCTGAGGTTCACTACCAAGTCGCTGTCTCCTTCTAAGATTGTTCCCCTCTGTTGTTTGCGGGGTCTGGTGCCCAATTCACTGACTGTTGACCTCTCTTTCTCCCCCGACTCCTGCCTCGGCCCTGCCATAAAAAAGACTGGTCGTAGTAGAAGTTAGGGTTTGGTGGGTAATTAGGCATTTAATGACCCATGGGGGTCCCATAGGGGGTTGGTGATAGCCCCAAGGTGCAGGGGGCCACCAAGGCCCTGGACTTGGATAGTATTGAGCTGGGCGGCCCCTGTTGGATCATCTCTGGGGACCCCTACCTCGCCCTCTGTTAGATGAGCCTCTGTTTGACTCACCTTGGTCACTAGACCCTGATTCAGAGCCTGAGGAAGAGTAGTTGGATCCGTATCTCTTACCTCTAGAATTGTACACAGGGGCTACATAGGAGTCACTCATGTAAGGGTATGTAGTTTCCATTGAGAAGCGTGCAAGGTCTTTCTTAAACTTCTCAACCTTAGTAGCGAGGATGTTATCATAATACTCTTTATTTGTTTTGTTGGTTTCATCCAAGGTCTTTTTGAATGGTACTGACCTAATAGCTGCATTAATTTGGCCTTCGAGGACCTGGATTTCAACCAAAAGAGCATCGGCTGTCTTCTTAGCAGTCTTAATAATCAGGATCAGCCAATCACGCTATAAGTGCCCAATCCCTCAGGAAACCCTTGTCTGTTAAAAAGAGACGTGGTGTGTTGGTCACTATTAAGCCAGAAGGTGCACATTTACCATGCAAGTATTCATTCATGATTATGCCATGTATTGTAGTGCGGGAACTGAGCATGCGCATATCCTGGACGGTTCCGAATTACACTTGAGACTGGTCCACCTTCCTCTACGCGTGCGCTGCTTAAGATCCGGCGCCCGCATGTAGTAGCGGGTTATACATCGCGCATGCCCGTTAGCGAGCACACAACGCGGTGGAGTGTCATCTTGACGCGCATGCGCATAGGGCAGTTCATTGTAATAGCGGCAGCAGCGATAGGAGTACAGCTGCTGCCGATTACCCAATCAGACGGAGTATAAATATACGAACCTCACCTCTCCTCGTTGCCTCCCCTTCGGCTTAGGTGTCAGCCTAGAGGTACCGACGGAGGGGTGAGTAGCTTAGATCGTGATGCGCACCGCTAGGTTCTGTGGTCTAGCTGTGCCCCCTTTCTCATGCATTGCTTATTTTTAGGTAAATTCCTTCTAGGCAGACGCTAATTTTTGCTAAACCTTTAAATTGAGCTCTTCATTAACTCCTTCTTCACCAACAGAGTAGGGGGATAGGTCCAGGCTCAGTTTACTTTATGTACTCTTCTAGATGAGCACAGTGCCTGGGTCCTTTTACCTAGGCCCATTACCCTGATACAGCCATCCCTGAGCCATATAATTTACATCTATTCTTTGACTCAGTGAGGGTGGGTGTGTTTAACTGACTGTACAACCATAGGCACTAGATAAATATAGGTGCTCAATTCTGGTTGATTATGTTAGCCAGTGACTGGACACTAACATTGTCCTTTAGTCATTCCTTTTTCTTGTTCTCCATGGGGCAGCGTTCGGTGAGGACAGTCACACAACCAGTTTTTATATGCACAGATTGTACAACCTGACATTGACTACAGATCCCTGAGTCAACTCAGGATGACACGTTATATTTTTATGTTCTGTGCACAGAGCGGGGCCTCAATCTCCGAGCCGTTGCCGGGTGAGGTGAGGCTCGACTCCCACATTTTGCTGGGTAAGTCCTTTACATTCTGTTTGAAATTAATGTTCAGCAATGACTGGTGGTTTACTTGAATATGAAACCTTTATAATGAGTGGCCGTCCTAATAGGGACCAGCCCAGCTGAGTCTATATATTGGTCCTGATATTGTGATTAGTTCATTATGAATTTAGAACAAACAACATTTGTTGTCTTTTTTCGTTTCCATTTTCACAGGATTTCTTCCTCCATCAACTTCTGGTCTGGAGGATATGGTAGGATGGTCTACAAGACCACACCAGTGGTTTGGACAGTTCTTTAACAAACAATTTGGTCTGTCCTTTTCTTCTTTTGTTTCACTTTGTACAAGTTGTCTGAGTGTACCTTTGCAGTAGCAACATCTTTTTGTATCTGGCCCTGAAGAATGCCGGTGTAGTTTCACCTTCGGCAGAAACATGTTGGCCTAATCCATAATACAGCAAAGCATCACAGTGATTTTTTCACACTGTTCTACACTTCTTTTTAACCTGGCGTCTTGGTGAATATCTTTAATAAAAACATTTTTCTTTGCCTCGACCGTCATTTTAAGATCACCTAGTCTTCACTCCCTGTTTTGCACTGCACTTTTTCAGCACCACTCTGTGGCACGGACACCTTTACAAGATGAACCAGTAGTGTGTGTTGTCTGGCCAATACATCTGGGCTTGGACTCACCACCCTGGTTAGACGTCCTACATGACGAGGCTCCGCCAGATGGGTGGGCTGATAGGATATCTAACATATATTCGTGTCATGTGACCATTGGGTCTGGTTCAGTGCAATCCAAAAGGGTCACTTTAATAGGACCACATAGACTCAGCTACGTCGTTTAATAGACCTCCCAACTCTATTTGTTCGTTGGGGTTTGGGGCCTAACTGCAGTTTGAGTAATTGTAGTTTTAGAATGTAAGGGCTATGTGTAGCGCTACAATAAATATAATAATAAGCAAAAGCAAGCAAAAAGTACTGTGAGTAGCTAACAAAGCAGTAATAGAAAAGTAAAAATGTAGATAGATACAGCTAAGGCATACAGAATTTGGCAAAGCTTTTATTGGTATGGGGGCATGTTAAAATAGCAGAAGCTTATATGGCACTACTAAGACATTGACTGCACTCTTTTTATTTTTATAATGAGAACAGGTACTAAATTTTAATTTGATGGAAAAGTGTATGAGAGGCTTGACAAGCGCAGAGGTGACGGATTCAATTGTAGTTGAATGGAAGGTATGGCAGATGTAGACAAACGCCACAGAGTTTGCGCTCGAAAAACAAACTACTGCAAACTAAAAGTAATAGGTAAACACATATCGCAAACGTGTATATAATATGCTGGAGTATTGTATTTTGCAACAGAATTAACAGAAGTTTAGCAAAGAAGCATGTCTTGCATTATGACCAAAGACAGGAGCTATGTGTAGCCTAAATTAAATATAATAACATGAAAAGCAAGCTTAAAAATTGTGGGTACATAAAAAAAGCATTAATAGGACAGCAACATTGTAAATAGATACTGCCAAGGAATACAGAATACGGCAAAGCTTTTATTGCTATGGGAGCATGTTAATAGTAGAAGCATATAGGCGCTATTAAGCCATTTGTTGCAGGCTTTTGTTTTTTTAATTGTTAGAACAGGTATGACATTTTTCTTTGAAAAATAATTTATGAATGGCTGCACGAGGGCAGAGGAGAGGCATGTAATTATACTTTAATAAACGGCATGGCAGATATACACTACAGGGCCACAGATTTTGCATTTGAAAAACTAAGAGGCTCATTAGGATAGTGGATTTTCCGCATCCTCTGGGCCGGCGGAGCCACCGCCGGCCCGGAGGATGCGGAAAATCCGCTGCGGACCCACCGCCACATTAGGATGGCTGGTGGGTCCTGGCTTCAGTCTGCTGTTTTTATGCCGCGGTTGGCTTAAAACCGCGGCGGAAAAGCTCTAATATGGTGGCGGTGTCTCTCAGACACCGCCAGCCATATTAGGATGAGTTTTAAAAAATGCTTTTCCGCGGCGGGTTTTCCGCCGTGGAAAAGCAAGTGGAACTTCACTGCAGGGGCCCATTGCGGGCCCCCTGGGTGAAGGGGGGGTGGGAGGTGCACATGGGGGGTACCTATGGTACCCCCCTGCATTAGTATGCAGAAATCGGCAGGCACCGCACTGTGCCTGCCGCTTTCTGCATACAAATGCAATGTATGCATTTTTACCATTGCGGGTGGGGATTCAAGCTGCACCCGCCGCAATGGTAAAAATAGAGGATGTGACCGCCAGGGTGGCGGTCACATCCTAATTTCACAGGAGGAGGGAACTCCGCAGGCCATGCGGAGTTCCCTCCTACTCTGGGGTCGCGGACGGACACAAGTCCATCCGCGATCCTAATGGGCCCCTTGGTATGACAACATAATATACACGTTGTGAAGGTACTAATGCTAGTAGTAACAATGCATACTAAAGAGTTATAAGTGTAGTATGGTAAAAGTTGTGTTTATAATTAAGCAGATGAAACGGGGTTGTAGCTTTATAATGATAGTGCAGTGATAAAATAGACAGATATTATGCTGTATGGAAATTGGATTGGTGGCTGGCAAAGGTGAAGGGGTTTGATATAACTGCAGTATGAGGAATGGTAGTTTTAGAGTGTAAGGGCTATGTGTAGCGCTACAATAAATATAATAATATCAAAAAGCAAGCAAAAATGTTGTGGTTATGCAATAAAGCAGTAATGTAAAGGTAAAAATGTAGGTAGATATAGTTACGAATCATTCGGATTCTTATTGTGTGTTTGTATTTAGTGCTTATGTAAAAGGGGGGCAGATTCGATCGATAACCCTTTAAGTATTGCCCGGCGTTAGTCGCCTCTCAAACCTCTCGATAATTATCAAACATAGAGGCAGGTGCTGGAGACTGAAAGGCAGGAAACAGAAGTTTATTCCGTCGGAGCAGAACACATCAGATCAGACAACAGGGTATCGTCTCGAGGTGCTCTAACCGCATCTCTGAGGCCTGGCCTCTTATACACAGGTTTATGGTCTTTATTGCAGTTTATTACATGTGGCACATTCTTGCAAATACTTTGAAGTACAGAAAGACATCCTCGGAATCCCCGCTTCAGGCCTGTTCCCACACATATCTACAGTAGAAGTCCCCACCCCGATCTCAGTAGGTGATGACTGTCGCGCAGCTGGACATTCCGCCTGTTCCCGGAATGTGTGCGGCTGATCGGATCTCATGGGGTGGGAGCTTTGATCGATTGTAACTCCTTTGAAGAGGGGCGATTTCTTACAGTAGGGGGCAATAAACTGCATCCACAGGACTAGGTGATGGCCTGGGATCGGGTCGAACAATCGGGCACAGAGGAAGGGGGTTCATCAAAGGATGTGTAACCATGAAAGGAATAGAGGGGGGTGTTGGCCGGGTACGGGATGTGGTTCTGAGGCAGGATCGCGCTGAAGGGGTGGTTTATGGCCCAAGCATGTGAGAGCGGGGGCTGTCAGTGCGCGGGGGATGCTTGCGAAGTTAGAGAGAGAGGCGCGCTGGCGATCGGCAGTGGGCAGAGAGGCCATGATACTCAAAATGGCTACTGCTTACGCACACGTAGGAGCCTGGAAAAGGGACAAGGTGGCGCCGATAATGTTTACGCCGCGACCTAAATTTTAACAGTCCTCCCTTTTCAACATATCTAGCCAGCTTGTCAATCTATATGAATCCCCATTATGTTACGGACTTCTACGTCATATAGAGCTTTCATGCGTTCAGCTTCGAAGTCCAGAGTCTTAGGGCAGATACAGTTAGAAAAAAGTGAGCACAGGGGCGGCAAGCATTGAACAACCAGGCAGAATCCACATATTATGACAATCGGTATCAATATGATCATAAACAACCTCCACCCCCAGTCCTTTACAGCACTCCAGAACCAACTCCCAAGCGACCATCCTTCTTGTTCCTGATGAACCTCTGAGGAAAGTCTGTGGAGGTGTTCAATGGCTTTGTAGACTGAGGGTGAATTGTCTGGTATGTAGGTGCAGCAGCTGGACCCAATGATGTGGCATGCTCCTCCACGATCCGCTAGAACCACATCTAGAACAAGGCGGTTCTGAAGGACCACTGGGCGGACCGCCTGAAGCTCGGCTGTATTGTTTGTGAGGATGCCAGCTGTAATGTTCATCGTTGTTTCAACTGCCTGGGCCAAATGTCGGATGGCACTGCTGTTCGCCATCGGACCCCAGAGTGGAACAAGTCCCTTCATTGCGTCCAGGAACTGTGCTCCTGTGGAGTCGGCTTGTTCAATGTCTCTTGCTCATTTTTGTCGATGGTGGTTCGCTGCAGCCACATAGGTCGGAGGGAGGATGAAGGCGATGTAGCAGGTACCTCCCCAGCCTTTTCGGAACCAGGTGTAGGCTTTCGTACTGCAGACAAAGTACATGTTCGGAGAGGTGACAAAAGAGGGTGGATCAGCTGAGTCCAAAGTTCTGGTGATGTGGCAAGGGCTGTGGTCCACCAACTGTGTCCCGAGGCCTTCGATGCATACAAGGCCCGAGACGTTGACAACAGACAGGGCCACAGTCAGGGTGGCGGCTGTTCGTTTCCGGAGGTAGGAGAAGGTGGGTCTGGCTGGGTTGTTGAACACCTGCATTTCAACCCGTTCTTTGGCAGGGATGTCCATATGAAAAGAAGCGTTGGATGTCACAGGGCAAAAGGGAGCAGCGGTTCTTCCTGTTTTGTTCAGCCAGACCCTGTGATAAAAGTGTGACACAGTTTTGCTGGAAGTGGCATTATCCCTGTAACTCTCTTGCAAGAGGATCAGCCAAGCAAGGCAGGAACCATGAACGGAGAAAGGTGAAGGGATGAAGGGGATGGAATGTCCAGTGGCATGCGGTAGCAATCCACAGATCCAGCAATTTGTGGCGTTGGCGGCAAGGTTGTGTTGGTGCAGCAACTGCACAAAGGAGTTGTTCCAGAACTCCTTACGCCTTTCTCGGAGTTGAGGTGAAAGAGAGATCAGGTAGCGTTCTTTCATGGTGGTAGGCTGTGCAGTAGTTAGAAATGTCTTATGAGCTGGTGCGCTCTCTTCCACAATCCAGAAGGTGGCCATGAGGAGGAGGAGGCAAAAGAGAGATTGCGATAAAAAGGGCAATAGTCTTTGAGCTGTGTATTTTGTCAGTCTTTGGGTTTCTGTAGTGGGTCTTCGGATGTCCGGTTGCTTCCATCATCTTCGTATCGGGCGCTTCCATCATCTTCAAGGGGCTCGGTAGCGGGCAGAACCACAAACTTCGTTTAGCTTCTCTCCTGGTAGCCTTAGTAGTGTTAGGCCACCGTTCTGAGATTTGTAACTCAGTCTGCAGTCTGCTTAGCCGAAACTCCCTCCTTTCTTCGCAGGTTATACCCTTCTCTGGATGGCACAGTGGGATCGGGAAACTTTGCCAATTCAAGTGTCTCTGTATCAGGGTAACAGCTCAGGGATAGTCGGTCTTTGTTCAGGAGCTCTTCTTGGGTGGCCACGTCTTCGGTCGTCGTCAGGGTCGAGGAGATTTTCTTACAGTGATGTGCGTGCAGCCAGTTTCGCTTCCCCTCCACTCGAAGAGCTGTTCGGGTGGTGATCAAGACTTGCCAGGGGCCTGTCCACCGGGGTTCCAGACTCTTTGCACGCTGGAAATTTCGTATCAGGACGAAATCTCCGGGTTGGATGTCATGTCCGGGGCCCCTGGAAGCATCAGGGATGGCCTGCAGCACCTGTTGATGGATAACAGACAGTGTTTTAGTCAGATTATACAAATAGTCAGACATTAGGACGTCCGGGACGTCGTGAATGGATGTCGGTTTTGGTGCGGACCAAACGCTCATGGGCCGGCCAAAAACGACCTTGTAGGGGGTCAAATGGTGTTTGGTGGGGGTGGAACGCATTGATAGCAATGCTAGTGGTAGAGCGTCTGGCCATTTTAGTCCTGTGGTTGCCACTATCTTTGCTAGTTTGAGCTTCAACGTGGCATTATGTCGCTCAACCAGTCCGGCAGATTGGGAATGGAAGACTGCGTGAAATTTCTGTTTTACACCCAACCCCTTCAAAATGAGTTGGATAACCTCGGCTACGAAGTGGGGGCCATTGTCGCTCCATAAAATTCGACAAAGTCAAGTCAAGTCAAGTCAAATATTTTATATAGCGCGCTACATACCCAGAGGGTTTCAAGGCACTTGAGGAAGGGTGGGGAGTTACTTGTCGAATATCGAGGTTTTAAGTTGCTTTCTGAATGCTAGGTGGTTCTGAGTGAGGCGAAGGTGAATGGGAAGTGAGTTCCAGGTTTTAGCTGCCATGGTGGTTTTGTTGATGTGAGGTACGACAGCAAGGGCTTGGTTGGAGGAGCGTAACTGGCGGGAGGGGATGTAGAAGGAAAGTCGTGTGTTGAGGCAATCGGGTCCAAGACCGTAAAGTGCTTTGTGTGCGTGGGTTAGGAGTCGGAATGTAATCCTCTTATTGACGGGGAGCCAGTGGAGGTTTTTCAGGTGATCAGAAATGTGGTCTTTACGCGGGATGTCTAGTATGAGTCTGGCTGATGCGTTCTGGATACGTTGGAGTTTTTTCTGAACTCTTGCGGTGGTACCGGCGTATAGGGTGTTTCCGTAGTCCAGGCGGCTTGTAACCAGTGCGTGGGTGACCGTTTTTCTAGTTTCGGTGGGGATCCAGCGAAATGTTTTTTTGAGCATGCGAAGAATGTTGAAGCAAGATGATGAGACGGCGTTGACTTGTCTGGTCATCGAGAGTGAGGAGTCCAGGATGACGCCCAGGTTCCGTGCGTGGTCCGTCGGGATGGGTGCTTTTCCAAGTGCCTCTGGCCACCAAGAGTCATCCCAGGCGGAGGGGGAGGTACCTAAGATTAGGACTTCTGTTTTGTCTGAATTCAGTTTCAGACGGCTGTGCTTCATCCACTCGGCTACTTCTTTCATTCCTTCATGTAGGTTGGTTTTGGCGGTGTTGGGGTCTTTGGTGAGTGAGAGGATCAGTTGAGTATCATCAGCGTAGGAGATGATGTTGAGGTTGTGTTGGCGTGCGATGGCCGCGAGGGGGCTCATGTATACGTTGAAGAGGGTGGGGCTGAGTGAAGATCCTTTAGGCACGCCGCAAATGACTTCGGTGGCCTCTGATTTGAATGGCGGGAGACGGACTCTCTGAGTTCTTCCGGCAAGGAACGAGGTGATCCATTCTAGGGCTTTTCCTTGGATTCCGATGTTTCTGAGGCGGTGTATCAGGGTGCTATGGCAAACTGTGTCGAAGGCTGCGGAGAGGTCAAGGAGGATGAGGGCGACTGTGTCTCCATTGTCCAGTAGAGTTTGAATGTCGTCTGTTGCTGCGATGAGGGCGGTCTCGGTGCTGTGTTTGGCTCGGAAGCCAGACTGTGAGGAGTCGAGGGATTTGTTGGTTTCGAGGAAGGCGGCGAGCTGGTTGTTGACAGCTTTCTCGATGACTTTGGCCGGGAATGGAAGGAGCGAGATGGGGCGGTAGTTTTTGAGTTCGGTGGGGTCAGCTGTGAGTTTCTTCAGAAGGGTGCTGAGTTCGGCATGTTTCCAGCTTTCCGGGAAGGTGGCGGAGTTGAGGGAGCAGTTGTTGACGTCTCGGAGGTGTGGTGCAATGATGGAGTCTGCTTTGTTGAAGATGTGGTGAGGGCATGGGTCTGTGGGGGATCCTGAGTGGATGGAGTTCATCAGGCGGATGGTGTCTTCAGTGGAGATTGGGTTCCAGTCAGTAAGGATGTTCAAAGGGGATGAAGGTACGCAAGAAGGTTGGGTGGGTTGATCTCCGGGTTGGTTGTCGAAGCTGTTGTGGATGTCAGCGATTTTGTTGTGGAAGAACGAAGCTAGGGAGTCACAAAGGGTGTGAGAGGGAGTGATGTCGTTGGAGTTGGCAGTAGGGTTGGTAAACTCTTTGACGATGTTGAATAATTCCTTGCTGTTGTGGGCGTTGTTGTCTAGTCGGTCTTTGAATGCGGCTTTCTTGGCAGTCCGGATCAGTTGGTGGTGTATGCGGGTGGCGTTTTTGAAGGCGTCCCTGGTGCTGGTGTTTGGGTCTTTTTTCCAGGTTTTCTCAAGGGAACGACTGAGTTTCTTGGATTTCTTAAGGTCATTGTTGAACCAGGAGGCTTTTTTGCTGGCTAGTTTGATTTGACGTTTTTTCAAAGGTGCTAGGTTGTCGGCGCTGTTGGTTAGCCATTGAGTGAGGTTGATGGCTGCTTGGTTGGGGTTCGAAGAGTGGGCCGGGGGGTTTTGAAGGAGCGATGAGGAGATCTGGTCGAAGGTGATTTTGTTCCAGTTTCTTCGCAGAGTAGGTTGAGGATGGTTGTGGGTTGTGGTTTTTTTGTAGACAAAGTGGACGCAGCTGTGGTCCGTCCAGTGGAGAACTGTGGTGTGACTGAAGGAGATATGTTTGCTGGAGGTGAAGATTGGGTCGAGTGTGTGACCTGCGTAGTAAGTGGGGCTATTAACAATTTGTTTGAGTCCGAGGTTGGCGAGATTGTCCAGGAGGGTGGTGGCGTTGCTGTCGTTGCTCTTTTCCAGGTGAAAATTGAGGTCTCCCAATAGAATGTAGTCCTCGGAGGGGAGGGCGTGTGGGGTGATAAAGTCAGCGATGTCTTCACAGAATTGTGTACGGGGGGCTGGTGGCCTGTAGAGGAGGGTGCCTCTGAGTGTGGTTTTGGGGTCGGTGTGGATCTGGAAGTGAAGGTGTTCGGCGCTAGCGAGGTTGGCGTCTGAGCTGGTTGAGATGCGGATGGAATTCTTATGGACGATAGCGATGCCTCCTCCTGTTTGGTAGGTGCGGTCTTTTCGGATGATCTTGTAGCCTTCCGGAATGGCAATGGTGATGTCTGGGGCTGAGGAGGCGTTGATCCATGTTTCCGTTAGGAAGGCGACGTCCGGAGAGATGGTGTCTAGTAGATTCCAAAGATCGATGGCGTGTCTGTGGACTGAGCGGGTGTTGAGCAGGATGCATTTTAGGTGGTTGGTATCAGATCTCTGCTTGGTGTTCGTGGAAGGGGAATTGGTTTTGGTGCCGTCAAACTTGCAGGAGTTGCATGTGAAGGGTCCATGGGTTTGTCCAGGTGCGGCTTGTGCGCAGTTGGGGAGTCGGCCGGGGTTTAGGGCTAAGAGGGTGGAGGCGTCGTATGTAGTGCGGGTAGGGTGGATGGTACGGGGGGCCGGGGGTCTGGCGCTGGGCGCGGGCTTGGCGCGGACGGGCGTAGACGGGCTTACCTTTGGCTCACCTTCGGCGGAACTGGGGCGCGACCGCTGCGCGAGAACGCTGCGCGTAGAGACATCAGTCATATGTGGTTAGTGGAGGGGGCGGAGCGTGGGCGGGTCAGCTGGGAGGCGGGAGTGTGGTGGAGGGGCGGTCTGGGAGGCAACTAAACAACAACAAAAATGGCTGCAAACCGAAGTTGGAGCAGGACGAGATTGGGGGCACAGATAAGCAATTGTTACAGAAGCGGACAATCAGGCACAGAATAAATAATAAATAAATAATAATACAAGCAGTGCGAGCAGAAAAAACAAGTGCTGCGGGGATACACAGGCGCGATGTGGGCTAAGCAATGGAAGCGCTATGCGTGTCACGCAGGCAGATATCAGGCTGTAACAAATAATGCGAGCGGGGCACAGAGAAAGGCAGAGATCACCAAAGCGCTACGATACCACCAAGTGAGGAGGGAGCGTAGGGGAGCGACCGCATCCGATCGAGTCAGCACGATCACAGCGTGGGTGCTGAGAGGTCAGCCCCTAGCTTCTCGTGGGTGGGCGGGTCAGCTGGGAAGCGGGAGTGTGGTGGAGGGGCGGTCTGGGAGGCAACTAAACAACAACAAAAATGGCTGCAAACCGAAGTTGGAGCAGGACGAGATTGGGGGCACAGATAAGCAATTGTTACAGAAGCGGACAATCAGGCACAGAATAAATAATAAATAAATCATAATACAAGCAGTGCGAGCAGAAAATACAAGCGCTGTGGGGATACACAGGCGCGATGTGGGCTAAGCAATGGAAGCGCTATGCGTGTCACGCAGGCAGATATCAGGCTGTAAACAATAATGCGAGCGGGGCACAGAGAAAGGCAGAGATCACCAAAGCGCTACGATACCACCAAGTGAGGAGGGAGCGTAGGGGAGCGACCGCATCCGATCGAGTCAGCATGGTCACAGCGTGGGTGCTGAGAGGTCAGCCCCTAGCTTCTCGTGGGTGGGCGGGTCAGCTAGGAGGCGGGAGTGTGGTGGAGGGGCGGTCTGGGAGGCAACTAAACAACAACAAAAATGGCTGCAAGGGGAGGAGCCAAGATGGCGGACGGGACGGACGTGTGAGCGCCCGGCTCCCCGAGCCGTCTGACTTCACATCGATATCCTGGAATCTACCCTTGCCTACACCGCGCTAAGATGAGGACGTGAACGCGCTGATGACAGTCGCGTTCATTTGCGGTCTCCGCCGGCCGTTTTGCATGAAAACTCGTGGAACTAGCCGATCACCGGGGCTGCCCATGAACCCTGTGCCGATTGCCGCCGCTGGACACTGCTGCTCTTAGCCGGTAGGACGGGCTGTGGAGGTACCGGTGTTTGGGACTGCGTGCCGATTGCGGAGACAGGACGGAGCTTATCCTGTCCTTTGTAGTGCGACTCCCGTTGGTTGAGGAGTGTGTGCTTGGGAGACAGGATCCTTTTGGACTGCACTTTCCACTTCTACGCTGCTCCCAACTTGGGCGGACTCCATCTTGCGGCGTCCTTTCAGTCGTGGACTACCCGTACCCACGGGAGACGAGGGGGCTCTCACTATGCACGGCCCCCTGCACTGATAGCCGCGTGTCCTTTCGTGTTGGAACGATGGTTCTTTTATAACGGAGCCGCCCCCCTCCCTCCAGTGTGGATCCGCGGAAGAGATGGCAATGGCACCTGCCTTCCAGCATGGACAGAGGACTGCTCCCTTATCCCCAGTTTGCGCGGACCTGCCTGCACTTGAGCCGGAGGCTGATCCGAATGCGACACTGTGCAGAGCGGATCGGCTGGGGCTACAGAGTGACCTGACCTGTGGTGATATCCTTGATGCCCTTGCAGACTTACGGGCAACATGGCGGCGCAATGCTCAAGAGCTGGGTAGAAAGATCGATGAAGCTACGTTTTCCACAAAGCGACCGAGGCTGCCTGTCTCCCTGCTGCCTACGTGTGCTTCTACAATGGATACAATGTTGCTGCATGTGCGAGCGGAAGATCGAGGTGTCCCTGGCTACAATGTTGCGTGTCTCCCTACCGACGATGCTATTGCTACAAAGTCTCCCCTCACTCCGGGAACTGTGACTCTGCCTGAACAACTGCTATCAGAGCTCCGTATATCGCCCTCCCAGTTGTTTGCCCCCTTCGAGGATTTTGCCCTCGGAGCCTTCTTTCTACGTTGCTGGAGTGAGTGTCATCCTGCATGGCAGGGGGGGTTCGTCATTTTGGCCGCTGAATTTGTGGGAGACTGGGAACACTCGTCTTCTTCTCTTCTGCTCCTTCCATGTCGAGAGCGGCCATCTTGCTCCTTTGTTCTGCCTGCAATGTATCCGCGGAGAAGGTCATGCTTGGAGAGATTTCGTCGTTCTGGCCAGGGTTGAAGGTGCCCATCACCTCGGCTTTGCTTGACCGGCTGGCGGAGACCCGGACTGTACTGTATTTTGCTATGCTGATTGTGTTGCAAGTGCAGCTTTTTCCCATTTGAGATTGCGATTATTATGTTCCGTTGTGTTTCTTGCTGATGGGAAGGCGGTTCTGTACGGGCCCGGGGTTCTAAGTGTGAATGCTTTACTTATAGGAGTTGGCTTTGTCTTGCGCCCGCTATCAGGCCAGGATTAGGCTGATTCATAACGCTATGGCTTCCCGGGTGGGCTGAACAGGGATTGGAACTGCTTAGTATATATTGTTAGCACACATCGCGAAATGACTTCTTCCATCTATGCTATTGTGGCAATTTATTACAGCACTGCTGCTTTCGGAGTAGGAGGTTTTCAGTGTGTGGAAGCTGTAGATTGCCGGGGGTCCCGGGCGCTCTGATGCTACGTGGGCTCCTCCCCACCTTATTCTTTTTGGGAGTCTAGATCAGAATAGTTCATTCTTTTCTCACCCCCTATATCATAGTAGGTGGTACCGTTTTTCTTTCCTCCTCCTCATTCTTCTCTTGCTCTTCTTTCTCTTCTATATTTCGGGTTTAATGGGCGACAGGCACTATGCTGGGGGGGGGGGGGTAGGCCGTAGCCTCCGCATTGGTGTAGGGTGGGGGGGTAATTTAGTACTTCTTATTAGTTCTATGGGCCTTTATTTCTCTCTTATGTTTTCTGTGCTTTTTCTTTGGTTCGATTCTGGGTCCGGGCTTGGGGCTGACTGAGTGGGGGCGGCGCTGAAGGGGTGCGTACTTGCTGGTGTGAATATCCTGCTGTTGCTTCGCACCGCCTCACTGCCTGGGATTTTAATTTCCACAGTTGTTTTTCGAAATGCTGCCGCTCTCCCGTGATGTGAAGATATTGTGCGGACTCGAATCTCCTTGGGACTTATTCTTCACTGCCTTTTTCCCTGATAAAATATAAAAAACTTTAAAATTAACCTTCATTTCTCCTTTCCCCTGGTGTCATGGTTCTCCTCAGTGTAACATTCACAAACTGCTGCTAATTCATCCGTTGACGCTAGGGGGCCGCAATGTTTGTATCAGTGCTTAAAAGTATCGTGGCCGGCCTGATGGTTGTAGGCCCGTATTTGTTCTTTTTACATGCACGAATAAAGGTTTTCAAAAATTTAAAAAAAAAAAAAAAAAAAATGGCTGCAAACCGAAGTTGGAGCAGGACGAGATTGGGGGATCAGATAAGCAATTGTTACAGAAGCGGACAATCAGGCACAGAATAAATAATAAATAAATAATAATACAAGCAGTGCGAGCAGAAAATACAAGCGCTGCGGGGATACACAGGCGCGATGTGGGCTAAGCAATGGAAGCGCTATGCGTGTCACGCAGGCAGATATCAGGCTGTAACAAATAATGCGAGCGGGGCACAGAGAAAGGCAGAGATCACCAAAGCGCTACGATACCACCAAGTGAGGAGGGAGCGTAGGGGAGCGACCGCATCCGATCGAGTCAGCACGGTCACAGCGTGGGTGCTGAGAGGTCAGCCCTTAGCTTCTCGTGGGTGGGCGGGTCAGTTGGGAGGCGGGGGTGTGGTGGAGGGGCGGTCTGGGAGGCAACTAAACAACAACAAAAATGGCTGCAAACCGAAGTTGGAGCAGGACGAGATTGGGGGCAGACTTTGGTTGCACTCTTTTTATTTGAATAGTGAGCACAGATACTAACTTATAATTTGATGAAAAGGTTTCTGAGAGGCTGCACAAGCGTAGAGGTGACGTATGTAGTTGTGGTTTAATAGAAGGCATGGCAGATGTAGACAAACGTGACAGAGTTTGCGCTTGAAAAACGAACCACTGCAAACTAAAAGTAATAGGAAAATACATATAGCAAACTTGTATATAATATGCTGGTACTGTATTTATGACATAATTAAGCCTCTTTTCACGACGGAACTTTGTTGGTGCATTATTTAATTTCCTTGCGGCCCATCTGCTGGGGACCTGCTGACTTGCTGGGTGCTTGGCCTTAGGAGCGCTATCACCTGGGCACCTGGTCCCCCCCCCCCCCAACCCTCCCCCCCCCGCCGCCGCCTACCAATCGCGGCCGCTGAGCGGGGGGACTACAGCCCCCATAATCTCTCCTAGTCCCGCCCACCTACGTCATTGGACGCGCCCGGAGGCGCACAAAAACAGCTGCGCTCCGCTGAGGGAGCAGGAGCCTCTTTCCACGACGGAACTTTGTTGGTGCATTATTTAATTTCCTTGCGGCCCATCTGCTGGGGACCTGCTGACTTGTTGGGCGCTTGGCCTTAGGAGCGCTATCACCTGGGCACTTTACACAAACCTTCGAGGATGGAAGGACCACAAACTAAACCCTGCCCTCCAGTTAGGAAAAGCAGGTTGGACTATCAGCCCCCGCATTCTCCTCCCATGAAGGAATTATTGGGGAACATGGAACATCTAGTTAGGTCACTGATACTCCCCCTACTACATAGGATACAAATCATATCAGAAAAAGTGGGGGAATTGGAAACCATGATACAGAAGAATGCAGATCAAACCAGGGAGCTAATAACAAACACCTATACAAACCACATATGTAAACCACCCTCATTATCTCTTTCATCAGATAAAAAACATAGCAAGGAAGTGCAGCACCCACTAGTGAAAGGAAAGCAAGAACAATAGCAAAACACCTAAGGGTCAAACAAACCCCAAGGATAAAATAGGGGAAGGACAGGTCCTAAACCAGGAAACGGCCAAATTAGTACAACCCGGATGGAAGAAAATAAGACTCAATTCCACCCTAATCCCCCCAGGGTACACAGGAGAAACGTAGATCTTCCTCCACAGGCTGCGCCCTATGTATTGATTCTGACGGGGTACCAGAATTAGAGGAAGGTAGAACTGAAGATTTTCGAACTCTGAAAAATAAGGTGGTCCACTGGTTGGCGAACAACAGGCCGTTACCTCCAAATATAAACGGGGAAATACTACACGTTAGAAGAGTACGGTGGCTGGGCCATCGACCCAAGGATCTAACGGGGCACGTGATCATTGTAAATTTCAAGTATCACAGAGTAACCAAACACATTGGGGAATGGTTCGACGGCAGATGTGGGGAAGGAATTACAACTCGGGGCTTAACCTATTTTTATCCTCAGTCCCTATTGGAGAGACCACCCCGTCCACTTTCTATACGTGGTCATAATACCAACTATCCCGGCTTTAATATCCCAACATTTAACCCCTATCCTATGATTGCGGGATTGGAAAGAGTCGACTGACTCTGTAGCCGGGTTTTGGGGGACCCTCCGGTTCGCAACTATTGTGTATTTAAAGAACCGCAAACCATGGAAAACACTGATATCCCACTATATTATTTGGACATGGGCAGCCCAAAAGTAGGTCAAAAAGGAAAGAGCAAGGGAACATATCTAGCAGACAAAACAACCTCAAAATAAACGAGGGTGGATTTTCTTCTCCACAAAAAGAAAAGGCACAATCAGGTGGAAATAGAGGATATTCCCAGCAAACATCTGATCCTGAAGTTCCAACCTTAAATAATAAGGCCAATTTACCTACCGTCAATAGGGAAAATGAAGGTACTCGGGAGCTTAGTGATGTTACAATCTTTGAACCAGTTTTAAACACTAATAATCCCTCCCATCATGGGAATATACAGGAACAGTCACGGAACCAGATAAACACAAAGACGTTCAAACTATGGGGATCCTATTTTGGAACGTCGCAGGGCTCCGTGCAAATATTAGTAATGGTGTCTGGTTAGACTTCACTATCAGATTTAGTATCTTATGCCTTCAGGAAACCTGGGCTCCCTCAGAAATACACTTAGAGCAGGGGTATTCATAGTACGGCACGCCCGCCGCCAGCAGCCCGGCAAGCCTTCCTTGGCGGCCCGCGGACCTTGCAGCCATCCTACCTGTGTCTTTTTTTTTTTTTTAAAGTGTCCAGTGTCCGCAAACCCCGCCGGTGGCAGCAGCGCTCTATGCGGCCGGGCGAATCCAGGGAAGGTCCGACCGGAGATGCAGGGGCACCAAGAGGTGAAACATTTCAAAGCCTAATTAATGAGTAAGTGGTCTTTTAAAGACCTGTGAAGTACTCGGGTGCGGCCTGGAAGCTGTCTTGTCTCAGCCCCGGCTGACACACACACGCACGCCAGGTGAGGTGACAGAGGGAGGGAGAGGGAGAGAGAGAGGGAGGCAGACAGAGGGAGGGAGACACAGGGTTGCCTGCCTGTTGAATCCTTTTCCCAGCAATAACCTCATATTTGTTGCTGACTGACAAAGGCAAGAAGTAAAAAAGCAGAAAGTAAACAGGGGTTTTAGGTTTTTTTCTTTTTATTTGTAAAGTTTAATATAGCGCGAACAAGATCCCGAAGGATATCAGAGCGCTTTACAATAGGTTGGCATTTCCTCTTCATAATCCAACTATTTAAAATACCAATTACATTGAATTAGTGAGCTTTACAATGCTCTTCCGCCTTCCTGTCTCAACTTGACACAATTTAAGATGTTTTGAAAGCTAATATTTCCCTAATGCTAGATGTGCACATTAATTAACTGGACAAAAACGTAAATTTATTTTTATTGAAAATGACATTTCCATACCTGAACAACAGTAACGATTTCTGTTACTACAATTCTAAAAGAGTAATATGAAATGCATTAAAACATGCCTTGAACCAATGCTAAACCTAAGCCTAACACAAACCTGTGCCTTTGTGTTTATAAAATAGAATATTTCATAGTGAAAGTATTTCATCTTAACACTTTCGGTATGTATTTAGGGTACCGATTTTTTATTTCTATATCCCAATACGGCAAACCTCCCGGTAATTTTTTCTGAACACACATGCAGATATCTTTAGGTTTCGTGAACTTCAAGCTTAATGAAGTCCTCTGCATTACTCATGTTGTATCATTGTTCACTTAAAACCATGAGTAATATCAAGATCATTCAGACTTTAGGTTGAGTATTGATACTTAGGAGCTTGGTGCCCACTCTGATTTGGGGGTAGAGACAGAGGGAGGGAAACAGAGGGAGGGAGACAGAGAGAGGGAGGGAAACAGAGGGAGGGAGACAGAGAGAGGGAGGGAGACAGAGAGAGAGAGGAGGGTGGCAGAGAGAAGGATACAGAGGGAGGGAGACAGAGGGAAGGAGGGAGACAGAGGGAGGGAGGGAGACAGAGGGAGGGAGACAGACAGAGGGAGACAGACAGAGGAAGGGAGATAGAGGGAGGGAGGGAGAGAGAGAGAGAGAGAGAGACAGTCAGAGTGAGGGTGACAGAGGGTGGGTGAGATAGAGAGAGAGGCGTGTGTGTGTGTGTGTGTCGAGTCTGGTGGCTCAGTGGATGAAGGCGTCCACTGCAGGGACCTGTGTTCAACCTCATAGTCACAGTTTGTCTTGCTCTAGCCCCGCCCCCTCCCCCCTGACCCCGCCCCACCAGTGTGGCCCTCGGACACAAACCACACTGTAAATTTGGCCTCCGAGAGAAAGTTTGTGAGTACCCATGACTTAGAGGGTTACAGAACATACTTTTCCCCAGCATTACCCTCTCCTTCCGGCAGAGCTAAGGGTGGATTGACCATCTTTGTTTCAAACCTCCTCCATCTTATAAGCATTGTCCGATTAAAATTTAAGTCAAACTTTCAAATCCTTGTGTTACACCTTACCCACTCTAAAGCCCTAGTTATTGTGAATTTCTACAATAACCTCCATGTAGCCGATCTAATAAAAACCCTAAAGGACATAAATGTACTCCTCTATGAATTACTACCTAAGGTCCGAAAGGATCTGACTATAATTTGGGGCGGGGATTTCAATCAGACCCTTTGGAAACAGAGCGCGAGTATAGTATGTGGAGTTCAGGATGAAAGCGGGAATCCTGTAACTCATTTTCCACACACTGTGGTTGGCCAGTGTCTGAATGTAATTCTATGTGGTTTAGAATTGAACTTGGTTAATGATCTGGTGAACCCCCCCTATCACCGTTTTACCTACGTTCAACGGTAGAGGCTGCTTAAGTACAAATGATTTTATTTTTATCTCAGCAAACGCTTCAAGGGACCTGATAAATTGTAAAACTCATTATATAATTCGTAGTGACCATTTCCCAAATAGTATTACACTGAAATTGTCTAAGAAAATGGAAAGGTTTAATATCAAGTCGACCCTTATCCAAAACACCCTCTCCCTAGATGGACTCAACGGATACTCCCTTAAGTGGGAAATGGTAGATCCTCAGGCTATCACCACCAAACTAGTCTCTAAGCTAAGACCAGTTCTTGAGAAACTGTTTGATCTAGCCACTACCAGTGAGGAAATCATGGGCAGCTTTTTAACAGTAACAACAATAATTAGAGAATCCCTCTTTGTTAAAAAGAACACAGGGAAATCGACCAATAAGGGCTGGTTTGACAGCGTTTGTACGAAAGCCTATCAGGACTTATAAATAGCGCTACATAAAATCGATCCTCTAAGGAAATAGCTGCTTACCTGAAAATTTATAAACAGGCCCTCAGAAACAGGAAGAACACGCTGAAAAAAGAGCTTTGGACCCACCTACATTCCTCTTGTACCATAAGAGACAGTGCTGTGTTCTGGAAGATCTTGAAGTCCCCCTTCCTAGCTACTACAACGGTGAACTCCAGCCTTGACGTTGCAATCGAGGAGCAGGCGTGGGTTGACTATTTTGTGCGGATATTCAGCTCACCCCCTTCCGCAACTCGATTCTCTCCTTCTGGGCTAAGTTTAACTCCCTTCCTGTTGCCCATTAACATATCTCATGAGGAGGTGGAGACAGCCCTGATGGCTAGCAAAAATGGCAAAGCTCCAGGCCCTGATGGCATCCCTATTGATCTTTTTAAATCTAATATGGAACTCTGGTCGCCCATTTTAACTAGGGTCCTTCAGGCTACCTGTGAGGTGGGCCTCATTGATTCATGGTCCCAATCTATCCTTGTGCCCATATTTAAGAAGGGGGACCGCCAATAACCATCCTGCTACCGGCCTATTTCGCTGCTGGATTCACTGGGGAAAGTGGCCGGTCGCATTATTTTAGAACGTTTACAGCAGTGGGCCTCAGATAACAGAGTTCTGTCAGATCTCCAGTTCGGGTTCCGCGAGGGACTGGGCACAATCGAGCAAGCCCTTAACTTATCCCTATTAATTGGCAAATATGTCAAGGCGAAGGGGGGCCATTTATATGGCATACGTGGATCTTTCGATTCAGAAAAGGGGGTGGTGATGAACAGAGTGTCTGAATTAAGCAGACCACTCTTACCCAGTCCAAAGATCAGGGCTTGATCCATCACCGTTATTTATCTCACTGCACCATCCCAGCTCAGAACCTGGCTATATGCAAATCAGTCTGTCCCTGGCCCAGTGCATCATGGGAACAGGGCAGACTAAACTACCAAGCCAATTCTTCACCAGAAAGGAGACAAGCTACCGGGGACCGGTTTCGGGCATTTCAGCCGTCTTCGGCCCGGCTTGCTTGAATCCTGATGGTGCAGTGAGAAAGGGACTCATGTCTGAGTATACCCTGCCACACCTATAGTGGCCAAAAACGATTCAGAAGAGGGGGTGGTGATGAACAGAGTGTCTGAATTAAGCAGACCACTCTTACCCAGTCCAAAGATCAGGGCTTGATCCATCACCGTTATTTATCTCACTGCACCATCCCAGCTCAGAACCTGGCTATATGCAAATCAGTCTGTCCCTGGCCCAGTGCATCATGGGAACAGGGAAGACTAAACTACCAAGCCAATTCTTCACCAGAAAGGAGACAAGCTACCAGGGACCGATTTCTGGCATTTCAGCCGTCTTCGGCCCGGCTTGCTTGAATTCTGATGGTGCAGTGATAAAAGGGACTCATGTCTGAGTATACCCTGCCACACCTAGAGTGGCCAAAAACGATTCAGAAAAGGGGGTGGTGATGAACAGAGTGTCTGAATTAAGCGGACCACTCTTACCCAGTCCAAAGATCAGGGCTTGATCCATCACAGTTATTTATCTCACTGCACCATCCCAGCTCAGAACCTGGCTATATGCAAATCAGTCTGTCCCTCGCCCAGTGCATCATGGGAACAGGGCAGACTAAACTACCAAGCCAATTCTTCACCAGAAAGGAGACAAGCTACCGGGGACCGGTTTCTGGCATTTCAGCCGGTACACAGACAAAATATTGAGTTTTAAATTTCGATATACAATTATATCGAAGTTTAAATATTGATGGGACAAAATATCGAAGGTAAGTAATATCGACAGTCTTAATATCGATATTAGTATGATATCTGTAATATCGAAGTTTTAAATATCGATGTCAATAATATCGAAATAAATAATTTCGATGTTACTAATATCAATTTTTAAATAAATTTAGTGTCTATTATATTGTATTTATTATGTTTTATTATTTATTTTTAATGTAATTTAATTAAATATTGTCTTTTACTACTGTAGCGGGTTGTGGGTTTATAGGGGAATAGGGTGGGAAGTAATTTAATTATGTTAAATTAATTATTAATTAGTAGGAATTATTAATTAATGAATTGAGAATTAATTTTAATTAATTTTAATTAATTGATTAATTGATAAATATGTTCTGTAGCGGGTTATGGGTTTATAGGGGAATAGGGTGGGAAGTAATTTAATAATAATTAATTAATTAATATATGTTTGTGAATATTTTAATTAATAATTAATTGGTAATTAATTTATATTAATTAGTTAATTATTTAATATAATTTTGTACATATTTATAATTATTAATTAGTTGGTAATTAATTAATATTAATTTGTTAATTACATTAATTGGAGTAATTTTTTTATATATAATTTTTTGTTATTCTTAATTAATTAATTGGGAAAAAATAATATTAATTATTAAATTAAATTAACTACAGCTAATGTGCTAATATATTTACTTTATTGTTATTGTTAATTAATAATTAATTGGTAATTAAATAATATTAATTAATTTTGGGTAAAGGAGTATTTTTAGGGTTCAGGGTCAGTTTTCAGTTTTTGGGTAAAGGGGTATTTTTAGGGTTCAGGGTCAGTTTTCAGTTCTTGGGTAAAGGGGTATTTTTAGGGTTCAGGGTCAGTTTTCAGTTCTTGGGTAAAGGGGTATTTTTAGGGTTCAGGGTCAGTTTTCAGTTTTTGGGTAAAGGGGTATTTTTAGGGTTCAGGGTCAGTTTTCAGTTTTTGGGTAAAGGGGTATTTTTAGGGTTCAGGGTCAGTTTTCATTTCTTGGGTAAAGGGGTATTTTTAGGGTTCATGGTCAGTTTTCAGTTTTTGGGTAAAGGGGCATTTTTAGGGTTCAGGGTCAGTTTTCAGTTTTTGGGTAAAGGGATATTTTTAGGGTTCCGGGTCAGTTTTCAGTTCTTGGGTAAAGGGGTATTTTTAGGGTTCAGGGTCAGTTTTCAGTTTTTGGGTAAAGGGGTATTTTTAGGGTTCAGGGTCAGTTTTCAGTTTTTGGTTAAAGGGGTATTTTTAGGGTTCAGGGTCAGTTTTGGGTTTTTGAGGTACAGGGATATTTTTAGGGTTCAGGGTCAGTTTTGGGTTTTTGGGGTACAGGGATATTTTTAGGGTTCAGGGTCAGTTTTGGGTTTTTGAGGTACAGGCGTACAGGGTAAAAATATTTTTTTTTTACATTAAATCAATTAAATTAAATTAAAAAAAAGAAAATTACATTAAATTATTAAGTGTTTTATTTATTTTAAATGTATATGTATTAGTTTTAATTTTGTTTTAATATTTTTATTTAATATTTGTAAAATTATATGTATTTTAAAATTATTTTTACATTATTATTAATACATTTAAAAAACGATATTTTTAATTTCGATATTTTTGTACTACGATATTATTTTTTCGATATTTTTGTACTTACCTTTATGAAGATATGACTCCGATATTTTTGATGTCGATATTTTTGTGCCGATATTTTTGTATTTCGATATTCTGTCTGTCGATATTATGTCAGACATTCATTTCAGCCGTCTTCGGCCCGGCTTGCTTGAATCCTGATGGTGCAGTGAGAAAGGGACTCATGTCTGAGTATACCCTGCCACACCTATAGTGGCCAAAAACGATTCAGAAAAGGGGGTGGTGATGAACAGAGTGTCTGAATTAAGCAGACCACTCTTACCCAGTCCAAAGATCAGGGCTTGATCCATCACTGTTATTTATCTCACTGCACCATCCCAGCTCAGAACCTGGCTATATGCAAATCAGTCTGTCCCTGGCCCAGTGCATCATGGGAACAGGGCAGGCTAAACTACCAAGCCAATTCTTCACCAGAAAGGAGACAAGCTACCGGGGACCGGTTTCTGGCATTTCAGCCGTCTTCGGCCCGGCTTGCTTGAATCCTGATGGTGCAGTGAGAAAGGGACTCATGTCTGAGTATACCCTGCCACACCTATAGTGGCCAAAAACGATTCAGAAAAGGGGGTGGTGATGAACAGAGTGTCTGAATTAAGCAGACCACTCTGACCCAGTCCAAAAATCAGGGCTTGATCCATCACCGTTATTTATCTCACTGCACCTTCCCAGCTCAGAACCTGGCTATATGCAAATCAGTCTGTCCCTGGCCCAGTGCATCATAGGAACAGGGCAGACTAAACTACCAAGCCAATTCTTTACCAGAAAGGAGACAAGCTACCGGGGACTGGTTTCTGGCATTTCAGCCGTCTTCGGCCCGGCTTGCTTGAATCCTGATGGTGCAGTGAGAAAGGGACTCATGTCTGAGTATACCCTGCCACACCTATAGTGGCCAAAAATGATTCAGAAAAGGGGGTGGTGATGAACAGAGTGTCTGAATTAAGCAGGCCACTCTTACCCAGTCCAAAGATCAGGGCTTGATCCATCACCGTTATTTATCTCACTGCACCATCCCAGCTCAGAACCTGGCTATATGCAAATCAGTCTGTCCCTGGCCCAGTGCATCATGGGAACAGGGCAGACTAAACTACCAAGCCAATTCTTCACCAGAAAGGAGACAAGCTACCGGGGACCGGTTTCTGGCATTTCAGCCATCTTTGGCCCGGCTTGCTTGAATCCTGATGGTGCAGTGAGAAAGGGACTCATGTCTGAGTATACCCTGCCACACCTATAGTGGCCAAAAACGATTCAGAAAAGGGGGTGGTGATGAACAGAGTGTCTGAATTAAGCAGACCACTCTTACCCAGTCCAAAGATCAGGGCTTGATCCATCACCGTTATTTATCTCACTGCACCATCCCAGCTCAGAACCTGGCTATATGCAAATCAGTCTGTCCCTGGCCCAGTGCATCATGGGAACAGGGCAGACTAAACTACCAAGCCAATTCTTCACCAGAAAGGAGACAAGCTACTGGGGACCGGTTTCTGGCATTTCAGCCGTCTTCGGCCCGGCTTGCTTGAATCCTGATGGTGCAGTAAGAAAGGGACTCATGTCTGAGTATACCCTGCCACACCTATAGAAGACGGCTGAAATGCCAGAAACCGGTCCCCGGTAGCTTGTTTCCTTCCCAGTATAAGAATTGGCTTGGTAGTTTGGTCTGCCCTGTTCCCATGATGCACTGGGCCAGGGTCAGACTAATTTGCATATAGCCAAGTTCTGAGCTGGGATGGTGCAGTGAGCTGAAAAACGGTGATGGATCAAGCCCTGATCTTTGGACTGGGTAAGAGTGGTCTGCTTAATTCAGACACTCTGTTCATCACCATCCCCTTTTCTGAATCATTTTTGTCCACCATAAGCGTGGAAGGGTATACTCAGATGTGAGTCCCTAGCTCATTGCACCATCAGGATTCAAGCAAGCCGGGCCGAAGACGGCTGAAATGCCAGAAACCGGTCCCCGGTAGCTTGTTTCCTTCCCAGTATAAGAATTGGCTTGGTAGTTTGGTCTGCCCTGTTCCCATGATGCACTGGGCCAGGGTCAGACTAATTTGCATATAGCCAAGTTCTGAGCTGGGATGGTGCAGTGAGCTGAAAAACGGTGATGGATCAAGCCCTGATATTTGGACTGGGTAAGAGTGGTCTGCTTAATTCAGACACTCTGTTCATCACCACCCCTTTTTCTGAATAATTTTTGTCCACCATAAGCGTGGAAGGGTATACTCAGATGTGAGTCCCTAGCTCATTGCACCATCAGGATTCATGCAAAATGGGCCGAAGATGGCTGAAATGCCAGAAACCGGTCCCCGGTAGCTTGTTTCCTTCCCAGTATAAGAATTGGCTTGGTAGTTTGGTCTGCCCTGTTCCCATGATGCACTGGGCCAGGGTCAGACTAATTTGCATATAGCCAAGTTCTGAGCTGGGATGGTGCAGTGAGCTGAAAAACGGTGATGGATCAAGCCCTGATCTTTGGACAGGGTAAGAGTGGTCTGCTTAATTCAGACACTCTGTTCATCACCACCCCCTTTTCTGAATAATTTTTGTCCACCATAAGCGTGGAAGGGTATACTCAGATGTGAGTCCCTAGCTCATTGCACCATCAGGATTCAAGCAAACTGGGCCGAAGACGGCTGAAATGCCAGAAACCGGTCCCCGGTAGCTTGTTTCCTTCCCAGTATAAGAATTGGCTTGGTAGTTTGGTCTGCCCTGTTCCCATGATGCACTGGGCCAGGGTCAGACTAATTTGCATATAGCCAAGTTCTGAGCTGGGATGGTGCAGTGAGCTGAAAAACGGTGATGGATCAAGCCCTGATCTTTAGACAGGGTAAGAGTGGTCTGCTTAATTCAGACACTCTGTTCATCACCACCCCCTTTTCTGAATCATTTTTGTCCACCATAAGCGTGGAAGGGTATACTCAGATGTGAGTCCCTAGCTCATTGCACCATCAGGATTCAAGCAAGCCGGGCCGAAGACGGCTGAAATGCCAGAAACCGGTCCCCGGTAGCTTGTTTCCTTCCCAATATAAGAATTGGCTTGGTAGTTTGGTCTGCCCTGTTCGCATGATGCACTGGGCCAGGGTCAGACTAATTTGCATATAGCCAAGTTCTGAGCTGGGATGGTGCAGTGAGCTGAAAAACGGTGATGGATCAAGCCCTGATCTTTGGACTGGGTAAGAGTGGTCTGCTTAATTCAGACACTCTGTTCATCACCACCCCCTTTTCTGAATCATTTTTGTCCACCATAAGCGTGGAAGGGTATACTCAGATGTGAGTCCCTAGCTCATTGCACCATCAGGATTCAAGCAAGCCGGGCCGAAGACGGCTGAAATGCCAGAAACGGGTCCCCGGTAGCTTGTTTCCTTCCCAGTATAAGAATTGGCTTGGTAGTTTGGTCTGCCCTGTTCCCATGATGCACTGGGCCAGGGTCAGACTAATTTGCATATAGCCAAGTTCTGAGCTGGGATGGTGCAGTGAGCTGAAAAACGGTGATGGATCAAGCCCTGATCTTTGGACTGGGTAAGAGTGGTCTGCTTAATTCAGACACTCTGTTCATCACCACCCCCTTTTCTGAATCATTTTTGTCCGCCATAAGCGTGGAAGGGTATACTCAGATGTGAGTCCCTAGCTCATTGCACCATCAGGATTCAAGCAAGCCGGGACGAAGACGGCTGAAATGCCAGAAACCGGTCCCCGGTAGCTTGTTTCCTTCCCAGTATAAGAATTGGCTTGGTAGTTTGGGCTGCCCTGTTCCCATGATGCACTGGGCCAGGGTCAGACTAATTTGCATATAGCCAAGTTCTGAGCTGGGATGGTGCAGTGAGCTATAAAACGGTGATGGATCAAGCCCTGATCTTTGGACTGGGTAAGAGTGGTCTGCTTAATTCAGACACTCTGTTCATCATCACCCCCTTTTCTGAATCATTTTTGTCCGCCATAAGCGTGGAAGGGTATACTCAGATGTGAGTCCCTAGCTCATTGCACCATCAGGATTCAAGCAAACTGGGCCGAAGACGGCTGAAATGCCAGAAACCGGTCCCCGGTAGCTTGTTTCCTTCCCAGTATAAGAATTGGCTTGGTAGTTTGGGCTGCCCTGTTCCCATGATGCACTGGGCCAGGGTCAGACTAATTTGCATATAGCCAAGTTCTGAGCTGGGATGGTGCAGTGAGCTATAAAACGGTGATGGATCAAGCCCTGATCTTTGGACTGGGTAAGAGTGGTCTGCTTAATTCAGACACTCTGTTCATCATCACCCCCTTTTCTGAATCATTTTTGTCCGCCATAAGCGTGGAAGGGTATACTCAGATGTGAGTCCCTAGCTCATTGCACCATCAGGATTCAAGCAAGCCGGGCCGAAGACGGCTGAAATGCCAGAAACCGGTTCCCAGTAGCTTGTTTCCTTCCCAGTATAAGAATTGGCTTGGTGAAGATGGCGTCGGAATAGGACGCTTTTGAGAGCCTCTCCGACGCCGACTCTGCACAGCAACGAATAGCGGGGTCCAGGACGTTCCTTTCGGCGATCCGAGAGCAGCGGAGGTCACTGGAAGCTTAGGGTGCCATCCGGTACCGTCGGAGTGCTGCCCGGAGACCAGTGGCGGAGATTGCAGCGGGGACGAGCTGAGGCCTGCGACGCACCGGCCTCTGGTGCCCGAGGGGCCGGCCACACCTGACGCTGCAGCCGGCGTGCCGAGGGACGCTCGGTGCTCGCTGCCGGGACCCGCCCCCGAGACTTGCTGACCGGCCTTGTGCGTGGGTCGGGGATCCGAGTGGTCGCGGAGCCGACGAGGCGCGACTGGAGCCTCGGAAGGGGATTGGGAGACGGCGCACCGGGTCCGGAGGGGGAGCCCAGCGCCGGAGAACTCTGAGGCTGCGTGCACACGTGGGAGGGCGGCCCCGGCTCATGGAGACCTGCTGGAGTGGGGCGGCTGGAGGAACGGCTGGCGTTGCTGCGGACCCGGCACGGGGTGCCAGCTGAATCACGCACACCCTGAGACAGGCTTGAGGCGGCCCTCTTTTGGTGCGGGCGGAACGGTCCCCGGAGTACCGGTGGTCACGTGGCGTGCTTGGGCACATCTCTTTGGCGGGCATCGGCCCTTGGGTCTCCCTGCTGCCTGGCCTGTAGGGCCCCAGTACCGGACCATCGGCCCTTGGAGGCGGAGTTCTGAGCTCCCACGGTGGGTTTCTGGTCTGCAGAATTCGTCGAGGGCAGCCTCAGCGCCATCTTCTATCTGGGGCCCCTCTATCTGACTGGGACCTGTCCAGCCTCGCTGCTGGTATTATAGTACTGGGGGTCTCGTGTGGTGACGCTACCTCTGCATGGTGCCCATGGTGTCGGTCCCCGGTACGGAGGCCCACCCTGCCCTATGGACCGCGCTTAATGACTGTTGCACTCCCGCGGTGGTACTAGTTGCTGGCAGAGGCGGGCTGTGCCCTTGCACGGATTGCCTGAGGAGGTGATCTTCATCGCTTGCGGGCCCAGCCTGCCACCGCTGCAGGGACTTCCGGGCGCGGGAGGCCCACCACGCTGCGGGCTGGGGCGGACCCTCAGGATGACCACCTCACTGCGCAAGGGGAGGGCGGGGAAGGAGGGTGCCCCCAAGAACTCTCAGCAGCCGGCCTCACCGGGAGCTAGTGGCTCATCGAGGCAATCTGACGATGAGGCGCCTGCCACTAAAGCCTTCATGACAGAGCTCTTTTCCTCCATCAGGGAGGACATCTCGGAACTCAGGTCACAGCTGGCATCGGACCTGCGGGAGGTGAGGAGAGATGTGGACGGGATCGGCGAACGTGTGGCGACACTGGAAGATCACGACCTCAGCTTGGCGAATGATGTGCATCAGCTGCAGCAGGACATTATCCGTCTCACGGAACAAAATTTAGATTTGCAAACCCACACGGAGGATTTGGAGAACCGCTCCAGGCGGAATAACATCCGCATCAAGGCTGTGCCATGGCAAGGAGAAGCCGGGGACCTCCGTGAATATGTTCAGGCCCTATTCTTGCAAATCCTGGACGACGAGAGTGTGCAGACTATACGGATGGACAGGGTGCACAGAGTGGGGCTGCCCAGACGGGGAGGGGGCCCTTCTCCTGATATCCTCGTCTGTGTGCACGATTTTCAACTGAAGGAGCGTATCCTGCGCCAGGCTAGAACCATCTCCTCTCTGCAGTTTCGAGACCACCATCCACAGCTGTACCAGGATCTGGCTGCCTCGACCCTTCGGAAGCGGAGGGAGTTCCGTCCCGTGACCACCTTCCTGAGGGAGAACAATATCTCTTACTCGTGGGGACATCCCTTCCGGATCATCTTCCGCTGGCAGAACCGGCTGGCGCAGATAAACACTTTGCAGGTGGCGGTTGATTTGCTGGGCCTAGAGGATGTGGCGCCATCTCAGGGGAGCCGTTCTTCACCGTCCAGGAGACGACGACGCTCTTCTTCCTGGCATAGAGTCGGCCCCTCTCCAGAGCGGAGACGGCCGGATCGTACGACTAGCGTGCAAGAAAGGGATGCTGCGGTTGCATCGGTGGCTTCCGCCACTTTGGCTGATTCTCAAACGAGCTCTGGAGCTGCATGACCCCTTCTCCCACTGATGGCGTCGGAGGGGCTCTGACCCCGAGGCCCGGGAGTACTATTGTACTTTGGAGAAGACACACCGGGCCGTGGTCCAGGGGGCTACCGATCTGGTGCCCTCTTCCCCAGATTGATCCGGAAGGAGTCCCTCGGGTCGTGACCTACTGGACCTGATGACTGTTCGACTCAGGTTCTATGACTTAAATCTATTGCTGTTGTTTTTTTTTGCAGGGGGGGGGAGCGGGGGGGGCTCTGGTTCTGGGGAGTTCTGGGGGTTTTGGTTGAGAGGGGATGGTTGGTGCTGGGGTTGGGGTGGGGGGGGTGTGTGGTGGCGACCCTGGTTGGTTACTACTGGGTGTGGTTGATGCTTGTGATAGTCTTTGCCGCTTCCTATATCAGGAGCTGGGCTGGGACGTGTTCGATCTCTGTTTACCTTGTCAGGTCATGCTGGTTGATCCCTCGGGGGGAGGGGGGTGGGATTCCCCATGGGAGGGAGGTGTCCGGGATACTGAGCCCGAGTCCTTTGTCTATATGTCCTGAGATTGCCGTTCTTCCTATGTCTGCTTGTCCACGGAGCTCTTGGTCGTCTGGAGGATGGGTCTGGCGGGCCCGAAGGAATGGCCTGGGTAATGAAGGGGGTTGTTTGGCTGTAGCTCTGCTTGGGGGTGTAGCGGTTTGGTGTGGGGTGCTGCTCCGGCTCCGCGCCCTGATTGTCCCTCATGCAGGCATTGAGCGAATTCCTCTACTGTCCTTATGCCTGTTAGTATAGGTAGCTGGAACGTGAAAGGTCTTAACTCCCCGCAGAAACGCCAGAAACTCTGGAAGTACTTGCTGGACCACCATCTAGATATAGTTGCTCTACAGGAGACTCATCTGGCCAGGAAGGATGAGATGAGGCTTCGGCATAGACAGTTTCCTCTTCTCTACAGGGCCTCGGCATCCTCTAAGCATAGGGGGGTGGCCCTTATGTTTAGGGCTTCTCTCCAGTTCCAGCCACTGGGAGTGAGCAGTGACAGGGAGGGCCGTTGGCTCATGGTGAAGGGCTTGTTGTATGATCGCCTGTGTACGTTTGTGGCTGTGTATGCTCCGAATACTGGTCAGAATGGGTTTTTGCAAGGGCTGATGGACAAAATGGGAGACTTTGTGGAAGGGCACTTGATACTGTTGGGGGATTTCAACATGTTGTGGGACAGGGATTTGGATGGCTCGGGTGCACGCAGGGCAGACACAGGGGTCTTTTCAGGGGCTACACAGCAGCAAGTAAGCGACCTGGGTTTAGTGGATAGCTGGCGCTTCATGCACCCACACACACGGGATTACACGTTCTTCTCTCATGTGCATCATACATACTCCCGCATAGATTACATCTTTGTCAACCAGGCTCTCAGGGGGGACATCACTCTGGCTGGTATTTTCCCACTGTCGCTATCTGACCATAGTTTAGTGGTGCTTGGGCTACACTGGGCGGTGGGGGGGACGGCTGGCGGAAGTGGTACTTCCCTGCGGCGTTGGTGCGGGATGACGTCTCTTGCACCGCGTTGCGACGGGCGCTTGCAGACTTCTTTACTCTCAACCCACCCTCCGATACGTCGGTATACACCACATGGGATGCGTGCAAGGCCTCTATACGAGGTACGTGTCTCGCTCTTAACGCGAATCTTAATAAGCTCAGGCGAACTGAAAGGGAGGCCCTGGAGGCGGAGTTGGCTACATTGGAGCAGGCGCATAAGTCGAACCCCTCTAGGTTGACCCTTCGACCCCTCACAGCGGTGCGGGGGAAACTGAGGGCGCACTATAACAACCGGGCTGAATATACCCTCTTGCGTCTCAGACGGGTTTCTTACTCCCAGGGGAACAAGGTGGGGCGTCACCTAGCCCGGCAACTCCGGGATAAGCGTGAGAAGGATTACATTGGGGGCATACGTGACAACACGGGAGCTGTCCGGCATAGGGACGCGGACAAGGCGGCCGTTTTTGGCCGCTTCTACGCGAACCTTTACTCAGCGGATGCCTTGGACTCCGCAGCCCAGGAGGCGTACCTGGGGGGTCTTCCTATTCCACAGGTCTCCAAGGAATGGAACGACTTGCTCTCTTCCCCCATCTCCAGGGAGGAGGTATTGGGAGCCATCAAGGGCCTGAAGCTTCACAAAGCGCCCGGCCCCGACGGTTACACAGCCCAGTTCTATAAAACCTTTGCCTCGGAACTATGCGATTTCTTGGTTTCACTCTTTAACGCGATGGCATCTGAAGGGCGAACCTCGGAGTCTATGGCGGAGGCCCTGATCACCATTCTCCCCAAAACGGGGAAGGACCTTTCCGAATGTGCTTCCTATCGCCCGATAGCGCTCCTTAATCTAGATGCTAAGTTGTATTCCTCTATCCTTGCCGGTCGAATGAAGGATTTGATGCCGGCCCTGATCCACCCGGACCAGTCTGGGTTTATCAAGGGTCGTCAGACCCATGACAATCTACGCCGCGTGATTCATCTGATTGAAAAGGCGGAGCGTTTTCACATTCCCGCTGTGCTGATAGGACTCGACGCGGAAAAAGCGTTTGACCGCGTGGACTGGGGCTTTCTACACCGTACATTGGAGGCCTTCGGGTTTACACCTCCCTTTATTAGAATGCTCGAAGCCAATTACCATAGCCCTACCTCGCGGGTGCTGGTCAATGGCTGTAGATCTGGGCCGTTCTCGCATTCCCGCGGCACGCGCCAGGGGTGCCCGCTATCGCCGCTTCTTTTCGCCCTCAGCATAGAGCCGCTGGCCTTGGCAATCCGGGAGAATGAACGGATCTTGGGACTTCCCTTTACGGGGGAACAGCACAAAATTTCGCTCTTTGCGGACGATGTGTTGCTCTCTATCCAAGACCCGGTGCTATCGCTCCCACACGTCCACAAGGAACTCGCGGTCTTCGAAGCTGTGGCTGGTTTCAGAGTGAACCTCAACAAATCGTGCATTCTGAACCTGACCCTTCCGCCTCCGGAGGTTCAACGGGTTAGCTTGCTTACCCCGCTCCCGTGGGCGACCTCCTCCCTGTTGTATCTGGGGGTGCGACTGACCTCTACCTTGGGCGCGCTGTTCCAGGCGAACTTCCCACCAATGCTGGCTGTGATCCGGGCGGAGCTGGAGAGGTGGAAACCCAAATTTATCTCGTGGCTGGGTAGGGTTCATGCCATCAAGATGGTCCTTCTTCCCAAACTCTTATATCTCTATCAGGCACTGCCCATCCCGTTAGGGGTGGATTACTTCCGTCGACTCAAAACTCTCATGCTGAAATTCGTCTGGCAAGGTGGTCGGGCACGGCTTTCCTATGCGGTGCTTCGACGTTCACGGGCGGAGGGAGGGGTGGGATTTCCAGATATGCACCTATATTATAAGGCAGCCCAATTGAGAGTCCTGGTGGAGTGGTCCCAGCAGCTATCCGAAAAGCATTGGCTCCACATGGAACGAAGTGTAGTGGGACGGTCCATTTGGGACCTGGCCTGGAAGCCCAAGGCGGACCGACCCAGGAATGCGTACATTTGCACCCCCACTAGCACGGTGCTGAAAGTTTGGGACGCTATTAGTGGCGATGACCGTTGGACAACGTTCCCGTCCCCATTTACTCCTATCCACTTCAATCCAGCCTTTCCACCAGCTCTGATGGATGGATCCTTTGGGCCTTGGAGAGAGGGTGGCTGCAGGTCCCTCACCCACCTATTCCATGGCGCGACACCTCTTACGTTCCATAACTGTATGAGGGATTACGGTGTCTTACCTACTGAACGCTTTCGTCATCTTCAACTTCTTCACTGGGCGACATCGCCTGGGGTGGTGGATGCGGCCACGAGACCGCTGACGAAGTTTGAAGACTTTATCCTCCACACTTCCACCATGAAGGGGACGATCTCTTTTTTGTACAAGATGCTCCTTGATACCACGATGTCCCCCCGACCTCGGTATATGGGAGACTACGCTGGGGCGGGACATAACTGACATTGAATGGAGGACTCTATGGAGGGATGTGACAACACATAACCATTCCACTGATCTTAGGGAGGCACACATGAAGCTCATCTTCGATTGGTATCTATATCCATCCAAACTACATAGGATTTTCCCAGCTTCCTCTGATAGATGTTGGCGGGGTTGTGGGGAACTGGGGGACTTTCGCCACATTTGGTGGGATTGCCCATCTATCCGACCGTTCTGGTCTGAGATTCTCTTGCACATCAGGGAAGTGGTGGGCTATCCGGTCCCGGACTCATTGGACTTTGTCCTGTTGGGGCTGAGAGATCCATTGCTCCAATATCAGACGAGGGCGGATAAACGCATTCTATGGCTGTGCCTTGGCGCGGCTAAACTAACCCTGGCGGCTGCCTGGAAGAGTCCGACGACTCCGGCTATCTCCTTATGGCATGCTCGTCTGTGGCGCCTCTTGAGTATGGAGAGGCTTTCTGATATCTTTCGGGGGAACTTTAAAAACTTCATGTTCACCTGGGGGCCTTTGGTCCGTTTTCTGTCCCGTGGATTGCCATCAGCAGTGTGTCCCTCGGCGCTCCGTGCGCTCCACCTCTTCCAATTTTAGCCACCTGATTATGTTGTGATGATTTGAATGAATGTTGGTCGCCACCACTAGGGTTGAGGGTGGGGGGTGGGGGGGGTGGGTTGTTACGTTGAGAATGTTTATCTCTTTGTTGCGACAGATTTGCATACATGGACATACGATTTGGCCTATCTTTGGTCTGTGATCGAGCTTGAGTCGCTCCTCCTCTTTGAGATTTGGGATCACTGCGGCGCAGTGAGCGTGCCTCGCCACCGCTGGAGGTTACGACATAAGACTTTGGCGTTGTTTAAGTCGTCGTTCGAGGTTCTTGAGAACATGTTCTAAAAGCACCCCCTGTGTGGGGATACATGGCGGGATGTCGCCTGTTCCTTCTTCTCTCTCTCTTGCTCACTCTTCCTCTGTTTTTCCTCTCTTTCCTCTTCTATGATATAACTTGCAAAATAAAAATTTTACAAAAAAAAGAATTGGCTTGGTAGTTTGGTCTGCCTTGTTCCCATGATGCACTGAGCCAGGTTCAGACTAATTTGCATATAGCCAAGTTCTGAGCTGGGATGGTGCAGTGAGCTGAAAAACGGTGATGGATCAAGCCCTGGTCTTTGGACTGGGTAAGAGTGGTCTGCTTAATTCAGGCACTCTGTTCATCACCACCCCCTTTTCTGAATAATTTTTCTCCCCCATAAGCGTGGAAGGGTATACTCAGATGTGAGGCCCTAGCTCATTGCACCATCAGGATTCAAGCAAGCCGGGCCGAAGACGGCTGAAATGCCAGAAACCGGTCCCCGGTAGCTTGTTTCCTTCCCAGTATAAGAATTGGCTTGGTAGTTTGGTCTGCCCTGTTCCCATGATGCACTGGGCCAGGGTCAGACTAATTTGCATATAGCCAAGTTCTGAGCTGGGATGGTGCAGTGAGCTGAAAAACGGTGATGGATCAAGCCCTGATCTTTGGACTGGGTAAGAGTGGTCTGCTTAATTCAGACACTCTGTTCATCACCACCCCCTTTTCTGAATCATTTTTGTCCACCATAAGCGTGGAAGGGTATACTCAGATGTGAGTCCCTAGCTCATTGCACCATCAGGATTCAAGCAAGCCGGGCCGAAGATGGCTGAAATGCCAGAAACCGGTCCCCGGAAGCTTGTTTCCTTCCTAGTAAAAGAATTGGCTTGGTAATCTGGTCTGCCCTGTTCCCATGATGCACTGGGCCAGGGACAGACTAATTTGCATGTAGCCAGGTTCTGAGCTGGGATGGTGCAGTGAGCTAATAAACGGTGATGGATCAAGCCCTGATCTTTGGACTGGGTAAGAGTGGTCTGCTTAATTCAGACACTCTGTTCATCACCACCCCCTTTTCTGAATCATACGTGGATCTTTCGGCAGCTTTTGACTGCGTCATTCACAATAAACTGTAGGCCATTCTAGCTGACATGGGAGTGGACAAGTCCCTGTTAACATTCTTGCGAGAGCTGTATTCGAACGCCACAGCTAGAGTTAGGTTTGGAGTTGGGGGTGAATTAACAAAGTCATTTAGAGTAGAGTGTTGCATAAGGCGGGGCTGTGTCTTAGCCCCGTTTTTATTTAATCTTTATACCAATGGCCTGGAAAACACCATGGTCGCGGGTTCTAAGGACCTCCCCACTATAAATAAGCGCCCCATACCGATCTTACTCTATGCGGACGACCTGTCATATTAGCGCGTACCCCCCTGGAGCTCCAGCGTGCCCTTGTAAAGTACCACGACTTCATGGCTAACCTGGGCCTAAAGATAAACATCAAAAAGACGGTTGTTATGTCCGCAGGCCCAAGGCTGAAGGACATCAAGCCCATCTACATTGAAAATCAAAAATTGGACTTCACAGCCACCTATCCCTATCTGGTAGTGGTATTTGATAACAAATGCACCTGGAAGCCTGCCATTGAATCAAGGAAGCTTACTTTTAAAAGGACAACAGCAGCCTTGGTTAAATTTGCCAATAAACTAGGCAGGCGCCCCCCGGTTGAACTTCTTGAAATTTACAAGGCTAAATGTATTTTGAGCGCAATATATGGTGCCGGGATCTGGGGCTTTACCAAGCTTGATGAGGTCCAAAGGGTGGAAAATAGCTTTGTAAAATTTATCTTGACTGTCCCAAAGGGAACTTCCAATTACGCTTGCCAAATGGAGTTGGGTTTGACTTTCATAACAGATCTGATAAGGATCCAACCCCTGCTTCTGTGGCATCGCATATGGTCCACCAGTGAAACGGCTCTTTGTAGGGAGCTTATTGAGGACTGTATTTCCCTAGAAAAGACCAATGTGAATATAAAATCCTAGGCCATCCACAAAATAAGTGACCATAAAAGCTAGGACCAATGGAAAGACAAAGAAATGTCGAAAGCTAAGGTGTATATAAAAATATATATATTTTTAATTAAACGTAGATAAAAATCATATAGAGACTCAAAGGAATAAGTCAAACTATATGATACAATAAAATAGTTACATATACAGTTCTTGAGAGAAATACATCAAACACATTCATGTGAAAACAAAATACATCATCATAACATAATTGACCTTGACTGATTTTAAAGTTTAAACAAGAAAAGGGTTTTAAAATAACAGTTGCACTTATTGGAAATTTGTTGAGTAGACTCGACGCGCGTTTCGGCAGTAGAAGAACTACCTTCTTCAGGAGTCTTTGATGAAACTCTGAAAAGAACATCATAGGCAAGAGGGTTATGTAAAAACGTTCAATTACTTTTTTATTTACAAACTTACTATATCTATTAAATTAAATACCTATTTCGTCGTTATACAGTGCAGAAATTGAAACAATTCTTTATCTAACCGAGAGGTCCAGACATGGAAATTAGTCACTTAACGTCATATAATTGACTGATCAATGTACAAAGTTAGTGCAGTACTCATCTAGATCTAAAAGAACCGTCGAAATTCTGGGGTTCATTCTTGGTATAGATACAAATGATTGTTATACAGAACATTTACACTCAATTATTCAATGAGTATTTCATATTTAAAAATGATCACAGATGATGTATTACGACTTCAGTTCAGGATACGCGCATATCACATCACTTACATTTGTGGTATTGCATATTACTCCGTTCATGACAAGGGGAATCGATGATAACTTCCTTGTTTATTAGAAAAGGAGGCCAAAAAGGCACACAGGGCCACTTGATGGGGCTGATACCTAATATAAAAAGAATTTATTGTGAGGTCAGCTATGTGGATAAAAGGAGGGGAGGGAAAAAAAGAAACATTTTGAACACAAGGGGTAAACTCAAGATAATTGCCTATTGCGGTGTAATATAGTCTCATATATTAGTATATATCACAAAAAGATATATATATCGAGTGCAGAATTGATTATTTTTATTCTTTTTGTTGCCGGAATGCGGCTAGTTCCGTTTCTGAGTTACATGGTACGAAAGAAGAAAAACTTTGAATGTAAAAACCCATGTTAGAATTAAAGGTTGAAATAGTGAATCACCGTGTTTGTTATGACACAGACACGAAAAAATAAGACAGTTTATACAGGAAGTATTTACCATTAAAAATCTCCATTTAGAGCCCAAAGTCACGTGGGCAATGTCCTAAGCGAATGGTTACGTGAATTTATTGTAAAGATAGAGAAAATACCTGTTGCTTTCACAGCAATGATGTTGTGACTCACTAAAGCGAGATACTTCGCTTCATGATACTGTTCAATAGGCGGTAAGTAACATTCACTGTAGATGGGTATAAAAGATATAAACAAATCTTTAGATAATTCCCATTGAGTATCTGGTGTGCAGTAACAAAATTTAAAGTTACCACTTATTAGGCTCAAAAGTGCTCGTATTTTTAGAAAGCTAGAAAGTCATGGCAATTACCTCTAATTATGTGGTTCTTGATAGTCCAATCGTGGTTCACAGATGTGTCTGGATGTAATGACAAATTAAAAATGCACAAGGCATAGGATAGGCTGAAAGATATAAATACAAGAACGACGAGCGTTAAAGCTATCCAACTGTAGCTCTACGAGTATCAAGGCATGAAGAGCGCTAACTTAGTGACTAACACATAATTTACCAAAAATAACGTTATCTAGATAGAAACGCCAGCGTTAGTAAACTGCAGATATAGTTGAATAGTAATTACCTTCAAAGAGGTATCTAAATGCTGGCAGCAAGGTGGTGCTGTTCCACTGCATAAAAAGAGTTAAGATAGTAGCTCGTCAAGCAGCGGCTCGATTCCGTAAAATGGGATTGTTTCTACAGAGAAACGGCAAATAAATAAACGGAGATTTAGTGACGAACCACTTGTAGCAAAATACGTGGTTCAAATTAACTGGGAGGGATGCAGTTCTCACCTTCTTATAGGGGAAATCTCGTGGGCTGCAGGATAGTGCAGTTCCAAGCGGCTGCGTGGCAGGACAGCTTCAACGATGTAAAAGAGTTTGCGTTTTGAAACTGACAGTTCTTTTAAAGTGGAGAAAAGGCGCGAAAATGTTAGCTCGACACGGGTGTGTCAGAAAGTGAGAAAGGACGAACCATAATAGGATTCTTCTCTATGGCAAAGACCATTCTAAGATGGCACTGGAGGGATGACGAGAAATAACGCACCAATCTAAGGATGAGAAAGTCTTCCATGGGTTGAAATGAAAAAAGAGAAAAAGAGAGGGCTGTCTCGATCGGTCTTGCATGTAGATACACCATTTAATGATGGCGCTGAAAAAGCGATAGGTAATTGTGCACGTTAGCTTAATATAAAAGGCACATATTGCATATAAAAGTGGTGTATCTATTTCACGGTCGAATATTACATATGTCTATAGAATATATTTTACATAAGAGCTGAGATATATTTAGGTATATAATATAGCCAGTGTGTAAGGAGTTCCCATCACAAAGATGCCGCTGTAAGATGAATTCAATTCCTGAATATTAGGGCATAAGCTTACTGTATGGGTCTCAGCGTTGATGTCTTTGGAGGTCATCTGGGGATGGACAAAGGGCGAAAGGATCGGAGCAGAACGGCTGATTCATCCATCGGGGTATATATGTAATAAGTAATCATACGAAGAAAGGGACTATATTGTTATTATGGAGGCTATAATGTTATAAAGAGCATTGATAATTTGTAATAAAAAATCAATCAAAGATAAAGGCTATGTTATTAAATAACGGACTCTGTTATTATAAGGGGCAATGATGATGTTTATGAAGAGGACTAGAAGGTAAAACCTTCATGATCAGACGCAATATATTAGGGGGGCCAGATTACCAGTTTCAGAAGAATAGTAAAAAAAAAAAAAAAAAAAGTGTGTAAGTCCTAACTGTTATATGGTTATGTAATGGCATTCTCCCATGGGATCTCAGCATTCAATCCTTTCCTAAAAGTTCCCAGGGAAAAGATCCAAAATACTTCTCTTTTCTTTCTAATTTTTTCGCCGCCTTTGCTGTCTGGAAGCCTGATTTTTTCTAGAATGCACCATTTAAAATCTTCTGGCCCATGATTGTTCTCTCTAAAATGTTTGACTAGGGGTGCCAGAGTTTTGTTGGTGCGGATGGCTGAGCGATGCTCTGTGAGTCTGGTTTGTATCGGTCTAGAGGTTTCACCAACATATCCAAGTTGGCAGGGACAGAGGATCAGATATATGCAGTTGGCTGTTCTACAATTCCACATGTCGGTAGCGTTAAACTTGCAACCATTGTGTTCAAAAGATTCTCCTGATATAATATTATTACATGATTTACATGAGGAGCATCTGACAGTACCTTTAACTGGGAAGTTGTTATCGATTGACCTTTGACTAAATTCAGAATTAGCTTCTTTACAGGTAAAACGAGAATGCACAATCAAGTCTTTAAGATTCTTGTTCCTTTTATGTGCGAATAAAGGTTTTTCCAGTTTACCGTTGGTTGGATTAGAGTTTAGTATGTGCCAATTAGAGTTCACGATCTGTCGAACAGTATTATCTAGGGTGGAGTGTTTAGTAATACAGACCAATTTTTTATTCTCTGGAGGAGGCTTTGGTTTAAGAAGTGAGTCTCGATCATAGTATCGAGCTCGCTTGTATGAGTCCCTGATTAGTCTGTGTGGATAGCCTCTATTAAGAAACTTCTGCCGCATGTTGTTTGCTTGAAGGTCAAAGTCCACTAAATTGGAGCAATTTCTTCTCACCCGAAGGAACTGGGAGAAAGGAATGCTCTCTCTTTGACAACGGGGGTGAAAGCTTTTAAAATGTAGGAGGGTATTCCTCGCGGTGGGCTTAACGTAGAGATCAACAGCCAGTCTGTTGTTCTGATGTTTAATAATAATGTCCAAGAATTCCACTTGGTTGCTGTCGTATTGGGCGGTGAATTTTAGATTTGTATCCACTAGATTGATCCACTCCAAAAACTCACTAAGCGAGTCCCTCCCATTGGTCCAGACAAAAAAGATATCATCAATGTATCTGGACCAATGGGAGATGGACTCGAAGAATGGGGCTATTTCGTTGTAGATGGCTTTAGTTTCGAAGGCCGCCATATATATGTTGGCAATCGATGGGGCAACTGAAGCCCCCATGCTAACGCCTCTGGTTTGGCGATAGAGCGTATTACCAAATTCTACAATGTTTTCCGATAGTACAATCTGTAGAAGTTCCAAAAGAAATTCTTTGGGACAAGGGATATCAAAATTATCAATAAACCATCTAGTGGCTAACAGAGCTTCCTGTTGGGGGATGTTACTGTACAACGCTTCAATGTCCATCGTCACTAGAAGGTCTGTGCATGGATCAAAGGGTATGTTCTCTATTTTAGATATCATCGAACCTGTGTCCTTGATATATGAGGCAATCTTTGGTATATGCGGACGCAAGAATGAGTCCACAAATTTTGAGAGAGGTTCGGTGTTTGTCCCTATTGTAGATACGATAGGCCTGTATGGTGGGTCTATGATATCTTTATGGATCTTAGGCATCCCATAGATGCATGCTGTTTTATATTTGTGATGATTCAGAAAGTCGAATTCTTTTTGACTAATGTCACCCGTAGTTAGTGCATTGGTGGTAAGATTACGGATTTTTTTAGAGGTTGACATCAGAGGATTACTTCTTATTGAGGTATAGGTGGTGGTATCTGAAAGCATAGTTTTCATTTTGCGTTCATAGTCATTGGTATCTATTAGAACGATTTCCCTAGAAAAGAGCCACCACATTACCTGGTTAGAATAGGTCAGGACATTCCTTTGTGACATTGGTATGCAACAATACTTCAATTCGCCCTCTACAACTGCAGTAATACCAAGAAAACTGTTTAAAAAGGCGTGTCTGACTCATCTAGAATCTTACGATTATCCAGTGAGGTTTCTAAATCTACTGTACAACACTCACTGCAGATTCAGACAACAATGACGGTCCAGCCTTACCTTACTTTTGAGTTTTCAGGATATGAAAGACTTTTGCTAGCAAGGTTAAGACTTAACATCTTTCACCATTTAGTCACCTTCCCAAAGATTAATCACTGGGAAAAAGACCCTCAACCATGCCCCTGCGATGATTCCTCCCCCCAAACTACGATACACACGTTACTTTTCTGTAAGTTTTACCAGGACCTGAGGAAACAGTGGCTCACTCCTATTTTAAAAATTATGGGCCTACGCAGGTGTCGTCCGGCATTTCTTGCTCTTCAATTTCTAGAAGTTGAACTCTTTGCCAAATCAGTAGTAAACTTCTTGAAATTGACTAGTAAGCACAGGCAGAATTTAGAGCAACAGTGACCTGTATCCTGTATATCTGTAAACTATACCAGTTTTAATTCATTTTTAGATCCTATTGTATTTATATATCAAATCATGGCCAACTGTTTGTCACTCTTTTTAATCTTGTAAGCTTTTTACCTTGTTTGTATTGATTCTTTCCATGTCTACGCACTAGCAGCTTATACTCTTATGGTCGTAGCTTCCATATAGAGTAAAAAGTGTTTATTTATGGAATGAATGGAACCTTGGGAAACTGACATATTGTTGATATTGTACCATTGTTTAACCTAACTGTTTTTTTACCTGTATTTTTTTTAGATGTAATATATATTGTGCTTTTATGGATGTTTTATGTACAACCGAATAAAGCTTAAATTCATTGACATAATTAATAGTAGTTTAGCAAAGTAGCATGTGTTGCATTTTGACTGAAGCAGTTGAAAAGTTAAGTGCACGGATATAAAATATGTGTTTTCCTGTAAAGCAATATCTATTGAAAAGTATGCATCAATATATGCTCACTATTTAAATGAGCAAGCAAATATGCACATAAAAAACATACGTAATACATCATAGCCGTGATTGCTACGGTAGAACAACAATAAGAAAAGCACACATTACGCTTGTAAAGAGACTATTACATAGTGTTTTTTTGAAAGGAACACGAGTATGGACTTGTGTTTTTATGAGAAGCTTTATGAGTGTATAAAGAGAGACAGCGAAGTGTATGTATATAAGGCGCTTCGATACTGAGGGGTGAAGCTAGCGCGATACTGAGAGATGAAGCTAGCGCTATGTAAAACGTGAAAAATAAAGAAATAAAAGTAGTGAAACAAGAGGGTTGAGGAGATGGTGCAGTATATTAAGACTAACTTGTAGTTTTATATACAGTAGTAGAAGTAGACGCTAGAAAGAATAAGTTATAATGTAAAGGAGTATTCTGTAAGTAAACTGTAGGGGCACAGAATTGTAGTTGTGTGGAAGATAAATGTTAATGGAATGTAAGGGATTGCAGAATTAAAGCGGAGAAGCAGATACTATATATATATATATAATGGGGACATTTCTTAAGAAGTAGTATAGTAGTATGAGCTTTATTTGCTAAAAAATTATTATAAAAGCATGTACATATAAAATTCTTGTTTTAAAAACGTATAACAAGATAAAAAATAAATCATACTATACATCGTACTTCATACAATTAAAAATATAACAGAGGGATTCTGTAAAGAAGTAAATGGATATCCAGGAAGTATGATTCAAAGAACGAGGTTTGTAATCCAATGGGTTTATTTCCAAGTAAATACGGCATACACGGGAGCGCCACCAGCTCTCAGCAAGTGCAACAGTTTAATAAATTGTTACAATAACTGTGAATCTCTAACAGAAGTTGAACTGAAGGAACATCCTCGAGAGATGCACCTTCAAACATAAACATGTTTGAAGGAACACTCTCTCTCGAGGATGCAGGGGATGGAACGTGGGAAGCTAAGAACACATTCATGGGAATAGAAGAAACACTACCTTACATCATCTCCCTTCTTATAAAAAAACAAAAATATAAATCAAACAAGAAAAACTAAGACATATAAAAATCCTTAAACCTAGAAGGAATGGAACAATTGCGATTTGGTTTAACAGGTTCATATATTCCACTTGAAGAAGAAGACATTTGAGAAAACATAGGAGAAGAATGCAAATCCATACCTGCAGATGAAGTGGAAGGAACAACAGAAGAACAAACATTGTTATGAAGATAATCAGAGGGAGTACCTACAGGAAAATGTGAACATTCAACATCATTCGAATCAGTTTTATATACAAGAATTCTTTTAGCTTGATCATTGGAAATTTTCACAAGAGCCCTTATACTCCACCACCCCTTTTCTTCAAGAAAGACTGACCCTTTAGAAGTTTGAACAATCTGAAAAGGAGAAGAACATTTTGACATTCCTTTTATACATTTCTTCGGGTTCCTAAACAAAACCCAATCACCCACCTGAAAATCTTTCATAACAAAATGAGAAGAAGCATCAAAGTACTTCTTTTGCAAAGTTTGTTTTTTAATAACATTCTCCTTAAAAATACTCTTATCATGACAAGAAATACAAGAAAAAGTGTCCTTCCTTAAATCCTTCAACCAGTTTGGACAAATCACACCATTCGGATTTCTTTTCTTCAAAAGTCTGAACGGGGAAATACCAGTTGTTGAATGTGGTGTGATTAAATAGGACCAGATTTTCTTCTTCAAAAAATCTTTAACTGGGAAATTACTAGCAAGAGCTGTTTGCACGCCCTCTTTTAAAAATCTATTAAATCTTTCAATTAGACCATTAGCAGCAGGGGAATAGAGTGCTACTTTTAAATGTTTAATGTCATGTGCTTTACAGTAATCTTGCATGGCCAGGGAACAAAAATGTGAACTATTATCTATCACAATTTCTTTTGGATAACCCTCTATGTGAAAAACTCTTTCCAAAAATTTGATAACAGAAGAAGAAGATGGAGAATCACAAAAATGCACATCCACCCACTTAGAATGGTAATCAATTAAAGCTATTATAAAGCGATCACTAGCTGGCAATAGATTAAAAAGACCAGAAAAGTCCAAGGCAACTTCAGACTATGCCTCATCTGGAACAGACACAGGATGAAGAGGCAATTTATTGACTCTCCAGTGTTTATCCGATAAAAGACAAGAGTCACATTTATATATAAATAAGACAACATCCTTGTATAAAGCAGGCCACCAGAAAAACTCTTTAAGTTTTCTGGAAGTGCTTCCATGCCTAAATGACCCTCATGCGCACATTCCACCAATTTCATGCGTAAAGAAGAAGGTGGAATGCATTGATCTCCACGCATCAAAATCCCACTCACAATAGAAAGATCTTCAGAAACCTGAGCAAAAGATTTAAGGGAAGCAGGTAAAGAACGTTCCTTTGGCCAACCATTAATAACCATGTTATTCACAGCCTGTAAAACTTGATCATCACTATAGGCCTTGAACCATAAATCCTGAGTTAAAAATGGAAAAACCTCTCTTGAATCATAAATTGATGCTACTACACATTCAACATCACTAAATTTTGTCTCTACATAACTCTTTCCAAAAATTTGATAACAGAAGAAGAAGATGGAGAATCACAAAAATCCACATCCACTCACTTAGAATGGTAATCAATTAAAGCTATTATTAAGCGATCACTAGCTGGCAATAGATTAAAAAGACCAGAAAAGTCCAAGGCAACTTTAGACTATGCCTCATCTGTAACAGACACAGGATGAAGAGGCAATTTATTGACTCTCCAGTGTTTATCCGATAAAAGACAAGAGTCACATTTATCTATAAATAAGACAACATCCTTGTCTAAAGCAGGCCACCAGAAAAACTCTTTAAGTTTTCTGGAAGTGCTTCCATGCCTAAATGACCCTCATGCGCACATTCCACCAATTTCATGCGTAAAGAAGAAGGTGGAATGCTTCGATCTCCACGCATCAAAATCCCACTCACAATAAAAAGATCTTCAGAAACCTGAGCAAAAGATTTAAGGGAAGCAGGTAAAGAACGTTCCTTTGGCCAACCATTAATAACCATGTTATTCACAGCCTGTAAAACTTTATCATCACTATAGGCCTTGAACCATAAATCCTGAGTTAAAAATGGAAAAACCTCTTTTGAATCATAAATTGATGCTACTACACATTCAACATCACTAAACTTTGTCTCTACATAATCCTCCTGGAGCGGAAGTCTTGAGAGACAAACAACTCTGACATTGAGACCACCAGACACATGACGAATTGTAAAATTAAATTCATGTAATCTGGATAGTAAACGCACCAAACGTGCTGAAGCCTTCCCAGTACCATTACCATTCAATAAATTGAGTAACGGTTTATGGTCACTTAGTAACACGAAGTGCGTGCCCCAAATATAACTCTTAAACTTTTCAACAGCCCACGATCACGCCAATGCTTCCCTCTCAATGGTGGAATAATTTCTCTCTGCAGTGGACAGAGACCTAGAAGCAAAACCTACTGTACGTTCAAGAGAACCTGTGTGTTGAGACAAAACTGCGCCTAGACCTAACTGGCTGACATCAACTGAAATCGTACACTCAATTCCTGGGGTAAAAGATGACAAAGCTGGAGAATTCAAAATTGCTTCCTTAATTGAAACAAATGACTTATTTACAACATCAGACCACTCAAACTTACTATTTTTCTTAAGCAGATCCCGTAAAGGTTGAACAATCTGAGAGCAACTTGAAACAAATCTAGAGTAATACTCTGTCATGCCAAGAAACGACCTCAAAGAATCTATGTTACCAGGAGCTCGGACATCTGAAATGGCCTTTGAGAGCGAGAATTTTGGTTTAATGCCCGCTGAACTAATGCAATGACCTAGGTAATCAACTTCTGATTTTAAAAAAATACATTTATCCCTTCCTAAAGGGATACCAACATTCTTAAAACATAACAACACCTCCTTTAAAGTGTTAACATGGTCCTCAACACTTTTAGAAAAAATAAGAACATCGTCCTGATATGCCTGAACATTTCTGATTTTACCTAGCAAAGAATCCATAAACTTTTGAAAAACACTTGCGCCCGAAGCTAGGCCAAAGGGCAACATCAAATACTTATAAGCACCAAATGGTGTATTAAATGTAGTCAAATCAGTTGACTTTGTGGATAAAGGAATTTGGTGGTAAGCACTACGCAAGTCTAAAAGCGTGAAAAATTTACATCCATCAATACCAGTAAGGAGATCCTGAATTCTAGGAATGGGATGACAATCAATCAATATATTTGTGTTTAAAGACCGAAGGTCTGCACACAAATGGATACTAGAATCCTTTTTACGAACAATAAAAATTGGACTGACCCATTGCGATGAATTTGTGGGTTCAAAAATTTTGTCAGTAACTATGTTATCCAATAATTTTTTCAAATCATCCCTAACACTGAGGGGAGTTGACCTAAGTTTGTGCACAACTGGAATTGCACCAGGTTTCAACTTAATAAGGTGTTCACATTTTTCAACTTTACCCACATTTGAATTAAACACTTCTGGAAATTGTTTTATAATATCATTAATACGGGACTCATTAATTTCTTCTACCATAGAAATTACAACAGCATTCAATTGAACTGGATTCTTAGACCCAGGGACAAGTTTTAAGTTAATTTTAGCTAAATCCTGCCAACCAACTATACTTTTTCCCTTAATGGCTACATAAACCTTAGTATAAGTTTTCCTACCCAAACATGTTATCTCAGACATGAAGAAACCAAGCATCTCAATATCCTTGTCTCCATATGCTTTAGGTATAATGTCAACTTTACACAAAACAGTTGAATGAGCCCATAACTTGTCAAAAATGACATCAGAAACAATTGTGACTGGAGCACCAGAATCAGCCATCATGTCAAGTGAGTGTTTACCAATAAGTACCTGACAGGTGGGATCAGGAACATGTTCACAATCAATTAAATTTCCACATGAGTCAAAAGCCAAAATTTCTTTAACCTCACTAGACATTGTTGGTAATTCTATAGTATTGATGTTTAAATGCTGCATATCAGACTCTAATTGAACAACATCAAAACCTGATAAGCTATCAATCTAATCAGGTTCGTATGTTTCAACAATTCTAACATGCACAGTACGTTTAGCTTTGCATACACTGTTGAAATGACCAAACTTATGGCAGTTTGTACACTTCTTTACTAAGATGAGTTCTTGATCCGCACCTGAAACAAAATGTATTAGTTCGAGGCTGTTGAGGTTTGCTAAACTTGTTTCTAACTGCTAAAGCATTAATTGATAAATCATTTTGAACAAAATTAACAGGCAGAGTTTTCAGCAAGAATACTCTTTGTAGAAACTATACTTCTTTCGATGCTTTTAGCCATATCAATGACTTCAGCCAGGGGGCGTGGCTTGGGCGCCGATGGCGATGGTCGCCTGAGAGCTCGGCTCCGGGACTAAGCCCGAAATTATCCTGAACATCGGAGGCTGAGGGGCGCCCCAGACCCCGCATTCGGTTGAGCGAGGCGACGACACCCTGCCGGGGGCCTTGGTGGAGTTTGGACGGGGGTGGCTTCGAAGAAATGCCGAAGTTTGCGGAGTTGCGGAGTGCGACCCAACATGGCGCCCGGACCCCTTTGTCCCCTTGATCGAAACTACGGAGTTGAAGAGGTCTCGCGGGTGTCGACTGGCACCCGGCTTCACCATCCTCAGTTGTTTTAGACATTGGACATTGGCAGGCTCGGACCTTCTACAACGGGTTCATACTCGATTAGACGACCGGGCGGGTGCCCACGCACTAGAGGGCACCGGGCGCGGGTGCCCTCTGCTCCAGGCGGTGGTCTGCACCGCGACTCCGCGACTAGATACGATTTCCTGACCAGCCCAACTACATGGGTGGCGCGACACTCTGGCGCCACAGATCAACCGAGGGAGTTGGTGGCCCTCGCCCCGGAGCTATAGTGGGTGAACGGGCCTGCCCGACTCGGCGACGGTTGTCTCCGCCCCCTTATCGGTGCCCTCGGACGCCGTGGCGGTGGCGTGAGCCGAAGCGGCGGAGTCTTCACAGGCTCTGGAGACGGAGATCGCCCATACCCGACTTGAGAACGAACTCCCGGGAAGGTCGTGCTGGACACCTGTACACGGAGACGCCTACTCCGGGACCCTCACGGAGAGCCCCTGGCAGCATGGGGAAACCTAAAGGAGCCAAGGGATCCAGCCAGACCGCCTCAGACTCTGAAGCCCAGGACAAGGAAGAGCATGGAGACCCTAAAAGACCTGGTGGCGCACCACTCCAGCAACAATTCGACCGTGTACTGGAAGCGATAGAGGCAACTCGGTCGGCCCTCCAACAGGACATTGCCCAGGTGGCGACGGGCCTGGGCCTCCTTAGGGCAGACCATGGTAAACTCTCGGACCGGGTCAAGGAGGTGGAGGGCACGGTGAAGACTTTAGAACCGGCGCAGAGAACCCTGGCTGCGACGATAAAGGATGCCATGTCCCGAATTGAGACCCTCGAACGGAGGGCGGAGGATGCGGAAGGCCGCAACAGGAGGAATAACATTCGGGTGGTGGGCCTGCCGGAAAAAATCGAGGATGGCAATATGGTTCGATACTTGGAGACCTGGCTCCGAGACACGGTGGTCCCAGAGGGCCTGTCCTCATTTTACACTCTAGAACGGGCCCACAGAGTCCCAGCACGGCCCCCACAGCAGGGACGAGCCCCAAGGCCGGTGGTGGCACGGTTGCTACATTTCCGGGACAGAGATCTGATCCTAAATGCCGTCAGGCACAATGGCCCGTTCCAGGTGGCAAACAGTCACGTGAATATTTTCCCTGACTACACCTACGAGACGCAGCGCAAGCGGTTCTCCTTCCTGGCGGTTAAGCGTGAACTCAGGAGTGAGGGCATCCAATATTCACTCCTATTTCCCGCAAGGCTCCGCGTCATTGTCGACGACAAAACCCAGTTCTTCGACACCCCAGAGGAGGTCTGTGACTGGCTCGAACTGTACCGGACAGGGAAAGATGGTTATAGCGCCTCGACCCATCAGGCGGAGGAGCCGGAACAAAGGAGGCGATCTAAGAAGGTCAGGAACCGCCGCGGCCGCACGGGAGGGCCCTCGACTGCGGAGACATCATCGGAGCGGAGGGGAGTGTTGGAAGTTCTGTCGGAACTGTCGGGAGCAAGAGGCGAAGTCATCGAGGAGGAGGAAGAAAACCCGGGTGCTCAGGGGGCACCATCGGACTCGGAAGATTCAGTGGCAGACAGTACCCATACACCGGTGATCACACCGAAATCGGTGGAGGACCTTTTGGACGGACAAGGGTAACGGGATATGCTGCCTTGTTTTGGGTGGGGGCCCGGCAGGGGGGAGGCGGTTGCCGTTCTTTATTGCTGACAACGAAGGAGGGAGGGTTGGGGGGCTTCTGCTCTTGCCCCGGAAGGGTTTGACACCGGAGGGGGCTTACTATAGTCCTGGTAGCCTGGGCGACGAGGGCCCACTGCCTCCGCTCAGCCCGCTCCTGGCCCATAAGGCCTTCCTACGGTGGCGACCGTAGGACTAGTGGGGATTTTGGGGTTGATCTCCGTAGAGGTTTGGATGGGATCTAGATGGTGCAGTATGGGTCCTGTTCTGGGGTGGTTGGGGGGGGGTTTTGTTGGTTTTTGGGTGGTTTGGTTCTGGTTGGGGAAAATGGCCGCCGTCAGCGCTGGGAGGATTGATGCTTTTTCTTTGTGGAGACCCGAACGGGGAGACTGTGCAAGAACACTTTGGGACAATGGCTGATGTTGCTAACTTGAAATGTATTACTTGGAACGTGAGGGGGCTTCACACTATGTCCAGGCGTCACAAGGTCCATGCTTATTTAGTGCGTAGGGGAGTGCAAATGGCGCTGCTGCAGGAAACGCATCTGAACAAGGCGGAAGGGGCGGCGCTTCAGCGTAGGTGGCGAGGGCAGGTCTTTTCCACGGAGTACTCTGCTTATGCCAGGGGGGCGCTAATATGGATCAGGGCAGGAGTCCCCTTCCAGGTCACGAGGACAGTGTTGGACCCAGAGGGGCGTTTCGTGGCCATCTCAGGAACGCTAGGGGGGAGGGACCTGAGCGTTTGCTGTGTGTATGCTCCTAATGTGGACCAGACTGCCTTCCTTTCCAGGTTATCGGGCTCGCTGGCCCACTTTTTCGCCGGGCCCCTCCTGCTGGGGGGAGACTTTAACTCCGTAGTGGATGTAGACTTAGACCGCTCGCATCCCCCGCTCCCCGATTCCCCGGTCCGGCGGACGGCTAGGGGTCGTCAAGATTGGCAGACCCGCTGGGGTTTGACGGACATTTGGAGGGCGCATCACCCCGCGTCTAGAGATTATTCATACTTTTCGAGCCTTCATGAGCTGCATGTCAGACTAGATGGCTTTCTTGGTTCGTCCGAATTAGTTTCGGCAGCGGTCCGATCGGAGTACTTATCGCGGACCATCTCGGACCATAACCCCCTCCTACTGGACGTTCGCTGGTTCCCTGGGACGCCGGCAGTACCCACCTGGAAGATGCGCCCCGAGATCCTCGAGGACAGTGTCTTCAAGGCGGACCTAGGGGAGAGAATCACGGATTATTTTGCGTCCAACGGCGGCTCCGCGAGTACTAGGGCGTTCGAATGGGACGCTTTCAAGGTGGTGGTGAGGGGCTATTGTATCTCTAAGAAGGTGGGCATGCGGCGTGTTATCCTGGCTGACTTAGACACAGCGGACCGAGCACTCCGCGAGCTCGAAATTAGCCGCCCCGGACACCCAGAATTGCAAACACAAACGGTAGAGGCGAGGGAGAAGGTAGCGGTGGAGGTCGAACGGCTCCGCTGTTTCGATTATAAGGCCTATACGGTCCGGTCTATTGCGGAGGGCGACAGGTCGAGCGCGTTACTGGCGTGGTTGGCCAACCCTACGCGCCAGTCCCAAACGACGACAAAAATGCGTGGGGCGGATGGGACCGAGGTGTGCACCCAACCGGAGATTCTTAGTTGCTTCCGGCATTACTACGAAAGTTTATACCGCAGTCGCTCCGCACGTGACCCAGACCGGCTTGATAACTATCTTAGCCCACTGGAACTCCGCACAGTAGGACAGGAAGTGGCGGAAACCCTGGGTTCTGACATCGACTTGGGGGAGATCCGCGGGGCCATCAAACGGATGGCGAGGAACAAGACCCCGGGCCTAGATGGCCTTCCGGTGGAGTTCTATGCAGCTTACGCTGACCTCTTGGCCCCTCGATTACTGGTGGTCTACAGGGAGGCGAAGAGGTTGGGTCGTCTCCCTGGCTCGATGTGTGAGGCGTTGGTGGTTCCTCTCCCCAAACCAGGCCGAGACTCGTCTGACCCGGGGTCCTACCGTCCCCTTTCAATGCTGACGGTGGACTACAAAATATTGAGCAGCATCTTGGCCTCGAGGCTGCTGGGACATAGGAGTTCCCTAGTGCATGAAGACCAAGCCGGTTTCATCCCGCGGCGGAATACGACTATGAACATCCGAAGGTTGTTCCGCTTGCTTGGGGAACCATTCGTGGATGCCCCGTCCCCGGTAGTCTTGTCGGTGGACCTGGAGAAGGCTTTTGATAGCCTGGAGTGGGACTACCTATGCACGGTATTACGGAAATTCGGCCTCGGGGAGGGATTTGTCAAATGGACAGCAGTCCTCTACGCTTCCGCCTCGGCCAGGGTTAGATCGGGCCCTTTGATTTCATCGCGATATCCGGTGGAGCGTGGCACGCGGCAGGGGTGCTCCTTATCCCCGCTTCTTTTTGCACTAGCGGTAGAGCCACTAGCGATGCATCTTCGCTCGGGAGCCCACTATACGGGCTTATGGACAGCGGCGGGCCCGCATTACGTCTCGCTCTATGCGGACGACCTGTTGCTCTTCCTGGAGGATCCGGTCGACGCGTTGCGGGGAGCGGAATTAGCGCTAACGGAGTTCGGAGCGGTCTCAGGCCTCCAAGTGAATTGGTCTAAGACCTGCCTCTTCCCGATGCGTAGGAGTACCCCCACTCCTGCGCTAAGTAAGGAGATCAGATGGGAGCCCGACTGCTTTAAATACCTTGGGGTATATGTGTACCACGACCAACCCGACCTCCTAGATGGAAACATTGCCCGTTGCATGCGAGCACTCCGAGGTAGCATGGACTTTTGGGCCACGCTGCCGCTCTCCGTGGCGGGACGCATCGCCCTGCTCAAAATGGTGGCGCTCCCCCGACTATTGTATTACTTTCGGACTTTGCCGATCTGGGTCCCACCGGCCACGTTTCGTCGCTTGCGTTCTATGGTGGTCAGGTTCCTTTGGGGAACGGGCCGGCGGCGGGTGGCCCTCAATACCCTGATGAGGCCGAGGGACGAGGGGGGGCTCGCTGTGCCGGACTTCGAGAAGTATTACCTAGCGGCGCAGCTCCAGACCTACACCCAGGAGATAGCCAGGGAGTTCAGAGGCCCGGAGGACGGTAGAGGGACGGGTATGGCCAGGCACGTCCTCTCCTTTATCGCGCTGCGACAGCGCTTAGTCCTACGGGACCTGTCGATGGAGGAGCGGACTATCCGACTCTGTTGGAATCGGGCTCATAACAGAGGTCGCCTACGGACGCCATATGCGCCTGAAATACCATTAGGGATGCTGACGGCCCTCCCCCACGGAGGAGATTGGTCACGACTGGCGGACTGGGAGGATTCCGGTTTACAGCTCGTCGGGGACCTGTACGAGGACGGAGCGCTCCTGTCCTTTCAGGATCTCATTGACCGCTTTGGGATCCCCCGGGGCGACTTTCTGCTGCACTCGGCCATTGTGCGAGCGATCCAGGCGCACTGGCAAAACGGGCTAGAGGAACCTCAATTGTCTCAGGTGTGCCAGTACGTAATGATGTCGGCGGGCACGGTGAAGGCGGTCACTTGCCTCTACGGCAGGTTGATTGCCGAGGGGTTGGTTCCTCTCGCCACACTGAAGTCCCGCTGGGAAGAGGACATTGGTAGGGGGATCCCGGAGACGACCTGGTCCCAGCTGGTGTGGCGTGCCTGGAAGGGTACACGTGGCGCCCGTTTCCAACTGGTCCACTATTATGTTCTCCATAGAGCGTACCTGACCCCGGTAAAGATCAGGCGTTATTTTGCCACGGCTTCGGCGGAATGCCCTAGGTGCCCGGCTCAGGAGGCGGACCTCCTACACATGCTATGGGCCTGTCCAGGACTGACGTCCTACTGGCAGGAGGTGGCGACGACTTTGGAAGAGGTGACGGGGAGGCACTTATCATTCGATGTGGCGGTAGGGCTCTTGCACTGGTTCCCCCATACCCCCCGGAATAAAATCACCAGTAAATTTATCGACCTGGGGCTCCTACTTGCTAAGCGAGAGGTGACCAGGAACTGGAAGGCACGAGCTGGTCCTACAGGCAGCAGATGGCACAGTGAGCTTTTGAAATGGGCGGCGGGTGAGAGCGCGCTGCGATATCAGTTGGCTTGGAGGCAGGGCAATGAGAAGGCGCAGGAGGCCGCGTTAGAATGGGAAACGCTGGTGCAGGCCCTCAGAGATTATTGTACCCCCAGCGACTCCGGAAGTGAAGAAGCAACTCGACCCGAGTCCCGTTAAACGTTAGCATTGACAGCACTATTACCTTCCCCGTGGGTCAAGCAGTGGATTCTATGTTGATGAGCTCCCTGGCGCTGATGGTGGGGGGGGGGAGGGGGGGGGTTTCACAGTAATTGGGAATTTTGAGGGGGGGGTTTCTTTTTGAGGTTTTGGGTTTGTTTAGAAAAGCAGATGACGGACAGTGTGTTATCCGGACCAGCTCCAGCATCCTACTGACCCCAGCTGCATTTGCCGCCCAACCCCAGGGATATGGGCTGATTGGCTGTATAGCAACGTTATGGGAGGGGGTCGGTGGGCTATACCTTGTATAAGTTGTTTATAATACGATACTGGTCGCTACTGTATTGTTTTACTGATTCCTGCAATAAAAATATATTTAAAAAAAAAAAAAAAAAATCAATGACTTCAGCCAACGTAGGGTCTTTGCACCTCAAAATTCTTTCCTGAATTTTTTTATGGCAACAACCATAAACAAATTGATCTCTGATGTAAATGTCTAAATCGGTGTTATGTCCCATGGAGGTGAGCAGTCTCGAACACTGCATTGAGACGTGTTTTGCAGGTGGAAACTACAGTTCCCATGATCCTCTGCGATGCGCGCGACGCCTCATGCTGATGACGATACACACGAGAAAGCTTCAAGATGGAGCCATGGACAACATCGCCTCGCCGTTGATTCTACATTCTTCGAAGACACACGGTAGGGGTGTTATCACCAAGTTCCCGAGTATCCTTTTCGTGAGCCGCTTGGCTCATCAGGTTTCAAGTTCCTCGAGTATCCCGGTTGAGCCTTTGCTCGAGTGGGAAGTGACTTTGTGTGTGGTTTGGATCAGTTGGCTGTGGCTCCAGTTCATGAGAATCTGAGGGGGAGCTTTCGTTTTGCTGACTAGTATCGGACCTTTCCTGGACTCTCCGTTGTCGAGAGTGACCTTGTCTTTGATAGTATTAGCGCCCGGATCTGGGCCTCGGATTGAGTTACTTTATATTATGATTCTTTTCCTGAGAATACGTGACATTGGTTCCAAACCCCCGGGGCCAGTTATGCATTGACTGAGGCAATTGCTCTCTGTTTGAAGAGATACAATTATACTTCTATTAGGAGTTTTCCTTGGGTACAGTGGAACTGCATATTGTTGGACATCATGCCATACTGATGTTTACCTTCTGTTTTGCTGAAGAAGTATTCAGTCATCTTTTGACCTGGTCCCGATTTGATATGCAGAAAGGTATTACTTTATGGGAGTGTCTGATTGCAATTATTCATGGTATAGCCCTCCAGGTGTAGCTAACCAGGAGAACATATCTATTGAAGGATCTGTGACTAACTATTGCGTTATCTTTTGGATATTCTTGCAACAGGGGTTTAATGAGCTTCGCCTGGCAGGCTGTTTTCCATTTCCCTCTGTTGAAGCCTTTTCTGTGATTACAGTTGGTACGTGTGTACAGTACTAACGTGTTGGTATGTCAAGTACTTGTGATTGGAAAGATAACCTGTAGTTCTTTGCATTCTAGATTTGTGATATATGTTCTACATTCCGATTGCCAGGCAAAGCCAACCTTTTTCCTTCCTACAGGTACTAAGCTTATGAGTCCATCTATCTCTTGTGATACTTTGTTTTATGCATCTGGGTACTTGTCTCTAATGTATGTGCTTGACTCATAGTGCCTTGTTCTCGTTACAGTTTCCTCTCCCCGCTGTCCCCATCCTACCTTACCTGATATCCCTCGCTTGACCACTCCTGCGTGTCTGTGTTCATTCAGACCAAGGGGCTGTCAAGAGGTGGAACCCCTTGAGCATCGTACGATCCTGAGGACACCCGGACCTGACAATCGGCTCCAAAGTTGCATTCAGCTGACATGTTCCTTAAAACAGAAATGAAATCTTCTACACTTTCCTCCATATTTTGCTTTCTTTTCCTAAAATTAAAACGCTCCAAAATAACATTTGGCTGTTCCAAAAATTGTATATTTAATCTATGAACTGTGTCTCTGTAAACATTCCATCCATCACCCCTTCCTGGAGGTGGAACAGCAGGAGGTAAGTTATCATATATTTCTCTTCCAGCTCTCCCCAAATGGCTGTAAAGAATGGCCAACTTTCTTTTAGCCGTGTATTCTTCAGCATCAATTGCTATTAAATAGTTCTCGAAACTCTTAAACCATTTTTTCCTAGGTTCAACTGGTTTTTCATTAACTGGTAAACATTTATTCAAAATAATCACTTGTTGATTATTTTCCATGTTCAAATATTTTTTTCAAGTTAAAATATATTTCTATACTTTAAAAGTATTTAAAATAGACTTGCAGTCTTCCTGTATTTGAGCAATAAAATTTCAGTCTTTGAAAATGGAAGAAAGAAATGTATCCAATTTGCTAAATAGGAATATAAATGTATTCTTGAAACGTTAATAAAGTGCACATACCATTTTCAAGTAGATTTCCTTTTCGATCTGAACACTTGCGCAACGATTTTCAAATCAGAAATAAGCAAACCGAAATGAGCACGTAGTGCTCTTTAAGAGATCGGGTTGAAATTAAATACCAATGTTGCGCGATGATGTAATTGCGGTCTGCTCTCACATGATTTGATGTCAAATAGCACCTTCTCAAACCACAGATTAGCTTTAAAATCCGAAAGTGGATGAACAATAGTCCTTGAAGATCCGTAGAAAAAGGTACGTAGTGCACACACGTTTCTTTTTTAATAACAGGCACAGTGGAGCAAATACATTCTTGGGGAAGTAACCCAAGAAATTAGTGAAAATGCCAAAAATGACTGGAATTTCCCAAATCCTGTCGCCAAATGTAAAGAAGTAAATGGATATCCAGGAAGGATGATTCAAAGAACGAGGTTTGTAATCCAATGGGTTTATTTCCAAGTAAATACGGCATACACGGGAGCGCCACCAGCTCTCAGCAAGTACAACATTTTAATAACATGTTACAATAACTGTGAATCTCTAACAGAAGTTGAACTAAAGGAACATCCTCGAGAGATGCACCTTCAAACATAAACATGTTTGAAGGAACACTCTCTCTCGAGGATGCAGGGGATGGAACGTGGGAAGCTAAGAACACATTCACAAATAGAAGCATGGGAATAGAAGAAAGATTACCTTACAGATTCTTAAGCTTACTACTATGGGGGGCGAGTTGTAAATGTGGTAATGCTTGCGACTGGAAAAAGCAGACATGATGCCAGTGAGACAGCAACTGAAGTTCCTTTGCAACAGTTTTAACACTTGTGTTGAACAACAAAGCAGGAAACGAATTAACGTGGCATGGCGGCAGTTTGAAGAAAAACACACGCTGTTTTACAACAGCGGATGCTAGTGCATGTTGATGAGTGTGTTTGCAAGATAACGCACTCAATGCAAGAAGGCAGCACAAGAATTGTTGTAATTTTAGATAGCATATGTACGATATTGTCGTTTAATAAGAAGCTTAACAGGATTAGAGGACACGGACATAAGAAATTTAATAATGGAGAGTTAATAGGAGGGTAAAGTACAGTGTGATGAAGTTGTAATTTAAAGGAGAACAGTAGAGGTAGTCGATAAAGGTTTGAATTTGTAATTTAAAGGGGAACATGGCATAGTAAAGGCTAGGTATGTAGGAGTAAGTCTTATGAAGGAATTTATAGAAGTGGAAATGTTTGCAAATGCAACATAATATACATGGTATTAAGATAGTATTGTTGTTAGGGATAATGCACAAGGGCATATAATTGCAGCATGATAAAAGTGCTGTGTATAAGTAAGCGAAGGAAACGTGGCTGTAGCTACTTAAAAAGCAGTGCTGCATTAGATAGATAGTATGCTGTACGTAAATTAGATTGGAGGCTGGACATGGTAAAGGGTTAAAGGAGTAAGTGCGGTATAAGTAAATATAATGTATAAAAATGAATGGCAAAAGATCATGTTCCTTAATAAAAGCACAGTAAGTAATGTAAAAATGCAAATAGATACTGCGAAGGCATACCGAATACGGTAAAGTTTTTATTGCCACAGGGACATGGTAATGTAAAATATAATATGCTGCTAATAAGGCATCTGCCACACGCTTTAAATGTTGTTGTTTTTTTATAATGAGAACAGGTACGGACTTGTAGTTTGCTAAATACGTTTATAAGAGGCTTAGACCAGCAGAGGAGAGGCACGTAATTGTAGCCTAATGGAAGGTACGATAAATATATAGTACAGGGGCAGTAATTGCAGGCTTGGAAAACAGGGTTAGTAAAAAAAGGCACACACTATGCTAGTGAAAAGGGTGCTATATGGTGATTGGGACCTCAACTTCCACCTGGAGAACAACAACGACCGCAACACCACCACCCTGCTGGATAACCTCGCAAACCTCGGACTCAAGCAGCTGGTGACCACCCCCACCCACTACGCCGGACACACACTCGACCCAGTCTTCTCATCCAGCAAGGACATCGCCTTCAGCCATGCCACCGGACTCCACTGGACGGACTACAGCTGCGGCCACTTCAGCTTCAAAAGGACCACGATCCACTACCAACAGCAACAGATTGCACGCAGAAGCTGGAACAAGATCACAGCCGACCAGCTCACAACTTCCCTGAGCAAGAACCCACCCACCAGCGCAACGAATCCCAGCCAAGCGGCCACCAACCTCACGAAATGGATCAGCGACTGCGCAGACGACCTCGCCCCCCTGAGGACCCAGCCTAGCAGACCCGGCAGCAAGAAAGCCCCATGGTTCACCGACGAACTCAAGAGCTCCAAGAACTGCCGAGCCCTCGAGAGAACCTGGCGCAGTGACCCAACACCTGACAACATGACTGTCCTCAAACTCGCCACCCGAAAACACCACCAACTCATCCACGCAACCAAGAAAACTGCATTCAAGGAACGACAGGACAACAACGCACACAACAGCAAGGAACTCTTCAACATCGTCAAAGAGCTCTCCAACCCCAACGCCGGAAACAACGACATCACCCCTTCGCAAGACCTCTGCAACTCCCTCGCCTCCTATTTCCACAACAAGATCGCGGACATACACAACAGCTTCAGCACTCAACCGGCGCACGCCACGTCCGAACCACCGCCCCAACCACCACCCTCCGCGCCTGGACCCCGATACGCACCGGAGATACCGTCCGCACGATGAACTCCATCCACTCCGGATCCTGACCGACCCCTGCCCTCACCACGTCTTCAACAAGGCCGACGTTGTCATCGCACCCCACCTGCGGGACATCATCAACGCCTCCTTCGACACCGCGACCTTCCCGGAGAGCTGGAAGCACGCCGAACTCAGCGCTCTACTAAAGAAGCCATCAGCCGACCCCACCGACCTCAAGAACTACCGCCCCATCTCGCTGCTCCCGTTCCCTGCAAAAGTCATCGAGAAGACCGCCAACAAGCAGCTGGCCGCCTTCCTCGAGACGAACGGATCCCTCGACCTCTCGCAGTCTGGCTTCCGAGCCAACCACAGCACCGAGACCGCCCTGATCGCAGCCACCGATGACATCCGAGCACTGCTTGACAATGGAGAAACAGCGGCCCTCATCCTCCTAGACCTCTCCGCAGCCTTCGACACTGTCTGCCACCGTACACTAGTGCAGCGACTCAGCAACGTCGGAATTCAGGAGAAGGCACTGGAATGGATCATCTCCTTCCTCGCCGGAAGGACACAGAGAGTCCGCCTCCCCCAGTTCAGATCTGAAGCCACCGAAGTCATCTGCGGCGTTCCTCAAGGGTCCTCGCTCAGTCCAACCCTCTTCAACGTCTACATGAGCTCCCTCGCAGACATCGCACGCCAGCACAACCTCAACATCATCTCCTACGCCGACGACACCCAGCTGATCCTCTCCCTCACCAACGACCCCTTCACGAAGGGATGAAAGAGGTAGCCGAATGGATGAAGAACAGTCGCCTGAAACTGAACTCGGACAAGACGGAAGTCCTCATCCTGGGATCCTCACCCTCCGCCTGGGACGACTCCTGGTGGCCCCCCGCCCTAGGCAGCGCACCCCAACCAACAGACCACGCACGCAACCTGGGCTTCATCCTGGACTCCTCCCTCTCCATGACCAGACAAGTCAACGCCGTCTCCTCGTCGTGCTTCAACATCCTGCGCATGCTAAGGAAGATCTTCCGGTGGATCCCCACCGAGACCAGGAAGACGGTTACCCAGGCCCTCGTCACCAGCCGGCTGGACTACGGCAACTCCCTCTACGCCGGAACCACCGCCAAACTCCAGAAGAGACTCCAGCGGATCCAGAACGCCTCAGCACGACTCATCCTGGACATCCCCCGTCGCAGCCACATCTCCGGACACCTGAGAGACCTGCACTGGCTCCCGGTCAACAAGAGAATCACCTTCCGTCTCCTCACCCACGCACACAAAGCCCTACACAACCAGGGTCCAGGATACCTCAACAGCCGCCTCAACTTCTACGCTCCCAAACGCCAGCTTCGATCGACCGGCCACGCCCTCGCCACCATCCCCCGCATCCGAAGAGCCACCACAGGGGGACGGTCCTTCTCCTACCTCGCTGCCAAGACATGGAACTCCCTCCCGACCCACCTCCGCCAGACCCAGGACCACCTCGCCTTCAGGAAACAACTCAAGACCTGGCTGTTCGAGCAGTAGCGGACCCCCCTCCCCTAGCGCCTTGAGACACTCTGGGTGAGTAGTGCGCTATACAAATGCCTTGATTGATTGATTGATTGATTGATTGTTTTACATTGAACAAGGCTATGGGCTTGCAGTTTTACGAGAAGCTATATAAGTGTGAAAAGAGAAGCATTAAGCTGCAGTTGAAAAGATAGTTGACAAGATGGTACTGCATATTATGGTTGAGTTGTAGTTTTATTGCGAATAGCAAAAGTATACATGAGAATACTTAGCTATCAGAGGCAAGATGGCCTCTGATGGACTGTAGTGAGTAGTCGCATCTCACTCCTCCTCCTCTCCACAATTTCTTGATGGGCGGAAAGTGATTCCTCCTACGGCGATGTGATTGGATTCCTGGGGTCCTACAGATGGGTTTCTAAGCTGCAATCCTAGCGGTTTGGCTATTGCATCCTGGCGGCAGTATACCTGTGAGTTTGTATAAAAGATACTCCTCCGAGCCCAGGAAAGGATAACGGCCCTCGTCGTCCTGGTCATCAAAGGAGCCGTCAGTATGCCACCACGCGTAACAAAAGCGAATAAAACTAAAGAAGTGGCGGTGCAGAAAGATGCTGCTGGCAAGGATAAGAGCAAGAATGAGCCTAAGGCAACAATCGGCTCTGGCATCCAGAAGGGCAATATTGCTAGCATAACAAAAAAGACCTTGGGGAAAAAAACAGGAGAGACGCGGGTCGGTAATGAAGCAGTGCCAACCGTGGGTGCCCCCCGCGATAATGCCCCCCCCTCGATCTACACAGCCTAAACTAAAGCCAAAGGAAAACACCATGCGGCAGCCCACAATGGTAGAAAATTTCACGAACAAACCTGCAGAGATTGCTGAGGACGCTGCCGGTAATGTGAGGAGCGGCGGAAAGGGCTCTGAATTGCAGAACGTCCTCGTGGACGCCGACTCACCGGTAACCAAGCAACCGGAGCAGGCGAGGGCCTCGGCGTCAGAACAGAAGCCGGCACAAGGCCTGGAGAGCGGACCAGAGGATTTGACCAAGGATCCTGGTACGGGGGACAACGTGAGTAATAAGGCGACCAGAGGCAGACTCCTCGAGCAGAGCGGTGGTGGAGGCGTAGCTATAGGATCTGTCAGAGTCACAACAGGCGACACATTAGGCTCTGATGGGGCTGAGGGGGAACAAAGTGGAGGTGGTGCGATGTGGGGCAACCCGGCCATGGTAGGGTTGACAGCTTCACAGCCAGGAGCGGATCAAGTCAGACTTTGTGAGTTTGGGGCTGGTGGCGGCGCTGCTTCACCGGACCGTTTCTACTTGGTCAATGAAGACTCCGAATCTTTGGGCACTGATGAGGAGAGCTCAGGGGAAATTACTGACACAGGGAGTAGCTCCACAGCTCCTAAGAGCACGCAGAAAAAGAAACGCTCATCTAAGAGGAAACCCAATCCTCCAGGCAGCCCCTCGGACCCCTCTAAGAAGCTATTGTGGGATTATTCAGCCACCTCACAGACTTATCAAGAACAGGATGGCGCCCCGCGTTTAACTGGTGGCCAGGTCTCTCCCCAGCTGTCTCCCAAACCTGTCTCAATGGACTTGTTATTTAGCACCCTCAAATCCATTCAAAGTGAGGCAAGGGTCGAGAGTCGGAGGGCAAGGCTAGGGGCAAGAAAGATACAGAATGCCCTAAGAAAGCTGAACAAACTCTACGACGAGATCGCGGAGAGGGTCACCCAAGTTGAGGAGAGGACAGGGAATTTGGAGGACGATTTCAATAGCCTCCAGACCTTTAAGCAAGATCAGCAGAAGGTGGCAGAAGATGTGCAATGGAAGATGGAGGATTACGAAAATCGTCAACGTCACAATAATATCAGACTTTTGGGTGTGGCTGAGGGACTGGAATGGCAAGATGCCAGACTATTTGTTGTGAGCTTATTAAAAGGGGCCTTTCCGGAGCTATCTTCATGGCAGTGGGAGGTGGAAATTCAGAGAGCGCATCGATTCCCCTTCACAAATAAAAGAGGACAGTCCGGGACTCAAGAGGGGAGACCTAGAGCCATCCTGATATTTGTAGGCAATTTTCTGTTGAGACAGCTAATTGTAGAGAAAGCAAAGCCGGAGGCCAAGCGCTCTTTTAATAATGTCACTTTCTTTGCTAGGCCCGATTTTTGCCATGTCACGGTCGAGCGTAGATGGAGATTGAGACAGCTTATCGCTCCCCTACAGGCCCTGGGATCAGAGCCCTACTTGCTGTACCCAGCCAAACTGAAGGTGATCACCAAAGGGCAGGTGAAAATGTTCTTTTCAGAAATTAAGGCACAGGAGTGCATGGCGGAGGTCCTTGGGTACAGGAAAGGGGGTAGATGAGAATAATGAGAATAATGACTCTGTAAAAACCTCATGGTAGCGTCTCAGTACAGGGGATTCAGGGTTTGTAATTGGTACACTTTATGAGGAGGATCACTCTGTTCTTTGGTGTTTAGTACGCAAGGGAGGGAGGAGGAGGCGAAAGCTACATTCTAAAGCGACCACACATGGGTCATGTTTGACCTATTTGCCCATAGGGGGGAGATACAGGGGGGAGGGGGGGCAGGGCAAAGGGGGGGCAGGGGGTTAGGGGGAGAGGGGGAGTCAGGGCACGCACAGCACTTGCAGCACTTCCAGCACAGCACGTACTTTATTTTTCTAAATGAAGATTCAGCGGAAAAAGTAGAACAACCATTTGCCACTTTTTAATGTCTTGTCGTATTGCTTCGATTAATGTTTGCGGGCTAAATTATGTACAGAAAAGACTTCGGGTGTCTGCGATATTGAAAACAATGAAGTTGGATTTTGTATGTTTACAAGAAACGCATGTTGAGGGAGGGGAGGGTAGGGATTCTTGCTTGAGGCACTGGGGTTTACATTATTAGCTCATACGAAACAAGGCTCTAAAACAAGAAGAGTATCTATACTGGGTAAAGGGAGGGATTGCTTAGTAACCAGAAAGGCTGAAGATCTGTGGGGTAGGTGGGTTATAGCAGAGTTAGTATACAGGGGAGAGAAATTCACTCTGGTTTCGATCTATGGCTCCACAGATGTATTTGAATATCTGGATACTGAATTAGCCAGTTGGCCTGAACCAATCATATGCTGCGGCGATTTTAACATTAATAGCCTCCCAGGTTCTGATATCCAAACAGGGGGGATACACTGGAAGGAAGAAGAGATACATTTGGGCATTAACAGCTATGGCGCAACATAACGCATTGATAGATCGATGGGCCAAACTTAATCCACAGATGGATGGTAGCACTTTTTATTTCAGCCCCACACAGAATTCTTGTAAGACTAGATTATTTTTTGATTTCGAATTCTTTAATATCCAGATCCAAAATTGAGAAACTCCCCCGAATTATTTCGGACCACAACCCCCTGATTCTATCTATCAACCCAATGGGCGTAGCTGTTAAACAAAATATTTGGACATTCGAGAGAGTGCTCCTGAATGATAGTGGGTATATCAGCTACATGAATAATTGGATTTAGGAATTCTGGATGAATAATAGGGGAAGCACATCCGCAGGTAATGCCTGGGACGCGTTTAAGGATGGAGTTAGAGGGGAGACGCTTAGTTACTCAATACATAAGCAGAAATCTGAGGGGTGTAGAGTGGAGGAAATAATGAGGGCTTTAACTAAGGCAGAGGAAGACCTCAACCTACTAATTCAACAGGGTATGCCGGTAGAGCAGCAATTATTAAAAATTATGACACTAAAATCTGATGCAATAGAGGATATCGCTAGCAAGACTGCAGCCAAATATTTAGCTAAGAAGGAACAATCCTTTGAACTGAGTGAGAAGGTTGGGCATATCCTGGCAATTTGCACCAGGCAGCAAGAGACAGCAGGAGAAATTAAGGGCATTTTGGACGGGCAGGGAATGTTGATATCTGACTCAGAGGGCACCCGAGAGGTGTTTAGAGAGTTTTATACTGATCTTTATGGCATAGTAGAGGGTGGAGGATCTACGGATATTGAAGGATATCTTAATCACAACTTAGCACCGGAATTGCCAGAGGACGAGAAAGTAATATTAGAATCCCCAATCAATCTGGAGGAAGTGACCTCAGCATTAGCGGATCTCCCTTCAGCCAAAGCGGCAGGCCAGATACCAGTGGAATTTTACAGATATTCCAGAAGGAGCTGATTACAGATTTATTAAATACGGTCACACAAGCGCAGAAGGGACACTCAATACCAAATTCATGGGGAGGGGCGGAAGTAATAGTTATTTTAAAAAAAGGTAAGCCTTCTACAGCTCCTAGGTCCTATAGGCCTATTACATTAATGAACTCTGATGCAAAGATATACTCAAAGATTTTAGCGAAAAGACTGGCTAGAGTAATAGAGGGCATGGTTAGTACCACACAACATGGGTTCATTCCAGGCAAGGGCACCACCCAGCATATCAGACAGGTTATTACATTGTTTGATGCAGCCGAAGTCCCAGGAGACCCTATTGCTGCCCTATTTTTAGACGCAGAAAAGGCGTTTGATAGGGTCTCTTGGGAATACCTTTGGGAGGTAATGAGATGGTATGGCCTAGGGGAAGGCTATATTCGAGCAGTACAAGCATTATTTAGGGAACCGACAGCCCGGATTAGGATTAACAAAGGATTTACCACATGGGTGTATATTAGGAGGGGGACTAGACAGGGCTGCCTATCGTCACCTCTGCTGTTCGCGCTTTATATGGATCCTTTACTACGTAAACTAGAAAGGAACTTAAATATTAAGCGTGAATGGCAGGCAGCTTAAAATACTAGCTTATGCAGACGATGTGGCAATAGTTACCCCCAACCCCGCCCTAGCTATCAATGAGATAGAATTGGAGACACGATTGTTTGGTGAAATTTCAGGTTATAGGCTTAATAGCAATAAGACCCAAATAGTTAAAAGCTCCTACGCTGTGTGTAATGATTCTCGGGTAGTCAGCGCTGCAGTTTATCTGGGGGTGGAGATCTCTGCAGATTTAATTATGGTAGTGGAAAGAAACATGGCACCCCTAATGTCTAAGGTTAGTGTGGATTTGGTGAGGATGAATAATCTCCATTTTTCTCTGGTAGGACGCACAAACGTAATTAAAATGCTGATTCTTCTGAAGTTTTTATATTTTTTTAGGGCAATCCCTCTGTTATTTGAGGCTATTTGGTTTAATAAATTGGAGGCACTCTTGAATAGGTTCATATGGGTGCACGGGAAAACTAGGAGGGCGTAAAGGTTTATGTCTTTACCTAGGGTGAGAGGAGAGTGGGGTGCTCCGGACTTTAGACTCTATTATTGGGCAGCAGCACTACAGTTCATGAAGGGGTTGGTGGGAGAGGGGGGGATAGACCGTAGAATAACATCAACTTCTACTGAAGTTTACGCAACTATTCTTGGCTCAGATACAGAGAATTGTTTTCTTAGTGGTACCGATTATTCCTATTTCAAAAGGACAAGGTTCAAGACTATTCGGGCTGCTTATAATATTTGGTCCGCCTCTGCAAGGAAATTTGGCTTGGGAAGGTTTAATAGATACACTCGGCTGTATAAAAATAGAACCCTACTCCCATTGATATTCGCTGGCGTAACTATGGCAGAGTGGACAAGTAAGGGGATCGTGAAAATAGGGGACCTGCTGGGTCCGGATGGGGGCTTGCAGCAATTTTCAAGTCTGGAGGCTAAATTTCATATACATAGGAGGAGTTTTTTTTTAAATATCTCCAGGTTCATAGTTTTTTAAGCAATAGGAAAGAGGGGCTACAGGGTTTGCTAAAAATAACATTATGAGGCCAATTCATAGTTTTTATGCAGCTCTGGCAGCAAATAAACCGGACGACCTGGAAAAACATGGAGACAAGTGGGCAAATAAGTTGAAGATCGAGGCACGCTATTTTCAGGACTCACTAGAACTAGGGCGCTCAGTATTATGCTCCGCTTCTCTCCAAGCTCAGCACTACAAAACATTATTCTCTCTCTATTTCACTCCGGCACGAATAGCACAGTGGGGAGGGACCTCCGGGAAAACCTGCCCACGATGCAATACACCAGAGGAAGACAGTATACATATTTTTGCTACCTGCCCTCAGCTCCACACACTCATTAAGGGAATTGAAGACTTTTTGTATGGGACGCTTGGGCTTGACACTACCCTTACTCCACCTCTGATATTACTTGGAGTCAGTGCAGAGTCGGATAGCTTATATGGGGAATTTCTGTTCGTGGCTATAGCAGTTTTTAGACTTCCGACAGCAAGGACGTGGTTGGATAAAACACCACCAGTAATGCAACAGTGGCTGGCCACTCTCCTTGCTGTCTACAATCTAGAACAAGCATTTACAATGCAATGGTTTCGCCTTTGGAAAAGTTAGAGCTATTGGCATTCTAAATGACAAATTTTGCATTTATGTGTTGGTTTTGAAAACAGATAAATAAATGGCATTGTCATTTACATTGCCATAAGCTTAATCTCTCGCAAATGTGAGACCTGTTGTACCCTACGGACGAGCTCAGCAGATAGCAATTACTACCACACACACACCCCTAGAGCCACACACACACCCACCCAGAGCCAGCCACACACACCCAGAGCCACACAGACACACACACACCCACCCAGAGCCACACACACACACCCCCAGAGCCACACACACACACACCCACAGCCACACACACACCCAGAGCCACACACACACACACCCAGAGCCACACACACACCCACCCACCCAGAGCCACACACACCCACCCAGAGCCACACACACCCACCCAGAGCCACACACACACCCAGACAGCACCATACATACATCTTAAAAGTACACAATCCGTTGTGTGTCGGGCTAATGCCCCGCACACCGCCCTACTCTACACACGCTAACATGTGCTGCATCAATGCCCACAGAAGAGTGCCACAGCCCAGCCACCGCCCTGCATCTCTGGCGCTGCACAGATAAACAACTGTTGATATATGTGATACCAATGCAGCAAACCCGGCTGCCGTATCATTAGAGACAATTCAGAAAAAGGGGGTGGTGATGAACAGAGTGTCTGAATTAAGCAGACCACTCTTACCCAGTCCAAAGATCAGGGCTTGATCCATCATCGTTATTTAGCTCACTGCACCATCCCAGCTCAGAACCTGGCTATATGCAAATTAGTCTGTCCCTGGCCCAGTGCATCATGGGAGAAGGGCAGACCAAAATACCAAGCCAATTCTGCACCAGAAAGGAGACAAGCTTCCGGGGACCGGTTTCTGGCATTTCAGCCGTCGTCGGCCCGGCTTGCTTGAATCCTGATGGTGCAGTGAGCAAGGGACTCATGTCTGAGTATATCCTGCCACACCTATAGTGGCCAAAAACGATTTATAAAAAGGGGGTGGTGATAAACAGAGTGTCTGAATTAAGCTGACCACTCTTACCCAGTCCAAAGATCAGGGCTTGATCCATCACCGTTATTTATCTCACTGCACCATCCCAGCTCAGAACCTGGCTATATGCCAATTAGTCTGTCCCTGGCCCAGTGCATCATGGGAGCAGGGCAGACCAAACTACCAAGCCAATTCTTCACCAGAAAGTAGACAAGCTTCCGGGGACCGGTTTCTGGCATTTCAGCCGTCGTCGGCCCGGCTTGCTTGAATCCTGATGGTGCAGTGAGCAAGGGACTCATGTCTGAGTATACCCTGCCACACCTATAGTGGCCAAAAACGATTTAGAAAAAGGGGGTGGTGATGAACAGAGTGTCTGAATTAAGCAGACCACTCTTACCCAGTCCAAAGATCAGGGCTTGATCCATCACCGTTATTTATCTCACTGCACCATCCCAGCTCAGAACCTGGCTATATGCCAATTAGTCTGTCCCTGGCCCAGTGCATCATGGGAACAGGGCAGACCAAACTACCAATCCAATTCTTCACCAGAAAGGAGACAAGCTTCCGGGGACTGGTTTCTGGCATTTTAGCCGTCGTCGGCCCGGCTTGCTTGAATCCTGATGGTGCAGTGAGCAAGGGACTCATGTCTGAGTATACCCTGCCACACCTATAGTGGCCAAAAACGATTCAGAAAAAGGGGGTGGTGATGAACAGAGTGTCTGAATTAGGCAGACCACTCTTACCCAGTCCAAAGATCAGGGCTTGATCCATCACCGTTATTTAGCTCACTGCACCATCCCAGCTCAGAACCTGGCTATATGCAAATTAGTCTGTCCCTGGCCCAGTGCATCATGGGAACAGGGCAGACCAAACTACCAATCCAATTCTTCACCAGAAAGTAGACAAGCTTCCGGGGACTGGTTTCTGGCATTTCAGCCGTCGTCGGCCCGGCTTGCTTGAATCCTTATGGTGCAGTGAGCAAGGGACTCATGTCTGAGTATACCCTGCCACACCTATAGTGGCCAAAAACAATTCAGAAAAAGGGGGTAGTGATGAACAAAGTGTCTGAATTAAGCAGACCACTCTTACCCAGTCCAAAGATCAGGGCTTGATCCATCACCATTATTTAGCTCACTGCACCATCCCAGCTCAGAACCTGGCTATATGCAAATTAGTCTGTCCCTGGCCCAGTGCATCATGGGAACAGGGCAGACCAAACTACCAAGCCAATTCTTCACCAGAAAGGAGACAAGCTTCCGGGGACCGGTTTCTGGCATTTCAGCCGTCGTCGGCCCAGCTTGCTTGAATCCTGATGGTGCAGTGAGCAAGGGACTCATGTCTGAGTATACCCTGCCACACCTATAGTGGCCAAAAACGATTCAAAAGCGACGGCTGAAATGCCAGAAACCGGTCCCCGGAAGCTTGTTTCCTTCCCAGTGTAAGAATTGGCTTGGTAGTTTGGTTTGCCCTGTTCCCATCATGCACTGGGACAGGAACAGACTAATTTGCATATAGCCAGGTTCTGAACTGGGATGGTGCAGTGAGCTAAAAAACGGTGTTGGATCTAGCCCTGATCTCTTGACTGGGTGAGAGTATTCTGCTTAATTCAGAAACTCTGTCCATCACCACCCCTTGTTGTTAAATATTTTGTCCGCCCTAAGCGTGGAAGGGTATACTCAGATGTGAGTCCCTTGCTCATTGCACCATCAGGATTCAAGCAGGCCGGGCCGACGACGGCTGAAATGCTAGAAACCGGTCCCCGGAAGCTTGTTTCCTTCCCAGTGTAAGAATTGGCTTGGGGACAAAATACATGTGCCAGAAATCCGATCCCGGGTCACTAACTATGTAGCACATTTGTTCAACAAATAGACATGTTTTCTCTTTTAAAAGCGTGGGGCGCACTAGAATCCTGTCACAACTGGGGGTTGTGAAGTGTCAGACGATGCGCTGAAATGTGAACTTTTCCTGTTCTGGTGCTTTACTTCTGTCGCGTGAAACACACAAACCACTGATAATGGACCTCGATGCTGTAGGCGTAGGATGTTGGGCTGGAGTACCGCTAGAACCCTACACCACAGATTCCCAAACACCTCCTATAATGGCCTGAATTAAGACTAAAAAATATGTGTCCAGGCTTCCAGCTTGCACTGTGATGCACGATCAAATCCTTAAGTATAGTTTGCAACCATAGCTGCATGTGCTCCTGGGCAGAGTGCATGAAGCCCCTCCCTGTTTAGGAGGGAGACTTGAGACTTTGGACTTTGTAAGCATGTTTTCATGACAGGGCTCTCCAAAACGTACTACTATAGCTCTTGCCTGGTCTCTCCGAGACCCATCAGTCTTCTCTGTAATCAAGCCTACATTCAGGGCAAAAAGAGAAGCCCATATCTCACCTATTCTGGTCACTGTTCGCTGCATGCCCATTGAAACCAGGCCCATATACAAGGCGGCCCTACACACATTCACACCTCACAACCGAGTGGAGAAACCTAAGCTGTCTGGAGGGACCAGGCCATCGCGATATACAGAAGTCCTGGTGCTCCACCCTCCAACGCTTAGCAAAGGCTCACGGTCTAATCCTTCCCAGGAAATGGGACAAAAATATGACACCCCACACCTACATACCACCGCCCCACTGGCGATCTTCAAAACGGAGTTTAAAACCCTAGACATTTCCCCTAAATGTCCCCTTAGTTAGCCTTTCCAATTGAAATGTGCTCTCACATCTAATATCCTCTTAGCGAACCTCTCCTACGTCCATTTTATTTGAACCAGTTGATCACCTGCTCGCTGCTCGTACCTACGTCCTCGAACTGTAATTTTATGGCTTATTAACGATCTGCTATTTTGAATCTTCTGTAACGATTTACTGTAAAGCGCCCCAGTACCTCTGATGAATGCCCGCGCTATTTAAAAATGTGAGAATACATAAATAAATAAATAAAACTCCGTCCCTTTTGTGAACACACTTTACTAGAATGGATTGCCTGTGGTAAATTTACTCCTCCGCCTCTCTTTGAACACCTCCCAGTAGAAAGAAGGGATACCTTTCCTCGTCATGCGTGTCCCCAAAAGTGACAGGTCAGTGTGTGTCCTTAAAAGTGACAGATCTGTGATTGTCACCAAATGTGACATGTCTGTGATTGTCACCAAATGTGACATGTCTGTGATTGTCACCAAATGTGACAGGTCGGGGTCCCTAAAAGTGACATGCCTGTGTGTGTGTGTGTCCTTAAAACTGACAGGGTGTTCCTGTCCTTAAAAGTGACATGGTGTTCCTGTCCTTAAAAGTGACATGGTGTTCCTGTCCTTAAAAGTGACATGTGCCATGCCCCCATAGATGTGTCCTTAAAAAAGTGACGGGCCTCAACCCTCTATGATGACTGTAGGTGTCCATTTGTCCCAAGGGGGCGGTCTTCCAAAGGGCGGGGTTTGTTTTGGAGCCATCAGCGAACCAGAGGCCTATGACGTTTGTATGCCATTGTTATGGTGTAGAGGTGTACGCCCCTTTTAGGGGCTGCTTAGGATACATATACGACTTCCTTAAGAACCTCTTACAGCAAGCAGAAGCCTGAATACGAAAAGGTGCCCGCACCCCACATCAGAATGAAGAGATACAACCCAATCGTGAAAAGGCCAGTGTTGGGTGGCTCCCAACCCACTATCAATAGATATTACCGCAGTTTAACACCCCTGGTAATGGACGAGGATGCTCAACAAGAAACTCCTAGGGATATGGACTGCAACGTTACTGGCTTTGGCAATGGCATATGTAGGCCTGTGGAAGCACGCCGTCTCAAGGATTGCGTATGTCGGATGTCCCCGATTAAGGGCGACAGCAGCGACAGTGAGGGCTCATGTAGCGGCAGCCTGCTTGCTGGTCTCAGTTCAATGGATCTGGAGGAATCCGAAGAAGCTGTAGCACCTCCTAATACACCCGTCTATGAAGACATGGACCTTCAGGAGGATAAGGCTGGTGAGAAGGTCGTTCTGCACCATCCTGCTACAAGCGTCGAAGATGATGGGGCATCACAGGACATTAGCGACTCTCAAGATTTCAGAGCAGCCGCCGAAGACGATGAAAATGCGAAGGTTAGTAAAAAAAATTTAAAAAGAGAATGTTATGAGCAGGCAATTACATAATGGTTTATTTTATTTCTTCAACTAATGAACTGTCAATATTTTCTTCTTTTTGACCCTAGAGAGCAAACCCAGTCGAATACACCTACTTAATAAACTATGTTAAAAAAGATGTAGCACCTCCTAGCACATCCAGCTATGATGACAGGGACCTTCAGGAGGATACGGGTGTTGAGAAGGGTATTCTGCAACAACCTGGTACAAGCGTCGAAGATGATGGGGCATCGCAGGACATTAGTGACTCTCAAGATTTCAGAGCCGCCGCAGAGAGCGGTGAATATGCAGAGGTTAGTAAGAAAATGTTATGCGCGGTCACCTACATAGCGTTGTATTTTATTTCTTCAGCTTACGGATTGTAATTCTTTCTTCTTTTGAACCCTAGAGAGAAACCCCAAAAAGGCCTGCGCCAGAATGGCGGTCTACAAAAACGAACAATGTAATTTTCAATTGTCTGTGGTGCTCAAAACAGGCTGAAAGTTCCACATGCCAAAACCATGATGGCTGCGACAAGTGTGTATGCGACTCTGACATGTGTGAAAAGGAAGATGAAGGCTTGTCCTACTACGCAAGGCAGGAAGTTAAGGCTTTCGCCGCACAGGTGGTCCTAAACTGTGTCCGGCGTGACTATTACAGCCTTTGTAACGGCCATCAAATCAACGATCCGCAGCAGGAGGCTCACGAATGTTTGTGTGAATCATACAGATCAAGAACAATACGCTATATTTGTAGTTTGATAGATCCATACAAGGTGTATAAACTGCTAAGGGTGGTGTATGGGTTGTATGCTGAAAAGAAGCTTGTCCACCCGGATATGTTGAGAATTTTGACGGCGGCAATCAATGAGATCCGATATGCCTATGACCCGAGCTTAAAATTACCGGGTATGCAGGGTATGGGCACCACTTTCAACAGAAAAATGATAGAAAAACTCGTAGCAAGGCGTATGTGTAATCTGTATAAAAAAAATAGAAAAATAGGGTCTTTGGCCCCTCGAAAACTGTTTTAAACAGGTGCTTATTTAACATTACATGATAGCGTGTATTTAGAACAAAGTAATAGAATGTTACACCTCAAGGTGACTCTGTGTTAATACGTCCTTACGACACTTACTGTGAAAAATGTAAAGTATACTCTGTTTATGATTTGTTAAATTTTTTCTTTACTTTTTTAATAAAAGGCACTTATGCAAAACACGTGGCATTCATTGTCTGGTGTGTAGCGGATGATAACATGTCGGGGTCCGTGTTAAGAAAACTTTATTATGATACACGGGGAGTTGGCAGCTTGGGAAGCGCCGAAGCTCTATATAGAAGGGCTGTAGATGAAAACGAACCTGTAAGCAGAGATCTGGTGAAGAACTGGTTATCAGGAGAGGAGGCATATTCACTACATAAACCCGCCAGAAGACGTTTTAAGAGACGGCCTACAATCGTTAATGCACAATTAGATTATCAATGGCAGGCGGATATCATCAGCCTTCAAGATTTAGCAAAACATAACAACGAAGCTCACTATATATTAACTGTTATAGATGTGCTGTCCAAGTATGCCTACGCAGAAGCGTTACGCGATAAAACTGGGGCTAGCGTCACAGCCGCTTTTAAAGCCATCTTCGAGAAAGGGCGAATTCCTCAAAAACTACAAACAGATGCCGGTAAAGAATTCTTAAACAACACATTTCAGAAACTATTAAAGCACCACGGCGTTCAACATTTTGTAACACACACAGAGGTAAAAGCAGCGGTTGTAGAGCGGTTTAACAGAACTTTAAAGTCTAAGATGTGGAGGTATTTTACGGCCCACAACACCTACAGATACGTTGATGTTCTACAGGCCTTTTTAGATGTATATAATGCCAGTTACCACAGGACCATCAAAACAGCACCCGTAGAGGTAACGCATACTAATTCGTTAGCTGTTTGGAGAACTGTGTACGGTCATAATTTCGCTACAAAGGTGAAGAAGCCTATTTTTAAAAAAGGTGATCACGTAAGAATTTCAAAATTGAAAGGGGTCTTTACGAAGGGTTACCAACAGACTTTTAGCGATGAAATATTTATAGTGGAAAGTGTGGAGCTTAAAGAGGGTTTGTATATCTACAGGTTAAAGGACTATGATGGGGAAATGGTGTCTGGGGTATTTTACAAGGAAGAATTACAAAGGATACCCGCCGATCCGCACCGGGTGTATAAGGTGGAAAAGATTCTGAAAAGGAAAGGTAGAGGCGCTAATAGTCAGGCATATGTCAAATGGAGGGGGTGGCCGGAGAAATTTAACAGTTGGGTGCTGGACAGCTCCCTGAAGGGTGTGTGAGCTGAGGAGCGTCTAAAAGCTGATGTTAAGATGGAGACAGCGCCCTTTTATATCACCCTGCCGTCCAACGCTTCTAAAGACATGTTCCCCGACAACCAAATTTCTAATTATACAGTGAAATTGGCTAAGCCTGTGGACCTGAAAGGTGATTGGGAGGTAGCCCTAACTGAGATCCAATACCCTAGAACCTGGAACACATTTACACAGACCGAGGCTAAGTTTTACCTAAAACGTGAGCAGGACCCGATGAGCATGCACGAGAGCATCCCATACGGCTACTACCCCACAGTTTTAAGTGTTGTCGATGCCATCAACAAAGCCATAGGTACCATCGAAACATATACGAATACCCATCTGTCACTAGATAACGTCAGAAGGAAGGTGTTTCTTAAAACATCGAGTCGCACCACAACGTTTAACTGTACCGGTAAATTAAGCCGTGTTTTAGGAACAGTACAGAATGCTAAAAGTCCGATCGAGCCGGATCACACGTGCCCGGATATTAACGGAGGGTTCTACACACTCTATGTGTATAGCAATATTGTAGAGGCACAGAGGATCGGAGACAGTTACTCGCCCTTGTTAAGATGTGTCCATGTACAGGGCGAAAATAATACGATGGTCAATATTCAATTCAACAAACCCGACTACATAGCAGTTTCTAAAAACCATTTTGACACTATTTCAATTATGATCTTCGATGATCAGTCGCAGCCTGTGTCCTTTAAATATGGGAAAGTTATTGTAAAGCTTCATTTAAGACCGAGACGCGACAGAGGTTATTAAGCAGACGACATGGTGGTGGTGAAAACATACGGGGACCCTTCAATGTACAGGGACTATTACCGAAACCAGGCCGGCTATGGAGGCCCACCGTACTTTCAAGGGTCACCTGTTATGTATGGGGCTGGTCTAGGAGGTTTCTTCCGCAGTCTTTTTAGAAGAGCTATGCCATTCTTGAGAAAAGGCTATGAAATTGTAAAACCGCATGTTAAGGCGGCGGCTTCGAACATTGCCCATGATGTTGTTGGCTCTGTTACTTCGGCGGTTGCCGAACGTATGAACAAACAGCCGCAAGAAGGCGCTGGCTTAGTGTACAAGCCGCGCACGAGCGTTAAAAGGAAGCGCCGTGCATCAAGACGCAGAGGCCCGCCGGCCCCCTATAAAAAAAAGAGGAGTTCTTCAAAGCGTGCTCAGAAAAGAAAAACCCCACGGAGGAAGAGAGCTACGAAGAAGAAGAGATCCTCCTCTAAAGTAAATATTTTTTAAAGCGGCACAACCTAAAGCATGGCCTTCGTACACTGTGCATCGGGCGAGTGCGCCAAATCCGAGTTAGACTTGTTTACTCTAAAGCCTACACAGACAAGCATCGAAAACAGCTTCTTTATGGAGGTATCGCCTTTAGCCGCTTTGACACCATTGGCCCCTATAGAGTTTTATGTATCAGGGTCCACGGATATGTATCTGGATCTCAACAACACGCTACTACACCTTATGTGTAAAATTGTAAAAGCTGATGGTTCCGACATAGCAGCAGACGCTAAAGTGGCTACGATAGCTTATCCCCTCGCAACCCTGTTTAATCAGGTGGACATCACCCTGGGCGACCGGCTCATCACACAGAACGATAACATGTACGCATACAGAGCCTACCTTGAGAGCATTCTAAATTACAGTAGCGACGCCTTCGACACGCAGCTTTCATCGGGGCTCTTCTACAAGGACACATGTGAACATTTTGAAGTCAAGGAGTTGGACGGTGAAAATCAGGGATTTGTAAAAAGAGCAAGTTTTGCATCTGCCAGTTGCCAGTTTGACCTTCTGGGCCGCATACATTCAGACCTATTCTTCCAAGATAAACTGCTCTCCAACGGAATCGATCTTAAGATCAAGCTCACGCGTAACAAGGATTCATTCTGTCTCATAAGCGGGGATGCAGAACAGTACAAGTTGGACATACGGTCAGCGAGTCTGTTTGTAAAGAGGGTAAAAGTGTCCCTACACACATTCACACCTCACAACCGAGTGGAGAAACCTAAGCTGTCTGGAGGCACCAGGCCATCGCGATATACAGAAGTCCTGGTGCTCCACCCTCCAACCCTTAGCAAAGGCTCACGGTCTAATCCTTCCAAGGAAATGGGACAAAAATATGACACCCCACACCTACATACCACCGCCCCACCGGCGATCTTCAAAACGGAGTTTAAAACCCTAGACATTTCCCCTAAATGTCCCCTTAGTTAGCCTTTCCAATTGAAATGTGCTCTCACATCTAATATCCTCTTAGCGAACCTCTCCTACGTCCATTTTATTTGAACCAGTTGATCACCTGCTCGCTGCTCGTACCTACGTCCTCGAACTGTAATTTTATGGCTTATTAACGATCTGCTATTTTGAATCTTCTGTAACGATTTACTGTAAAGCGCCCCAGTACCTCTGATGAATGCCCGCGCTATTTAAAAATGTGAGAATACATAAATAAATAAATAAATAAATAAAACTCCGTCCCTTTTGTGAACACACTTTACTAGAATGGATTGCCTGTGGTAAATTTACTCCTCCGCCTCTCTTTGAACACCTCCCAGTAGAAAGAAGGGATACCTTTCCTCGTCATGCGTGTCCCCAAAAGTGACAGGTCAGTGTGTGTCCTTAAAAGTGACAGATCTGTGATTGTCACCAATTGTGACATGTCTGTGATTGTCACCAAATGTGACATGTCTGTGATTGTCACCAAATGTGACAGGTCGGGGTCCCTAAAAGTGACATGCCTGTGTGTGTGTGTGTCCTTAAAACTGACAGGGTGTTCCTGTCCTTAAAAGTGACATGGTGTTCCTGTCCTTAAAAGTGACATGGTGTTCCTGTCCTTAAAAGTGACATGTGCCATGCCCCCATAGATGTGTCCTTAAAAAAGTGACGGGCCTCAACCCTCTATGATGACTGTAGGTGTCCATTTGTCCCAAGGGGGCGGTCTTCCAAAGGGCGGGGTTTGTTTTGGAGCCATCAGCGAACCAGAGGCCTATGACGTTTGTATGCCATTGTTATGGTGTAGAGGTGTACGCCCCTTTTAGGGGCTGCTTAGGATACATATACGACTTCCTTAAGAACCTCTTACAGCAAGCAGAAGCCTGAATACGAAAAGGTGCCCGCACCCCACATCAGAATGAAGAGATACAACCCAATCGTGAAAAGGCCAGTGTTGGGTGGCTCCCAACCCACTATCAATAGATATTACCGCAGTTTAACAGCCCTGGTAATGGACGAGGATGCTCAACAAGAAACTCTCAGGGATATGGACTGCGACGTTACTGGCTTTGGCAATGGCATATGTAGGCCTGTGGAAGCACGCCGTCTCAAGGATTGCGTATGTCGGATGTCCCCGATTAAGGGCGACAGCAGCGACAGTGAGGGCTCATGTAGCGGCAGCCTGCTTGCTGGTCTCAGTTCAATGGATCTGGAGGAATCTGAAGAAGCTGTAGCACCTCCTAATACACCCGTCTATGAAGACATGGACCTTCAGGAGGATAAGGCTGGTGAGAAGGTCGTTCTGCACCATCCTGCTACAAGCGTCGAAGATGATGGGGCATCACAGGACATTAGCGACTCTCAAGATTTCAGAGCAGCCGCCGAAGACGATGAAAATGCGAAGGTTAGTAAAAAAAATTTAAAAAGAGAATGTTATGAGCAGGCAATTACATAATGGTTTATTTTATTTCTTCAACTAATGAACTGTCAATATTTTCTTCTTTTTGACCCTAGAGAGCAAACCCAGTCGAATACACCTACTTAATAAACTATGTTAAAAAAGATGTAGCACCTCCTAGCACATCCAGCTATGATGACAGGGACCTTCAGGAGGATACGGGTGTTGAGAAGGGTATTCTGCAACAACCTGGTACAAGCGTCGAAGATGATGGGGCATCGCAGGACATTAGTGACTCTCAAGATTTCAGAGCCGCCGCAGAGAGCGGTGAATATGCAGAGGTTAGTAAGAAAATGTTATGCGCGGTCACCTACATAGCGTTGTATTTTATTTCTTCAGCTTACGGATTGTAATTCTTTCTTCTTTTGAACCCTAGAGAGAAACCCCAAAAAGGCCTGCGCCAGAATGGCGGTCTACAAAAACGAACAATGTAGTTTTCAATTGTCTGTGGTGCTCAAAACAGGCTGAAAGTTCCACATGCCAAAACCGTGATGGCTGCGACAAGTGTGTATGCGACTCTGACATGTGTGAAAAGGAAGATGAAGGCTTGTCCTACTACGCAAGGCAGGAAGTTAAGGCTTTCGCCGCACAGGTGGTCCTAAACTGTGTCCGGCGTGACTATTACAGCCTTTGTAACGGCCATCAAATCAACGATCCGCAGCAGGAGGCTCACGAATGTTTGTGTGAATCATACAGATCAAGAACAATACGCTATATTTGTAGTTTGATAGATCCATACAAGGTGTATAAACTGCTAAGGGTGGTGTATGGGTTGTACGCTGAAAAGAAGCTTGTCCACCCGGATATGTTGAGAATTTTGACGGCGGCAATCAATGAGATCCGATATGCCTATGACCGAGCTTAAAATTACCGGGTATGCAGGGTATGGGCACCACTTTCAACAGAAAAATGATAGAAAAACTCGTAGCAAGGCGTATGTGTAATCTGTATAAAAAAAATAGAAAAATAGGGTCTTTGGCCCCTCGAAAACTGTTTTAAACAGGTGCTTATTTAACATTACATGATAGCGTGTATTTAGAACAAAGTAATAGAATGTTACACCTCAAGGTGACTCTGTGTTAATACGTCCTTACGACACTTACTGTGAAAAATGTAAAGTATACTCTGTTTATGATTTGTTAAATTTTTTCTTTACTTTTTTAATAAAAGGCACTTATGCAAAACACGTGGCATTCATTGTCTGGTGTGTAGCGGATGATAACATGTCGGGGTCCGTGTTAAGAAAACTTTATTATGATACACGGGGAGTTGGCAGCTTGGGAAGCGCCGAAGCTCTATATAGAAGGGCTGTAGATGAAAACGAACCTGTAAGCAGAGATCTGGTGAAGAACTGGTTATCAGGAGAGGAGGCATATTCACTACATAAACCCGCCAGAAGACGTTTTAAGAGACGGCCTACAATCGTTAATGCACAATTAGATTATCAATGGCAGGCGGATATCATCAGCCTTCAAGATTTAGCAAAACATAACAACGAAGCTCACTATATATTAACTGTTATAGATGTGCTGTTCAAGTATGCCTACGCAGAAGCGTTACGCGATAAAACTGGGGCTAGCGTCACAGCCGCTTTTAAAGCCATCTTCGAGAAAGGGCGATTTCCTCAAAAACTACAAACAGATGCCGGTAAAGAATTCTTAAACAACACATTTCAGAAACTATTAAAGCACCACGGCGTTCAACATTTTGTAACACACACAGAGGTAAAAGCCGCGGTTGTAGAGCGGTTTAACAGAACTTTAAAGTCTAAGATGTGGAGGTATTTTACGGCCCACAACACCTACAGATACGTTGATGTTCTACAGGCCTTTTTAGATGTATATAATGCCAGTTACCACAGGACCATCAAAACAGCACCCGTAGAGGTAACGCATACTAATTCGTTAGCTGTTTGGAGAACTGTGTACGGTCATAATTTCGCTACAAAGGTGAAGAAGCCTATTTTTAAAAAAGGTGATCACGTAAGAATTTCAAAATTGAAAGGGGTCTTTACGAAGGGTTACCAACAGACTTTTAGTGATGAAATATTTATAGTGGAAAGTGTGGAGCTTAAAGAGGGTTTGTATATCTACAGGTTAAAGGACTATGATGGGGAAATGGTGTCTGGGGTATTTTACAAGGAAGAATTACAAAGGATACCCGCCGATCCGCACCGGGTGTATAAGGTGGAAAAGATTCTGAAAAAGGAAGGTAGAGGCGCTAATAGTCAGGCATATGTCAAATGGAGGGGGTGGCCGGAGAAATTTAACAGTTGGGTGCTGGACAGCTCCCTGAAGGGTGTGTGAGCTGAGGAGCGTCTAAAAGCTGATGTTAAGATGGAGACAGCGCCCTTTTATATCACCCTGCCGTCCAACGCTTCTAAAGACATGTTCCCCGACAACCAAATTTCTAATTATACAGTGAAATTGGCTAAGCCTATGGACCTGAAAGGTGATTGGGAGGTAGCCCTAACTGAGATCCAATACCCTAGAACCTGGAACACATTTACACAGACCGAGGCTAAGTTTTACCTAAAACGTGAGCAGGACCCGATGAGCATGCACGAGAGCATCCCATATGGCTACTACCACACAGTTTTAAGTGTTGTCGATGCCATCAACAAAGCCATAGGTACCATCGAAACATATACGAATACCCATCTGTCACTAGATAACGTCAGAAGGAAGGTGTTTCTTAAAACATCGAGTCGCACCACAACGTTTAACTGTACCGGTAAATTAAGCCGTGTTTTAGGAACAGTACAGAATGCTAAAAGTCCGATCGAGCCGGATCACACGTGCCCGGATATTAACGGAGGGTTCTACACACTCTATGTGTATAGCGATATTGTAGAGGCACAGAGGATCGGAGACAGTTACTCGCCCTTGTTAAGATGTGTCCATGTACAGGGCGAAAATAATACGATGGTCAATATTCAATTCAACAAACCCGACTACATAGCAGTTTCTAAAAACCATTTTGACACTATTTCAATTATGATCTTCGATGATCAGTCGCAGCCTGTGTCCTTTAAATATGGGAAAGTTATTGTAAAGCTTCATTTAAGACCGAGACGCGACAGAGGTTATTAAGCAGACGACATGGTGGTGGTGAAAACATACGGGGACCCTTCAATGTACAGGGACTATTACCGAAACCAGGCCGGCTATGGAGGCCCACCGTACTTTCAAGGGTCACCTGTTATGTATGGGGCTGGTCTAGGAGGTTTCTTCCGCAGTCTTTTTAGAAGAGCTATGCCATTCTTGAGAAAAGGCTATGAAATTGTAAAACCGCATGTTAAGGCGGCGGCTTCGAACATTGCCCATGATGTTGTTGGCTCTGTTACTTCGGCGGTTGCCGAACGTATGAACAAACAGCCGCAAGAAGGCGCTGGCTTAGTGTACAAGCCGCGCACGAGCGTTAAAAGGAAGCGCCGTGCATCAAGACGCAGAGGCCCGCCGGCCCTCTATAAAAAAAAGAGGAGTTCTTCAAAGCGTGCTCAGAAAAGAAAAACCCCACGGAGGAAGAGAGCTACGAAGAAGAAGAGATCCTCCTCTAAAGTAAATATTTTTTAAAGCGGCACAACCTAAAGCATGGCCTTCGTACACTGTGCATCGGGCGAGTGCGCCAAATCCGAGTTAGACTTGTTTACTCTAAAGCCTAAACAGACAAGCATCGAAAACAGCTTCTTTATGGAGGTATCGCCTTTAGCCGCTTTGACACCATTGGCCCCTATAGAGTTTTATGTATCAGGGTCCACGGATATGTATCTGGATCTCAACAACACGCTACTACACCTTATGTGTAAAATTGTAAAAGCTGATGGTTCCGACATAGCAGCAGACGCTAAAGTGGCTACGATAGCTTATCCCCTCGCAACCCTGTTTAATCAGGTGGACATCACCCTGGGCGACCGGCTCATCACACAGAACGATAACATGTACGCATACAGAGCCTACCTTGAGAGCATTCTAAATTACAGTAGCGACGCTCTCGACACGCAGCTTTCATCGGGGCTCTTCTACAAGGACACATGTGAACATTTTGAAGTCAAGGAGTTGGACGGTGAAAATCAGGGATTTGTAAAAAGAGCAAGTTTTGCATCTGCCAGTTGCCAGTTTGACCTTCTGGGCCGCATACATTCAGACCTATTCTTCCAAGATAAACTGCTCATCAACGGAATTGATCTTAAGATCAAGCTCACGCGTAACAAGGATTCATTCTGTCTCATAAGCGGGGATGCAGAACAGTACAAGTTGGACATACGGTCAGCGAGTCTGTTTGTAAAGAGGGTAAAAGTGTCCCCGAGCGTCAGACTAGCTCACGCCGACGCTTTGCAAATATCAAACGCCAAGTACGCTGTGGAAAGAGTGACTCTGAAGGTATTCAGCATCCCAGCAGGTACACGGCTAACGCAGCAACAGAATTTATTTCTGGGACAACTACCTAAGCTTATCATCATCGGATTTGTGGACAATACAGCTTTTAGCGGCTCCTACGCCGCAAATCCCTTCAATTTTAAGCACTACAACATCAACTACGCAGCTCTGGTCCACGAGGGCACCGTGATTCCTGCAAAACCCTACATACCCAGTTTTATAAGCTCCAACTACATCAGGGAATACCAGGGGCTGGTTTCGATAACAGGGAAACATCTACGGGACTGTGGTGTAGCCGTGACAAGAGAAGGCTATGGGACCGGATACACACTGTTCGCATTCGACCTGACCCCTGACATGGAAGACGGTGATCACTACAACCTGGTCAAAAACGGAAATCTAAAAGCTGAAATACGATTCAGTAATCCGCTACCTACGAATGTGAACATGATCGTATTCTCGGTATTTGACAGCATCATTCAGATCAACCACGCCAGACAGATTTTGTTTGACTATCTTTAAACGTTTGTGAAATGGACACTATGCAGATACGGGACTTCTTAAGCAGGCACAAATACGCTAGGAAATATTTTTTAGGTGTTTTCCCTAGCGATGGGCTGCCTACCGAAATTGGGTCAGAAAGACCATGCACCCTAGTCTTTAACACCGATCCTCATTACAAGGGTGGAACACACTGGGTCGGCATGTTTATAGATAGTGACAAGGTTACGGTGTTTGACAGTACATCTAAGTTCCCCGAACACAGTATCTATACAAAACCCATATTCAAGTTTGTGAAAAAAGCTGCGGCGAGGGTTGAGTATAATAAGCTGCGGGTCCAGGATTCGCTTGCCATCACATGCGGGGAACACTGTATTTATTTTATCAGTAAAATGTCTGAGGGTACATCATTTAGAAATTTCTTAAATCTATATTCGAGTGACCTTGTTAACAATGACAGCATAGTTGTGAAATATGTCAAAGAAAACACAAGGGTCTCGGTCCGGCCTGTGAAAACCGAATATAGCGTCTGTCAAAATTGTAAGGGCTTGTAACACATGTATGTTTAATGATGAACGTTTAAAATAAAGAAATTTTTTTAAAGCACACATTCAGACTCTGTATTTCTATGCTGTCTCATACACCAGAATTAAAATGTTTTAAAAAGACGAGTGAGAAGGGTTGAAACTTTATAAAAGTGTTTATTACAAACAGTCATGTAGGTTACACATTACATTGACAGTCATTACTAAAGAAATATATGAAGAAAAATCACTGTTATACACGTAGAAGGCCCAGTTATTCAATAAGTCTGTAGAAACATTAAGGATTAATCCACGTGCGGGTCTTGGGCATGTGTCTTTTTCGCCGTGCTGAAGGCCCCATGGGGTTGCTCCAAGAGGGGGATAGTAGGGGCCCATCAGAGGCGGCAGGCGATGGCGGGAGGGGTGTCTTTAAACTTTCAAGCATACGGCGGTGTTCATTATTACCCACGAGTGTGGAAGGGATGTTGAGTTCAGCGGCCGCTTGTAGAAACTGCTCCCAGCCTCTAGGAGCATTTTGATGCGTTGGGATCTTGGGGTGAGTGAGACCTTTTACCAGATCGTACATGTGTGAACCAACAACAGGCTGTCCCTTGTAAAGAAATTCACCCCGGTCATTCCACGCTGTTAGGTCTTTAGAAGCGGCTAGTTTACTCATCAACATTTGCGCGGCCCCCCTATGCCTCTGGCTTATATTTTTTAGGAGGTCGTCAACAAAACTAACCGAGGGAGGGGTCTGGGAAGGCTGCTGCGGCGGCTGTTGGGGCTGCGTAGCATGCGCAGACGCTGCTGGCTGTTCAGAGTCCGCGGCATATAAAGTTAACTTGTTTTTTTCTGTATCCCACTGTTTGTAGTAGCTTAGAAAATTTTTAAGGGTGCTGGTGTAAAGGGTAGCTTTGTCGTAGGGGTTTAGATCCGTCCGGTTCAAAATGTCTTTAATTTCAGCATCCAGGCGTAGAGTCTCATTACGACGTATATCCCAGGCATTGTCAGCAGTAGAGCCCAGTTTCTCCAACTGATGTTTAGAACCAAATACATCTTTGAGGCATGCTCCATCACAGTCCTGAGAGGAGGCTTGTAATTACGGGTATAGCTATGCCCAACAATGAGCCTATAAAACCCCCAGACTGTTTCACCAGTTTCTTCTTGGTGATGAGTGAGGCCCTTTTATTACTGAGCTTCCTGATAAGATGTCGCTTCTTCTTCAACACTTGTAACTGGCTCTTTGATATAGGGACATTGCCTTTTAGGGTGTTTAGAGCTATTTCTGAAATGGCTGCCACTAAATCGTCAGAAGCTGCGCAGAGGAGGGCCTTTCGCTGTTGGGGACTGGCTGTTACCAACATTTTCAGGAGGGCCAAATTGCGACGTAGGCGTTCAGACATGGTCAGCACCTGGGGTGGGGTATAAGGCCTGGCTACAAATGTCTCTAAAGGTCTTCAGCGCTGCTTTTTATAGGTTCGGGACTTAGTCTTTGGGGTGTAAGCGACTGGGAGATCAGGGGGAAAAATATCAGCCCTTAGTCTGTAGTCTTCTAGAGTATTATTTTTTAAGTCGATCAGCAGGTATCCGTGGGGTTTTGATGTAGCGTCGTTAAAGGCCTCCATGAAGAAGTGTGTGTTTCCAGGGTACATCTGCTTAGCTATGACGGATATTTGCTGTTTGTCACAGGGATTTTTAAATAAAACAAGGTATGAGGCATTGAGTGCTATAGAGCGACTGTTCTTACCCTTGTAAAACAAGTTCTGCACAATGTAGCATATGCTTAGATTACGGTGATGTGAATATTGAGTAAAAGCTCGCTCTAGCTCAGGATGGTCACCACCTTCACGCATAAGGTCATCGACAATAACCATGTTTACAAGGGTCGGAGGTAGCAGCTCATCATCGTTGAGATTCTCAGGTATACCTTCTATAAATCTGATATGGGGGAAGCTGCGGGACAGTTCGGTATAAAGATCTTGCCAGCACGAATAAAGCCACACAATGTTGTTAGGTGCTTGGGATAATGCACCTGCAGCATTTTCTAAGAGTTTTTTTATAAAGTAGCTTTTACCGCAGTTTGAGGGCCCTGCTAACACACAGGAGAACGGGTGCTGTAAACGGGTGTCCATTGTGCTGGGGGTGTCCTCTCTAATGCTCCTAATATCCGTACGGCAGTGTTTTATAGTCAGCAGTCAGGACCCTCTTGTCAAAAACAACGCGTAAGGTTTTATGTAGGGGCTGGGTTGTAATTTCCCACTTCTTTTTGGATCTGACTATGCATGGCTGGTTAACAACTATAGTTTTATCATTTTCATGATCGGCCGCTGCAGAATTTTCATGCACCAGATCCTTCAGACTTTCAAAATTAATTTTTAGGGTGTTGCTGACGTTTAATGTTATACCTTTGACCTTCATACACACTTTGTTGGTGTTTGTTTTGTACGAGTATGTCTTAGGCCCAGCTGGGGTATATTCTATTATGTGCTCATCCTTATCAAGTTCGCTGGTCAAATTACCTAGATAATCCCCAAGAGGAGGATCTTCATCCCCTGGTTTACTCAGAAAAATCACTGAGTCGTATCATGATACAGACAGCGGTCCTGGAGTTTATCCATAACACCGTAAAGCTCTAGACGGGCGTGTGCAGTCGTGAAGCAGGCTATGAATATGTTAATGTTGTTACACATTGTGGGGTACTCTTTTGTGTATTTCCAGCATACCGCCGCGGTCTCGTCATCGATAAACTCGCAGCTGGACACCTCGTAACAAGGGGCAAAAAGGTACTTAAACAGTTCGTCAGGATCTGTTATTATGGTCGTATTTGACATGTTTGTACGCTGTGCGAATTTTCCCCATAAGGAGTTGAGACAGAGTTTGGCTAACTGCCAGCGGGCAGGGTTGACCTCTATCAAATGTGGCCGTAAGCGTATACCCTCATGCGTGTGGTAGTCATCGATGTATTTCTGCTTTGCAGCTTGACTAGTACACCAATCAAGTTATCCGGAGGCCTCCTGTTTGTCTCTGAGAAACAAATTAATGTAGCGTGAAAAGAGACGTGTCGTGGTCCTCTTAAAATGCCACACCTCGTGTACTCTGCCGAGTCTGTAGCCTTTGTCTAAGGCAGCTTGTACCTCGATGGTGCACCAAGTCCCTGTGAGCATCCTTTGTTCTTCGGTGTGACTGCAACCACCGACCTCTTTAAACACAGCGCATGTTCGACAGAGGGGGAACATCAGCTTACCATCGACTCTGTATGGTAACACGGGAAAGTAAAGCTGCCTTGGAGGATAGATTTCACATTTTACTAGGCCAAAGTATTCGGAAAGGGGCTTAAAGTCTCTATATATGATGGTAGGGTGTCCTAAGGGGTACACCTTCATTTTGTTTACAAAAGGGTACAGACTGGTGAAATCATAATAGTGTATTTTCTCACCCTCCCCAGCGGCCCTGTACAACTGTATGGCGTTTGTACGCCCCCCGAATAAGGCATCGCGGGGTTCCAGAGGTTGTGGTAAATCACGACTCTGAAGGAAAGAACGTAGCTCGGTGTTGGTTGCTGTCATCTCTAACCACTCGTGCTCCCAGAGGACCCTCAGAGCAAAGCCACATTTTTCAACATACTGGGCCCTTATCAGAGTACGTCTGTGTAAGTGTCCAAATTTGGCCCCCATCAGTCTGTTAAACTCGTGGGGTTTGTAACACTGAGGGCAGCCGTGGTAAAAACAGCCATTGTATTCAAAGGCCGTCGGCACGCCCTTAATTACAGCATACCCATCCAGGTAATAGGGACCCAGGCGGTATTCACCACCCTGTAAGGCATGCCGAATATCTAGGTCTTCCTTCTCAGAGACGTACATGAGCCATTGGATAGAAGGGGTTGAATAACGTTTCTGTTTACCGTTATAGAGGTCTGGCGGCACTAGAGCTATACTTTCTGGTCTTAAAAACATGTGTTTGTAGATGGACATACACATGGAGGCCAAGGTGATGTTTTGAAAAGGGTCTATGTATTCAACCGACTTTGTCATTTGAGGCGTCTTGGGTTTCAAGGCCCTGACTTTCTTAGTCATGTGAGGGGTTTTGTGTTTCATGACCCTGACTTTCTTAGTCATAGACACCACAACATCTCTGAAGAGGTTGCAGGCCTGTCGCAGGATCATTACATCGGCCTTGCAATAGGTTTTCAATTCGGATTGAAAATGAAACTCCTTTTCACGGTTTTCAGCGTACCACTGTAGAAAGCTCTCTTTCTCAGCAGGCATCATATAATCAACCCCGTAGCTGTCCGGAGGCGGCATGGGCCCCACATAATTCTGGTTCGCCCAGGTGTTAAAGAAGTGTGGAAAATAACCTTTACACCCAGGGAAACCAAAAGCTTTTGGCAGCTTGCTCAATTTCATGGGTAGGAAATTCAGGGTGTCTATGAATCTTATTTGTAACTGACCAGCCATTAACAACATCAGCTTGGAACCTTGAGTGATGAGTTCTACTTGCACCTTTTCACGAATCATATTCTGTAAAATAAAGAATGAGTCGTATGCTTTTGAGTTGTGGGCCAGCATGGTGTACCCTTTGAATTTGGACTGAATGAATGTGTTAAGGAAATCACCAACGCATGTGCGCCCCTCAAACTCCCAGCAGTCATCAGAAGTTAGATGGTGGGCGTAAATATAGTTAGGTTGGTGTACCCCCGTCTCTTGTGTGCACTCTATATCAAAAACGATGTAATCCTCGGTTTTGGGCTGGTGTTTGCCTTTAACCATGTAACACTGGTGTACAAATCCCACCCTACATGGAATCTGACACCGGGGACATTTCATGCCTTTGCATTTGTGATCTGTCGACACATACCGGCCGCACTCTTGACAGTCCATTTTAGGGCTGCATTTAACAGCTTTGCGGTGTATGCGCCAGCAGTCTTGCGAGCGACAAAACATCTTACAGGTTTGACACAGCACCTTCAGGGCATCGTCTACAATGCAACCATCCCTCTGACACATCTTACAATGTATTTCACACTGATGATGTGCCTTAGTGTTGTATATATGGTCGCAATGTGTGCACACGTATTTGACTCCCAGAAAACTTTTAAGGTTCAAGATACCGTAAAAGTGATTCTCATGGTGCAGGACATATACAGTCTTGTTTTTCACACGATCCCCGGTTGTAAAGTACTTCCAAGAACCGTTGTGATAAAGAACTTTCACCGTAACGGCGAAATAGTTCTAAAAAAGACCTATGTCGCCAAAGCCGACCATGCGGTCTGGAGGTATTTCAAGAACCTCATGGGCTTCAGCCGCTCTAGACATGATGACAGCGTCGGTGGTGTTGCGACCCATCAGCAATCCCACGATGCTGGCCGCCAGACAGGTGTTGACTGCTCCATTGTTAAAGTTGAGCAGCCAACGTTGTTTCTTACCAATGATCTTACTGTACAGGACGCTCTTTAAAGGCCTGGAAACACCCCCCTCACGACCCCGGACAATGAGGGCTATGACTCTGAAAGTGCCATAGGCGACTAGTTCAGCCTGGCTCTGTAAAAGCTTTGACAGGTTTTCTAAAAATTCCACAGCATCAAACACATCAAGGGCCCGTCGTTTGGTGAAGAGCGGACTGTCAAGGCCCTGCCCCTGGAAGCGTAGCTGGAAAAAATCATTAGGACCCAAATCACGTATCAACCTATCTATGAGTGATTGCACAGCCTGCTGTATGACTAAATGCCCTTGCACCGGGGACCTTATCCGGTGTAGGTTAATAAACCTAAACTCCTCGTAGTGCTCAGTAGCGTTAAATCTCTCGACAGTACGACTGTAGGTTCTGACGCTCTCTAAAAACACTGTCTCTGAATCCTCATCTAGAGGAATCTGACTGGAGGGGGAGCTTACTGATGCATCATTTTGGGGATTCTGGTTTAGGCAGGGCTCTGGGGTCCTTTTAAGACGCCGTGTAGCGCATATTTTGGCTTTCTTTAATTTAGTTATTAAAAGCCGGCGTTGCTTAGCGCTATTAGCCCACTTATGTTTTCTGCGGGCCCATACTTTTCTAGGTATCCGACCCCCGCCTACCTGAACTGTATGGTTTGTGTAGGTGGATGATGTGCTCATAGAGGCCTCAGCTACAGCCCCCGCCCCCAGACCTTCTGTGTGTTCATGGTATTGGCGTGTTGGTGCTCCACCCTGAGATCCCTCCAATTGCACCGCCCAAGGTCTGTCCTCACCTGAACTTATGTAATGACTGGGGCATTGTACCGGTGCATGTGATTCAGGCGCTGCTTGTGAAAATGTATGATCCTGCTTGTGGGGTTCCATGTCCTTTTTACGGTTGAGGAAGCGTAAGAAGCGCAGGGACTTTGTCAGAACTGTGTGGACCCTGCTGCTGTATTTAGATTTACGCTTACTTTTATTAACACTCAGGGCGTGTTGGGTCTTTAAGGGCCTACGTCGGCATAGTCAAGAGGGGATACTCCAAATGTCGGACACTGTTGTTTGGCATGTTTGTATGATCACCCTTTTACACTGCTCAACCATTTGTAGTATCTTTCGCTGCGCCTCCAGCCCCGATCTGTCAACGCTACCGCATACCCCTAGTTTTAAGGTGGCTGTGTTCACTTGTCGTTTTAACTTTCTGACCGCCAATTGTATGTCTTTCACAAGGGCCCCTAGTACCTCTTTTGGGTTTACAGAATCGTATTGCGGCGGATTAGGGATGAATACCGTGCCCGGTTGTACACCAGTCGGCAACACCCCTGGCCCACCACTCGCTCCATCCGCAGCAACACCATTCTGTAATTGAGGCACCGGAGGGTTCATAGAAAGAGGGTCCCAGTGAAAACACCCCGGGGCTGCCATGGAAGGGTCCTCACTAGATACAGATTCTAAACCCTGATTTGACCAGTCGTCCCAACAGATACTATTATCGCTACATATTGCTGATGGTGATGGGTGGCTTACACTGGGTGCGGGGCTGGTTGGGTCGTATGCTCCCTGCGGGGGTATAGGTGACATAAGGGTTGGGGAGTGTAAATGTCCGTCAAAGCAATTGTGGTCCCTATCGGCTAAGGAATTGTCGTGGTTGTGGTCGGGTGAATGTCTAACATCCGTATACAAATACCCATTGTGCGTGCTGGAAGGGTCCTTGTGCGCTGCTTCTGAGGGCCTATCAAGTTTGGCAACCATACCTATCAATGCTTTGAGACCACCCCTGCTACCGTTGTAAGGGGTTTCTGGGGGCGGCGCATTATCAGCCTCTGAGCTTCTAAGCACAGAAGGCCTGGGTATAGCAGGATTTAGGGTTTGGTCTTGGGGGAACCCCTCTACAGAAGCCGCTAGTTTATTTAAAACTATAGGTGACTTCAAGGTATGCGTAGGAGACAGCGCCGTAAGGGGTTTGATTAAGGGATCTGTCTGCACCCCACAGTTCTTCTTGAGCCCGGATCTTGAGAGGCGTCTCGCTTTAGGAGTTTGGGGATGTACCATATCTTCAGCGAATGCCGTTGAGGCTTTGAGAGGGTTCAGAGACGCCGCACCGCTTTTACACTGAACAGACCTAACTTTGTCTGGGGTTGGAAGAACGTCTTTGCCGGTGTCCCCCTCCCTGTGTAGAATAGACATTCCTGTAGGATTGTTCAACATGATGGAAGAGGGCTTGATCTGACATTTCGCAGCGGTGCCGGTTCTCTGCTGTATGTGCGTGTAGTATGTGCAGAGCTTGTCCTGGCGCCCACGTCTACTCACAGCTTTTGCTGCAGGCTCTGCATTCTGAATGGTCGCTGTTATGTCCCTTAACGGTTTCGCAGACCTCTTGACCTCCCCCGTATTTTCAGCGGTGTTCTTTTGAACAGCTCCTAGAATGTAAGATAAAAAAATATATATATTAGAAAAAATAAAGAACCTGTATAAAGGTGTTTACACTACCCATAGACACCCACCACAATAATTTCTACAGGGCCCCTTTATACAATCCCTACAACACGACGGCTGCCCCCTTCTACCTGCTAGAATAAAACACAGAGAGCTCGTTTTTTTCGCCCCTTTTGTAAAAACACACCTTTTAGAGGTCTTTTCCCAGATCCTTTCTTCGTCATCGGTTCCTTTCCAGATGTTGAGGCTTTCCTCTTTAACGGTCTTTCTTTTGACGGCGGTGCCGCCTCTTGCAAAGCGGCGTCGGTCGTGGTTGCCTCTGAGGAACCTGCAAAGAAAAAATAATCACATTTGTGGTATAAACAAGTCCTTAGCAGTCCCTTCTGAGGAGCCCTCCTACAGTACACCCCTGGGGTTTTTGGGCTAACACAGTCTAAGCCTTAGACAGTTTAAAGAACCCTGGCCTTTCTTTTTAAATTTACCTGAAAGAACCACATTATCCTGAATACGTTGCGACACGTCTTGAGCCCCCAGGTATAGCTCTAGATCATCAGAATCTAGTTGTAGAGCGGCATCATAATCTATAAAAGCATACACACATGAGAAGACCATTAGAAAAAAGCAGAACTTCTGAGACAATGGTGTATAAAAACTACACAGAACTATGCAACTCTAAATACATATACCTGCTTGTATGGTTAGCATTTCGGCGTCGGTGATGTCTATTACAGGGATAGCCTGTTTAGGGTTAGATTAAAAAAAATAAAAAATAGAGGTTTAAAACTACACATCATAAACAAGGCCTTACAGTTTGTTACATACACCTTAGAAAATGCCACTGATAAATTCAAAATTGAAAATAGACTTGTCTGGACATTTAATTTTTAATAAGATCATCTCATACCTACACACAAGCCCAACATAGGTACACCCCTAACATTTTTCACATATCCATAGTATATAAACCTCAAGTTGTTCTTTACAACCCTTTAATAAACATAGCGCCATGTTAGAATTTTTACTTATAAACGACAGTAACACCAGGATATCTCCTAGGGAAAAAAGCAGTCACAATCTACCCCATAAATACATTATACGCAGCACTGTGTACATTATATACACTCTCAGGGTTGCATTTTGAAAGGGCTGTCTGGGTAGAGAAAAAGCACACATTTTAAAACGGGGCTGTCTGGGTTGAGCAAAAACATGAGAAAAAACCCTGCACCATAGCCTATGCTTCTGGGCAAATCACTTAATTTATTTATTTAGGCATTTATGTATGCGTTTTTATATAGCACAGGCTTTACCCTAAGGGGGGGCAGAGCGCTTCATAATAGGAGCAGTACTGATGCATGCGGCGCAAATTACATGGAAACAAATTACAGAAGCAAGCGTTCAGTTACATGCTGCAATAGTGACAATTGTGAGCAAACAAAATGCCATAGGTAGCAAAGGTACAGTACCGGAGGAAAAAAAAAGTGACATGTGTGCAAGTTACAAAAGCGAACAAAGTAGAAGTAGAGGTATAATACTGCAATAAACAGTAGACACTCAAGCACAAGAACAAACATTGCGTCGGCATTGGTGGCACTTTTGCAAGTATCTAAAGCAAACAAAATGTAAGAGATAGCAAACGGTGTGTTACACGGGAAAAGTGACGTTTGCATGTTACAAAAGAGTACCAAACGCCGTTGAAAGGGTAATACTGCATTAATGGGCAGCCCTTCAGATAGTGTATGAGCTAAATAAAATGACCCCAACGCAAGAAATCTTGAAAGCGGTCCCTGCTGCTGCAAACACCTATATATATATTTTTAATTTATTGAATGCCCCCTTTGGGGCACAGCCATCATGTAGGAAACCCGGCCGCGAGCTTCCTCGCCGCTTTTTCCAGGACACGCCCTACCGCTTCCGTGATGTCAGGGGTGTCCCCGGTGACATCACAGAAGGGGCTGGGGCCTACCGCAGCAGCCGCGAGGAGGTAGCTCCATGATCCCCTGCAGCCGCCGCCATCGGGTTCCACGTGGGATCCGGGGAAATGCATTGTCTGCCCCCAGCCCCCCCCTCAGAGCACAGCCATCGGGAAGCGGGCTCTGTGGGGCTTCAATTTAAAAAAGGAGCCCCGAGTCCCCAGGACCGCCCAAAGCCATCCCGCAATGCCCCGGATCCTGCACCAGCCCCCAGAGCTCCACTCCACTGCAGAGTGCTCCGGGGCTACATTTTTTTTTTTTTTAAACGGCTCCTCGAGCCAGTGCCCATATGCTGCCCAGAGCCTTCCAGCTACCGTGCACCGGAGCCTGCCGCAGGAGCCACCAGAGCTGCTCACGGTACACGCGGACTCTGGGGCACTTTTTATTTTTTTATAAAAGCGGGGCCGCGAGCCCACCACCAAGACTGCACAAACCCCGGAGCTCCACAGGGAGCTCAGCAGGCTCCGGGGATTCCTTTACAAAAATTGGAGCCTCGAGCCCCAGCACAGCCTTACAAGCCCCCAGAGTAGCATGCATGGCCGTGGGCTCTGGGGGCCTTTATTTTTTATTACAAAAGGGCCTCGAGCCCCACCGGCCATGCCTCAGCACAAGTCCCAGAGCCCCGCACATGGCCAGAGGGTTCTGGGACCTTTAATGTATGAATAACGGGGCATGGAGCCCCACACAAATGCTGCCTTTATTTGTGTAAGGATGCTTGGGGCATGCGCACCCCATACAGAGGACCCTGCAACCACCTTACCACACATCGGAGCATCGCAAGGACCGCAGAGTGCACCGGAGGCTTATTTAAAATATGTTGGACACTGTGACCCCCACAGATAATGCCACACACCCCACGAGGCCTCCGAGGGATCCTGGATACCATGGCTGCCCCACTCAGAGGTTCACGCTGAACACCCCCAGAGAGCCCTTAATTAAACGGCCTTAAATGCAATTGGTGTCTGTAACACCCTCACCCTGACAACGCTGATGACCCTGCCTTAACATGGAGCACCGTGGACACTCCCAGCGCCCCAGGCCCTCCTTGAAAACCCTCCTTGCATACTACTGAGGCCCTGCCAGACCAGCATTCATCTTGTGAACCAGCTGTTGACCCCTGCCTGTGCCGTGCCTCTACACATGTTGGTGAGTACTGAGTTGCATTATTTATTTATCTAGTTTGACCTGTATACAATGTATATTATTTAGGATGCTCTGACACCCATAGCCCCAACATAGCCTTGTTATAGGTCTGTAGACAGTGTAAAAGCCTTACGTTACAGGATTGTTGCACCTCTAATACCCTAAGCATTACTCTCCTTAAATACAGGCCAACAGTTTTGTTAAAATACCTTTAACAGGTCCCCACACCACAAAAGCAGCATCCATAGATATCATAGATACAACCCGGCCTCGCATAAAATTACCCTTAAAAGCGTAACACAACAGTCATGTACAAACCCTAAAACAGCCACCTTTAATCACATTACCATACAGTTCCCATGCCCTTAGCGCATTTAAAAAACTTAAAATGACAACTCTCCTTTATACCTCAGCACATCCTGCATTATACACCTTAGACAGCAGCCCCCAACCCCCATTATATATTATTTAAAACATTATGAACCCAGTCCTACATTGCGCTAGGTACCCTTTGTAAAATACAACCTCCTTCACCTTAAAAGGCCTGCTACCGATACTTTTAAATAAAACCTCAAACATGCAACATTGCACCAGCCCCCTGTTTTACTTACATCCATAAATGTGTAGCACGCTGCATCAATCTGTGATAAGTTGTTCTGCTCCATTATTCCCTTTTAAACTCCTGAGATGGGCCTGTGCAGCAAAACAATCCAAGTGGTAACTGGACATAATATCGACTACATAATATCGAATGGACAAAATATCGACGGAAAAATATCGACATTAACAAAATATCGACTATAGGAATATCGTTGGAAAAAATATCGACTGCAAAAATGACCCAAAAATATCGAATACAAAAATATCGACTCAAAAATATCGACTAGACAAAATATCGAAATATAGTGAAAGTAAAAAATATCGAGAAAATGTTAGAAAATATTGATTTTATAAAATAATATATATATAATATATAAATAAATAGTACCTAATGTTTAGGAGCGGGTTGTGGGTTTATAGGGGAATAGGGTGGGAAGTAATTTAATAATAATTAATTAGTTAATATATGTTTGGTAATTGTTTTAATTAGATTTTAATTGGTAATTAATTAATATTAATTAGTTAATTGTTTAATTGATTAATTAGCATATAATTTAATTGATTAATTGATTATTAATAATTATTATTTTTATAAATTAATTTGTATATGATTTTAATTGATACATTGGTTATTAATTAATAATAATTAGTGATTTATTGTATTAAGAATTAGTATATTATTTACATTTATTAATTGCTAACACATTAATTATAATTAGTTAATGATGTAATTAATATATTGCATATCATTTAAATAAATTAATTGGTAATTAATTTATAATAATGACTTAATTACATTAATTGGATACATTTAAATGTAATGTGTTAATTTATGTTGATGTTAATTAATTAATTGGAATTAAACAATATTAATTAATCAAAATTATTATTATAGCTAATGTGATAATATATTTTATAATAGTTTTTGTAAAAATATTTGTTTTTTTTTATATATTTATGTTTAATGTTGTGTTCATTATTATTTATAGTGTTCTGGCTCAGTTTCATAGTTTTTGTTATAGGTTAATTTTTTAGGGTTCTGGGTCATTTTTCTAGTCGTGAGTAAAGGTGTATTTAGTGGGATTTGGGAAATTTTTACGTTTGTGGGTAAATGGGTATTTTTGAGGTTGAGGGTCAGTTTTCAGTTCTTGTGTAAAGGGCTATTTGTAGAGTTCAGGGTCAGTTTTCAGTTTGTGGGTAAAGGGGTATTTGTAGGGTTCAGGGTCAGTTTTCAGTTTGTGGGTAAAGGAGTTTTTTGGAGGTTCAGGGTCAGTTTTCAGTTTGTGGGTGTAGGGGTATTTGTAGGGTTCAGGGTCAGTTTTCAGTTTGTGGGTAAAGGGGTATTTGTAGGGTTCAGGGTCAGTTTTCAGTTTGTGGGAAAATGAGTATTTGTAGGGTTCAGGGTCAGTTTTCAGTTTGTGGGTGAAGGGCTATTTGTAGGGTTCAGGGTCAGTTTTCAGTTTGTGGGTAAAGGGGTATTTGTAGGGTTCAGGGTCAGTTTTCAGTTTGTTGGGAAAGGAGTATTTGTAGGGTTCAGGGTCAGTTTTCAGTTTGTGGGTGTAGGGGTATTTGTAGGGTTCAGGGTCAGTTTTCAGTTTGTGGGTAAAGGGGTATTTGTAGGGTTCAGGGTCAGTTTTCAGTTTGTGGGTAAAGGGGTATTTGCAGGGTTCTGGGTCAGTTTTCAGTTTGTGGCTGAAGGGGTATTTGTAGAGTTCAGGGTCAGTTTTCAGTTTGTGGGTAAAGGGGTATTTGTAAGGTTCAGGGTCAGTTTTCAGTTTGTGGGGAAAGGAGTATTTGTAGGGTTCAGGGTCAGTTTTCAGTTTGTGGCTGAAGGGGTATTTGTAGAGTTCAGGGTCAGTTTTCAGTTTGTGGGTAAAGGGGTATTTGGAAGGTTCAGGGTCAGTTTTCAGTTTGTGGGGAAAGGAGTATTTGTAGGGTTCAGGGTCAGTTTTCAGTTTGTGGCTGAAGGGGTATTTGTAGAGTTCAGGGTCAGTTTTCAGTTTGTGGGTAAAGGGGTATTTGTAGGGTTCAGGGTCAGTTTTCAGTTTGTGGGTAAAGGGGTATTTGTAGGGTTCAGTGTCAGTTTTCAGTTTGTGGGTAAAGGGGTATTTGTAGGGTTCAGGGTCAGTTTTCAGTTTGTGGGTAAAGGAGTATTTGTAGGGTTCTGGGTCAGTTTTTAGTTTGTGGGTAAAGGGGTATTTGTAGGGTTCAGGGTCAGTTTTCAGTTTGTGGGTAAAGGGGTATTTGTAGGGTTCAGGGTCAGTTTTCAGTTTGTGGGTAAAGGGGTATTTGTAGGGTTCAGGGTCAGTTTTCAGTTTGTGGGTAAGGGGTATTTGTAGGGTTCAGGGTCAGTTTTCAGTTTGTTGATAAAGGGGTATTTGTAGGGTTCTGGGTCAGTTTTGGCCTTTAGGGTGAAGGGGTCTTTTTAGTGTTTTGGGACAGTTTTGGGTATTTTAGAGTGCTGATGTATAGTTTAACTTAACAGTGATACATTAAATTTATTACACGAAAATAGCTATTATTATAACTTTACATTAGTACCCTTTATTTAGATCAAAACAATATATGTATTAGCATGTTTCCAGACAGTAGCTAGAGTGGAGTTGGAATTCTAATTATTAATTGGTTGGTGTCCAGCACCATCAGTAATATTACCTACACTGGAGTTGGATTAATAAAAATACATTGGTTAGTCTCCACCACATTTTATGGTATTACCTTGAGTGTAGTAGGAATAGTAAAATATTTTTTGCTAGTGTCCTGCAGCTTCTATGATTTTAGATTGACTGGAGTAGTAACAATACATATAAAATTGGTCAGTGTGCAGCACATTTGTATACATTTGTTCATTACTGTATTTTAATAATAAAAATTAATGCAACATAGATGTTTTCAAATAAGTTTATTAAACAATTTTTATTTTTTTATTGTGTACTACAATAAAATCACAAACAAATATAACATCACATTTTTTTGACTTTTATTATTCACACAATAACATCTTTACATTTATATACATGTGGTCAATGTAAAAAATAATTTGGATTACTAGATTCTTTCAGTAAATTTTACATATTCCCATCAGTCACTTACAATTTAAAGTATTTATATAGAAATACATTAAACAATGATTTGTTATATATTTCTTACATTAATATTTAATAATGTTAATATTAAATATTAATATAATAAAATATATAATACATATTTCTTTTTAACAAGTAACATGACTATTATTACATTTGTTAGGATAAATTGAAATACAAAAAAAAAATTTCTTGGTGTATATTTCACACAATGTTGTTTTTACATAAAACATATAAATCGATTTTGTTGTAAAGTTTATAATTGTATAGGGAAACAATATGTTTAATTATAATATCTGGTATTTATCAAATATTAGTAAAGCAATTATATAATTTTGTTATAGTTAGAAATAATTATATAACTTTTTTTAATAATTAATAAAAATAATAATTATTTTATTAATTATTATTATTATTATTAATTAATAAACATAAACATTCATTTATTATTAACAAAAATATATACATTCACAGATAAAATAGATACTTTTTTCAGGCCATTCTTTATATACTAAATGGTTCTACTTGTTATATTAATAACAATAAATAAGTTATATTATTTATCATTATTAATTATTCCCATAAACATTTATAATGTTTTATTAAAATTATACACAAAATTATTCATATAAATATACTGAATAACTAAATATTTACATCTTTTATTCAAAGTTTTACATAATTATTTAATATTATTAATATATAATACATATTATATATTAATTTATATTAAATATATTATTTTTTGTTAATAAAGGAAAATTGTCATGAGTATAGTGTATTAATTTGTTACATTATACATGTGTATGTATTATATATTTTACATTTGACATTGTTTATTCTATTATCCTTTTACACAAATGGGTTAAGGGGACTACTTTTTTACCGCGTAAGGTTATTGCGCTCCATTCAGGACTGGAGAAGCTCGCGGTTGGGAGTTGCTTCGCGTGGAGAGAGGTAAGGTTATTTTTAACTACAAATTATAAGTAAGTGGTCATGTTTGAGGGTATAATCGAACTCTGTAGTGTTTTTTGGTGTATGTATTAATAGTTTAAGTAGCGTTTGGGTGAAAAGTCTCCGTTATAGATGTGTCGTGCTTTTTTTCCTTCAAGTCTAATTTTAAGTGTTCGGAAATGTCTTCTTACATGGTTAATGTTAATTGTTAGTATATTTACAAATGTGAAGGGGGTATTTGTGGGTGGCTTTCGTTATGTATGTTATTTTACAGGTTTCGGTTCCTCGCATGAAAACTACATGGAAGGAAGCATGTTTTTTAACGGAGAAACAAATGTTTAAGTTATTATGCTTATATTTTGACTTTTATCTCCTATTTTTCGTGTTTGCCAGGAGCGGTTTTTTCACTTTTTAAACCTTTTTCGGGTTTTTTGGAGGGTTTCGAATCGGATTGATACATTGATATGCGTGACCGTTTTTTTAAAATAGTGTGTATATAACTTTAAATCCTAACGTGTACACACTACTGTTTTCGGGATTTCCTGGAGCGTTTTTTTACGTTTTACAATTTATTTTCGGGTTTTTGAGGGTTTCCCATATTGGAATAGTAAGATATTGGATTGGATTGTATGGATTGATTTTTCCTTGATTGCGTCTATCAAGTCCAAAAATTGTAAGTATTTATTTTACAATTTTGATTGGGTGGGAAATGTCGATTTCTAATGTTATGTGTATGTTATAAAAAATTATAAACATTGCATATTTGTTACGAATTTTTTTACATAACTTTTAAAAGTTTGTCAAACAAATATGTTTTATTTATAATTCATTATATATGTTTAGGATATGTGATTTTTATTAGTATTGTAAGAAGACATTCGTATATTTACTTGACATTTTTATAGTAGACTTTTTGCTATTATTGCCAGGTATTCTAAGCCTCTAGTTGTAGGGTATAATGTGACTTGACTTTGAAGTAGTCGGAACATTTGTTGGGTTTGTTTAGTGAGTTTGGGCCCTATTTGTGACACTGATTGTTCCATTCTTAGTTCCTGATAGCTTTGTTCTTTTTTCAAAGCTTCTAGAAGGTTGTGGAATGTGGGTTTGCCTCTGTTTGTAGTTGCTTGGAAAGCATTATGCCACCCTTCAACACTGTTGTTGGTTTTAGCCTCTTGGTTTAAAGTACTGAGATAGACATTCCACCAAGGGATTTGGAATTTGGGCTGGCGTCGATGTCCTGATCTGTGCAACCTTCCCACCCAAGTGTCTTCAAAATAGTCTAGCAATGGTGTTAGTTTATCCTCATTCCTCTTATAATATGCGCTGTCAATTAATAAATTGTAATGTTCAGCAACATCTGTAACAGGGACGTAGGCCAGGGCTATTAACTTTTTAACTTGATAGGCAAAGGTGCTATCTGTAGAGTATAGTACACTTAAAGTAGATTTTTGGAGATGCCTCCATATACTCTGATTAAAATGATAATAGCAACCCTGGATTGCTGTGTGGGGAAATGTTCTCAAAATGCTATTTATCATAGCTAATTCGAAATCAATAATTATTTTTTCGGGAAAATAATTATTGATTTCCGTTTTGAGAACATTTAAAATTTCGGTGTAAGTTGTTTGCTGTTTGTTGGGTAGCAAACAGTAAATGAAAGGTATGTTAGAATGATGGTATAAACCGTGGATGGAATACAGTTGGTAAAAAGGTTTTGGGCAGGGTTTAAATGTTCCATCCATCATCCATTGGGGACACTGTTGGATTTTTCGTAAATTACTTGCAGTTGCAAACATAATTATTCTGTTTGTACTGCTTTCATTATCAAAAAGAATAAATTTATCTTTATTGTGTGTGATGGCCATTTCGGGTGAAATAATAATTTCTTCAAAACAAGTTGGGTTGGGTTGGGTTGTGCTAGTGAGTCGTTTGGTGCGTGCAATTGTGCGTTTCAGGGAGTCAATAGAGGGTAGTTGACCTGAAGCATAGGCAGGGATTTTTACCAGTTCTTCTTTAAGTATTTGTGTGGTGGGTTTGTCACTTTGTGTGCTAGCACTTTTAATACTTTCTAAAGCATCTCTAATTTCAATTTCTGTGACATTTGGGGGATGATTATGTTCTCTAGTAAATAGCACATTAGTTTCCTCGGTAGTGGCCCTCCCATAACATTTGTTGGAGTAATATTTTGTACACTTCCAAAAAACCTTTCTACCACTTTGTCTCTCCTGATTATACACATAACCCATGTAGCATAATAGTAATTTATTTTTCTGAGACATGACAAATTCTGCACCTTCAGTCATTTTGATTTACTTGTTCTAGGAAAGAGTAGAAAGAAACAAAATCAGTACACATTTTTTTACTTATGTGGTGCTAACATCATTAGTGATGCATTTATACTTACAGTTAATCAAAGTAGTAGTCACAGAAGCAGAAATGTCTTTTGAATGATGTTCTTGTATGTATGTCTTTATTTGCTGTTGGTATGAAAATATAGAAAAGCAACGTTAATGTTTACATATAACAAACGTATTTCCTACTCAAAAGCAGTTGTCATTTTTGTCTACTAGTGCATTTGATGTAAACATTACATATACTTACTTGTTTAAATAGTAGAATAGTAGTAATTGCTGGAGTTCATCAATTTAGTACAGGTATGATCTGTAGAGTAGATAGAAGAAATAAAAGCAAAATATTATAATTTTAATACTGAACCGTTTGGAAATGTAACAGATTTAAACGTATACTAACTTCTAAATATGTCGTTTTCTTTGTTGTAGGTAGAATAGCTGTATGATGTATTCAGAATATCTGTAGAGGAAATATAAAATAGATAAGATGTTGTTAAGAACATAGTCTGTGTTATTTTCGGCAGTTTTAGAGAAATGACAAATATACTTACATTTTTTACAAGGCTATTCTTCTATATTGGTATATTTTGTGTAGGATGTTTTCATATGATATGTAGAATAGATGTATGATGTTTTCTGAATATCTGTAGAGGCAATTCAAAATAAATAACATGGTGTTAAGAATATAGTTAGCGTTTTTTGTGCCCACATTTTAGCAAATTACAATTATACTTACATTTTTCTGAAGGGTATTCTTGTGTTTTGCTATAGTTGATCTTGGATCTTTCAAATGATCTATAGGGAAGATGTAAAAAGCAAGATATGTTGTTTAAAAATGTGCATTAATGAAATTGGCCGTTTTATAACAAACACATCTATACTTACATGTGTAATTAGGGTAGTTTTATCGTTTTTGCTGTAGAAATAGCACAATTTCAGTATATCTGTAATTATAATGTTAATGAAAAATAAATACTCTTGTAAATTAGTGTTTAAAAACAGCAGTTGGTGTGTAACAGAGAATTATTATATACTTACTATCTGATTTTGCACGTGAAGAAATATGACCATATAATAGGAATTGTGTTGGAGTAGTTTCTTTCAGAAAAGTAGGAAGACATGAAAATAAAATAAGTGTAAGACTTAGGAGATGTAAGGAAAATAGTGCACTTCTAATTTAGTTTTCTACAAAAATGCTGTGTTACTTACTTGATTAATTAGCTAGTGAGCTGGATCTTTAAAGATGTTTATTCTGCAACAAAATCTTCAAAGTGTTGGCATCTACTTTCCAGAGAGGTAGCAGCAACAAATGGTAGAATGCATGTATCCCTTTTATAGTATATGTGTTATGTGTGCTTTGATTTGATTGGTTGTAGGATGTAAGGAAGCATAGTATAGGCTAGTTTGAATTTTTTTAAGTTAATTGGAGTGTTTGTTGATGTGAGAATGGTGGTATTTGGTTATTCCCGCATTAAAGCAGGTTCGTGTTTAAATGAAATATATTTATATGTGAAAATAAGTTATGAAAATGTTAGTTAAATGCAAAGAATAATAGAAAATGATAAAATGCATGTAATAGAATGTATAGCAAATGTGGATTAATAGTAATTTTATGTAAGAAACAGGTATTATATGTGAAAAGTTTTTTTTAGTGAGAAATGACTTTTATTGATGATAAAGATGGTATTTTAGAAAGAAAAGTGTGCAAACATGAACTCGATATTTTTTTTTAACGATATTGTGGTAGTCTATATTTTTGTAGTCGATATTTTTGTAGTGTTAGGGCTAATTTCATGTTCAACGATATAATTGTAGTCGATATTTATTTAAGCGATATTTATGTATTCGATATAGTTAGTACTCGATATTTTTTACTCGATATTTTTGTAGTTTGTGTAATAAGTATAGTAAGTCGATATTTTTGTCGTCGATAATTTGTCAACGATATTTTGGTAAGTCGATAATGTGCCCGTCGATAATATTTCAGTGATCCAATCCAAGTATGTCGTTCCACCAGGGTTTTTAGAAATGGCTATTTCTGCTGATCCACCCAGAGTAGGCTTTTATACATGGCCTGACCTGCTAATTAGGTCAACATCCTTTATGGAGGTGGGGTTTAGAACCTTGTAGTGGTGGTCTTGGGAGGGAACATTTGCTGACCAATGTACATCTTCTGTTAGCCCCCCTTTAACAGCTGTTAATTAAACTTACGGTCTATAGTGGGGATAGCGGTGTAACCAGTTGTGCTTGTGACTGAATCTCTGGGGAAGATAAGCTCCTTCCGTAGTTTAGGGACATGGCGGATGCCCATGTTTTTCTACTCGGGGCTTTGTTTGTTAGATAGACTCTTAGGATTATGACAGCTTTTAAACCTATTGTTTGCTGAGGGGAGGGATGTGTAATTAGCAGTGCTTGGGACTCGTGACTCCTTCTCCTGGGAAAGTGGGGCCTGGTTGAATAGTTTTTCTTTCCTCTTCTCAGCTTTACTCTGCAAACATTTAAACATGCCTGGACATCCCCCCTCTTACACGAAGCCATTTAAACATGCCCAGACATCCCCCCTCTTACACGACGCCACTTTTTGCGCACACATTTACCTTAACCTAAATGCCCTGCTAGGCTAGCATAACATTTAACATTGTCTCGTGCTCTGGCACACCCCCTAAGCTACATCCCCCACAGCCCAGCTCCAGTTAGGGAGACCACAAATTCCTCATGGCACCAAACTTTTTGCTCACCAGCTGTCACTTTTAAGGACAGGAACACCATGTCACTTTTAAGGACAGGAACACCCTGTCAGTTTTAAGGACACACACACACACAGGCATGTCACTTTTAGGGACCCCGACCTGTCACATTTGGTGACAATCACAGACATGTCACATTTGGTGACAATCACAGACATGTCACATTTGGTGACAATCACAGATCTGTCACTTTTAAGGACACACACTGACCTGTCACTTTTGGGGACACGCATGACGAGGAAAGGTATCCCTTCTTTCTACTCCTCCCCTTTCAGGGGCGCCCAAAGTTTGCGTGTGTGCATTTATCGGATGAGGGGGTCTGCACAAAAAAAATCTGCAAAGACGCCCAGCCAGGCATGGCTCATTAGGGCTTCCGAGAAAGACGCTGCTTCGGTTTTTTGCTGCTACTGATTGCGAGAGTGCGTAGTCCGGCCTCCTCCGTCCCCTGGCGCTATCGAACCCGTGCCAGGAAACGGCTTACTGGGTCAGAACAAAAGCTCTCCTATTTGACTCAGCAAGAATCAGAGGGTCAACGAGTGGGCGGGTAGTGAATACCTTACTTAAGACGTCTGGATCTCAAGCCCACGTGTGATCGTTGACGAACCTGTTTCTCCGCCTGCATCATTAAGTCAAATGCAAATTGCAAGCGTGGGGCTTAGTCAGGCAGAATAATGCATTAAGCAGGTTAACAGAAAACAACACAGTACTGAACACACACATTAGACAGCTGCATGTCTGTCAACAGTTCGCTAAGTGTACGCTTAGATTGGCACATCATATAGGATACAAAGATATGCGCACTGGAAGAATTAGCCGAAACTTTAAAACTTTGTGCACAAGATATTCGGTGTTTTAACTCGGAGCAAACATTTCACCATCTCTGTTCCCACTCAATTAGGAGCCAGCAAACTGGCCGATTGGACAACCCTGGGCGATTCATCAATTGCCCCTGCACCTTTCAGGAGGCACTCGCCAGTTTTGCTTCAAAACTTAACGAGAGAAGCTAACATGTCACTGCATCCTCGGCGCAAGCTGACTGAAGCACGTCGGGACACAGAGAGGATTAAAAAAAATAAGCACATGGCCTGCATTTCCTGTGGGCGGTTAAAGAGAAGAAATACGATGGACTGCTCTGAGTGTCTACCCAGCCTCGACTCAGCACCCAGCAGACAGGGCAGGGGATCGCATTTCAGTGACATGTGGTGGAAACAAAAGGACGGTGCAGTGCACGATTCTTGTGCAATGTTTCGGCGCAGGCTAGTTCTAAACAGCTGTGACTCACTGAAAGCATGCCTGGCACGGCGACTGAAAGAATATTACAATCTGCTGTCCCTGTTATGCTTTGCCACTGATGTTTACTCCTAAGCAGGTAGTGCGCACTTCTACAAAAAAGTGCAATCATGCAAGGGTTACAAACTATGGGGCACAAAGCAAACAGCTGAAATATGTCGGCAACCCCCACCTGGGGCAATAAAGGTCACCAATAACTGAGGTGCAACTGCCCCTTAGACACTTGGGTTCCGGCGCTAGTGCACCTGCTGCACTATCGGTAACTACGACCCTGGTTAATACGGTTAAAAAGAACCGCAAAATGCCACCAAAATAACAAGCGTGATACCATTTCCCCACTGTGATAACGTTTTCTGCATGGGGAACGGGCACAGGGAGAGCGGGAGGGGGGGTCGGGAAGGGGATAAAGACAAAATCATTAAATAAACAAGCAACACCCAACGTACTGGCCTTTAGAACGCTCGAGCACACAATACAGACCATGCAAGAAATCCTTCCCAAAAATATACAACCTAGCAGCCAACAGGAAATGTTAACCAGCATTCAGAAAAGAAAAACAAGTCAGGTCCCGGGCCGGCAGCCAATCACAGCGCGGCCCGGGGAATGACGTCACGGGGGTGTCCCGGCTGGCAGATTCGGGGGCGTGTTTTTCACGCTCTCCCCTTCCCATTGGCTGGAAGGTAAAATTCCAGCCAATGGGAAGAGGAGAGGGCGGGACTTAAAAAAAGACACGGAAACGCCCCCGAATCGCGTTTTCACGGGGAAAGCGTGATTGACAGCCAATCTCTTTCAATGGCTAGCCTCCATTTATGGAGCTAGCCAATGGAAGACAGAGGCGGAACTAAGCCCCATAGTGTCGGATCATAACATTTCGCCCTGGGCGGAGCACCTGCTTCGCAGGTGCTACGGCCAGGGCGAAACCTAAAAAGGTATATATGCTAGAAGGGGTAGGAGGGCGAGGAGTCTAGGAAAGAAAATTTGGGAGCCAATATCGGCCTGGAAGGAGGGTATGGCTAATGACTGATCTTATAGACTAGTAGATTGGGTTATATTAGTTGTTTTATATTATTGGATAGGATTTTGTGCAATTATTAGATCCCACAATTAGTAAGGATATGGTAGACTGTGGGTGGGCTAGGTTGAGTCTACTGATGTACTTTTATTGGGTACTGTAATATTGTGCTGTGAATGTTTGATTTTCTGTTGATTTTTTTTTCTCTCTGTTGATTTTTTTTTCTCTCTGAACTGTGCTGTGCGTATGTGCAAAATCAATAAATATATATTTTTTTAAAAGAGAATACTTAGCTATATTGTGAAGGAAGCATGCTGGAAGTAAACTATAGGGGCATGGAATTGTAGTGTTGTGGACGGTATGGTAGTGTAAAGTCGAATAGCATAAGTTGTAGTTGAACAGGAACTTATGGAAACACCACAGATTTGTAAAAGTATACGAATGATAGTTATTGTAGAACTGAACAAATCGCTGCAAGTAAATTTTACGCAAGGCACAAAAATAGCTGCAATTGAAAAATATATTTACGGAAGGAGCATTAATTGCTGCAATTAAAAAGTATATGTATATGAGTTTAGGCAAGACGTATATATGTAATATGCAATTAATAGAAGCTGTGTGAAATGTACAGTAGTTAGATACGAAGCTATAATTAAATGAGACGCCTAATAAAGGTAGGAAAGAGGTACGAACTTGTAATGTGCTGGGGGACATAGCAAAGTGGCAGGTTTAATAAGCTGCCAAAAAAATAGTAATATATAGAAGCTTTCGCAAGCTAGATTAGAGAAGGGCAAAGTATTAGGTGAAATATGAGAGAAGTAGACATGTACGTTAATAGGAAAAGCATACATAGCGCTAATAAGGCCTGTGTTTACATTTTTGGTGTTAATAGTAAGAATAGGTACTGACGTGTAGCAAGAATTTTTATGTAAAAGAGACACCTGATAAAGATAGAAAAAAGGCACCAACTTGTATTTTGATGAGCGATATGGGCAAAGCTAACAACAATTGGAAAAGCTTTGAGAATAGCATGTGCTTAAAAATGCGAAGTACAGCAAAGTGTATATAATAAGTAAATGAAAGAGTGAATACTATCGCGTTGTAGTATAAGAGCGACTTTGCGAGAAAGCACAAATAAGTACTATAATATGAATTGTATGAACAGGAAAGTTAAAGTAATGATTGTAATTTGGAAGTAGATTTGATGCATGTAAAAGCAAGAGCAGGAAATGATAGTATATTAGAAAAAGTGGCCTGGGGAAAATGTATGGTATAAATATATGTTTTTGTTGGAATTTTACTGGCGCTAAGTTAAATGAATTTGTTAAATTTTGTGAGTACATGTAATGTGCTTTAAAGGAAGATGCATAATATGGTAGCATAATAAAAGGCTATTAAGGAGAAAACTGTAAGGCTTTAAATAATATTTTAATGGAATGTTTAGTGTAGGTATATTATCTGCAAACAAATGTAAAGTGCAATGGTAGCTTTTACGAAAGCTAAAGTAAACGTGCACAAAGCTATAATTAAAAGCGAGGGTGCACAAAAGGACATTTATGTGAAGCATACAGGGCAGCAATTAACTTGTAACGCACGCTAGTTTTGTTAATAATGAGATTACGTATGTAATGTACCCTAAAGTTGTAGTAAAATAAGATGTTTAATAAAATTCAAAAAGCAAGACAGACTTGTAGTTTAATGTGAGCTATGTCAAAAGTAAACCACAGTGTCAGATACTTTTTAATTTGAGACAGATTATAAAAGTATTAAAGAATAAATTGTAGTTAAATGTGAGGTATTGCAGGAATAAAGTAAAAGCTGAAACGACTTTTATAAAGTGTTTTTTTTTCAGAGGATACAAATGTGTGTGTGTGTGTGTGTGTGTGTAGGGGGGTGTGAGGGAGCTGTACATTTAGTATTGTTTGTGAGGAGACGAAGCAACTAAGGCGGCAGCGAGTCAGCCACTGAAGTTCTTTTACGAGAACTGTAACACTTTTGTTGAACGACAGAGAAGGAAACAAATGAATGCGGCATGACGCTTGGCGCAAGTTTAATACATGCTGTTTTTGTGAATACTGGATGCTAACACGTCTTTATGAGCATGTTTGCAAGTGAACTTATGTGATTGAAGAAGGCAGCACTTGAATAGTTGTATTTAAAAAACTCAAATGCTATTATTTAACGTAAATGTAACACTATTTTTAGATAGTAAGCTTAGCAAAAGCATTATAAGAGCACAACGTCGCTGTTTAATAAATAATTGGCGACGAAACACATAGAAGTAGTATAATGTGAATGATAGAAACAGAAAAAGTAAATAAAAGTATATTTGTACGTTAGCTTTTGTGTGGTATATTATCTGTAAGCAAGTGTAAAGTTAGATTTTTTAAGAATAGAAATCTCGTGCTACAAGCTATAATTAAAAGCAAGGGTGCACAAAGGTACCTTTATGCAAAGCAAACAGGCTGGCAAGGCGCAATTAAAAGCAAGTCTGCACAAAGATACATTTATGTATGGCATACAGGCTGGCAAGGCGCTAGTTTAATACATGCTGTTTTTTTAAATAGTGTATGCTAGCGTGTCTTCTGAGTATGTTTGCAAGTAAAGTTAGTTATAAAAGTAGGCAGCACCTTATGAAAGGTAAATACATCTTTTAAATTTCCTGAGTAGATGTGATGCGTTGTAAAGGATATGCACAATAAAATAGCATAATGGAAATGCTGCTAAGGAAAAAACTGTAAAACCTAAAAGTATATTTGTACGTAAGGTTCAATAGGGGTCTATGATCTGTAAACAAATGTAAAGTGTAATGTTAGCTTTTGTGAAAGGTAGAGTAAACGTCCCAGAAGCGACAATTAAAAGCAAGGCTGCATAAAGGTACGTTTATGTAAAGCCTACAGAATGGCAATCAAACCTCCAACGCACGCTAATTTAGTTAATAGTGAGAATACGTACAAACATGTGCCCTGAAGCTTGTGAAAGGTAGAGTAAACGTCCCAGAGGCGACAATTAAAAGCAAGGCTGCATAAAGGTACGTTTGTGTGAAGCCTACAGAATGGCAATCAAACCTCCAATGCACGCTAGTTTAGTTAATAGTCAGAATACGTACAAACATGTACCCTGAAGCTATGGTGAAATGCAAACGCATAGTATGCCGGAAGTAAACTGTAGGGGCACAAAATAGTAGTTATATGGAAGCTAAATGTAATTATAATGGAAGGGATTGCAAGAATAAAGCGGAGGAACAGATATTACATATATATATAATGGGGACGTTTGTTAAGCGTACTGGTATTGGTGGGGGGAGTTGTACATGTGGTAATGCTTGCGAATAGAAAATGCAAACATGGTGTCAGTGAGACGGCCACCGAAGTTCCTTTGCGAGACTTCTAACACTTGTGTTGAATAACAAAGCAGGAAACAAATTAACGTGACATGGCGCCAGTTTGAAGAAGAACACACTGTTTTTAACAACAGCGGATGCTACCGCGTGTTTACGACCATGTTTGCAAGATAACGTAGGGAATGGAAGAAGGCAGCAGAAGAATACTTGTAATTTTAGATACCATATGTTCTGAATTGTAGTTTAATAAGAAGCTTAACAGGATTAGAAGACACAGACATAAGAAATGTAATGTAACAGAGTTAATAAGTATGACAAAGTTGTAATGTAATGGAAAACAGCAGAGGTAGATGATAGAGCTTTGAATTTGTAATGTAAAGGGGAACATAACATAGTAAAGTATAGGTATATAGGACTAAGACTTGTTAAGGGATTTGTAGAGAAGTGCAAATGTTTGCAAATGCAACATAATATACACAGTGTTAAGATAGCAATGCTGTTAGAGACAATGCACACTAAGGGAATATAATTGCAGCCTGATAAAAGTGTTGTGTATAAGTAGCAAATGAAACGGGACTGTAGCTACGTAAAAAGAGTGCAGTGTTCAAATAGGCAGATATAATGCTGTACGTAAATTAGATTGTTAGCTGTGCTAATGTCAAAGAGTTAAAGGAGTAAGTGTGATATGAGTAATAACAGTGTTAGAGCGCAGGGGCGTAATGGTAAAATAAATATAATTTATAAAAATGCACTGCAAATCATTGTGTTCCCTAATAAAAGCACAGTAAGTAATGTAAAATGTAACTAGATACTGCGAAGGCATACCGAATACGGTAAACTTTATATTTCCCTGAGGGCATGTTATTGTGAAATTAAACATGCTCCTAATAAGGTATATGCCACACATTGTAAAAAATGTTTGTTATGTATAGTGTGAACAGATACAGAGTTTTAGTTTGTTGAAATATTTTATAAGAGGCTTAGAACGGCAGAGGAGAGGCACGTAATTGTAGCTTAAAGTAAGGTACAGCAAATATATAGTACAGGGGCAGTGATTGCAGGCTTGGAAAAAGAAAGTTAGTAAAAAAAAGCACACACGATGCTGTAAAAAAATGTAAATAGATACTGCGAAGGGAGACCTAATACACTAAAGTTTTTATTGCCAAAAAGAGCATGTTAATGTGAAATTAAACATGCTGCTAATAAGGCATGTACAAAAGGAAGTGGTGATGGCCGGAGCATCTGAATCAATCAAACACTCACACCCAGTCAAAAGATCCTGTGCCTCATGGGAACAGTCCAGCCCGAACTGCCAAGTCATTTCTTCCCTGGACCGGAAACAAGCTTCAGAGGACCGGTTTCTGGCATTCCAGCCGTCTTCAGCCCGGCTTGCTTGAATCCAGTGGCAAAGTGAGCAAGGGACTCATGTCTGAGCATACCCTGCCACACTTATGGCGGCCAAAAGCGGTACAAAAGGGGGTGGTGATGGACGGAGCATCTGAATCAATCAAACACTCACACCCAGTCAAAAGATCTGAGTTTAATCCATCACCGTTCTTTAGCCCACTCTGCCACCCCAGTTCACACATGGCTATATGCAAATCAGTCTGACCCTGTGCCTCATGGGAACAGTCCAGCCCGAAATGCCAAGCCATGTCTTCCCTGCACCGGAAACAAGCTTCCGAGGACCGGTTTCTGGCATTCCAGCCGCCTTCAGCCCGGCTTGCTTCAATCCAGTGGCAAAGTGAGCAAGGGACTCATGTCTGAGCATACCCTGCCACACTTATGGCGGCCAAAAGTGGTACAAAAGGGGGTGGTGATGGACGGAGCATCTGAATCAATCAAACAATCACACCCAGTCAAAAGATCTGGGTTTAATCCATCACCGTTCTTTAGCCCACTCTGCCACTCCAGTTCAGACATGGCTATATGCAAATCAGTCTGACCCTGTGCCTCATGGGAACAGTCCAGCCCGAACTGTCAAGCCATGTCTTCCCTGGACCGGAAACAAGCTTCGAGACCGGTTTCTGGCATTCCAGCCATCTTCAGCCCGGCTTGCTTGAATCCAGTGGCAAAGTGAGCAAGGGACTCATGTCTGAGCATACCCTGCCACACTTATGGCGGCCAAACGCGGTACAAAAGGGGGTGGTGATGGACGGAGCCTCTGAATCAATCAAACACTCACATCTAGTCAAAAGATCTGGGTTTAATCCATCACTGTTCTTTAGCCCACTCTGCCACCCCAGTTCAGACATGGCTATGTGCAAATCAGTCTGACCCTGTGCCTCATGGGAACAATCCAGCCCGAACTGCCAAGCCATGTCTTCCCTGGACCGGAAACAAGCTTCCGAGGACCGGTTTCAGGGATTCCAGCCGTCTTCAGCCTGGCTTGCTTGAATCCAGTGGCAAAGTGAGCAAGGGACTCACGTCTGAGCATACCCTGCCACACGTATGGCGGCCAAAAGCGGTACAAAAGGGGGTGGTGATGGACGGAGCATCTGAATCAATCAAACACTCACACCCAGTCAAAAGATCTGGGTTTAATCCATCACCGTTCTTTAGCCCACTCTGCCACCCCAGTTCAGACATGGCACAGGGTCAAGGCTGATTTGCATATAGCCATTGTCTGACCTAGGATGGTTTGGAGTGCAGAAAAACAATGGATTTAGGCCCAGATCTTTGTACTCGGGTGAATGTAAGACATTGTTCTGCATTCTGTTCATTAACTGTGTTTTTTGCAATTTTCACCCCGAGTGGGCTGGGTATGCTCAGACGTGAGTCCCAGGCTCTCCACATCACTGGACTCAAGCTATCCAGGCTGAAGAAGGCTGAAAGCCAGAAACCGGTCCTTGGATGCTTGATTCCGGTCTAGGAAAGACATGGCTTGGTAGTTCGGGCTGGACTGTTCCCATGAGGCACAGGGTCAAGGCTGATTTGCATATAGCCATTGTCTGACCTAGGGTGGTGTGGAGTGCAAAAAAACGGTGGATTTAGGCCCAGATCTTTGTACTGGGGTGAATGTAAGACATTGTTCTGCATTCTGTCCATCAACTGTGTTTTTTGCTAATAAGGCATGTGGCACATGCTGCAAAAAAAATTCTTATTTATAGTGAGAACAAGTACGGAGTTGTAGTTTAGTTAAAAAGTTTATATAAGAGGCTTAGAACAGCAGAGAAGAGGCACGTAATTGTAGCTTAATCAACGGTACAACAAATAAATAGTACAGGGGCAGCTATTGCAGGCTTAAAACACGAACGTTAGTAATGAAAGCACACACGATGCTCGTAAAAGGATTGTGTGAAACGCACAGTAGTTGGATACAAAGCTATAATTAAATGAGATGCCTAATAAAGGTAGGAAAGAGATACGAACTCGTAGTGTGATGGGGAACATAAAAAGTGGCATGCTTAATAAGAGTACAGCAGCTGCAAACAAACAACGCTTGTTTTGTTAATAGTGATACTACGTACGTAATGTAGCCTAAAGTTGAAGTGAAATGAGATGTTTAAGTAAATTTTAAAAGCCAGACGAATTTGTAGTTTAATGAGAGACATGTTAAAAGTAACCCATAGTGGCATAGCAAAGTGACAGGCTTAATAAGGGTACAGCAACGGCGAACAAATTATGCTAGTTTTGTTAATAGTGATCCTACGTACGTAATGTACCCTAAAGTTTTAGTGAAATAAGCAGTTTAAAAAATTTTGAAAAGCCAGACGAATTTGTAGTTTAATGAGAGACATGTTAAAAGTAAACCACAGTGGCATATAATTTGTAATTTGAGACGGATTACAATGTATTTAAACTATAAAAAAGTAAATGTTAGTTAGTTTAGATAAATGTGACGTATTGCAGGAATAAAGCAGAGAAGCTGAAACGACTTCTATAATGTGGCTTTTTGAAGCTGAAATGACTTCTATAATGTGGCTTTTTTTCTGAGGAGACAAATGTGAGTGTGTGAGGAGGGAGGGGGGTGAGGGGGCTGTACATTTAGTATTGTTTGTGAAAAGACCAAGCATCCAAGGTGCCAGCGAGTCGGCCACCCAAGTTCTTTTAAAGCTGTAACACTTGTGTTGAACAACAGATCAGGGAACAAATTAACACGGCATGATGCTTGGCGCAAGTTTAACACATGCTGTTTTTGTGAATACTGGATGCTAACGCGTCTTTATGAGCGTGTTTGCAAGTGAACTATGAGATGGAAGAAGGCAGCACTTGAATAGTTATATTTAAAAAAGTTAAATGCTAACATCTAACATAAATGCTACTTTGTAAAGCTAACCGCCTGCTAACACCAGAAACGGTCGCTCCCCCTCCTCCTCTCCTCTCCTGGCTGGTATCGTACCTATTGCTGCTGAATTCTGCCTCGCATTTTATTTAATTTTGGAATTTAAAGCTGCGCCGCGGCTCTGTGACACTGCTGTGCCTTGCTGCCTAATTGGATAACATTTCGAGTGTGGTGATTAGTGATTAGCCCTGCACAGCGCTTTCTGGCTTCACCTGATATAGCGCTTTGAATTGTGCCTCGCATTTCATTTAATTTTGGAATTTAAAGCTGCGCCGCGCTCGGTGACACTGCTGTGCCTTGCTGCCTAATTGAATAACATTTCGAGTGTGGTGATTAGTGATTAGCCCTGCACAAGCGCTTTCTGGCTTCACCTGATATAGCGCTTTCCTTCTGCTGGCCTGAGATAGTCTTGCCCTGCATAGCGCTCCATTTTCATTGTGCCTTTTGTTGGTTGAGACGCTCGCAACCTTTGTTTACCAGACTGCCATTTTGTTGATTTTCTGACCGTCCCTGAACCTCGCTCCCGCCTCCCTGCTGCCCCTCCCACGCTCCGCCCCCTCCACTATCCATATATGACAAATGCATCAGCGCGCAGCGTTCACGCGCAGCGTTTCGCGCCCCTTGCGCGCCGAAGGTGCGCCAAAGGTAAGCCCGTCTACGCCCGTCCGCGCCTGGACCGCGCCCAGTGCCAGACCCCCTGGTCCACGCAATGCCCAGCCCTCCCGCATTACATACGACGCCACCACCCTCATAGCCCTAAACCCCGGCCGTTTCCCCAACTGCGCCCAAGCCGCTCCTGGACTCACCCATGGACCCTTCTCCTGCAACTCCTGCAAGTTTGACGGCACCAAGAACAACTCCTCATCCACGAACACCAAACAGAGATCTGACACCAACCACCTAAAATGCATCCTGCTCAACACCCGCTCTATCCACAGACACGCCATTGACCTCTGGAACCTGCTAGACACCATTTCTCCCGACGTCGCCTTCCTAACAGAAACATGGATGAACGCCTCATCAGCCCCAGACATCACCATTGCCATCCCAGAAGGATACAAAATCATCCGTAAGGACCGCACCGACCAAACAGGAGGAGGCATCGCTATCGTCCATAAGAACTCCATCCGCATCTCAACCAGCTCAGACGTCAACCTTACCAGCGCCGAACACCTTCACTTCCAGATCCACACCGATCCCAAGACCACACTCAGAGGCACCCTCCTCTACTGACCTCCAGGATCCCGTGCACAATTCAGCGACGACTTCACTGACTTTATCACCCAACACGCCCTCCCCTCCGAGGAATACATTCTACTGGGAGACCTCAACTTTCACCTGGAAAATAGCAATGACAGCAACGACACCACCCTCCTGGACAATCTTGCCAACCTCGGACTCAAACAACTTGTCACTACCCCCACCCACATTGCAGGTCACACACTCGACCCTATCTTCACCTCCAGCAAACATGTCTCCTTCAGTCACACCACAACTCTACATTGGACGGACCACAGCTGCGTTCACTTCACCTACAATAAGACCACAACTCACAACAATCCTCAACCTACTCTACGAAGAAACTGGAACAAAATCACCATCGACCAGATCTCCTCATCGCTGCTTCAAAGCCCCCTTGTCCACTCCTCAAACTCCGACCAAGCAGCCATTAACTTCACCCAATGGCTATCCAACAGCGCGGACATCCTAGCACCGTTGAAAAAACGTCAAATCAAACTAGGCAGCAAAAACGCCTCCTGGTTCAACGATGATCTTAAGAAATCGAAGAAACTCTGTCGCTCCCTCGAGAAGGCCTGGAAAAAATACCCTAACAACAGCACCAAGGACGCCTTCAAAAACGCCACCCGCATACACCACCAACTGATCCGGACTGCCAAGAAAGCCGCATTCAAAGACAGACTAGACAACAACGCCCACAACAGCAAGGAATTATTCAACATCGTCAAAAAGTTTTCCAACCCCGTAGCCAACTCCAACGACATCACCCCCTCTCAAGCCCTCTGCGACTCCCTAGCTTCGTTCTTCCACAACAAAATCGCAGACATCCACAACAGCTTCGACAACCAATCCGGAGACCAACACTCTCAACCTTCTGCCACACCTGCACCCCCCTTGAACATCCTTAACAACTGGAACCCAATCTCCACTGAGGACACCATCCGCCTGATGAACTCCATCCACTCAGGATCCCCCACAGACCCATGCCCTCACCACATCTTCAACAAAGCAGATTCCATCATAGCACCACACCTCCGAGACGTCATCAACTGCTCCCTCAACTCCGCCACCTTCCCGGAAAGCTGGAAACACGCCGAACTCAGCGCCCTTCTGAAAAAACCCACAGCTGACCCCACCGAACTCAACAACTACCGCCCCATCTCGCTCCTTCCATTCCCAGCCAAAGTCATCGAGAAAGCTGTCAACAACCAGCTCGCCGCCTTCCTCGAAACCAACACATCCCTCGACTCCTCACAGTCCGGCTTCCGAGCCAAACACAGCACGGAGACCGCCCTCATCGCAGCAACAGACGACATTCGAACTCTACTGGACAATGGAGACACAGTCGCCCTCATCCTCCTCGACCTCTCCGCAGCCTTCGACACAGTCTGCCATAGCACCCTTCTACAGCGCCTCAGAAACATCGGAATCCAAGGAAAAGCACTGGAATGGATCACCTCGTTCCTCACCGGAAGAACCCAGAGTCCGCCTCCCACCATTCAAGTCAGAGGCCTCTGAAGTCATCTGCGGCGTGCCACAAGGATCTTCACTCAGCCCCACCCTCTTCTACGTGTACATGAGCCCCCTCGCGACCATCGCACGCCAACACAACCTCAACATCATCTCCTACGCTGATGACACCCAACTGATCCTCTCACTCACTAAAGACCCTAACACCGCCAAAACCAACCTACATGAAGGAATGAAAGAAGTAGCCGAGTAGATGAAGCATAGCCGTCTGAAACTGAACTCAGACAAAACAGAAGTCCTTATCTTAGGAACCTCCCCCTCCGCCTTGGATGACTCTTGGTGGCCAGAGGCCCTTGGAAAAGCACCCATCCCGACGGACCACGCACGGAACCTGGGCGTCATCCTAGACTCCTCACTCTCGATGACCAGACTACAGCGCCGTCTCATCATCTTGCTTCAACATTCTGCGCATGCTCAAAAAAACATTTCGCTGGATCCCCACCGAAACCAGAAAAACGGTCACCCATGCACTGGTTACAAGCCGCCTGGACTACGGAAACACCCTATACGCCGGTACCACCGCAAAACTCCAGAAAAAACTCCAACGCATCCAGAACGCATCAGCCAGACTCATACTAGACATCCCGCGTAAAGACCACATCTCCAGTCACCTGAAAAAACTCCACTGGCTCCCCGTCAATAAGAGGATTACTTTCCGCCTCATAACCCACTTACACAAAGCACTTTACGGACTTGGACCTGACTGCCTCAACACACGACTTTCCTTCTACACCCCCCGCCAACTACGATCCTCCAACCAAGCCCTTGCTACCGTACCTCGCATCAATAAAACCACCATGGGAGGTAGATCCTTCTCCTACCTGGCAGCTAAAACTTGGAACTCACTCCCCACTCACCTTCGTCTCACTCAGAACCACCTAGCATTCAGAAAGCAACTTAAAACTTGGATATTTGACAAGTAATTCCCCCACCCTTCCTCAAGCGCCTTGAGACCCTCTGGGTATGTAGCGCGCTATATAAATCAACTTGACTTGACTGATGCCAGTAAGACGGGCGCCGAAGACCAATTGCCGATTGCCGGAAACAAAGCAGGAAAGTGATTAACATAGAGTGTAAAGCTAGCACGTCTTCGGAAGCGCGTCCACAACAAAGTAGCTATTGCCACTAGCAGGGCGACGGCACCGAGCAGCAGCTGTACACGTCATGCAAGCCAGTCTGCAGAAGCGCGTACACCTGCTGAAATCGCCGAAAGCTCTGCGCGTGCCCATCTCTTGTCCCACTTCCAAAGCAAGTCACTAACATTAGAGCTCGCTGGCCACAGAGTGCAAAACTTAAAAAGTATTAAAAATATATATGTTTACATATGACTGAAAATATTTAAATAACATTATTAAAAAATAAAAGGTTTAAATAATCCTTTGACTGATTTTATTCACTGTGATTTATTTTTTAAATGTTAAAATATATTCAACCAATATTAACTTTTTTCTACAAATAAAGATAATTATATTTTTTATGTTTTTTTATATTAATGTGTGTATATTAATCCTGTTTAAACTTAATAGAAATAATTTTATTTTCCACAAAAAAAGAAAATACCTGGGTATTAAATGACTTCCCCACCCATTAACCCCATGGTTTCATACAACCCGTCCCTAGAGGTAAGTATTTAGTTCAATAAAATACATCCCTTCAATAAATTAAAAATTGGTTCTCTAAATTAAATCAACACTATATAATAATTTATTAATTGCTATTTTAATACACAGGCAATCAAATAATACATAGGTATTAAATTACTCCCCCACTCATTACTTCTATCATCCCTACATCCCGTCCTTAGAGGTAGGGATTCTTTTTTTTAGAAAACACAATACTAAATCCAAATTAGAATATTAATAACTTAATTTCAATGAAATAATTTTATTATGTCATTTTAATTTTTTAGTTTTTTAAATACCTGACGATTAAATTACATCCCCACCCATTAACCCCTTGATACCCTACATCCCATCCCTAAATGTAAGTTTTTAGGTAAATAAAATAGATCCCTTACAAATTGTAATTCTCTAAATGAACTATAAATATATAATTAATCTACAAATGTATAATTTAATATACAGGCAATAAAAATGTTGCCTGGATATTAAATTACTTCCCCACCCATTAAACTCTTGATTACCTACATCTCTTCCTTAGAGGTAAGTATTTTGGTCATTAAAATACATCCCTTTAAAAAATGTAAAATTGGTTCTCTAAAATAAATCAACAATAAATAATAAATGTTTGAATTATTGAATACAAATATTACATGTGTATTAAATTACTTCCCCACCCACTACCTGTACCATCCTTACATCCCGTCCCTAGAGGTAAGTATTTTTTTTGAGAAAACACAATTCTAAAATACCTGAATATTAAATTACTCCCCACACATTAACCCCTTGATTCCCTACAACCCATCACTGAATGTAAGTTTTTAGGTTAATAAAAAAGATCCCTTCCAATTTAAAAAAATGTTTATTCTCTAAATGAACAATACATATATAATTAGTTTTTGAACTGCTAATTTGATAGACAGACAATACAAATGTTACCTGAGTATTAAATTACTTTCCAACCCATTAACACTTACATTCCCTGCATCCCATCTCTAGAGGTAAGAATTTAGATAAATCCCTTGAATAAATTAAATTATAATTCTCTAAGTAAACAATAAATATATAATTAATTTTACATTTAATAATTTAATAAACAGGCAATACAAATGTTACCTGGGTATTAAATTACTCCCCCACCCATTAACTCCTTGATTCCCTACATCCAGTCCCTAGAGGTAAGTATTTAGGTCAATAAGAAACAACCCTTTAATAGATACAAAAATAATGGTTCTCTAAATAAATTAAAAAATATATAATTAGTTTTTGAATTGCTAATTAAATAGACAGGCAATAAAAATGTTACCTGAGTATTACATTACTTCCCCACCCATTAAGCCCTAGATTCGCTACATCCCATCCCCAGAGGTAACTTTTTAGGTTAATAAAAGAGATCCCTTTAATAAATTACATTTTAGTTCTGTAAAACAACAATAAATATATAATATATAATTATTCATTAAGTTACTAATTTAATACACAGGCAATAAAAATGTTACCTGGGTATTGAATTACTTCCCCACCCATTAACCCCTTGATTCCCTACATCCCGCCCCAAGATGTAAGTATTTTTTAAGGAAACAGATTTGTAAAACCACATTACAATATTAATAAATTAATTCCCCAAAAACAACTCAAGTATGTCAATACATTTAAATTGCCTACTTGAAAACCTTCAGCTTCTACCTCATTGTCCAGGCACGGCAGGGGATAAATGCCCTTTATTCACATATTCAGGAAACTTCCGTTCTTGCCACTTGGTTCCCTCCCATAGATATAAACTTCTACATGTACTACCTCCCCTTCCTTGCTGATAACGTGGTCCTGTCTCTGTCATCAAATCCTCCAGCCAGAAACAAGAAACCGGAAGTAGAACTTTGAAGCTGTTCTCCTGTCCATGCTGCGAACCACTTCCGCTTCGCTCCCAACCAGGAAATAGCAGATCTACGAACTTGTCGGCATGGTATAGGCTTGGGGGGAGAGGATGCGCCACATTGAGTAATGTTGAATCACTACCACATGAAGCAGATCGAACCTGGTAAGTTTATTTTGTTGTTCAAGTAGTCGTTGTTCATGTAAGCTGTGGTTTAATTGAGTCGTTGTTCAAGAAAGGTTGTTGTTAAAAATTGTTCTTTAGTACTGTCATTGTTTTTTTGTTTTTTTAAAATCTTTTTATTTGCAAGAATCCGAACAAACATTGGTCGTCACACACAAGGCATTCAGTTAAGACAGAGTTTTACATGAGATTTACAGAAATCACAGTTATACCAGAGCACTTTTTCTGCTATTGTTTCTGGGATCATATGGCAGTCAGCTCGTCATTATGGGCAGTAGGTGGTGGTTCACATATATTTCCCCGCTAGTCATTCCATTTGGACCATACTGCCACCCACTTCCGCGACATCCCCGGGCCACATATACCGTCTTCTCCTGAACTATACTCCAGTCAATGTCCTTCTTCCAGGAGCTGAGTGTAGGTAGTGTAACAGCCCCCCAAAGCCTCGCAATATTTCTCTTTGCGATCGCTAGGCCTAATGTGACCCACAGTTTGCCTTTTGAAGAGAGGTCAGAGGGCTCCCAGATGTTAAGGAGGCACCTCTTAGTCTCAGGTCTCAGCTCCACTCCCCACACCTCAGTTGAGCCCTCGGGACCAGTAGGTCTTTATCACTCGACACTCCCATAGTCAATCAATCAATCAATCAATCAATCAATCAAGGCATTTATAAAGCGCACTACTCACCCGGAGGGTCTCAAGGCGCCTGGGGGGGGGGGGCGCTACTGCTCGAACAGCCAGGTCTTGAGCTTCTTCCTGAAGGAGAGGTGGTCTTGGGTCAGGCGAAGGTCGGGAGGAAGGGTGTTCCAGGTCTTGGCGGCCAGGTAGGAGAAGGACCTTCCTCCGGTTGTCGCTCTTCGGATGCAGGGGACGGCGGCGAGGGCGTGATTGGTCGATCGGAGGTGGTGTTTGGGAGCGTAGAAGTTGAGGCGGTTGTTGAGGTAGCTCGGGCCTTGGTCGTGTAGGGCTTTGTGTGCGTGGGTGAGGAGACGGAAGGTGATTCTCTTGTTGACGGGGAGCCAGTGCAGGTCTCTCAGATGTCCGGAGATGTGGCTGCATCGGGGGATGTCGAGGATGAGTCTGGCTGAGGTGTTCTGGATCCGCTGGAGTCTCTTCTGGAGCTTGGCGGTGGTTCCGGCGTAGAGGGCGTTGCCGTAGTCCAGTCGGCTGGTGACGAGGGCCTGGGTGACCGTCTTCCTGGTCTCGGTGGGGATCCACTGAAAGATCTTCCGTAGCATGCGCAGGATGTTGAAACAGGACGAGGAGACGGCGTTGACTTGTCTGGTCATGGAGAGGGAGGAGTCCAGGATGAAGCCCAGGTTGCGTGCGTGGTCTGTCGGTTTGGGTGCGGTGCCCAGGGCGGGGGGCCACCAGGAGTTGTCCCAGGCGGAGGGCGAGGAGCCCAGGATGAGGACTTCCGTCTTGTCTGAGTTCAGTTTCAGGCGGCTGGTCATCATCCACTCGGCTACGTCTTTCATCCCTTCGTGGAGGTTGGTTCTGGCGGCGGCGAGGTCGTTGGTCAGGGAGAGGATCAGCTGGGTGTCGTCGGCGTAGGAGATGATGTTGAGGTTGTGTTGGCGTGCGATGGCCACAAGGGGGCTCATGTAGACGTTGAAGAGGGTGGGGCTGAGCGAGGAGCCCTGAGGAACGCCGCAGATGACTTCCGTGGCTGCAGATCTGAACGGTGGTAGGCGGACTCTCTGTGTCCTTCCAGCGAGGAAGGAGATGATCCACTCCAGTGCCTTCTCCTGGATTCCGATGTTGCTGAGGCGCTGCACTAGGGTGCGGTGGCAAACAGTGTCGAACGCCGCGGTGAGGTCTAGGAGGATGAGGGCCGCTGTTTCTCCGTTGTGCAGCAGGACTCGGATGTCATCGGTGGCAGCGATGAGGGCGGTCTCGGTGCTGTGGTTGGCTCGGAAGCCAGACTGTGAGGGGTCGAGGGATCCATTCATCTCGAGGAAGGCGGCCAGCTGCTTGTTGACGGTCTTCTCGATGACTTTGGCTGGAAACGGGAGGAGCGAGATGGGGCGGTAATTCTTGAGTTCGATGGGGTCCGCTCTTAGTTTCTTTAGTAGAGCGCTGAGTTCGGCGTGCTTCCAGCTCTCAGGGAAGGTGGCGGTGTCGAAGGAGGTGTTGATGATGTCCCAGAGGTGGGGTGCGATGACAGCGTCGGCCTTGTTGAAGACGTGGTGGGGGCGGGGGTCGGTCGGAGATCCGGAGTGGATAGAGTTCATCGTGCGGATGGTGTCTTCTGTGTTGATCTGGGTCCAGGCGCTGAGGGTGGTGATGGGGGGCGTTGGTGCGGTCGTGGGGAGCGTTGTTTGTGGGCTGAAGCTGTTGTGTATGTCAGCGATCTTGTTGTGGAAGTAGGAGGCGAGGGAGTTGCAGAGGTCTTGCGACGGGGTGATGTCGTTGTTTCCGGCGTTGGGGTTGGAGAGCTCTTTCACGATGTTGAAGAGTTCCTTGCAGTTGTGTGCGTTGTTGTCCAGCCGGTCCTTGAATGCTGTTTTCTTGGTGGTGTGGATCAGTTGATGGTGCTTCCGGGTGGCGAGCTTGAGGGTGGTCATGTTGTCCGGTGTTGGCTCCCTTCTCCAGGCTTTCTCGAGGGCTCGGCAGTTCTTCTTGGAGCTCTTGAGTTCGTCTGTGAACCATGGGGCCTTCTTGCTGCCGGGTCTGCTAGGCGGGGTCCTCAGTGGGGCGAGTTCGTCTGCGCAGTTGCTGATCTACTTCGTGAGGTTGTCGGTGGCCTGGCTGGGGTTCGCTGAGCTGGCGGGAGGGTGCTGGCTCAGGGAAGCGGCGAGCTGGTCTGCTGTGATCTTGTTCCAGTTTCTTCGAGCAACCTGTTGCTGGTGGTGGTGGATCGTGGATCTTCTGAAGGTGAAGTGGACGCAGCTGTGGTCCGTCCAGTGGAGTCCGGTGGCGTGGCTGAAGACGATGTCCTTGCTGGATGAGAAGACAGCGTCGAGTGTGTGTCCGGCGAGGTGGGTGGGGGTGGTCACCAGCTGCTTGAGTCCGAGGTTGGCTAGGTTGTCAAGCAGGGTGGTGGTGTTGCGGTCGTTGTTGTTCTCCAGGTGGAAGTTGATGTCCCCCAGGAGGATGTAGTCAGCGGAGGGGAGGGCGTGCGGGCTGATGAAGTCGGCGATGTCTTTGCTGAATTGTGTGCGTGGTCCCGGGGGTCGGTAGATGAGGGTGCCTCTGAGGGTGGTTTTGGGGTCCGTGTGGATCTGGAAGTGCAGGTGTTCGGCGGTTGTCAGGGTGTCATCGGTGTTGGTCGTGATGCGGATGGTGTCCCTGTAGATGATGGCGATGCCTCCTCCAGTCTGGTTGTCACGGTCTCTTCGGGTGATCTTGTAGCCCTCTGGGATGGCGATGGCGATGTCGAGCGCTGAGGAGTCGTTCATCCAGGTTTCCGTGAGGAAGGCGACGTCAGGAGCTGTGGTGTCGAGGAGGTTCCAGAGTTCGATGGCGTGTCTGTGGACGTAGCGGGTGTTGAGCAGGATGCACTTGAGGTGGTTGCTGCTGGTGTTCGGCTTGGCGGGTGCTGGTGCGGGGCAGGTCCGGATGCAGGTGAACTTGCAGGCATGGCAGCTGAAGGGTCCGTGGGTTCGTCTCGGGGTGGCTCGGTAGCATCCCGGGATTCGGCCGGTGTTGAGTGCGTTGAGGGTGGCGGCGTCGTACGTCCGGCGGGTGGGCTGGGGTCTGCGGGGGCCAGGGGTCCTGGCACTGGGCGCGGTCCAGGCGCGGATGGGCGCAGACGGGCTTACCTTTGGCGCACCTTCGGCCCGCTTTGGGCGCGCCCGCTGCGCGTGCACGCTGCGCGTTGGCCACTCTGCCATGTGTGGAGAGTGGGGGGGGAGGGCGGAGCGCGGGAGGGCAGCTGGGAGGCGGGAGCGGGGAGGGCACAGAAAGGAAGAGGGCGTGGCCGCGTGAACGGCGGCGGGAAGCGGGAGCGGGGCGGGGGGACAACCAGGGGTAAACACAACAAAGGAGGCAAAATACAATAATGAGGGAAAAGGAAAATAAACACGATCACAGACAGCAGTAGAAATACAGTGACACGGGCAGCCGAGTCCTACCGGGGACGGCGGAGCCGGCCCAGGGGGGGGGAGCGCTCACAGAGTGCGAGCGGAGCTATGCGGCAGGGCAGGCCACCGAGGAGGGCGGACCTGTGTGGGGAGCGAGGCTGGGGGCAGCAGCGAGGGGAGAGGGCACCGGCACAGCTGGGGCCGTGCGGCGCGGGAGTGTAGTATGTGCAGGAAGGTGCCTACCTCCCCACATCCCCTTCGGCAAAGTCCGTCCTCGCCGCGGCCTATTAGAACCAGCCTAGTGCCAGATACGTAAACTCGATGCAGGACTTTCAATTGGATGAGGCGCAGTTTTGCCGAGATTACTATCTCTTTAGGGGATGCCAGCGCCTCTCGCCATTCTTCATCGTCTATTACTAGTCCGTCCGCTTCCCATTTCCCCCTTAGGGCCAGTAGTGGGTCTGGGGTGTGATTTATGAGTTTCTTGTACATTAGAGAGATGGCCCTCTCCGTGAGGTGGCCATCCAGTAACCTGTCTTCGAGTGGTGAAGCCTCCAGGAGTTGCGTCCCTGGGGGAATGTTGGTCTGGAGTGCATGCCGGACTTGCATATAGCGGAAGTATTCCATCCGGTCCAGGTCATAGTTGTGTTGGAGGTTGTCAAACGATACTACCCCGTCCGGGCCCCACAGGTCTTTAATTTGGGATATCCCAATCAAGTCCCAATTTCTAAACCCTTTGGTGCGGCTAAGAGTACTGAGCTTTTCCGAGGCCCAAAGCGGGGTCGCTAGGGTAAGCTTGCCAGCCCACCCCAATTCCTTTTGAACTATGTGCCACAGCTGAACCAAGTGCTTGGTAGGTACCGATAAGAGGTATCTACCCGGTCTTGAGTAAAGGGCCGCCTCAAAGTTCCCCCCTGGAAGAAGCCATTTGTCCATTTTGTACCCTGGGTCATTCCCTGCACAATATGTTCCCTGATTTATGTCTGATAGGTGCGCCACCCAGTAATATTTCCAGATATCCGGGAGTGCTATCCCCCGTCAAACCATCCCAACGTCAATTTTTGCAAGGAGATACGGGGCAGGCCGGTCCAAAGCAGGTCTCTCTGGGTGGCCTCAATAGTGGCAAAGTACCTTTGGGGCACTAAGTCTGGATAATTTTGGAGAGGATACCGGAACCGTGGCACCGCCCTCATTTTAAACAGCGCTGCCCGTCCCAGTAGGGACAGAGGGAGGGTTTTCCAGGTGGCCCTGTCTCTTTGGAGCAGCGCAGCAAAAGGTTCCGTTCTTACCTGACTGTCCGGTCCTTGGTGATAAATACTCCAAGATACCTGAAGCTTTCTACAGCTAGTTGGATCGGGCAGTCGCGCAGGATTGGAGGGGGGTCGCCATGTAGGACATAGAGGAGGAATTTTCCACAGTATATACTGTAGCCGGAATATTCACCGAACCTATTAAAAATATCCAGTGCCCTTGCAATGGACTCATGTGGCTTCGCAAGATAGAGGAGGATATCGTCCACGTAAAGCGAAATCCTGTCCTCCCATACCTCCACCCACCGTATCCCCTTTATGGGGGGAGCTTGTCTAATCCAGGCTGCAAGCGGATTCAGGAAGAGGGCAAAGAGTAGGGGTGAGAGGAGGCACCCCTGTCGTGTCCCTCTCTCCAGTGTGAAGACTTCTGAGACCTTATTGTTGACAACTACCTGCGCTAGTGGTTCGGTGTACAGAAGACGAACCCAGCTCGTAAATTCCGGGCCAAATCCCAGCTTCCGTAGGACGTCCATCATATATGGCCATTCCAGAGTGTCGAACGTCATTGCCGCGTCCAGAGACACTACGACAGCATCTTCCTGCAGCCGATGGCAACAGCCCAGCACTCCGTGGAAACGGCGCAAGTTACCTGCCGTATTGCGGTGGGGCATAAAGCCCGATTGGTTCGGGTGCACCAGCGTATAAAGGACTGGTTTAAGTCTGTTTGCTACTACTTTGGCTAGGATTTTCAGCTCAGCATTGAGCAGTGATATCGGCCTATAGGATGCACACAACTCTTTAGGTTTTTCCTCCTTGGGGATAGCCACAATCGTAGCTATGCACTGGTCTTTCAGCAGTGTCCCCAGTGCCTTACTGTTGTTCAACATTCGCTTTAAGGGTACTCCAAGGCTGCCAGGTTTGAGCTTGTACAGCTCCACCGGTATACCATTTGGCCCCATGAGCTTTCCCAGGGCGTAGGTCATGAATGGCCTTAACTAACTCGTCCTCGGTAAGGGGTGGTGTCAGGGATTCCGTCCCGGTCCCTAGGTATATGGAGATATGAACGAGTCTGGGGGTAGGGTTTACCAGCTTTATTACTTCTTTTTGGTTTTATGTGTTCTGGTTGGCTCATGAACAAAAATAACACCCTTGACACAAGCAAGAAGGGTTCAGTTGTACAGTCACTGCATTTAGAAAGGAAATAAACTAATGGTCCATGAACTCCATGGAAAGTCAGGTGCAAATGAAATGGGTGTCCCAAACAAGGTCTTGTTTCTTGATCCTTTCTTCGGGTGGAGCTTGGCTTCCCGGAGTTGAGGATGTGGACCGGCCTCCGGAATCCAGGGGGGGGGGAGAACATGAAAGAAAAGAAAACACAAGCGTCAGGGTCTCGGGATTCACTCTGTACACTCAGGGAAGGGGATGTGTGCACACCTTATACCGGTCCCTAACTGTGGAGTGTCAAAGTGGGGGAGTATTGTGCTAGCGACGCAGTGAGGTGCTCAGGCGGCCCGTTCACCACCCTTTGAACAAATACCCAGTCTCCCCCGTCACTCGCCTGTTGCCACGGTCCCAGGTGACCGTGGTATTGTGAGCTCCTGCCGCCTCTGGTTCACTCAGGGGGCGGGTCTCGCTCGCGTTCTCTGGGGTCTGTTCGGCGTCTCCGGCTTGGTCGCTCTTTCCAATGGCGTCCTCGCTGTTCTCCTCGCTCTTGTCGGCGTCTTCTCCTCGGTTTCTCCTCCTCCTCGGAGCGTCCTCGCTGTTCTCCTCACCGTCGTCCATCTCCCGCTCCTGCTCTCTCCCCTTCGGCTCTCCGTACTCGGCCATTTGAGTCCACAAGGCGGACGTTGTACTGCCTGATTGTTCGTTGACGACTGGAACGCCAACACCACTTCCGGTTGGGTCCAGCCCGGCGGCCATCTTGGGTTGGGTCGGGGCAAATCCCTCACAGGTGGCTCCAGAGTCTCCCGCTGTTCAGCAGAGAGGGCGTGGAGGACGATGTCGCCCAGTAAGGCCATCGACTCCTCTTCCGACCGCTCAGATTTCCTAGTGTAGACCCTTCGGTAGTGAGTCACGAATTCCCTAACAATCTCGTGAGGTTCGGTGATAACGGCCCCTGATTCTACCCTGAGTTCTGCCACCACCTTTTGTGCCGGCTGTTTCTTGTCCAGCCAAGCTATTAATTTGCCCGCCCTGTCTCCTTGCTCATATAACCTACCCTCTCTGTCTCGTGCCAGGGTCTTGACCACGTCAGTGGCCAGATCCCTGTATTCCGCCATTTTAAGTTGAAGTTGGTGTACCACATCTGGGTCCCCGTCGCTCTGCGCGGTCCCCTCAAGCATCAACAGATCCGTTTCTAGTGCTACGATCTGAGCTTCTCGTTCTTTGCAGTGACTCTCGATCACCCACAGAGCCTCACCCCTCAGCATCGTTTTGAAGGCCTCCCAAAGGACCACTGATGAGTCCACCGAACCCTCGTTCTCCCCGAAATAATTATCAATGACTTGTGACAATTTCTTTTTGGTGTCGTCACCCTTAATATACCAGGCATTGATTGGTGCCACCCCCCCCCCCTTCTGTCTCCAACAGTTACGTGTGCCCAGAGTGGGGAATGATCAGAGTTACCCTGCGCCAGGTGGGCGACCTCGCGGATCGTTACGTCTTGGTACATCGGTGCCAGTAGGTAGTCAAATCATGAGAAAGTGTGGTTCGGACCCGAGAAAAAGGTGTATTGTGTGCGTGTCGGGTGTTTGAGGCGCCAGAGGTCAACTAATCCGAACGCCTCCATAAGGTTGGGAAGCCATCTTTGTCCTGTACCAATGTCTCTGGCTGGATGCCTGTCCATGTCCCCTGACACTACAGTGTTAAAGTCGCCCCCTACCAGGAGCTGACCTTCGGGGAGGGAAACCAGCAGTCTCCCCAAGTCATGGTATGACTGCGTTTGGAGGCCCGGTGGAATGTAGACCATCACCAAGTTAAGCCTACGACCCTCCCATTTCCCTGAGATAGCAACAAAGCGCCCCAGTGGATCCACCTCCGTATGTTTAATCACCATTGGAAAGTTGCGTCGCAGAAGAATCCCAACACCCCTGGATCCTGATGTAAAACCTGCATGCACCGTCAGGGAGTATCCCCACCTATTTAGAGCATAACACATGTTCCCCATCAGGTGTGTCTCCTGCAACAGAATAAGGTTAGGAAGGTGCCGCTTGACAAACTGTAACACTATACATCTTTTGAATTTGTCCCCCTGCCCATTGACATTCCAGCTGACCAACTTCAAACTTTTATCCCACTTCATAGCCATTCGAACAAGTGCTTACCAAGCTTTCCCTGCGCCTCCCGAATCCATGTCTCAGCATATATACCGACCTTGGTGTGACTTTCCCAACCTGCCCCCCCTTCCCACAACCCCCCCCAACTCTCCCCATCCCCAAAGAATGACGTCTCCTCCCCCGCTCCCCTCTCCCTGCTTCCCTGCTCCGTAGCTCTCGAACTACCCACATCCCCAATTAGCAGAGCACCTTTCGCTCAACCTCAACCCAGGAGTGAGGAAACCTCCCCCTCCCGAAAAATTAACCTCTTAAGGTGAAGAGTACGCCGGCTCCAGCTCCAGCCGCTGCCCACGCCCGCCCCCCATAATTTAACACTTCTCCATCCAAGTATACACTCCTAAAGGATTGATCTCATTCACGTCAGTTCGTAGCCAACCACTGACACTTTAGTGTGTCGAGCCCTCAGAGGTCCGTACAGGCCCTTAAGTCAGTGAAGGAGGAGGGCCTTCAACATTCACTGCCTGGCGCAACATAGGGTACGCGCTGCCAACTGGTTAAGGAGTCTCCCCCTCTTATCACAACCCCACAGGTGAGGAGAGGCCCCACACTCTTGTGTAGCGTCACATAATACATTACAGTTTGCAGGGGTCCATGTCTCCAGGTCAGCCTCCACTAATGTCCATCCGCCTCTCTGAGACGTCCCCACCTGGGGCTGACCGACCGGGATCGCCAGGAGTGTTGACTTCGATCGTCCACTTCAGACCTCCCCGCTGTCAATCCCAGCGAGGCGACCTGGTTGTCTCTCCAGCTTCCTCCCTCCGTCCGGTCAGGAGCTCGGGACGACTCCCTATCAAGCCAGTCTTGTACATCCGTTGGTGCAGTGAAAAACAGAGAACTGCCCCCGCGATGACCTTTAGCTTAGCGGGGAAAAACATCATATATTTGATCCCTCTGTCCCACAGCGCCGCCTTCACGCCCGTAAATGAGCGCCTTTCTCGTTGGACTTGAAGCGTGAAATCAGTGGAAGAATCGGATAGTAGCGTTTTCGTATTGCAGGTCGCCCGCCTGGAGGATAACGTCCCTATCCCTATAGTTTAGGATTTTCGCTATAATTGTCCTGGGCGGCGCTCCTGGCTTGGGCTTCGAGACAGGAGCACGATGAGCGAGTTCTATGGTGAAGATGTTGGACAGGCGCTTAGGTTTCAGATGGGGGAGGATTAGGTCTTTCAGAAAGAGTTCCACGCTAGGCCCCTCTGTCTCCTCCGGCACTCCCAGTACGCGGATGTTGTTCCTGCAGGCCCTGCCTTCTTTGTCCTCCAGCTTCAGGGCTACTTGTCGATGTTGGTGCACAAGTTCATTCACACGTTTTTCCAGTGTCTTCGAGGAGGCCTGGTGCTCCCGTATATCCAACTCATTAGCTTTGACCTTCTCTGTGGTTTTGCCGAGGTCCGTGCGGAGAAGGTTGACCTCAATGGAGATTTCATCAACTTTTGTCTCCAAGTTAGTGCCCAGAGTCTGTATCGCTGTCATGATGGAGGCCAGAGACATCTCTTTCGGGGCTACTGGGTCTCCCGATGCACCCCCAGCCTGGGGCTGCCCCAGCTGGACTGCATATTTGTCCAACTTGTTTGTTTGAGCGACCACGTTGTTCTTAGGCCTCATAATGGCGATCTACCAAAAGAAGGATTCCCTTTTTAGTAGGGCACTCCTTACCGTCGTAGATTCACCCCAACAGTCTGACTGGGCACCTTTTACAGAACAGCAACTTCTCACTGCCGCCGGGAATGTAGCACGCGGTCCTCCCTCCTGCCCTTATTCCGCCCAGGCCTGGAGACGATGATTATTATTATTAAGGGAAGTTTATAGAGCGCTTGGTTACGCTAGGAAGTGTGTCTCCGCGCTACAACTGAAAGACTCAGAGCAGTAGAAAGGAGTGAGCCCAATTATCTTGTGAATAGGTGTGTTTTTAAGTTCTTCCGGATGCTGGATTCAGAAGGGTCAAGGCGGAGATTAAGAGGCAGGGCGTTCCAACTCTTCACTACCAAATGGCGGAACGAGCGTCCACCCATGCGGGCCCTTTTAACCCTAGGGATCTTAAGTAGGCATCCATGTGAAGAGCGTAGAGGGTGTGATGGAACATACTTGGTGACTAAATTCTGAAGTGGTGTTGGCGCTTTCTTGGCAAGAATGCGGTGACAGGTACAGAGGGCTTTAAGTTCCACTCTGCTTCTCACTGGCAACCAATGGGGGATCTGAAGGGCAGCTTTGGAATCCGATCTTTTTGGGGTTTTTAAGATGAGGCGGGCTGCCGCATTCTGTAGTACCTGGAGGTGGTTTATTGCCTTGCAGGTAGCTCCCAGGTACAGTAGGTTGCCGTAGTCCATGCGTGATGTAACTAGGGCATGTACCAGCGTTCTCCGGGCGGACAACGGGAGGAGAGCGAGGACCTTCCATAGGGTTTTTAAAATGCTGAAACAGACACCAGCCACTCGGTCTATTTGGGGTCCAAAAGACAGATCAGCATCGAGCCACACACCAAGGTTTTTAACTTCCTGACGGGGCGTAGGAGCCTCACCTAGGCATGGGGGCCACCACACCGATGACCAGACAGATGGATTCCCCCCACCACGAGCACCTCGGTCTTGTTGCCGTTTAGTTTAAGGCAGTTGGTGGACATCCAGGTTGCAAGATCTTGCATGCAAGCCTTGAAACTGTCCAAAGCAAGTCCGAGTGCTCGTGAGAGGGAGATGACCAGCTGCGTGTCATCGGCGTATGACACAATGTTCAATCCATGACTCACGGCAATCTGAGCCACAGGAGAGACATAAAGATCAAACAAGGTTGGGCTCAGGGACGATCCCTGGGGAACGCCCTGGCCCAATCCTATGTCTCTCGAGTAGTAGTCACCCTGGCGGACTTGAAAGCTTCTTCCAGTCAGGAAGGATTGGATCCATTGGAGTGCAGCTTCAGATATTCCTCCATTATTCAGACACTGTAGCAAGTTGGCATGAGCTACAGTGTCGAATGCTGCACTCAGGTCCAATAGGATGAGGGCCATGGTATGACCCTCTTCCGCCCCCTGACGTAGGGTCTCCACCGCTGTTAGGAGCGCAGACTCCGTAGAATGGCGGGGACGGAAGCCGAATTGAGTATCATGTAATAAGGCAGCCTTTTCCACGAAGTCCATCAATTGCATATTAACTGTTTTTTCGGCAACTTTGGCCAGATAGGGTAGAAGTGAAATTGGGCGGAGGTTCTCTAGTTTCTCAAAACTGATGGTTGGTTTCTTCCTTAGGGGTAGAACCACCGCCTTTTTCCAATCTTTCGGTACGGTCTTGGTTCTAAAAGACACGTTTAATAGATGTCTGATGTAAGGTTCCAATACCATCAGACTATCTGCCACACGTTTAGGTGTGGTAGGGTCCCGTGGAGAACCCGACCTCACAGATCTGCAAATTTTTAGGAGATCTTCTGGAGGCAGGGTAACATAGTTGGTCAGTCTCGGTCTGTCTCCCCATTCCCTTGGGCTTTCGACAAATTCTGTCCCAGTTATGGGCTGCGTTGGAAATGCCGAGTAGATTTTGGCTATTTTTTCTGAAAAGAAGTCTGCGATTTTATCGCACGATTCGGGCAAACAGTCGTCTGGGACAGTGGCTGATTTTCCGCTCGAAAGAGTTTTGTACAGCAAAAACAGCTCTTTCGCTGAATTACTAGCTTCACTGATTCTAGTAGTATAATATGCTGTTTTTGACTTTCTAATTAGGCTATGGTAAAGTCGCCTCTCAGTCAAGTAGGCGATTCTGGTTTCTTTGGAGAAAGTCCTACGCCATTCTCTTTCGGTTCTCTTCAGTGTAGTTTATATGACTCTTAATTCATCGTTAAACCATGGGGCAGTTTTTTGAACACGGCCACCAGATTTGGTTTTTAGAAGAGGAGCTGTGCAATCCAGTGCCTCATTAATGTGGAGTGGTGTGGCTCACTGGTTAGAGGTGGCAGACCCGTAAGCAGAGGACGGCCCGGGACCAGGGTTCGATTCCCGACGCGGCAGGGTCGTGGACCATGGTCAGCGGGCTCGATAATTCTCGCCTCGGTGCCTACTCCAGTCAGGGACCACACTCGGCAACTCTGGGCATTAGCTTGCCTCATCTTCACAACGGCCCCCCCAGACCGCTGGGGATGATTGGTCGCACCTTAGAGATACCCATTAAGGACCATCTCTCAGGGTGAGCCAGGACAGGTTCCCCAGTGGTCGAAGCGCGGAGATACTCCTCCGGGAGTCGATTCCTAGTGCTATATAAACCCGCAATTAAATTAAAATTAAATTAAATGCGTTTGCAAAGATTAGTATTGGCCGTGACCTTTCCTCACTATAGCCGGGGCCTACCCAGCTGCTTCCTTCATTTGTTCCCAGTCTTCAATGTCTGAAGGTGAGTCTTTGCGGCCCTTAGGTGTCACCCGCCTCCTTGGTCGTGGGTCCCTGATGTATTCGCAGCCCTTTGCCCTCAATTCTCCCCATCCCACTGCACTCCGATTCCTGGTTTCCGCAGAATTTCGTCCTCCATCTCACCCCAGTATGACGGCCCCCCTAGGCCAGGCTGCAGGATAGCCCACGTGGCTCCGCAAGTTGGAGCGCGATGCGTTGCGGGATCTATGCATTTTGATGTAGCTTGCTCTCACCACTCCACCTCCGGTGGGGGGGGCCATGCACATGCACCCCGCCTCTGCCCCCGTTGCAGTATGTCCTTCCAAGCCCGCAAGAGCCACCTTCCCATGAGTACTACGGCGCACGCTGCCCTGTGGGCCCCCTTTGTCCCTTGGGGTCTCCCACTCCTGTGTGCCAACAACAAGGCCTCAGTAAGCAACCTCCGGCCCAATTTGTGACAGGCCGCTTCTCCTCCTGGCTTCAGGCAGCGCTCCCGGGGCCAGATCCGCTCCCCCTACACTCCCAGGGATGCCCCGAGAGTCCATAAGCCTTTGCGTGTCCTTCCGCTGTTATTTCCCTGCAGGCGCGATCTCACTGCTGGCCCGGCGCACACCGCCACGCGGCATGCAGGCCTCAAGCCGGGGCCTCGCTTTACCTTCCCGCCCAAGTGCCCGGCTCCGGCACCTCCGCCAGCCGTCTGGGCCCCTCAACCCGGGAACTTCTCTCAGCGCCGCATGCGAGCCTCGCCCCCCGGAGTCAGCTCCGCCGGTACCACTGGTCTGTGGCAAGTCAGGGACACTATTGGAGTGTATCGTGGTGCGGATAATGACCGGATTAGCTGGGGCTAAGACTCAGCTCCGGCAGAGCTCTCTTCTCAAGAGGCCATCTTTGCCTGCGCCTGGCCACGCCCCCAGTATTGTCATTGTTAAAGATTCATGATTAAGGCTGTTTCCTTTTTTGAAGACCGACAGGATGCCAGTGGGTTGGATACCTCCCCTGACGTTGGATTCAGTTCTCCGAACTGAATGGCATTGGACTCTATTCTCCAAACCTGGTGAATCTGCATCTTTTGCAACGGTTATTCACAGGCCAGGAGAAGTGCTTCATTTGACCTTACCCATGCAGAAAGCTAAAAACAAATGTCTTGACTGAAGTCCTCAAACCAGCAGCCAAAACCTTGGAACTTCTGCTGCTTTTCAATGAGACTCTTACAGACATAGTGGTGTGGACCTGGGCAAAGTCAGGATCTTGCACATCAGTTAACCAACAGGTTGAAAGGTGGGACAGGAATTCTCCTGTTGACCCAGACATCTTAGTTCAACATCCACCCTGTGGTTCAGGCATCATCCAGTTGCCTTAACCCCAACTCCTTTCCTACCTTTCTACCACCCCACCTGACAGGCAATCAAGTAGATGGAGAACTTCACAAAACCTGTTTCTGTGGTGCCAGCATTGCCTTACAATATGTAAATACCTCCTGCCTCCCTAGGACAGTATTTGCACACCTTACGGGACAGAGTGGCAGACACCTTGCCAGCTGGTCTAGAGGATGTCAGGCACACACCCCAGTGCCTGACAGTGCCGCTTGCCTCCTTATGGATATGTCATTTTTAGATATTAGATAGTTTTAGATATTACAATTGCCGTGGGGAAGTTCTTGAAAGCAACAAGAGAATTTGTAATGGAGAAAATAAAGGAGGGTGTTGATTTTGAATTTGTTAGCATTCCACCAACAATGGAAATTTTATGGATTTATATTTGTGTAAATTGTGTTTAAACGAAATGTGGTCTAATTATGCTATCACAATGAGGATCCAAAGTTTTATATATGGTTTATAGACTATGGTCTAAATAAACATCGTTTTATCTCTCTCTCTTTCTGAACTTTGATTGCTTAGATGCTGCAAAATATACCATTTGTTCATGCAAGGACACAACTGGCTGCTTGGTTAGGGCAGCCGGGATAAACGTGGTGCTCAGGCACTGCACCTGAATTCGCTTGATGTGCTTTTGTCGGACATCCAGCAATCTCTAATGGACATGCCATTTGATGGCACAAACCTTTTCGGGTGAAGGCTGACTTGGCCCTTGAAACTTTTTAGGACAGTGAGGTCACCATTTTGTTTTCGGGGCCTAGCGCAGCCTGTTTGGTAGTTTCCCTAATGGCACCACCTTTTTTGAGGCTTTCAAAGGGGGTATCAGCAGAGGCAACTTCAATACCCATCTCAGCAGCAGAAAGCTTCCCTGACATTTTGAGGGTGAGGCCGGGGATTTAACTAACTCCTTCACAGCCACTCCCCTTCATTAGAGCCATTTTGGATACAGTGCTTTTTCTATCTACTTCTCCACCTACTTCTCCACCTCAACAGGTACAGAACACTGGGGCTTTGATTCTGATGTTTTATTCTTTGACCTGGGTCTCAGTGAGAGAAGCTCTGAGACTTCTGGGTGTCCTGGTCTCCTATATCCTGCTTGTGCACCATACCAGGTGGCACATGCAGGTTCTGCAGTGGGATCTGAAGTGTCAGTGGGCTCAGCACCAAGGTAAACTGTCAGACTATATCCACGTGTCAAAGGAAACTGCATATGATCTGCAGTGGTGTCTGCTTGACTGCAACGATACAGCTGACAGACCCTCTTCCTTCTCCACCCATAGCTAACAGTTGTGACTTATGCATTGTTGCTGGGTTGAGGGCATTATCTGAGAGAGGTGGAGATCAGAGAACTGAAGTCTCTGGCAGAATCTCATCTCCACTTCAACTTTTTGGAGTTACGAATGATTCACTTGGAATGGAATTCTCTTGATGAAATTCTCAACCATCAAGGGAGAACGGATGAGGTTCTTACCAACAACATAACTGCCATGTGGTACTACAACAAAAAGGGTGGATTGGGATCATGGGGGCCGTGCCAGGAGGCTCTACACCTCTAGAAGTGGCAGGAGGTTCTGGACATTTCCCTGATCGGCAAATACCTGTAAGGATTGTTAAACGCGGGGACAGATGAGCTCAGTGCCGGTGTCTTGCGGATGACGAATGGCAGTTACACTAGAAAGACGGCACAAGGAGTTTTCCTTAAATTGGTGGAACCCTGGCTTGATCTATTCACCACCGCAGAGAACACACAGTGTCCAAAACCTTGAGCACTGGAGTTCCCAAGGCAGTCCTCCTTGAGAGATGCCTTCCATCTGCACTGGGGATCAGAACTTCTGTATGCCTTCCCACCCCTTTGTCTCTGGCCTAGAGTGCTGAAAAATATCATAAAAGACCAGGCCCAAGTCATTTTAGTTGCTCCCAACTTGGCGAGGAGAGTGTGGTACCCAGAACTTTTGGCCATGAGCATTTGTCCCCCGGTACAGCTGTGAGTATCTTCCATCGCAGCTGCATGTCCAAGTCCTGCACCTGAACCTGCACACTCCACACCTCCATGTCTAGTAATTGAGCTGCAACAGGTGATGAATTTCGATCTTCTTTTCAAAGGGGTTAGTGTAATTTTAGCAACTACGCACCCCTCCACTAAGCTTGTAAATTCTGGGTTCTTGGAGAAGTATTTTGCCTGGATCAAGTTCAACCTTTACCAACAAGCTTGTCATAAATCATTTTGTTCTGGCTTTCACTGACCCAGCAAGGTCTTGCTGTGCAACAGTTAAAGCTTATTTGTCGTCCCTTTCAACCTTCTTACATGTACAGAATCAGCCAACCCAATTTAAGTCACCTGTTGTGTTGCATTTTCTGAAGGACCTGAACCACATGTTCTCACCAACACCTTTTGTGATGACAAAGTGGGACCTTAATTTGGTTATCAACAAAAAGGAGGAACCATAGACGGACTATATTTAACGGGGTCCAGTGTACATGTCCGAACGAACAGTGGCACAAGAAGGGTACAAAGTTCCCCAATGTGAGTAAGAATATGAATCTAGTGTAAAGAGAGAGTAAAAGGAAAAAAGGGCGGGGAATTTCCCTTTTCGGAACTAAAACCCTCACACACCCAGCAAGCTAGGTGTCATGCTTCATCATATGGGTTCTGCTCCTCGTCAGACTGGCGCTGCAATGTCTGACGGGCACCCGCGAAGGGGCTCTTTATCGGAGATCTTTTGTTCCTGCCATATTTTGCATGCGTGTAAGAGGGGAAGATAAACGCTGGTGAATGTGTAGTCGTGAAGTGAGTGTAAATTAAAAAAGGTAAGTCAATCAAGTGCGGACTTTATTAGTGTTGTTGAATCCCTTGGTTAAAAAGTGGGAGGGGAGAAATGTACTGGTGTAAGGTTCACAGTAAAAATCTACTACCCTCTGTTCAGGTCAACATGTTTCTTGCATTCTAAGCAATTCGTCAGGACCTAGGTGCAAAGTACTACACAGTGAATAAAGAAATACAACCTTATATCTTGAGGTCAATGGTAATGCAGGCCGATTGGTCCTGCCCCTAGTGATGCTACCTAGAAAGGAAAGTAAACAACAGAGAAGAGCAATGAACATTATTCTCCATTACTGTCTATGTACTCTCATCTATATGCTAAAAACACACTCATACTGTGAGTTAAAAATTGTGGCTAAGCGTTCAGATGAACAACCACAGTGGTAATTTAAAATCTCTAAACATATAGAGGACGAGGGTACATAGCTCTTCAAGTCATCAGGACAGGGTGATACAGTGTGATGCTTACCCTAAGGATTCCCCAAAGGTGCCACAGCAGTCAGCTCCCGTGGAACCAGCACCTTTGAGTTAGGTACCTGAGGGAGAAGGGACGCAAAGTAAAGGAAAAACCTTTTAGAGGGGGCAGGAAGGAATCTGTACAAATGTTCATAGGGCCCATCAAGTAAAAACTCGGGGCAGAGCGATCGCTCCCGTGAGCTGCCCCGTGTCTACCGTTCATGGTCTGCATGAAGGGCGAGGGCCACACTGAAGCGGGTCTAACTGCCAAAGACCCCCCCCCCCGTAAGTGGAGAGTCAGCTCCCACAAAGGGCGCACGGCTCCGCTACCGTCCCGCTAGTGCTTGGGGGAACAAGAAACCCTGTGGGGGGAGACAAAGTAGCAGATACGGGTCCGTGATTGCTGAAGCCACCTGGTGGGGTATATGCGTCGACCGGGGACTGTGAGTTTTTACCGAGTCCCGCATACAACCATATAACAGCAGTCAAGCGACACCCACCAGCGCGGGTGCAAAGTACCGAGAGCGTTACCTGGATGATCCCGGTCACGGCGTCTGCTTTTGGTATTGAAACTTACCCAAAACGTTATGCGGTCTCAGCCGTCAGCACCTACCCCCACAGCATCCGGTTATGACTAGGAGCGACTAGTAATCGGCTCAGGTGCAAGCGAAAATAAAAAGAGGGTCTATTACCATGTTTAAAGCATAATGGGACTATGAAAGACGGGAGTAATATCCTCATTGGTCATAAGCTGGATAGGCAGCATGAGAATGGAGATGGATGGTACGATTGACGGGGAGACCCATTGTCTCAGGCATCGGCTCATTACTTGAGCCGCTCTCGCAGTTTTCCGCTTGCACCTACTGGCCATCTTAATCCTTTGATACACCTAACATGACCGCCCCGTTCATCCACCCGAGCTGGTAGTCTTGCCCAGGTCTATACGTCCCTCCTACTACGCGCATGCGCGGTTCTAGTCCCGTTAGGCACCGCCTCCCGCGGATCAGTGAGACAGGAACAACATGGCCATAAGAGACTCCAGGTTCACCTGAGCCGATTACCTGTTGCTCCTAGTCATAACCGGACGCTGTGGGGGTAGGTGCTGACGGCTGAGGGCGCGCACCGTTTTGAGTAAGTTTGCATCAATACCAAAAGCAGACGCCGTGACTGGGATCATCCAGGTAACGCTCTCGGTACTTTGCGTCAGCGCTGGTGGGTGTCCCTTGACTGCTGTTATATGGTTGTATGCGGGACTCGGTAAAAAACTCACAGTCCCCGGTCGACGCATATACCCCACCCGGTGGCTTCAGCAATCACGGACCCGTATCCGCTACTTTGTCTCCCCCCACGGGGTTTCTTGTTCCCCCAAGCACTAGCGGGACGGTAGCGGAGCCGTGCGCCCTTTGTGGGAGCTGACTCTCCACTTACGGGGCGGTCTTTGGCAGTTAGACCCTCTTTTGTGTGGCCCTCGCCCTTCATGCAGACCGTGGACGGTAGACATGGGGCAGCTCACGGGATCGATCACTCTGCCCCGAGTTTTTACTTGATGGGCCCTATGATCATTTGTACAGATTCCTTCCTGCCCCCTCTAAAAGGTTTTTCCTTTACTTTGCGTCCCTTCTCCCTCAGGTACCTTACTCAAAGGTGCTGGTTCCACGGGAGCTGACTGCTGTGGCACCTTAGGGAAATCCTTAGGGTAAGCATCACACTGGATCACCCTGTCCTGATGACTTGAAGACCTATGTACCCTCGTCCTCTTTATGTTTAGAGATTTTAAATTACCACTGTGGTTGTTCATCTGAACGCTTAGCCACAATTTTTAACTCACAGTATGAGTGTGTTTTTAGCGTATAGATGAGAGTACCTAGACAGGAATGGAGAATAATGTTCATTGCTCTTCTCTGTTGTTTACTTTCCTTTCTAGGTAGCATCACTAGGGGCAGGACCAATCGGCCTGCATTACCATTGACCTCAAGATATAAGGTTGTATTTCTTTATTCACTGTGTAGTACTTTGCACTTAGGTCCTGACGAATTGCTTAGAATGCAAGAAACATGTTGACCTGAACAGAGGGTAGTACATTTTTACTGTGAACCTTACACCAGTACATATCTCCCCTCCCACTTTTTAACCAAGGGAGTCAACCACACTAATAAAGTCCCCACTGGATTGACTTACCTTTTTTAATCTACACTCACTTCACGACTACACATTCACCCGTGTTTATCTTCCCCTCTTACACGCATGCAAAATATGGCAGGAACAAAAGATCTCCGATAAAGAGCCCCTTCGCAGGTGCCCGTCAGACATTGCAGCGCCAGTCTGACGAGGAGCAGAACCTATATGATGAAGCATGACACCTAGCTTGCTGGGTGTGTGAGGGTTTTAGTTCCGAAAAGGGAAATTCCCTGCCCTTTTTTCCTTTTACTCTCTCTTTACGCTAAATTCATATTCCTACTCACATTTGGGAACTTTGTACCCTTCTTGTGCCACCTTAATTTGGTTCTCACCTATCTAATGTATACGCCATTCAAACCTATGCATAGTTGCCCCTCACGCCTCTTGATCATCAAGATGTTGGTACTTACAAAATTGAGAAGCTTTAGACAGCACTCCTGTGGGCCAGTGATTATAACAATTAGGGCAAAAGTAAAAGGCCCCTAATAAATTAGACTCTAGTAGTTATAGAGTAAGCACAAAAACACTTGATAAGGTGACATTCAATGGCAATAATTCAGATATAGAGTTCCAAGATATAGTCCACTTGTTATTTGTTTTCTTCAATCTTTATTCTTATAATTCCAAAACACAGGTATTCCCAGCAAAATTAGACATCACCAACACGTGTTTCATCCTGCACAAGGACTTTTTCAAGGCATAAAGAAGGCGAACTGGAATGTAAGATGGGCATCAAATGTAGGCAAAGTAGACCGATATTGTAGAAAGGGGTAATTTGTCCGATTTATGAATAAAACTGTGAGAAGTAAGGGTACTAGTGTAACATATGAGAATCTTCCGGTCCGAAGTATCAATCACAATGGTCGAATATGACCCAGCTCGTACGCTAGCTACACAATTAAGTCATCATTGGCATCAGACAAATTACCCCTTTCTACAATATCGGTCTACTTTGCCTACATTTGATGCCCATCTTACATTCCAGTTCGCCTTCTTTATGCCTTGAAAAAGTCCTTGTGCAGGACGAAACACGTGTTGGTGATGTCTAATTTTGCTGGGAATACCTGTGTTTTGGAATTATAAGAATAAAGATTGAAGAAAACAAATAACAAGTGGACTATATCTTGGAACTCTATATCTGAATTATTGCCATTGAATGTCACCTTATCAAGTGTTTTTGTGCTTACTCTATAACTACTAGAGTCTAATTTATTAGGGGCCTTTTACTTTTGCCCTAATTGTTATAATCACTGGCCCACAGGAGTGCCGTCTAAAGCTTCTCAATTTTGTTTGGATTCATGTGACACACTTTCAGTGTGTACAAACGGCATCTTTAGGTGGTAGGTGCCCTGAGTTTCTATAGCACCCTATTGATTACCTTTTTCTTCATGATGTGTACTTAACTTAGAAAAAATAATTGTTTTGCGTAGAGTGTGTGCGGACGTTTCCCTTTGGGAACACTACCACCCTTCCTCTTTTTGCTAAGATGTTGGTCCTTGTCGGAATGACTTCTGCTAGGCAAGTGAGTGAAATCCAAGCATTAAGTGTCCAAGAACCAGACACTTCGTTCTTTCCGGACAAAGTAATCCTCTGGAAAAAAAGCTACTTTTCTGTTGGAGGTGATTACCCCCTTCGACATAGGGAAATGGATTACTCTGCTGACCCTCTATGCTCCACCTAAGGACGACAAACTACTTCATCGACATGACCCTAAGAAGGCTCCTAATTTCTACACAAATCAAATGAGAGAATACCAGCAAGATAACTCCCTTTTCATTGGTTTCTGTAGAGCGTAAAAGGGAAAAGTGGTACAGAATAGGACCATCTTGTGATGGATCTCTATGCATAAAGATCTGCTATAAGCTAGCTCAGAAATAGCCCCCAGAAGGGTTACATGCTCATCCTTCCAGTACAAAGGCTGCTACCATTGTCACTGTGCCAGTCAGGAACATTTAACAGGCCACTACGTAAGCATCCATCCACATGTACACAAAGCACTACTGCCTAGGGAACCAGCTCCAGCAGGATGGGCACTTAACTTGATCTGTTATGCAGGGTTTATTTGTTTGAGTCCTTCCACAGACCCACAACCTATGATGGTACTGCTTTGGTATCTATACACAATATGAGGAATCTGCAATGAGAAGTCTCCATCAGTTGTTTACCTTCAGTAAAAGCTTTATTGGTAGAGACTCTTTCTAACTGCAGATTCCTCACCAACCCATTTGTGGAATGGTCTCATACAGTCCATTATTAAGATCTCAAAGCTAAAACATATGTACCCTGCATTTATGATTTAATTGGTTCTGTGTCTGATGTCATGGACAGAGATCATAAAAAAACTGAGGTCTGCCTTTGGAGATGACGACTTATAGTTGTCCCAACAACATTTCCAGAACCAATGGTCCCGACGTGGAGCCACACGATGCCACCTATCAACACATGAGAAACTGCGTTTAAAGTCAAAGGGAATTGACATGGTGAAAAATATGCAGTTAGAATATCTATAAGAAAAGGCTTTACCGAAGGTAAATAACTTTTCAACTGGGACTTATGATGCCCTGGTAGCTATTGCTAGTTTCCTATGTAAATGAATCCAGGCCTCGAAAATCATAAATATTTTACTATACCTGAAGGTCTAGTGATTTGAACAATCTACATGATCTAACTGTAATTAACTTGACCCATAAAGTAGACTCAGACTGTGTGATTCTAAGCAAATATTTTTTTCACCGAGTATTTTTTTTAAATTCATTATCACATATGAGAGCACCTTCAAATATGCTACCTCAGCATGTCTTCTGTACGAGATACTCTTTTGTTTGTTTTAATAAACTTTTGCTCCATATACAGTAAGAATCTAGCCCACATATAGGATATACACGACCCCTGACTTGCCTCTTAATTCACTAATAGCATTGTCATCATGGTGGTGTAGTGCTAGAGGCACTCCTTTGGTTTGAAAACGCGTAATGACTTTGACTTCCATCATTTTAATTGACTTTTGTTTTTTTTTTACTTTACCCTAACCTCAATGTATATCCTGCATAGGCCTTTTTCCCGTGACGCTTACTCTTGTATTTCTCGTAGTCTTAAAGTGGGAGCGGCCACAGAGTAGGACAGCTTGCCAAGAACAGAACGTATGGGATGTGCATTTGAAAGCATGAGAGAGAGAGGTGTGGAATGTACTTTTTGTTCTAGAAGTGCAGTGTTATGAGTAGTGGTGCTCAAATATGCCTTATGTTGTACATTGGCAGATGAAGTGTGTGATGCTATAGGCAGTGGTGCACAAATGTGCATTGTGTTGTGCATTGGGAAGTATTATTTATTTATTTTTATTTTTAAAGTTTTATATAATGCGAACCAGACCCTTGCGGGTATCAGAGCGCTTTACAGGGTAGGTGTCATAGTTATACAGAAAAATAACATAGGGTTCAATGCTGGTCCATGATTGTATAAAACCTAGTATCATAAATACATGGGTATACAGTGCATAATAAAACATTCAATGTATATCAAGCAAAATATAGATACAGTATCCAGGAGACCTGACTGGACAATAGACAATAAAAGGTTCTATGAAGAAGATACGTTGTGTAGCAATATGACAGTAGTCTATGCTCAAGTGAATTTAGCCATGCAAAGCGATTTCACTTCTTTTTTTAAAGATACCGTAGAAGGATTAAGTCTGGTTTCTGGGGGTAGAGCATTCCATATTCTGGGTGCCATCCCTGAAAATGTTCGGGTATATGTTTTCTTCTTGTTGAATTTTTGCGGTTTCAGTAGAAGGGTTTAAACACTTCTTGAATCTCTAACCCCACATGAGGGCGCCAGTTTCTGTACCAAATAGCTAGGTGCATTATGGTGAATGGCTTTATGCATCATACATGCTATTTTCAAATGTATTCATTCATTTAATCTTTATTTTGGTACATTAGAACCATAAAAGTTACATAAAAACATCAGTTAATATTGTTACAAAGTCCAAGTAAAAGTACAGGCGAGTAATTTATATAAACGAAGCACGGATGGGGGGTGTCTAATCTTTACATGTTAATACATTCATTTAAATAGATTAAAAGGGCATCAAGAATATAAAAGTACAAATGGTATTTGAGGTTAGAATTCATAGCTAATCAAAAAAGAAAGAAGCCCCAATATTATTAGAACATTGACAATTGATATATATACTCTTAATAATTCATGAAACAATATAATTAACGATTTCATGTCATCGGGGCTACTGTATTGTTCTAATCAATTGCATTACAATACAATAATTATCTAAAGTTTCAGGCCCACTTTTGCTCGTACAAAATTATTTGCTAATAAAAACCTGCTGATACCATCTGGTGTCAGATTTTAAAATCCTTTCTGCCTCCTTGTATGATCTCACTCCTAGATGTATACAGAGGGGTTTGATCCATCTTTTCCTAGCTACGGCATAGGTTGGACAAAAGAAAAGGATATGCGACTCGTCTTCTTTAGCTTTATCTAGGCATAAGGTGCATAAGTCGTCTGTATTTTCTATGTGATTATTTGACCACCTTGCTACAATGGTGTTTATATTCAATATACCATATCTGTATTTCATGTATAATGTTTTAGCAAGTGAAGGGTATACCTCGTCCAAAAACTGCTCAATGTAAGCCCTATCTTTTAACAGAAGGAACCTGTTTGTTAAAGTTCTACCCACTCGTTCGTTTAGCAGACTATGTTCAATATATGCCAAAAATGAAGATTTCAATACTTTTTTTGAGCCTTGGGTTAATGTGGATGGATCATCCCAAAAATGTGATAGGCCAATCCTTTTCAACCATAGGCAAACATGTTTTAGCCATGTGATGCTGTTGTTCTGGTTCTATTCCATTATTTCTAGTAAGCCAGCCTTGTAATCTAGTAGCTCCGGTGTAGACCAAAGTCTTACCCAAAATGTCAGTGGTCTCAGAATAGCATAATGATCAGTACGTTTTATGTTCAAATCAAGAATTATTGGTATTAATGGTGTATGTACAGGCAATCTTAGCAATGCTCTAGAAAATTTATTTTCGCCAACCTCAAAGACTTTTTTGCACGAGGTTCCCCATAATTCAGCTCCATATAGCGCTGCGGATTGGGCTTTGTACTTGAATACCTCTAGTGTAGGGAAACTGCCTTCCCAAGGCTGTTCCCATGTCTTTTCATAATTGGTACTGTGTTTTGTATTAGAGAAATTTTACTTTTCTCTATTTGGGTTTTCCATGATAATTTGGTATCCAGTGAGACACCCAAGTAACTGAAGCTCTGTACGCGTTCCAGCTTCTGGCCATTTAAGGCCAAATTTTCCCGAAAAGTTTTAGAAGGATTTATCGCCATGTATTTGGTCTTGTTAGTGTTGATCTCAAGGCCCTTATTGTTGCAATATGTTTGGAACAAATGTAATAAATATTGTAGTCCCTTGGGCATTTGGGATATTAATATAGTGTTGTCAGCTAAATGGAGAGCTGGTATCCTTTCACCCTTTAGTTTTGGTGCATCATTTTTATAGCCCTCCCAAAAAGATGGAATGTTGTTGACGAATAATGAAAATAACGTGGGTGCCAATACACATCCTTGGCGAACCCCCCTCTTTATGGGGATCGGTTCTGTTAGTTCGCTCCTCGGGCCCCACCTAACCTTTGCGTAGTTATTTTCATTCAATCTCATGATCTGTTCTAAAAGATTGAGTGGGAGCCCTTGACAACTCAATGATTCTTAGAGCAAATCTCGTGGAATAAGATCAAACGCAGCCTTTAGATCTACAAAGGCTACATATAAGTGCCCCTTTCTTATATTTACGTACTTCCAGCATAAGCAACAAAATCTAAAGGCGTGATCAATGGTGCTTATTTTGGGTCTAAACCCTGCCTGGTACTTTGTAAGGATTGTGCTTTCCTCAGTCCATATGTTCACACGATTTAAAATGTGCCTTGCATAAATCTTCTGTAAAAAATCAATTAAACTAATTGGGCGATAATTTGCTGGATCGCACCTATTACCCTTTTTAATAATTGTAACGATTTCCGCCCCCCTCCATGTCTCAGGAAAATCTGTGCCCGCTGCTATGGCGTTGCATAAGTAGTTAATATAGGGGCCACAGACCCTAATTTCATGCTTGTATAAGTCTCCCGGGATTTTTTCCAGTCTGGGCGTTTTCCCATTTTTAACTAAGTTAATAGCCAATATTTTTCATCTAAATCAAAATTTAGTTTATCTTTATTTGGGCTTGATAGTAACCCATCCTTTAGCGGGACCCTACCATTCTCTGGTGCATCATATAAGTTTGTAAAGTGCTCAAACCAAGTAGCTTCATCAAGGTACACATCCTTTGTTTCTTTGCCTGTATTATTTCCTTTAGCTACAAGTCTCCAAAAGCCCATTTGGTCCTTATTCTTAGCAGCAATAAGCAATTCTAACCAGTTTTCATTATCCCATGATGTTTTAGCCTTCTCTTGTGTTTTCCTATATTTGGATCTAGCATCTTTTATATTAAGCATATTATCATTTTTTGTGGATTGTAGTAATTCAGCCTTAGTTTGCGACAGTCCTTATTAAACCAGGGGTTCCCTTTCATCGGAATTTTTGTATCCCCACCAGTCTGTTTTGCCATTTTAGTTACCAACTGAACCAGTGCTGTGTGGAACCGCTTACGTAAATCTAAGAATACATTTTCCTCCAATGGTGTAGTCATATATCTATCAAAAGTATTGGCAAATGTATTATAAATACTTGCCAATACTTCGCCATGCTCCAACATTTATGCCCATTTTAGGGAGCAACGGTTATTGCTGACTACGAAGTCATCAGAGCTTACATGAGCTATCTCGTTGCTCTTAGTTGTACTAGGAAATAGTTGATTATGGAGCGACAACTGGAGCGGGCGATGATCACTCTCTATTCTAGTCATAATCTTTAGGTCTACTACAAATGTTCAAATATCGAGAGATACCATTATATAATCAATTTTACTCTGGGAATGACCTCTGCGGAATGTGTGGGCCTTTGGTATGTGTGATGGTAATCAACCACTACATGTTCTCAGCCCGTGCCCAGCTGCTAGCCTCATAATTTGAACCGCTAACACGGTGCACGGAACCGGTATAGTATTGTACAGTGTAGGGATGTTGATAGTGCTGTCTTCATCCTCAAAAATGTTTTCAAGCTAAACGATAGGTTCGTAATTACAATTTAAGTCACCACCAATTATAATACTTGTCTTTACGTCTAATGAATTTAGGATGGCCTCCATTTGTTCTATTGTCAAAGACTCTCCTGAAGCTGGGCCTGGTCTATTATAAACATCGTATAGGTGCAGCACCCTTCTATCCTTTGTCGTTATTTTTATTCTGAGTATATTACGTGAGCTTATATTCAATTGGGTGACTTTGATAACAAGGGTTACTTTCACCCATATTTCAAGGCCCCCAGAGGGCCTCCCTCTTGCTGATGGGACTGCATCCACATAAAATGTTTTGTACCCTACTCTATGTGGGACCTTTAGCACCCAGGTCTCCTGTAGGAGGCAAATCTTGCTTATTTCAATGTACTCGTTCCACTCAGGATCACTAATATTCCTTCCAAGTCCCGCTATGTTCCATGAAATCAAAGTTAATCCCACTGGGTTGTTAACCCTTGTGGATATCATAGGTTCATCTGTCGGCATAAGACTTGTATTAGTGGTCTCTTTGCAAATGGGAGCTCTCCTACCTCACTTGATGTTAGTGTTTGGGTCATTGATACATTCCCACCCGCAACCTGCTCTTTATCTTCTTCCAGTTCATCGTTGGGCACAGTAATTGAGGCATTGATTTTCTCCTCTAACTGCCTTTCTATAAATGTGACTGATATTTCCTCCGCCGGGACATCTATAGATTGTAGTCAATCAACAGCCTCCAAGGATGATAATTCTTGGTAGCTGTTGAGAGTGGAGGGGAAATAAAATATTATCGTGGTTGTTGTTGTTCCTCGTATGCTCTTAGCAAGTTACGAACCTTATGGGGACGTCTAAAATTTATGACAATGCAGTCACCATGTATGTCTTTTGGAGAGTCCCCCACCCACCCTACCCTAAGTACCATTAAGATGTCGTTCATTTTGTGAAGGTTAAACTTTTTAAATTTAGAAAGCCAATCTGTAGCCCTATTTCTGAGATTAGGCCATGTTTCATTTTGTTCCCTTCTCAAGGCTGGTACGCCAGCTGATATTAGGAGGTAGGGACACGCAGCAGGGGGTAAGTTTAAGTTATCAGAATTAGGAATTAGATCAGTCCCTTTTGGGCTATACACTGTAGTCCTAGAGTTGTTCTTCTTGGAGTGGACTATTCTATCCTCTGTCCGGGTGTCGTTAACTCTGTGTACCACCCTGTCCCCATTAGCCTCCCCTCTCCCACCCACAGTCCCGCCACTTTTTGCAGTTTCAATTCTCATTTGTCTTGGAATTTGTTCATCATGACTAACTTCCTTGCTTTCCGTGTGAATAGTCCTAAAATCGGATAATAATTTTGCCCCTTCTTCAACAGTTCTATTTCCGTCCCCAATTATGGTACTTAGATGGTCTATGGACAATTTTAGCTGGTCAATTTTACTATCCATAGCCCTCATTTTAGTGCCCATACGATCGTTAGTTTGAGTCTGCATGGAGTTTAAGGTGGTTTTAAGAAGTTCGACCACAGTTTGCTCTACTGCTTCAACCACTTCATTTTCTTGGCATGGACAAAATGAGTAGTCTATCTCGGTCTGTGTTCCTGCGGTCCTGCATTGGACCTTCTCATGTTCTAGCTCTTTTGTGTGTCCTTTGTATGTTCTCCCTGCTCCCCCATGTTTCCCTTTCTTTTCACCTACTCTTCTCCCCCTTTGTGCATTCTTAGATTTTTCCTTTATTGCTCCCGCCTGTTTTAGGGCTCAAAGCCTTCTCGATTTCCGGGGGTCATGGTTTCATCCACCTTTGGGGACCCCTGAGAACTCAGTATTGAATTTGGGACAGGGTTATTGGGACCAGGAGGGGGGGGTTACAATGCAACTACTCGCATTTAGTTGTCTTGTATTCGGTGGCATTTGTGGACTAGGTTGCCTATATGTTGGTAACTTTGATGGATCTAGTGACAGCCTTCTTTCAGCTAATTCAACTTCATGAGTTAAGAGCGATTTTGCTCTTATTATAAAGGCATCAAGTGTGCTGACGGCACCCTTCCATTTACTCATGATTGGGTTTACTCTTATTGTACTAAATAGATTTACTCGACCACCCCCACAATAGCGATAGTAAGGGTTGACTAATATAAACCAAATGCAGTATGGCAGACAAAACTTAAACTTTGTCCCTCAGCTCCACTACCATTAACATAGCCCCCCGAAGACTGTTTAATATGAGTTAAAGTGCAATACACTACAATCCAGAGTCCACAGTCCTTTTATCTCTCTAGTCCAATTCGCGGCAAGTTTTTAACAAGGGCCAACAAAGTCACAAGGGAGATCAATTAATGGCAGGCAATGTAATAGTCTAGTTTAAAATATTATTTGGCGTAGATCTTACCCACTTGTGATTCAACATAGTCAATGCAGTAGCCAAGAGGGGTGGCCCTACCCTGCCTCTTCTGGCCACTGACGGCCACGGACGGGCCTGCCCTTGGCCCGGGTTTCGCCTGGGCAGCACTCGGGCACACCCGCGCGTGTCCCGCGCTGCGGGAGGGCCGGGACGATTAAGAGGGCCTCTGGCGCCCTCCGGCAGCGTCACAAGCCCTGCGCCTCGCAGGGCCTGCTAGGCAATGTAGGCGAAGCCGTTTTCTTCACCGCTGATTCAGCTACGTTGGAGGAGCACTTGCTGGCCCTCAATGGAAGGAAAGAAAGCAGGCCGAGGTGAGTGGAAAACAAACGCTGGCCACTCCCCTCACGGCAGATTCTGGCTCTGTTGTGGCGCGCCCCACGCTGCGGGAGGGCCAGGCCGATTAAGAGGGCCTCCGGCGCCCTCTGGCAGCGTCACGAGCCTTGCGCCTTGCAGGGCCTCCTAGGCAATGTAGGCGAAGCCGTTTCCCTCACGGCTGATTCGGCGACGTTGGAGGAGCACTTGCTGGCCCTCAAGGGAATGAAAGAAAGCAGGCCCGAGTGAGTGGAAAGCAAACGCTGGCCGTTCCCCTCACTGCAGATTCTGGCTCTGTTGTGGCGCGTCACGTGCTGCGGAAGGGCCAGGCCAATTAATAGGGCCTCAGGCGCCCTCCGGCTGCTTCACGAGCCCTGCGCCTCGCAGGGCCTCCTAGGCAGGCCGAGGTGAGTGGAAGCAAACGCTGGCAGTTCCTCTCACGGCAGATTCTGGCTCTATTGTGGCGTGTCAAATGTATTCTAGCTTCAAAAGGTAGCCAATTAAGGGATTTTAGGTCAGGAGATATGTGGCAGCTTCTTTTGGAGCCTTTGGTAAGTCTTGCTGCAGCGTTGATTGCAGCTCTGGGCAGGCCGTGTAGAGAGATACTCCTGTAGTCAATTATTGGGATGACTAGAGCTTGTACTGCCAGTTTGAAGTCCTTTTCCGGCAGGAAAGGTTTCAGTTTTCTCAGAGTATGTAACTGAAAATATGCTCCTTTTGTTGCGTTGCTGCTGTGTTTTTGCATATTGAGGTTTCTGCCCAGTGTAATTCCCAGCGATTTCGCTGAGTCAACGATGAGAGGTTGGCAGTTGAGTGCAGTAAGGTGTCTGATCAGTTCTTGCATTCTGGGTACTTGAGCGGGAGGAGTGATTAGGAGGAATTCAGTTTTGATGGCATTCAGTTTTAGATGGTTTTCGGCCAGCCAGGTCTGAGTTTTTCCGAGAGTTGTGTTGAGCGCTTTGATGTCTTCTAGGGTATGGGTCTTAAGGTATAGTTGTGTGTCATCAGCGTACATGTAATATTGCACGTTAGACGAGTTGAGAATTTCAGTGAGTGGTTCGATGAATAAATTGAACAGTTTTGGAGATAGTGAAGATCCTTGAGGGACTCCTAACGCTACGGGGACGGGTTTAGACAATGAGTGGTTGACCTTAAATTGTTGCGATCTGTTTTGGAGGAACAAAATGAACCAATTTAGGACTGATCCAGCTAGACCTTCTGAAACACAGAATGGGACTATCAGGTTTTCGTTTTTGACGGTATCAAAGGCTGAGGAAAGGTCTAGCAAGACGAGTAAGCAGGCTCCGTTCTGATCTAGGATTTGTAGAGCATCATCAATTATATGAGTCATGGCTGATTTACTATTGGCTTTGACATGCCCTCACGTCATCTTGAATTCTGACTCTGTCTTGCTAGAGCTTTCTGCGCGTACAGGCAGGCCCCCAGATTGCTCATGTTGCTTATTCATGTTCAAGGTTGGTTTTTTTTCTGCTGGATGGAGGTTTTCGTAAGCTTCTCTGGGATAATATGTGGGAAGTGTGCTTGGTGCCTTTCAGAGCAGAGATTGCTGTTGCCAGTGAAATGTGTGGAATGAACAGCTCTGTCTCTGAGAGTCAGGAACCAATCTGGGAAAATGAATTTTGGAACGTGTTCTTGTCTCTGCTGGACACGCAGAGGCAGCTGGACCCCAACAATCCCCAGAAACCATCCGACGAACACTGAACCAGAGACACCAGTGCTCATCCGATAATCTCAAGGGAAGGGGGGTTTGGGAATAAACAATAAGCTAAAATAATCAGTTTAAACAAAAAGCTAAAAGAAAGAAACAACTGGTGCGCGTATATATGTGAATGTTGTTCACTTGACATCAGGAAAGCATTTCTGTTAGACAGCATTGCATAAATAAAACCCCAAGCCTTATTCTGAAAAGAGAGTTGTTGATGTGCTTCATTTTATAAAGTGAAATCCCTCTCCAGGGGGTATGGCGTTGTGTCTATTGCTTCGTCGTGTTTGAGCCACGGTATTCTGTATTATCTGACTGAGGGTGATGCAAGACAGGCTGGCATGAATGTTCCACACGCTCATGTTTAAAAGCCCTGACTAAAATATATTACTGAAGCATAATGTGGTAGTGCAATATAATTTACAGATAACACATTTTCTATTGAAATGGTGATAAACTTTCCCACTGACATGCAATTTTACTGATAAAACTTTGTAGTGCCCAAAAAATAATGTGTGGAAATCAGGTTCAGCAAATACTGCTTTTTGATAAACAATTTTACTGAGGTTTTAAGAACATACATCACAATCAACATATAGGAAAATACCAACCACCCACATCCACACAACATCATACCACCATCCGCGACATATAGATCAGCGTTGATGGAAATAACCGCAGACGCTGTATGTTATATTCTCACATGCCACTGCATGAGACCTCTTGTGCAGTCGTCATCTCATCTCATTACTATGCATGTTATGTTCTGCATTCTAATTCTATTTGGAACTGAGTTGCTGGTCAGCTGAAGAGTCAGTAGCAATGGACCTTCCCTATGACCAGTCTGTTACATGTTGCTGTGCTGCATATTAAAATACTACTTGGAAGAATATTTGGATCTACTCATCTGTAATACCATAGTAGTTCATGCATTTGCTCCATATCCAGAAATGCTTCTTTGGACAGCTCCTGGCCGTGTGTATTTGGGCTTCTTCAGCTGCACCAGTCCATTCCACTGCACCATTCAAGAAGGGTAGGTGGTGCTTCTGATCTCCAGGTACTCGCACTGTCCTGTTTGGTCACTACAGTTGCCAGGACTATCAAGGCTCTATCCTCCAGACTTTCTCCCACCACACCCAACAGGCCCAAGAGTGCCTGTGTGGGTGTAAGAGTGATAGGGTTCCCAGTACTTGAGTGAGGGTGGCCATGATTCTTTGCCAGTAGGAAGCAATGGGGGTGGGGGGCATAGCGAAACCACATGGCAGAAGTCTGCCTGATACAGAAGCACTGGGAACATTCTGGAGTCAGGGATTTTCCAGCACACCAGAGCTGGATGAAGTAGGTGGTGAGGTGAAGGTTGAGCTGTATGTACTGCAGTCTCAAGGATATCAGGGCTTGAAAAATCCGAAAAATGGTACTAGTCCTCCAGGTCTAGTACCTTGGAAAATCCCCTCGCCCTAACTGCAACCTACTTGACCTCCGTCTCTGAAAACGGAGCAAAAGTGACAAGATAACAAGATTTAAAGGCATCTTTATTGCTCATTCCCTTTGTGAGCAATAGAAATGCCTTTAAATAATGTTATCTTGTCACTTTTGCTCCGTTTTCAAAGACAGAAGACCAAAGTTAGTTTGTCTTCCTACTCGCCAGAAAGGGCGAGTAGGACCTGAAAATAGCTTGTCCTAATCAACTCTTTCTCGCAAATGTGAGCGGGCGAGTGGATTTGTTGAGCCCTGGATATGGCTATTTCTCAGCAGGCTAGTCACAACAAAGCCCAGTCAGTATCGGTCAATGTTCCCACCTATTCCTCCTATCTTTGCTTAAGAGGTTGGAAACCTTCGGGGGCATTTATCATCAGCGTGCGGTCAATTATCAAGATTGGCTGTATCTCCCACAAAGCCTTACACACTTCAACCCCTCACTATTTGGCAAATAAACTCAAAATATCTGGTGGGTCCAGACCTTCATGCAATGCTGAAAACTTACGGCTAGAACCTCCTACTTTCAAAAAGGAAAGATTTATGGCTCAATCATTGTCAGGTAACTTGGTTAGAATTTGGAACTCGCTACTTCTAACCCTTCGAACCACCTCTTCTTTCCGGACTTTCAAAACAGACCTTAAAGCTATTCTCTTCCAAAGGCACTTCCAGGAATAATTCTACCCAGTTCAGAACCTCATGAACGCTTGGCAGCCACTCGAGCTCAACTTTGTAAATATGTATTCTGTACCTTTTATTACCCAAATTTGCAACCTTTCATTTTTTATCATGATTGTATATGTGTAAATTCCAACACGAGTACCTTATGTACCTTACCTGGTTCTATTTTAAAGCGCTTTGACACCTTTGGGTAAAGTTTGCGCTATATAAAATCGCATTAAATAAACTTACTTCCTATGCACCACCCCTTTCTTCAATCCCAATCCCTCCTTTATGTGTTGCCACAAAAAAATAGTAGGACTCGTCTGTGCTTGCTGCTCGACTTGCTTGTGCCATTCCCCATCAACCCAGCTAGCCAGGCAGGGCTCGAGTGGAGGGTACGCGCAGGTGGACTGCGTCCCCCCACTCTTTTCACAGGGAGGACGCCGACCCCCTGCCAAGAAGATAGGCCCCACAGAAATAAGCTGAACGTGTCCCTGTATAATTTTCAGACAGCGAGACACGTTTAGCACAATACGTCATGAGGTAATTTGCATATTGTCATTCCCCCCACTTCTTTTTATAGGACTTGTACCCTGTAGCCAGGATTCGTATCTGTCACGTTCTATCACACACGGTAGAGGTGAATTCCAGCCGTGCCAAGTTCCCCAGATCCATGAGTGATGTGGTGTACCAGTGTTAGACCTGGCACCTTGGCGTGAGTTTCCCTTCCACTTTTTGCTGATGTGCCTCCGATGTTTTGCTGGTTTTCCTATACTCAGGGCACTGCGCCACGGCCGACCCGTGCCGCAGTGCAAGTGCTCCCTACTGTAAATTGTACATGCGATTGGTATCCATGATTGGTTCATTGGATTTACTGTTAGTCCCTAGTAAAGTGCACTAGGAGTGCCGGGGCTTGTAGATGCCAATACTGCTGGTGGGCCTGCAGCGCTGGTTGCGCCACCCACCGAAGCAGCCGTAAAGATGTGTCTGGGAACTGCGACCGCAGAACCCGCGTGCGGTCTCGTACTGTCACGCTAGCTGGGCAAGTGCACCCACTTGCCAGCCCCCGAACCTTCCCTTGACTACATATTAGTCACCCCTATGGTAGGCCTGCGGGCAGGGTGCGTTGTAGGTGTAAGGTAGGACAAGCCCTGATGTGTGTGGCATGTCCTAGTAGTGACTTACAACCAAAACCGTATTTCACTATTGAAGGCTACCTGCTCCATTAGGCCAGACTGAGCTGCTGGAATTATTACACCCTATAATCCCAGCAGGCTCAAGGAGCATGGTAGCGAGTCGTGTTTAGTATGCCTGAACTCAGGATGATAAAATATTTCTTGTAGTCAAGTTTATTTTAGTATCCTGGGTTTGCAAATGCTACTTTTAGAAAGTTAGCATTTGCTTGCCTAACCATTTCAGTCCGCCTCTGCTGGTATGTGTATCTGACTGTCTGGGATGTGTGAGTGACAGGGCTGGGGAGATGACAGGTGGTGAATGCGCAGATTACACCTTAGTGGGAGGTAGGAGTGGCTCTTGACTCTGGATCTTGCTGTGCTCTGCCACCACAATGCTGGCTCCACCCTCCTGGGGAGCGACTGATGACTCAGCCGACACCTGGCCCAGGAAGGGCGAAGCCCCCATCAACAAGGTACTCTGGCTACCCCTGTCCGCACAATGCTGGCTCCACCTCCTGTGGGGCGTCTGATGCGCCTGCCCCTCACACTGAAAGCAGAAGCCGGATTACACCCGCCGGAGTACTCAAGGACTGAAAGTGGCTATGCAAAGGCCCCCCTGGCCTGTGAGAACAAAAGAAATGCCTTATAAAAGAAGGAGCCCTGCTCCTTGGAAGTTAGATCCGGTTTGGGCTACAGAAGGAACTCTGCCCGACGAGAAGGACCGTGAAGGACAAGGAAGGGTGCTGTCTCTTGCCTGTGTCTGGTGCCTTGCTGCCGAAGGAGAGGAAAAAGGAAAGACTACGAGAAGACTTTTGCTTTACAAGACTTTGTGCCAAACTCTGCTGAGAGATCTCCAAGGGCTTGCTGTGAACTTGCCCCCTGACCAGCGCCCCAGGACCAGTGGGCGCTACACCCTGAAGAAAGCGACTGTGTGTGCTGCTTATCGCTGCAGTACCGACGGAGGAATCTCCTCCAAGGCAACGACATCCACCTGACCACCGTGACCGGGGCCCAAAGCAACAGCGAAAGCAAAGTGAGGTCCAGCCAGAAGGCCCTAAAGAACGCTTATTGCTAGAAAGAACTGTGGCAACCTGAACTAAGTAATTTGGAACCGCTATTTGAAAGTTCGTTAACTGTATTCACAAGCCTGCTTAAAATCTATATAAAGATATATATTTTTACAGAATACAGTTTGGTCTCATTGTCTGGTGGGTTGGTTGTGAGGGTGTAGTATTGCAAGTGTTTAACCCTATGTGCCCCAAAGATTAGCCTACGACTGCTTAAGCCACACTACCTAGAGGGTAAGCAGAGGTTGTCTGGAAGGTAACCCTCAGCCCTGACGAGGAAGAGAGAGTCCCTGCTTGTCGCTAGTGTTGCACTGCGCCAACTAGAGCCTCCCCCTTCCTACATTGGACGCAGCAGTGAGGATTTTCGAATCTACATTTGCAATATTTATACCTGAGCTTCTGACCATTGCACAGTGATTACAGTCCAGTTACTTAGCCGCAGACTTTGCTTTTTGCCAAAAGAAGATTCCGAGTGCGAGAACCATGCCGGGCACGAAGAGCCTGGATGGAGCGGAGTCCACGACCTCCGAGGTGTTGGAGGTGGAGTGGGACGCCGCGAAGCTGGATAAATACACCAAGGATGAGCTTAAGTTTTTTTGCAGGAAACTCAAGGTTCCGCACGCTGGTTGCAAGAACAAGCCAGAGCTCTACAAGGCCATGAAAGCCTGGATAGAGTCCAGAAAGGCCCCGGAGGATCAAGACGCCCTCGCGGAGCAAGATGCAACGGAGGAGCAGAATGAACTTGGGGATCTGGTGGATCTCGAAAGGCAAGACAGCGTGCACAACTTTGGTAAAGGCCTGTCGCCAGAGGAGCTGGCGGACAGGAAGGAAACGAGGAATCACGAAATGAAGCTGGCAGAATTAAAAATCCAACTGGAGCTTGAAACCAAAAGAATGGCGCTGGAAGAGCGAAAGCACCAAATGGATTACGAAGTGAAAATGAGGGAGATGAGTCTGAAGGAGAGAGGCTTGGATCATCCTCCCTCTGGTGGCAGCACATCGCCAGTGCAGGTAGAGTCAAGAGTGCACATCCCGAAGGACGTAGTTAAGGAGTTCTTTAAGGGGGATGACATAGGACAGTGGTTTAGGGCATACGAGGTAGCCATGTCCTCCCACCGGGTCCCTGACAAGGATTGGGGAGCGGGGTTGTGGGGAAGGTTCCTTAGCGAAGGGCGAGATACCTTGCTAGATTTGCCCGTTGAGAATCAGAGATCCTATTCCCACATGAAGCTTTAATGAACAGGTACGGGCTTACCCCTGAAATGTATAGACAGAAGTTTAGGGGATGTACTAAGCGGCCTGGGAATACGTATGTGGAGTATGTGACTTATTTTTGCAGAGCACTGGATGGTTGGGTGAAGGGTAGCAAGGTGAATGATTTTCAAGGTCTTTTTGATTTGATTGCATGGGAGCACTTGTCTGATCACTGTTTTCCTGAGTTACGCCAACACCTGATCGATAGCAAGCTGTCCAACCCGAGGAAGCTTGCTGAGGAGGCGGACCGCTGGCTCAGCACCAGGGTCCACAAGGGTCCCGTGGGAGACTCCGCCAAGAGTGGGCAGGGTCCCCAGCAGAAGAGTGGGGGGGACAAGGGGGGAAAACAGAAAGGGTTCCAAAAAGGCCCCCAAAGTAGTTCCCAGGGGAACCAGCAGCAAGGTTCTCAGCCTCCCCCACCCCCGAAGCAGAATGGGGCCCGACAGGTAAACCTGTGCCAAAGGGGCCCTTCAATTGTTACAAATGTGGCGAGCCTGGGCACATATCCAGTGACCCAAAGTGTCGCCTGTTTGGAAAACCCGCACCCACTGGTGCTCCGCCCCGTCAAGTGACTAGTGTTCACTTGGGAGAAGAAGTGATCGTCCCGGGGGGTGGAGATCCCGTTCACATGACCCTAGTCTCACTAGGAGACAGTGAGATGATCCCTACGAACTACCTGCCCTCTAACACTAAGAAATATGGGCAGGTGGTGATCATCAATGGCAAGGAAGCTGAGGCTCTTAGAGACACAGGAGCCAGTGTGACCGCAGTGAGGCAGCACCTGGTGTCTCAAGAGCAGGTTGTACCCCATGCCTACTGTAGGGTTATCAACGCTGATAATTCTGAGAGTCAGTGTCCGATGGCTCAAGTTCCCTTCGAGTGGGGGGGGGGTCTCTAGTACTCTGCAGGTCTGTGTGAGGAAAACCATGCCTGTTGACTGTTTGCTAGGGAATGACTTGGAGCACTCCTGTAGGAAGGTACATCCTGACTATGGTTGCCCCCAACTTTTTGCCCTGTGTTTTAGCTGGTTTTTGACATAGTCGACCTGGGGCCCTGCCAATCAGGACCCCAGGCCTACTGCTCTCTCTTTAAAATGGATTCCATGTACCCTAGGTACATTTCCAATTGGTACTGGGCCACCTTATCAGACCCTGTAACTCAGGGCATAGGTGTACCCAGGGCTGCCAGGGGCTGCAGCATGTATTATGCCACCCCTGGCTGGCCTCCTAAATTTGACACAACTGGCTGCATGACAGCTGGGGCAAAGTCGTGTAATCACCCTTTGCTGTAGGTGTAGTATACCTATACCTAACCCCAAAATGGACACACAGATTCCTATCAGTCACTCCTATGGCAGGCCTTGACAATCCTGAAGGCAGAGTGCTTGGAATCGTGTGAGATGGTGCTCTGGCATGAGCTGAGCCTGTCTGCAGCTTGCGGAACCAAGTCCTAATAGCTGTTCCATGATATCGCATACCATATACTCTTAAGTGCATTATAATCCTCGCGGTTAAATGCTAACTTTGGTATTGCTTTATCAAAACATGTCGAGTAAGGTGTCATACGAATTGGAATACTAACCCCTCGCCAATTCTGGCGACGGGGTTAGCATTCCACCCTTCTAGAGGGACACGACATGTATGTAACTGTGAACCCCGGTTAAAGTTAACTGAAGCCTCAGCTCCACAAAATGGATGCTGCCACCACAGACACGAGTCTGACCCCCTGCAGCTGGGAGTCCTTCCAGCGAGGGGAGCCTGGACAAAGGGTTTCCTGTCAGGGGCGGTGCTAGCACCGTCCCAGACATGGTTTTGTGTATCCTGGGTAGGCAGGGCTTTACAGGAAGGTGACTGCTGAGTGGCACCCCGGTGCTCACTACGCATAGGCCGGTCTGAACCAGTTCCAGGGGCACACCAGCCCCTGGCCTGGGGAAGTCCGGCATGGCTGAGGGGTGTAACCACCCCCCACCTAGTCCCACCCATAGGCAGGACCTAGTCACCGGGTCAGCCCCCTTTTTTAGTATAAAGATGGGAGCGGGCCCCCTGTTCAAATTAGATCATCTTTGGAATCAAGATACGACTTTCTGCGAAAGGACTTCACGATTTCTTCATCAAGATTCTCCCTTGTGGCTAAGGAGTAGTCACCCTGCATCCGCAGGCACCATCTTAAAGAACACTGCGGTCTGCTGCAAGTCCTTCTTCACGAATCCGACGACCCAGCTCGACGAGAACCGGCTTCCCTGGCACCTCTGACCTCTACTCACCTCTACAGCCAAGCTGAGAACCGTGAGTGCGACGAGACCTCGAGGGACCGACGATCGCCAAGACTGCACGACATCTTTACTGCAAGCCCACCGTGTCCTCCACGGGTGAGTGCTTTGGGGTCCGAGAAGCCCCGACCCTGCGCAGCTTCAGCACCCAAGATCAGCCTCCCTGCATCTCCACGATCTGCGTGGGGCCCTTCTGCTGTTTGCTGTGCACCGCGTTGTTTGGCTACTAGCCGGCTGGCTTGTGGCCTTCTGAACGACGCCCGACGACATCACTGCTGCTGGTCTGGTTGCTCCAGACTGGCCCTTGCTTCCTTCTTGAAGAGAGGCACCCCGGACCCTCCTGGTCCACTCCAGACGCCATTTTAGGTCCACCGCGTGGGCTTGAATTTGCCAAGGCTTTGTTGCCCAATCCTGGGTCCAGCGACGCCGACAGCTTCTATCTTCGTGGGACAGCTCGATCCTCCTTCCTGGTCGCCGACAACGCCCCCTGGTCCGTAAGATCTCCGAGCCCAGCGTCACCCACACGCCTTGTCGAGGTGGCTACCATCCGGTGCCCTCCTGGTGTCCACTGACTACTGGCTAGTAGTCTCGAACTTGGTCCCCTCTGCTTTCAGGTGTCATCTTCCATCGATCCAGGCTTGGATCCACCGAACTTTCTTCACTGGTCGCCTGCCAGCAACTTCTTTCTTCCAGGCTCCTGGTCCGTCAACGAGGATTCCCGACGTCTTTTGAGTCCTATGCAGCTGCAGCCCCTGGGCTAGGTAACTTCGGCATTTCGGTGCCCCAGCATAGCCTCACTATCCAAGGGTCAGAATCTACTTTCGTTTTCTCCCTACCAGGTCGGGTTCGCCCGAGAACACTAACTTTGCAATTTCTAGCTACCATAGACTTTGTCCCGCATCTCGCGTGAGAGTGCACACACTGCACCCGAGTCCCCTGAGTCTCCTAGAAGTAATCTAACGATTCTATAGTCAAGTCCTAGCGATTCCAAAGCCTATTAGTACTGTACTTACCTGCTAGTAATTTCGCATTCCACTTTTCAAGTATATGGTTTTCCGTGCCCCTCGGGCATTTGTATATACTGTGCTAACTTAAGTATTTTTGTAAGAGATTTGGTTTGTGCTTAGTACCCTGTCCTCATAAAGAGTACAGGGCTGTTGTGATCTTTAATAAATAACTGTTTATTTTCATAACACTTGTGTGGTGTCCTTTCACTTGGTGTTCAAGGGGTATACGTGGTATAACAGCTGGCTTAACACGCCCTCCCGAGTCTTTAGCCTTAGACTGCTCGTATCCACGCTACTAGGATAGCTGGTCTATAAGGTTGACTTACAACCAATCATCAATAAGGGTTGCTGGACTGATACATAGTGTTCACTAGAATAGTGAGCACTGCATATCAGGCCACCTTCTCACATTGGTGAGCAGCGGTTGGGATTTGAGCTTGCTGTTATTTTACCACACGTATCCTAAGAATATCTTGTTGAAAGATCACATAAGTACTGTTAGTACATATAACTAAGCTTAGAATACTCTGAGTTCTACTGAACCGGCTGTTGCAGCTCCTCAAGGCCTAGCACACCTTGGCTGCAACTCTTAGCAAGGGATCAGTAGGTAAACACATAGTGTAGGTAGGTGCATCACTTACACCACACTAGAAACAGTATGTCGGACAAAGGAGGAAACTCTGAGTATCCCCTTGTGTCAGTGGACCCTCCACAGGTCCCTTCTAAATATACTGCTCTTAGCTTCCATGAGATGAGACAAGTGTGTACTCTCAGGAAACTAAAACAGGGGTCTAACCCCACCACTTCCTTTCTGATTGGTCTCCTAGAGGCTTATGATGCCAGTAGGGCTGGTAACCCAGACCCTTCTAATCCAGAAGGAAGTTTGCCCTCCTTACAGGGACCCTTTGATAGCCAGGAACATCCCCTCCAGGAAGCAGATGATGCTGAGGATGAGGATGATGACCAGTTGTCAGGGGATGAGGCAGATAAGGGACAGGTAGAAGTCAATAGACTAACCAGGTCCAACTTAAGCAGACATGAGCTTGGTACTAGGGCACCCCTGGGCCCACTCTCAGGTCAGCTTAACATTGGGAATGGACGAGTTAGGTCTCTATCAAGAGGCTCTAACAGATCCTTTCGAACCAATGGCTCTCTCAACTCTTCTCACAGAGGGATGTCTTCCCCTAAGAGGAGAGTGTATGAAGCTGAAGAAAGGGCAATCAAACTGAGGATTGAAAGGGAAGAACTTGCCCTGGCCAAAGAGAGACTTGCCCTTGCTAGAGAGCAAGAATTATGTGGGCTACAGCCCACTGGTGGCAGCAATAAACCTAGCAATAGGGAAAGGAGTTTTGATACAAAGCACCTGAATAAGATAGTGCCCCCCTTTAAAGAAGGGGATGACATCCACAAATGGATTACTGCTTTGGAGAGAGCCTGCACTGTGCAGGGTGTTCCCCAAAGTCAGTGGGCAGCTATCTTGTGGCACTCCTTTGATGGTAAAGGTAGAGATAAGCTCCTCACCACAAGGGTGGAGGATGCTAACAATTACAAAATCTTGAAGAATACACTGGTTGATGGGTTTGGTTTAACCACTGAACAATACAGGATGCTGTTCAGAGACACCCAGAAAACTCAGTCTCAAGATTGGACTGACTTTGTTGATTGTGCCACTAAGGCTTTTGAAGGCTGGCTACTGGGTAGTAAGGTTACTGATTTTAAAGGATTGTATAATCTAATTATGAGGGAGCAAATCTTAAATAATTGTCAGAACCAGTTATTACATCAGCACCTGGTAGACTCTGATCTGACCTCTCCACAGGAATTGGGTAAGAGGGCAGACAAATGGGTCAGAACCAGGGTTAGGCCTAAAAACCAGGGTGGTGACCATAAAAAGGAATCAACCAAGCCTCAAGAGAAGGGTGGGGATAAATCCACAGAGAAGACTTCCCAAGGGCCCCAAAACTCCAACAAGGGTGGTGGGTCCCAGAACACTCCTTCAGAACAGAAGAAACCTTATTGCCATACCTGTAAACAGGTGGGTCATTACAAAAGTGATGCCAGTTGCCCTAAAAATGGTAATAAGGGAAATATACCCCCAGGTAATACTCCTAAACCTCCTGTTACCACTAGTGGTAATCCCCCAGGTGGTGGGAGTGCCCCCAAGAATGTGGTGGGCATTACTTTGGGCAATCAGGAGGACTATGGCCTAGCCAGGTTCCCTGACCACACTCTTGTCTGTGAGACTGGCATGGGGTTTGCCAACTTCACTACTGGACCTCACATTTTGGGAAAGTATAGACAAGAAGTTTTAGTGAATGGTCAGAAAGTTGAGGCATTCAGAGACACAGGGGCCAGCCTCACCATGGTGAGTGACCATCTGGTCCCCTCTGCTCAACTGACCCCTGGTTTTACTTATCAGGTGACAGACATTCATGGAGTGAAGAGAAGGCATCCCATGGCAGTAGTCAAGCTCAGCTGGGGTAATGTCACAGGGCCCATGAGAGTGGCAGTGACAGATAACCTACCTGTAGATTGCTTACTGGGGAATGACCTGGAACTCTCAGCATGGGCTGAGGTGGAACAAGAAACTCACTCCAGAATGATAGGCCTATCCAGACAGGTTAGTGGGGCAGCAATAGCTACAGCCCCAGTCCCAGCACCATTCCTCCCTGAAAAGGTTGGAAGGGCAGTGTTAGCCACTGCCCAGGCTCAGACAGACTTTCCAGAGCAGGATAGGAGGGCTGTGACAGTCACAGCCCAAACACAGACTGAGTGCCCTACTGAAAAGGTTGGCAAGGTTGAAATGGTCTCAGCCTCTACTCAGACAGATAGTGAGGTTGTGAAGCCTGAAACAATGGATCACTCCACTCAAACAGAGAGCATTGAGGAGGAAGAAGAGTCTTCCCCCTCCCAGACACTAGGTGAGAGCCAGCCTCCTCAGGGAACTGACTCTACCCCTGTTGAAGGAACTGCCCCAGAGGTAGTCAGGCCTAGCCTGGCAGAGCCCCTGATGGCAGTGGACCCTTCCCAGGTGGGACCCAGTCTGGAGCAGGTAACCTGCACCTCTCTACCCTGCCTCAGTAAGCCCAGGGCTGAAGAGACCAGGGAGGCCAGTGGTGGACCCCAAAGGGCCCCTTGTCCAAAAGAACCCCTTAATCAGCAGATTAGGAACACTGAAGCTGGTAAACCTAGCCAAGTGAAAATAGAACAGACTCCTGAGGGATCCCCCTTAAAAGTAGTTAGGGAACTCCCACAGCTTGACACTGTTGGGCACAGCCAAACATGGGGCCTAAAAACCCCAGACCTGACCTGTCCCTCCAGTAAGCCAAACAGAGGGACTCAGCCTCCAGCTTTAGGTAGCCAGAGGCTGACCCTGAGAGCTCAGTGCATCTCAGCTAAAGAAAGAAAGGCACACATGATGAATGGTGATTGGAGGAAGTTGAGCCCAAAGGTAGAGGAGCCTCACTTCAGTACTCCATCCCAACATCAGCCTTCTTCTTTCCCAAGACACACCAGAGACAGAGATTCCCTATGGTGGAGACCCTCAGATACCCTTAGGGTGAGGGGTTGCCTAGTGGACCATGACACAGGGGGAAACCAAGCCAGAGCTGGTCCTTCCTTATATGGCCACTTAGGTAATGGAGGCTTACCTGGACAAGGATAGCCTTATCTCCTTTCGTTTGGGGGGGGGTTGTGTAGGAAGGTACATCCTGACTATGGTTGCCCCCAACTTTTTGCCCTGTGTTTTAGATGGTTTTTGACATAGTCGACCTGGGGCCCTGCCAATCAGGACCCCAGGCCTACTGCTCTCTCTTTAAAATGGATTCCATGTACCCTAGGTACATTTCCAATTGGTACTGGGCCACCTTATCAGACCCTGTAACTCAGGGCATAGGTGTACCCAGGGCTGCCAGGGGCTGCAGCATGTATTATGCCACCCCTGGCTGGCCTCCTAAATTTGACACAACTGGCTGCATGACAGCTGGGGCAAAGTCGTGTAATCACCCTTTGCTGTAGGTGTAGTATACCTATACCTAACCCCAAAATGGACACACAGATTCCTATCAGTCACTCCTATGGCAGGCCTTGACAATCCTGAAGGCAGAGTGCTTGGAATCGTGTGAGATGGTGCTCTGGCATGAGCTGAGCCTGTCTGCAGCTTGCGGAACCAAGTCCTAATAGCTGTTCCATGATATCGCATACCATATACTCTTAAGTGCATTATAATCCTCGCGGTTAAATGCTAACTTTGGTATTGCTTTATCAAAACATGTCGAGTAAGGTGTCATACGAATTGGAATACTAACCCCTCGCCAATTCTGGCGACGGGGTTAGCATTCCACCCTTCTAGAGGGACACGACATGTATGTAACTGTGAACCCCGGTTAAAGTTAACTGAAGCCTCAGCTCCACAAAATGGATGCTGCCACCACAGACACGAGTCTGACCCCCTGCAGCTGGGAGTCCTTCCAGCGAGGGGAGCCTGGACAAAGGGTTTCCTGTCAGGGGCGGTGCTAGCACCGTCCCAGACATGGTTTTGTGTATCCTGGGTAGGCAGGGCTTTACAGGAAGGTGACTGCTGAGTGGCACCCCGGTGCTCACTACGCATAGGCCGGTCTGAACCAGTTCCAGGGGCACACCAGCCCCTGGCCTGGGGAAGTTCGGCATGGCTGAGGGGTGTAACCACCCCCCACCTAGTCCCACCCATAGGCAGGACCTAGTCACCGGGTCAGCCCCCTTTTTTAGTATAAAGATGGGAGCGGGCCCCCTGTTCAAATTAGATCATCTTTGGAATCAAGATACGACTTTCTGCGAAAGGACTTCACGATTTCTTCATCAAGATTCTCCCTTGTGGCTAAGGAGTAGTCACCCTGCATCCGCAGGCACCATCTTAAAGAACACTGCGGTCTGCTGCAAGTCCTTCATCACGAATCCGACGACCCAGCTCGACGAGACCCGGCTTCCCTGGCACCTCTGACCTCTACTCACCTCTACAGCCAAGCTGAGAACCGTGAGTGCGACGAGACCTCGAGGGACCGACGATCGCCAAGACTGCACGACATCTTTACTGCAAGCCCACCGTGTCCTCCACGGGTGAGTGCTTTGGGGTCCGAGAAGCCCCGACCCTGCGCAGCTTCAGCACCCAAGATCAGCCTCCCTGCATCTCCACGATCTGCGTGGGGCCCTTCTGCTGTTTGCTGTGCACCGCGTTGTTTGGCTACTAGCCGGCTGGCTTGTGGCCTTCTGAACGACGCCCGACGACATCACTGCTGCTGGTCTGGTTGCTCCAGACTGGCCCTTGCTTCCTTCTTGAAGAGAGGCACCCCGGACCCTCCTGGTCCACTCCAGACGCCATTTTAGGTCCACCGCGTGGGCTTGAATTTGCCAAGGCTTTGTTGCCCAATCCTGGGTCCAGCGACGCCGACAGCTTCTATCTTCGTGGGACAGCTCGATCCTCCTTCCTGGTCGCCGACAACGCCTCCTGGTCCGTAAGATCTCCGAGCCCAGCGTCACCCACACGCCTTGTCGAGGTGGCTACCATCCGGTGCCCTCCTGGTGCCCACTGACTACTGGCTAGTAGTCTCGAACTTGGTCCCCTCTGCTTTCAGGTGTCATCTTCCATCGATCCAGGCTTGGATCCACCGAACTTTCTTCACTGGTCGCCTGCCAGCAACTTCTTTCTTCCAGGCTCCTGGTCCGTCAACGAGGATTCCCGACGTCTTTTGAGTCCTATGCAGCTGCAGCCCCTGGGCTAGGTAACTTCGGCATTTCGGTGCCCCAGCATAGCCTCACTATCCAAGGGTCAGAATCTACTTTCGTTTTCTCCCTACCAGGTCGGGTTCGCCCGAGAACACTAACTTTGCAATTTCTAGCTACCATAGACTTTGTCCCGCATCTCGCGTGAGAGTGCACACACTGCACCCGAGTCCCCTGGGTCTCCTAGAAGTAATCTAACGATTCTATAGTCAAGTCCTAGCGATTCCAAAGCCTATTAGTACTGTACTTACCTGCTAGTAATTTTGCATTCCACTTTTCAAGTATATGGTTTTCCGTGCCCCTCGGGCATTTGTATATACTGTGCTAACTTAAGTATTTTTGTAAGAGATTTGGTTTGTGCTTAGTACCCTGTCCTCATAAAGAGTACAGGGCTGTTGTGATCTTTAATAAATAACTGTTTATTTTCATAACACTTGTGTGGTGTCCTTTCACTTGGTGTTCAAGGGGTATACGTGGTATAACAGCTGGCTTAACACGCCCTCTCGAGTCTTTAGCCTTAGACTGCTTGTATCCACGCTACTAGGAAAGCTGGTCTATAAGGTTGACTTACAACCAATCATCAATAAGGGTTGCTGGACTGATACATAGTGTTCACTAGAATAGTGAGCACTGCATATCAGGCCACCTTCTCACAACTCCCCTTGGGAAAAGGTGGAGAAGACGACTCACCTGCGGATGGTGGGTCTGCCTGACTGGGCGTGCGTGACCACCCGGTCAATGGCAGCCAGTAGGGGTGATCAAGAGGTCCTGGGGCCTGAAGGAGAGGCCCAGGAACCGGCCTTAGGGAGAAGGCGCAGGGGACGCGGGAAACCGGTCCCTGAAGTTCCCACGGTCCAGGAGGAAGCAGACCTTGAGGGGGATGCCCTGGAGCCTACAGGGGAACAGATTGCCGAACTGGGGGACCTGCCTGAGCTGACCCATTGGCAGCAAGAAGGAGGACCCTCCAGGGAGGAATTCTGCAAGGAGCAGAAAGAATGCCCTTCTCTCGTGGGTATGCGGCAGCAGGCTGCAGACCAGGCCAATGGTGTTCAGGCCAAAACACATTACGTGTACTGGGAGAACGACCTCCTGTATTCAGAGCCTAAGGCTGCTGAACCTGGGTCCGCCCGTGTGCTGGTGGTACCCCAGAAGTTCAGGGCCTTCCTACTGGGTCTGGCTCACGATGTGCCTTTAGCAGGACATTTGGGGATGGACAAGACCTATGACCGGCTTGACCGGCTTGTCACCCACTTTTACTGGCCCCAAATGCACAAGAGCTCAGACGCTCATTGTAGAACCTGTCCGACTTGCCAGGCAAGTGGGAAGAGCGGAGGGAAGAACAAGGCTCCCCTCCAACCCTTCCCTGTGGTCGGTACGCCATTCCAGCGAGTGGGTATTGACATTGTTGGGCCTCTGGACCCCAAGACAGCCATGGGCAACAGGTTCATCCTGGTCTTGGTGGACCATGCCACCCGGTACCCTGAAGCCATCCCTCTGAGGACAGTGACGGCCCCCGTGGTGGGACGTGCACTGATGGGAATTTTCTCACGAGTAGGATTCCCTCTAGAGGTGGTGAGCGACAGGGGGACCAACTTCATATCCAAGTATATGAAGTCCCTTTGGCAAGAGTGTGGCGTAACGTATAAGTTCACCACACCTTACCATCCCCAAGGTAACGGGTTGGTTGAGAGATTCAACCGAACCCTGAAAGGCATGATCATGGGCCTGGAAGGGATATATGATGTTACAACGCATACTTTTACTCCGCATACCATTACAACGCGGTATTTACAACGCATACCGTTACAACGCATAGCGCTTTGGGGTGCTGGATAGTGGTAAGTATAATTTACTATTCTAACTCCAGTCCCCGTGGACCCTAGGGAAGGTGTTGGATAGTAAATTAAACTTACCTCTTATCCTAGAGCGCCCCCCAGCGCAATGCGTTGTAATGGTATGCGTTGTAATGCCTGCGTTGTAGTGGTAGTGCGGAGTAAAAAATGCGTTGTAACAGGTGCATACCGCCTGGAAGGTCCGATGAGGCGTAAGTGGGACGTCCTCTTACCATGCCTGCTCTTTGCATATCGCGAGGTACCACAGAAGTCCCTAGGGTTCAGCCCCTTTGAACTGCTGTACGGTCACCCCGTGAGAGGACCACTGAGTTTGGTAAAGGAAGGCTGGGAGCAATCTCCCAGGAAACCTCCCCAGAATGTATATAGCTACATGCTGGCCTTCAGAAACCAAACCAGACGCTTCAGACAACTTGCCGAGGCAAATCTGGAAGCGAGCCAGGAGGAGATGAAGCGGTGGTACGACCAGAATGCCACCCTGGTCGAGCTTCAGCCTGGACAAGAGGTGTATGTCCTGGCCCCAGTGGAGCCCTGTGCCCTTCAGGATAAGTGGACATGCCCATTTGAGGTTGTGGAGCGCAAGAGCCCAGTGACATACTTGGTGGACATGAAGACGCCCAGGAACCCTTTGAGGGTCCTACATGTCAACCGCCTCAAGCCCCACTTACGAAGGTCCGAAGTGGGCATGTTGTTGGCGACTGATGACGGAATGGAGGAGGAGTCGGAGCCTCTTCCTGACCTCTTAGTGGCCTGTGAGAAAGATGGGTCAGTGGATGGAGTTAACCTCTCACCCACCCTGACCACCGAACAACAGGAAGACTGCCGCCAGTTGCTGGGGCAGTTTCCAGATCTGTTCTCCCTGGTTCCGAGTGTCACAGATTGGTGCGTCCATGATGTGGACACTGGAGACAGCTTACCTGTGAAGCATAAGGCTTACAGAGTGACTGACAGGGTCCGGGCCTGCATCAAGGAGGAGGTCTCCAAGATGGTTGCCCTTGGGGTGGTTGAGTCTTCCAGCAGTCCTTGGTCCAGCCCCGTGGTCTTGGTCCCAAAGGCTGCTGCGCCGGGAGCCACACCCGAACTACGGTTCTGTGTGGACTACAGAGGACTCAATTCAGTCACGAAGACTGACGCGCACCCCATCCCCAGAGCTGATGAGCTCATTGATCGGCTAGGGGCTGCTCGGTTCTTCAGTACGTTTGATTTGACGTCTGGGTACTGGCAGATCGCCTTGACCGATGGGGCAAAGGAGAGGTCGGCATTCTCGACACCAGATGGGCATTTCCAGTTCTGGGTTATGCCATTTGGGATGAAGAATGCCCCTGCCACCTTTCATAGATTGGTCAACCAGGTGTTGGCTGGGCTGGACGAGTTCAGTGCCGCCTACCTGGATGACATTGCGGTGTTCAGTGGCACCTGGCCAGAACACCTGCAACACCTCTGGGAAGTATTGATGGCCCTGCGCAGAGCAGGCCTCACAATCAAGGCAAGCAAGTGCCAGATTGGGCAGGGTTCAGTGGTGTACTTGGGACACCAAGTTGGGAGTGGCAAGGTAGCACCCTTGCAACCCAAAATTGAGACCATCCTGGCTTGGGAACCCCCCAAGACCCAGACTGCAGTGAGAGCCTTCCTGGGGCTCACTGGGTATTACAGGAGGTTTGTCAAGGGCTATGGCACGATTGTGACCCCCTTGACAGAGCTGACTTCGAAAAAGCAGCCCAGGAATGTGATTTGGACTGACACCTGTCAGAAGGCTTTTGACACCCTGAAGACTGCCATGTGCACGGCGCCCGTGCTCCTGGCTCCTGATTTCTCCAAGGAATTCATAGTGCAAACAGACGCTTCAGAGCATGGTGTAGGGGCTGTTCTTTCACAGATGACTGAGGAGGGCTTTGACCAACCCGTAGCCTTCATAAGTAGGAGGTTACTTCCACGGGAAAGTAGGTGGAGTGCAATAGAGCGTGAAGCATTTGCTGTGGTCTGGGCGCTAAAGAAGCTAAGACCCTACTTGTTTGGGTCTCACTTCCGAGTTCAGACGGACCACAGGCCCCTCAGATGGTTGATGCAAATGAGGGGTGAGAACCCGAAACTGTTGAGGTGGTCCATTTCTCTACAGAGTATGGACTTTACGGTGGAACACCGCCCCGGCACCGATCACGCCAACGCTGACGGTCTGTCCAGATTTTTCCGCCTTAGTGAGGTGGAACTCCCTGGGGAAGGGTAGTTCCCCCCACATTTCAGCTGGAGGGGACACATGTTAGACCTGGCACCTTGGCGTGAGTTTCCCTTCCCCTTTTTGCTGATGTGCCTCCGATGTTTTGCTGGTTTTCCGATACTCAGGGCACTGCGCCACGGCCGACCCGTGCCGCAGTGCAAGTGCTCCCTACTGTAAATTGTACATGCGATTGGTATCCATGATTGGTTCATTGGATTTACTGTTAGTCCCTAGTAAAGTGCACTAGGAGTGCCGGGGCTTGTAGATGCCAATACTGCTGGTGGGCCTGCAGCGCTGGTTGCGCCACCCACCGAAGCAGCCGTAAAGATGTGTCTGGGAACTGCGACCGCAGAACCCGCGTGCGGTCTCGTACTGTCACGCTAGCTGGGCAAGTGCACCCACTTGCCAGCCCCCGAACCTTCCTTTGACTACATATTAGTCACCCCTATGGTAGGCCTGCGGGCAGGGTGCGTTGTAGGTGTAAGGTAGGACAAGCCCTGATGTGTGTGGCATGTCCTAGTAGTGACTTACAACCAAAACCGTATTTCACTATTGAAGGCTACCTGCTCCATTAGGCCAGACTGAGCTGCTGGAATTATTACACCCTATAATCCCAGCAGGCTCAAGGAGCATGGTAGCGAGTCATGTTTAGTATGCCTGAACTCAGGATGATAAAATATTTCTTGTAGTCAAGTTTATTTTAGTATCCTGGGTTTGCAAATGCTACTTTTAGAAAGTTAGCATTTGCTTGCCTAACCATTTCAGTCCGCCTCTGCTGGTATGTGTATCTGACTGTCTGGGATGTGTGAGTGACAGGGCTGGGGAGATGACAGGTGGTGAATGCGCAGATTACACCTTAGTGGGAGGTAGGAGTGGCTCTTGACTCTGGATCTTGCTGTGCTCTGCCACCACAATGCTGGCTCCACCCTCCTGGGGAGCGACTGATGACTCAGCCGACACCTGGCCCAGGAAGGGCGAAGCCCCCATCAACAAGGTACTCTGGCTACCCCTGTCCGCACAATGCTGGCTCCACCTCCTGTGGGGCGTCTGATGCGCCTGCCCCTCACACTGAAAGCAGAAGCCGGATTACACCCGCCGGAGTACTCAAGGACTGAAAGTGGCTATGCAAAGGCCCCCCTGGCCTGCGAGAACAAAAGAAATGCCTTATAAAAGAAGGAGCCCTGCTCCTTGGAAGTTAGATCGGTTTGGGCTACAGAAGGAACTCTGCCCGACGAGAAGGACCGTGAAGGACAAGGAAGGGTGCTGTCTCTTGCCTGTGTCTGGTGCCTTGCTGCCGAAGGAGAGGAAAAAGGAAAGACTACGAGAAGACTTTTGCTTTACAAGACTTTGTGCCAAACTCTGCTGAGAGATCTCCAAGGGCTTGTTGTGAACTTGCCCCCTGACCAGCGCCCCAGGACCAGTGGGCGCTACACCCTGAAGAAAGCGACTGTGTGTGCTGCTTATCGCTGCAGTACCGACGGAGGAATCTCCTCCAAGGCAACGAGATCCACCTGACCACCGTGACCGGGGCCCAAAGCAACAGCGAAAGCAAAGTGAGGTCCAGCCGCCGCTGGCCCGAACACCGTGACCGCAACTGCACCGGGAGCCCGAGAGCAAAGCGAAGGAGGACCCGTCCGGTCCGAGCTCTCGAGTTGACTGCGCCACGAGCAGCCAATCCATTCGCAAAGACGGACAGTCGCCCTGTGAGAGTCCTCTGAGTCGGTATCTTGCCCGACAGCTCAGCTGTGAGCGCACAGCTGCACCAGCACTTGGCTGGGTACGTCCTGCACTTGAGGACCGTACTGCCACTTGCCGCCACCACACCGCCGCCGCCTCCAGGGTCGGAGCGAATGACGAGGAAAGGACCCTGCCGCCACAGACCACCGCTGCCCCGGATGACCCGTGACCTGCTCGGCTGAGAGCCGCAACGAACAGCGACCCCGGGAAGGCAACGCGACGTGGGACAGCTCCCCTGGAAGCCGCCCGCTCCACAAGAACTTTGTTGAACCGGCCAGAAGGCCCTAAAGAACGCTTATTGCTAGAAAGAACTGTGGCAACCTGAACTAAGTAATTTGGAACCGCTATTTGAAAGTTCGTTAACTGTATTCACAAGCCTGCTTAAAATCTATATAAAGATATATATTTTTACAGAATACAGTTTGGTCTCATTGTGTGGTGGGTTGGTTGTGAGGGTGTAGTATTGCAAGTGTTTAACCCTATGTGCCCCAAAGATTAGCCTACGACTGCTTAAGCCGCACTACCTAGAGGGTAAGCAGAGGTTGTCTGGAAGGTAACCCTCAGCCCTGACGAGGAAGAGAGAGTCCCTGCTTGTCGCTAGTGTTGCACTGCGCCAACTAGAGCCTCCCCCTTCCTACAACCAGGATAAGGGTTTTCTTTAAATTCTGGGACTTCTAGCGTTGTTCATCCATTTTAAAACAGGACTAGCCCCAGAATTCAAAAGGAAAAAAAATGACCCAGAGCACCATAGGCACTGGAGGCTCTAGACCATCACGTAATGCGGAAAATTTACTGCTTGAACCTCCCACTTTCAAGAAGGAAACATCGATGGCCCAATCCTTTTCAAGCAACGCGGTGAGAATCTGGAACTCACTTCTGCCTCAGCTCTGGACCACCACCTCCTCCCAGGCCTTCAAAACTGACTTCAAAGTTCTCCTCCTTCAAAGACATTTCCAAATGTAATTCACGCTCTCTCTATAATCTGAAGGAAGACCTTCCATTATAGAAATTCTATTCTCCATGACTATGGAAGTGCCTTCCCAGTGTGTTCTTGTGGTTTGAGTTTCTGCCATTTATTGCAGTATTATCCTTCAACCTGTGTTTGGTACTCTTTTGTAACATGCACACGTCACTTTTCTCTTGTAACACACTGTTTGCTACCTCTTACATTTTGTTTGCTCTAGATACTTGCACAAGTGCCAACCATTGCCTACGTAACGTTTGTTCTTGTGAGAGCTGGAAGCACGCCGAGATCAACGCCCTACTAAAAAAGCCCAAGGCGGACCCGAGCGACCTCAAGAACTTCCGGCCCATCTCCCTGCTTCCGTTCCCAGCAAAAGTAATTCAAAAAGACCGTCAGCACCCAGCTCACCAGCTACCTAGAAGACAATGGCATCCTGGACCCCTCCCAGTCTGATTTCTGCAGCAACCACAGCACCGAGACCGCCCTCATAGCCGCCACAGACGACATCAGAATCCTACTCGACAACGGCGAGACAGCAGCCCTCATCCTCATCCTCTTGGACCTCTCCGCCGCCTTCGACACCGTCTGCCACCACACACTTCGCACACGCCTCTACGACACAGGGCTCCGAAAAAAGGCCCTGGACTAGACCACCTCCTTCCTCACCGACAGAACCCAGAGAGTCCGCCTCCCCCCATTCCAATCCGGAACCACCAAACCCATCTGCGGTGTCCCACAGGGATCCTCCCTTAGCCCAACGCTGTTCAACGTCTACATGGCTCCCCTCGTGCGCATCGCCAGACTACATGACCTCAACATAATCTCCTACGCCGACGACACCCAGCTGATCCTCTCCCTCACCAAGGACCCCCTCACCGCCAAATCCAACCTGCACCTGGGTATTAAGGCCGTCGCCAACTGGATGGAGGCAAGCCGGCTCAAGCTGAACACGGATAAGACAGAGATCCTCATCCTCGGGCCCAACCCCTTGGCGTGGGACGACTCCTGGTGGCCTCAATCCCTGGGAACCCCCCCCCGGCACCAACCAACCGCGCACGCAACCTGGGGGTCATCCTCGACTCCAAGCTCAGCATGACCAACCAAGTCAACTCAGTCTCCTCATCATGCTTCCACACCCTCCGTATGATCCGCAAGATCTACAGATGGATCCCAACTAACACGCGGAAAACAGTCACCCACGCCCTCATCAGCAGCCGACTCTATTACGGAAACGCCCTCTACGCCGGAGCCCCGTCCAAACTCATCAGCAGACTCCAAAGAATCCAGAACGCCTCTGCGCGCCTGGTCCTAGACGTCCCACGCAGAGACCACATCACCCCGCACCTGAGAGACCTGCACTGGCTCCCCGTCGACAAAAGAATCACTTTCAAACTCATGATCCACGCACACAAAGCACTCCACAAGACCGGCCCAGCCTACCTCAACAGCAGGCTCTCCCTATACGTACCCAACAGGAGGCTCCGCTCCGCCGACCTATCCCTGGCCGCCGTCCCGCGCATCCACAGAGCCACCTCTGGGGGCAGATCCTTCTCCCACCGCGCCGCTGTCACCTGGAACGCTCTCCCCCTACACTTACGACAGACCACAGATTTCCTGGCCTTCAGGAGACTACTCAAGACCTGGCTCTTCGACCACTAGCTGCAGCGCCGCCCCCCCCACGCCCCTGCCTTGAGACCCTAACGGGTGAGTAGCGCGCTTTACAAACTAACTGATTGATTGATTGTGTTTGAGTGTCTGCCATTTATTGCAGTATTATACCTCTACTGGTACTTTGTACGCTTTTGTAACTTGCACAGGTCACTTTTTTTTCCTCCTGTAATCTACCGTTTGCTACCTCTTGTATTTTGTTTGCTCACATTTGTCACTTTTGCCTCATGTAATTTAACGTTTGCTTTTGTAATTTGTTCACTTCTAATTTTCTCCTCATGTATCATTACTGTTCTTATTGTGAAGCGCTCTGACACCTCGCTATATAAAAATGCATAACTAATTAAATATCACGCGTTTTGTTTCCAGTGCTGTACCACTTTGCGCACAACTAAATTAAACTGCTGGCCAGATATTAAAACCCCAACGCCTTTAGCGTCGGAATATTTTACCCACTATTTCTCTTAACAAGCCGTGGCTGCGAGTGACGTCACGTGAGGAGGAGCGAGGAGAGAATGGATGGATGTGGGAGAAAGAGAGGGAGAGTGCGAGCGAGAGCTGTGACGTTATATCCGGTGGTTTAGCCAATTAAGAAATTGGTTTGTCTGTGTAGTTTCAATATGAAAGAGCCATAGGGGCGGATAGATTGCGTTGCGCATGCGTGCTTCAGCTGCTAACGTTGAAACGAAAAGTAGTTTTTAGCGTGAGGTTTTTTAGAGGAAGGTAATGCAGCTGTGTATGGATTGGAGGAGCGGTCTGTCGGGTCTTGGGTTGCTCGTCACTTCAACGCTGGACTTTCTGCAGGGTCCTGCAGGGAGCCGCTGTTGCACTTCTCCTCGGCATGAGCGAGGATGAACCAAAGGGACACGCTGGTTCATCTCTTTGCTGGAGGGTAAGAGGAAAGTCTTGTGTAGAGGGAGGGTTATGACCGTGGAGGTGTGATTCCGTAAGGAGCTCGCTTGATGTCGCGAGGATGCAGTACTCGCAGTCTTAAAGCAGTGAAGCTTCATACAGTAAAATCATACCTGCAAAGTCGGGTCTATTGGGTTTGTCAATGGTTGGTAGTTGCATAAGATAAATAAGCAGCAACTATGGCTTGTTGTGTATAATATTGAAAACGCTGTAACGAACACGTTGTATTAAGTTGAGTTCTTTAGTGATCCACCAACACAGGCTCCTGCGGAGTAGGAGCGTAGGTGAGCGGCTGCTCGCTCGGTCATCAGCTGTCAACTGTCATATGTTGCCAGCTGCTGACAGTACAGGTGGGACACAAAGGGTGCAGCTCAAGAACGGTGTCCTCGCAGGGATACAAGTATGCAAAACACAACACATCCCTTCCTGGAGACGGGAGAAAAGGATAGAGGGAGAGACGGAAAATGAAAAGAAAAATGGAAGAAGAAAACAATATGCATGCAATTTCAATTTACTCACATATGTAATCAAAGTTTAACTGGTGGCAAAAGCCACCTTCCTGCCCTGCTCCTGCTGATGGGTAGGTGAGCGTCACGTGGGGGTATAGAAGGCAGCAGTCTTCTAACTCTCCCTGGGGTACAAAGATGTAGTGGTGTGTGAAATGGTTCAGACATGGGCTGTCTTATGTTGCTGTGCGCAGTGGTGAGGGGTGAAACTCATAGAATAGTAGTCTGAAGCATTGTTGTGTGTTTCACTGCGTTTGATCTTTTCGGGGCATTCATTTGTCAAATCCGTGGGCATGGTTCTCTCGGGAATTTCTGTGGTTTGTCTGTAGGGAGAGAGAGAGGAGAAGTGCCGCACCCTACCATCGCTCAAGAGTGCAGAATTGCAGTACACCTCATGCACAGATAAGGGAGTAGTATATCTGTCCTGACCCTTTCCAATGTGGCCACTTGTTTTGACCTGGACCATGTCTCCTATATTGAGCTTCACTAGTTTACACCAGTGCTTGTTGTCGTATCTTTCTTTACATTTGGACTGCGCATGCACAAGCCTTTCTCTGACAAGATTGGAGGACCAGTGTACTCTCTTGGCTGCCTTAACCCAACCCACATTGTCGTTGGTCAAGGGAGTCCTTCTCCCTCATGAGCTCAAAAGGGCTATGCCCCATGGTTTCACATGATGTGATGCGGTAAGCCCACACTGTTTTGAGTGCCACCTGTTTCAGCTTAGGTTATTGCTGTTAGTTAACTGGACAATTCCTTTGATTACTCTGTTGAATCGTTCAACAGCCCCATTTCCCGCTGGTGATAAACGGATGTGGTTTTGTGTGCAATTTGGTGTTTTTGTAAGTAATCCCTGAATGTATCAGACATGAACTGTGCCCCGTTGTCACTGATGACCTGTTTGGGTAGACCTTCACGCGTAAACACGTCATCAAGGAACTTGACTACACTGTGTGCGTCAGCGGTTTTATACCTTTTGCACCTTATAGACCAGCTATCCTAATGGTAACGAGGACAAAGCAGTCTTAGGCTAAACTCAAGAGGGCACGTGAAGCCAGCTGTTTTACCATATGCAATCCTTTTAATACCAAATGAAAGGACACCACACAAGTTATATATTATAATAATATATGTATTTATTTCTAGAATAATCCCCTATACTCTTTATGAGCACAGAAGCACAAACGTCAAACAAAGAACACAGTATAACATACAATAAGCTGCACAATTATGGATAGGCCGGATGGCCACTCAAACCATATATTAAGAAAGTGGTATAAGAACCACGTCATGAACAATGAACAGGTTTAGGGCCTAGGGAATCGCTGGGCCTACACTGGATTAACGAAGGTTAGGACATAGGAGGCCCACAGGATGCGGGTGCAGTGTCTATAGGCAACCGCGTTTACCATACAAGTCAATGATGCGTACAAATCAGAAAGTTATAGGTTTAGGAGTCTTCGGACTGGACTAGAATTTAGCCACTTAAAACTACGACACTAGAGGTGTAATCCACAAAAGGAGCACCGGAGTTAACTCGTTACCTCACCCACAGGAAGCGGGTGCATAGGTGCCAAAGTGTGTCGGGTTTCGTCGTGAAGTTCTATGGAGCCTGGAGATGAAGATGCTGCAGGCGACCAGGAGAGAAGAGTCCGGTTGGATCCAAGGGTGGATCGAAGATGTAGAGTACCTGAAAGCAGAGGGGACAGAGTCTAGGTCACTAGCCAGTGACCAGGATGGAACCAGGACGGAACCAGGCAATGTCGGGTTGCGATCAGGTGATGTCGAGGTGTTTGTCTCCGCTGCCAAGTGGACCAGGAAGTATCGATGACAACCAGGAGTTAAACACTGGCTGTCCCACGAAGGCTCTTGCTGTCGGCGGTATCTGTTCTCGAATCAGTCACCAAGCCTTGGCAAATGCAACCCACGCAGGACTCGAAGATGTCTTCTGGATCGGACCGGGAAGGTCAGATCGGGGGCTCCTTTTCAGAGGAGCAGGGGCCAGTCTGGAGCAACCAGACCAGCAGTGTAGTTTTGATGGATCGTCGTCACAGAGGCCACTAGCCAACGGGCAAGTGACCGGACAACGCGTCGAGCAGGAAAAGTGCAAAAGGGCCCCACGCAGCACTCGGTGAGTATGGAGAGGTGATCTTTGGAGCACAGGCTGCTCGGGGCTGGGGCTTCTCAAACCCAAAAGCACAGCGTCAAGGGTGCCTCGGGAGCTGCACAGGAAGCACTTAGTCAACTTTTCAAGATGGCCGGTCTTACGTCGCCTCCACGGGTCTAAGCTTTGCTAGGACTGTGGATCGGGCTGTTGGAAGTCTGGGAGTCCAGGACTTGTCGGTCTCTGTCGTTCGAGCTCCGGCGGGAGCAACGGCAAAGGAAGTCTCGATGCGCTGATGGTGTCTGCTTGCACAGGGCGGCCACTCCTTGACCACAAGGGAGATTCTTCAGTCTTCTACGTTGAGTAGGATGTCGAAGGGTCCAGAGTTTTGTTTCAAAGTTTCAGTCAGGATGATCTAGTTTGCATTGGCACATCTCCTACCTATATTCCAAATCAAGGGGCTGGATCACCTGCTAGGTCCCTCCTATGGGTGGGACCCAGGAAGGGGGTGGTTACACCCCTTTCCCTTTGTCCAGTTTCGCGCTGGGGCTGGAGTGCCCCAGCACCGGTTTGAACTGGACTTTGCATGGGACACCTTGTGTGCCCCAGGCAGTGTCTAGTTTCATTCAACACTCCCTGCTACAATCCACTATCTCCTGTCTGGGGTGGTGTGACACCTCCCTGTGACAGGAAACCCTTTGTCCAGGCCTCCTCTGCCAAGTTTCGGTCAGCAGCAGGAGGTCAGATTCGTGTCTGTGTCAGCAGCATCAATTTTGTGATGCTGGGGCTCTGGTTAGATTTAACTGTGTTTAAGCAAAGTAACATGCCTTCTCCCTCTAGAAGGGTGGAATGCTACCCCCGTCGCCAGGACTGGTGAGGGGGTAGTATTCCAAAGCGTATGACACCTTGCACAACATGTTTTGATAAAGCCAAACCAAAGTTAGCAAGTAACCACGAAGGTTATAATGCACTTAAGAGTATATGGTATGGCAATGTCCCAGAACAGCTAAGGGACTTGGTTCCGAAAGCTGCAGACAGGCTTAGCTCATGCTAGAGCACCATCTCACATAAAACCAAGCACTCTGCCTCCAGGATTGTTAAGGCTGCCATAGGAGTGACTTATATGTATATATGTGTCCAGATATAGGGTTACATTTAGGTATACTATATCTAAGCAAGGGGTGATTACACGACCTTGCCCCAGCTGAGTGATCAGCCAGTTGTGTCAGTTTGGATAGCCAGCCAGGGGTGGCAAAAGATATGCTGCAGCCCCTGGTAGGCCTTGGATAAACCTATGCCCTGGGTACCTATGGTACACTGTACAGGGGCTGATAAGGTGACCCAATACCCAATTGGTAATGTACCTAAAGTACATGGTTTTGAATTTAGACAGAGAACAGCAGGCCGTGGGTCTGATTAGCAGGCTCACAGCCACATTAAGTCGAAAACCAGTGAAGCAAAAAGCAAAAAGTGGGGTGACCATAGGAAAGCAGACCCTACTCTCCTACATGCAATTCCTGACCATTCTCTCCACATCTAAACTAATGCATGGCCACCAGTAATTGTTTTTAACTCTTTTTTTAGATTTAACAATACCTAATTACCCTTCATGATACAAGGTTAGTATTCTTGTACTAAGGCTTTTAGGAGGTAAAACCCTGCCATTCCTTAATAAAAATCCCTTCTCCTGTGACAATTAGTCCTTTACCTCCCAAAAGTGTCGTAGTGGTTCAGGTAATTGACCTTTTGCATTTCCATCCTTCAGTTAGCATTTTTATAACCTGACATGATGCTGTCATTGTTTTGCTCGGTGAGCCATTCTTCTTTAGATATGCTGTTGAACTGTTCTAGAACATTGGCTATCCGTGTCTTCTCTGTTTCTGAGATGTGTTTTGTCTTTGGTTCCAACTGGCAATCTACTCAAAAAGTCTGCAACAAGGTTCTTCACTCCAGGAACGTATTGAATGTCGTACAAGAAATCAAACAACCGCACCGAAAGCCGGGCCGACCTGGGTGATGCATTGTATAACCCTTTCGTTGTAAACACTTTTGTAAGGGCTTGTGATCTGTACATAGGGCGACTCTGCTCCCCCAAACAAACTGCCTATAATGTTCTAAAGCCCATACGCATGCTAGTGCTTCACGCTCAATGACTGAGAATTTTTCCTCAGCTGGAGATGGTGAACGTGAAGCAAAAGCTATAGTTTACTCCAAACCCTTGGTATCTTTTTGGGTGAGTACTGCACCCAATCCCTTAGAACTAGCATCTGTGGTAATAAAGTTGCTCAGTGCTGGGTCAAAACCTTGTTAGAGGTAAAGCTGTGCACATTTCCTTCTTAAGGGCCAGAAATGTATTGTTACACTCCTCTGTCCATTCAAACTTGTTTCGCAGTTTGAGTAGTTGTCTTAATTCGTATGTTTTATGTGAAATTGTTTTGATGAACTTTGAGTAGAACCCTAACATTCCCAGGAAGGATTGTAGCTCATCCTTGTTCTTTGGAACTGGGGTAGCCTTTATGGCTTGGAGGAGTTCTTTTTTCGGGCTGATGCCTTTGCCAGTTATTTCGTGTCCCAGAAAGGTGACTGAGTTACTTGCATTTAAGGTACTCAGCAGTTAAACCCCTCTCATCCAGGATGTCCAACACCCGTCAGACTTTGTCGTGGTGGTCTTCTCTTGTCTTACCCATTACAAGGATGTCGTCCTGGAAGAGTAGAATGCCTGGCACATCATCAAAACTGTTGTGCATTAGTCTCTGTAACATCGCGGCTGCCGAAACCAGACCGAATGGTACTCTAGTAAACCGGAAACACCCAAATGGTATGATGAAAGTGGTTAACTTCTTGCTGTCTCTATGCAATGGCACCTGGTGATAGGCTGACTTTAAATCGATAGTGGAGAACCACTTAATGCCCTTGGTGGTTGCTAACATCTCACTTATTTTAGGTAGTGGAAACTGTTCCACTGCAATGTTGTTGTTTAGGTTCCGTAGGTCGACACATAGCCTCAATTTGCCATTTGGTAATTTTGCAACGACAAGACGCACGACCCACTCCGAAGCCTCAACTCTCTCTATGATTCCATCTGCCAGTAGTTTTTCAAGTTGAGTTTTTACTTCATCTCTTATGGCAAACAGGAGTTTCCTGGCCTTGTGTACCACTGGAATTGAAATTGGCTTGACTTTGATTGGTACCCTTTTAGGACACCCACCTCCCCAACAAAAACTTTGGGGTATTTGTCCAGCAAAGACTTAGCATAGTCATCGGCACCTGCTATGCTTAACACTGGTTCTGCCTTGCTAGGGTTCAGGATTATACCAAGATTGCCCTGGTCCATCCACCCTAGGAATGATGGTCCTACTTTGGAGACGTTAAGTTTTCCTGCAGACTCGCGCCCGTTAAACACAAAATGTAGTTTCCTGTAACCACACACCGTGAATGATCTGATTATGATGTCTGCCCTTTCAAGTTGTGGGTTCTGTGTAGTGTTTTGGAGTGTACAAGAAAAGATGGCGCCTATGCTGGTAGCGGAAAATGTACAACAAAGTAACAGTATGAGAACGGTGCAACACGGTCAGAGGAGACCCAAAAACCTCTGTGAGGGGTGGTCAGGGCCCACCCAATTCAATACAAACAAGTCCTGTGCACACGTAACAAACAGTTAGTCTTTCAAAGGTTTTCAAAAGTAAAGCAAGCAAAGTAATAATCGATGAAGCAAGATGGACTCATAAAGATATTTTTTTTCAAAAGAAATGTATTAAGCCTCCCATTCTGGAGGGGTGACATCAAGCAAAAAACACAACCAGCCGACACGTGTTTCGTCAAGCGAGCCAATAGCTCGTGACTCTTCAGGGCTGTAGGTGGTATCGAGTGTGACAGTTTTAGTGGCCGGTGATATTTCCAACCCGGCGGTAACGGGTAAAATGTGCAGCGTATAGATATCAATGATAAGATCGACGAACAGATAAATCCGTCGTACTAGCGACCAGTATTGGAGCGCCAGCGGGTGTAGATCCGTGGTGTCTCTCTTCCGTGTTAGAACTACCTGTTGTTCCCCTAAGATGGGTTTGAACTTTTCTTTCCCTATATTTCTGTTAACAATAGTATATGGCGAGCCTGAATCTGTGACAATGCTGACATCTATACCTCCAATTTTCATGTTGCAGATGGGTTTTCTCGTTTTAGTGGTACTTGTTGCACTGACATTGTCACTTGCTCTTCATCAATGTTTAGTACAAACATGTTGATGTCGTCATCCTCAGATTGGTCTTGGATATCTGCTTCATCATTGTCTACTACCTTTACAGAACGTGAGTTGCGTCTTCTGAACGCTTTGAAGAAATGACCAATAAGGCCACAATGTGTACACTTGAAGTTTCTTGCAGGACATTTCAAGTCATTGGCCATGTGGAAGTTACTCCCACACCTGTAACAGTGCCCAATGTAGACTGTCTGGCTCTTGTAAGTAGTGGGTTTCGTATACTTTTGTTCCAAGTCTGTTTTGAGTTGCACCCTTGTTCAGTAACTCTATTTCCAGTGTCCCCCTCTTTTTTGCCTTTATTCTATGTTAACACTGCCTTTAGCGCAGGGGCCTGTGAGCTCGGCCTTCCTTACAATGTCAATGATATTTTGTAAGGGGTATTCACCCGTGGCCCACAAACTGTCCTGGATGGTAGAGTTGGAACCCTGCATGACTATTTGGTCCCTTATGAACTCCCTGTGCAGATAACCGAAACGGCAGTTTATTGCGAGATTTTTAAGTGCTGAAACAAAGTCGTCAATAGATTCCTCCTTACCTTGTTTTCTATGAAAGAATTTATATCTGTCCACACCAACACAGACTGTTGGTTTGTAATATGTATTCAGGTCATTTATTGCATTAGTGAAGATATCACCCTCGGACAGCCAAAGAAGTTCATCCCAGGACACAAACACAGAAAAGGAACATCGCGGGAAGAAAATGAGCCTTACAATATCCCGGACAAACGGCCAACGGTGCAACATCGGCAACTTTCCCCTCCCAAAACGAAGAAATTAGAAGCCCAAACAAGATGGCGGACGGCAAGCGCGAGTGAAGAAACTACGAGGTGAGCGCTGACCCAGCGGAAAAGAGCCCCCCACAACCCCTCTGAACCTCCAGCAAAGCCCACAAGGGCCAGCGACCTATACGCAACCTTAGCCGGAGCGCACAAACTAGCTCCTGCAGCTGCCGACTATACCGGGCTACCAAAGTCAAAACGAAAGTGAAACCTAACGTAAGGCGCTGCCATTTTAGAGCCAAACAACAAGGGGTGGAAGAGGGCTGGAAGCAGGAAGTGGGGAACGCCAAGCGAAGCGGGGCATCCCTGCCGCAGGGCACCAACTCCCAAGCAGCGGGACCACACGCAACAGGCGGAAACCAGAAAAGGGTTTCTATCGCTAAGAGACGCTCTACGCAGGAAGAACTTCACCTTCAGCTTTGCAGGACCTGCACGCTTCAAAATCACAGACAACTGGAAGACACTGTTTTTCTATGACCCGGAAGACCTAAGGAGATACTTGCAAGGGCCACCAGCAGAAGACATGGAAACCAAGAGCCCAGGAGCAGCAAAAAAGAAGCGCATCACCGGACAACGCAGAGAAGTCAGACTAAAACTGTATAAACGATTGCTACGATTCAAGCCTCCAAACAACATTGCTACCTCATTGACTATCTACCTCAACTTTTTATCATTTACAGCCACCTTCCTCGAAACACACTAATCTATACACATAGGTGGCCTCTATCACAACAACCTACCTCGGATACACCAAGAAGCCCGGAATAATGAACAACGACGAACAAGTTGAAAAAAACCAACCGCGAGAAGTTGCCATAACATCAACCATATCATTTATGTTTATGTTTATGTGTATGTGTATACCCACCATCATTAACGAGGCATTCTGGGACACAAAGCGGGAAGAACTTAACACTAAGCCTCGGGGACTTTGTAGCAAGGGAACTTTGCTGTCGCTCACCCACTCAGCAAGAGACGGGGGAGGGGGGAGGAGAGGGAGGGGGGCTGGGGAGTCGGGAGGGGGGGCGGGTGCAGACATATGGGGAGCTCTCTATCTTCTACTCCTTTTCTTTCCTTTACTCATTTCCTGAACACTACCCTCCACTAAGGGGAGAGCACAGGCAGCTACTAGCTAACACAGACGGGCAACACTGCAACAAAGGAGATGACACTATGACAAACGGAGCTCGGTACACGAGACAGACCCAAAACTCCACCAAGAGAGCACCGAGCAGAAGGCGAGCCCCACAACACATAGAAAGACACACAACCGGCAAAGCCATCTCTCAGCCAATATCAAAGTAGTTTCTTTCAACGTTAAGCGTCTCAACCATCCGGTAAAAAGAAGGAAGGTCCTTGAGTACCTTGCCAAACTAAAAAGCGATGTGTATGTCCTCCAAGAGACAAAACTCTCTGCGGATGACATAGGCCGACTCAAAGCAAACTGGATAGGGAAGGTAATAGGCTCACCAGCACGCAACAAAAAAAGTGTGGTCATTACTCTAATTAACAAAAGGGCAAAGCTAGCAATAAAAGACTCATACGCAGACGAGGACGGGAGAGTCCTGATAACTAGCCTATCCAGGGGAGAGGAAACAATACACGTAACCAACATCTATGGGCCTAACACGGAAGACAAACACTTCTGGGAGAGGGTAGAAGACCAACTGAGCAAACTGCCGCAAGAGGACCTCCTAGTAGTGGCGGGCGACCTAAACCAGGTCCTTGACCAAGCCACAGACAGACGCCCAATAAGACATAGCCACAGCTCACAAAGGGGTAATACTCTGAAAAACATGTGCACCAGGCTCAAACTCAAAGACCCCTGGAGACTCCAGAATCCAGACGGCAGAGACTACACTTTCTACTCGTACCCCCATAACTCCTACAGTAGGATTGACTAGATTATAATCTTAGAGTCATACACCCACCTCATAGACCAAACGGAAATAGCCCCTGACTCTATCAGGCAGACATAACGAAAGAATAACGCGCAGATGGCGGTTTGACGATGACCTCCTCAAAAACATATCCGTAACGGCAGAAATAGAAGAAGCCATAAGAGAGTACCTCAAGCTCAACGACAACCCAGAAACAGATAGAAGCCCCCTTTGGGACGCCCTAAAGACAATGATCAGGGGTAAAATACTCTCCATCAAAGGGCGGATAAATAGAGAGAGGAACAATAAGATCTCAAACCTAGAAAAGGAGATAAAAGGCCTGGAGACAGGCTACATAGCTAACCTAAGAGACAGGAACACCCTCACAACTCTGACGAAAAAGAAATATGAGCTGAACAAAATTCTTAGCGAAAGAGCGGGAACATGGCTAAACAAATATAAAGCCATCAACCTATGCACCGCCAACAAAGCAGGGAAAGCGCTTGCCTCATACCTTAAAAGCAAGCAAAGACAACACGCAGTAGCGGAAGTGACAGATGCCAAGGACAAGTCACAGACAGCTAACAAAGAAATCCCCAAAGTGTTCAAAGACTTCTACGAGCAGCTCTACAAGGAAGACCAGATCCTAAGCAAAGACAGCGGAGCGGCTCTACTAGATAAGATCACAATGCCCACACTCACAGACACACAGAGGGAGACCCTTGAATCAGATATCACAGGCGACACAATAGAAAAGGCAATAGCGAGCCTCAAAGACAACAAAGCCCCAGGCCCGGACGGGTACACAGCGAGATTCTATAAGCAATTCCTACCGTTAATCAGACCCACAATGACAGAAGTCTTCTCAAACTGCATCCAAAAAGGACGCATGACACCCACAATGGCGGAAGCCAACATCATAGTAATCCCAAAAGAAGGAAAGGACACACACTATCCCAAGAACTACAGGCCCATTTCCTTGATAAATGTAGACTGCAAAGTCTATGCGAAAATACTAGCGACCAGACTCCACACATTCTTACCCAAACTCGTACACTGCTCGCAGGTAGGCTACCTCAAAAATAGAATGTCCCATGACAATACCAGACTGCTCTGCCACCTAATTAATCATGCATCCAGAAGCAGTAATGCGGCAGTCATGATCGCCTTGGACGCGGAAAAGGCATTCGACAGATAGTTTGTGCATGTGACTCTATCTTAACAAAGGTGCGGGGGGGATTGAGGGATTGCCGCAAGCCCACATGAATCCTTTTGGCCGTTTGTTTTTTTCAACCTTTCAATCATTTCAGTTAGGTTAAGTGATCGAAATGTTACAGTAAAAACTTTAGCCTGTTTTGTAACGCACAGCAGAATGCTGCCTCGTAGAACCCTTCCCTTTTGTAGCTGTCATTGGCTTAACTTTACTCTCTTAAAATTGCAGATTTAACTTTGGCCATGTCGCAAAGGTGTTTTCGTACATTTACGAACAAAAATGCCGCCATTTTCGTATTCCCGGAATTAACAAAAAGATTCAAGGCTGGCATAAATGGATTTACTACGTCTTTCGAAACCACAAGTAGAGACATTTAGTAATAAATCTCTCTCAACCAGTGGCAAGGGGCATTGCAAGGTATCGTTTGCCTTGTAAGTTTGGGATACGCTCACAAACAAGTACTTTCGCGTGCATCCGTTTTTTGAAACACATCTTTTTATTATAGTAATTATAATCAAGGCACAGGTTAATCAGACAGTACACATAATTATTACATCCAGGTGTCCACATTGTTATGACAATTTGCATATTGATAGTCCACACATCTTAACCAACGACAATATTCCATCCACTAAATTTGCGTCTCCCTGCCATTTTCACCATCCGATTCCCCCTCCGCCTGCACCCTAGGTTGCTCACCGATGTAAGCCCTGAATTTATTCCTTACACTCCAAACTCTGCCCCACTTTTGAGGACAGCCTCGATTGACAAACCCTGCCTTCTCGGCCACCATAGCTGCGTCCATATCTTTGCACCATGCTGCCTATGTTGGTGACTCCTCCGCCCCCCATTTTTTGTGCGATATTACGCTTTGTGACTACTATCCCCAGTGTGACCCAAACCTGTGCCGGGCGAGTAAGATAATTTGGTTCCCACACATTTAGCAAGCATCTCTTGGATTCTGGCACTAGAGACACCTCCGCTGTTTGCAATATAGTTCTCATCACCTTTGTAAATGTAAATGTAAATGTAAATGCATTTGAGCTTATATAGCGCACAGCTACCCACAAAGGGTTTCCGGGCGCTTGCTTAGGGAACCCGTCCTGGTATTCCCCTGTGAGATAACCCCGGCAGGGTATCCACAAGGTGAAAGCCAGGCATCCCGCCGTGAGGGGCCGTTGTGGAGATTAAGCAAGCTATTGCCCAGAGTCGCAGAGTGTGAACCCGTGAGTTGAGAAGGCACCGGAGCGAGAATTATCGAGTCCGTGGAATTTTTTGAGCCCAAGACCCGCCGAGGCGGGGAATTGAACCCTGGTCCAGGGCCGATCTCAGCTTCCGGGTCTGCCGCCTCTAACCCCTGAGCCACACTTCTCCCAGTACTTAATGCCACACAGTATGGTAGAATGTACCCTCCTCGCCGCATCGCCTCCGGCAGTATGGATGCGATGTTGTCCCTATTTTGTAAAGTGTGAGCCTCGTATAGTAGGTTCTATGTAGAATTTTGAGCTGCGCTAATTTGAATCTTGAGGGTATACCCACTTCCCTCGGGGAAGTCGCCTACTTCCTGGGACCACTTTTCCCTGAGTGCCACATGTGGGTCAGGTAAATTGTTGACAAATTTTCGGTAGGTGAGAGAAGTGGCCCACTTATGCATGCAGTCCGTTAGCAGTCTATCCTTCAGGGGGGTGGCCTCTGAAACCTCAGTACCGGATGGTATGGCCGCCTGCAGCGCATGTTTTATCTGTATATATCTAAATATTTCCGAGGGCGCTAGTTCGTACTGTGTTTGAAGACTTTCTAATGTAATTACCCCCCTCTTTGTGCCACATGTCACCCACCGTGGATATACCAATTGCGTCCTTCTGAGCAAATCCCTTATAGTTCCTAAGACCACCCAATCGTTGTGTATCATAGGCTCGCATCTGATCCACGTTGCTAAAGGCTCAAGCACTAGGTCAAAGAGCAGCGGCGACAGCGGGCAGCCTTGGTGCGTGCCCTGAGTCAATGGAAAGTCTTGGGACATATGTCCATTAGCCGTCACATGCGCCAGTGGTTTTCTATATAGGAGATGTATCCAGGCGTAGAACTTTGGGCCAAAACCCAAGTGAGTAAGCACGTCGAACAAGAAGGGCCACTCAACCATATTGAACTCCATTTGGGTGTCTAAGGAAAGGAGAACGGCTGGTTCCTGAAGATATGGTTTACCGGCCATCATTCCATGCAAACACCTCCATTTCAGCGCCGTATTCCTGCTGGGCATGAAAACGGACTGGTCCAGATGTATCAGGGTTGTAAGGTGTGGGGTCAGTCTGATCACAAGGAGTTTCGCAAGGATTTTAGCCTCTGTGTTGATTTAAGGATATGGGGCGGTACGAGGTACATTCCTCCGGGGGCTTTCCTGGCTTTGGGATCGTCACCACAGTGGCTAGGGGCTGATCCGGAGGGAGCTCGCCTGTGTGAAGACTGTCACGGTACATACTTAACAGGCTTCGGGCTATTGTCCCTGCCATCTTTTTATAAAGTTCTATGGGTACACCGTTCGGCCCTACCGCCTTCCCAGATTGCAGTGAGCCAATCGCCACCTGTAGCTCATCCGCTGTAAGGTCGGCCTCTGGTGTAAGGGCCAGTCAGCGCCTCTTCTATGGTCATGTCTGACAGTGACGTGTGCACTATTGCTTGCGGGTCAGTCACTACCTGATCGTCCCTCGTTCTGACCTGTGCTATCCACTTTTTCTCTGTCTCCTGTTTATCAAGCCTTGCCAGAAGTTTCCCGGCCTTATCGTCGGTTTCGTATATCTTATGCCGTGTGGCTGATATTCGCAATTTAGCCGCCTCCCTCAGGTACTCCCGATGCTCTTGCTGCTTAAGGAGCAAGCATGGGCCTTGGCCGGTGTTGGGTTGTGGGTATGTTGGGCATCTGCACTATGTAGTTCTAATGGTATTGAGCTCCTGCTGCTTTTCACGCTTATGACCTGCAATGGAAGCCATGGCCTGTCCCCTGAGAACGGTTTTGTAGGCCTCCCACAGGGTGGTCGGAGAGTGGACTGACAAAATGTTTTCTTGGAAATAGTGTTGTGTTGTAGTGACCATAGATTTCATGATCTTGGGAACCCGTAAGTATCCAGGAAATATGGGATGTGTGCATCCCTTTTTCGCTGATTTTTACATGTAAACACAGACAGAAAACAACGTGTTTTCTGTCTGCATTTATTTTTGAAAGCAGATAAATAAAAAAGGGCTTCTTTCTCAGTGTGGTCTTGCTTGAACTGTAGGCCGACAGCTGAGCAGATAGACCGCATGGGGAATTAAAAACAGGATGAAATTTCCTTAAATAATGGCATATGTCAAGATACGTTTGTGGTATAGTCCTAATATTTTTTCATGAAGGCAGGACGCACACCTCTTCTGCCAATGTTATTAAACTTTAATTTTGATGCATTTTATCCTTTTTTAATCCTTGGGTGCGTGCAATTTGCTGTAGTGCTATGCCCTAAGCACAGGGGTACTAACTTCATCAGAGGTGGGGACTGTTCTCCAGTCCCCAGAAATGCACAGCTAAACGCCACTTTTGGCTGTACCTGTATACGAACATTATTTTTCACTTATTCCACATTTATCCATTGTATCCAAATTATTTATCATCAATATTCCAATCTTCCACAGACGAGAAGGCGCCCTTCGTGTGCACGTTAATTTTCAAGTTTCTACTATTCTCCTGGTGTCACTAAGACTTTGACCAAGAATATGACAAAGACGTGAATTCATTTCAGACAGTATTTATTGTCACATAACCCAATGCATTTCGGGCATCCAGCCCTTCTTCGGGGGTCACTGCCGTCCCAGCGTTAACCGCTACATTGTAATGTAGCGGTTAACGCTGGGACTGGCTGGATTACAATGTTGGCTATGTTTGACGTCATATGACTACAGGAGACGTGGGATACCAGAGACTGCCTGCATCTGGACGGCTTTGCTTCATTCAATGTACCAGTCACTGTGTCGCCCAGTGGACGCGCTGGTGGAGGCTTTGTCACACTAGGAAAATTGGCCCTTAACTGTAATGTTGAACTTATTGGATCCAAGTCGAAGGACGGCGTGGGCAGAAATAAATGTAGACTCCTGGTCATAAATTTTTGTAATGCAGCGCCACCCAGGAATGTAGTAGATGTGAAGAGTCCTATAACCTAGTTGACTCACTGCTCATTGGTCCATCATGGATAAGTGGAGATTGGACTGTTTCAACTTTGTGAGCTCCCCCCTATTCTTCACTGTATGCCTAATTATAATGTGTTGCTTATATCCTCATTCACCCTTATGTCCTGCTATACAATGTATGCCTAAGAATAAGGTTTGGCTTATATCTTTATACATCCCTATGTTATGCTATGTAATGCACCTATGTATGTAAAGTGCTCTGATACCCCCAGGTCTAGCTAGCACTATATAAAACTTATTAAAAAAATTAAAAATATCCAGCCGAAAGGTTTTATAGATGTTTTTGTTTTCACTCCGACTCTTCATTTGCTGAGATGGTTATTGGGGATTTTTATTTGCACCCTTGTTTTGTCTTCTTAAGCCAATGATGCATTTGAGAATGTGAACCCAGGCACTGATCAGGTGCATCTCCTGCGCACACCGCAAGGCAATAACGTTAATAGTTTGATTTCTTGTACTAATATGGTCATTCTAATGGATCCATGACAAGGAGGGTCAGCTGAGAGTATCCCCAGGCTTAAGGGGAGAGGTTTTAGTACAACTATAGATTACATTTTTGCATCTTTCTGTTTATCCTTAGCCCTCGTAGATTTTAAGGTTACATCGGATGACCTTAGTTACTACAACCCTTTGTCGGCCACCTTTTTGATAGACAAAAAGCCCACTGATGTGGTTCATTCCCACAAGAAGCCAGTAGTCCCTGTCGACCATGACCGGCGGGTGTGATGGGCTTCACTTGTCCCTTTGGGTTTCATCTGTAATCTGTTTACCTCCTGTAGTGCCAATTTCATTTCATGTCTTACTGAGGACACCACAGCTCATAGTATTATGCTGTCCATCTCAAATATTTGCAGGCTTATTAAATCGGCTCTTAGTAAACCAAGTGTCCTTTCCACGCCACAATGAGGTGCCGGGTTTTTAGAGACCCGGTGGTGCCAGGGGACCACACCCGAAGACCTCTGAGTTCTCCCTGTTCTGGACTACAGAAACACAGAGTCTTCTAGTTGAAGTCAGAGATCGAGGTTTATTGGTTGCAACCAAGTAACATGTGTCCTAGAAGTACAACAGCGCGGGCTGTAAGTTCGCAGGAGACTGTTCGTTTTTACAGAACCAGCCTTCTCCTTATGTACATAAATAACAGCTGCGGGCAAGAATTCTTGGGTTGATGATATGGTTATACACATATTTCTACAATAATACAAAGAGCGAAGTCATGCTGGTCAGCACATATTTTAGATCTCCGGATCGTGATGGATTACTCCGCCAGACCCAGAATTCCCATCAGATATCGATGAAACACCAATAAGGTCGGGCACCCTCCCATCGTAAAACCGGTCATAAACCAGAATCGTGGACAGGTGTATGTGTATGGAAAACATGGTCTGTATGTAGTGAATGGTTTATGGCATGTTGTGCCTTGATGATATCTTACTCGGCCACTGGGCGAGGAGCTGCCCGGACAGGCTTGGCTGGAGGCAGTGGAGTCAGCTCGGCCAGGTCATGGGGAAGTCAGCTACGGTGGACGTGTCCTTTCAGATCAAACTCGGTCTTAATCAATTGACTATATGAGGGCAAGTCATAAGATGGATGCCGTTTACAAAATGGAGTCTGAGGGTTCGGAACGGAAATCATGATTTAAGGGTGTTAGCATCACTCAATCATGACGCAAATGCATAGGGATAATGTCCTAATTATTACCGGTCCGTAGATACCAAATTCGTCATGGTACGACGATATTTTGTGATACGAGTGTTGGACCTCGATACCGGTGGAACAGCTGGGTCCGGATTTTCAGTACCACAGACCCTCCTTTTGCCCTCATATTAGGCAATAACTCATGCTAATCTGAGTCCAAATCTGTGTTGATGAATTCATGGAGATGCTGCTGTAGCATCATTCTGTTGCTCAATTCGTCCCTTGATACAGGCTTCCTTACACATGAGGTAGCGCAGAGGCCACATATTGCAGGAGCGCACTGTACAAACAGGCAGAACATAAACAGAATGGCTAAGATCATCCCAATGAAGATCAGAGTTTTCCATCCCCAGGCAGATATCAGTTCCCAGAACCACCCGAGCAAGGACCAATCCCCTTTTTCCCATTGAAGGGAATCAGATATTTTGTGTAATTTGGAGATGGCCTGGTACACTGTCGGAGCATTATCGGGGATAAAAATGCAGCAACTAGATTGAATCACTCTACATACACCACCACGGTCTGCAAGTATGACATCTAGGGCAACCCTGTTCTGAAGGGTCATAAGTCGATCCGACTGAAGCTCAGCTGTCAGGTTGCTAAGGGCACCGTCCGTTTCAGTCACGGCGGACTCAACTATCCTCGTCAATTGTCGAATGTTCCTGCTGTTCACCATGGGCCCCCAAAATGGCAGAAAACCCTTTGCAAAGTCTCCAAACTCTTGACCCGCAGTGTCGTCTTGACTCACGACACCCCTAACTGTCCTTGTCCGATGGTAATCTGCCCCGGCCGTGTAGGTGGGTGGCAGCAGAAACGCGATAAAGCATGTGCCCGAGAAGTCAGGGGTCAACCATGTATAGGCTTTGTCATGGCAGACGAAATAGGTGCCTTTAGCCGCCAAGAATGGAGGGGAAGTTCGGGAAGCAAACACATATGTTTCCGTGCATACGCTCTTCCCCAACTGTGCTTTGGGATCCCTGCCAATACCTTGCAGACACAAGTGACCTCGGTGGGGCACTATCCAGACTGGGGAGGATTTCTTTGTTTTCTGGCCTTTATTCAAAGAGATCCCATATTTAGTTATATTCCAACGACTGTAGGGAGTGAGTTCATCTTTAGGAATCGTTTGATACGTGTCAACATCCCTACTCATATTTCTTATTCCCACCACTAGTGCCTTGTTGCTGGAATCGCTTTCCGTGGAACGGGGCGGGTATGGTTCTAGGGCGAACAGGAACATGGTCTGGAAAGCCCACAGAGAACCATAATAACTGAATGGCAGGATGAAGTATGGGATGCCCTTATCTGTTGTGTGTGGCATGAGTCCACAGATCAAACAATTCGATGTGTTCATTATGGACTGGTGCTGGTGTAGGAGCTGGATGAAGGAGTTATTTACAAACTCTAGTCTTCAGGAAGAGGGTGAAAGGAGTGTGAAGAAACAGTTGGAGGAGGTGTGGGCTGAGTGTTGTTTGCAAAGGTGACTTGGAACGTGAATAAAGTATAACCAATCAAGAACATCGTTATGCTACATATCATCAAAATACATGTTATCAGGAATCTCCCTCTAGCCATTACAGTGCATATTTTCTTGTTAAAGTTCATGTGTCTAGCAGGTCTCTCTACCCTCGGAAACTCCATCCTCTGGTTGCTGCCTGCGGTGGGAGGTTGCTTCTGCCAAGATGTGCGCTCTGTCCAGTCCGGGGTAATTCCCTCAGACCGACCAGCACCGTTGACCTAGGCGTCCCTGGCTCCACTCCTCAGACTTCAACCGCGGCCTTAGCAGCAGAACCGGATGGCGGTTCGAAAATCAAAAATGAGCTAGTTCCCTGGGCGAGAGAGCTGTGAAATCAAAAATAGTTCATGGGAAAAAGGGAAAATCGCACTAATTTGATTATGTCAGTTGCTTGGTCTTGACCTCAGATTATATCGTTCTTTCCCAGGTACGGTGTGATCTTCAAACAATGTTTCAGGTTCTGTAGTGTCCAACTGCATTGCCGGTGGCGCAGATCCTTGCAAAATGCAATCGCTCTCTTTGTCGGTATCAGTTCCTTTTAATCGTGCATCGCTGAAGGGGACAAAACGACGTATGAACTCTGTTTCGGAGTCAGCGACTCCTTGCTGGACCCACCGGTCATATGGAAGGGGCAGCGGGACCCTTTTGCAATGGGTGCCGTGCACCCAGTGTTTTTTTCCGTGGACACGTACTGCAGAGCGGGTAGATAGCAAGACCTGGAAAGGTCCGGTCCAGCGAGGCTCCTCGTTCTTTGTTCGCCTGAAGTTCCGAACTAGGACCCAGGAGCCAGGTTCGATGGCGTGGCCTGGATCGCCAGACGCCGGTGGAGAGGAGCTGTGGACCTGTTGATGTAAAGCATGCAGTTTAGTTGTCAATTCGTGTAAATAGTCAAACAGTGCAGGGTACTCTATCTCACTGAGCTTTCTAGGCCTCGGTACTCCCCATATGTTTGCTGGGCGCCCGAACACGATCTCGTGTGGGCTAAGTCCCAGTCTAGAATGGACAATCATCCTGGTAGACAGGAGTGCTAAAGGCAGGGCGTCTGGCCACTTGAGAACTGTGCTGGCTTGGATCTTGGCCAGTTTCAATTTTAACGTGCCATTATACCACTCTACCAATCCTGCCGATTGGGGATGATTTGCGGCATGGAATTTCTGGTGGATGCCTAGACACTCACACACTCTCTTCATCACTCGTCCCACGAATTCACTTCCATTATCACTCCAGACAATCCTAGGCATGCCAAATCGAGGGAAGAATTCTTTGACAAGGGCTTTAGCAGTTGACAATGCAGTGTTGTCCTTAAGGGGGTACGCTTCTACCCACCTGGAGAAAGCGCAAACGACAACAAGGACATATTTCAGGTTATTGCACCTCTCCATGTGAATGAAATCGCGCTGCAAGACCTCGAATGGGTACGTTGGAGGCGCAAAATGACCAACTGGGGTTGGGGTCCCCCTACCGGGATTGTGCTTCAAACACACCATACAATTTTTGACCAGATTCTCTGCACATCTTGGGTTACAACTATTCTGCCATACTGGGGCCAACAGCTTACATATTCCTTTCACACTGATGTGCGCCATTCCATGGGCCATCGTCACCACTGCGAGCACATAGGCGTTAGGTAACATCCATCGCTGATGTTCTGACAGTTCGACCCAATAACCATTCGCATCCAATCTACCCTTGCTTTCTCTCCATTCATTCACCTCTTTCTCGGTCGCATCAGCTTGTATAGATTTCACACTTTCGATGGTGTCCTCACACATACCCACATCAGGGGTCCATCTAGCAGGACCTACAACATACATCCGACTCATTGTGTTCCTTGCAGTCTCTTTCTGGACCTCATCGGCAAATGCATTCCCTCGACCAACATCATCCGTAATCTTCCTGTGTGCACTGCATTTCACAATTGCAACTTGTAGGGGCAAGGTCAGTGACTCGAGAAGGTCGTGTACTAACTGTCCGTGTTGAATTTTTGCACCATGTGACGCCAGGAACCCACGTTCACGCCATAATCTTCCAAAACTGTGGGCTACGCCGAAGGCGTACTGACTATCAGTATACACATTCACTCGTTTTCCTTTTGCCAACACACACGCTCTTGTGAGTGCGACTAACTCTGCTGCTTGCGCGGAATTGTGGGGGATACGAGCTGTCTCTACAATAGTGCGTAATGTTGTCACGGCATATGCTGCAGTCGTATCACCATTTGGCAACTTGAAACATGAACCATCAACCCATAAATTATCATTACATTCAGGGAGGGGAGTGTCCTGCAAGTCCACTCTCCCTTTTGTCTCTTCCTCTGTCCTAAAGCAGCAATCATGTTTTTCAACCTCATCTGTCTCTGCTGGAATGGGTAATAACGTAGCAGGGTTGAGTGTATCACACCTCTTTATGTGGATGTGACTTGCTAACAGTGTCAATTCATAGTTGGATAGTCGAGCACTAGTCAGATGTTGTGTTTTCGTTCTGTTTAGTAGGATATCTACTGCATGTGGGACCATAACAATCAGGGTATTATTCATGACTAACCCAGCAGACTGTCGAATACAGACAGCTGCTGCAGCAGTGGCCCTCAAGCAACTTGGTAATGCCTTAGCTACAGGCATGGGCGTTGTTTGTCCCCAAAGTGTTGCGTCAAGACTGATAATGCGCAACCTTCCTTCTCATGGACATATAATGTAAAAGGCTTGCTGTAGTCGGGGTTGCCCAACACAGGAGCCGAACATAATGCCTCACGCAACTCGTGGAAACTCGCCTGACAATCTTCAGACCAAGGCAAAGGATTGGGTGTGTCTTTACGCATTAATGCCAGCAAAGGTCTGGCCAACAGTGCGAAGTTCGGTATCCATTGTCTACAGTACGATGTAATGCCCAAGAAGGCACGCACTTCTCTTTGTGTCCTTGGGACACTCAGTTCTGCAATTGCCTGTATTCTTTCTGGGGTCAGTCTCCTTCCCTCCTTCGATAAGATGTGACCTAAGTAGGTTACTTCTTGTCGGCAAAATTGCAGTTTTGAAAGAGAGACTTTGTGTTTCATGTCGCATAAATGACGCAACAATGACAATGTGGCTCGCTTGCAAATTTCTTCAGTATCTGCAGTGATCAGTAAATCGTCTACATACTGAATCAGAGTCGCGCCACCAGGTAGAACAATCGTATCGAGTTGTGTTTTCAGAGCCTGACTGAATATTGATGGACTCTCACAGTAGCCCTGAGGAGCGCATTTAAAGCGGAAGCTTCGTCCTCCTAAATTGAAGCCAAAGATATCTCTGCTCTCCTCGGCAATCGGGATGCTTTCATTCTTCAGGTCAATCGCTGAAAACCAATTAGCCGAAGCTGGAACCATTGTCAATAAGGCAGTAATGTCGGGGACGACTGGAAACTGTGGCACAACGATCTTATTCACTTCCCTGAGATCAATCACAAATCGGTACACAGGGGGCTGTGAAGGATCGGTACGCTTTAAGACAGGCAAAACAGGACTGTTACAAATGTTGCCTGTTGTCTCTTCGATGACATCTTTCTTGATCAGATCGTAAACGATCGCTAACAAAGCCTTTTCACATTCGTTTGATATCCTATATTGGGGAATGCGTGGTAACCTAACATTAGCTTTCAACGTTATGACATACGGTGTTATCTCCAAACGACCCACATCATTAGAACCATTCGCCCAAAGTTCATCCGGGAGAGATGACAATTTGGTTGGAATATTCTCCTTTGCCAAATACATTGGAGAAATAACTTTTCTTCCTACGGTAAGCTGTACTCCCGAAGGGGAGCAGTACAAAGTCACATATAATCTCTTTAACAAATCCAAACCTAACAAGTTTTCGCCACAACCTGTTGTAAGAATGAGGGGTGCTTCTAATTCGCATGGGCCAACAGAAAGGGGCATGGGATTGGAGATCGGGTTTCTAACAGGGGCGCCAATTAAAAACCTACTGAAACATTCATTTCGCCAGACAAAGGTGCGCCAGGAAGTTTTGAGTGCATAATAGAACTTTTTGTAGCACCAGTATCCAGCAGAAATGGCTCTGACACTCCGGATGTAATCACCTCGACATAAGGTCCATTCTGATCTACTGGAACTGAAGCAACTCCCTCTCTTTGTCCATGGCTGTCCTAGCAATCATTACCCTCATTCTCGTTTTCTGCGTAATAGTCGTCAGCATAGTACTGAGCTGTCCTGGAAGACGCATTATTCTGTTGGTCAAAGCTATTCATGGAATTTTGAGGCGGAAAAGAAATTGTATTCTGGGAGAAATTTCCATGGCCCCTACCTCTAGGAGCCTGTTGAACACCTCTACCTCTTGCGCCGGAAACACCGTTTAAACGTCGCGCTAGAGCTGGACAATTATTTTTGAAATGACCCTCTTCTTTACAATAGGCACATTGATTCGGGCCATACGGAGAACGCTGATGGGAAAACTCGTTTCCTTGCGCGTTTCTCGAATACTGCTGTGGTTGCTGATAATTGGGCTGACTAGGAGTGCGAGGCGGATAGGCTCGCTGGAGAAGAACCTTAGTTTTTAACTCTTTAGTCTTTTTGTCTGCCTTATCTAGCTCATCTTTGCGTCTATTTTCGTAGTATTGGGCTGTGGCTAAAATCTGCGCTGACGTGGAAACAGCCCAAGCACTCTCTGAATCTTTCAATTTATTGCATAGTTCAGGAAGCAGATTATGAACAAATTTGTCTACAAACAATCTTTGACCACCCTCGGTAGCCATATCCTGACCACTATGATCGGTGAAAGTCTCCTCAAATCTCGTGAAAAAGTCAGACACATTCTCATCTTTCTTCTGTTTGCATGCAGACAGCTTGTCCCAATTTACGCGCAATTCAGGCATCAATGTTTTCATGTACGTGATAATCCTACCGGGAAGTTCTGCTATTAAAGGCTCGGGTTGAGAACCACCAACTTGTCTAGCATCAGTAGCAGTAGTAATAGCCCATGAGCCACCTAGTTCTTGATCATGATCTGCATGACGAATTTTACTCCATAAAGTATGCGGGACAACATTCCCAAACAACATGTCTACATCTACTAAATTCATTATACATGAGCTGGCAGTCTGTGATAATTCCTTGTAATATCCAGCTGGGTTTTTACGTGGATCAGGTAGTGTCTGTTTGAGTGCTAAAACTTCAGATCTTTTCCAGGGGACATGAACCCACACACGCTGGAAATGCGGCAGAATTGGCGGATTTACATTCGCATCACCTTCCCTCCATACTGGAGGAACCTCTCGCATGGGGTACTGTCGCGCCTTTTTCCTATCTGACACGTCATCTTCATACAATGATCTAGAGACATTTCCCTTACTCCTATAGGATAGTAATAGATCTATCGCTTTTTCAACATCGGCACCTACAATCATACCTTCATAGAACTTAAAACGCATACGAAATAATTCCTGCATTTTGCGTTTGGGATCATTCGTCTACAAATCTTCGCACAGATATACACACATCTCTTCAAATACATATCTTTGAGTGGGTGCATCCCACTGACGGAAAACTTCCATAACGGACTGAACATCATATTTAGCAGTGTCAGTAACCCATTTGCGTGCTAACTCATTTAGCACTTCTCTTTCCTCGTAGTCGGGTAGTTGACTACGCAACTGTCTACGTCCCGTTTTGGGGGTCGTTTTAGGCGACCCAAAGAAGGGCGAGAATAGACCAGTGACAGTACTTGCCACTCTCTGTCTGACAGAAGGGGAAGCTTGCGGCGAGGCAGATGCGCCAGAAAAGACAGGCTGGTGTAAAGAGGAAGTCGAGGCAATAGCAGAGGAAGTGGGAGTAGTAGCAGAAGTAGTATCATAGTGAACAGTTGGAGCAGTAGGCAAAGTTGTAGAAGTAGATGGAGTATGTAGCAAAGGCGGCAGCCCTTGAGAAGGCTGCGCCGGAGAAGTAGGAACCAGCTGAAGAGGAGTTGGTGCTTGTGCAAGAGCTGCATTTTGTGCGCCAGGGCGCGGTATAACAATGCGCTTCGGGGGTCCAACAATACTCGATGTGTATGGGGGTGGTGAATTCAATAAATGGGACATTAATGGATCTTTCTCGGGTGTACCCTTTGAATCTTGTCCTTCATGGGGCAACATCGGGTAGCATTTATCTACCGCTAGTTTCTTGCTCCTAAGCATTCGTTCACTTTCTTGTTCTTCTTCATTATCCCTGTATGCAACGGCGGCTTGCACCATTGACATACCTCTTTTGTTTTTCTTTGCTAATTTTATTTCTTTCTGTTTGGCTTCTTTGCGCCATAAGCGAAAAGAGTCAAACATCGCCGGCCGGGCTTTCTTCTTGAACAATTTGACCTCGAGGTTGTCTAATACTTCTGAGTCAAAACTACCATATTGGGGCCATTTTAAAACACCATCCTTGCGGGTGTATTTTATCCACACTTCATTATACGTGATAGGACCTACTCCATGTTTTATATATAACTCATATGTTGGAGTTCCAATCGGAGGAACCGGACACGAATCCTCTGATCGGGAGTCCTTACTACAACCAAGACAAAACAAGTTTCCAAGTCTGCTAAGATCAGGCATCTTTGCTCACTAGTCTAGCTTCAAACTTCAAGGGATTATCTACTTATGATATTGTCGTGAATACACGAATCCCTCGGTTTTGGTGCTTGCAAGAACCAATACAAACCGTATCTCTGGGATACCAAAACTAAGAACCAAACTAAGGACTGGGAGACGCTCCACTTATACTTAACTGAATATTGAAGATCGGTGACGTCACTAGAAGACTCGTCTATCGTTTAGCTCTACCAAGGATCACTGGGTCCAAAACAGGGCGATAGTCAGGGCAGCAGTCCTTCGTAGCAGTCGGGACGCGGGGAACCTTGCAGCAAAGACCTTCGGAACCACGTCGACATGCAGGGGTCGCTGAAGTGGCTGGCCGTCCTCCGGAATTTTCACACGAAGCTCCTCACGAACATCTGGCTTGGATCGTCACCGCTTGATACCGCCCCGAGTTGGGCGCCAACTGAGGTGCCGGGTTTTTAGAGACCCGGTGGTGCCAGGGGACCACACCCGAAGACCTCTGAGTTCTCCCTGTTCTGGACTACAGAAACACAGAGTCTTCTAGTTGAAGTCAGAGATCGAGGTTTATTGGTTGCAACCAAGTAACATGTGTCCTAGAAGTACAACAGTGCGGGCTGTAAGTTCTCAGGAGACTGTTCGTTTTTACAGAACCGGCCTTCTCCTTATATACATAAATAACAGCTGCGGGCAAGAATTCTTGGGTTTATGATATGGTTATACACATATTTCTACAATAATACAAAGAGCGAAGTCATGCTGGTCAGCACATATTTTAGATGTCCGGATCGTGATGGATTACTCCGCCAGACCCAGAATTCCCATCAGATATCGATGAAACACCAATAAGGTCGGGCACCCTCCCATCGTAAAACCGGTCATAAACAAGAATCATGGACAGGTGTATGTGTATGGAAAACATGGTCTGTATGTAGTGAATGGTTTATGGCATGTTGTGCCTTGATGATATCTTACTCGGCCACTGGGCGAGGAGCTGCCCGAACAGGCTTGGCTGGAGGCAGTGGAGTCAGCTCGGCCAAGTCATGGGGAAGTCAGCTACGGTGGACGTGTCCTTTCAGATCAAACTCGGTCTTAATCAATTGACTATATGAGGGCAAGTCATAAGATGGATGCCGTTTACAAAATGGAGTCTGAGGGTTCGGAACGGAAATCATGATTTAAGGGTGTTAGCATCACTCAATCATGACGCAAATGCATAGGGATAATGTCCTAATTATTACCGGTCCGTAGATACCAAATTCGTCATGGTACGACGATATTTTGTGATACGAGTGTTGGACCTCGATACCGGTGGAACAGCAGGGTCCGGATTTTCAGTACCACAACAACCGGTTAGATGGTTTGATAATAAGTGTTCGAAAGCACACAAGGACCTGTTGAAATCCCTGCATGAAACACCTCGATGTCAGGAAAAGGTGAAGAGAGCTAGAGCGGTTTATTGTATGAGTTGCAAAGAGCGCAAGAACCAGCTGAAAGATGAGGCCTGGGATAATTTTCTTGTCGCTTGTATGCTACGGGATAGTGCTGCCTTCTGGCGAGTGGTTAATCTCCCCCTGTTTAACAGCGACCAACTTTCTATTGAGGTTTCAACTATGACTACAAAAAATTGGGTTAAGCACTTCAAGGCCATTTACTATCGAGAAGAAGAGGCCGCCTCGTCAGATGGTAGCAAGGAGGATTATATTATCATATTTCAACTGGCCGATGTGACATCAGCGACTTCCAATCTTCCCTCTAACAAGCCCCCAGGAACTGATGAAGTCCCTGGGGACCTTTTCAAATTCTCTGTGGATCTCCGGGTGCCCTTAATAACCCAGCACCTGAATGCAGCTGTTTTAGGTCCCCTCCGACCGACTTGGTGTCAATCGGTTACAGTCCTAATTTTTTAAAAAGTAAACGGGTCAGACCCGGCCTGTTTCAGGCCCATATCAACTCGGAGGTGAAAATCATTGGGCGGGTCCTGTTGGAGCAACTCAACTTGGGCAGAGGAGTTCAGTATTTCGGCTGACCTGCAATATGGGTTCAGGTCGGGACTGGGTACAGTTGAGCAAACTCTGAACCTCTGTTTGCTGATCTGTAAGTTTACTAAGGCCAAGAGGGGCAAATCCAACTGGCCTTCATGGACCTCAGTTCAGCTTTCAATAAAGTTAACCGCTCTAAACTGTGACCCATGATGGCTCAGATGGGTATAGAGCGTGCCTTAGTTTGTTTTTTGTGTGATTTGCACAGGGACCTATCTGCTTCTATTCGATATGGCCCCAATCGGGAATGCACACTGTGCTTAAAATTAAAGCGTGGTGTTCGCCAGGGTTGCCTATTAGCGCATTTAAATTATTTTTATTTTTTTTACTCAAATTCAGTTTATTGTGTATCCAATCAACAGTACATACATAGGATATTGCCAACTTTAGTGTAGACAAGCAACTGTCAGTACTGATCGGGTTTCAGGGGTCCGCACTAGCAATTGCCATGGTATTATGTACATCAGACATGCATGAAACATGGCCAGTTAAACTGAGATAGTGTCTGAGAGATGTATAATAATTCGTGGGCAGTATGGCATACGTGTGAATACAATTAGGAGACAAGAAAGACAAGAGTAAGCTTTCTCTTGCAACCCTAAAAAACCCTAACAAACGTTAAAGGAACAGCTCGAGGTTTGCAGCAGGGAGGGCCAGGGCGATGTGATGGTGTCACGCTCAAAGCATGAGTCGGGGCTGCCCCCTTCTACCTGGTTACAGCCATCGCATCAAAGTGGGACATGAGTGGTAATCCTAGTAAAAAAGTTGAAGCATTTGGAGTTTCACTGGGCTAAAGCAGGTAAACTCGAAGGGCATAAGATATTGAATTGAGGCCCTCCGCAGGAATTTAAACTTCCTAGTTTTGGCCAAATTGTGTGATCACTGTTCCTTGGCTAAGATATGCCAAACACTGGTGAACCATTGGGATAGGGCGGGGGTGCTGTCTGTTTCCACATGAGTTCTATAAGCTGCCGCACTGCTGGGAGCAGGTAGTTTATAAGCTACCAGTCTGCATGAGTCATAGCCTGCAGATCCTCGTTATAACTTTGCATGACCACCAGATATGTTGGAAGTCTCCTTTTCCTTCCCCACAGCGCCAGCAAAGAGAGTATGTTTTTGGGTAAATTACATAGAGTCTGGTCGATGTGTGGTACCTTTGGAACATCAATTTATAAACTGTTTCCCTAAGAAAGAGACCGCAGTAAGTTTTAGGTATATCTCGCAAGGCTTCCATTGCTTGGGTGATATATCTACCTGTGTTGTGGCCTGCCATGTTGACTGGTAGGTATGGGTGCGGATTATGGTAGTGTGTTAGAGCACCTGGTAGGTGTTTGATAGGAGGCCCTTTGAGCCAGTAAAACTGCACATGTGTTTCACGAAGAGGGTGTAGGGGCGAAAGACTGCTGGGTATACCGATGGATGTAAAGCCTAGTGCCGCAGTTGGTAATACTGCAGCAGTAATGCATTCGTGAGCTGATAGTCCACTTTGCACTGATCAAAGGACTTCATAGCGGCCCCCTTAAATAAGTCTCAAAGCGTCCGACATTCTTCATTGCTCCAGTGACGCGGGGGAGGGAGTCGGAGTTTCGTGCGATCGGTGTGTTTGGAGAGGGTAAAGTAGTCAGACCCTTTTTAAGAGCCTCTTTATCCCAGATATTCAGTACCGTCCGAGCCGGGCTGGCGATATATGCATTTCGCGGGCGAGCCTGTTTGGACAGCCATGCCAGGTCCCACAATGGTCGACACGCTACCACTCGGTCCATGTGGAACCAGTGCTTCTCACTCTCTCTGCCCACTCGCTCGGAGATATACCCCAAGTGGGCAGCCCAGTAATACTCAAGGACATTGTACTGTAATTGCATTGATATAGCGCTTACTACCCCTGCCGAGGCGTCGAAGCGCTTTTTCGGCAAGTAGCATGCTACTCCAGAACCCATTAAGGATTAGTGTTGAGTTAGTATAGTGAAATATGAAAGTAATTTGAGTGGCGGATAGGTTATTCAGTTATTTGGATTCAGAAGGATAGCAAAGGGAAAAAGGTTTGCATTTACATAGCGCTTGTTAATTCTGATGGGGTGTTAAATCGCTTTTTTCGGCGAGTAGCACGCTACCTCGGAACCCATAAAGGATTAGTGGTGAGTTAGTATAGTGAAATATGAAAGTAGTTTGAGTAGTGGATATTAGTCAGTAATTTCGATTGAGAAGGATAGCGGAGTGATAAAAGAGGGAAAAAAGGTTAGCATTTATATAGCGCTTGTTACCCCTAATAGGGCACGCCAGACCTCCCTCATCCCATCAACAGCGTGTTTGCTATCTGGGGGTACTTGCCGTTCTAGATAAAGGTCCAGATGTCACGCTGGAGGCGCAGGATGTCATCCTTTGGAAACAGTGGGCAGAGTCTGAAAGATATAGAGGACCCGCAGCATCACATTAATTTTCACATTAATTTTCGTTACTGTAAGGGTTTCCATCTCTGAAAGTCGCGCAAGATGGAGCGGCGTAGGTGGGGCCAGTTGGCTTGAGACCCGGAGGAGAGTGTAGGGCTGATATTGAGACCCAGGTATTTAATGACCGCTTGGGACCACTAAAAAGGTGCTAGGCATTGCAGGGCCTGGAGGTCCTGAGTGAGAATGTTCATTTTGAGCACTGAGAACTTGGTTGTATTAATTCGAAAGCACAATACTATCTCATAGGCCTGGAGGCAGTTTGTAACACCTGGGAGGTAGATTTAAGGTTGAGAGAGTGTAAGAAGTTGATTGTCTGCAAAGAGACCAGTTTTGTATGGTTTGCCCCCAAAGGTGATACTCCCCACAAATAGTTATGGTGATAGGTTCCACTGGCAGGGCAAACAATTAGGGTGATAGCGGGCACCCCTGTGCATGGCATACATAATTGCAACCGGTTTTGGGAGCTGTCAATTAACCAGCACTTTGGCTGCCGGTGCCACATACGAGTTCATTATCTTGGACAGCAGGCCCAGTCCCTGCCCAATCTTCACATGCGCAGCACTGTTGAAGGACCAGTAGACCCTATCAAAGGCCTTCTCTGTCACCAGTGATCCTGCATCAATAGGGTTCCAGTCTCTGGGCCAAACGTTTTGTGAAATGTTCTGCGTCCATGTTTAGCCGGGCTATAGGACAGTAAGAGGAGCATTAGGGCAGGTCTCTCCTCGCCTTGTTTATGACCGAGATTGATGCCCAAGCCATCGTGGGTATGAGTCCTGTCTCATGGGAGAAGGACTGATAAAAGGATGCTGGGAGGCCATCAGGCCCAGGAGTTTTACCCAGGGGAAGGGTCCTTTCCGTCTCCTGGAGCTCAAGAATGATCGGCTCGTCCAGGAGTTCTGCTTGGCATGGGTGCAAAGGCTCCCAGTCACAGGCGTCGAGGTAGGATTTGATCAGCTCTGGGAGCTGCTCTGCCAGAGAGTATAGAATTTGATATATAGTTTTTCATGGAAAAACTGGAGTGTGTCTCGCTCAGATGTCGACCACTCCCAGTCAGTGAACCTCAGTTTAGCAATATGGGTCTTGGTTCACACTTGGTGGAGCCTATGAAGCGAGAGTCTGCCCACCTTGTCACCCCCTCACAATTTTATTTATTTTTGACATTAATCAACTAGAATACGTTTTTACTGGTTCTCACTTGGACGTTCCCAGGGCTGGAGGCTGTCTGATCCATGCTCTGCTTTATGCAGGCGACCCAGTAGTAATTGCTCGGACTGCCAGGGTGCTACAGAAAGTTATAGAGCTATTTATTGATTTTATGATTGGCCTTGACTTTTCCACTAATTTCTCCAGATCAGAGTTTGGCCCGTGTAAGACAAATACCATGAAAATTATAGTAGAATGACACCATATTAGCCATGTTGATAAGTTTCGTTATCTGGGTGTCCAACTAGACTCTGGTCTTAAAATGGCACTCTCTAATAAAGCATAACGTGGCAGCTTTCAACTCGGCATAGCATAGGAGACTTCGCTTGGTGGCTAAAAACAGTTATGGACTTATTCAAGGCTAAGTGCATTTGAATAGCCTAACTATAGGTGTAGTATTTGGGGATGTGGCTTTCTTACTCCAATCCAAATAGCGGAAAACAAATTCCTTAGGGGTCCCACAAAATACACATTTTGAGGTTGTTCATGAAGAGCTGGGCATGGGTTATGTGATGAACTATATTCCGGCTATGCCCTGGTTGCTCTCACTGTCTGTTTCGACAAAGTAGGAGCTAGTCCTCATTAGATTGATCATGCAAGATTGTACGAACGTGGACAACTCTTTTCTGATTCCTTGGCTGACCTATGTTTCCTCCACTATGAAAAGCTTAGGGAGACCTGAAATCTACTTCAATCCAAGTGGTATTGTTCAAACTGACGAAAAATGGGTCCAAGAAGCGTTCAGAGATAAGATGACAGCAGACCGAGGGGCATTAGCACTATATAAGCTTTAAGCACGTCATGTGGTTTTACCCTGGACATGCCCTGCCACCGTCCATGCTTGTTGACAATTTTAAGGTTTATTTTATTCCAGCGGCTACTGTCCTCTAATCTTGGTTGTTTTAACCCCTTGGACGCAGATGGAATTCCCCCTCGGCTCAGGTGAATTCCATGCATGCACGGGTCGGACGGCCGCTGGCCGTCGACACACACGCCCACCGTGACGTCCACATGCAAGGGGTTAGGGTCTCGAGGCTGCCCTTGTGTGATAATGTTTCCACTAATGATAACCTGCAAGTAGTCATGATCTGCCTGAAATATAATTATCTGCTTTTTAAATATATACGCCCACTCCTGAAGCCCATGAATTTTAACCAAGTGAAACCTGAATTACTTTTCCTTCAGTTTTTAATCACCCTCGCAGTGTTGTTTTGTTCATCTTATCTTTCTGGTGTTTTGAAGCTATCCTACTTGTACTTTTTCCAATTGTTATGTTAATGTTATTGTTTTTTGTAAAGCGCGACTGTTACCCGAAGGTGTCCTGGCGCTGACTGAAGTCCTACTGAGACCCTACCTGGTGTACAGAGACAGAAATATAATAATTGGTAAAAAGCCACGTTTTGAGGGCCTTCCTTAAAGCAAGTAAATTAGTAATGAATCCAAGGTGCAGCGGAAGACCATTCCAAGCCTTTGCAGCACCTACCCTAAATCTTCTACCGCCCCAATTGGCTTTCTTTACCAGGGGGTACCGATACCAATTTCGCTTTTGCCGAGCGTAATGCTCTTGAAGGAGTTAACCATTGAAATAGCATTTTTAAATGTTTAGGCCTCGTACCTTGGAGGGCTTTATGTATTGTAATTGTATTGTAAGTGCATTTTTAAAGCGCTTACTACCCCATACGAGGCGTCGAAGCACTTTTTTGGTAAATAGCACGCAACTCCGGGACCCATAGAGGATTAGTGTTGAATTAGTATAGGGAAACCTGCGAGTGCATTTTAAGTGGTGGATAGGTTAGTCAGTTATTTGGATTTGGAATGATAGCAGAAGGATAGAGGAGGACAAAGGTTTGTATTTATATAGTGCTTGTTGACGCACGCACTTCAGGAAGCCTATAAAGGATTAGTAGTGAATTAATACGGTGAAATATGAAGTAATTTCAGTGGTGGATATTAGTCGGTATACAACTGTTACAAGGAAGTTTTTACAACGCACTACCATTACAACGCAGGCATTACCACGCATACCATTACAACGCATTGCGCTGGGGGGCACTCTAGGATAGGGAATAAGTATAATTTTATATCCAACACCTTCCCTAGTGTCCACGGGGACTGGAGTTGGAATATAAAATTATACTTACCACTATCCAGCACCTCTAAGCGCTATGCGTTGTAACAGTATTCGTTGTAAATACCGCGTTGTAATGGTATGCGTGGTAAAAGTATGCGTTGTAACGTCATACATCCATATTAGTCAGTTACTTGGAGTGAGAAGGATAGCAGAGGGATAAAAAGGGGAAGAAAGGTTTGCATTCATATAGCACTTGTTACCCCTGATGGGTGTTGAAGCGCTTTTCTGGCGAGTAGCACGCCACTCCGGAACCCATAAAGGATTAGTGTTGAAAATGAGTATAGTATAAATATGAAGTAATTTGAGTAGTGGATATGTTATTCAGTTATTTGGGTAGTATATTAGTATAGTTGAATATGGATATTTGAGAAGTGAACATGTTAGTCTGTTAATTTTGATTGAAAAGGATAGTGGAGGGATAAAAGAGTAAAGGATATTTGTGTTTTTTTTTGTTATAGGTCTTAGCAGTAGGAGGAGGTTTTTAGATGAGTAAAAAGGAGTTTTGGAGGGGAGGAGTCAGAGGGAAGAGTTTAGAAAGGTTTGTTTTAGGGGATCGATATAGTAAAAAGAGGTGTCAGATGATGCAAGGAGGGGTAGAGTAAGAGAGAGTCTAGAAAGGGTTATTTTGGCGTTCATAGTAGTGGTATGGGGTTTGGGTTAAATGAGAGAGTGGATGTAGAGGATGTATTGATAGATGTATAGGAGTAGTGCATTGGAAGGAGCAGTAGAAAGAAGTTTGAGATGAGTCAGAAGTTTGGGCTCGAAGATATGTTGAGTGAAGTATAGGCTGAGAAATAGGGTAGTGCATTGGAAATGCTATCCTATACCAATAACCAATACACTCATTGTGAGAAGTTGACCTGATATGCAGTGCTCACTATTCTAGTGAACACTATGTATCAGTCCAGACAACCCTTATTGATGATTGGTTGTAAGTCAACCTTATAGACCAGCTATCCTAGTAGCGTGGATACGAGCAGTCTAAGGCTAAAGACTCGAGAGGGCGTGTTAAGCCAGCTGTTATACCATCACATATACCCCTTGAACACCAAGTGAAAGGACACCACACAAGTGTTATGAAAATAAACAATGTATTTATTAGAATCACAACAGCCCTGTACTCTTTATGAGGACAGGGTACTAAGCACAAAACAAAACTCTTACGAAAATACTTAAGTTAGCACAGTATATACAAATGCCCGAGGGGCACGGAAAACCATATACTCTGAAAGTGGAATGCGAAATTACTAGTAGGTAAGTACAGTACTAATATGCTTTGGAATCGCTAGGTCTTGACTAAAGAATCTTTAGATTACTTCTAGGAGGCCTAGGGGACTCGGGTGCAGAGTGTGCACTCTCACACGTGATGCGGGACAAAGTCTATGGTAGCTAGTAATAACAAAGTTAGTGTTCTCGGGCGAACCCGACCTGGTAGGAGGAAAACGAAAGTGGATTCTGACCCTTGGATAGTGAGGCTATGCTGGGGCACCGAAATGCCGAAGTTACCTAGCCCAGGGGCTGCAGCTGCATAGGTCTCAAAAGACGTCAGGAATCCTCGTAGACGGACCAGGAGCCTGGAAGAAAGATGCTGGCAGGCGACCAGTGAAGAGAGTTCGAAGTGATCCAAACCTGGATCTTGAAGATAAACGATACCTGAAAGCAGAGGGGACCAAGTTCGTGACTACTAGCCAGTAGTCAGGTGGCACCAGGAGGGCACCGGATGGTAGTCACCTCGACTAGGTGAGTGGGCGACGCTGGGCTCTGCAGATCTCACGGACCAGGAGGCGTTGTCGGCGACCAGGATGGAGGAGCGAGCTGTCCCACGATGGATGAAGCTGTCAGCGTCGCTGGACCCAGGATTGGGCAACAAAGCCTTGGCTAATTCAAGCCCACGCGGTGGACCTAAAATGGCGTCTTGAGTGGACCAGGGGGGTCCGGGGTGCTCCTCTTTTGGAAGGGAGCAAGGGCCAGTCTGGAGCAACCAGACCAGCAGCAGTGATGTCGTCGGGCGTCGTGAAGAAGGCCACAAGCCAGCGGGCTAGTAGCCAAACAACGCGGTGAGCAGCAAAAAGCAGAAGGGCCCCACGCAGATCGTGGAGATGCTGGGAGGCTGTACTTCGGTGCTGGAGCTGCTCAGGGTCGGGGCTTCTCGGACCCCAAAGCACTCACCAGAGGATCCCTCGGCGGTCGTGCTGGAAAGAAGTCGTGCAGACTTGAAGATGGCCGGTCCCTCGAGGTCTCGTCGCACTCACGGTTCTCAGCTTTGCTGTAGAGGTGAGTAGAGGTCAGAGGTGCCAGGGAAGCCGGTTCTCGTCGAGCTGGGCAGTCGGATTCCGGAGGAAGGACTTGCAGCAGACCGCAGTGTTCTTAAGATGGTGCCTGCAGATGCAGGGTGACTCCTCCTTAGTCACAAGGGAGAATCTTGAAGAAGAAATCTTGAAGTCCTTTTGCAGAAAGTCGTGTCTTGATTCCAAAGATGATCTAATTTGGAAGGGGGCCGCTCCTAACTTTATACTAGGAAAAGGGGCTGACCCGGTGACTAGGTCCTGCCTATGGGTGGGACTAGGAGGGGGGTGGTTACACCCCTCTCCCATGCCGGACTTTCCCCAGGCCAGGGGCTGGTGTGCCCCTGGAACTGGTTCTGACCGGCCTATGCGTAGTGAGCACCGGGGTGCCACTCAGCAGCCACCTTCCTGTAAAGCCCTGCCTACCCAGGATACACAAAACCCTGTCTGGGATGGTGCTAGCACCGCCCCGGACAGGAAACCCTTTGTCCAGGCTCTCCTCGCTGGAAGGAATCCCAGCAGCAGGAGGTCAGACTCGTGTCTGTGGTGGCAGCATCCATTTTGTGGAGCTGAGGCTTCGTTTAACTTTAACCGGGGTTCACAGTTACATACATGTCGTGTCCCTCTAGAAGGGTGGAATGCTAACCCCGTCGCCAGAATTGGCGAGGGGTTAGTATTCCAATTCGTATGACACCTTACTCGACATGTTTTGATAAAGCAATACCAAAGATAGCATTTAACCGCAAGGATTATAATGCACTTAAGAGTATATGGTATGCGTTATCATGGAACAGCTATTAGGACTTGGTTCCGCAAGCTGCAACCGGGCTCAGCTCATGCCAGAGCACCATTTCACACGATTCCAAGCACTCTGCCTTCAGGATTGTCAAGGCCTGCCATAGGAGTGACTGATAGGAATCTGTGTGTCCATTTCTAGGGTTAGATATAGGTATACTATATCTATAGCAAAGGGTGATTACACAACTTTGCCCCAGCTGTCATGCAGCCAGTTGTGTCAGATTTAGGAGGCCAGCCAGGGGTGGCATAATACATGCTTCAGCCCCTGGTAGACCCTGGGTACACCCATGCCCTGAGTTACAGGGTCTGATAAGGTGGCCCAGTACCCATTGGTAATGTACCTAAGGTACATGGAATCCATTTTACAGAGAGAGCAGTAGGCCTGGGGTCCTGATTGGCAGGGTCCCAGGTCGACTGTGTCAAAAACCAGCTAAAAAACAGGGCAAAAAGTTGGGGGCAACCATAGTCAGGAGGTACCTTCCTACACAACCCCCCCCCAAACGAAAGGAGATAAGGCTATCCTTGTCCAGGTAAGCCTCTATTACCTAAGTGGCCTTGTAAGGAAGGACCAGCTCTGGCTTGGTTTCCCCCTGTGTCATGGTCCACTAAGCAACCCCTCACCCTAAGGGTATCTGAGGGTCTCCACCATAGGGAATCTCTGTCTTTGGTGTGTCTTGGGGAAGAAAAAGGCTGATGCTGGGATAGAGTGCTGAAGTGAGGCTCCTCTACCTTTGGGCTCAACTCCCTCCAATCACCATCCATCATGTGTGCCTTTCTTTCCTTAGCTGAGATGCACTGTGCTCTCAGGGTCAGCCTCTGGCTACCTAAAGCTGGAGGCTGAGTCCCTCTGTTTGGCTTACTGGTGGGACAGGTCAGGTTTGGGGTTTTTAGGCCCCATGTTTGGCTGTGCCCAACAGTGTCCAGCTGTGGGAGGTCCCTAACTACTTTTAGGGGGATCCCTCAGGAGTCTGATTTATTTTCACTTTGCTAGGTTTACCAGCTTCAGTGATCCTAATCTGTTGATTAAGGAGTTCTGGACAGGGGGCCCTTTGGGGTCCACCACTGGCCTCCCTGACCTCCACAGCCCTGGGCTGACTGAGGCAGGGTAGAGAGGGGCAGGTTACCTGCACCAGACTGGGTCCCACCTTGGAAGGGTCCACTGGCATCAGGGGCTCTGCCAGGCTAGGCCTGACTACCTCTGGGGCAGTTCCTTCACCAGGGGTCAGATCAGTTCCCTGAGGAGGCTGATCCTTTCCTAAAGTCTGGTGAGAGGGAGATTTCTCTTCCTCCTCAATACTCTCTGTCTGAGTGGAGTGATCCATAGTTTCAGGCTTCACAACACTATTATCTGTTTGAGTAGAGGCTGAGACCATTACAACCTTGCCAACCTTTTCAGGAAGGCACTCCGTTTGTGTTTGGGCTGTGACTGTCACAGCCCTCCTATCCTGTTCTGGAAAGTCTGTCTGAGCCGGGGTAGTGGCTACCACTGCCCTTCCAACCTTTTCAGGGAGGAATGGTGCTTGGACTGGGGCTGTAGCTATTACTGCCCCACTAACTTTTCTGGATAGGCCTATCATCCTGGAGTGAGTTTCTTGCTCCACCTCAGCCCATGCTGAGAGTTCCAGGTCATTCCCCAGTAAGCAATCTACAGGTAGGTTATCTGTCACTGCCACTCTCATGGGCCCTGTGACATTACCCCAGCTGAGCTTGACTACTGCCATGGGATGCCTTCTTTTCACTCCATGAATGTCTGTCACCTGATAACTGAAACCAGGGGTCAGTTGAGCAGAGGGGACCAGATGGTCAATCACCATGGTGATGCTGGCCCCTGTGTCTCTGAATGCCTCAACTTTCTGACCATTGACTAGGAGCTCTTGTCTATACTTTCCTAAAATGTAGGGACCAGTAGTGAAGTTGGCAAACCCCATGCCAGTCTCACAGACGAGAGTTGTGTCAGGGGATCTGGCTAGGCCATAATCCACCTGATTGCCCAAAGTAATGCCCACCACATTCTTGGGGGTACTCCCACCACCTGGGGGATTACCACTAGTGGTAACAGGAGGTCTGGGAGTATTACCTGGGGGTATGTTTTCCTTATTGCTATTTTTAGGGCAACTGACATCACTTTTGTAATGGCCCACCTGTTTACAGGTATGGCAATAAGGTTTCTTCTGTTCTGAAGGAGTGTTCTGGGACCCACCACCCTTGTTGGAGCTTTGGGGCCCTTGAGAAGTCTTCTCTGTGGATTTATCCCCACCCTTCTCTTGAGGCTTGGTTGATTCCTTCTTTTGGTCACCACCCTGGTTCTTAGGCCTGACCCTGGTTCTGACCCATTTGTCTGCCCTCTTACCCAATTCCTGTGGAGAGGTCAGATCAGAGTCTACCAGGTGCTGGTGTAATAACTGGTTCTGACAATTACTTAAGATTTGCTCCCTCATAATTAAATTGTACAATCCTTTAAAATCAGTAACCTTACTACCCAGTAGCCAGCCTTCAAAAGCCTTAGTGGCACAATCAACAAAGTCAGTCCAATCCTGAGACTGAGTTTTCTGGGTGTCTCTGAACATCATCCTGTACTGTTCAGTGGTTAAACCAAACCCATCAACCAGTGTATTCTTCAGGACTTGGTAATTGTTAGCATCCTCAACTCTAGTAGTGAGGAGCTTATCTCTACCTTTACCTTCAAAGGAGAGCCACAAGATAGCTGCCCACTGACTTTGGGGAACACCCTGCACAGTGCAGGCCCTCTCCAAAGCAGTTATCCATTTGTGGATGTCATCCCCTTGTTTAAAGGGGGGCACTATCTTACTCAGGTGTCTTGTATCAAAACTCCTGTCCCTATTGCTAGGTATAATGCTACCACCAGTGGGCTCTAGCCCACATAATTCTTGCTCTCTAGCAAAGGCAAGTCTCTCTTTGGCCAGGGCAAGTTCTTCCCTTTCAATCCTCAGATTGACTTCCCTCTCTTTAGCTTCATACACTCTCCTCTGAGGGGATGTCATCCCTCTTTGAGAAGAGCCTTGAGAGCCATTGGTTCGAATGGATCTGTTAGAGCCTCTGGATAGAGACCTAACTCGTCCATTCCCAATGTTAAGCTGACCTGAGAGGGGCCCCAGGGATCTCCTAGTACCATTCTCATGCCTGCTTAAGTTGGACCTGGTTAGTCTTCTGACTTCTACCTGTCCCTTGTCTGCCTCCTCCCCTGATAACTCATCCTCATCCTCATCCTCAGCATCATCTGCCTCCTGGAGGGGATGGTCATGGTTATCAAAGGGACCCTGTAAGGGGGGCATACTCCCATCTGGATGAGAAGAATCTGTGTTGGCAGATCTCCTGGCATCATAAGTCTCTAAGAGACCAATCAGGAATGGGATTGTGGGGTTAGACCCCTGTTTTAGCTTCCTGGAGGAACACACTTGTCTCATCTCCTGGAAGCTAAGAGCAGCATATCTGGAAGTGACCTGTGGAAGGTCTACTGACACAAGGGGAGACTCAGTGTTTCCACCTTTGTCTGATATGCTGATTCTAGTGTGGTGTAAGTGATGCACCTACCTACACTATGTGTTTGCCTACTGATCCCTTGCTAAGAGTTGTAGCCAAGGTGTGCTAAGCCTTGAGGAGCTACAACAGCTGGTTCAGTAGAACTCAGAGTATTCTAAGCTAAGTTATATGTACCTGAAGTACTTATGTGATCTTTCACAAGATATTCTTAGGATACGTGTGGTAAAACAACAGCAAGCTCAAATCCCAACCGCTGCTCACCAATGTGAGAAGTTGGCCTGATATGCAGTGCTCACTATTCTAGTGAACACTATGTATCAGTCCAGACAACCCTAATTGATGATTGGTTGTAAGTCAACCTTATAGACCAGCTATCCTAGTAGCGTGGATATGAGCAGTCTAAGGCTAAAGACTCGAGAGGACGTGTTAAGCCAGCTGTTATACCATCACATATACCCCTTGAACACCAAGTGAAAGGACACCACACATGAGGACAGGGTACTAAGCACAAAACAAAACTCTTACGAAAATACTTAAGTTAGCACAGTATATACAAATGCCCGAGGGGCACGGAAAACCATATACTCTGAAAGTGGAATGCGAAATTACTAGCAGGTAAGTACAGTACTAATAGGCTTTGGAATCGCTAGGTCTTGACTAAAGAATCTTTAGATTACTTCTAGGAGGCCCAGGGGACTCGGGTGCAGAGTGTGCACTCTCACGCGTGATGCGGGACAAAGTCTATTGTAGCTAGTAATAACAAAGGTAGTGTTCTCGGGCGAACCCGACCTGGTAGGAGGAAAACGAAAGTGGATTCTGACCCTTGGATAGTGAGGCTATGCTGGGGCACCGAAATGCCGAAGTTACCTAGCCCAGGGGCTGCAGCTGCATAGGTCTCAAAAGACGTCGGGAATCCTCGTAGACGGACCAGGAGCCTGGAAGAAAGATGCTGGCAGGCGACCAGTGAAGAGAGTTCGAAGTGATCCAAGCCTGGATCTTGAAGATGGACGATACCTGAAAGCAGAGGGGACCAAGTTCGTGACTACTAGCCAGTAGTCAGGTGGCACCAGGAGGGCACCGGATGGTAGTCACCGCGACTAGGTGAGTGGGCGACACTGGGCTCTGCAGATCTCACGGACCAGGAGGCGTTGTCGGCGACCAGGATGGAGGAGCGAGCTGTCCCACGATGGATGAAGCTGTCGGCATCGCTGGACCCAGGATTGGGCAACAAAGCCTTGGCTAATTCAAGCCCACGCGGTGGACCTAAAATGGCGTCTTGAGTGGACCAGGGGGGTCGGGGGTGCTCCTCTTTTGGAAGGGAGCAAGGGCCAGTCTGGAGCAACCAGACCAGCAGCAGTGATGTCGTCGGGCGTCGTGAAGAAGGCCACAAGCCAGCGGGCTAGTAGCCAAACAATGCGGTGAGCAGCAAAAAGCAGAAGGGCCCCACGCAGATCGTGGAGATGCTGGGACGCTGTACTTCGGTGCTGGAGCTGCTCAGGGTCGGGGCTTCTCGGACCCTAAAGGACTCACCAGAGGATCCCTCGGCGGTCGTGCTGGAAAGAAGTCGTACAGACTTGAAGATGGCCGGTCCCTCGAGGTCTCGTCGCACTCACGGTTCTCAGCTTTGCTGTAGAGGTGAGTAGAGGTCTGAGGTGCCAGGGAAGCCGGTTCTCGTCGAGCTGGGCAGTCGGATTCCGGAGGAAGGACTTGCAGCAGACCGCAGTGTTCTTAAGATGGTGCCTGCGGATGCAGGGTGACTACTCCTTAGTCACAAGGGAGAATCTTGAAGAAGAAATCTTGAAGTCCTTTCGCAGAAAGTCGTGTCTTGATTCCAAAGATGATCTAATTTGGAAGGGGGCCGCTCCTAACTTTATACTAGGAAAAGGGGCTGACCCGGTGACTAGGTCCTGCCTATGGGTGGGACTAGGAGGGGGGTGGTTACACCCCTCTCCCATGCCGGACTTTCCCCAGGCCAGGGGCTGGTGTGCCCCTGGAACTGGTTCTGACCGGCCTATGCGTAGTGAGCACTGGGGTGCCACTCAGCAGTCACCTTCCTGTAAAGCCCTGCCTACCCAGGATACACAAAACCCTGTCTGGGATGGTGCTAGCACCGCCCCGGACAGGAAACCCTTTGTCCAGGCTCTCCTCGCTGGAAGGACTCCCAGCAGCAGGAGGTCAGACTCGTGTCTGTGGTGGCAGCATCCATTTTGTGGAGCTGAGGCTTCGTTTAACTTTAACCGAGGTTCACAGTTACATACATGTCGTGTCCCTCTAGAAGGGTGGAATGCCACCCCCAGTCGCCAGAATTGGCGAGGGGTTAGTATTCCAATTCGTATGACACCTTACTCGACATGTTTTGATAAAGCAATACCAAAGATAGCATTTAACCGCGAGGATTATAATGCAATTAAGAGTATATGGTATGCGTTATCATGGAACAGCTATTAGGACTTGGTTCCGCAAGCTGCAACCGGGCTCAGCTCATGCCAGAGCACCATTTCACACGATTCCAAGCACTCTGCCTTCAGGATTGTCAAGGCCTGCCATAGGAGTGACTGATAGGAATCTGTGTGTCCATTTCTAGGGTTAGATATAGGTATACTATATCTATAGCAGAGGGTGATTACACGACTTTGCCCCAGCTGTCATGCAGCCAGTTGTGTCAGATTTAGGAGGCCAGCCAGGGGTGGCATAATACATGCTTCAGCCCCTGGTAGGCCCTGGGTACACCCATGCCCTGAGTTACAGGGTCTGATAAGGTGGCCCAGTACCAATTGGTAATGTACCTAAGGTACATGGAATCCATTTTACAGAGAGAGCAGTAGGCCTGGGGTCCTGATTAGCAGGGTCCCAGGTCGACTATGTCAAAAACCAGCTAAAACACAGGGCAAAAAGTTGGGGGCAACCATAGTCAGGAGGTACCTTCCTACACTCATCACTAACACAACACCAATCAACACCATACATAACTACATCCCATTCTGACACACTCTCCCTGCTGTAATTACACCTAACAGACCACCTTTTATCAATAACAAACATATATTCATCCTTCCATCAGTTGTCCAACAAACACCCTCCTCTCCCTTCTACCATAATACCACTAACGCACAACACACACACTGCACACCTGCACACTTTGTAACTCTTACAACAAACCAGTCTAAGATAAACACTCTCACCTCTACTTCATTCCCTCCTACACACAACATACACTCTACTCAGAAAACACATCACCACCCCCTCTAAGTCACAACCTCCTCCCACAAACAATACAAAAATGGGCAACGTTTCTGGCCCTAGTCTCAAACAGGCTCAAACAGGTAACTGCCCTTGTCCTGTCTGCCCTTAGCCTATCAGGAGTGCAGACTGAGCTTACTTAAAACATTTACTTAGAGCGATCACCCTAATAATAAAGGCTTTCTATTAATGAATCATAAATGCAAGTTAGAATAGCATTAACACATGGACACAAATATTATTTTAACTGCAGGCAATGCCTTTCCCTGATCCATATTGTGGTACTGCTAACTGGCAGCCAAATGGTTTGTGCTGTAGGGGGTTGGGGCTACTTGTCCCAAGGACACAATACACATGAAACCTTGTTGCCCTTGACCCCAAACAAGATGTTCCGGGCGCCGGGCTATAGGAATTCCACATCCCTGCAGTGTGTAGACTTCCACACATGGGGCATAGGACAGTGCAGGAGGTATTACATGGCATACTTCTTAGAATGTTTGGGAGTAGGAAAAAAAACCTGTAAAAGTACATTCAGGTGAAAATGTGACTCTCTGCCCCTACTTTCTGTTTTTTTTATCATTGGTCGCCTAAAAGTGTAAATCCAGCTGGAATACCGCTTAACATTTTATATTTAATTTGACTTGGCTATTTATTTGTGCTGCTTTTATTAATCCAGGGACATTGCTAACTATGCAATGTGCAGCGAAAAGACGGCTCTTAGGTTGTGAAATCTATCTCTTGGAACCTGGACAAAAAAAAGCAGGCCAATGAACTCATACTCCTTTATAAGGTGGGCGAGCTTCCAGGTGGCTGTGGTCAGCCTAAAGTTCTTTTTTTGCTGTCAATGGATGTTCTTTATTGAACTTAATACTAATACTTAGCTGTGATTTCCATAAAAAGTAACCTTTTTGACTTTAAATGATTTGAACACTTTTACAATCTTTGACTTGAGCAGCACCATAATCATGCTTAGCTTCTGTTCTGTGACCAGTTCTACAACTATCCAGAATTAATAGGAGTTTTCAGAAGGAGTCTTGGAAACTGTAGCAAAGTTTAGTGAATTTCATTTTGGAATGAGCAAATATATTCATATATGTTTGCTCATTTCGAAACAAAGAGCAAATTTGCCTGTTTAAAATGTTGCTCTTTTTTTATTATCCAGTGAAAAAATATTTTCGCCCGAGAGAAACACCTTTCCGTATCCTACCATCGTATTTTTTTCTCTCCACGGGGTTCTGCCTTCCTACCCAGAAAAATGTTTTACTCCTTCCCTTGTCCTGTGTAAATTTCCCACCTTCTCCAGGGTAGGAGTTCGGTAGAGAGTACTACATTAATGCCCTTAAACAAGCAAGTTTGTGAATTAATTCAATCTTAGTCTAGGCCTAGAACCACCAATTTCCTCCTGCTTTCAGCCCCTTTGAGTAAATTTGCTCAGATGAAAGTCTTAAAGCAAGTAAATCTTATAAATAATGCTAAACCAACACTAAATCCGTAAGGCAACTTGACATGCATAACTAGCTTTTTTTTTTTTTCTCCCAAAACCTTTTTTGAGAATGAAAATTACGGCATGTTACAGGTTGTCTCTCCATCAGTAAGCATGATAATGGTTGCACTTACAGATAAAATGAACAGCACAGAACAGTTGATAGTTCAAAGTTAACATGTCACAGTACATCTACATAGGAGCAATGATTATTACACAGTGGAGGGGTGCAAGTAATCGGGCCTGGGGTTTGCGTCAGCGGAGTCATTGTAGGTAATCTGAGCGTCCGTGGTAGGAGAGTCCATTGCAGATTCATCTTGGGTGGCCAGTCGTGAAGGTAGGCAATGAGAGGGTCCCATATGTCTGGGGTCTACTAGCTGCTGGCCTCAAACCCAAAATTCGCCAAGGAGTGTCTGACAGTGGGATGCATCATCCAACCAACGTTTGACCTTGGGACTGGTTTACGTCCCCAGTGAATGGCCACCCGACGTTTAGCAAGCACCAGGAGCATCGCAATCAGTTTGCGATTAGCATCTGATACTTGCTTGATGTAGCCCAAGAGGCACAACAGGGGGTCAGTGGCAATGCGCTCGAGTGTAATTTCGCTAATAACGATGTACTCCTCCAGCCAGAACGAGAAAACCCTGGGGCACAACCAGGGCAGGTGCGCAAAGTCTGCGCCAGGTGCCGAGTAGTGCGCACATCTGTCGCTGTCTATCTGGTCTATCTTTTTTAGTGATATAGGGCTGCGGTAGAGTCTGTATAGATATTTTAAATGGATAAGCCACAGGCAATAGTTGGGGGAGAGGAGTTTTAATTTGGTTTCAGCAGTATTGCCAGTGTTCGGGGAGTGGTCTATTTCTAAGTCTGCACCCCACGCGTTGCGGGCACGTTCAGTGTTGATAGGGGAAGCAGCAAGTGTAAGAGCATGTAATCTTGTGACCAATTTCCAAGGAAAGTTTGAGGAATGAACAAACTAGAGCGCGGCGTTGGGCTGGGGAGCAAGTGGAAAAGTGGGGTTATCACTTTTGCATGTTGCTCTGTATTGATAGTAGAGTAGCTTATCGAGCGAAGCAGCATTTCCACGAAGAGTGAAGAAGTTGTTGTCGGGGTAAATGTCAGCAGTGGTGTGAATACCAAGGTCAGCTACACGGTGGGCCATACCCGCAGTCTGCAGCGAGGGAAATGATGGATTGCTGGCAAGTTGCATGGATGGCGCATAGAGGGCGCCGGTGTACTTGCGCAGCGCATCCCAAGCCCAGCGCAAACATTCGACTTTGTCAATCTTGCCACGGGGGACTTTGTGTGGCAAAAATAGTGCGGTCTGCAGTGGCCATGGAGGGGCAAGGTCCGCCTTGACCGCCACGTGAGGCTGGAAAGGTGTTGGATGAATCCAGAAGTGGAGAAAAAATTTTTGGGCGCATATCGCGTAGAGTTTGGAATCAGGGGTCCCCATACCGCCCAGACCAAGGGTAGGCGTTAAAATGCCTTAGGCGATTCTGGGTTGGCGTCTGGCCCAAATCAATGTGATAATGTTAGAACATAGTTTTTGGAAAAATTTGACTTAAGAGGAATGGGAATGTTTAAAGAGGTAGAGGAATTTAGCGAGTACAACCGTTTTAGCGATGCCGATGTGCCTCGCCAGTGATAGGGGGAGTTTTTGCCACACGCGTGTCTTGGTTTCCAGCCAGTCCATTGTCCTGCCAAAATTGAATCTCCACAGTTAATTCACATTCCTACTCAAACAGCTGCTCAGGTACCTGGTGTGGCCGGTCGCCCAAATTAATTTGTAATCCAGAGTGTAGGGTTTAGTCGTGTCAGTGAGTGGAAAAAGGACAGATTTGCTCCAGTTGACCTGGACTCCGGAGAGGCAGCCAAAGCGGACAACCTCCCTGGTCATGGGCGCGAGATTCTCCTGAGGCTCATGGATATATATCCTGACATTGTCTGCATGCATTGAAGTGACACGGACACAGTCTCGGAAACCGATACCCCGTTGCGTGTGATGTTGACGCAGCCACGCTGCCAGGGGCTCCATAGCGATGGCGAAGAGCATGGGGGATGGGGGCAGCCCGGCCTGGTGCCCCTCGAGATGGCAATGGGTTCAGTGACCTGTCCGTTTACCCCAATGCGCACAATAGAGAGTTTATAGCAATTAAATCTTGCATACAAAATTTGGCTGAAGCCCAGTCGAAGGAGGAGATAGGCAAAGGCCTTTGTGGCATTCAAAAAGGCGGCCCCCGCTGGTAGGGTAGGATTAATGTGACGAAGGACCGAGAAGATAGTGCGCAGATTGTGCGAGGTGGCACCCCCGGGGATGAAACCTGACTGGTCAGGGCGAGCAATTAGCGACATGAGCGGAAGGAGATGGTTGGCCAGCAGTTTAGCATACATTATGTTGTCTGTATTTATCAGTGATAGAGGGCGATACGAATCGCAGCTCTCGGGGGGCAGCGGTCTGGTTTTAAGAAAAGGGTAAGGAGAGCCTTGTGGAGAGACGCAGTAATTTACCCTGTTCAAGAGTCATTATACATATCGGCGATATATGGGACGAGAAGGGGCGTGTATTGTTCATAAAAAGCAGAGGTGAGCCCGTCTGAACCAGGGGCCTTGTTACCTGGAAATCCTGCAATAACTGTAGAAATTTCCTCATGGTTAAATGGCTCGTCTAGGTACTCCCGGTGACTGTTACCAAGCCACAAAAATTCAATGGAATCAAAGTATTGATCCATAATCTCTAGGGGCTATCGTTCCGGCAGTATATAATTGGGAATAGAAGGTGCAAATCAGGGTAAGGATCTCTGTAGGAGAGGTGGTCCTGCCCGTGGCATCATTGCTCAGTGCCGTGATATAAGAAAGAGGCTTGCGGCTGCCGGACGAGATTCGCAAGAGTACTGCCAGGACAGCCACCCTCGACAGAACATCAAGCGTGGGCTTCTCTACTAAGAAATGTGACCTCTCGATCAGCCTCCTTGTGGAATTCAGTAAACATGGCCCTGATCGACACAAGCGTGGCAGGGCTGGGGTTGTGAGATTGCTTAAAGTCTGAAGCTTTAATGTCTTTTTCCAGACGTTCGAGTTTACCCCTAATAGACTTCAGCACCCCGGAATGCCTGGCGATGCATTCCCCCTGGATCACAACCTTAAAGGCCTCCAAGGGGGTTGAGGGTGACTCGACAGAGCCAACATTGTGTTCGAAATAGACGATGATGGCATCACAAATGTCCTCGCGGAAGGTGGCGTAGCGGAGAGTATTAGGAGGTAGGCACCCTGCAAATATGCGGCGAAGTGTGAGCGGGAGTCGCAAACATAAGCGCACGGGGGCATGGTCGGACAGGGTGTGAGCCATGTGGTCCACGGAGGTGGTCCAAGAGGCGATATCACGGGTAGTGATCCAGTGGTCAAGGCGGGACCAGGATCCATGCTAGCCCGTTATGCAGGTTCCCTCGCGCTTGACAGGGTGTGCATGCCACCAGACGTCCTGTAGGGAATTATCAGCCATAATTGAGTGGATGAAAGCAGTGGCCTGTGGGTGTTGGATACAGTCTCCAGAACTGTCCAGCGCCTGCGAAGGAGCTATGTTGAAGTCGCTCCCCCAGATCAGGGGACAAGGCCCCAGAGAGGATATGAGTTGTCAGATGTGTGCGCGGAATTTGGGGTCTTCAGAGTTAGGGCCATAAAGTGCCGCTTGTATCAGCAGTTGATTGTAAAGTGTGCCAGCAAGGATCATATAGCGGCCCTCCGGGTCAATGAAAGACTAAGTGTTAGGCTAAGGAATGCCCCTGCTGAAAAGGATGGAGACGCCGCGTGAGTAGTGAGAATAGAAGGAGGTATGCATTTCACCCCAGTGGCACAATATTAACCTAGATGATGTAGCAGGAAGAAGGTGCTTCTCCTGAAGGGAGCAAAAGTCCACTTGGTGTCTGATAAGGTGCGCATGCATAAGGCGTGCCTTTTGGTGATCGTTCAGACCCCTAATGTTCCAGGTCCAAAATGTAGTGTCAGTCATGTAGCGGCGTGGGGAGGGTGACTAGTGAAGTGCCTACGGTCCATGGAAAGAGTGTAGAATGTAAGTGCAGTAGTGTACGGTACATTGCGGAATGCATGTCACACAAAATGCCGAAATCAAAACAGAACAAAGGGGGGGCGTGGCCAAGGTAGCCAACATGGCGGAGGCAGCCTGAAAGAGCTCTGTCCCCCCGTTGCAGTATCCGATCATCTATCCTGCTTCTCCCCCACCCGGAAACATCCCGACGAGGTGTCCTGCAGTCCCTGTCGGTAGGTGAACCCTGTGAGCAGTTTGGGGGTGATCGAGGCACCCGACACGGCAGAGTGGAGCCTGGGTCGGTGAGGCCTACCTCGCCACGAGAAGCCGGGACCTTGGGTGCCACGAACCCTGACGGCGGCGCGGCGCAGCTGCATTGAATCCGGGCGAAGAGCTGGCGATCCTAGCCGCCGCCAAAAGGCGACGGACACCAGAGACCACAGGAAAGCAGTGCAGGGAGAGAGGCGGTGCGGCCTAGAGGGTGAGGCGCAGCCGGGGACTTGATTTGGCGGCTGGGGCGCCTTCCATCCGGCGCGGCTCCGGCGGCCTCGATCCTTCCATGAGGTGAGCGGGCCTGGAGAGTGAGGCGAGAGACCCTGTAGGGCGGCGGCCTATGCGGGGGGGGTGGGCATATCCTCCTCGACGGTTACATCGGACCGCGCTGGTGCTGTGGGGCGAATGAGTGCGATCTCCTCCCCCCCCCCCCCCCCCCCGCCCCTCCGCGCTAGACTGAGTGCCCGCCTTCGCGGACCACTGCCGGAGACCCCCCCTTCTTGGACACACGTGCGACACGGCAGCTTGGGGGGGACGCTGCGCTGGGACACCCTGCATACATGGCTTGCCCGGGTTGGTGACGCCCTCTATTCGGCGGTCAGGTCGGGCAGCAGCGTGGGCCCAGGCGAACCTCTCTTCGACGAGCCACTGTGTTTCTACCTGGGTCACGGGCAGCAGAGGTGGGACGATAACGGCCGCAACCACAACACAGTCCGCCAGCCTTGACCGGAGAGGTGCCGTGGGGGTGATGCGGAGAGGTTGTACAAGCTCCCCATTCAGGATTCATGAAGGCCGGCCCGCCTGGCGATTGATCCCTGGAAGAGGCCTTTCATGAACACTGCACCAGCTTGTAACTGCAGGAAGGTAGCTGTAAGGCGCTGAAGGCATTGGCGGCTGACAATGGCAGTAGAATAAAGGGGTAGCGAGTCTTTGAGTGCGATACAGACAGCGTGGCACGGACACCCCCGAGCCTTAGAAACTAGAAGTAGTCTTGGGACATGGTCCCCCTCCAACAATACAGCAGGAGCCGGGTGATACGCCCAGTGAGACCAGGGCGGAGACGTCCGGCCGTGACCAACCATGACCAGAGGCGGGAATGGCGGAGGGGCTTCGAAACAGGGACCCATGGATAAGTTTGCGGGCCCGAGTGAGGGAATAGGCGCCTCCGGGAGCCTCCAGACACCGGGGCGGGACAATGCGGCTCTGATGGCGGCAATTACGCAATCTAGGGACATGCTGGATGCGAAGATCGGGCGTTGGGGGCTGATGTCACCCTCTTGCGCCAAGACCTGCGGAATGCCGTGACCCGCATTACAGAAGCCAAATCCAGACTTTCGGAGGTGGAGGACGGCGTGGCGACCTTAAAGAAAAAAGTGGCCAGTATGGAAGGGATTCAGAAGGGCCTTGCGCTCCAGGTCGAAGATGCAGAAGGGCGGGCTCGGCGCAACAACTTGCGATTTGTTGGCTTTCCAGAAGGCTGCGAGAAGGACAACATGGAGGCCCTCCTGACCCAGTGGCTAGAGGGGTGGATGCCTTCGGACTCCCTCTCACACTGCTTCGTAGTCGAGCGGGCGCATAGAGCGCTCATCAAGAAGCCACCGGTTGGTGCTCGCCCACGACCTGTGATAGCCCAGCTGCTCAATTACCATGATCGGGACACTATCCTGCGCCAAGCACAAGCAAAAAAAACCCTCCTGTATGACAATCAGAAGATCCTAATATTCTCGGACTATACTAAACAGGTGCAGCAACAACGACAGTCCTTTACAGCGGCCAAGGCACGTCTAAGAGACCTGAAGATTCAATACGCCTTGCTCTACCTGGCCCGCGTGCGGGTTGTGTTTCAGTCCCGTACCTTTTTCTTTAACACACTGGAGGAGGTATTGGCCTGGACGGATGAAACTGTCAGAGTTCGAGTGCACACTCCACCGGGACACGGCTCTGATACATCCTCGGCGGCGGCGCCGCGGCAGACTCACCGGAGATCGCGGAGTACAAGCAACTGGAGGTCCCGGCCCAAAAAACGTTCTTCTTCTCAGGAGATGATACAAGAGGGGCCTGATGCCCCGGACACTCGGAAGCCGGATCCTTGAGGGCTTGGGCGGACCTAAAGACAACTTACATGCTCAAAACTTATGTGGGAGGCACGAGATGTTGAGTAATTCCTACTGGAGACGACTGAAGAACTTGAGGTTAACCATATCTGATGTTGAACTGCTTATAACTAGCTGATATGGGATGGGGGTGGGTGTAGGGGAGGGCAGCAGACTGACGGGCGGACACGTTTCCTGAGTTCAGAGAGGTTTATTACTTCCGGGGGGTAAGTTGGGGATTGGGTGAGTAGTTCATGGGGATCCATTGGGGTGGGTGGCCTCCGGACTCCAGTTGGGGGGTCGGCGCTCACCTGCACAGCGACAGGTACTTCAATGTTGCTGAGGTATGGGGGGGAGGTTGGGAGTTGAGGGGATGTTGGGGAAGGGGGTTGATGGGGGGTGGGGAGGTGGGGGGAGGCACGGGATTGGGGGGGGGGGGTAGTTCTCTGCAAAACAATGTCCCTTCAAGTTCCATTACAGACATGTATACGTTTACAGTCCCTGACACCCAGGCAGTTGGTTTTTCATCCCATAGGTGGCGGTTAAAGATCTCGGGCCAGACCTCCCCAAGGCGTCGTTGCGAATTGTGAGCTGGAATGTAAGGGGTATGCTTGATAAAATAAAGAGGGGTGAGTTCTGCGGCAGCGGAAGAAAGAAAAGGCGGATATCCTGCTTTTGCAGGAGACTCATCTCCTGGGCACCAAAAACCCTTAGCCTGCAGCGATATGGGTACCAACAGGCATATCATGCCGGGTTTGCGAGGGGCTCCCGGGGGTGGCTGTTTTGATACACCGCAGGGTGTCCTACGTCCACTCGACACAATGGGTGGATGCGCAGGGTAGGTATGTATTTGTCAAAGGGATGATTGGGGATGAACCTGTGGTCTTTGGAAGTGTATATGCCCCGCCCCCATTGCAGTGGTCACTTGTAGAAAAGCTGTTTACCATATGGGCTGAGATCCCGGACATGACGGCTGTGGTCGGGGGTGACTGGAATGATGTTATGAATAGCCGGATGGATCGCCATAGGCTCGGGGTGAGCAGGCGGCAGACACTCCCACTAAATTGAGTGATATGGTGAGAGGGATGGGCTGGATAGATACATGGCGTTATCAGCACACTCATAGCCAGGAATATACCTATGTTTCTGAGGTACATAAATCTTTCTCCAGATTAGATTACCTGTTTGTTCCCCACGCTCGGATAGGGAGGGTTGACTCAACGTCTATATTGCCGCGAGGTCTGTCCGATCATTCCCCGATTACTGTAGAACTTCTCTTGGACAGGAGGCAGCAGCTGTTTCAATGGCGTCTCTCCACATGGCATCTACAACAGGATGATTACCAGACTCACATGAGGGAGGCCATAGCCCATTATTGGGAGGACAATGATAGATCGGAGACGGATGACATGACCCTCTGGGAGGCTCTAAAGCCCACACTCAGAGGAGTAGATATTGCCTGGTGCGTGGCGGCCCGTAGGGCAAGCAGGGAGAGCCTGGAAGAGGCTGTGGGTCGGGTCCGTGACTTAGAGGAGCGATGCAGTACGACGGGGGATGAAAGAGATGTAGGACAACTACTACTAACGCAGCAGGCTTATGCGTCGTTACTCCTTGAGGAGTCACGGCAGGTGTGGCTGGCGACGCAGAGCAGAATATACCAATGGGGCGATAAGTCCAGCACGATGCTATATAAGCTCTGCCAGGGCATTTTCCGGGCGCAGGCCCTGCCGGGTCTTCGGGATGAGGCTGGAGTTTCTCTGTCGGCCCCTTAGGAGCTAGCAGACAGTTTTGCGCGATTTTATGCGGCCCAGTATGCCCCTCGGGAATCCCTCCCAGTAGAGGCCATTGACAAATTTCTTGCAGACCTTCCGCCACGGGCAATTTCGGAGGAGGGACGGGATTGTCTCGAACTCCCTCTGTCGGCTGAGGAGCTGGGTACGGCCCTTGGTGAATTGAATGCTGGTAAGGCCCCCTGGCCCAATGGGTTCCCATGCAAATTCTTTAGGAAATACCATCTTCAGTTGGGGACGTACTATAAGAGGGCGTTGGAGGCGGCCAGGGACTGTGGCCGCTTACCGGCGGACTGGAGACATGCCGAAATCGTAGTCTTCTGTAAGCCTGGGAGGCCCCCCGAAAACCACGAATCCTATAGGCCCATATCGCTTCTGAATGTTGAGGCGAAGATATTGGCCAAAGCACTCGCTAATCGCCTCCTTCCATATATCACTGACCTTGTCCACCCGGACCAAGCGGGATTTATGCCTCATAGAGCAATGAGGCACAATATTAGGCATGCACAGGTGGCGGTAGAGGCGATGCGGGCCACGGGAACCCAGGTGGCACTCCTGCTGGCCGACATAGATGGGGCCTTTGACTCCTTGAGTTGGGTCTACCTACTTGCGCTCCTACCTCGCCTGAATCTTGGGCCCCAATTTCTATCATATCATTGAAGTTGCTGTATACCGACTTGACAGTGTGAGAAGTTGGCCTGATATATGATGTCTCCAATTCTGGGAGCACCTTGAATCAGTCCAAACAATCCCTTATGGTGATGGTTGTAAGTCAACCTTATAGACAAGCTATCCTAAGGGTAGCATGGACTAAGCAGCCTTAAAGGCTTAACTCAAGAGGTCGTGTTAAGCAAGCTGTTTTACCAATCACAATCCTGTAATATCAAATGAAAGGACACCACACAAGTTTTATATATTATAAAAATATATGTATTTATTACTAGAATAATCTTCTATGCTCTTTATGAGTCTAGAGGCACAAGCGTTTAAATTAAAGGACAGTTAAACATATAAAAGTTGCACAATTATGGATGAGGCCCAGGGGCCACTCAAACCATATACTAAAATAGTGGTATAAGTATCACTAATCGAACAATGGTAAGGCCTGAGGCCTTGGGAATCGCTTGGAGCAATCGGGACTAGCAATGCTGAAGTCGGGAAAAGCCCGCGGGATTCGGGTGCAGCGCTGAAAGCACACACATGCACCAATGCAAAGTCAATGGTGCGTAAAAGTTATCGAGTTACCGTTTTAGGAGTCTTCCGACTGACCTAGAAGGACAAAACTTTAGACTTAGACACTAGAGGTGTATACCTATACAGGAGCACCGGCGTTCAAGAGTTACCTCACCCACAGGAAGCGGGTGCACAGGTGCAAAGTCGTGTCGGCTTTCGTCGTGTAGATCTATGGAGCCTGTAGATGATGACACTGCAGGCGGCTAGAAGAGAAGTGTCCGGTGCGATCCAAGAGTGGATCGAAGCTGAAGGGAACCTGAAAGCAGAGGGCACAGAGTCTGGGTCACTCAGCAGTGACCAGGGTGGAACCAGGAAGGAACCAGGCAATGTTGGGCGCAATCAGGTGGTTGTCGAGAAGCTTGTCTCCGCTGCCACGTGGACTCTGGGGCACCGAGGATGTCCAGGAGTGGACCACGAGCTGTCCCACGAAGGCTCTCGCTGTCGGCGGTGTCGGCTTCCGGATTGGAGCAAACAAACCTTGGCAAGCGCAACCCACACAGGATTCGAAGATCGCTTCTTACTCGGACCAGGAAGGTCAGAGCGGGTGCTCCTTTTCAGGGGAGCGAGGGCCAGTCCAGAGCAACCGGACTGACAGGTCAAATTCAAAGGTTCGTCGGTACTGGGGCCGCTAGCCAACGGGCAAGCGACCGGACCGTCGCGTTGAGCCAAAAGATGCAGAAGGGCCCCACGCAGCACTCGGTGAGTGTAGAGGGGTGAGCTTCGGTGCAAGAGTGGCTCAGGGCTGGGGCTTCTCAAACCCCAATGCACAGCTTTGAGGGAGCCTCGGGAGCTGCACGGTCAGCGCCTCGTGGTCTTTCCAAGATGGCCGGCCCCACGCTTCAGGTCGCCTCCACGGGTCTCAGCTCTGCAGGGACGTGGATCGGGCTGTTAGAAGGCAGGCACGCTGGGTCTTGTCGATCTCTGTTGCTCGAGTTCCGGCGGGAACTGCAACAAAGCAAACATCGAGGTGCTGGATGGTGCCTGTTTGCACAGGGTGGTCACTCCTTGACCACAAGGGAGATTCTTCAGTCTTCTACGTCGAGTAGGATGTCGAAGGGTCCAGAGTTTCGTTTCATAAGTTTCAGTCAGGATAATCTGATGTGCGTTGGCACTGCTCCCACATTTATTCCAAACTAGTGGGCTGGATTACCTGCTAGGTCCCTCCTATGGGTGGGACCCAGGAAGGGGGTGGTCACACCACTTTCCCTTTGTCCAGGGTCGCGCTGGGGCTGGGGCTGGAGTGCCCCAAAACCGGTTTGACCGGATTATGCAAGGGGAAGCCTTGTGCTCCCCAGGCAGTGTCTAGTTTCTTTCAGCCCTCCCTGCCCCAATACACTATCTCCTGTCTGGGGAGATGTAGCACCTCCCTGCGACAGGAAACCCTTTGTCCAGGCCTCCTCTGCCAAGTTTCGGTCAGCAGCAGGAGGTCAGACTTTTGTCGGTGGCAGCAGCATCCATTTTGTGATGCTGAGGCTCTGGTTAGAATTAACCGCGTTTTAGTAAAGTAACATGTATTCTCCCTCTAGAAGGGTGGAATGCTACCCCCGTCGCCAGGACTGGCGAGGGGGTAGTTTCCCAAATCGTATGACACCTTACACGACATGTTTTGATAAAGCCAAACCAAAGTTAGCACATAACCGCGATGGATTATAATGCACTTAAAAGTATATGGTATGGCATTATACCGGAACAGCTAAGGGAGTTGGTCCTGACAGCTGCAGACAGGCTCAGCTCGTGCTAGAGCACCATCTCACATAAAACCAAGCACTCTGCCTCCAGGATTGATAAGGCCTGCCATAGGAGTGACTTATAGGTATATATGTGTCCAGATATAAATTTAGATATAGGTATACTATATCTAAGCAAGGGGTGATTACACCACCTTGCCCCAGCTGAGTGATCAGCCAGTTGTGTGAATTTAAGAACCAGCCAGGGGTGGCAAAAGATATGCTGCAGCCCTTGGTAGGCCTTGGATGCACCTATGCCCTTGGCACCTATAGTGCACTGTATATGAGCTGACAAGGTGTCCAGTACCAAATTGGTTATGTACCTATAGTACATGTATGTAAATTTAGAGAGAGAACAGCAGGCTGTGGGTCTGATTAGCAGGCCCACAGCCACATTAAGTCGAAAACCAGTGAAGCAAAAAGCAAAAATTGGGGTGACCATAGGATAGCAGACCCTACTCTGCTACACAACCCCCCCCCCCCCAAACGCAGGGACATTAACCTTAACCTTGACCAGATAAGTCTTCATGTTCTAAGTGGAAATACCTGGAGAGACCATCTGCATTACCATGGTCAGTCCCTGGTCGGTGTTCCACTGTAAAGTCCATCCCCTGTAGGGAAATGGACCACCTGAGTAGTTTGGGGTTTTCACCCTTCATCTGATTTACCCACAAGAGGGGCTTATGGTCTGTCTGAATTAGGAAGTGAGTTCCAAACAAGTATGGTCTCAACTTCTTCAGGGCCCAAACCACAGCAAAGGCCTCCCTCTCAATAGCTGACCAACGTTTCTCCCTGGGGGTCAGCCTTCTGCTAATAAAAGCAATGGGCTGGTCTTGACCATCTACATTAAGTTGTGAAAGCACAGCTCCCACCCCCAACTCAGAAGCATCTGTTTGAACAATGAACTGTTTGGAGTAGTCCGGACTCTTCAGGATAGGTGCAGAGCACATGGCCTTCTTCAGGTCATCAATTGCCTTTTGACAGCTAACTGTCCACTGAACCTTTTTTGGCATCTTCTTGGATGTCAAGTCATGTAATGGTGTCACAATGGACCCATAGTTCTTTACAAACTTCCTGTAATACCCAGTCAGGCCCAAGAAGGCTCTGCCTTGTGTCTGGGTAGTTGGAGGAGCCCAGTCCTTGATGGTCTGGATCTTACTCTCCAGTGGTTGAACCTGACCCCCACCTACTAGGGCAGAGTAAGGTTGTGTACCTGGGCCACCTATCTGGCACTTGGTAGCCTTGATAGTCAAGCCTGCCTTCTCCAGGGCCTCCAGAACCTTCTTCAGGTGGATCAGGTGATCCTCCCAGGTGGAGCTGAAGACAGCAATATCATCTAGATATGCTGCACAAAAGTCATCCAACCCAGCAAGGACTTGATTCACCAACCTTTGGAAGGTGGCAGGTGCATTCTTCAAACCAAAGGGCATTACCACAAATTGATAATGTCCACTGGAGGTTGAGAATGCTGTTTTGGCTTTAGACTCCTCAGCTAACCTGATTTGCCAATAGCCAGCTGTCAAGTCAAATGTGCTCAGAAACTTGGCAGAAGCCAATTTTTCTATGAGCTCATCTGCCCTTGGAATGGGATGAGCATCTGTCCTAGTGACAGCATTGAGACCTCTGTAGTCCACACAAAACCTCCTTTCTCTCTTTCCATCTTTGGTATGGGGTTTTGGCACAAGGACTACTGGGCTGGCCCATGGGCTCTCTGATGGCTCAATCACTCCAAGTTCAAGCATTTTCTGCACCTCAGCCTTTATACAATCCCTGACATGGTCAGGTTGCCTGTAGACTTTATTCTTCACAGGCAGACTGTCACCAGTGTCCACCTCATGGGTGCACCAGTTAGTTTGACTGGGTGTGAGAGAAAACATATGTCTATGGGCATGCAACACCTGTCTGCAGTCCATCTGTTGCTGGTCCGTGCGGCTGCCTGCCAAGGCTACTCCATCAACTGAACCATCTTCAGGGTTCTGGGACAACACATCTGGCAGAGGGACACTCTCTTTCTCCTGTTCCCCATCTGTGGCCATGAGCAAGCTCATGTCCTCCCTGTCAACAAATGCTTTCAATCTGGTTACATGGAGCACCCTGTGGGGGCTCCTAGGGATGCCAAAGTCAACCACATAGGTGACTTCTCCCTTCTTTTCAAGTATGGTGTAGGGTTCAGACCATTTGTCTTGGAGAGCTGCTGGGGCCACTGGCTCCAATACCCACACCTTCTGCCCAGGTTAGTACTCAACCAGAACAGCCTTTTGGTCATGCCAAGCTTTCTGTAATTCTTGGCTGGCCTTCAGGTTTTTTGATGCTCTCTCCATGTACTCAGCCATCCTGGAGCGGAGACCAAGTACATAGTCCACAATATCTAGCTTAGGCTTTTTGAGAGGTAACTCCCATCCTTCCTTCACCAGACACAATGGACCCCTCACAGGGTGGCCAAACAAAAGTTCAAAAGGGCTGTAGCCAACCCCCGTCTGTGGGACCTCTCTGTAAGCAAAGAGCAAGCAGGGTAAAAGGATGTCCCATCGACGCCTAAGCTTCTCGGGTAACCCTTTTATCATTCCCTTTAGGGTCTTGTTGAACCTTTCAACAAGCCCATTGCACTGAGGATGATAGGGTGCGGTAAACGTATAGTTCACTCCACACTCTTTCCACATTGCTTTCAAGTATCCAGTCATGAAGTTGGTACCTCTGTCTGAAAGAACCTCCTTTGGAAAGCCCACTCTGGAGAAAACTGCCAGGAGGGCCCTTGCCACAACAGGTGCTGTTGTGGTCCTCAGGGGAATTGCCTCTAGGTACCTGGTGGCATGATCCACTACCACCAGTATGAATCTGTGCCCAGATGCTGTTTGGAGGTCCATTGGTCCAACAATGTATATCCCCACTCTCTCAAAGGGTACCCCCACCACAGGTAGGTGTATCAGGGGGGCCTTTGTTGTGCCACCTGACTTACCACTGGCTTGGCAAGTGACACAGGTGCGACAAAACTCCTTGGTATCTTTTGACATATGAGGCCAGTGAAAGTGAGGGACAAGCCTGTCCCAAGTCTTATTCTGGACTAAGTGTCCTGCAAGGGGAATAACATGGGCCAAGGTAAGAAGGAAGCCCCTACATTGCAGAGGTATAACCAACCTCCTGGTGGCACCAGGCTTGGGGTCTCTAGCCTCTGAATAAAGGAGCCCATCATCCCAATGCACTTCATGGGTACCTTGAGCATTCCCAGCAGCCTCAGCAGCAGCTTGCTGTCTGAGGGGTTCAAGGGAAGGGCAAGTTAACTGAGCCTGCCCCAGGTCTGCCCTTGAGGATACCCCTGTCTCCAGAAACTCAACCTGATCAGGTTCAAGTTCTTCAGAGACAGTCTCCTCTTGGATCTCAGAATCAGTCTCATGTGAGAGCTGATCCTCAACCTGGGGCAAGTGGGAAGGCACTGCCTTAACCCTCTTACTCCTCCTCTTGGATTGTGGTTGGTCTATTGTTTCAAGAACCACCACAGGTTCAGGTAGGCACTTCTTGGCCTGGGACCTGGTTACAGCAAGGACATGTGCTGAAATCCCTAGCATTTCTGCATGAGTCCTGTACTCCACTTCTGACCAAACTGAGTTCTCTAGATCATTGCCCAACAGACAGTCTACTGGCAGGTCTGCACTCACAACAACTTTCTTGAGGCCAGTTACCCCTCCCCAGGAGAAGTTAACAACGGCCACACTATGTGTAGTAGTGGCATTGCTTGCATTGGTCACTAGGTAATTCTCACCTAGTACAATTTGTCCAGGGTCCACAAAGTTAGGTGTCACCATAGTGACACTGGCACATGTGTCCCTGTAGGCCTGAGCCAGTTTCTCGTTAATTAAAGGCGTCTGTCTATACTTGCCCAGATTACTGGGGCTCACAGTAGTGGGCATGGATATGTCCACATCGTAGAGCAGAACTGCCTGAGTAGGGATTCTGACTAGGCCAGACTCCATCTCAGTACCCAGAGTCAACCCTACTAAACCCTTTGGCTGTGTACTACCACTGCTAACTGTACTAGGGGGTGCAGGTGCCTTAGGGGCTGCAGTGGTAGGGACTGGACTTTTCTTAGTGCATTCACTCCCCCAGTGGGAAGTGGACTTACAAGTATTGCACCAAGGTTTCTTTGGGCCATCATTCTTCTTCTTCTTGTTTCCATTCTGGGAACCACCCTCCTTATTAGCATTATTTTGGGGGCCTGAAGAAGACTTCTGGTCTTTTTCTTTCTTATCCCCACCCTTCTGGTCTGTTTTCTTCTGGTCACCTCCATGGTTCTGGGGTTTCTGCTTAATCCTTGTTCTGACCCACTTGTCTGCCTTCTTTCCCAATTCTTGGGGAGAGGTCAGATCTAAGTCAATAAGGTATTGATGCAATAGCTGGTTCTGACAGTTATTAAGGATCTGTTCTCTCATTATAAGATTGTACAATCCTGTATAGTCTGAGACTTTACTTCCCTGCAGCCAACCCTCCAGAGCCTTAGTGGCACAATCAACAAAATCAGTCCAGTCCTGAGTCTGAGCTTTTTGGGTATCTCTGAACAACAACCTGTATTGCTCAGTGGTTAGGCCAAACCCTTCAATAAGAGCACTCTTTAGGACAGAGTAGTTTTTGGCATCCTCAGGTCTAACTGTGAGGAGCCTATCCCTCCCTTTCTCAGAAAAGGAGTACCATAAAATTGCAGCCCACTGATCTTGAGGAACCTGCTGTACCATGCAGGCTCTCTCTAGAGCAGTCATCCATTTGTGGATGTCACCCCCCTCCTTGTAGGGGGGGCACAATTTTTGTCAGGTTTCTATTATCATAGGACCTGTCTTTCTCTCTAGGAATTATGCTGCCACCAGTGGAATCTAATCCACTCAATTTTTGTTCCCTTGCCAAAGCAAGTCTAGCTTGGGCCAAGGCTACCTCTTCCCTCTCTATCTGGAGTTGGACAGCCCTCATTCTGGCCTTATGCTCTCTTCTCTGGGGGGAAGTCATTCCCCTTTGAGTTTCTCTTGAGGCACTAGAAGTGTGAGAATCCCTTGAGTGAGAGCTCAATCTTCAACTGCCTGGAACAATTCTAGTATGTACTCTGGGGAGGTGCTGGCCCTCTCCATTTCCATGTAGGGACAAGTTGGCTTGGCTAAGCACACCAACTGGTACCTGGGTATCCCCTTGATCCTGATCTGACTCTTCACCATCTGATTCAGGGTCCACCACCACATCTTCTAAGTCTGGGGAGGTGTTCTCATTCTCTGGGGGATTCACTCCATCTCCTGACCCTAAGGGAGCTACACTAGCTTTCTCAAGATCATCCTTCTCCAGGATGGCTATCAGGATGGGAATGGTGGGGTTGTGACCCCTTTTCACCCCCCTTGAATTGCACAAGGCACTCAAGTCCTTATGGCTGAGGTTGTCATAGCTGGAAGGTGCCTTGTTAAGGTCAACCATCCCAGGCTGAGAGCCTGAAGCTCCCTCTGTGCCAGCCATGACTGCTAGTGAGCTGTAAGTGGCGCACTTACCTACACTAAGTGTTTTCCTACTGCACCTTGCTAGTGAGTTGTAGGCAGGGTGTGCTAATCCCTTTTATCTATAACTACTAAGTTCAGTAGAACTTAAATATGCTAAGCTTTGTTTATATGTACCTAAGGTACTTGATGTGATCTTTCAATTTGATAAAAAGATTGCAATGGTAAAACAACAGCAAGCTCAAATCCGCACCGCTGCGCACCAATGTGAGAAGTTGGCCTGATATATGATGTCTCCAATTCTGGGGGCACCTTGTATCAGTTCAAACAATCCCTTATGGTGATGGTTGGAAGTCAACCTTATAGACAAGCTATCCTAAGGGTAGCATGGACTAAGCAGCCTTAAAGGCTTAACTCAAGAGGTCGTGTTAAGCAAGCTGTTTTACCAATCACAATCCTGTAATATCAAATGAAAGGACACCACACAAGTTATATATTATAAAAATATATGTATTTATTACTAGAATAATCCTCTATACTCTGAGTCTAGAGGCACAAGCGTTTAAACAAAAGCACAGTTAAACATATAAAAGTTGCACAATTATGGATGAGGCCCAGGGGCCACTCAAACCATATACTAAAATAGTGGTATAAGTATCACTAATCGAACAGTGGTAAGGCCTGAAGCCTTGGGAATCGCTGGGAGCAATCGGGACTAGCAATTCTGAAGTCGGGAAAAGCCCGCGGGATTCGGGTGCAGCGCTGAAAGCACACACATGCACCAATGCAAAGTCAATGGTGCGTAAAAGTTATCGAGTTACTGTTTTAAGAGTCTTCCGACTGACCTAGAAGGACAAAACTTTAGACTTAGACACTAGAGGTGTATACCTATACAGGAGCACGGGGGTTCAAGAGTTACCTCACCCACAGGAAGCGGGTGCACAGGTCCAAGTCGTGTTGGCTTTCGTCGTGTATATCTATGGAGCCTGTAGATGATGACGCTGTAGGCGGCCAGAAGAGAAGTTCCCGCATCCGGAAACAGGAGCTGCATTCGGCTCAACCCACGGGCTAATAGCCTTAAAATACCTACGCTGTGTGTTTTGTTACACACGATCCCCTATGTTGACGAAACGGTAACCGTTTACTTACGGTACCGCCCTACAACCACACGCTAACATCCCGATTAGGACCGGGACGGAATTATCACCGGTCTCCCGATAACGCGCCTTGATCATTCAGATCAGCCCTGAAGATTCACAGCCACATGCTGTGATGAAACACGTGTAGGCTAGAGTGACATACACAGTGATTCTCAAGAAAGAACACTGTTGAACAATAAAATACATTTTGAAAAGACTTATGCGTGTATGATCTATCCCATCACTTTAATCATTTGACCGCTTGAAGTTTGATTCTTGATTGGATACACAAAGTGTGCTCTGGATTGTTGTCCGGCCAGAAGAGAAGTGTCCGGTGCGATCCAAGGGTGGATCGAAGCTGAAGGGAACCTGAAAGCAGAGGGGACAGAATCTGGGTCACTCATCAGTGACCAGGGTGGAACCAGGAAGGAACCAGGCAATGTCGGGCGCAATCAGGTGGTTGTCGAGAAGCTTGTCTCCGCTGCCACGTGGACTCTGGGGCACCGAGGATTTCCAGGAGTGGACCACGAGCTGTCTCACGAAGGCTCTCGCTGTCGGCGGTGTCGGCTTCCGGATTGGAGCAAACAAACCTTGGTATGCGCAACCCATGCAGGATTCGAAGATCGCTTCTTACTCGAACCAGGAAGGTCAGAGCGGGTGCTCCTTTTCAGGGGAGCGAGGGCCAGTCCAGAGCAACCGGACTGGCAGGTCAAATTCAAAGGTTCGTCGGTACTGGGGCCGCTAGCCAATGGTCAAGCGACTGGACCAACGCGTTGAGCCAAAAGATGCAGAAGGGCCTCACGCAGCACTCGGTGAGTGTAGAGGGGTGAGCTTCGGTGCAAGAGTGGCTCAGGGCTGGGGCTTCTCAAACCCCAATGCACAGCTTCGAGGGAGCCTCGGGAGCTGCACGGTCGCGCCTCGTGGTCTTTCCAAGATGGCCGGCCCCCGCTTCAGGTCGCCTCCACTGGTCTCTGCTCTGCAGGGACTGTGGATCGGGCTGTTAGAAGGCAGGCACGCTGGGTCTTGTCGATCTCTGTCGCTCGAGATCCGGCGGGAACTGCAACAAAGCAAACGTCGAGGTGCTGGATGGTGCCTGTTTGCACAGGGTGGTCACTCCTTGACCACAAGGGAGATTCTTCAGTCTTCTACGTTGAGTAGGATGTCGAAGGGTCCAGAGTTTCGTTTCATAAGTTTCAGTCAGGATAATCTGATGTGCGTTGGCACTGCTCCTACTCTTATACCAATCTAGTGGGCTGGATTACCTGCTAGGTCCCTCCTATGGGTGGGAACCAGGAAGGGGGTGGTTACACCCCTTTCCCTTTGTCCAGGGTCGCGCTGGGACTGGGGCTGGAGTGCCCTAGAACCGGTTTGACCGGATTATGCAAGGGGAAGCCTTGTGCTCCCCAGGCAGTGTCTAGTTTCTTTCAGCCCTCCCTGCCCCAATACACTATCTCCTGTCTGGGGAGGTGTAGCACCTCCCTGTGACAGGAAACCCTTTGTCCAGGCCTCCTCTGCCAAGTTTCGGTCAGCAGCAAGAGGTCAGACTCGTGTCGGTGGCAGCAGCATCCATTTTGTGATGCTGAGGCTCTGGTTAGAATTAACCACGTTTTAGTAAAGTAACATGTCTTCTCCCTCTAGAAGGGTGGAATGCTACCCCCGTCGCCAGGACTGGCGAGGGGGTAGTATCCCAAATAGCATGACACCTTACACAACATGTTTTGATAAAGCCAAACCAAAGTTAGCACAGAACCGCGATGGATTATAATGCACTTGAAAGTATATGGTATGGCATTATCCCGGAACAGCTAAGGGAGTTGGTCCCGACAGCTGCAGACAGGCTCAGCTCGTGCTAGAGCACCATCTCACATAAAACCAAGCACTCTGCCTCCAGGATTGATAAGGCCTGCCATAGGAGTGACTTATAGGTATATATGTGTCCAGATATAGGTTTAGATATAGGTATACTATATCTAAGCAAGGGGTGATTACACCACTTTGCCCCAGCTGAGTGATCAGCCAGTTGTGTCAATATAAGAACCAGCCAGGGGTGGCAAAAGATATGCTGCAGCCCCTGGTAGGCCTTGGATGCACCTATGCCCTTGGCACCTATAGTGCACTGTATGGGGGCTGACAAGGTGTCCAGTACCAAATTGGTTATGTACCTATAGTACATGTATGTGAACTTAGAGAGAGAACAGCAAGCTGTGTGTCTGATTAGCAGGCCCACAGCCATATTAAGACGAAAACCAGTGAAGCAAAAAGCAAAAATTGGGGTGACCATAGGATAGCAGACCCTACTGTCCTACAGACGGCCTCTGTGAGAGTGGCTGGAGCTGTATCCACCGCCTTTCCTGTCGGACGGGGGACTCTGCAGGGGTGCCCCCCTCTCGCCGTATCTGTTTGCCCTTGCCATGGAGCCATTAGCGGCGTGGGTACGAATAGACGTTCAAACGAGAGGCTTTGAATGGGGCGGCGGGACCATCTGACAGAATCGCGTTATATGCCGACAATGTTCTCTTCTTCCTCACGGAACTACATAGGTCCGGGCCGAGGGTCCTGGAAATAATGGGGGTGTTCGGGGAAGTGTCGGAGCTCCATCTAAATTTGCGGAAATCCACGCTGTGGACACTAGGAGATCGCACAGCACTAGGGTCCTGGGCGTCGGCGTTGAAGGAAGCGGCGGGGGGCCTTAAGTATCTTGGAGTGTTCCTGACAGACTTACCTGGGATCTCTTGGGAGCGTAATGTCGTTCCTGTCTGGGACCGGGTCCGGTCGGAGATGAAAACATGGTCCCGTATGCCCCTGAATATTTATTGCCGCTCGGCCATTTTCAAGATGGTGGCCCTCCCGCGTCTGCTATACCAACTGCGGAACCACCCCTACCCTATCTCGAAACAGTGGTTTCGACAGGTCAACTCGGTATTAGGCCAATTCCTCTGGGCCGGGGGTGCGGTGAGAGTGGCGCTCCGTACCTGTTTCCTCTCCACATACTGCGGTGGATTGGCGTCGTCAGGCGTTTTGTCCTATTATCAGGCGTCTCACCTATTCATATTGAACGACAGGTGGTATGGGGACCTGGGAGACCCAGCGTACACCCTTGAGAGGTATCTAATAGAACCGGACACCCTGCACACTATATTGTATTCGGTTGGGAAGAGGAAGAGGCTCACAGTCGTTACTCAGGTGGTTTTCCGGATTTTGCGACAGGTGCTACGCCGCATGGGATGGTGGAACAGACTGACGGAGGAAACCCCATTGTGGCCGAATGGTCGCTTGCCGGCTCTGGGGTCCCTACAGGGGTTCCGCGGCTGGGACGTTATAGGAATATTGGCGTTGGGCCATGTTATGAAAGGCACAACCCTTAAATCGTTCCATGAGCTGAGGGAAGACTATGACATGCCCCGAACCCAGTTCTTTAAATATTTACATTTCCGTCATGCCATCTCCCCCGCCTTGGACGGCCTGGACTCCTTGCCCGAATTCAGCCCCCTGGAGGCTAAGGTATTCATGGGAGAATTGGAAGATAAGAAGATATCGTGCATCTACCAGACGTTAGTTACACATTGCTCCCCTTCGCTAGATAAGCTGCGGACTGCATGGGAGGGGGACGTCGGTGAGCTGGAAGAGGAGGATTGGAGAGCAGCCCTTGCAGGCCCAAGAGGAGCAGCCATTGCCGTACGCCTACGATTTATTCAATTCAAATATTTACATAGAGCTTACTATACTAGGGAGAGGCTATGGCGGGCTGGCCTGATTGCGTCCCCTGAATGCTTGAGGTGTGGTCGGGAGGTGGGCTCCTTTATGCATACGGTATGGTCATGTGGTGCACTGGAAAGGTTCTGGACAGGTGTTTGGGACTGTCTGTTCGAAGTGTTGGGTTGGGAGCTTCCCCGTACGCCGCAGTTGGGCCTTCTCCATGTTATGGAACAAGTGGGTGGTAACATCTATAAACGGCATTTACTGCTTCTTGACCTTACAGTAGCCAAGAGGGATGTGGCTCGAGCCTGGAAGGACCCCAGGGCCCCCCCAGTGGGAGTGTGGAAAAAGGGTTTAGATTACTGCATGGGGTTGGAGCGTCCAGTGTTTGAGGCCCGAGGCTGCCCCAGGAAGCACTATAAAATATGAAGGAGATGGGCAGATTACAGAAGACTGTGGCTGGAGCCGCCAGTGCAACATGATATGGATACAAGACAGATACGCTTAGATCCTGGGTGAGGGAGAGTATACATTGAATGTTTCATAACATATATATTTTTTTTCTTTTTAGGAATGTGTGGACATTGTGCAGGGGGTTAGGGTGGGATCCGGGTGGGGGAAGTTGGAGGGGGGGGGGAAGGGCTGTGGGAGGGCTGGGGTAATTGTGTTCTTTTAAACTATTGTATAGATTGCCTTTCAGCGAATGTTGTTCATCTGCTCGCAGCTCCTCCGGTGTTCGGAGTGCTGCGTCTTTCTTGCAATCTCTCAATAAAAAAAAATTGTTCTGAAAAAAAAACAGAACAAAGAACTATGCAAGCATCTTGCAGGGGACGCCAGTTTCAGAACTCCAAGAGAAAAAACCCAACCCTCCAATGAGGTTGAGCATCTAAACCCACCCCACCCAGGGAACCGAAACTTGGAGAATTAGGTAGGGGATTGGGAATCATCCCAGCAGGGTATCCCCATGCCATATCAGCAGGGTTGCAGAGCTTGGTATAGCTCAGAGGAAGGCAACTTAGAGGAGAAATATTGCGCTCATGGGAGCGTTCTTAACTGCTATCAGGATGGGAATGATATGTCAACTAACCCAGGGACCACTATCCGTCCACTACCAGTCGCCAAAGAGTACAGAGATTGCAGGTACTTACACACAGAGTAGGAAAAAGTGGTGCATTGCACAAACATTGCGTATTAGAAAAACCAACATATAACATGCATAGCAGTAATAGAGAGTGTGGGGGTCTCAGTCTTCGAAATCAGTGCGGCGGCTTCTTAGTGAGGATTTCTGCAGTTGCTTCACAAAGGGGAGGGCAGCCTTTGGCTCAGTGAAGTATTTGGGCTTCTCCTCGAAGTCAATATGAAGTTTGGAGGGGTAAAGCATAGAGTACGTGATGTGGAGCTGTTGCAGGATACGCTTGGTGGGAAGAAAGTTCCTGCGGGCCGCCTGGACAGACAGAGTAAAGTTCGGGTAGAATGAGCCGGGCCCTGCGAAGAATGGAATAGCGGCCCCGGGAGTTAAGCAGGCAGGCGATATTAGGCCATGCCGAAGCCCGGTGGGGGGGGGGGGCCAAGTGATCTGTGGGCTCATTCGAAAATGAAGTAAGTGGACAGGACCGGGCCAAAGAGCTCACGGAGCAGGGACTCGTGGTAGTCCTCCATTTTCCCGGTGGCGGTGGATTCCGACAGGCCTACGACCCGAATGTTGTTCTTTTGGGGACGCGCCTCTACGTCCTCGTTCTTGGCACGTATCACTTTGAAGATTTTATCCATTTTGAGGAGTTTCTGCGCTCCAGATGCTCCTTTGTCCTCGGCATCTGAGACCCTCGCCTCGAGCTGAATAAATCATGTGTCGTGGGAGTCCACCTTCTGCTTCACCTGGTCCAGGTGGGTTGTTAAGTGGTCTGTTTTGGCCTCAATGGGTTTTAGACTGGATTTGTCTCTCAATAGGATAGCTCTGAGATTGTTGTCTTGCTTTGCGGGGAAGTCTGTCTGAGTAGTGTGCTCATTGGTCTCAAGGGGGTGGGGGGCTCACCGCCCCTGCCCGCACTGCACTCCGAGAAGGTAAGTTTGGGCTGCCTGGTGTCCGTCTTCCCTATGGCGGCAACAGTGAGAACGCAGAGGAAGACCGTGAGTAGCTCAGGGAGCCTCGCAGTTGCAGGGCGAGATCTGTCTCAAAGGTTGGACCGGCCAGGCGGAGTAGCAGGAGGATGAAGTGAAACAGCTCCTGGGTAGGACCCTGCGGGGGCCCGTTGGCTGCGGGATATGCGCAGGGAGGCCCAGAGCAGGCCGCAGATAAGGCTGCAGTCGTTGGGTTATGGCGCTTTAGGTAATGTTGCACAGCTCGGGGGCACAGATGGCCATAGCTAATGATCCAGTGGGGCCGCAGGATGGAGTCAGGTGGGATCTGCTAGGGTATCCTACCTCCAGTGCGGGTCCGCGCACGGTGTGCAGCAGGCACCACACGGGAAAGGCAACCCCATGCTCAGGCCTCTGCTTAGCCGGGCGAAACAGCAGTTAGTGGTAGGCCAGTAGCGGGCATCGACCCAGCTCTGGCTCAGGATAGGTTATGGGGGAGTCGGGGCACAACCAGGAGAGGCTTAGGTCAGGTACACTGGGGTAGGCATAGTTAGAAACACCAGTTGAGGACGTTAGTCAAATGTATATATGAATGTATATATTTTACACATTTTAACTATCGTATGGCTAAGAACCATATCAATGCTTTTACAGTATTATTTCGCAATACTCCTTTTACTGTACGCACTTTTTATAATAACAAGTCTTGCAATTGTGGCAATCCATTTCTCTTGCATGAGAAGGAAGACTGTTCAATAAATAATACCTTTTATTGAAAACGCCCGTCTCTCTATTCTCTGCATCCAGGTGAAAGTAATTCCTGCACAACTGACTGAGTGAAATAGCTGTCTATTGTTTCACACGACTCTAGAGATTGACTCTTATTCTGAGGAGCAAAGTTGTCATGTTAATGCAGTTGTTGGAAAACTGAATCCCTTCTTGTCTGAGGCAGGGAAGCTGATTACTTCCTATTCAGTCAAGAAAGTTTCCAGTGACCTCTGAGCTACCTGGTACAAACCCAATTAAGTTTAACATAGTCAGTAGAGACCTAGAAAACCGCATTGCTACGTCTACACTGCTGTTTATGTTATTCCAATGCGCAGGGCCTATAGGGAAAATAGGAACTACACTACATGGCACCCAACGTTTGGTAAGGCGATAAAACTAACGCAAGACGTTAGAGTAATTCAGTCGTGCTTTTTTCACACAGACCCTTTCTCCCGTAAATACTCCAATAGACGTCTGGAGTGGGTGAAAGGTTAAAATCCGCCCGAACTTAGTAGGAAGAGATTCCTATGTAGAGCTTCTGGTTTATTCAACGTTGAAGGATACAGTGTTCCAAAATATTATGCACCTAATTTTTGTCTCCTTGGAGACCTGCTCTGCAAAAACTTTCATTTATACAATGTCAGTAGAAGACAACGGAACCGCTGAAGCCGCAGTAAATGCGACTCAGCAGGGTCCCCATGTTACAGGGATTAATGAACCGAGTGCGATAATCATCCCGGTCAACATAAGAAAAACTATAACGTTAAAACTTATAGAAAACGGACTGACCACACAAGGTGGCACAGTCGTCTTTGTGATAGAGGCACACGAATATCGGCAGACAAAGGTATTCTATTCTTGGATAACATTTCCAGTGGCAAACGCTACAACACACGAGTTCCACTATTACAAAATAGAGGATCCACCGGATGAGTACGCTCCTTTCGAGGCGATTGAAATCCCATTAAAATACCAAGAGCACCTGCTCTGGTTTAAAGGCACCCTAAAACACAATGATCATATTACCAGGCTCGGTCCACTAGGTAGACCAGGAGCAACGTGGCCGTTTCTAGCCAGCTACACACCACATCCAGACATTGAAAAAATGTCAAAAGAAGAGCTGTTAGGACAGCTAAAAACATTAATTAAAATACATAGACAGTTAGTCCAATATGTAATGCGGACTGCAACAGTCCAAACAACTGTTAATGTTCCACAGCTGAGCCCTCATCAGGGGAACACAAATAAAATTACACCACAGAACATACAATCATGTCTTGGTAAAACACCCATAAAACGGGAACAAATTCCTTTCTGGTTAGTGCAGAAAATTACTCAAATAGAGGCAGTATTTCCGAATACTACCCCTATTGAGAAACACAGGATTCTGACTATCTGCCTTCCAATGGGGGTCACACCACATGTGGAGGGCTGTGACACTTGGGGTACAGTCTTTGCTTCCATTTACACAAAAACACATGGTGTTCCGTCCATGGCGGTAATACCAGATGTGCTAAAACAAATTCTGAATGAATACGGTCCAGAACCTGCTTTAACTCTTGGTATGAAATTACTGAAAGACTTCAAGCAGTCTCGGCTATATTACTAGCCAACATAAAAGGAGAAGCAGCATCTGTGGCGATCCGCCAGAAATTGAAGGAAACAGATATAACAGATCAACCAATTGAGCTTGCCAGAATTATAAAAAAAATGCTATGAAGAATTAGGTAGAGACAGCTTGGGTGGGAAACTAGTAAAACCCCAACTACTCGAAAATCCTGAAAAATTATTTCTTAAAAATAATCTAAACACTCCGAAAAAGAGCTGGGATGGAAATAAACGATCCACTCCTAAGGAAAAAGTTTTCCAGTCCAGAGGAAGGTCTCCTCGACGGAGGGAAAGAACTCCGACTCGAGAACACCAGTCTCCCCAGAGGGAGCACTCTGAGAAAAGATATAACCTTAGAAATAGGGATAACTTGAAAAAGCCTGATAGATATCAAAGTATTGATACACGTCCCTCTCGATCTTTTTCGCAGAAATCGGAAAGAAGAGGACGGTCAGACCCAGGAGAGCACACCAAGTCCAAAGACAAGGAACCTGCTCAAAGTAAAAAATTACAATTTCCAAGAAAGAAGGTAGCCAGTATTAGAGTAATCGAACATGCCGAGAATACTGAGGACACAGCTGAAAAACGGGGAGTGGGCACAGACAATGCTAGACAGTGCAGCAGAAATCACCATAGCTCGCAAGATCCTGATGAGTCATCTGGAGACAGTGGACACGAATGAATACATTCAAGTAGAAACTTCCGACACCAGAGTTAGCGAACCTCATAAGATATACCAAATAACACTGCGTATAGAGGGAGATAAGACTAGGAAAATAAGGGGTCTATTTTAGGATAACCTCTCAAAAGGCTATGACATCCTGTTAGCTGAAAAAGATTGGCCCCCGAAGTTTGTCAGGGAGTGCCCTCATGGCGAAGAAATGATTATGCCTGCCTTCTCGAATCACATTCCAAATCACACTAAATATATATATGCAAGGAAATGGGCAGTAGCCCAGGCACCAGCATTATATAAAAATCATGTAGGATGGGATGAGGACTCTCCTCCTCACAAAATCCAGTTAAAATGTCAACCTACTGCACAGAGGCAGTATCCAATTAAGCAAGAAGCTAAAAAACAGGTCAGGGAGATTTTAGATCAACTTGAATACCAGGGGGTGATTGAAACATGCACCTCTCAAATGAACAATCCTTTGTTTCCTGTCTCCAAACCGGACGGTTCATATCGTCTAGTCTTGGACTACAGACACCTTAACTCATGTTGCAAAACATTTGCCGTACAAAATTCGCATAGTGCTGCACTAATGAATAATATAGTTCGCAAAAAATATATAACAACATTAGACATATCTAATGGGTTCTTTTGTCAAAATATTGCACCAGAAAGCAGGTACTTGACTGCTTTCTCAATAATGGGGTCACAGAAAAATTCTGTAGGCTCCCACAGGGATTCAAGAACAGCCCAGGACTATTCTCAGCCAGAGTAACAGAGTTACTACAAATATATGATGATGAGGCATTATCTTATGTCGATGACATCTATCTAACAGACGACGACTTGGATACTGACTTGAAAAGGGTGAACACCATAATACTTGGGTTCGCTGCAGAGGGTTACAAATTCAACTTTAAAAAGTCAAGAATTGCCCATCTGACAGTATTATTTTTAGGATACAAATTATCAAGTGAAGGAAAAAGCCTAGCGGACAACTTCTTAGAGAAGTGCGCTGTACTCCAAGCACCAAAAACGCTGAAGAACTTACAATCGATTCTAGGCTTCCTGAATTTCGGAAGAACTTACATTCTAAATTATGCGGAGAGGGTTAAACCTCTCTACGAACTAATTAAACCTGATTTTAAACCAATCAACTGGACTCAAAAACACACAGAAATTTTGAGATCGTTGCAAACAGACATGTTAGCAAAAAACAAAAATAGAAACACGTGACAACACACGCAACCTTGTAATCCGAGTCATCCCAGGAAGATGCGGATTCACGTACCTGACCTCTAATGAGGGAGAAACGGTACCAATAACTTAGAAATCTCACTTGTACAAACAAGCAGACAAAACATTCAGTCTCACAGAAAATACTGTGAAAGCAGTGCAAACTGCTATAGCAAAAGAACGAGAACAAGCACAAGGCAAAAGGATCACTGTTCTCACAGCAGAATCCGCCTTCTAGGCACTATTCAGCCCAGTAAACCTGCCTACAGTGTCACTGGATCCGAAATGGATACAGTGGGTAAATTCTCTTGCTGCAGAAGACGTGAAATACTATTTCGGCCCGTACATGAAAAAACTGAATGATTTAAATTATGAAAAAGAATATCCTCTGCCAATCGAAATTCTTCCTCTACAACAGTACTCCTGTATAATCTATACAGACAGATTTGTACAGCATTACAATGTAGAAAATAAATCCTACGATGCAGCCTGCGCGATTGTTAAAGGTCGCTGGCTCTGCAGTAAATTCAGACCGAAAATAACAAAAACTGAATCACTGAGAAAATGTTCGGCTCAGCGAGCTGAAAATCAGATCTTTAAAGATGGCGCTTGAAAATGCCGAACGTGAATTCCCAACACTAATCGTGGGCAATTTACATTTTTTTTTTTTTTTTGAAAACCTTTATTTATCGCAACCATAGTACACAGCGTCTGCCTACAACCACTGCGGGCCGGCCGCTATGACAATATACAATCTTCCAAGGTACCTTGTGCTGCAATAGATGACAAGGATAACAACACTACGATGGACTGGCAAGGGACCACAGGAAAAGGATAAAGAGGGTTTCATTTTCTAATTTTGACGAATCGTCCTAAAGTCAGACCGGGTAGCTGAGTGGGCGAGCCACATAAAAGGATATCCACAAATGAAACATCGTTATCAAAATACTGGCATAAATCATTACAATAAGGATACACAAGCGCAGAAGTACATGTCACCCCAATTAGCGCCCGCCCAATCAATATATCACCTCAGGAGTTGCAATCTAGCTTGTCAACGGTATAATAGGATATTAGAGGGATCATTCTATAGCAGCAATAAAAGGATACGACGACGTATAAAAAAGCACATTATTACATGGGAAAATTCGTGACAGGAAATGCGCCCTCAAACAGTAGTAATAAAGGGAAGGAAGAGCAAAAAATGCAATCATTCAGTGACTGTGTATTAAAATCGATATCCTGGTCAGAGAATCAATAAACCATGTGATAAGACATAGACGCAAAGCGCAAAAATCGCCCCGTAAAGAACCAAACCCAACCCCCCGTCTGACCCAAGATAGACAAGAAAGAAAAAGAGAAATAAGAGAGAGAACAAGAAGAAAAGGCCATAGAAACAAAAAAAGGAAGGGAAAATCAAGCCCCAACCCCCCCACCCTGCACGTTGAAGAGGCTACGGCCCTCCCCCCCCACTAACGTGCCTGTCGCCCCAAGAAAACCCACAGAAGGGTAACTCCCAAGAAAGAAGAAAGGAGGGGAGGAGCTCACCAAATACTAAGTCTCCCGGACACCCCAGCCATACCACATCTACTACCCTATACTCAGTAACAAGAATAGATAACATACAGTACTGAATAAAATAGGGAGAGATCACATGTATCACAACAGCACGCACTGAGGAGGTGTCCCATTCAGAGTCCCCACCCGCCAATCAAACCCAATCCGTCACTCCCCCACATGTGTATCAGCAAAAGCAGTGAGCTGCGAGCATCATATAACGCAAGTAGAGTCACACTTGTATACTTTATAGGAGCGCTTCAATCCGAGATCTCGCTAGCCAGGCATGTATAATCCACCAAGTGAAATCCGCTAACCCTGGCCAGTCCGTACATGTCTGCCCGGCCGGAACCCTCGCGGGGCAACCCCCACCAGCAGAACAGAGGAACAAGATGGCCGCTCTCGGCAGGGAGCTGTTGTTCCAGGACAAAATGGACGGGTCCATTCTCGACCAAATCCATGAACACCACGAAGTGGTGCCAACCGATGCAGCAAAATAATAAAAGTCTGAAGCAGGGCCAGCTGAGCGTGGGCAATCAGGCTAACCAGATTCTGCGCCTGCGGCGCCATTCCCAAAGGCAGCAAAGTCAAGGCAGAGATTATGAGTTCCGATAGAGATGGAGACAGTGTAGCGCTGGTGGAGAAAGCAGGCACCAAAACGCGTCCGCCAGCACTGTCGAAGAGCCGAAGTGTAAGGCACTCGTGCAGCAACAATGTAGCCCGGTCTAGAATCAGGATAGGCAGAGCATCACGGTGAGAAAAGGAAGGCAATGGTGTAGAATCCATCCCGGGCGTGACAGCATCAATTCTCTTGCCCAGCGATAGAAAGCCTTCACGCATGTCTGCCCGCAAGTTGTCGAGTGCATCAAGGATAGAGCCATAAGTTAAAGCAGCCGGGGGTTTCATCTTCTCCACGAACACAGGCGCGGCTCCAAAGTCAGTACAGTGCCCAAGGCCCCGCAGAACAGTCCAGTGCTTATCCAAGGCAACGTTGGTAATCAGCGCAGCCGGACCAGCCATCTTGGCAGCCCCATCGGGGGAATCACAGGGGCGCGTGGGCGCAGATACCACAAAACAACAGGGACTCAGGTTGCTGTCCCAGGGCAGATCTGTAAGCAGTGGGCGATCCGTGATAGAACCTCACGCGGATCAAGCCGGAGCAGTAGCAGGCTTATGGGGAAGCTACGGTATTCGGATGTCCGCCATAATAAGGGTGGCGCCGCGCACCTCACCTGTAGATCCCGGTAGCAGCGCCACCCGCGAGAGCTCCCGGTCGGCATGCACACAGTTCACGAGTTGAGGGCAGGCGCATACATCAGCAGACAGCAGCGCCAGTCAGGACGCCAGGTTCGCTCTGCATCCGCAACCCCTCGTAGCTCCGACAGCCGCCATATCTGCATCCCAGCCTGGGTCTCGGTCACGGGGGTAGGGACGGACGCCGCAAAGCACTCGGTAATATATCGGGATCTCAGGCAGGCAGGGACATCGGGGGAGCGCCAGTCAAGCTCGCTTGCCGTCCTCTCGCTATCACACAGTGGCAGGATAAAGGTCAGGATATCGTCGCGAGAAACAAAGGATCGAGGAGCCGAGGGACTACACGTCCGCTCCCGTCGCCATCTTGGCTCCTCCCGGCAATTTACATTTTTGCGTCAACTCCTACAATAATGATTGCAGAGCTGGATTCAAAATGATTACAAAGATGACACAGGTGCCACAATCAAGCATAACATGCTTTGGAAGCAAGTAGTTCTTTTACAGAAAGAACTACAAAAGACTCATGTGATACACACTCTGAGTCATCAACGTGATGGCGTTCACGTTGCAGGGAATTCATTGGCTAAAACAGCCATAGCGGAAGCAACTAAACCGGCTTCCGTAGCCACAAAAAAGCGTTCAGAAAAATATATAGACGGGGAAACCATGCTGGCAGTAAAAACGTCCTTAAAAGGCGACTGTGCAGCACTACCCGTGAACTATCCACTCAATTATGCATACGTAATTGATGCAAACTCCGTTCCTTTTGCTCGAATCCCTGGAGTGGGGGATAGGGTAATACCAAACACGAACCGGAGAAAGTTATTAATAGCAGACGCACACATGGGTGAAGGTCCAAGGCATAAACAGATGAAGGAATCTCTGGCTGAATTACAATCAGTATACTGGTGGCCGGAGATGAGCCTGCACCACTATAAATATGTAAAGAACTGTCCCGACTGCGACAGAGATCGCAGCAGCGAATCAAGCGGAGTAATTCCATGGCCTGGTATGTAGGTAGCGTAATGCTGTCTATATGCAATCCAGCGTCCTATTAATTGTTTAAGACTACATTCACTTTAAATATGTGGCCGCAGCACTCGGCTGACGCCAAAACTGTTATAAAAGATCTGCGAGTCTTTATCGGCACATACGCAATTGCCATATTTCATTCTGACCAGGGTCCTGCTTTCAGCTCTCGAGCTTATAAGGAGGCCATGGCCAGTATGGGCATTGGGTTGCGATTCTCTTTTCCCATTTCACTCTGAGGGAAACAGTGTAGTGGAAAGAAAAAACCGAGACATAAAGCAATCTATAACAGCGAGGGTATTGGGTTCGGGTGATGGGTGGGTCAAACATTTAATAAGTGTCCAACGTAGTCTTAATAATTTGCCAAGAAATTCTCTAAAAGGTTTCAGCCCGTACGAACTATTGTTCGGAACTAGAATGCATGTTCAGGATCTTGATAGTCAGGCTTCAGTGGTAAAAGATAAAAATAAAGACTTTGACATCAAAGATCGTTTGGGTATTTTACAGGACCTGAATGAAACAAGAAAATCCTTAAGCAACATAAAAATAAAGCAACAGCCAACTACCACTGAAGACACACCACCTGTCCCAGCAAGACCTGTCTGGATTCCAAAGATTGGGGATCTGGTCAGAGAGAAAATAGCGGTGAAGAAGGAATTTGGGCCTTCTTACAGAAAAGCAGTACCTGTCTTAGCAATCAACGGAACAAGATCAGTAGTACTACCGCCACTTGCTGGTAAAAAGGAGAACCGAGTTGTATCAATCGACCTGGTAAAACCACAAGCATGTGGCCTATAATCAACAGTAGGCCAAGTGGACTCCCGAGAAATAACAGAATACCCAAATTTCAACAATCCAAGAGGGTCAAACTGAAAGACTAATCACATTTGATAAACCTGCAGTGCACAGAGAAGGACTATGCAATAATGCCATGGAACTCCTGCCTCTTGAAACACAGATTGAAGCAGTTCGTCATGAAACTCCAGTCTACTATGATGTGGCATCAGAATGTGCTAATGAAAGACAAATTGAGAAAACAATTCCAACAATTGACAGAACTGCCTCTGGTTACTTCATCAATTTCGATAACTTTTCTGAAGATCAAAGCGACCCTGAAGTAACGCCAGAAACAAAGACTTTTAAAGAAAAAGCAACAGAACTCTTTCATCAACTCAAGGAAACTTACCTTATTTCTCCATGGTTAGAGTTTTGGTTTGGGCTAGGTGTATTTTTCCTCCTGCTTTGGCTCATCATGGTACTTTGTTTGGGAAAATTCATTGAGGGAAAATACAGTTCAATGGACACAGCAAGTCAGAACATCAACTTAGTTCTAAAACCTCACAAATCATCCCACGTGAAGAAAAGAGGACTATCATCAGTAAATGTCACAGCCATTCCAATACCCGGCGGGGTAGTGTGGGACAAGACTGACTATGAAGTATATGGCCCGGTCGAGATCTTGAAATATCCTCACCAGTTCAAGGTTTCATTAAGTGACTTTGTAAAACCAAGTACATTCTCTGATGATTGGAATTTTGAAAGTATAAATAGTATGATGTCGGATTTAGTGTTGTCAGCAAAATTTACAGAACATGATTATTTACAAGGTTCATCTAATTATGAACAGATGTACTGTTTTTCACATTACGCAGACCATTACTTACATAAATCTGCTCAACCTAGAAATGTTTTTAAATATAACCAATGGGAACATTGTGCTACTCCACCTAAAAGTAGTTCAAAAACGTTTTTTGAGAAATTCCAATACTTCTCAGGGTTTAACACAAGTGATGCAGAAACATTTTATTATAAACTGTTGGATAAAACAGGGACGAAAACAATGCTGACAAATACTGAATTGATATATTCAGAAGCATTTTATGAAAAAATTATGACATTTGGTTTTGATTTCTGGAAAAACAACATTGAAACAAAAACCATCTGGGGTACAAAAGATTGGCAGGTACAAGGCCTAGAAGCATTATTTCGAGCCTGCATGATCCCAGAACAAATAATGTTCTTAAATGACACGATTCACCAAACAACCTGTCTTGGCCTAGCTAAGATTAAAGACCTTAACAAACCGTCTATTCCAAAGCCAATACCTGATAATGCAACCACAGATATTGAAATAGACGTATCAAAAATTTTACATCTAAACAGAACACATCCTGATTGGAAAAAGTGGTTAATCTGGCCTACTGACACGAATAACTGTCAAGATAGATTCCTGAACAAAACACAGGGGTTAAAAATTACCAGACCAGACCCTAGATACTCCCAGAGACAACATCCTGGGATAGTAACAACATACAGTGTAGGGAAACTGTGCCTTGAATGGCTAGAATCATCCACACTGGCAGAAATTAAGCAACACTTATCTTTACTTAAAGATGGTGCTGATTTAGCAATTTCATTATGGGACCACGAAAACAGCGTCAAAAACGTTTCATAGCGGCAAGTGTATATGCGGCATACAACGAGGCATGGAAAGTAATGCAAATTGAAACAGCAGAAAAAATACGAGAAATTGATTGTATTCATTTGGAAAAATCACTTTCTGTTGTGGACAATGGGTTAATGACTCTGTCCTCCAGAATATATTCACTGGACAGTATTGTATCATCTGCCATCGATATAATAGATAAAGACTTGCTAATGTTACAACATGGCCAGTCGCAATTACGTTCTATTGTACAGTTAGGCTGGATGCTGCAAAATCTTCGTTCAGGCTATGTGCCATGGCGTTTAATCAACATAACGTCATTGTTTTCCATCTTTAACCTTACTGATAAACAAATCAGTTTGGCACAGAAAGGATCAGACTATACAATCCTGAGCATCGAAAAACTTGAGAGATTACCATTGACAATGTCAGAAAGACCTGTCATTGAATGGATAATACACAGGATTATCACAATTCCGATAACAACTTTCCGATTCAAAAATTGCCTTGAGTATATACCGACTGGCCAGTAAAAACGATTGGGTAAAGGGTACATTAAGTCATCATGGAAATTACCATATACACTCACATGCTACAGTGACCACAACAAAAATGTATTTCTTAGTGGTGAAAATTGCAAACATTCACTAAGCGGTATACTTTTGTGCCAGGGTATTAATTTACATGGGGACTGTGAAGGGACTTCAAACAACCTTTTCATGCCACCAGCACGTCACACCTGCAACACAGATAGAGCCCTTCTTTAAGCAACTTTCTAACGGGAGTTACATTCTAATAACGGATCACAGCTGTTGTGGCTTGGTGCCAGGGAAAGCATATCTCGTAAGCGTGACTTCCATGGTCACTTGCTGTATGCAAGCATTGTTTCCAAACGGCCCTGGAGATTCCGAGACGCCGATTTGGCCTCCTTTGAATGTCTCTTCTATACGAATTGATACTTTAAGCAGAATGAAGTCTGTGCTTTTACAGACAACAGTGCCCATCACGTCATCAAAAGAGACGTATGATCTCCAAGTTGCAAGGACAGCATCAGAGATACATGAAGTTTTATCAACAAATTGCCCCGTGCATTTCACAGAAATGCTAAGCCAAATCCTAAATATGTCGGATGCCATTGGTATCTCAAACGTATTTAAGACAATGTTTTCGTGTCTGTTAACACCATTCAAAGCAATTCTGACCATTATTCCCAATTTTGTCAACTCAGTCTTTGGCGACATACCCCTAATTTTGGGATTCTTAGCAGGCATTTTATTTTTGACCCTCCTGCTCCGATATGGCAAGCCAAACACAGACATGACTCCGGCAAAGGATGGAAGAAACGATCCTAGCAATACGCTACCGGGACCGCATAACTAGAATCCTTGGATTGGCCCGGCTGAGAGATCTGAACATGACCTGGTTTCTTTCATTCAGATCTATATGGCAGACCTGCATCTTACCTGTGCTTCGATGTATGCTATGCGGAGAAGAATGCGTGTTAGACACGTCTTGCACTACCATCAGCAGTACCAATGGATATCGATACTTTGCTAAGTCCTGTAACGGCTCATGCATCGTGTTGTCCCCAGCGGCTACCAATCCTGGTGACGGCATTCGTTGAGACTCTTGCGCTACGACTAGGTGGCGGCAGTGAAGCAGTAAATGAAAGCAACATCACCCAGGTATGGCCTTCTGTGAGCATTGCTGATTCAAACATCGATGATAGCAATCATTCTCACAACTGCCAGGTTACTGCACTATCGAACCTGGTCGAACTGTCTCCTGAATATGTAGACCTATTCTTTAAGAGCTTGTCTGATATGATGTTCTCCCCTGAACGGCAACAATGATTTTTTGGAAAAAACATTCCGGCGCACAGCGTTCCCATGAACTCTGAATTTGGCCTTCAGTTTTGATCAACAAAAACTACTGAAAAGCATTTGGAACTCTATTCCCCGTTCACCACGAGAATTTTTTTTTTTTCATTGAACATTTTTCAAAATATTTACCTTTTTTCTGGCACAAATGCTTTTGCTTAAAGTAGAACTATTCATAAAGAACAGAACTTCTATTTTTAGTAGATCTAGAAAAAAAAAAGAATCTTTACCTCGGCCTCTAGCACATTTTACAGCAATTGTATTTATATGTGATGAAATAGTCTCGCCCTTCTTTTCTGTATTAAGAGACATTTCATGTGTAATGTGTAATTTTTTCGCAAAATCGTTCAACTGATTACATATGCAATAATTTTTTGAATGATTACTATGCTTTTTTTTTTTTTTGGTGTAAGACGTTTATTGTACAGTATACAAGTTACACAGCGTCGCGCCAACAACCCGGAGGCAGGCCGCTATATAGATAAATGTCACAAAAACAAAAACAGTATGGCGCATCATGTGATGTGCCATGGAACGTTAGCATATATTACAGTGTGAAGCATTTAGTAAGTGCGTGTAACAGTAGCTAAGTAATTTGTCTCACATTTTTTTAGGGGTCAGTAGACGTGTAGAGCATTCTCAAATGATCGGTGTTGATTTGCCATCAATGCACGTATACCAGCATGAAGTACAATTAAACAACAGTGCGGATAAGGCCGTGTCTACAGGCTCCTTTTTCTCCCCCCCCAACAACAACCTTAAAGAGAAAAACTAACTCAGGTGCAAAGATGAGGTATCGAACAAGCATAGTGTTAATTGTGTGCAGGGTCGCACGCATTCGGGTGAGGCGTCACTCCCACAATATTCGTCGACATCAGGAATCACAGCGGGAGGGCAGCTGACTGCTACATGGGGGAGGGGGGGGAGCAGAATCACATATGGGATCGCCTGGCCAGGAAGGGGACCGCAATACGAAGAAGTATAGCCACATACAGTCTCGAACAGGGCCTCTGTGAGTCTGACTTACAGCCACAGAGCATCAACCCACTCAGGTACCACCCCGACATGAGGCACCGTGTGCAATCTACAGAAGTTCACCCCATATCATCAGAGATTTCTACAGCGGGCGAGTGCCCAGAGGCAGTGGAATCCTCCCGCTCTCTAGACCACAGCATAAATGGCTCCCATATGTCTTTAGGCCTGGAAGCGGTGGGCATCGATTCCCAGTAGTGTGTAAGCTGCGTGTTACCATAAGTTACATCTCGCACCCACGCGGAGAATGTAGGTAAGGTTTTGCGACCCCAATTTATCGCTACTTGTCTCTTGGCATAAAGGAGCAACAACGCATGGAGCTTCCTGTCACCGGGCACCGTATCCTGAACATATTCTAGTAGGCCCAGAAGTGGGGATGGTGCGTCAGTTCTGTGTAGGATTTGGTTGATGGCAGTGAAAATGTCTGACCAGTACTCCTCGAGCTTAGGACAGTTCCATGCAACATGTAGGAAGGATGCATCAGCGCCACCACATTTCCAGCACGTGGCGTCGTCTCGAATGCCCATGCGGTGCAACAGTACTGGTGTGCGGTAGTACCGGTGTAGGAACTTGAAGTGTACTAATCGTAATCTGTAATTGGGTGATAGCTCAGTGAGTTGTTTACAGCAGTATTCCCATTGTTCCTCTGTTAGGGGCGCCTCCAGGTCAGCGCTCCAAGCCTGCATAGAAGAGGGCACAGTGATCGGGGATTGCTCTTGCATGCAGTTGTACAGCCGAGACACTAGCTTCTTAGGAGAGGGTCTCGAAAGCAAGTTCTGGAGGGCAGTGAGTTGCGGTGGCTCCTCAGGGAACTGGGGCCAAAGCGCCCGACAAGATTCCCTGAGGGAGTGATACAGAAGTAAGTCGGAAAATGATTCAGATTGACCTTCTCCGCAAGCGCCCAAATCCCTGAAGGACCCGTTGGGATACAAGTCCGCAAAGTGTTCATGTTTTGCCCTCGGAGTGTGAGGACCCCGCCCCTGGCACGCAAGCAGGGCAACATTGGGTTGCCGCGTAGTGGACTGGTTGGCGCGTAGAGCAGGGGGAGCTTCGCCCTATTGCGCAATTCGCGCCAGGACCAGCGGAACATTTACAAACAGATACAAAAATTTGGGGAGAACCACCATCTTTGCCAGTGCTATTCTCGCAACTAGAGACAGGGGGAGTTTGTTCCAGAGTTCCACCTTCCCCTCCAGCCAATCAACCGCCCCCTGCCTAAATTTAGGGTCCACAGCTCCTGTATGTCACGGCTAATCCATATTCCCAGGTACTTGACAGCGTCAGTCTCCCAACGCAGTGGATAGTCCGAAGGTGACTCCCTGGTGGCGTCAGTCAAGGGAAATGCAACAGATTTGGACCAGTTAATAGACACACCAGCCAGTCCCTCAAAACGCACAAATTCGCGAAGTAGGGGGTTTAAGTTCTCGGCGGGATTAATGACGTACAGTGTGACGTCATCTGCATACATGGAGATCAACAGGCTGCGAGAGCTGAAGCCTATCCCTCTTGCTGTGTGATGTTGACGAACTCTGGCTGCTAAAGGCTCCATTGCAATGGCGAAGAGTAGTGGAGATAAGGGCAGCCCTGTCTGGTCCCCCTAGACACTGCAAAGGGTTTAGATATGAGCCCGTTCACACTCACTCGCGCCCTGGGTGTATCGTACAGCAGCCTAATAAGAGTTATGAAGTTGCGGCTAAACCCCATCCTTCCCAGAATTCTGAACAGGTATGGCCATTCGAGGGAATCAAACGCTTTGGTAGCGTCCAGGAACACCACTGCTGCTTGAATGGAGGGATGTAGATAATGCAGAATAGAAAAGATCGTTCTGAGGTTGTGCGAGGTGGCACGGCCAGGAATAAATCCTGATTGGTCAGGGAGTACGATCATTGGTAGTAAAGGCTGTAGTTTCTCTGCAATGATCTTAGCATAGATTTTAACGTCCACATTGATGAGGGAAAGGGGACGATATGAGTCAAGGACCTGACAGTCTTTGTCTGGTTTTAACAGGGTTATAATTAGGGCCTCGCGCATCGAGTCTGGGAGGGAGTTCAGCTCCAGAGCCTCAGCAAACACAGAGTGTAGTTTCGGGGCTAACTCCTCGGCATATGCCTTATAAAAGGCTGTCGTCAGACCGTCTGGACCCGGGGCTTTGTTCGCGGGCATGCTCTTGATCACCTGAGCTATGTCCTGGACGGTAACAGGGACATCCATATACTGGCGGTGGAGGTCGTTGAACCAGACGATGGCAATGGAATCTAAGAAGCTGTCTAGGGAAGTTGGGGTCGTGGGTTGTCTAGTTGTGTAAAGGGATGTGTAAAACTCGGTGAATGCATCAAGCACAGCTTCCTGGCCGACAACTAGGGATCCCTCACTATTGTGAATAGCGTGTATGTAATGTGTCTGCGCGCGAGGGGCTATTAACCGAGCTAGGGTTCTACTAGGTCTGTCCCCTTCCCCATATCTGCGGGCCTCTGCATGTTTTCCCAGGAACTTCACCTCCCTCTGCGCTTCCTCATTAAATGTAATCAGTTTGGACTTCATCTGACCTGCAAGTTCTAATGTAGGGTTGCAACAGAAGGCCAGGTCCAGTTCTTTCAGTTCACGTTTCAGCTGGGCTAGCGTGTGACGGATATCTCGCAGTACCCCTGCTTGTCTCGCAATACATTGGCCCCGAATCACCGCTTTAAAAGCGTCCCATACAATAGCCTCTGACGATGCTGAGCCCTCATTTTCCTCAAAGTATTTTACAATATCTGCCCTAATTTCTTCAGTAAAAACTGAGTCTGTGAGGGCATGAGGGGGCAGTCGCCATGAAAACGCTTTATTAGTGGCAGTAGGTACACGTAGTTCCAGCATGCAGGGGGCGTGGTCCGAAAGTGATCTAGCCTAAATGGCCACCTCCACTGCCCAAGTCGCTACATCAGAAGACACCAGCCAGTAGTCCAGGCCGGACCAGGCAGCATGATGGCACGCTATACACGTCCCTATCCTGTCCCCAGGGTGTCTAGATCTCCACACATCCGACAGCAAGCCTTCATCCATCACATCAAGAAGTGCCTGTCTCGCTTTAGCATGCGTGGGCCTCCCTACGCCTCTACGGTCTAGGTCATCATCCAGCACCACATTAAAATCTCCCCCTAAAACAATTTGTGGGCAATCCAGCAGCATGATTTGCGCCCAAACACTCTGAAAAAAGTCTGGATCATCCACATTCGGGCCATAGATGGCCGCCAGTACCAGTGGCCTTCCCTGTAATGAGCTGTGTACTATAACATATCTCCCTTTCTTATCCAGCACACTGGCGTGTTCCCTCCAATCCAAACCTCTGCGGATGAGTATCACCACACCTCTGGCGTAGTTAGAATAGATGGCAGAGTATATATGTGACCACCTAGAATGCTTCAATCTGGGCGAGGGGGTGGTGTTGATGTGTGTCTCCTGTAAAAAGCATATGTCTATATTGTGTCTAGCAAGCATACCATGCATCAATCTAGCCTTTTTATAGTCCCCCAAGCCCCGAATGTTCCAAGTCCACAGTTTAACCCCCCATTTTGGAAATCTTGCAGAGTCAATGAGGCTCATCCCGTGTCACCCTATGCAATGGATAAGACATATGACATCCTGTAGCGCACCATTTCTTAACATCAAACAAATTACCCAACAACCCTCTCCCCCCCCTCCCTCACCAACCCCCCAATCAGGTTGTGATAAACCCCTGCCAGAGCTCTGAGTAGTGCTCAGGCCAACTAGAAACAGTAACAGTGGGAGATACCCCATGGGGGCGTGGTGCTCCCAGCTTACACCCCTGTTTGCACAGGGTGGCTGCACACGGAAGGAGATGTTCGTAGCCCGGAGGGTGCCCAGCCCCACGGAACTACCACAAACAATCCAGCATGCAAAGAGGGTATCACGAATCAGGAGCATAACTTACAGTAGGGTGCCCATCCAGATGTTCACAAATAGCCCAAGTCTTAAGAGACAGTTCACCTTTAAGGGCAGCGGCTAGTGGACCGCATGGGCAAAACGATACGGGCCCGATCAGGGGAAATCTCGCCTCGGGCTGTCTCAGGCCATTCAATCATTGTCACTTAGTGGCCCAGTGTCTTCTTCCAGTCTCTGCGATTTCCGTCTTGCTCCAGGGCCGCAATTGTGTTTAGCAAATTTCATTGCCGATTGTGCGTCCGTGAAAAAGTGTGCGGCATGCTCATGCAGTACCTTTAGTTTTGCCGGATAAAGTAATGAGTACTGGACCCCAGCTTGCATCAGTAGTTTCTTGGCCGGCATAAATTCTTTCCTGGCTACCTGAACAAGGGATGTAAAGTCAGGGTAAAAGGAGATGTGGATACCTTTGTGGGTGATCTTGCCTTTCTCCCTTGCAAGTCGCAGGATTTGGTCCCTGTCCTGGAAGTTCAATAGTTTGGCAAGTATAGGGCGAGGAGTAGCGCCAGGCGGCGGCTTCTTACCAAGTGCTCTGTGTGCCCTTTCGACCGTGAAGACTTGGGAAAGGTCTGGATCAAAAAGTTCATGCAAGAGATCCGTCACAAACACCTCCATTTTACCAGTATTGTCCGTTTCCGGAATTCCTGTAATGCGAATATTCGACCTCCGGGAACGCGCTTCCAAGTCATCTGCCTTAGCGCGTAAAGACTCCAGTTCCCTCTCAATGTTAGTGATATGCTGCTTGGTGTGTTGTTGGAACTCGCAGCACTCAGTGTGTCTATTCTCCAAGCAATCCAGTCTTGTTTCATGCGCATCAACTTTGGCCTTAACAGAGTCCAGTTGCGAGGACATAGCATCCAGTTTAGAGTCTATACTTTTCAAGCTCGGTCTGACCTCCATTATCAACGCCCCAAAATCAATGTCTGCAGCAGGTCCCTGCGAGGGTGGCGCCTCAGTCTCCGGATCCGGAGTAGTTTGTTTGGTCTTTTGCTTCTGCTCAAAGTTGAGCCTGGGCTGCCTCGCCTCATTCTTTCCCCCCCTTTTGGATGTGGAGGAGCGCAACACTGTGGGGTGCACAATGCAGGTCGCGTCGCAGTGCCTTCCGCAACTCTCAGTAGATCAGTTCCCACTCTCCCGGCAGGTGCAAGTCAATCATGTACTCAAGGTGTGCAGGAGGGGCAAGTGTCAGCAAGATGTCTGCTCAGCACACTGAACAGGGCAGGTAGAAGAGGGCGGATGTCATCAACTGCCAAATGCACCAGCTCTGGTCGACCACGGCGAGTATAGGAGTACGCTGGGGATATGACCGGACCTCAGCCTGTGCCAGATGTCTGCTGGCACCAGAGTATTATATCCAGTGGTGCCCGCCTCCGCTATCCGCTGCAACAGCGCCCAGCGCGAACCACCACGTTAGCTCCCCAGGACTCGAGGCAGCATCAGGAGGCGGCACGTCTCGAATGGGTTATTGAGGCATTAAAACCCTTCGAGCAGCGATTTCAGCAGTTGAGTCTGGCAGTGTGCTCAGGGACATTCAGTCGCCCTGGCAGCACCCCGCTGTCGAGGCAAGATGGCGCCCTCATCCGTGGCTCCCTTCCGCTCAGCACATTTAGGATTGTGCGCTTTGCCACTTACTCGGTCGACTTCCACTGATGCCAGGATCCACTCGCCGGTGTCACAGCTACCCTCGGCACAGTTTTCATAAGCGTCGCGGTTTTCAGGAGGTCAACGCCATCTTCCCCGCCCAGACCACTCAGGCCCGTCAATCCCCGGGCTGGAGTTGGAGATTGCTCCCGCGCAGGGCTCCACAGCAGCGGGCGTCCGCAGGCGACCGCTCCGGTTCAGACTTCAGGGGCCGTATCTCGCTCTCCCGGCTCCCGTTTCGTGCGAGGATTTGGTCGAGTGTGCAGCTGGGTGTCCGCGGTCCGGGCACTCGTAGAGCAGGTCCCTCCGAGGTCACGGTTCAGGATTTTGCAGGATTTTGTATGTGCAGCCGGCGGAGCTCGCTCACAGAGCGGCCATCTCGCTGCCCAGTTGGCCACGCCCCCAATGATTACTATGCTTAAAGACGTACAGTACCTATATTTTCATGTATTTCAAATACGCCATTTTAAATGCAATATGTATTTTGGGTGGGTAGGAATACACGCGCATCTTATTGCTTTAGTTTTTAGTAATTTAATGGACATAAATTCGTGGAGTGGGTGTTGTGTTCTATCTAGGACCCCGATCAATATCATGACCACATGGCCCTATACGGCTATAATCAATAGATACCCCTATAATGGCATAAACGATCAGAGCCATATTTCAGTAACTCGTCTCTGCAGCTCATTACAGTACATGACACAGCAGAAGCCACTTCCTTAGATTCCTAGATAACACACCGAGTTCTTTCAACAGATTAAACCCCCAGCAACCTGGGAAAGCCCCGCTTGCTTTGTTTTGATTAGTAATAGAACTCTAACGAGCACTGTAAGAACGACCAGTTCTTAGTGACATCTTTATTGGCGTCTTATGTCCAAAAACTTACGTCAAACTCGGCACCTTTCAGGTATAAATAATACCAACATTGCCTTAAGCACACGCGATGGTGGTGGTGAATACAGGAGCAGAACAGCTGTCCCTTGCAGAGCCCAGCAGATGCGAGAAGCCCACGGACGCTGCCCCTCCTCCCCCTTGACGCGCTGAGAAAGACGCTGTCTTTTCTCCTGCCGAGAAAATCCAGCTCCGGCGTTTCCAGCCTACCCTTGCGGGTGACTGGAATATCGAGTCCTGAGAGGAGATTTCAGACCTCCAACATTCTATTTCAGAGGTACGGTGCTGACTAGACCCTTAGAGAGAATTCTTGAAGCAAACCCTTGGCAAAACCAACTTAACTTAAACTGCTACTTACTTACTCCCTCCCAAGTATTAGGCTTAGGTCAGGTACACTGGGGTAGGCATAGTTAGAAACACCAGTTGAGGACGTTAGTCAAATGTATATATGAATGTATATATTTTACTCATTTTAACTATCGTATGGCTAAGAAACCATATCAATGCTTTTACAGTATTATTTCGCAATACTCCTTTTACTGTACGCACTTTTTATAATAACAAGTCTTGCAATTGTGGCAATTCATTTCTCTTGCATGAGAAGGAAGACTGTTCAATAAATAATACCTTTTATTGAAAACGCCCGTCTCTCTATTCTCTGCATCCAGGTGAAAGTAATTCCTGCACAACTGACTGAGTGAAATAGCTGTCTATTGTTTCACACGACTCTAGAGATTGACTCTTATTCTGAGGAGCAAAGTTGTAATGTTAATGCGGTTGTTGGAAAACTGAATCCCTTCTTGTCTGAGGCAGGGAAGCTGATCACTTCCTATTCAGTCAAGAAAGTTTCCAGTGACCTCTGAGCTAGCTGGTACAAACCCAATTAAGTTTAACATAGTCAGTAGAGACCTAGAAGACCGCACTTCTACGTCTACACTGCTGTTTATGTTATTCCAATGTGCAGGGCCTATAGGGAAAATAGGAACTACACTACAAACCATAAGTGCCTATTTTGCCTCATAGGGCGCATACAATATCTTTTTCCGAAATGGCCATAATAACAATACTGTGCCCGTTCCAAAACGGTCACCCTTTATATCGTAGCTGCAGGTAAAATGTAGCATTTCATCTTGAGAAACAGTGGCTACAATACATATGTTTTTTTATATGACATCGATAACTCTGAAAAGCCTGTAGTATAACTTAACGTTGGGCATATTATAATCTAAATTGAGTATGTAGGGTACATAATGAACTATGACCCCCGTGTGCAACGTATTTAAACAGCCCCGGTGTACCCGACTTATTGTATCGTTACCCGGAAGCTGTATCGTTGGACGCAGGGAGTCCGTATTTTAACTATTAGGTAATTGTGATGCTGACTCGATGACTTATCACTCCGTTTAGAGAAAAAGAGTCTATACCTTCCTTATTTTTTTAATATACAATATTATTTTTGTAGTTGCCCATGCGGCTAACAGTTACTATGTCGATATGTACGTTACAATATCTTTAGTTTACCATTGACTAAATTGATAGAAGTAATTGTCCGATACTGAAACCAATGTGATTCTTTAGATTGCCACACGGTTGATAAAGAAGATAGCTGGAACAAAAGCATTGCCCTATAATATTTAAGTGTTTTGCGGAGGGTTAGAGTTCATATAACAAATAAATAAGTGCGATCTAACTGCCGCTGTAGTGAATAAGAAGCTATTAAGGCGGGGGACTAGACAACGGAGAGCTTTGGCAATGTGCGTTAGGACTTTATCGGTGTCCGATGCATTGATTAAACTGACGTAATAACTGGGATTGAAAATATGTAGGGAGTGGCATATCAGAGCTACACAATACATGTGTCCGGTGTAATGAGTATATGGATTTAGATCAATGTGTGACAAAGTGAGTCACCATAATTATCCACAAACACAGTAGGTTAAGGTTAAAACATTTTTGTGCTTTATTTTATTTTGACAGGCCTGTCATGTGATTTTATCTCTGGCTAAAAGACAATCGCAACATTATCAGGTAATATTGTAATATAGCTCTATAAACACGCTAGACCATAAACCTGAAAGAATTTGGGAGTGACCCTCTGTCCATTATTTTATCCCCCAAATAGTGTGCGAATCCTTACCTTGGCTACATTAAACTCTGATTCATCTCCAGTCACGACTCATCCCTTGGCGTGATATGCCTTCGAAAAGCCATTGTAATTATTAATGTGAAAAGCCATTTTAAGTATAAAAGTAAGAATATCCATTTGGCTACACTCTAATATATTAAAAAATCTAAATACCTCTTGCTAAGATTAGGAATTGAGAGTAAACTTTTTCTTCTTCCGCCCATATAGCTGTTGTTCGCTATAAATTAACTACTAGACGGTGTCTCCTACGAATACAACTTACATCCTTTTGGTATTTGCCTAAAGGTATGTGATAACAATGTAGCCCTATGAAATAGACAATATGCTCATGTCTCAACCAAGGAGCTTAAAGTATTTTTCTTCCTCTGTATTTCTTAGTTTTTATTGGTAGAGGCTTTAAAGTGAGGGACATCATGAAGATCCTTTGTCTTTTATATACATTTATTGTCAATAAGGAACAGAACAGACTTCCTTACATTATAGGTATGGCACTATGTATGCTATTTGTTCTTTTGGTGAGAAAATGCAGAATGTTTAGTTTGGAATAAGATTTAATGATCGTTATGCTTGCAGTTTTTGTTGTTTTGATAAAATTAAACAAATATAAAGAATGAGTAATACCTATATACTGTGTTTTATTTAGAATGTATTATCCTTAGGCTTTTTGTAACTAATGTGAATACGTTGAAGAAAATGTTACTCATGTTGATTAGCTGTTATACTTGTATGTCAGTACATATGAATCTGTAAATAATTAACTGTTTCTGTTGTTTAGAAAACTGTCCTGAAGAAGGTGAACATTTGTCTACTCACCGAAATGCTGCATCGACTTTCGTTTTCTAAATGTCATTATGAAATGTTTTTAACATGTAACAATTGTTTTTAACCTTTGACTGTATAAATGAATAGAATAAATTATAATGATATTATTCAGTTTTATTTTGACTTATTCTCTGTGTTCTACTGACGTACTGTGTAAAAAATAAATTCTTGTATCTTTTTGTTTGTGTTGCTTTGGTGCTGATTCCTTATGTGGGCTTTGACACAGTTTTGTAATAGCTGTGTTTCTCGGTAGCGACAGACTTGTCTTTGAACTGTGCTTACCCTGTCTCCATCTTGTATTAGGGTACCTCCTCTCTTGTTATGAATTCATGGACAAGCATGTTATTCAAACAGGTACCTACCTGCCCTCTCTGATAAGAACTCAGGGTGTGTACTGCTTCCAGCGCTCGGTTTGCTTTTCCAAGTGTGTTACATGGGTGCATTACACGGGCAGGTACGTTTGAATTTTTTACAACAGCACAGGTGGCAAGAGTCTTATTAAGTTGCTATTGGTGTCACAGAGATAAGTGGAGGGGGTTGATATATTTTTCTTCTTTCCAAACGGGAGTCTATAAGCAGGGTTTCTTGGGCCACTCTGTAGTCATATGTACAAGAAAGAATTCAGCTTAAGTGATCGCTAGTACTAATATTCTCCCATCTACAAGTAATAGTCATTATACAGCACAGTGAAGGCTGTTGGGAGATAATTTACATTGTATTGATGTTGCGCTCCATGCATTCAATTAGTGTTTTAATGTTTATTTTATTTTGACAGTTCTGTTGTTTGCAGAAGCCCTTAATGGTTCAACATAGCTTTTTGTATTTGCTATGATAATGTAAGAATGTTTTATGGAATGAATTAAAAAACTGAATCTTTTTATCTTTGACCATTAAGACCCTATACAGGGTTATGCGTGTATAAAGTCTTACCCTCCTGAATACTACTCAGCTGCCATGAACTGCCACTCTTTATCATTACCTTGTACGTGGGACTCTACTGCTTCCCCTTCTATGTGTGTGACTGGCTTTGGGTGCGCCTACAGCACAGTCCAGCGGGAATCTGTACTCTGCTGTAGGTAATTTCCTGCTGAAAGTTGCAAAAATACGTGGTCGGCAGAAAGCAATATCAATGGCATGTGCATGCTAATCAAAGACCGACAACATTAAGTTCAATTAATTTTTATAGTGGGTGTGTTTTTTAACATTTTTAATTAAGTTCTTGCCTACAGATAGCTTTGACAACAGACCCCTTGTATCCAATATGCGTAGTGTGTGCTTTGGCTGTGGCCCACTCATAATTGCATGACTTTCTTGTGGATCCCAATTCCGCTCTTAGAAACAAGTGTTTTGTTTGAATGAGCCGTATTCTTCGACTACTGATGTCAGAATCTTGCATTGCAGTGCATTAGGGACTGTTCTCTCTCTCTCTCGATCTCTCTCCCTTCTCTCGCTGTCCCTTGGGCGAGGCATCTATCTTTAAATGGATTTTAAACCACTCCAAGATAGCCGCTCATGGATCACAGCTATCGTAAGATGCTTTTTGTTGTGGTTTATGAAAAAATAGTAATAGATGGCATATGAGCGTGTAGACTCAACTGGCCATCTTAATGTTTTTTTTGCATGAATTAAAGTAAAATCAAAACCAGCATAGGCAAAGCCCGTAGGTCTGTCCCACGATGTCAAATGTAAGACCTGTTGGCTTTGCCAATGCTTGTTTTAGTAAGGTGCTTTGTTATTGGTGCCACAACTTTCAAATAAAAAAACTGAAATAAAACTCTTGACAGGTTCTAATCTTTTTGTGTTATTTCTACAGATGTGGCGGCACAGTTGGTGCAATTCTCACTTGTCCCCTGGAAGTTGTGAAAACACGCCTGCAGTCCTCTGTCACAGCTGTCTACATCTCTAAAATTCAGCTGAGCACTTTAAATGGAACTAGTGTCAACCGCGTCACAAGGATCTCCCCGGGACCTATCCATTGTTTAAAGTATGTACACGCATTTTTAGGTTTAAGTGGTGTTAATGGGCTTTGTGTCTTGCAGAACAGAGAAAGGCATGAAAAGTTAAACGTAAGATGTTGTGTTCTCTGGAGATGATTTTGAGTTTATTATTAGACTGCATGGTTCTTATTACTAGCAACCGCAATATTGAGATGGATGGCAATTGTACTTTTATCTGCCCTGTGTTAAAACAAAAAAAAAAAAAGACTTTCTCTGTTTTTCATCATTATAATAACTTTATTTCGGCCAAAATGGCCATAAAAGTACATAGAAAAAAAAGAAAGTACAATTTTCACAACCAATTAAGAAAGCACCGAACAGTCCAATTCACATATGCAGAGTTATACATGCGGTATACAAATACAATTTTTCCATTTAGGGGCTTAGTCCATTAATAAACGACAGTATGGGAAATCTAAAAAAAAAATATACATATCTTAAGAATATAATTTAACATGTGAATGTTAAAATGAAATTTAAAAAATCATGTGGAATCATCACATAAAAACATCAAATCACAGTAACCCCTACCAATACTTAATATATTATCGTTCTTATAGTCCTCCTTACAGGTTGACAAAACCAGTAGCAAGAAGATGCCTTCTCTTGGACCACATTGCAAATAAAAATTTAGATATCACAGTAACCGGGTCAGTGTTTGATTTTTGGATTCTAAAGATTTCTCTATAGTTCCTAATGCCCAGGTTTTTACAGAATTGAATCGCCCACCTAGATCTGGGACTCCTGTATGCTGGACAGAAGAATATCACATGAGTAACGGTTTCTTCCTCCACTGAGCACCCGGGACAAAGGCGGCCTGCCCCGCCTTCCCACCTATTGGTACGGGCGTTAAGCGGAAGGGTCCCATACCTAAATTGGAGATACAATTTTTTAACTAGTACTGGTTGCATAGTATCTATCACTTGTTCAAATTTGTATTGCCATGAAAAGTCCAAGAATCAATACGTTAAACTGGAGGTGTCAACCAGTCAACGCTCCAGTTTGTAATCCTTCAGAGCACATGCTAGGGATTTTTTTGAGATTTCAGCACATGCGGCTTCTGGTGTGGACCATAACTCTCCCAAGCCCAATGCTCTAATTTTATCCCTAACAAAAGCCAACCAAGGGATCTCACCCGCCCCCATAGTGGACAGCTTTCAAATCTTACCCGCCCCCATAGTGGACAGCTTTCAAATCGTCCCTATAATGGGCCAGTTCTGGAGTGCTCCAAAGATGTCCCCAGTATAACAGTGGACGCAACAAAATCAAATCTGCTATGGGGCTAATGTCCAGGTCCATTCTGAGTGGGACAATAGGCGTGTTCTTAGGCATGCCTAGGATCTGTCTCATAAAATTATTTTCAGTAACCGTGAGGGGATTTGCCAAGCAATGCCCCCACAGTTCTGCCCCATATGTAGCTGATCCCCTAGCTTGTATTTTATAGATTTCTGCTGGGGGACTTGTAGTCTTTGAAGCCGAAGTTTTGTAAAGTTATAGGATCCCTCTGGTGGCCTGGGCCAGTTTTAGGTTGGCCTTGTTAATTTGCGAAGCCCACCCCATTTTATCATTTAAAGAGAGTCCTAAATAATCAAAAATAGAAACTCTTTCTAATGGTCTGCCATCGAGAGTGGGATGGGGACAATTGGTGGAGTTTGCATTAAAGACCATCTATTTGGCATTTGAGATATTAACCACCAAATTCCTTCTCTTACAAAACTGACCAAACTCCTTTAGGACACGCTGAAACACCCATCGATGATTTTGAGAGGAACAGGGTGTCATCAGCAAACATTAATGCAGGAATTTTGTGGCTTGCCAGGTTTGGGGGTCTATATCTTTAACTGCAAGAAGGTCTCTGATTAACCCGTTGAGAAAGAGGAACAAAAGGGTTGGAGCAAGCACACAGCCCTGTCTCACCCCCTTCTCAACGGGAAAAGGAGAAGTCAATTTACCATTCTTGCCAAACCTCACCCTAGAAAAAGTTCCTTCATGGAGGCGCCTAAACTGGTGGCATAGATAAGGTGGGGCTCCCATATCTAGCAGAATGCCCCACAGTTGTTTGCGGTCTACCATATCAAAGGCTGATTTTAGGTCCACGAACGTGAGGTACAGACTTCCACCCTCCAGGACTATATCTTTCCAGTGGATCAGTTGTAACCTAAACAACTGGTCTATAGTCTATGTTTTGCTCCGCTTGGAGGGGGGTCAGAATGTCATGGTCCTCCATCCACTCATGCAGCCTAGCTAGTAGCACTCTGGCATACATTTTTGGGGACGCATTTATCAAACTTATCGGCCTATAGTTAACTGGGTCAGTTGGAGACCCCTTTTTATAAATCGGGATGATCTCAGCCCCAGCGCATGTGACAGGGGGCGGCATCCCATCGAGAATCGCATTAAAAAGCAATTGGAGGAATGGGGACCACACTACCAGTTCACTTCTATAAAGATCCCCGGGGATTCTGTCTAACCCAGGAGCCTTATTTGGTAGTATCTTCGCAATTGCGATGGACACCTCAGCCAAGGTACAGGTGGGTGGGTCCATGGAGACAGCTAGAATTTGAGTATTACTTATATTGCCATTCATGGATTTATCTTCTGGTGTGCTTGAGTATAATTGTTTAAAATGAAGGCACCAGGCATCCTCGGCGATGTTGGGCTCTATGCCAGACTTACCCTCGACTCTTCCTGAGTGGATTAGGTTCCAAAAACCTCTAAAATCTTTTTGGTCTAAGGCATTTTTTATTGCCTGCCATATTTCCATTTCCCATTCTGCCTTTGCCCATAAAATCACCTTTTTAAAAAGAGACCTACTTTCCCTAATGATTGCACTATCACCCTTTTTAAGGGATATCATTAGTGCACTTTTAAGGTCTCTGTACTTCGTGTTGAACCAGGGGCTTTTGCCCCCAGATCGGTTGCTCTTCATTAGTTTATTGGAGTGAAAAAAGGGTGCCAAAGTTGCAACCAGATCCTGGTGGAGTGTTACTAGCTCTGAGTTAAAGTCTCACATGCTCCAGGGATAATAAGAAGGTTTACCTTTTCCAGCATAGTAACGACACATGTATACATTTCTTATTGTGTCTTGGGACTGGGATATTGCACCCCAACGGATGCGTCTACCTCCACCGACCACTATTAAATTATCTTGTTCCACAACTTGCCCCGATTCTGGCACTTGTATATCCAAGGATAGGACCAGAGGGTTGTGGTCACTTTCTGGCCGGGGGTACACACTAAACGTTATGACTTTGTGCCAAATTTCAGTATGTATTAAGATATAATCTATTATGGATTCATGGGCTGGTTTGTTATAGGTAAAATAACCCGGATTATCATCAGCGAACCTGCCATTACATGCCTTCAGTGAATGTTTGAGGGTTAGGGAGGTCAATTGGAGGACCAGAGGGGTCCATCCCCTTATGGGATAGGCATTAGCGGCTGGGATCATTAGAGTTGCATCCTCCTCAGACAGGATAGATAAAGGCAACCCATTGAGGGGCTCAAAATGGTAGTTAAAATCGCCGCCTCTGATGGAAGGTACATCCCCTGAAAGACTTTCCAATAAGGCTGCCAGATGGTCCAGCGTTGGTGATGTATACCCATGTTTTACTGGTCTGGAGTATACATTAATTCTGGCCAAATCAGGTAGGTCGGCCTTGGAGAGGAGGATACATTGGACATCCAGCGTTTTGGTGGCAAGACGCTTTACGGTGTACCCCAAATGGGAGCCCACTCAAATACATAGACCCCCAGAAGGTCTACCTCTTAAACCTTTCACTGCTGGCTCACTGTATGATACACATCCTACTCTATGTGGGGTTTTTAAGGCCCAAGTTTCCTGAAAGAGACATATTTCATGCTCATCTACAAAGATGCCCCAGTCCGTCTGCTCTAGTTTGCCCCGTAGTGCTGCTATATTCCAAGAGATAACCTTGGTACTATTAGGGATTCCTTCGGTCTCGCCCTCTGGATTGGACGATTTCTTGCCCGGGGGGGGTTAGCTGGGGAACCTATAAATTCACATGAGGAAACAGTGGTTTCATTGGATGTGCCCTCCTCCCCCACTGTTGCACTGTTAAAATTAGAATTAGGAACAGCCTCCATGTGGCCAACTTCCTCAAGTACGCTAGGGATGCTGGGCCTCGCCCCTCCTTCACACCCGTTAACACTCCCTTGCTGGAGTGGTTGGCCCAAAAACTCATCCCTCACACCCCAAATAAAATCAACAAAGTGTTTAGGGCTAATGGGGGGTGATACCTGAATTGGCTCCAGTCAATCGACCATGTCCAAGATACTATATCTATTTCTTACAGAAATTTTGAATGCAGAATCGAGACTGTCCAACCCTAGGGAATTGATCGGGGTTCCACGATAATGTCGCTCCTCCCAGATCCTATCCTGATACCCCAACTGCTCACCTCGGGATGTAGTAGTGTAGAAATAGTTAAGGTCCAGGGCCCGTATGGAGGATTTGGGGTTATGATGTTGTCCCTTACAAATATGGGGGGGCCGCCCACCTATCTCCAAAGTTAACTACTATGCAATTGCCTTGGATATCTTACTTCCTCCAACCAACCCGGTTTACTCAGCGCACGAACAAGATTATGCTGCGTATATTTGGAGGAAGAAGCCTATGGGTATTTAGCCAATGGGTGGTTTTATTTTTCAATTCAGTATAGGGTTCTGTCCTACCCTCACTCCGGAGGCAAATCAATGTGTGACAGGGTGTTCAGTTATCAGATCCATTCGGACCCCTCTGTGTCCCTATTGCGAAGTCCAGTTCCGAGGGTTGGGGTCGTTCGGTCCCACCCCTCGATGCGGCACTATTTTCCGTGAGTGCTCTACTGTTGTCAGTCATTTCACTTGGTGCAGCATTCCCACATACTGGTCCTTCCATTAGTTCTACAACAAGGGTGTCTGGATTCGTATTAGTACTGTGCACAGCCCTACATCCAGTAGTTGTGTGCTTGTCCAGGTTTTTGCCCGGTAGATTCTTCTGTATCCCATCAAAGTTTACCATTTCCGAAGATTCGAATTTCACCAGCCTCTCCTCTATCGCTAAAAGTCTATCAAGCAAGGGTTGCATAGAGGTAGTGATGAGGCCACCAATCTTTAACAGAAGTTCATTGTGCGATGGCGACAGAGGGCCGGCAGGAGGAGCAACAGATACTATATTCTCCTATGGCGTAACTGGCCTTGGGTGGTTGGCATCAAATGTGCCTCCAGGTTCATTGAGCTTCTGGATTTTTGGGTTTTTACCTCTCTGTGGACCCTCTCCTCGCTTCCTTTTCTGAATTGCCCCCGTCTTCTTTACAGATTTATACCATAGGGCTTCCGGTGATCCCCCCACTGCAGGGCTAGTAAGTACCTGGGCATCAATATTGGAGACTTGGATGTTCTTCCGCATACTTCTACTTAGGTGGTCATACCCCCCCACCCCCCCACACTGTATCCAGATTATCTTCTCATCTGTTCCCTTTTGCATCGATGGGTGGCACCAAGCAGCTCTGTCCTACCGAGCATGTAATGTCAGGGCCCCTACATAGATACCACCTGTAGATGCTGATGTTTCAGTTTCAGTTTCAATAACTTTTATTCGATTGCCACTTGTGTAATCATAAAAAGTACATAATTTTAAAAAACAAAACAAAAACAATTCATCATTGACATAATAAAAGGATTAAGAAATACATAAGAAAAGTCATGATTTAAAGAAAACTCATGATTTAAAGGGTTCTATTCAGTTTGTAAATTTTTACGTATTTTGATGATGGCTTTTAGAAAAGTCGCTGTAGATTTCGCTACATGTGGCGAGTCCAGACACTGCAGAAAGGAGAATGCAGAATAACACTGTCTATGACCACTAGATCGAAGAAGTGGAAGAATCCAGGATTTACGTGGAGTTTTGTCATATTTGCAAAAAAAAGATTATGTGAATCGTTGATTGTGAGGATATTCCATCGCACGGACAGCTGATGTACGTTACTATCTCTCCGCACTTTCAGAGGCAGATCTGGAGCTCGTTCTGTTCAATTCTGTCGAGGCTGGCAGACGTTTTTTTCACATACACATTTGTTATACCGTGTGCAAAGGGTATGTCCCCGCTGTGGCAATCCTTGCACAGCTTAAAACCTGCCTTTTTCAAACAGATGTCTGTAATTGACCTCTAGGAGGTCGGTCTCTTGGGCCCAAACACAATGCGATGTCCTACAACAAGTACATGAAGATCAACAGGAAGGCCATCCAAGATCCCCAAAGCTAAACTCAACTTTGCAGAAACCAAAGAATTAATTGGAATTCAAGGAAATGGACACACTCTGGCACCCGAGGCTGCTCTTGAAGTTAAGATATTTAGGTAAGTCTAAGAAGTCAAAGAAGCAAAAGAAGTCAAAACACTGCTTCGCTTTATCTTGTCACACTCCATGCAAGGAGTCATAAATTTCCGGGGGTATCCTCAAGCTGTGAATTCTATCTCTGTCCTCGGAACCGGCTTCAGCTCTCATCGTGATGCGCCCCAACTACTCCAGGCCATGGGCGATGCCGCAACAGCTCCCCAAACTCAAGGCCATGGATAGAATATTTGATACCCGACTGGATCCCAGTGGAGCGCCTTCGGCCTGTAAGGATCGGGTGGTCTCCAGTCCTTTAACAGCTGGGAGACTGTGCCACTCTACCCTATCTCAGAGTCCCCTCTGCCTCCATGCACTGTCCATGCACTGTGCTAAGCAGTTTGTCGCACACCAACCGTCACCAAATCCTGTGTCTTACTGTCAGGACCAAGGGGATGCTGAGGGCTCAACTACCCTGACAACACCCCCGTTCTGATTCCAAGACATTATCGTACCAATACAAAAGGCTTGACATGGATGATAATTACGAAAGCCAGATCTATGATGACGCAAACCTATTTTTTGACCTACAGGAAACCAGTGAGCTTGATTCATTCCCTGGCACTGTAGCCATAGCCGGTGTGGGTCAATGGAGGCCAGAGGAATCTCCCTCCTTTGCCACAGTTATAAGGAGAGCAGCAGATATACTCGACCTTGCCCTATCAACTACTGAGATGAGGACCAATGACCTCGTAGAGCTCCATCACGCAGGACAGGCATCTGAGGACCCTTTAGTTTTCTGCAGTTTGAAGAAGCTCTGACATATACATTGCTGCATACCAGGGCAAAGCCAGGATCTTTCCCCCAGTTTTAGGCAGGCTGCAAATATGCATAGGCTTACTCCAGCGGATACTGTCTTCCTCCAACACCCTACTCCAGAGAACCTTGAGGCGCATGCCTCCACAAGTAGGTTAAACCCAGAAGCGTTTCTGATCATCCCACCAGAAAGAGTTAAAACGCATCGAGTCATTCGCAAAAGAAATGTTCTCCCTGGCCGACCATTACCCTCAAATTGGTAAACACCAGTGGTCTCCTGTAGAGATATTTGCATTTGTTATGGGACATGGTGGTGGACATCTTGCCTACCGTCCTTGATGACATTAGGATCAATCTCCAATGTCTTATTTAGGATGGCCAGGACGCAGCATAAGTGCTTCATCCAATTGGGCCTGGACATTTCTTACTTTTCAAGGAAGGCAGCCTGGTCAGTGTTCCCTCCACAGGTTCTTCGAGGGGCACCCAAAAGTCCCTTATGAACATTCCATTCAATGGCGCACGTCTCTTCAGGGAGAAGACAAGCTCATCCTGGGAGTGCTTTAACAAGAGCAAGCAACGTCACACTCTTGTGTTGGAACGAACTGTACAGCAGTTTCCTCAACAGTTTCACCCCTTTCAAGACTTCGGAATGTGGTTCCACCAGAGGCAGCACCAGACCGAGCCCCAGCTCAGCTTTTAAGGCATAAGCCGGTCACCTGGCCATCAGCGTCCAGGCACCTCGAGGCAGCAAACTACACAAACCCCGACCCTACCTCCGCAGCTGGCTCATAATAGCTTTGATTTCCCTTCACCAGTGCAGGATTGCCTGGTAGGAGGTTGCATCGCCTTTTACCTCCCGATGTAGATGAGCACCTTATCTAATCTTATCTAATCGGGGGGTTCTCCTAATTGTCAAGGATTCTTACTCCCTTCCCTTTCTGATCAACGCCTCTGGCACGGCTCCTTCACCACCTGTTTTCCGAAGTAGTTTTTGCTAGCTTTTAGGACTCTAGCCTAGTTAGCAATAGTAAAGCGAAGAAAGTGCTTGTGCTGTCTCCGCTAAATATGGTAAAATTGGCTTACACCCAATTGGCACATTTCATTTACTTACAAGTCCTCAGTAAAGTGGTATGATTTGTACCCAGGGCCTGTAAATTAGATGCTACGAGTGGGCCTGCATCACTTAGTTTAGTTAAGCAGCCTTTTAAAACATGCCTCTGTGCAGTTTAATACTGCCAGTTTGACCTGACAAAATAAACCTTTTCATCAACAAGAGAGGGACCGGTATCAGTCGAAAATCCAGCATATGTGCTCTCCTGTATATAGATAATAAACAAGGAGTATGCATTTCCTAATATTACCTCTGAGTGAAACACCATTAGTGTATCCCCATGGAGATGCGGTTGGTGGAGTATTCACATTCCAAAGCAAGGGCTCTCATCCACCAAACTTGATAGCATGCTTCAACATCGGACTTCTTCTTGTTGGGCCAATGCTGCAGTCCCAAAAGGCTCCTGAAGAGGGCTGTTTGCCAGAGTTCTTTTAATTGGTTTGCTGTGGCAAGCCTGTAGTGACAATGCTGGGGTGGTGTAGACTGGAATGGAAATCAGTGAAATGCTAATTTTACACATCAGTAATTTATTGTAGTGGTGGCCCTTGTTGAGGGATAAAAACAATAAGAAGCTAGAAGGAAAATAATTGCCCTCCTTACGCTCGTAATACAGTTGGGTTCAATATCTGATTAACATGTTTCTTGCTGTAAAGGGAGTTGAGATAACCAATGGCAATTCTTCAAAGCCTATGGGTATCCTGATCTACACTGAATTGGTACAAGAGTATAAAGTGGTGAAGTGCCTAACCCTATAACCCACGGACAGAGTGGTCGAAAATTAGTATTTCTTAATCATTATGGAGATACTGTCAAGAAGAAAAAAAGGTATTAAAAGAATTCGACTTGTAGAAAAAGAAAAAAAAGACAAGCATACATTATTGGGCCTCTCCGTTGATCTGCCATGACAGTTATGCAAAATAAGTGGAGTAGCACAAGCACGGACTAATATCAAAGTGAGCTCAGCAAATACCGGTATGTATGATGCCATAGATAATGATCGAAATATAGTACACAACGTACATCACAAAACACCCCAGTAAAATGCGCCTAGGTGATACGCATAAATGTTTATTTAGGTCATACCCTTGCCAGAAAAAATATCAGGCCCCTGGATATTGCAGCGTTCAACTCAGTATGAAGTTTCTGAACTTGAAGAGCGCTTTGCTGTCATAGTCGGGTACTTAAAAGGCACTGACAACTGAGTATTAGGCAACCCTTTTGTAAAAAGAGGTACCTTGCTCTGGTGTAATTTTCAATTTGTTACCACTCCTGTTGATGCTTTATTTTAGGAGTTTGGACAACTGAAACAATGGTGTTACTTCTATTGTTAAAGTCGTGAATTGTTACATTTTAAGTGTGTCACAAGTTGAAATAAGTTGTGAGATATTCAAATCCATTTTGATATCTACTGATGGTTAGTTTTGCAATGTTTGATAAAATATGCAAAATGTATGAACAAAAAGTTTTTGAAAAAACCCCACTGTTTAGAGAATGTGGTCATGCTAATTACATTTCTTGATCATGCAAGAATAACTTCGTGCTTAAAATGATTTCAGACAAGGTACATTGTTTATGTTGATTTTTCAAGTAGTCTAACTTTGATTTAGATAGACTCAACCTCATGATATATACTGTTAGAAAGTTGGCATTTTCATGTCCTAACCATTTAGTGCCGGCATCCTGTGTTTTGGGCCCCATGACTTGGTGTGGTTAGCCTTTGTGTATCCTCCTAGACAGTGAGACGAAGGGGGACTTGATGTTGGCAGAATGGATCATCCTGCGAAGATGGGAGAAGGAGAGCTGTTCCCCTGTCCCACTTACATTTCAAAGTGGCTGCCTCCGCATGCTCACAAAGAACTTGACACCATTCTTTTGTCACCCTAGACCTCTTGGAGCCTGGTCATTGGGGGTCGGAGGGATTGGGGGGGGGGGGGATTTGCAGAACTAGATGGTAGAAGGGCCAAAATGTTTCTCCAACTTCAAAGGGGGACACCAGTTATAAATATTGTTCTCTGACTCTTCAGTTCTCTCCTGGACCTGCGGAGGACACTCATAAAAGCTGCCTGTATTTCAGAGGACTGTCCTGCTGCATGAGGCCTGCCTTGCTGCTTGAAGCTAGGACTAAAAGCGTGAGTCCAAAGGCTAGTTGGCTGCCCCCTCATGCTCTGATTTGCACGCACATCAAAAGCTCCAGTAACTGGAACCATGTGTTTGGACCCTACCTGAAGAAAGTTCCGTCCTCCAAGAGGGGCTCATCCAGTCCTGGACCCTTGGAAATGGTGTTCTAGGTACCCAAATACTAAAACTTTGTGCTTGAAACATTTTCCACTTAAAAGTGGTCTGAGAACCAACAGGAAACCGGGACCTACCTGCTCTCCAATCCGCATTGCCGTTTTGCCTCACTTCAAGGTAGCTCACACTACGTTCTTTTCAGAAGCAGCAAATATTTTTTAACTTCACAAAACCAGCAAGGGAATAACACAACACTACACACACAACCAAGTTATGTGTGACGCACCTCATTCAGGGCTACCCGTCTGCCCTCCCAAAGTAAAACTTAATGTACCAGCTCCTAGCTCTCTTGGTGTGCACTTCCACTACCCCTGCTGTTCCCAAGGGGCGATCCCAATGATCAAAGTAAAATTTCTACCCACTGTGGATTGCACCACCCAATATAAATATCAAAGCAGAATATATCAATGGATTGAAAATTGTGTCCATCCATTGGTTGTCTAATTTCAAATTTTCTTTAATCTTCTTTATTCATACAAATGCCTGATTAATTTGTATGAATAAAGAAGATTAAAGATATTTATATTGGGTGGTGCAATCCACAGTGGGTAGAAATATTGTTTAACTGCTCCTCTCTGGAAGGGTATTATACGTTGTGGAGCCCTAGTCTGCTACAGCCTGCAGCTTCGTCCTGCTGGAGGTTTTAGCCCTCCAAATAAGTGACAAAGTCCGAATGTGGAAATCTTCACTGCAAGTTGCCCAGCTGATAATTTACCTTGTCAGACATTATTCTTCAAAAGTTCTTGGAATTCCAAAGAAAAGCAGAGCCCGGGACCAATGCACATTGTGTATCCGAACCGCGCGGCATCATGGTTGGCAGTAACTTTTGACTTTGCCCCAGTCTCACATGACTAGATGCCCATGGTGGTGCTTTTATCTTTTAGGCACTGTTTTTTCTTTAACATCTTTAAAAATTAGTTGGATCTACTGATTATTTTTTTTGTCATTTTTGGATCTCAAATATTTTTTTTCTTTTTTGTTTATTTTTTTTGTTTTAAATTGGTGTGAAATTTGTCTTGTGTTTTCATTGTATTACTGTTTGTGAAATGTATTAATACTTAACACAGTGCCTCTAAGTTAAGTCTGCCTGCTTTTGGCCAAATCTACTTAAGGGTTAAACACAGTTCATTTAGTTACTTTTGTGGTTTCATTGTGACCAGGATTGTGGCTGTTGCTTGATGGGTTTTCACCCCCCCCCCCCCCCCCATCAAAAACCCAATTTCTAACAGTAGCATTGGATCTGCAGGATGCTTAATTCCAAAGACGCTAACTGCAGTTTCTAGTAGGCCACAAGCTTTTAATATTCTCTTTGGTCTTATCAGTGCACCTCGGGTGTATACGAAAGTGATGGCAGTGGTTGTTGCACTTCCTCAGAGGGTGGAAATGCCAATCCTCCTGTACCTTGAAGTCTGACTTATAAAGGCGGACTTGCTTCAAACAGCTGTCAACCACTCCCCGAAGATGGCCAGCCTGTTCATATCATTTGGTCTTTCCATGAATGTGCCGAAGTTACTTCTCCCTCTCATTGGAGCTATCCTGAACACAGTAATCTTTTGATCCTTTCCCCCACCTCTACAAGCCCGGGGCAGTTGGACAATGATCCACATGTTTCAACCCTTAACCTGGGTTTCAGTTGGACCAGCTCTGAGGCTTCTAGCCTCCTGAAGCTTGTTGGAGGACCATACGAGGTGGCACATGCAGGCGCTCCAGTGGGGTTTGAAGTCTCAGTGGGCTTGGCACCAAGGGAATCTTTTGTATTCCATCCTGTTGTCTGAGGAAACTGCAAAAGGCTTGCAATGGTGTCTGCTAGATTGTAGTTGAACTAGTGGCAGACCCCTCTCTCGGACCCACCCAGATCAGATGGTCGTGACCGATGCATCATTGCTGGGTTGGGAAAGTCATCTGGGAGAGGTGCACTTCAGTCTCCGGCGAAGCCTGCATCCACATCAACTTGCTTGAATTGCTGGTGATTGGCTTGGAGCTGAAAGTATACCTTTAGACCATCAAGGGGCTACGGATGCAGATTCTCATAGACTACACCACTACGATGTAGTACTGCAACAGTGGAGTGGGGTTGTGGGTTCTGTCCCAGGAGAGCCTATGCTTCTGGAAGCGGCTGAAAATCAAGGAATCTCTTTGGTTGCTCAGCAGCTGGCAGAATCTTTAAACGCCAGGGTTGGTGTGAGCTCGACTGATGTTGCCAAACGATCACGGATGACTGCTGAACTCCGAGGTAGTACAGGGTTTTGGCTCGATCTTTTTGCCAAAGCAGACACAGTGCAGTGTCCAAACTTTAGCATGGTGGCGTTCCCAAGGCAGTTCTCATTGGGGGGGGGCGCCTTTCACCTGAATTGGGTCTCGGGACTTAGGAATGCCTTCTTTCCTCTACCTCTTTTTTTTTTTTCTTTCTGAGTTTTATCTAGTGCGAACTTGACCTGAAGGTTTCAGGTATCAGTACACTTTACATGAGCAGCAGTTGCATTACACAAGGACACAATTTTTTTGTTAGGCACAGGGAATTAAGTAATTTGCCCATAATCACAGGATGTTGTGTGTCTGTGCCAAAACTCAAACGCTGTTCTCCAGCGTCGAGGTCCGCCGCTGTAGCCGTAAGGCACATCTTCTTCTCCCTGAGTTCTGAAGGTGATCAGGAAAGACCAGACCCCAGCCGTTCTCTTGGTCCCAGACTGGGCGAGGAAGGTGCGATAACCGAAACTTCTGGCTCTGAGCATCTGGCCTGATCTGGCTGCCTCTTCTGGAGGGCGTTCTGTGGTAGCATCAAGGCTGAGTCTTGCAGCGGAGCCTACGCAGCCTACTCATCCATGAGATGATTTAGTGGCTTTCAATCTTTGGAGGTAGTTGGTGTCATACTAGCAGTGTGAGGGGGCCGACTCGATGTCCACCATACCTCTCCTTCCTTTATGCTCTGAGGGTCATTTCCGTCCGAACATTGTTTCCCTGAGGCCAGGAGAAAAAAGTGTTAACTATACCTGATGACTCTAATTTGCAGGAGGGAGATCAGACCGTGATGCAGGATTCAAACACAAATATCCAAGACAACTTGTGGGCTAAGGGAGAATACCCACTGCAAAATATAATAGACATCGCACGCAAAGCCGAGCTCACAGGCCGCTGTGCAAAAGCTGTCCTATCTGAGAATAAAGGAAAAAAAGGAGGAGAACCATAAGTAGGGTGTGTGAGCAAAAATCTTACAATAAACAGAGTTGTAATAAAACAAACACCAAACCAACATATAAAAGAAATGAGACAAAAAGCTGGGGGCACTGTTACAGATGCTTGAGCACATCACACTTGGCTAATGACACGAAATGTCCTGCACGTGAAGCAAAATGCACACATTGCGGCGTAAAAGGACATTTTATCAAGGCATGTTATAAAAGGAAGCCGCAACACATGAAAGTAGTAGAGTGTGCAGGAGAAAATGTTCAGAACGCATCTGATGAAGAGGACATAAACATGTTTATACTAAACATCGATGATGAACTGAGTAGTGAATCAAATGAAAGTAGCGAAACAAAAACTAAGACGAGCAAACCCATATGTTGCATGACAATAGGTGGCGTAGAGATTAACATTGTGGCAGACTCCGGCTCACCTTATACAATCCGCGCCGAAGGTGCGCCAAAGGTAAGCCCGTCTACGCCCGTCCGCGCCTGGACCGCGCCCAGCGCCAGACCCCCTGGCCCCCGTCCCTCCCACTCCTCCCGCATTACCTACGATGCTGCCACCCTCCTAGCCCTTAACCCCGGTCGCGCCCCCAACTGCGTCCTAGCCGCTCCTGGACGCACTCATGGACCGTTCTCCTGCTTCTCCTGCAAATTTAGCGGCACCGACAACATCTCCGCCACGACCACACCACAGATTCCCGACCCCAACCTCCTACAATGCATCCTCCTCAACACCCGCTCGATCCACAGACACGCCATTGACCTATGGAATCTACTAGACACCATCTCTCCAGACGTCGCCTTCCTAACGGAAACTTGGATGAACGCTTCCTCCGCCCCTGACATCGCCATCGCTATCCCTGATGACTATAAGATCACTCGCAAGGACCGCACCGACCACACAGGAGGAGGAATCGCTATCGTCCATAAGAAATCCATCCGCATCTCTACCAGCTCCGACGCCAACCTCGCTAACTCCGAACACCTTCACTTCCAGATCCACATCGACCCCAAGACCACACTCAGAGGCACCCTCCTCTACAGACCACCAGGACCCCGCGCAAAATTCAGTGAAGACATTACGGACTTCATCACTCCACACGCACTCCCCTTCAAAGACTACATCCTTCTGGGAGACCTCAACTTTCACCTTGAAAAGATCAACGACCGCAACACCGCCACCCTCTTAGACAACCTCGCCAACCTCGGACTTAAACAACTGGTCACTTCCCCCACCCACATCGCAGGTCACACACTCGACCCCATCTTCACCTCCAGCAATCACGTCTCCTTCAGCCACACTACGGATCTCCTCTGGACTGACCACAGCTGCGTTCACTTCACCTACAACAAGCCGAAACCCATCATCCACCTGCAACCAACTCTACAAAGAAACTGGAACAAAATCACCACGGATCAGATCTCCACATCGCTCCTTCGAACCTCCCCAGCCCTCTCTTCTAACGCCAACGAAGCCGCCTCAAACCTCACCCTTTGGTTATCCAACACCGCCAACACCTTAGCACCACTGAAAAAACGTCAACACAAACTTGGCAACAAGAAGGCCTCATGGTTCAACGATGATCTCAAGAAGTCCAAGAAAATGTGCCGCTCCCTTGAAAAGGCCTGGAAAAAAGACACATCCTCCAGCAACAAGGACGCCTTCAAAAGTGCCACCCGTACTCACCACCAACTGATCCGAAAAGCCAATAAAACAGCATTCAAGGATCGACTTGACAACAACGCCCACAACAGCAAGGAACTTTTCAACATCGTCAAGGAATTTTCCAACCCATCGGCCAACTCCAACGACATCACCCCCTCTCAAACCCTCTGCGACTCCCTAGCCTCTTTTTTCCACAACAAGATTGCTGACATCCACAACAGCTTTGACAACCAACCCGGAAGCCAACCCACCCTACCATCTGCTGACCATCTTCCCCCCGTAAACACCCTTAACTCCTGGAACCCAATCTCCACTGAGGACACCATCTGCCTGATGAATTCCATCCACTCTGGATCCCCCACGGACCCATGCCCTCACCACATCTTCAACAAAGCAGACTCCGTCATAGCACCGCACCTCCGAGACGTCATCAACTGCTCCTTCAACTCCGCTACCTTCCCAGAAGACTGGAAACACGCTGAACTCACCGCCCTTCTGAAAAAACCAACAGCAGACCCCACCGAACTCAAAAACTACCGCCCCATCTCGCTTCTTCCATTCCCGGCCAAAGTCATCGAGAAAGCCGTCAACAACCAGCTCGCCGCCTTCCTCGAAGCCAACAAATCACTCGACCCCTCACAATCTGGCTTCCGAGCCAAACACAGCACTGAGACCGCCCTCATCGCAGCAACAGACGACATTCGAACTCTACTGGACAATGGAGACACAGTCGCCCTCATCCTCCTCGACCTCTCTGCAGCCTTCGACACAGTCTGCCACAGCACCCTTTTACAACGCCTCAGAAACATCGGAATCCAAGGAAAAGCACTGGAATGGATCACCTCATTCCTCACCGGAAGAACCCAGAGAGTCCGCCTCCCACCATTCAAGTCCGAGGCCTCTGAAATCATCTGCGGCGTACCTCAAGGATCCTCACTCAGTCCCACCCTCTTCAACGTATACATGAGCCCCCTCGCGGCCATCGCCCGCCAACACAACCTCAACATCATCTCTTACGCGGATGACACTCAACTGATCCTTTCTCTCACCAAGGACCCCAGCACCGCCAAAACGAACTTACACGAAGGAATGAAAGAAGTCGCCGAATGGATGAAACAAAGCCGTCTGAAACTGAACTCAGACAAAACAGAAGTCCTCATCTTAGGTACATCCCCCTCTGCATGGGACGACTCCTGGTGGCCGGAAGCCCTCGGAAAAGCACCCATCCCGACAGACCACGCACGGAACCTGGGCGTCATCCTGGACTCCTCACTCTCAATGACCAGACAAGTCAATGCCGTATCCTCTTCCTGCTTCAACATTCTTCGCATGCTCAGAAAAACATTTCGCTGGATCCCATCCGAAACAAGGAAAACAGTCACCCACGCTCTAGTCACGAGCCGACTGGACTACGGAAACACCCTCTACGCAGGTACCACCGCTAAACTCCAGAAGAAACTACAACGAATCCAAAACGCCTCAGCAAGGCTCATATTAGACATCCCACGCAACGAACACATCTCTGGTCACCTTAAAGACCTCCACTGGCTACCCGTCAATAAGAGGATCACTTTCCGACTGCTTACCCACGCACACAAATCACTCTACGACATCGGACCAGATTGCCTCAACTCTCGTCTGTCCTTCTACACCCCCTCCCGCCAACTTCGCTCTTCCAGCCAAGCCTTTGCCACTGTACCTCGCATCAACAAGACCACCATGGGAGGCAGATCCTTTTCATACCTGGCTGCCAAAACATGGAACTCACTCCCCGCTTACCTTCGCCTCACCCAGAATCACCTAGCGTTCAGAAAGCAGCTTAAAACGTGGATATTTGACAAATAATCATCCTCCCCTCCCTAAGCGCCTTGAAACCCTCTGGGTATGTAGTGCGCTATACAAATTTTATGACTTGACTTGACTTGAATAGTCAATGAAGGTGTCTGGAAGGAAAAGTTCAAACCATGCATTGGAGGAAAACTTGTAAAACCTGATATAATTATCAGATCATTCACTGGAGAGCCCATCAACGTGTGCGGCTACAGAACATTGAACTTTATTTACAAGGGGCGAGAGGTTGTTGGTAAATGTTGTCTCAAAGGTTGGACCGTCGGTTCTGGGGTGGATAGACCAAGGGAATCTGGGCATCATCCTTGATCCAAGCAAAACCGAGCCTGTATTGAGTTTGTCGGACGACGATGACTATGCAACATCCTTGCTCAAGAGGTACCCCACAGTATTCAGTGGCGCTGTAGGAGCATTGAAGGGGTATCAACATAAAATCAAACTAAAGCAAATCACTACCCCTAAAGTACACAAGGCAAGAAACATCCCATTTGCCATAAAGGATGAAGTTAAGCCCCAGCTAGACAAACTAATGAAGGAAGGAATAATTGAAAAAGTGGAAGCGTCCAAATGGGTCGCACCTCTTTTTGTCGCCAAACGACCTAATGGCAAGTTAAGGCTCTGTGTAGATTCACGCGACCTAAACCAGAACATCATTGTGGAACAATATCCACTGCCCAAAATATATGAGATGTTGACTACCACCAAAGGCGTAAAGTGGTTCTCCACTATTGACTTGAAATCCGCCTATCACCAGGTACCTCTGCACCGTGACAGTAAGACACTAACAACATTTGTTACTCCTTTTGGCTGTTTCAGATTTACGCGTGTACCCTTCGGTTTAGCATCAGCGGCCGCAATGATCCAAAGACTCATGAACAACATATTTGAAGGAGTCTCAGCAATACTACTTTTCCAAGATGACATCTTAATTATGGGAAAATCTAAAGAAGAGCATGACAACAGGGTGGAACAGGTCCTGGAAATCCTGAACAGGAAGGGATTGACAGCAGAATTTTCAAAATGCAAGTTTGCAAGCAATTCTGTCAATTATCTTGGACACCAAATAACCGGAGAAGAAATCAGCCCAAAAAAGGAACTCATACAGGCAATAAAGGACTCACCTATACCAGCCAACAAAGATGAACTGTGATCCTTCCTGGGATTGGTGGAATTTTACTCAAAATTCATCAAGAATTTCTCACTTAAGACTTACACACTAAGACAGCAACTTAAGCACATGAACAACTTTGAATGGACTGAAGAATGCGAGAAAGCATTTCAGAATCTGAAAGCGGATATGTGTGCATCCCTACCTCTTCAAGGATTCGACCCCACTTTACAAAACTTTGTGACCACGGACGCAATCAACAAGGGACTAGGTGCCGTACTAACACAGAAAGACACCTTGGGTGTGGAATACACCATAGCTTTTGCCTCACGCTCTCTTCCTCAAGCAGAGGAAACATTTTCCGTAATAGAGCGTGAAGCCCTAGCATGTATGTGGGCCCTAGAACACTTAAGCCAATATATTTGGGGAAGAATGGTAAACTTGTGCACTGATAACAAACCCTTAACAAAGGTCCTCACTACAAAAGGTTTGTACACAGCATCACCAAGACTAGCCAGATTATCAGTACGCCTGTTCGACTACACATACAATGTCCACTATGTCCCAGAAGTGAAAAATGTTGTCGCAGATTTTCTAAGCCGAATGCCCGTAGGAAAATCATGCAGCACTGACTAGAACGAAGTGGATGAAACTTGCATAGCAAATGTACTTTAAAAATCCAGCGGAATCACAAAAGAGGAGTGGCTGGAGGAACAAAGTAAGGCCGAAGTATTATGTAAGGTCATACAGAAAATAACTGAAGGATGGTCTGACAAGAATAAACTGACAGAACCCCTAAGACACTTCTGGGAGGTAAAAGACGAATTATCATTGGAAAATGGGTTCCTGTTAAGAAAAGGAAGATTTATACCACCTAAAGACATACGAACGAAAATACTTCAGTTATGCGATAAAGGACACTTAGGCATCGCTAAAACCAAGAGCAATGTAAAAAACATGTATTGGTGGCCAGGTGTTAGCCTTGCAGTGGAAAGAACAGTAAGGGAATGCAAAATGTACATGGACTCTGACAAAACACAGGTGACATTAAGACCACCCCTGCACCCCATTCCCTGCCCGTATACGCAATGGGAAAGAATCGGCATCGATATTATGGGAACAATACCTGAGGATCTTGATCAATGGTACTTGATAGTAATTATTGACCACTACTCCAAGTGGCCAGAAGTGAGAATTGTTAACAAACCTGATGCACTAAACGTAGTTAAGTTCATGGATGAAACATTTGCACGCGAGGGTCTCCCAAAGCAGATAGTGAGCGACAACGGTGCACAATTCACTTCAGAAATTTTCAAGGACTACATACTCGGACACAGTATTGTACACAAAACAACATCTGTATATCATCCTGCGGGAAACGAAGCCGTAGAGAGGTTCAACCGAGTCTTGAAGGGCATATTGCAAATTGCAAAAAGCAACAACCTCAACTGGAAGAAAGAAATACTCAAGACAGTGTGGGCATTCAGAATTAAACCATGCGAATCCACAGGACACAGCCCTTTGAACTGATGAGAGGCAGAACTCCTCTTTCTCCAGTATCAGGGTGTCTTTCATAGATTCACATGCTTGAATAATTCCCCGTCGTCGAAGTGGGAGTCCCACGGTACATAAAATAGTAGTAAGCAACATATATATATAAATTACATATATAAATAGATATCAAAATATATATAAAAGAAAATAAAACCTTAAAGTACCATAGAACAACATAGGCCCATAGAAAGCATTGAGGGAGAATTCACTTTAGTAACATATCCAAGTCATTATAATAGTCCACATTCCATCCAATCAGGCTGTAGCACCCTCTAGAACCTTCTCCTCAGAAGCTCAAGCCCTCAGATTTTCTACTGCACGTCGTGTGAAGGGAGTCTCCCTGAGCTCGGCTCAGTTTTCTTCATTCTCAACCTTGAGAACTTCAAGAACATTTCTTCTACTAAACAATCCTTATTCCGGCCCTGTCGTGTCTGTGGAAAACTTTCTTTTCTCTGAGGACCCTCCTAAAAATGCATCTACTGCTTATACCCGGACCATGAGGTGAGGAGTTGCAAATTTTGCAGGACTTTTTCCTCTAAGACCATAAAAGATAGAGAGGCCCGTCTCCTTCTGTGGCTACAGAAGTTGAAGACCTCAGACAACCTAGTGTTTGATATAAGGAGTGTTTCTTCCTGCCGTTCTAAGACCTCTCTGAAGCGTGGGTCTGAGACTGAGATTCCTTCTTCTTTTCTAAAAAAGAAGAAGCTTGTGGACGCTCCGAAGTCCGTCTCCAGACCTCTACGCCTGTGGGACCTATTTCTCTGGCGTCGCAGATCCACTCTGTGCCCTCGTCCTCCAAAATGAGTGCAAGCTCGTTGACTAACTCGTCGACGCCCCCGTCGACGACGACAAGATCCGTCGACGTTATACCTACTTCGACGTCGACCAGCCCTCTGTTGATGACGACGTCTACATCGTCGGTGACCAAGGAGGGCCGGGCTATTTCGTCCATTGTTAAGATTTCGTCTACTGCGAAGAAATCCGTCTCGTCGACGAACCATCCTAAGCGTCATTCGTCGACGAAGACTTCGTCGACGCGTCACGTCTCGTCGACGCTACCTGTTTCGTCGACGGTGGTGTCGTCGACGAGTACCTCGTTGACGACTGCTTCGTCGACGATGGCTCCGTCGATGCTGGAGACTTCGTCGACGACGGCGACATCTTCGTTGACGCCTGCGTCATCGGCGAAGGCCTCGGCTTCGTCGACAGCAACCGCCTCTTCGTCGACGCCTGGGACATCATAGACGAAGCCCTCAATGACTACTTCAACGGGGTCGTCGTCGGTACCGTCGACGTCGCAATATTCTCTGGCGACTGCGACTACCTTCACAGTGGTGACAGCTACAACTTTTAAACGTCCTGCTCCACTATTTTTGAGCCCTGTCCAACATGGGTCAGGTCCACCTGCTCAACTATTTGCGTCTGCAGGGGAAGACTCTTCAGATGACTCGTATGCAGATGACACCTTTCGTGCTGCAAGAAGCCAGTCGGAGCTACATATCAAATATCAAGACTGTGATGATGATGAACGGGATTCGCACATCTCAGTTCCAGATGACCCATGTAATGACCATGATGTTTCTATGGCTTAGTTTAAGTTTAAGTTTTTATTAATTTATGCACAGTTACTTAAAACCATTGCTATACAAAATCTACTTCAGCACAAGTATACAATTTAGCTTTTAGCACATTTATCAAGTAAAAACAAGGCTAAAGAACAGTTTTCAAGGCTTAGAGAGCAATATGCTTATTGAAGAGCAGCATTATAGTTCCCTATGTAAGCGTTTTGCTATGCTTGGCCGGATAAAATAGTTAAGACAGAGAGTACTGGGCCAAAGGACGAAAAAAGTCTGTAATGAGTCTTGGAGGGGGAGGGGGAGGGGGAGGAAGCATGGCAACCAGGGGAGGTAATAGAAGATTGTCCAAAAGTCTCACACATTTTCCAACCCCTAGCGAGCACTTGAATGTCAGTAGATGTAAAACACAAGGCCAAGGCCTCCCAGCACGTCTTGGCGCCCCATTTTAAGAACAAGGGTTTCAAAAAGGACCTTCTGGGGGCTGCTAGTGCTGGGCAGCAGCACAGGAGATGCAGCCATGATTCGGAGTGGTATTTCCACAGCCTGCAACACCCCCCCCCCCCCCTCGCTTGTTGGGGCCCATTTGTTGAAGGCCGTCAAGCTCAAGCCTAGAAGTCGCATAAACATTATGTTCTTCCGAGCCACTTTGTTTAAGTTTTCCTGGCAGTATGCTTGTGGACGCCCAAGAAGATACGAAGAGTTCAAGTGGAGCAGAATGGTTGATGTCTTTAGAGCCTGCAGATCCAAGGACTGAGAAATAAGTTTGACTTGCTTATTGATGGTGCTTTTCCAGGCCGAGTATGGGATAGTGACTGAGGGGAGAGATGACTCGTCAAACTCTAACACTCTTATGGCCTTTATAATCTGGGTATTCCAGGGATTGCCAGGGCTAGACAGGATTCCTTTTAGCTGGAATTTCAGAGTGTTATCACCTGCTTTTAGGGTCCTAATGAAATATTTCAGGATATGGCAGATGGAAAAGTTTTTTGTAGGTGGAGATTTGGGCGAGCTCAAGACTGGAGGAGCATGCTCCGTGAAAGGCCTGGTGTCCGTAAGTTAATGCAGGAAGTAAAGTAGCTTTAGCCACCTTCAGGCTGGCTTCTGCAGAGGGGCTGCTCAAAGTTTGGTTCAGCCGGGCCAGGGAGTATGTAATTGCACCTGCTCTCTTTTGCAAAGCTGCTAGGTGAGCTGTAGGCCTGGACGTCTCGTTGAACCAGACTCCCAGGTAATTATATTTTACTGTTGTGTTAATCCTGGCGGGCCCGATGTTCCATGCCAGCCATTTCTTGTTCTTACATCTGCCAAATACCAGTATCTTCGTCTTTGCCTGGTTGATTTTCGGGGCATTTGCGGAGTTATACGTATGAAGCATACTTAATGCCCGTTGGAGACCCGATTTTGCTTGGTCCATTATTACAATATCATCTGCATATTGTAATATGTGAAGAGGCTTTTTAGCGGGTCCCAGTTTTGGCGGGAGCAGGTTACTATTCTCCAAGAATGTACCGAGGTCGGCTGTGTAGAGATTGAACAGCAGCGGGGCAAGAACACAGCCTTGCTTTAGCCCATCTTCGACGGCAATTCTTGAAGAAAGTGTCTTTGAGCTGGTTTTAATTCGAACCCACGTGTTCTTATGCAGGGAAATTGATGCACCTAGTAGGTCATGCGGAATCCCCCATTTGGTCAGCTTCCTCCACAAGATGTTCCGAGACACTTTATCAAAAGCCGCGCTGTAGTCTATAAAGCAGCAATATAGTGGAAGATGTTTTTTTGTGCTGCTTTTTGACTCAGAGTGGCTAGAGTAATGATGTTGTCTATTGTGGAGGCCGATTTCCGGAACCCAGTTTGGTAGTATGGTATTATGTTATTTTCTTCGACCCATTTTTCAAGCAACCGGAGAAGACATCGAGCGTATGCCTTTGCCTCCAGGTCTAATAGGGCAATAAGGCGATAGTTAGCCGGTGACGCAGGGTCACCTTTCTTGAATATGGGGCATAGAGTCGAACCTAACCAAGAGTCTGGGAGCTGGCCTGTCGCGAAAGCGTTGTTAAATAGGGGAGTCAGAAGGTCCGCCCACTCTTCCGGGGCGCATTTAAATAACCCGGCTGGGAGACCGTTGGGCCCTGGAGCTCCGTCTTTTTTCATGGCTCGCAGATACTTGGTGACCTCGGCTGCAGTGGTCAGTTCTAAAGTTTCTATTTGAATGGAAGCAGCACGATCTCTTAGTTCTACCACTGCGGGCTCGCCAGGGTCACTGCGATAAAGATCGGACACATGCATGGACCCAGGCTTCTTCACAGACTGCATTTCCTCTTGTCTTGTTGGTGGAGCAGAGTTTGTTTATATAATCCCAAAACTGGGATTGACTTTTGCTCTTGAGAAGGTCGAACATTTTTACCCACTCCGACTGTTCTTTGAGTCTCTTGGTCTCCCATAGGGATTTCTTGTAGGTCGTCCACAGCAGTGCCACCTTTTTGGCGGTATGCACGGTTCCAATCAGTTTGTAATGGCGGACGGCCTTCCTGAGGGTCTTTCTTTGGGAGGCTAACAATGGGTCATGGGTTTGCTTTGGATGTAGCCCGAATGTTCTATGATGGACCACGGGCCCAGCCAGGAGATCCTGTAGCTTAGCAATGGAGTTATCCCACCGGTGGTGTGATTCTGTCGGGGCACTATGTCTGAAGTTACGCGTTTCGCCCTTGAGCCAGGTTCCCACCTTGGCGGATCCCCGTGAGTCCCATTTGATTCTTCTAACCATAGTGTGCAATTCGGCTCGCTTTGAGTGCCCCACATCTGTCGTTTTGAGGGCGACTTGCACTTGCAGGTCCAGTGTGGTCACTATGGGGTTATGGTCACTCTCCAAAAGATAGGGAATTGTGATATGGCTTAGTTGCCAATGTCTTTGATCACTAACCTTCAATATATGCTGGAGCATTACAATCTTCGTTTTCCACCTTCTTTGCAGGCCTCTCCACTGCCCCCTTCCAAACAGGAGTCACATCAGGTTACACCTGGCCTGATCGCCAGTTCCTCAGGACCCTGGTAATGATGATGACAATCATAACGATACGGACCAAGATGATGACGCTGTCCTAGCAGATTGGGACAATTACCAGGCTCAGACTCAGTCGCCTCCTCCTGCCTCTTCTCTGGCCTCTCCTCCAGTGGACTTTGGGGGTTTTCACCTTTTGATGGCGAGAGCCGCAAAGCGATTCCACTTGCCTATGGTCGTCAGACAAGAGGACTGTTTTGTTTATGATTTAAAAGATAAACCTTTGAAACAGGTGCATGCCATTCCTAATATTGATTTCATTTGGAAGGAAGGACTCATACTCATGGAACGGCCTAATTCAGTTCCGGCCGTACTTCCACGCCTAGACAAGAAATATAAGGCACCAGAAGATTCGCCTGCCTGCCTTGTGTCTCAACCAAAGCCATACTCTGTGATTACGCAGGCTGCCCAAAAGAGATCACGTATTCCAGCTTCTCCTCCAACGTCTCCGCCGGACCAGGAAGGTCGCCGCCGGGATACCATCGGCAAAAAGTTCTCCACAATGGCTGCGACTACAGTCAAGGCGACACATTCTTTGGCCATCCTCGGCCGATACGACCGACAAATGTGGTCGGAGATCGCAGCTTTGGGCAACCTGATTCCTGAATCCTCCAGGGCAGAGGCACATAAGATCCTGCAAGAGGGTGAGAAAATGTAATCGGAAATTATAGACTGTGCAATCAATATTTCCTCTACGGGCTTCAGACAACTGACAGGTGCTGCAGTCTTAAGAAGGCAGGACTGGCTTAAGGCTACGACCTTTCGGCCTGAGGTGCAAGCAAAAATACTCGATCTGCCCTTCAATGGAGAGTCTCTCTTCGGCAAGCATGTGGACGATGCCTTGGAGTCCATCAAAAAAGATACGGACACTGCTCGCGCCCTGAGATTTCTCCAATACCGGAAGTGACCATTTCGTGGAGCACGTGGCAGGGGCACGTCCTCAAATTTACGTGGCTCCTCCCAGTACCGCTCCTATGGTGAGAACAGACAGCGTTACTCCAACCAGAGTCAGACTAGACAAACTGATTCCAGACCATATAGGAGAAAATCCACCTACAGAGGCGGTACCTCCTCCAAGAAACAATGACTTTCAAACAACCAAGTCTTATCCTGCTCTGAAAATTGGAGGTTGAATCTCCCAACACTTTTACAATTGGTCAAAAATAACATCAGATCGCTGGGTCTTGGATGTGATTCCACAAGGCCACGCTCTAGAATTTCTCAAGCTTCCTCCCAACCGCCCTCCATCTGGTCCCCCTCCAGCACACTTGAAGGAACTGTTTGCACAAGTTGCAGTTATGATTCAAAAAGGAGCAGTCGAAGTGGCTCCTCGATTACAACAAGGGACGGGCTTTTATTCCCGCTTTTTTCTTATCAAGAAGAAATCGGGAGAGTGGCGCCCGATCCTAGATCTCCGAGCCCTCAAGTTCATCAAGTCCCAAACATTTCGAATGCTGACTTTGTTGGAAATCTTACAGTTCCTGAACCCTGAGGATTTCCTTTCCACAATCGACCTCCAAGATGCCTACTTTCACGTGCCAATCCATCAAAGACACTGAAACTACCTCCGTTTCAAAGTAGGAACAAAGCACTTCCAATTCAAGGTTCTGTCTTTTGGCCTTCGTTCCCCTCTGAGGGTCTTCACAAAGATCGTGGCTCCGGTAGCTGCTTATCTACGCTTACAGGGCATACAAATTTACCCATATTTAGACAACTGCCTGATAAAGGCCCGACCTTTCTCGCAGCACAACACACTCAGACTTGCCTGTCAGTCTTCAAGAACTTGGGTCTTTCCATCAACTACGAGAACACAAAGAGTCTTTCTGGGAGCATGAATAGACACACATATAGCAAAGGTGTTTGTTTCGCTGGAGCGCCAAGCTCGCATTGCCAAATTGGTGGCTCTCCTTTGCTCAAGAAAGTCAGTTTCTGTCCGAATATTAAAATCCTTTATGGGCATGACCTCGTCCTGCATACCGTTGATCCCCAATTGCAGGTTACACATGAGAGTAATCCAAGAAGAATTGGACAAGCAATGGCGGCAAGTCTCAGGGTAGTTCAACGACAAGATCTCAATGACTCCTCGCATTTGGGGAGTGTTAGAATGGTGGGCTCACCCTCCCAACATTGCAACAGGGCATATGTTTCAGGAACAACAAAAACACTACGGTGGGGGAGGACCTCGGGGAGATTTATAGACCAGGCTCTGGATACAATCCCTAAAAAACCTATAAACAACAAAAGGTACCAGAGGGTCTCAAAAAAAGCGCCCAGAAGTGAAAAGAAGTTACCCAAGACACCCGCAACTCTAAATTGATGCGGCACAGGAGGCTTCTCAAAGGATGAGGAAATTACCCATCAGTCACCATTCGGATCCGCCCTTCATCATTTGGGATTTTATCCGAACCACCCGTCTGAGAAAATCAGTGCCACAATCAGAGGTCAACCCCGGTGGTAAGGGGGTCCCTCAGCAGGTACAGACACTAACAGTGTGGTCTGCCACTCGATGTTAATGAGTGGACAAAAGCATGGGACTGGGGTGTGCAGTGCAAGAAAAAGTGAGTGAAAGAAGAAACCGAGACAAAAAAGTGTGTTAAAATTGGTTTGGAAAAAGCACAAGATAATATTTATTCTGTGTGTGCCTTAACTACCAAGATTAAAAATATGTGCGACCTTAAGCAGTCTGGTTATGTAGACTGCCTGAGGTAAAGGTGGTCGACATGTTTCTGCAATATAGGGACTATTGCGTCCTTGCATTCATCAGGACCAAAACTAAACAATTAGAGCTACTGCACAACGTGAACTAATAATGAGTGAAGTGAAAAGGGTGACACAAGGAAATATAAAACAAGTGCTCGCAGTCACCTGAATAATCCGAGTGCCCTTACAGTCTGTGTCGATCACTGTGAAAAGAAAAGAGGTGAGGGGTTGGGTATTACTATCAATATCTCATGGGCTATGAAATAAGTCCATAGTCTGTGGATCAATCTTAAAATCACACTCAAGGAGTTGATCTCAAACGCTCTTAATATTAATAGAGCCAGATGTTATTCTTTTGGAAAGAAACTTCTTATGCCAAATGTCGTTCCGTCCTTACCTTGATCTGTAAGGTCGACTGGCCTCACCCCACCTGGCAGCGGCTCAGGGGAAGATGAAGCACCGCTCTAAAAAAACATGTAGAACACATGTCAATCACAGTATGCACAAGACATTACAGAACACTTCCCACTATCGATAGCCGGTTGTAAATGGTGGGTAGGCACAAAGCCCAATCCTTTATTAAGGGCTTCTTCCTCAATGGGAGTCAGAGTATGTTTGCTTAAGTTCATAACTATACTGGGGGATACTCTCACTCGATATGTTAATCTGTTGTCTTTCATCATAACATCCAATTCAAAGTCATGACAGCTAGGCTTGATAATATACAAGTTGATCGGAGGTACACCCCCTTGAGGGTTCCACATCTGTCCACCTACATTGTTGACACATATGTGACAACGCATTGTGCAGCTATTCTTGCCTTGACTGAGCAGTTCTCTTGTGTACATCAAATACGGTGGTTTTTACCACAATATTTGAAATTTGCCAGCAATAGCGATACGGGATTAACTTTATCTCCCAAGCATTCTCCCCTCATTTGACCTCGCTCGTGAAGCGCTCGTTATTGTTTGTTTACCTTCCGTCCCCATGTGGTTCCTTTTTTGACTACAAGCCCGATAATCGACCAATGACTATTCTAGGTCTTGGACTGGGTAGCCAATGAGCGCGCATTTTGCATTGTTGAGATCACAATAACCAATGACAATGCACGTTCAAGCGCCTCACGTGATTACGTGACCAACGGCAGCGCGTTTTATAAACAGTCTCGCGCCTGCCGTTCGGTACCTCCCCAGTCGGCCAGGACGCCGGCCCCGGAGTACCGATGGAAAGGTAAGACAAGCCCTTTCATTTACCGCCATGCTGCTTCATTCCGGCACGAGTCCTCTGGATGCGTCGGAGTCTTTTCTCTAGGGAACGGCATCATTTTTTTAAAATACTAGTCCAATTTACAACCGGCTATCGATAGTGGGAAGTGTTCTGTAATGTCTTGTGCATACTGTGATTGACATGTGTTCTACATGTTTTTTTAGAGCAGTGCTTCATCTTCCCCTGAGCCGCTGCCAGGTGGGGTGAGGCCAGTCGACCTTACAGATCAAGGTAAGGACGGAACGACATTTGGCATCAGAAGTTTCTTTCCAAAAGAATAACATCTGGCTCTATTAATATTAAGAGCGTTTGAGATCAACTCCTTGAGTGTGATTTTAAGATTGATCCATAGACTATGGACTTATTTCATAGCCCATGAGATATTGATAGTAATACCCAACCCCTCACCTCTTTTCTTTTCACAGTGATCGACACAGACTCCAGACGTTTATTGGAGTATTCACGGTAGAAAGGGTCTGTGTGAAAAATGCACGACTGAGTTACTCTAACGTCTTGCGTTAGTTTTATCGCCTTACCAAACGTTGGGCGCCATGTAGTGTAGTTCCTATTTTCCCAATAGGCCCAGCGCATTGGAATAACATAAACAGTAGTATAGACGTAGAAGTGCGCTCTTCCAGGTCTCTACTGACTATGCTAAACTTAATTGGGTTTGTTACCAACTAGCTCAGAGGTCACTGGAAACTTTCTTGACTGAATAGGAAGTGATCAGCTTCCCTGGTACAGACAAGAAGGGATTCAGTTTTCCAACAACCGCATAAACATGACAACTTTGCTCCTTAGAATAAGAGTCAATCTCTAGAGTCGTGTGAAACAATAGACAGCTATTTCACTCAGTCAGTTGTGCAGATTACTTTCACCATTATGCAGAGAATAGAGAGACGGGCGTTTTCAATAAAATGTATTATTTATTGAACAGTCTTTCTTCTCATGCAAGAAAAATGAATTGTCACAATTGCAAGACTAGTTATTATAACAAGTGCGTACAGTAAAATGAGGATTGCGAAATAATACTGTAAAAGCATTGATATGGTATCTTAGCCATACAATGGTTAAAATGAATAAAATATATACATTCATATATACATTTAGCTAACGTACTCAACTGGTGCTTCTAACTACGCCTACCCCAGTGTACCTGACCTAAGCCTAATACTTGGGAGGGAGTAAGTAGCAGTTTAAGTTAAGTTGGTTTTGCTAAGGTTTGCTTCAAGAATTCTCTCTAAGGGTTTAGTCAACACCATACCTCTGGAATAGAATGTTGGAGGTCTTGTATCTCCTTCCAGGACTCGATATCCCAGTTACTCGCAAGAGTAGGCTGGAAACGCCGGAGCTGGATTTTCTCGGTAGGAGAAAAGACAGCGTCTCTCTCAGCGCGTCGAGGAGGAGGAGGGGCAGCGTCCGTGGGCTGCTTGCATCTGCTGGGCTCTGCAAGGGACAGCTGTTCGGCTTCTGTATTCACCACACCATCGCTATCAGCGATGTCGCGCTTGCTTAAGGCAACGTTGGTAATATTTATACCTGAAAGGTGCCTTGTTTGACGTCGGTTTTTGGACATAAGACGTCAATAAAGATGTCACTAGGAAGTGATCGTCCTTTCAGTGCTCATTAGAGTTCTATTACTAATCAAAACATAGCAAGCAGGGCTTTCCCAGGTTGCTGAGTTTTATCTTGTTGAAGAACTCGGAGTGTAATCTAGGAATCTTAGATAGTGGCTTCTGCTGTGTCATGTACTGTAATGAGCTGCAGAGGCGAGTTTCAGAAATGTGGCTGAAATATGGCTCTGATCGTGTATGCCATTATAGGGGTATGAATGGATTATAGCCGTATAGGGGCATAAGGTCACAGTATTGATCGGGGTCCTAGATTAGAACACGACAATAACATCTTGACTTGCCTTCCAAACTACCTTCAGTTACAGATCTTCTGAAGTTTTGAAATGCCTTATGGAACAAATCTTTTATTCACTTTCATAAAGCCATAACATAGCGTGTGCCTACATCCACTGGCAGGCATAGAGTTTATATGCAAATGCAAAAGACACCGCTATATGCCTATAGCCCGCAGGCCGGCAGTGAATTTCAAAATATCAGTGGAACGAGTCCCATATTTCGTACCAGAGGAAAGCAGTCTGCATTGTCCATGTCATGACCATGATTAGGAGAAAGGGCAAGAAGAAAAAGAGAACCAAAGAATATAGTAAAAAGTACACTTTCCCACCGCCCGCCTCTCCCCTACCCCCACATCTCCTCCGCACCTGAAGATGTTCCTGTATCGTGCTCACAGTGTTTAATGCAGTCAAGCTATTTAAGACTTGCCTCATTTATGTGCCAATGTCTTGGGCATTGGAAGTGAGGCGCAGGTATTTGAGACAAGTCTCCTCTCTGAATTCCTCAACTAGTCATGCGATAAATGGTGCCCAAAGGACCATGTATGCTTCAGCTTTGTTGTCCACCATCATAGGCATGTGCCCCATCGTTAGTATAGTCCAGAACCTTCTCAACCATGCTGTGTGGTCTGGGACCACCGTAGAACCCCAAGACCTAGCAATTCTAATTTTGCGGACTTAAAGGCTTATGCTATCTGCCTCCCTCTAACTGTGCGCAGGGGAAAGGTCAAGAGATTGGGGAGACCTAGCAGAGTATAGGCTGGGAACCGAGGAATATCAGTATTGAAGGCTTCATTTATGTCATTGGGAATAATTTCCCAGTATCTAACCAATTTGGGGCAGTGCCAAAGTTAGTGTACCAGTGAGCCTGTCTGCCCACACCCACGCCAGCAAAAGGCAGAAATATCTTTATTCTATCTTTATATATCGGGCCGATAATAAGTTCCAATATGATGCTACCTTATATGCTGCCTCTGTGCCCAGGATATCCTGTGCCGTGTGATGGGTTTTTGCCATTCTTTTTCTGTAAGTGTTCTGCCTATTTCCTCTTCCTACCTCAGCTGCCCTCTGGTTCTGATATGAAGCGATTGCCATCTTTTTTAGTGAGGAGCCATTTTTCGAATTGTCAGTTGACTGGATGCCCCAGGTCTCATGTCTGGAGTAGTTACCCAGTGAAGTGCCTGATTATATTTGAAGAGGTTGGATACCGGGATTGTGTAGTCTTGCTGAAGCTGGTCGAAGGTTATGATCCCATTCTGATCAAATAGAGAGCATACCCTCTTGCAGCCCTGCTCATGCCACCACTGAAATGATTTCGACTTGCATCCAGGGGGGAAGTCGGGGTTATCCACTAACGGGATCATCAGGGAAGAGAATGTAGTAAAACCATGTTGAAGCGCTGTTATATCCTACACTTTTAAGGTAGTCTCAGTTACCGGGGAGGAATAGAGCCCCAATGCCCTGTGCTTACGAGGAAGCCAGATCTCTCGCCATACATTCACTTCTGCAATTGATTGGTCCATGAACAACCAGTGTTTCTCTGTGAGGGGGCAATTCCATTCTAAGATAAAGAGTAGTTGGGACGTTTGAAAGTATCTCAGAACAACCAGTACTCCAATTTCTCCTCTTCCTGCTTTAGGCTTAGTTATCTGGAGGAAGTTGAGTCGCAGCTGCTTCTTGCCCCATATGAAACGATTAATAGCTCAGTGCAAATTACGTAAAGTGATGGGATGGGGACAACGGGATAGTCTGAAAGACATAGAGTATGTGCAGAATGAGTGTCATCTTGACTGCAGCGTTACGTCCTGCCGATGATAGGCATGTCTGCGTCCAAGTGGCTAGAGTTTTATTAGTTTGATCCAAAAGTGGACCACAGTTGGCCCCTAGCATCTTCTCAGGAGTGTGTGCCAATAAGATACCTAGGTATGGTATATGGTTACCCACCCAGGTAATTGGGAATCGTGTATTGAAAGACACCACTGTATCTGTGGTGGTTGAAAGATTTAATATTTGTTATTTACAAAGGTTTACCTTAAACCCGGACACCCCACTAAAACAACTGAATTTGTCTACCAGGGCTAAGAGCTAAGAAGCGGGATACGTTAAGGAGGGGACCACATCATTATCATATAAGCTTATGGTATGTGTATCTGTCCCAAGGTGTATCCCAGAAATCAGTGGATTGTCTCTGATTCTTGGCGCCATCGGCTCCATATATAGGGCGAATAGCAGTGCGGACAGGGGAAACCTTGTCTTGTTCCTCTGTAGAAGCAGAAAGTCTTGAAGGAGTATCCATTGACTCTGACACATGCCCTGGTAGTGTTATAGAAGCATCTCTTCTAATCCACAAACTTCTCCCCAAAGCCAAACCGGCGGAGCGTGTCAAATCGAAACGGCCAGTCGACCCTGTCAAAGGCTTTTTCTGAGTTGACAGAAAGTAGGAGTGCTTCCTCTCGAGAGCGGTGGATGAGATCTGTGAGGTGTACGAGTCATTTGGTGTTATCCCTGCATTGTCTTGAGGAGATAAACCCAGCTTGGTCCGGATCGATTAGACCTGCCACGTAAGGACTAATGCGAGCAGCCAGGAGACTCGTGAATATTTTTGCATCTACGTTGAGCAATGAAATTGAGCGATAGAAACCACTTTCAAGAGGGTCTTTAGTAGGTTTTAGAATAACGAAAATAGAAGCTTCAGAGAGGGAGTCAGGCAAACATCCTGTATTGAGGAACAAGTTGAAAAGTCTTGTCAGCAAGGGTGCTAGGATCTGGCTGAATCTTTTGTGAAATAGTGGATTAAAGCCATCGGGCCTGGTGATTTGGAAATTTTGAGGCGAGCTATTGCCGCGACCACCGCATCTATTTGGATGGGGCGGTTAATTTGAGAGGCAATTTCATGTGGAAGCCGGGTTAGCTGTACTTCTTGGAGATATGAATCTATGTCCCTGGAGGCAGACTCATCTTCTCCATACAGCCTGCTGTAGAAGGCTCGGAAGGCTTCAGCAATTTCTGAATCTGTGTGTACTACTATCCGGGAAGGGGTTTTAATTACTGGCACCGTTACAGTGACCTCCCTATGGCGCAATCTATGGGCTAAGATACACCTTGAGCGATCGCCACTAATAAAGAATTTATGCTAAAGGCGTAGTGGGGCTTACTCTGCTCTGTCTAGTTCTAGGCAGAGGATTAGGCGTTTCATTTCCAGTTCCCTCTAGATGCGGGGGCACCTGTGCGTTTATGTATTGATTCTAATTCTGAAACTGTAGCCTCTATCCGATTCCGCAGCTCTGTACGGAGCCTGTGTTCACCTTCTGTGATCGCTATTAGTTCACCGCGTATTACTCATTTTAATGCCTCCCATATGGAGGCAAGGTGGACCTCCTCACGGTCGTTAATGTTGAGATAATTTGTCGTTTTGATTGGAGCATGGCATCCCGGAGCAGCCACCGAGATGGGCGAGGTTGGCAGGTGCCAAGATTCAGCTACAGTGTGATCGGGGCGTGATCAGAAAGGGAACAAGGTTCGATCGTCGCTTCGATTAACCATCCTTTTAGGGCATCTAATTAAAAAATGTTATACGCGGGCATAAGATTTATGGGCAGCCAAAAAGACTGTAGTCTCTAGTGGTGGGGTGTGTTTGTCTCCTTAAGTCATTAAGGGAGCTGTTTGGAAGCCATTGAAGCCTGGTAGGTGAAAGAGGGCCTGCCTGTGTAGTGCGTTGAATAGTACAGTCTAAGTCTGTATTCGTTACAAGATTCAATTTGCCACATATCACTACCGCTCGATCAGGAGTGGGTAAAAGCAATTTAAGGGTGTTGATAAGGAAGCGTTCTTGGTGTTCATTTGGTGCATATATAGAAGCCACCGTAAACTGCGTATGTCCCCACTGAAGCCTAATCCCCAGCGCTCTGCCTCTAATTTCAGCCACCATAGTGGTGACCTTGCCTCGGAACTTTTGTGCAAGAAGTATGGCAATCCTGTTCCTTTTAGTTGTATCTGAGGTACAGTATTGTGTGGATAGCCGGGGTTATCACATGCAGTGACTGACCCTGGCTAACAGATGTGTCTCTTGTAGCATACAAATATCCCCCCCCCCCGAGTACTCCAAGAGTGACAGAATCACCTTGTGATTTACTGGGCGACTGAGCCCAAGCACATTAAGGCTCAGTAGTCGAATGGAATGTGCCATTTATCTTCGGTAAGCCCTACTGCAGCTAGGTTGTTATGCCTATGTCTTCCTAGAGAGGTAGTGAGGAGATGCTTTAGCATGTAGTCCCTATTGCGCTTGCTGCCCACATGATGTTGCAGTTGGTCGGATGAGAAAGAAATGAGAGTAGACAGAAGATACCCACAACGCAAATAAAGGATACAATGAATAAACCAACAGGTGACCAAAGTTGGTTAAGTCCAGCGGACCCGGACTGGCATGTGGCCACAAATAGGATGACTGTTCCTGCGAGAAGTCTCCTTTGAAAACTTGGAAATGTCCCAAGGGCGAGTGGAGGGCAGAACTTCTTTAGCACGTCAGTTCTCATGCCCCTCTACTGCTGGATTCACACCATTCCCTCTACGCGCTCCCGGGGCGAGGCTGCCGTCAGCTCAGGACGCCCCGAGAGAGTAGATTCTCCTGAGAGGACCTGTAACAATGCAGGTCTTTCTTTATTGATGGGGGCTGGGTCGGGTGTTGTCCTGTACTGAGTATTTGTCACCTGCTGGCATGTTGATCGCGGTCGTTTGGGAGAGACGGGCTGTTCTTCAGTGCCATCATGCGCGTCGATGTACAAAAGGACGCAGACCTCTTTGAGGGATCTGGTTTGGCAGAGTGGTCCCTCGTAACGGAAAATAATTCAAAATAGATGACACCAGTCATAAGGTATGTTGGCTTTCCTTAAAGGTTCCTTAAGACGGATAGTGGATCACCCTGGTTAGAGGTGCCACGCTGTTGCGCTGCTGCATTTGTTTTAAAACTACTTTTAACTTTTAAAATAGAACTATTGTGTGTGCTTTTATAACGGGGGAATATCTTTAAATTGCTTACTTCTCTTTATTTACTGGCTTTGGGGTTTGTGAGGGTTTCTTGCTCCTTCCCCGGTCCACCACGGCTCGACGATTGTGTAGTGGGAAGTGAGGATTTCACTCTTGCTCCGCCCTTCCACTTCCTGCCGCTGCTCTACGGGCGGCGCACTAATTGTTCCCGGCCCAGCTATTTTTGTATTTTTTATTTATTGTCATTTTGTCTATAAAAGAACATACAAAGGACTGAAATAGAGATAAAAAAAAAAACAATCAGTACAGTGCATTCCCTCATACTAGGGAGCACAAGTCATAACGGTTAGATATCCGTAATGGCAATTGGCATAGCATGTAAAGTCCAACATGTAGTTGCAAGTCCAGACGTCAATCACATCCAATATTTCAAGGTATACCTGCAAAACAAACTCCATGTGACCCACTCTATTTAGCCAGTTATGTAGAGCACTCTCCACTCTCAGGCACGTCTACGTTTCCGCTTACTCCACATATTAATTACAACATTGAATTTGGATCAACCGCTGCCACCGTCCACCGGCCCAGCTATTTGATCTGCATGCTGGGCCGGACGCGCGCAGCGGACGCACCACCGGCACGCCAGAAGCATGCCCGTCTGCGCCCGTCGGCACCAGGTTTGTGCCTTGTGCCAGGGACTCTGGCCATTTCATTTTAGACCCCGGTAAGCCCCTTGTTTACTCGAGAGGACAGCTCTTGGAGCTTCAAGGACAGAAGGGCTCGCATGGCAGGTACATGAACCTTGAACCTTTGGTCAGCGGTTAGGTGTACGAGTGTGCTAACTGCAAGGCAGTCATTACGCTAGGTGCAGTCAAGAAACCCCATGAGGATATTTGTCAGCTATATGCACTGCCTTTGAAATAATCCTTTATGGGATATCTCCTGAACGCCAGGTCTTTGATCAAACACAGGGCAGAATTTAGTGATTTTTGTATCCCTTCATAAGCCCGACTGGATATTCATTACCGAAACCTGGGCTAGAGATTGCTCAGGGCCTGATTTGGTGGAGGCCATCCCCTCCGGGTATACCCTGTTCGGACTTGATAGGGAAGGGAGGATGGGGGGGGGGGGTAGGAATACTCTATAAAGACATCTATTTGTGCTTCACTGAGGCCCTCACCACTCCCTCAGATCCCTATCAGGCCGTATATTTCAGTCACCTACCGGCCTCCTGGACCCAGAGCAATGTTCAATCAGGACTTCAGTAATCGAATAGAGCCCTATCTGGCTAGATCCAATGTTACTCTCTTGGGTGATTTTATCTTTCATTTGGAAAACACTCTGTGTTCTGAAACACAGCTTTTTCTTGGAAACTAAGGATTCTTGTGGTCTTCCTTAGTTGGTGAGGAGCCCTTCTCATATGCAGGACTCATTTTGGATGGGATCTTTTCTAATGATCCTAGGATAGAGGTGAATGATCCTATCCCACTCTCCTGGCCCGATCATTATACCACCCCATTCCTTCTGCAAATTGCAGTATCTCACCCAGATCCTAGTTTTAAGAACAGGGTGGAGATGAAGAGAAACTTTAGCCTCATAAATAAGGAGGACCTTCTTAATAAGCTTAGCAACTATTGCTGCCTCCCTTACTTGGATGTTAACTCAATCTATGACGATTTTTCCAACTGGCTCTCGACAGCCTTGGACTCTCTTGCCCCTCTTAAGGAGCACTATGTGGCCAGAAAACACCCGTCAGCCCCCTGGTTCTCTGAAAGGCTGAGAAAGCTTAGACCGGTATGCGGACACCAGGAAAGAAAATGGCGCCGCGATCTTACCTCAGAAAGGGACCTGCACAAACTTAGATTGAGGGAATATAAACTAGCTATTAAAGAGGAAAAGGTCACTCATTATTCAAAGATGACGGAATCCATTGAATCCCCAAGGGAACTTTTCATTGTGATCAATTCCCTCTAGCCCCCACGGCCACTGCTAACATCGAGGTTTCCCAGGATCCGTGTGATAAAATGGCATGTTTTTTTTATGCCAAAATTAAGGACACATACTCCTCCTTGGAGGTATCCAATGCTGGAGGGTCAAAGTCTGATCTCCCATCGGATTCTCTGGGAGCTCCTCCGAAGGACTGCCGCTTGTGCTCCTTTCCTTCTACACTTCAACAGTACACAGAGCGGATGTTATGGGGAATTATGTCTGGTTCCCCCCTGGAGCCCTGTCCCCTGAAGATCTTGAAACTGGAAATGGAGGCTATCACCCCACCTTTGACTTCAATCCTTAATGCTGTCATTCACTCTGGCCAGTATCCCACCGTGTGGAAAACTGTAGTGGTTAAACCTCTCTTAAAGAAGCCCTCTCTGGACCCTGCGGAACTAAAGAACTACTGGCCTATTTCCCTGTTGCCTGTCCCAGCTAAAATCTTGGCGAAACATCTGAACCTCCATCTTAGCACTTATCTGGAGGACCATCAGTTGCTCGATGACTCGCAGCATGGGTTCAGAAGTGAGCACAGTACCAAGACTGCGTTAACCGGTGTTTTTAACAACATTCGATAACAGGTCGAAGCTGGTCACACCACCTTACTGATCCTTCTGGACCTAAAGGCAGCCTTCAATACCATCTCTCCTTTAGATTGGCTGGGAGGTTCAGGGAAATAGGGATTGAGGGCCTTGCCCTTAATATGCTTACATCTTTCCTTATGGAACTAGTTAAGATGGGCCAATTCTTCTCCGCTCCTAAACAGTTGTTCTGTGAAGTTCCCCAGGGATCCTCATTTAGTGTTACCCTTTTTAATATTTATGTAGCCTCGCTTGCGGGTTGTAAGATCTTTCGGCCTAGAAGTGTTATCCTCTGCTGATGACACTCAAATCATGATTACCATCACTGAGAGTGTCGAAGCATCAGCAGCAAACTTTAAAAACTGCATGCAGGCAGTGGCTTCATGGATGGTAGAGAACTATCTAAGACTCAAAACTGAGATCTTCATTTTCGGAGACAATCAGGAGATTTGGTCCAAGGCCTGGTGGCCCGATACGCTTGGATCTTGCCCTCATCCTGACCTCCGTGCCAAAAATCTGGGCATCATAGTGGACACCTCCCTCTTCCTGGGCCCCCAAATAAATAGAACTGTCTCTACCTACTTCGGGATGATAAGGACTCTTAAAAAGATCTTTCAATTTCTCTTCCTCCCCGCACGGAAATAGGCAGTGGTGGCCCTTGTGCTGTCTAGATTAGAGTACTGCAATGCTGTTTATGTAGGGATAAATGAGGGTCTTCTACACCGACTTCAACTTGTGCAGAATGCCGCTGCCAGGTTGGTGATGGGCCTTCCTAAATTCCACTCTATATCGGCTACCATCAGAAGCCTGCAGTGGCTTCCATTGGGTCGGAGAATTGTGTTTAAAACCCTGTGCCTGGCGCACAAGGCCTTTTACAATATGGGGTCAGAAGGCATTAAAAAACAGTTTAGGAGATATGTCCCCGGCAAGCAGCTAAGATCTGCCAGCAAGAATTTAGTGACCATTCTCAGGTTCAGGAAATCCAGATTGGGGGGGGGGGGGCCTTTTCGTTGGCTGCTGCCAATCTGTGGAACTCCCTTCCTCCTTTAATTTCGACTCTGTAAATTAATTCCTCGTTCCGTAAGGCCTTGCTCTTCACCAGCTCGAATCTTTAGGCCCTTTACCTATGGACATCTCTGATCCCTATCCGCAGCGCCTTGATGCCACTGGGCTAAGTTTGTACTTTAGAAAGCCTATAGTCATTCATTCATTCATTCATTCTGTGACAGGGTGGAAGTCTTTGCTTTTGCAAAGTGATCCGGGAGAGAACCTGGAAAAACGTTGGGGAGTGACCCTTAAACTGGATGTGTTGCGAGTCTCTAGCTTTTTTAATTATGTCCTCCTTCATTTGAAAGTCATGTACACAGACCAATATATCTGCCGGGGGTCCCTTCCCTGATCGTTCGGGCCCTACCCTGTGGACCCAGTCCAACTGCAGAGTGATTCTTCTGCGAGGCCGAGGACATGGAAGAAGTCTGTGGCATATTCACGTAAGTTGGATCCTACGGCTTTTGATGGCCCTCCTCTGATTCGTATATTTTCTCCTGGAGCGGTTATCTAAGTCTTCATTGTGTGCCTAGAGGTTCAACTGTTGCTCCTTAAGCCTGAGAACTTCATGTTGTAGCCATGTGACCTCTTCCTCCCGACCGGATTCCCTATCTTCTAGCTCGGCTACTCCCTCTCTCACCTCGTCCATGTTGCGTCCCACCTTTCAAATTTCTGTTGCTAGTTTCCATTTTCATCACCGGCAAGTCTGCATCCAAGGAAGTGAAGAACGATTCCAGAAAATACTTGGTTACCGGACCCCCCCGTCCTCAGTATCCGATTTGGCATCTCCCTACAGTTGTATTTTTGTCCTCCACACTGAAGCTTCCTGACTTGCCAAACATTTCTTTGAGGGAGCGCTCTTTCTTTGTTCTGTTCCCTGACATGTTGTTGTGGTTTAGCGTATCAGATGTCACTGTTTAATCCACTCACTTTTGCTCCAAGTTGCTGAGAGACCCTTCTCTTGTCTCAAAGTCTGCTAGTGCCCACCAGGCAGCTGCCTTGTTGCTAGCCTGTAGGATCACTGGGATGGTCAGTCGTTGTATGAGTCCAGCACAGTCTGGTGGTGTTAGATCCTGGAAGTGGCTGCTTGTCCTATAGTCGATGAAATCCAGGCATCCAACAGGGGTGCTTTAATTAGGCCTGTTTCTACCTGGTCACAGTCTATATATAGGCTGATTGCCCCCGAGCCGGGAGAGTTTTAACCTCCTCCAATCCAGCATCCATGTTAGGCCCTGCTCTTTAGCTGTGGGAAAGCTGCGTTGGAGGAAGAACAGAGGGGGGTGATGCAGCTGAATCAGTGGAGTCCACAAGGGTGTGGGCCACAAAAAGGAGGACACTTTTCTATGAGGGGCTTAGCGGTGGTCACCCGGGCCTTCAGAAAAGGTCCGAAGCGCAAGGGCCTCCAGCTACACTCTAGGCCTTAATGTGTCCCTGCCCTCCGTACTCTGAGCTCACCCTACGTGGGTCCCAGGGAAAGGAGCGGCAGTGTCTACTTTTGTCGCCGTCACATCCTTGCCTTCTATAGTGGATCAGCCTGGCCTGTATATTCTCTTGTGTCCCGGGACCCTCTTTTGGTAAGGGCATATCAGGCTGACCCTCCTCGCCATCTAGCCCTCCCTCTTTGCTGCCTAACTTCGGCCCGGCAGGCACCAAGGGCCACAGCTGCGATTTTGCGGGCCGACCGACACGTCCCCGCAGGGGACACTCGTAAGAGGACGGCCCCCTTAGTGCCACAAGATGGCACACGGGGCAGCCCAGTGTTCCACGACCCTAAAGGGTCCTGCTCGTCACTTCCGGCCGGGGTGGGGCGGGGAGAGTTATATAATCCTCCCCCGCCCACCTGAAGGCCTCTTTGTCCCCTCACCCTGTCGCCGTTTGGGTGCCCTCTGGTCGCTCGTCCAGAGGCCTGGTTTGTCGTCAGTGCGTTTTTCCTCCGGTCGCCGGGTGGTTTCTCTTGTGGTGAGTCGTCACCTCTCAGGGACGGGCTTTTGTTTTATTGTTTTCGGGCGAGGGGACAGTTAGTTTTCAGAGGCCAAGTCATGGTTCGCGGGGCTGCGCCCCTGCCCTGCACCCCGGGAGGTACGACGGTGCGCGGCCTCGGTAAGGTTCGGGGACAAGTGGGGTCGCATGCGTTGATCTGTATTGACTATCAGTGAATATGGTTACTCTCAGATTTTTGCCAATTTTACATCCTCTTGTCAAAGCAATTGGGAAATTTGAGCAGAATTTACTCCCTTCAAACAGATGCTTCAAGAACCATTGCCACTGAACATCTTGCATAAGCAGCACTCAATGCACCCTTTTCATCTCTCAGACAAGATCCATCTACAAACATCACGCTATCTGACTCTCCTAGTGGTGTGTCTTTTATGTCAGGCCTTGGTTTGGTGCATGATTCTGTCGCATTCAAACAATCATGATCTGCTTCATCCCTCACTTCTTCACAACTTTAACTCGGCAACAAAGTTGCTGGATTCAATGTTGTGCATCTCGTCCCTTTCACATTTTCAGCACCCAAAATCATTCTTTCTTATTTAGTCAGGTGCCTGTACGTCGTATGTTGAGTCTTAGTTCCTGTTAAAGGGATCTCAACAGAGTGTGGTCTCAATAGAGTGTGGTACATATGCTTTTATTGGCTGTCCCATAACAATTGCTTCACTCTGCTCAAGATTCATACAAGTAGCAGCCACTGCTTTTAAACTGCCTGGTAACGCTGCAGCCACTGAATCCAAAGTAGCAGAAGAATATGCCACTGGCCGACGCACCATTCCATGCTTTTGTGTTAGGACTGAAAGTGCACATCCATCTCTCTCACATCAGAATAAAGCAAAATCTTTTGTGTAATCTGGCATTCTCAATGCTGGTGCTCGGCAAAGACTATCTCGCAATTCAATAAAAGCTTTCATACACTCTTCATCCAACTCAATTGGATCAACCACATCTTTGTGTCAACCTTTGTAAAGGTTTTGCAATCAGTGAAAATCCACTGTCTGCAATATCCAACCATTCCCAAAAAGATTTGAACTTCCTTTTGAGTCTTATGCGGACCTATTTGCAAAATCCCAGTAACCATGTCTTGCGTTACTTTTCTAACTCCTTTCTCAATTTTGTGTCCAAATATTAAACCTCTTTTTGACAAAACTGTAATTTTACTGGTGACACTTTATGCCCACCTTCTGCCAAATGATTCAGTAAGGCAATTGTAACTGTCACACAGGCCTCCCGTGTTTTTGATGTCACTAGTAGGTCATCAATTTACTGCACTAACACTGAATTTTCTGGCATGATCAATGACTCTAAACACTTTTTCAAAATCTGATTAAAATTTCGAAGGGCTCTCTGTATACCCTTGAACTCGGCACCATGCCAAGACATGGTCTCCGAACTGGAAAGCAAATAAATATTGGCTATCCGGATGTGAAGTTATCGAAAAAAAATGCTTGACACAGATCAAATACCATTCTGCATCACAAGGAATTTAATAAAGAATCACTGCTGGGTTTGGCACTAATGGACAACTGGGCAACACAATCTTATTAATCTTTCTCAAATCCTGTACTATCCTGTATTTCCCGCTCAGTTTCTTAATCCCCATCATAGGTGAATTACAAGGACTATACTTAATATTTATTTTAGAATTCCTTGCTCAATAATTTGATCAATTACAGGAATCGCCCCGGCTGTGATCTCAGGACACAACCTGTACGGAGGTGTGTTTGGATATATTGCACCTGGTTTAACTGTAACTTTAACAGGATCCACACCCTCCAACAAACCAGTGTTCTTTCCTGTAAAATCCCATACATCAATCAGGTCTTACTGTATTTCTCTACTCTGCAGGTGAATCTTTTTCTGTAAGCAATTAATACAAATCATTCACTTTTGTCCCTTACTTCGCTAACAACATTTTAAAAGCATCATCCTCATCTGGTGTTTGGAAAGCAATACCACCTGCCGTACAATAGATGGTGCAGTTCATCTTACAAAGTAAGTCCCTTCCTAAAAGGTTCACCAGACTTGTATCACATACCACAGACCGATGCATGTCTCTGAGTTTTCCAATATGAACTTCTATTGATCTTGTTATTGGAGTCTTAATATATTTATTTGAGACTCCCACAACTTGATAGTTTCTCCCGAGAGGGGTAGGTTTGGAATTTCTGCTGCTCTCAAATTAGAATGGGTAGCACCAGTGTCCACAAGGAATGTAATATCATTACCTTCCACTTTTCCATCACCAAAAGGATCTGACTGATCTACCTCTAGAAATGCGCCAAGCACGCACCCTTCCTCCCCCCTCAGGCACAGTCATGGAGATGAGTCTTAATCACTCTCTGAACATTGCAAAAAATATTGCGAAACCACTTGTATATTTTGATTCTTACCAACTTGATCACCTGCGTGAAATCCAGTATTCGCACTGTATGTCTGTACTTGAGCATTCACATTATTTGGCATAGGAGCTTGAGGCACCTGTACTTGTTGTGTCTGTGGTGTAACTACCTGTTGCTGTTGTTGATTCACAACCACCTCATTCTGTATCTGCAGATTGAAATTTTTATTCATTCCATTATTTTCCAGTAAAGGTAATGTCCAAACTTTCTGCACGCATGACAAGGATATTTCTTTTTCGTTTCTTCTCTATTCATTTTACCTTTACCCCAGTTTGATACCTGACCATTTTGAATTTGTCCTTTCATTAAAAAATCTGTTTGAGAACCATTATTTCTATCCTTCTGTTCTGCCACTTTCACTTGTACCCACATCATTTTCTCTTTTAACTTTTTATGCCTTGATTCAACATCATCACTACAATATTTGGCATATCTTAAAATCTCATTGACTGTTTTACTCTGCCAGCAAATGTTGCTGAATCATGTTACTAATTTCAGGTTTTAATCCAAAAACAAACCAATATACAAATTGTGCCATATCTTTGTCACCTATACTCTCAAATACACTATATTGTTGAATCTCCTGTAACAACCTTTCAATAAGCACGTACCGGTTCTTTGGGTTCCTGTGTTGTCCTGTCAATTTTAACCCAATCTGTTTCTTTTGGAGAATCTTACATTTCAGAAAAGTGATAACTTGATTATATTTTTTCATCACCTCTTCTGAAAGTACTCCTGTTTTCACAGCTCTAGGATATTCTTCCTTAGGCCAATTAACAGTAATTTTACACTCGGTCCATAAGTCAGCTGCCTTGACCAAGGAATGTGAACATATCCACCACCTGGAACTTCTCTCATTGGACATACCATTTCGGCTAGTCCTGTTTACCTTAATGGAAATAAAGTTGCATTTTTACTTGCAAGCATTTCTTCCTTCTTTTTCGCCCATCTACCTTTCCACCATTCTAAATCACCCCATTTCTTTAAGGTATTCATTCATTCTTTTATTTGCAATTGTTTGCCAGACGTATTCAAACTCTCAATCTTTATCAGTAAAATCCAGTATATATGTTTTTTGCAAAACCTTAGACTTCTCTATGTCCACTCCATATTCTTGTGCAGCTTCTGTCAACTTCTCATGTAAAATCTGTGCTTTCCATGTAATATTCTTACATAAAAACAATCTCTCCGGACTTATTGTGCCAATAAACATTTCTTCCAGATCCACTCTCAATCTACCTACATCTATACTTGATTGAGACTTGTTGTTTTCCATTCCTCTTATTCCGTCATCTAACTCCTCTGGCAAAGGACCCACTGAGCTCTCTGACACTGGAGCCGCTCTGCTGACATCTTGCGCTATCTTTCTAGGATCCATCTATCTTGGGTGTTTTGATCACATTTTCACTAACTGGCAGATCAATCAATGAAGTACTCCTCTTAACTTGTTCCGATCCACTAACATTCCTGGCATTATTCAAGGGAACTATCAATGCATGTACTCTCGATATGCTCCGACTCTCTCCATACAATGGATTTATAGGACCAATCGTTACTGGTACTGATAATGCTTCTGCATTCAGAACTCATCTGACTAATTCTCTTCTCTCGCATTATTTAACACATCAATCTCACTCTCCTGCAACACTCGAGTACCTAATGAAACTTGTGAAGCTACTGGAACTTGTGCAACCTGTGGAGCTTGCGGAGTTTGTGGAACTTGAAGAAACTGTATTTCAATCAATGGTGCATTTGGAATTGTTTCCCCTCAACTTTCCTGATATAGTGGAGGTCTCTTTAATAGTATTTCATCCATTAGCTCATCATCTCTTTCATTTGGATCTATATCCAGTTCCGAAATCTCTGGGTTATTCTTTTTCTAGTTACATTTGCTTCCAGTCTGAACTTCAGCAACTATTGCTGGATATAATCCATCTGCACTCGCATCTCTCCTCCATCTTTTCATTTGATTATCCCATCTAGCCTCAGAATACCTCAATATTATATTCCTGTATTTTATTCCATTCCGGTCTCTCCATTTTATAAGCCGCATATTCCCACTCCTCAAGTGCTTAGTACTGCATAGGTCTAGGATTTGGTTTCAGTGATTTCACTTGTCCCTCAAGTTCTCCAAAATTCTTACGTTAAATGTACCTTTCTCTGGAATAGCAAAAATTCCATCATCCTCTGTATAACCCTATTCTCTAACCATGTACACGTATGATACCCACGTTCTAACATCATAAAAGAAGCGGGTGTTCTCAGAGGAGTAATAGGAAGTCCTTCTCTAGTAACTATCGGCTTGTCCTTTTTCAAGTAATCTTTTATTCTTTTTACCATCCTAATTTCTCAACTTTTTTACGCTAAATATCTCAACAAACAAAATAAAATCCTTCCGTAATTCTACTTATCCTATTTGCTAATACTCGTCCAATACCAGTGCGACCCACACCAACCAATAGCAGCACAGCTCACAGCCACCAACCAATCCCAGCTCACTAAGCGCATGCTGCCTGTCCAATGCCTTTTGTGATATCAGTATTACTCCTGTTACTGACCCTCCCTTTACATAATAATACGGCAATGTATTTCAAGGTTTTCTCAACTAATTTTCTTGTTACAAACAGCACAAAATGATGCTACTTTGTCTACTCCACTAATAAGAGATAGTTTCCCTTTTCAAAAGAGAGATTCTTTCACTTCTAGTAAATTAACAACCAGTGCTTCTCTACTCTCAATCAAGTTAAAGGAAGACTTGGTACTTCTCTAGGGATACTAGCCAAAGTTTTGGAAGAGGACGTTCCTTTCAGAAAGAGGACTTGGTACTCCTTTGGGGATGTACGGCCAGAGTTTCGGAAGTGGCCCTTTCACTATTTCATGTAATCTTCTTTTCAATCGAAGAAGTCCCTAAAATAATATCAACAGCCTTTCACTGTTCGATATTACAACAGCCAAGTCCCTAAAATAATATCAACAGCCTTTCACTGTTCGATATTACAACAGCCAAGTACTTCTGCAGTGCGATACCTTTTTCACACTATTCCTCTGCCACATAGGCTGAATTAACATCATCCCGGGATCTTGGGTAACTCCGTACCCGTATTTCCATAAAACATAAAACAAAGACACTAACTTTTCATGTTAATAACCAATAAATCAATAATTATTACCAAACAAATCAATAATTAAAAATCCTCTGCTACCAAAACTAATTCAACAATCAGGGATTGATAACTTTTTATAAACATAGGCCCATTTACACTACCCAACTAATCTCTTCACGCTGGGGTTCAGTGTGATGCATTTCTCTAACTGTATTTGTGGCGACAGACCTATCGTTGAAAAGTTGATGGTAATAATTATGTACGCATTTATATTATTAAATAATAACAGACTCAGTGTATATTTAGAATGCTTTATCGAAAGTAATGTGGAATGAATGCTCATCAAGTACAGTCACACAATGCAAGTCATGAATTATCACAGAGAACATATATTTGCAATCGAAGGGAACAAACTTATATCAAATAAACAATGCATTTGAAGGAGTGGAGGCGAAGAGAGCAGTTTCAGAGACAAAATACATTTGCAAATGATTGTGCAAATTTTAGAATATTATCTATACTTACCCAAGAAATCAAGGAAAACTACCCTCTGGCCAAAAAGGGGAGCAAGGCCACTCAAGAAGAGTCGAGTGACAAAGATTAAGTCAGGAGTCAGGAAACAGGTTGGCCTCTATCTGGAAACAGCAAAGTGACGATCTCCCGCTAGATAAACACCAGCCGACCCAAAACATGCCCTAGGACTTTCAATTATACCCTAAAACCTAAACGTCCAACTTACATATGTTTCAATAAGTGAATAAACTCCGTCTCTCATTGGCTAAGAATGGGGTTGTACTGTCACACCACTCTCATCATGACCAGTTCATTCAATGTCCACCACTCTCATCATGACCAATTCATTCAATGTCCCTTTGTCTTAAACTTTCAGCATTACAACAGATTCTTCCCAGGAAACCACTTTGAACACACCATAGGGAATATTTCCTGCAGTTCACTACATGTTGCAAATATCTGCACTTCCATTGTTTGCTTCTGCCATCTTGTGAAAAAAAAGTTGTTCTCTTCCACTGATATTGTAATTTCTTTTCCGAAGCTTGTCAGTCAGCACACCATGAAGGTCATTTGTCACGCCTTTGCGTTCTCTCTTTCCATTCAAAGTCCACTTTTATTCATTTAATTTCTCTTGCAAATATTAACCCCTAACTGGCATGCAGAAGTGTAGGCCCATGTTTACTGTTTCTACAAAAAACAAACACAAACATTTATTATTTTCATGAAATGTAATTTTCAATTACACACCATCCCAGCTGTGCATTAACCCATGCACAACCCATGTTATTCCTAGCAATTATTATTAATGTGCATGTAATACTGCACTGGCCGCCTCCTCGGACATCAACATGGTGGCCGGTGAAGAACAAAAGGAAACGAAGGTCAGCGTACCAGTGTTTGCGGTACGCAAGCCGGAAGAAGAACCCAGCACGATGGCCCGGAGGAGGGACGAGATCTGGGAAATAAAGATGCGGAGGGCGGAATGCCGGAGGAAGGTGAGCCTGTTCCGGAGGGATCAGAAGAACTCTAGAGAGAAGCCAAGAGCGATGAGAATCCAGCGGAGGAGCCCAGAAGCTCGTCTCTACGTCCCTGTGATGAGGGGACACTGAAAGGCACTCCTTTTATCGCTGAAGCTGCCAAGCAGGAACTCACCGGTATGTCCTCTGCCACATCCCAGGAGGGACGTGGCTATTGTCAAGTCTCCCTTTTCACTTTTATAACGAAACACAGCTGGTGGTGGGGAGTGTAATCGAGCCCTAACATCACTAGAGTGAAGGGTGCGGTGGTGGTGGCACTAACCTATTCACCGGAAAAGAATAGCCACTCAACCCCTGTTATCTTTTTTTGTTATTGTTTGCTTTGGTTGAGCATACCTGCTGGGATCACCGTTCCGGAGGCTTCCTTTCCCACATACGCAACGACTTGGACCAGAGAAGGACCATGGACGACCCAGGGAATTGTGGTCAATGCAAGGGGCAATCCTTCCTAGGGAGAACTGAAACCACCCCCATAAAACTGTATACCACAGTAGTGTTTCAACTCCTTGTTTAGAAGTCAGTCAGAGGTATTGCTACGCTTTTCTTTTTATATAGTTATTGACTAATTAAAAGACTCTCATTCACATCCATGCCTCCAATTTGAAACCCTTGTATTACAAGACTTCTGCACACAATACAGGTTCCACCGCCCCTCTTTTCCCTCTGTGGAACAGTTGTCCAAAAAGATCTTCCTTGAACAATACTTGGAAGCCTTGCTCTCTAACACGCGTTCCTGGGTTAAGCAGCACCCCCATCTAACAACTCAGTCGGCAATTGATTTTGCTTGTGCTTACCGCCCTTCCCCTGATTTCCGTTCCACAACCACCACCGAAAATAAAAACGACGTCATTCCAGGTCATCCTCACGTCCAATTCCCTGAGCAGCGGAAGAAAAAGGCTCTGTTCTCCCCAGAACCAAGGGGAGGCATGAATCAGACATCACAGGTATCCATACCAGACCACAATGTTTTCGCTGCAGTGAACGGTGCCATGTGTCCAGAAATTGCCCCCATAAAACAGATACCACTGAACCCATGGAAGTGGGCTATGTAAAAGGAAGAGTCTTGGTGACTGGAAGAAATCGGAATCGCTACATGAAGTCCGGCAAACCAGTAGAAGCACTGTTAAACACGGGATGTGAACACTAGGTTGTTTCACAGGAGGTCATTGCCCGGGTCCCCTTAAGGAACGAGAATATCTTTGTGTCTTGTGTACATGGTGACGTGAAATCCTATCCCGTTGCCGAAGTGCTGCTAACAATCGACGGGGAGACACTCTTATGTAAAGTGAGTGTTGTCCCCTGTTAAACAGAAAAGCTTATATTGAGGACCGAGCTGCTGTGTTTTGCGAAACTCCTCGCCGCTGTTCCACAGGATCCACAGACCGTGGATCCTGGTTAGGAGAAGCCCCCTTCTCTATGGTAGACATAGAAACCTCCACTCCCAAGAGTCAAAAAACTAGGAGTGAGAAAAGAGAAGGACGAACGACCACCAAAAAGGGTCCTCAGTTTCTATTACTCCTGTCCTCTTCTCTTTGGACATGGATACGGTTCCATCTCAAAGCTTTCAAGCGCTCAAAGAGACAATAGCACTTTGCAGTTCGCTTGGAAAGAGCAAAGGAAGAAGATGACTCCAAGCAGGTGGGCCCAAAAGTTTGTGTTAAACGTGGGCTATTATATAGAGTAAACAGAAACACTGAACAAACTGTCGAACAGCTCCTGGTGCCCTTAGCCGTTTGGGAACAGGTTATGTACCTTGCTCATAGCAAAGCGGGCGGAGGCCACTATGGTCAGGAATATACATATTAAAACTACTTTTTTGGCCTGGCATATATCGTGAGGTGGCTAGATTCTGTTCCTTGTGTCCAAGATGCCAGTTAATCAACCCTCCACATATAAACAAAGCGCCACTACAACCCCTCCCTATTATTGATATACCCTTTCAAAAAGTAGGGATGGACATAGTGGGTCCCTTAATACCCTCTACTAGGGGCCACCAGTATATCTTGGTCATTGTTGACTATGCAACCCGCTATCCTGAAGCCTTTCCTTTAACAGCAACAACCTCTTCATCTGTCGCACAGGCTATGATCGTTTTTTGTTCTCGAGTTGGTTTTCCACGTGAAATACTTACCGATTAGGGAACCCCTTTTGTGTCCCAGCTAATGAAGCAAGTATGCAAGCTTCTGGGGATAGAGCAAATAAGCACTGCTGTTTATCACCCACAGACTGATGATCTTGTAGAACAGTACAACCGGACTATCAAGATGATCTTAAGGAAAGTAGTGCATGATACAGGGAGCGACTGGGATACAAAACTACCATTGGTCTTATTTGCCATTCAGTCCCATGAACAGAAATCCACTGGTTTCTCCCAATTTGAGTTAGTCTTCGGGCGTAAACCACATTCACTTCTGGATAATGCTTTTGAGCAGTGGTGGAGGAAGAAGACAATGGAAAATCGTTGTTAGCTTATACCACTTCCCTTAAAGAAACCCCCACCACTCTATGGGACACTAAACACCAGAATATGGACAGAGCCATAAAAAGGCAGAAAAAGGAGTATGATTGAGGAACCAAATTAAGAGAATTTTCTATAGGCGAAAAGATCCTCATCCTTCTGCCTACCATTACCTCAAATTTCTTAGCCACTTGGCAAGGGCCTTATTGCATCCTGGCTAAAGTAACCCCTGTCACTTATAGGGTAGCAGTACCCACAAAACACGGTAGAGGATAAATCTACCACATAAACCTTTTAAAGAAATGGGAAGAACCACAAAACAACAAGAGAAATCCGATGGTAGCCCACATCACTCTTGTCCAACAGCCCTAGAAACCCCCCAAGATATTCAACGAAGGCCTCCCTGAAGTACAGATCGGTCACATGTTAAATCCCTCCCAAAAACTTCAACAAGAAAAGTTGCTAAAGAAATACTCTCAGGTAGTGTCAAAGTCCTGGAAGCACTACCCTTATAGAACATGACATAGTTGCAGTAAAAGGGAAACTAATACGCCTAAAACCGGATCGGGTTCCCGCAGCTAGAAGGCAGGCTATTGAGAAGGAGGTAGAGGCCATTCTTAAGGCAGACATAAATGAGCCGTCGCAAAGTGCCTGGTGTTCTCCAGTCAGTCTCACACCTAAACCAGATGGAAGCCTCTGTTTTTGTGTTGACTTCCGTCAACTAAATGCCATATCCAACTTTGATTCTTATTCTATGCCCAGGGTTGATGAACTAATACAAAAAGTAGGGAAAGCCAAGTGTATGTCTACCATCGACCTTACTAAAGGATACTGGCAGATACCCCTGACACAGACAGCGAGGGAAAAAACTGTTTTCTCCACCTCATCAGGACTGTACCACTTCAAGGTCCTTCCCTTTGGGCTCCATGGCACCCCTGCTAGCTTCCAACGCTTGATGGACATCATACTAAAAACATATCAACAATACACTGTGCCTCTTTTTGATGACATTGTTGTATTCAGTCCTGATTGGAAAAAACATCTGGTATACCTGGAAGGAATCCTAGCCACCCTCACACAAGCCGGCCTGACCCTCAATCCAAAATAAAAAAACCTTCTCGCCAAAAACCATATCAATTATTTAGGATATTCCATCACACAAGGGCACATCCATCCTCAAATAAATAAAGTAGAGGCAATGCGTAAAATTCCTCAGCCCTCTACAAAAAAGAAATCGGATCCTTCCTCGGTTTGGTTGGTTTTTACCGTCGACTCATTACCCAATTCTACAAACTTGCATGCCCCCTCACCGACTTGTTAAGAAACAGTCAGAAAAATAACAACATTCAGTGGTCTGAAGAACAGAATCATAGCTTCCATAGCTTAAAATTATGCCCCTTGTTGACATCCTGGGCATCACTGTCCGGACTTCTCTGAAACCTTTACCCTTCAGACCGATGCTTCTTAACAGGGATTAGGGGCTGTCCTGTCCCCACCTGATTCACCATGTTTACCTCCGACCTATTTTATATATCAGTAGGAAACTGTTCCAGAGAGAACGCCCCTACTCCACTATAGAAAAAGAATGCCTAGCCATCAAGTGGGCTGTAGAAGCCCTCCAGTAGTACCTGATAGGACATACTTTTGTGTTGTTAACCGACCACGCTCCTCTTACTTAGTTGTCGACTAACAAATACTCAAATGCCTGAATATTACGCTGGTTTCAAGCCCTTCAACCTTTTTTCCTTACAGACGTGCTATATTCCTGGAAAAGTTCAAGGCAATGTTGATTTCCTCTCCATATGTCTGGCTTAAGCCTGGCCTGAGCGGCCATACCTAACGGGGGAACAGTGTACTACTGCACTGGTCGCCTCCTCGGACATCAAGTTGGTGGCCGGTGACAAACAAAAGAAAACGAAGGTCAGCGTACCAGTGTTCACGGTATGCAAGCCGGAAGAAGAACCCAGCGCGACGGTCCCAGAGGAGGGACGAGATCCGGGAAATAAAGATGTGGAGCCGGTTCCGGAGGGATCAGAAGGACTCGAGAGAGAAGCGAAGAGCGACGAGAATCCAGCGTAGGAGCCCAGAAGCACGTCTCCGCCTCCCTGTGACGTGGGGACACTGAAAGGCACTCCCGTTACCACCGAGGCTGCAGAGCAGGAACTCGCCTGTACATCCTCTGCCACGTCCCAGGAGGGACGTGGCTACAGGCAAGTTTCCCTTCTCACTTTTATAACTAAACACAGTTGGTGGAGCGGAGTGTAACAGTGCACTAAAGCAGCCAGTCGTAACATCACTAGAGTGAAGGGTGAAGTGGCACTAACTTATGCACCGGGAAAGAACAGCCCACTCAACCCCCGTATTCTTTTTTTGTTGTTGTTTGTTTTGTTTGAGTATACCTGCTGGGATCACCGTTTTGGAGGCCTCCTTTCCCACATATGCAACAACTTGGACCAGAGAAGGACCACGGACAACCCAGGGAAGTAGGGTCAATGCAAGGGGACATCCTTCAAGGGAAAACTAAAACCACCCCCATAAAATTGTATACCACAGAAGTGTTTCAACTCCTTGTTTAGAAGTCAGTCAGACATATTACTTTGCTTTTCTTTTTATATTGTTACTGACAATCATTAAAAGACTCTCGTTCACTTCCATGCCTCCAATTTGAAGCCCTTGTATTACAAGACTTCTGTACACGATACAGGGTTTGCTGCCCTCTTTCCCCCCTACAACAGTGCACAAAAGCAGCATTAGTCTTTTTATCAAAGCTCTTGCGGCCTAGTTTTCATGCATTAGTACATGCAAGCGCAAAAACATTTTCCCTTATTTTAGCGTTTTAAATATTTTTCACAGCACACTGTTAATAAAATATTACTGAGTGGTCAATCTGAACAGGTTTTATTTCCTCAAAACCCTGCTCTATCAAAGGATAAGAATGTTTTCAGTCTTCCACCAGGCATTCAAACGCCACATGCTGAATGGTCTCTACATTGAGTGCACAGCCGCAGCTATACCACAGAGTGATTTAAAAGACCTTGTAGGAAGATTTTGGGCCTTCCATGCCTGCCATGGCTGTAGCAGGAAGGAAGAGAATTCTACGCTGGAAAAGGATTTATATTTGTTCTCCTTCTTTTGCCAGTTGATCAATGAGGACTCCTATGTACTGTCTGAATGTAGGTGGGGCATATACATTAAAAAAGTACCCAAATGTTTTCTTCTACGTAGCCAGACACTCTAATGTATCTTCTAATTCATCACTTTGGACAGCATGATTGGGAAGGAGTATGGGGCACATTTGCTGCCCCTCTGGAGCTCCTGATGAAACATGTAGAGTTTGATACACCCATACCCTATTAAACTGCAGTTTTTACTTAGCAGGTGTTTCTCTTGTGGTAACAACACTAGCAAGCTGTAAGAACCCTCAGACCGCTTGTGATCCTGTAGTTGAGGCCTTTTACATTCGATGACTAGACCAAATATTCTGTCAGCCTTTTGAATTACTCTATAGTGACCATTGATTTGGGCCATAACGGAGTATCCAAATGTACCCTATTCCACTGCAGTGAAACCAAGAAAATAATTGTTCACGAAAGAATACCAATGCCCCAACTCCCTCTCTACCCAAGAAGAATATGTAACCCAACAAGACATCCATTCTATCAAAGCAAAATGTAAATGTTTATTGTACTGAAACAACTTGACCTTCCAGACAGTTCTGTCTTTCATTAGAATACTACCAATGAAATTTCATGTAAAGCATGACATTTGTGTTTTATCATAGACGCCAGAACACCTCAGTTGAGAAAATCTTACATAATCGGGATGCTTCTTGAGCATTGAAATGTATTTAAATATCAAAACATCTTGAGTTTTACTTTTTACATAACCAAACTTGCCCTGGCCACAATATCTTAGCTACAGAGAGGCAACATAACAGTTATTCAAGGCATAAATGCACAGTATAGTAATCCGATCCAAATTCTTTCTTTGTTTTTTAACAACAAATATTTAATCTTGTCTTCTCGTCACATAGAATGCCAAGAGGTATTTCAAAGACAGCAGAACAGCCAACGCGTTTCGCCCCACGCGGGGCTTCCTCAGGGCTGTAAATACAATAAATCAATAGGTCATATTTGTGACCAATACAAGTATTGATACATATGTGAAACCTATACTACATATGACATTCATTGATACTGAAGTGATCATTCTAATGTTACTATATACATCACTCCTTTGTAAGTTCACAAGTCTCTATTTTTAGCCAGTGTCGAAAGGAAGAAAGAAACACACCGAAAAGAAACACCAATTAAACCAAAGAAGGAAAAAGAGAGGAAGAAAGAAGAGGTCCACCGAATGGTGTGTTGTTGAGGACGCCATGTGTCTAAAGAACATTCCAAAATCACACATCTAGAACATATCGTGTCTTCATTTTAAACCAAAATTTAGGAACAACAACGAAAAAAGTGTAGACCAACTGACAGTGCTGATGACCAACCAGCACCACTATCTTAACCCTACATTAAAAAAAACACCAAAAACTAAACACATGCAGAGACCCCACACGTGAAACCATCTATAAACCGAGATGGTTAGATAGATTCTTAACGAGCTTCACAAAATTCTCGTTCAAAAGTAAGTCACTTCTGCTCCCCGTTAATGTTTAAATCCGTGCTAGAAAGATTAAAAAGAGAAGGGGAGCAAGTAACAGGAGAGAAAGGTTTCAAAAGGGGGAATGGTAATGAGGAAGCTTCAACCTTAATGTGTTAATTGTAACACGGGCTATTATGTGGCCATAAATATCTCAATCATTTTAAACTTAGCCCTCAGGGCTGGGAAGATGATTGTCGTACACTGGTCTCCGTTTAAAAGTTATGGAATGGCAATTCTCATCTGTTGTGTTCTGCAACGTAAAGAACTTAAGTTATCTTAGTTCTTCCCATTGTTAAGTTTACACAACACATGTCCACAGTGATGGGACAACACCACTATTACCTTCAAATGTGAAAAAACGATTCAGACTGAATGTAGTTATTTCAAACATCCATTGTTGGGAAAAGGGTCAATACGATGGTTGACTCTCTAAAAAAGATTAAAACTATATCATATATAAATACCATTCCCTCTGCAGACCATTAACATAATCTATATATACAGAAATTAGTTATAAATAACCAAAGTGACAGGCACATTCTGCCAGTTATATATTGACAATATAAGGGGCACGAAGAGAACATTAAACCATGATGAAAGATGGGGGGGGGGGGGAGTCGAATACATATGTTCGAGTGGCGCAGACCCGTGTCTGTTGGTCCTGAGATTTCTGGACCTAATTGGCTATATTGGGTACACCTGACCTGGACTATATTTTATATTTATAGATTTGAACCAGATATTTGGAAATGACTCAAAACCATTATACCTTTTATTCAAACTTAGTCGGTAAATTTCACAGTAACACTGACAACGAGTGTATCCTTGAGCCCCCATGTTGCGGAGCTATTTTTAGCTTATATGTTGAAAAACCTCTAAATATACATTATAACAAGTCCCCAAAGTTGCCGGTGTTCGCGCAATTTTAGCATTCGTAGCGTATATACTCACATGCGACAAATGTAGCCGTCTCCGCCGAGTAAACGTACTCTCTCGCTGATCAGTTTGCAAAGACGCCGAATCCAAAGCTTGCGCGTTTACAAACCCAAACAAGTATTTATTAATTATGAGGGAGGAAAATGCCTTTGATGGAGGTGAAGCAGGCCATAAATGTGTCTTAACTAAATAATGGTCTGATGCAGGGAGGTATTGCTTTGTTCTGTATTTATAATGTTGCCACAGCAGCGCTGTAAAAAACACATAAAACACTTAAACTAAAACGCCTTTCCAAAAGGCAGCTGTGCTTTGTGCTGGCTCACAGCTAAACAGGGGAAGCGGTTTTTAGTGCATACAATTATTATTTATGAACTCGGCACCTCCAGGGCAGAGTGACAGTTCACTGGCAGATTTAGGCTACATTAATGAACAGAACTATTGTTGCTTTCAGTAAAACATGCCCCTCTATTGAAACTAAATGAAAAAATGGGGCGTCGTCATTTCAGGTGCTGTCCTATAATGTCCTTGATTATAGCACGGGGAGTTGACTAAAGCCAGTTTGCTTCCCCTGCCCATAGAAACCCTTAAAAGGAAGATGAGCTAACGGAACAAGTGGCAACCGGAACGCTTAGTAAACAAGAAACTAATTGCAGATAGGAGAATGGATAAAATCATGGGAGAATAGCATACTGGAAGAAAATGGAAAGAAGGTCGTGGTGATTGGAGGGGAAATAAAGGAAGGAAAGGCGGTAGAAAGAAATTAAGCACTCGAGAAATGTATAACGGAAGGTGATTGGGAGAGAGAAATGGTCTAGGGGTGGAAAGGAGTACGGAGAGAAAAGAATGGGGGAAGGCAAATGAGGAAAAAGTAAGCAGAAAGGGAAGAAGGAAGGGGCAGACAAAAAAAGATTCAGAAAAGATGAGAGAAATAGCAAAAACTATGTCGCTAAAGATTATGAAAAGGGAATATAAAAGACTCAAAGGAAAAAGGTAAACATAAGATGTAAGATAATGAAACGGAATAACCAAAATACCAAGAACTTCAATCGAACAACGGACAAAAGTCAATGAGTGGAGAAAATCTGAGAGAAAAACAAACCAAGAAAGGAGAACCAAAGAAGAAAGAAAGAGTACAATTAAGGCAAAGAGAAATAAATAGCTAGCTCAGTAAAGAGGGGGAGAAAACAATTTAAACAAGCATTTTGCGGCCCCATTGAAGTGAAGCTCACGGCCTCGCGGCCGTGAAAGTGAAAGCGGGATGTAATTAGGGGGGAGGAGAAGTGAGGCCGAGCGTGCACTGTGCACCTGGGGAAGTGACAGATGCATTTGGGAGGGAGGCTGATGGCTTTGATGTGGACGTGCTTTCCGCACGAGTGCACCACACGAACTGTCCGAAATACGCAATGGTTTCAGACCTTGGTTTGGCCACTATACTCTCGTCTATTATCCCTTGCGGGATTAATAGGCGAGACCTAAAAAGGAGGCGTGGACGTTACTCACAGTCCCCGTCATTAGTCACGTGGGCACCAATCGGCCAATTGTGGGCGCCTGAATTAGCAGTAAAAGGCAGTACTTACTTCGTACCCTAAACCGAATCTTCTAAAAAAACAGCCCGATTGGTCCCTAGTTCACCAATCCGCTGCACGGATTTATTTAACATTTGCAAAAGTAAACGAAGCGAAAAGCTTTATTGACAATGCACGTATTCGTTCAATCATTCAATCTACTAACCCGGACGATGAGCAACAAATACAACATGACGACGGCGTAGTGTAATGTTTTGTACATTCACAGTGTAATATATCAACACTTTCAAAACCTATTTGCAATATCTGTAGTCCAGTCCATATTATCAGAACTGGATCATATAGGACCACTGACCTCACATGCCTGATGGTGACAGGTGATCCTACATTTATAAGACAACCGCTGCCTTTAGAATATGAAAGAGGCCCTTGTAGGTTGACGGTACAAATCACGGTACACGCCTCATTATTGTCAATGTGACAGCCACAAAGCTCGAGAAGCCACTACTGCTATTTGTATAGTCTGTGTGTTTTGAAAAAAATATGAAATTTAAGTGACTCATTCGCCTCGATTTCATTGTCATTCCGCCTGAGAAAATCTTTTCCAGGTTTTGGACCAGAAATTTGGAAACGTCTGAGGATTGGCAGGAGAGGTTGTCTGGAATCTGCAATGAGGGAGACAGCTGACCAGCTGTTCAGCATGGGAATAAGTTGTGCCCTGGCATGAAGGAGATGACGCTCAGAAGTAGAGGGTTGTAAAGTTGCCTAAGTGGGTCGAAACGGATATTTGCTGTGCGCTATAGAGAGATCTGCACTACTCCATGCGGATAAATCCTTAAAGTTCCCTCACAGCATGACTTAACTGTGTGCCTCCATAGTCAGAGGATAGATGGGATCTCAAGGTTGTCAGAAATTCCCTGGCATCAGCTGAGCACAAGAAAGCTGTTACAATAAAGAAAGATCCATGGTCTGTAGGTATATTCAGGATCATAACTTTATTTCTTATTCAGATCCATGAGTTAGAGTAGAGATAGACTAGAGACCCCATCAGGAGCAGTTCCACTGCTCAGCCCCTCATACCAACTGACATCTCCTTACTGTTCAACCATCCCAACATTCCAATGACATCATCAAGGGCCAAGCAGTACAGCAGGGGAAAGCATAAGGAGGATGCACAAGACATGTTACATTACAACACATCCCCCTTTTATCAAAATCAACAAATAAATTAATAAGCTCACATGCAAAATAATTCACAAGGAAGTAAAAGTGCAAAGATGTAAAAAGCACAAAGAGAATGTTAAGAGAATTCAGAAACAAGGAGTCAAATAACACAGTGAATCAACATCCAAGTACTAAACCTACTAACCCTCCAAACACAATTAAATAAAGTCAGGGACAGATTTTTCACACCCAACAACGGAGGAAAAACCATCCTCACCCCACCTCCTTCCCATAGGAAAATACAAAAAAAAATAACAAATTAGGGGAAACACCTCCCCAAAACCTTGAAACATATTGTCTAGGGCAAATCACCGCCCTATAGGAAAACACCTCCCAAAAACACAGAAACAAATTGTATAGGGCAAATCACCACCCTATTGAGAAAACACCTCCCAAAAACTTTGAAATACTAATGGGGTGACAGGCTTAAGTCACCCACAACCAAGAAAACGGCACATAGCCTATGGGGTAACCAACTAAGTAACCCACAACCCAAAGCAACAGCAAAGCCAGGAAAAACCAACACCTGTATAAGCAAACAGGACTAGAGACACAACATACAATCCGTTCTACAAACCAAACCAAGAATAGGGGCACATTCACCACGGTATAACCAACAGAGTATCCACAACCAAATAAGGAAAACTATAGCCTCAAACCCACAACAAAACCAATGAAGGGAAAACTACACATACCACACACACTTCCCCTTCACCATACATAAACAGTAATGGCAGGACAAGGGAAACCCCACTATTGCATACACCCACAACCAACCCAAAATAAGAATGAAAAACACATTGCTAAATCAGACATAGCATATGGGTGGATTACCACATAGCAAGCATCACATGCAAAACCATAGAGTCTATGGAAACTAAAAACACACACTTAAAACATGTTAAGCACACTAAAACAAATAAATAATTAGACGAAATGAGCTCCGGTGAGCGATCTCTCACCCGAGGCCAACACCAAAGTTCCTGTGGCAGTTGGAATCCAAGACGATGTAGAGCATGGACTCCAATCTCAGAAAACACCACCAAAAAAAAATTAGTCACTGCGATCTCTCCAAAATGTTCAGTTCGTTTTGAGACAAGAAGAACATCCACGAGTGAGCCCGTTTACTCTTGCTACAACAATCACGCCAAATCACCACTAGATGGCATTGTAGAAACACTTTATAATCCAGACAAGAACACGATGTGCCAAAATCCTTTGAAAACGCAATTGACAGTAAAACCCTCCGGTGCAGCGATAACGTGATCGGCAGCTTGTCAGTAAAACTGCACTGAAGAAGCCAAATGCAAGATGGCGGCACGTTCAAGTAACGTCATGCCGGGTGATGACCAGCGTGCGCACAAACTTCAACAAAACAGGACGTCACAAGAGCTTTACCAGCTGTCCTGCACGGAGTGGTGAGTAGCGCGTGATAGCGCAAGCTGATTACATTTGAATATTTAAACGTTACGCCACAGAGTACATCCAGATGACAGTTGCTTAACTAAAAAAAACTCACCAGTGCTTAAATGTAAAGGAAAAAAAACGAATGTCACTTGTCTTGTAAAGTACTACGATTAAAAGCATTTAATTATGTGTTATCCCTGTGCTGCTGTCTCTTCATGGTACCAAAACACGAACAAACACGGAGTTAATGGGCCGCAGTGTGCGCTGCTCTCTCTCTGTGGTGCCAGGAATCAAAAACCTCACTCCTCACAGCTCCTCTCTGCCACATCGCACTTCTTTAGCACAGCTCCAGTTCAAACACGAACAGGCAACGTTGACGTTTATTATATATTTGTTTTTTAAGTCAGCCAAGTCCTCTAACACTGCAGCAATCTTTTCCCAATCCCAAACCTGAGACCCACCCTCGTCGCCAGTGTTACAAAAAAGAAAGATCCATGGTCTGTAGGTATATTCAGGATCATAACTTTATTTCTTCTTCAGATCCATGAGTTAGAGTAGAGATAGACTAGAGACCCCATCAGGAGCAGTTCCACTGCTCAGCCCCTCATGCCAACTGACATCTCCTTACTGTTCAACCATCCCAACATTCCAATGACATCATCAAGGGCCAAGCAATACAGCAGGGGAAAGCATAAGGAGGATGCACAAGACATGTTACATTACAACACAGGCACTTAAAGAACACTGGTCTGTAACCTGCAGTCTACCCCAAAAGACAACCCGATTAAACCAGAGGAGAGCTTCACCTACAGAGGATCCGACATTTGAACCCAAGTTTTTACCATAGCTGTATGGCTGATGGATTCTGTCTTGGCATGACTGTTTCCTAAGCTGCAAAATTCACTGAGTCCTCAACACTACAGCTCCCACTCTGACTTGTGCTTGCATGGCCTCTGCTACCCTAAGACCTGTGCCATGAAAAGCCCCTACATACAAGCAAATTGGGCGGAGCTATGTCCATACTCACTGAATGCCGTGAGCCAAGTGGCACACTGTCTGCTAATGGTGCAAACCAACTAAGACGCCCAATCGGTGTAGCTCCACTCTGGAACTATACACTAGCAGGGAGTCTGAGCAGACAGAAGGAGTAGATTAAATGGACTCTGACATAGCTGACCAGCTTCCCAGGTCTTAAAGTCTGAAACAAACCACCATGAAGAGCTCTAGAGATTAAGTGAAAGTTTATGGCATAAAATTAAGACACAAGGTTGACCCACAGGAGTAACCTATTCTACCTGTAATTTCTGAAAAGTAATATTAGAGCTCACCTTTTGATGTATTTCTTCTTAACCATGTATGTACAGTATTACATTGTGTGTAATTTAGGTTACGAGCTATTTGTTATCAAAAGACTAAGCATTGGCTGATCATTATAGTACTGACTTGCGTTAGTTGGTTTGAGTTCTGACTCTCTAACCCCACATCACTTCATTGCACAGGTTGGTACTGCTCGATTTTTACTACCTAGATTGTCAAGTGCTTAAGAGGCATAATTTGTCACCTATGGGTTCAAAAGTAAGGTTCAGCCGCAGGACACCAGTGTTAAGTGGCTGTGATTGACACAGTCTTAGCCCACTTACCCCTGGCTACCATACTACTCCCGAAAAATTCCAACCAGAGTTGTATATCAGTGGGTACTGATACAGCCATACCCTCATTGACTCTCATTTGGGAGGATATACATCATAATTATTCTTACTGTTTCATGGCAGATTAAACAGTATTTCACCTATTTGCTGATTGTCTGGTGTTACAAATTATGCACTTTTGGGTTTATATCTCCTAACAACCGTTCATACATTGCGATTCAGTTTAATGATGTTCGTACTAGGGATTGGAATTACTCTTGGATATTTCCAAATAGAAAATGTTTCTTTTGGTTAAAGGCTTGCCTACCTTAGTTTTCCTATTACATACGGCAATGCAGAGATGTGCTAAAAGTATTATTTGTCCCTTGGCTGTAACCTATAGCACAGTTTATTCTTTGTTACTCTTTTCAGAATGATCTTGCAAAATGAAGGTGCTCGTTCTCTTTTCAGAGGCCTTGGACCTAATATAGTTGGCGTTGCTCCATCCAGGTAAAAAACATCTTGTACCTTTATAAAACATTACTGTCCATTTTCTGTAACATGGAGCAGGTGTTGGTTGGACTATAAAACTTCCTAGTAACTCTGCATGATTGTCATTCATTATCACAGTTTCCTCTTGAAATAGTGGAATGGCTTCATTTTGTTTTGGGTTCCCCTGAGCTTTAAATATGATGACATATAGTGATTTTGGTTGTGATAGAAATCTGTCACTAGATTTTGATTTTCAGAATGGTGGGCAGCTTGCTCCATCTTGACTACAATATCAACTGCATTTTCAGTTAGAGTACTACTGGAATCCCTCCTCTTCTAAGTCAGTCACATTTTTCACATTTGAGATGTTTCTACTATGTTTTTTTTCACCTTACAAGGAATATTTTATTTAACTTTTGCATGGAAGGGATATACTCCAAGCAAGAGATATCACTCCAAGCCTAGGAGTCACACAAAACTGGAGCACAGTTGTGCAGATATCTACGGCCTCCATAAGCCCAGCTAAAACATGACGGTGTGATCAATTCCAACGATCCTATGTACCTCGCCAAACAGGTCCCCAATCCAACAAAATGGCTGCCAGAGTCTGTGAATCCCCAAAGCAAAGGGCTGCCCTGAACTTGTAGGTTTAGCAGGAGAGATACTACATCAAAAACAATCATGTTATGCTAAGTGTTCTTTATTGCACTTTGAAAAGTCCAGACAGGAGTGGCGCGAGTAGCGGGCTCCAGTTACTGAGCCAGAGATTGTTCAGTAAAAAGAGGGCCTTCCATCACTCTCTCAAACATATTCTTGAGTTTATTTTAACCAAATCATCTTGTCACCGATATCTGCGTTGCAGCCATGGGCATATTTCCTCCCAGGAATCGTTTGATATTGATAGTAGGCTTTGTCACTTTCATGGGCTCCAATAGTCACTTCGGGTAGGTACCGGGGGATCAACATGAGATCGGCCACACCAACTTTATCCTCAACCCTCATTCTGAGCTCATGCAGACTCACATTGTCTTGTTCGTGCCATGGCCCTTTGTCAAACTTCAGATATTTAATGTCTTCAAGGACCTTATCAATATCCTGGGCTTCATCGCCAGTGTACTGCAAAACTTCACTAGTTTCACTGATCTGGGGCAGGAAAGAATTCTTGTAGCTCTCTTCAATGCTCTTCAGGAAGCCAACAGAGACCTTCTTCTCCAAAGGCAAGCCTTTCTCCTGAATCCTCTGGTAGACCTCTTTATGGGGAACATCCACATAGATATCCAAGTGAGGGGGTAAAAACTCAATAACACTGATTCCTTTCACTTCATTGTAATGATCAACACACTGCTTTCGGATGTACTCATTCTGGAGCATAGCTTCAAGGAAGACGAAGTCACTGAAGGGGGATTGTTCCAATACCACGCCTTGTCCTGTACTCAGCAAATGTTCCAAGGCGTCCGAGTACTGCATCATGCGGACACTATACATCCAGAACTGAAGCCGATATGAGTTCCCATAAGGGCACTTGGGATCCTCATAAAATTGCTCCAGGGTGCAGAACCCGTTGTACTTAGGATCTAGAATTGAGCTGTCTCCAGTTATCTTGTCCATATAGTGAACATCTGCCTGTGGGAAATAATGCAGTCCTAGGATTTTTGCCAGCTGCTGTGCTAGCTGGCTCTTGCCAGAAGACAAATTACCATCCACAGTAATGATTTTGCTTAGTTTATTGAACTTTTTCAAACACCTCTCGCCCAGTACGTAAGCCAAGTAGCCATAGTTCAGGTAGCGCTGTGAAATCGTATGAGGCCGGACCGCTCCCAGAAGGGCACCCCCGGCTGCCTTGAAAGCTGTCAATGCCACTGCCATGTTGTATCCTGCTTCCTCCCGTCCTTCTTGAGATGTTTCTACTATAGCCATTGAATTATCCTCTTTACCTCTGTGGCAGATTTTGGCATTGTATTTTAATGAAAAATGATTTTATTGACATTGTAAATAACAAAATAAGACAATTATATAGGTTGAAAATAAAGCAAATACAAATAAAGCAAGAATGACAATGGGGGCTGAGCTGGCTTTGTCCATTGTGTGAATGAGGTACCATAGTTTGAGAGGGGTAAACTAGAGGGAGAAAGGTATCATAACAAAATATGATTCCAGATTCATGGCGGTTTGGATTTTTTCACAATATCAGTCAAATTTGTTCCAGATTGGGCAAGAGCTTGATAAGGAAGGTTAGTTGTATATTGAGTAATGAAACAGATTGGTTTAGTTATTTTTTTAATACATTTTTATTGAAACAACAAATGATCTGTGTATACAATGTTAGCTTCATGTTGTCATGCACATACAGTCATTCGGTATACATTTTCACAGGGACCACAGCACGTATATGACCACTGTAATATTATGTCCTCATCTGAGTCTTGATCCAACCCCGAAGGTATACAGATTTTCCCTCTATATATGTTCCATTTGCCCCACGCCCTTCCCCATTTCTTTGGCCATTTCCTGTGAATGAATGTGGCCTTCTCCGCTACCATGGCTATATCCATCTCTCTACACCAGTCCAGTAAAGTCGATATACTTCCTGCCCCTCATTTTTGTGCTATGTTTCGTTCGGCTATTATCATGCCTGTTGTTGCCCACTGGCATTCAGCATGATTAAGGTCTGTTGGTCCCCAGACGTTGAGAAGGCAGCATTTAGGCTCAGGCGGGGCCTGCTTCTCAGTGACCTCCGTGATGGTTACCATCACTGCCGCCCAGTATGGTGTAAGCTTTGGGCATTCCCAGAAGGTGTGATAAAAGGTACCTACCGCGCCACAGAGGCGCAAACAGTATGGATGAGGAGTTCTTCCCCTCTTGTGCAATATTACCCGTGTATAGTAGGTCCTGTGCAATATTTTAAAATGTACCATCCTCAGTCTAGAGGATATTGCCACCTCATGAGGCGATGCCATCGCCTCTCGCCAGTCGGGGTCGTCCATTTCACCAAATGCTGTCTGCCAGAGCGCCCTAAGTCGGTCAAGTGGGTCTGTCTGGTTATTGATGATTTTTTTATATCTGAGTGAGGTCGCTTTTTTGTGTTGATATTCGGTAAGCAGTCGGTCCTCTAAAGGGGATGATTCCAGGAGTATTTCTGCTGTTGGGAGGGCTGTGTCTATCGAATGTTTAATTTGCATATATTGGAATTGTTCGCCCGGAGCCATTGTGTAGGGTTCTTCTAGGCAGGCAAAACTGACGACCTCTCTATTGTGCCAGAGGTCCCCCGCCGTGAGATTACTATCAGATCCCATTTTTGAAATTCTTTGCTTTTTCTCAATGTTCCTAATTTGCCTGTGTCCCACAGTGGAGTATGTTGTCAGTCTGTCTGACCAGCCCAGGTGCTTGGTAACCGTGTGCCATATACGAATTGTATGTGCCGTTGGGCCCATGAGGTCACGGGCTTTCCGTTTATTGTAAAGTGCCCATTAATGCCTCCTTTCCCCAGGGTCATTTTGTCTAGGCGATAGGCAGGATCTGTGTCGGGTACATAAAGCCATTGATTGATGGCTGTGAGTTGCAAAGCCCAATAGTACGTCTTGATATCAGGTAGGGCAATCCCACCATCATACCAACTTCTGACTAGTTTATTCGCTGCCACTCTTGCTGATTGGTTATCCCACAGGAGAGCAGCGGCCTCCGAATGTACTGTTCTAAAATATGAGTCGGGGACTGGATAGGGCATGTTGTGCTGAGCATATAAAAATCTGGGCAGGGCCATCATTTTGAAAAGAGCCGCCCTACCCAGTAGGGGAAGTTGCAGTGCTCTCCAATGCTTGATGTCTCGCTTCAGCCTTGGCAGTGGGGCTTGCAAGTTAAGTGTTATGAATGTGTCCAACGTTACGTGTATGCCGAAGTATTTGAAACTATCCGTGACTATCTGGACCTTGCATCCATTTGGGAGACATGAAGGCTGTCCATGTATTATGTAGAGTATGGAATTATCCCAATTAATGGCATACCCGCATACCGATCCGAACACTGCGCAGATGTTGAGTAGTGCGTGGAAGGATCGCATGGGTGAGATTATATGTAGTAGAACATCATCAGCATAGAGGGAGATACGATCTTCCCATCCCTGCCTCCATTTTAGACCTCTGACCATGGGATCCCACCTAATCCAAGCGGCCAGCAGTTTCAGGACCAATGCGAACAATAAGGGCGACAGTGGGCAGCCCTGTCGTGTTCCCCTACCCAGGGTAATCTCCCGTGATATGTGTCCATGGGCGACTACAGGCGCCACAGGGTTGGTGTAGAGTAGATGTATCCCGGAGCAGAACTTCGGTCCAAACCCTAAATGTTAAAGGACTGCAAATAAGAAGTCCCATTCCACAGAGTCAAAGGCCATTTTTGCGCCCAGTGAGAGGACTGCAGAGTCTTCTTGAACTGTATGTTTCCGACCCAGTACACTATGCAGGCACCTGAGATTCAAGGCTGTGTTTCTGCCCGGCATAAAGCCGGTTTGAGCCGGGTGTACCAGTTTGACGAGATGGGGTGTGAGCCTAAGCTCCAATGTTTTGGTTAAGATTTTTACTTCTGCATTGATTGAGATCGGTCGACATGATGTACATTCCACCGCCCGCTTGTGGATGGCTACAATGGTTGCCCAATGCTGATCTTCGGGGAGTGTTCCTGTGGAACTACACGTTTTGAACATTTTCTGCATATATGGGGCTATCTTGTCCACCGTATGTTTATATAGTTCTATTGGGATGCCATTAGGACCAGTGGCTTTAACCGATTGTATCTTTGAGATGGCCGCCTTGAGTTTGTCCACCGTAATGTCTGCTTCTAGACCCTCAGTTTCTTGAGGCGTGAGCCTCGGCATGCGGATGTCTTTAAAGAATGCAAGTGCTTCCTGGACAGTAGTGGTATTCGTGGATGTGTATACTCGTTCGTAGTGTTGCGCTAGTGCAGTCACTATTTCTTGTGGGTCTGATGTGACCTATCCAGCTTCCATTCTAATCTGCACTATCCATCTATTCACCCGTTCCCCGTTCTAACCAGGCAAGAAGTTTGCCCGCTTTGTCCCCAGATTCAAAGATCCGGTGTTGGACTGCTTGTAGACAGGACTTGGCCTCCTCCCAAAGGTATTCTTTGTATTCCTGTCTTTTCAGTGTATGCGCCGTGGCGTCAGTGGGACCCATGGCATGTTGGGATTCTGACTGCTGTACCTCATGCTCCAAGGCCTCTATTGCGTTTTTCTTTTCTATTTTATGTCCCTCGATGAGGGAGATGGCCTGTCCACGTTTCACTGTTTTGTATGCCTCCCACAGCGTTAACGGGGAGGAGACTGATGTCTCATTTTCTTGCAAGTATTGCATTTTTGAGTTTAGGATGAATCCTGGATATATATATGGGGTACATACGACTTTGAATAGTGCAGTGCGCCCGAATCTCTGCCAGTACCGGGGAGTGATCGAGATCCCTCTGGGTAAGTGTGCGGTCTTCCCCATCCTCCCCATGTTGTCTAGTGCTGTGAATATGTAGTCTATGCAGGAGAGGCTATTATGAGCTCCCGAGTGAAAGGTGTATTGTCTCTGAAGTGGGTTTTGGAACCTGCATATGTCCAATAGACCGTGGGCTTCCAAAAAGTCGACAAGCGATGAGCTTAAATGATGTTGGGGGTGGGCTGGCGTACAGTCCAGTGTATCATTTATGGGCATGTTTAAGTCTCCTCCTAGTATTAAGTACCCCTTCCGGCAACGTTAGGAAGAATTTACCCAGATCTCGGAAGGCAGGGGAATGTAGGGTGGTCGGGATATAGACAGTCACTAAATTAAGCAGACGACCCTCACTTTGAATCCAGATTGCTGCAAATCAGCCCTGGTGATCTTTAAAAGTGACATGAACAATGTGGGGCAATCACATTCGAACTAAGAACACCACCCGAGATCCTGTGGTGAACTCTGAATGTACTGCCAAATGAAACCCCCATTGGTCAAGGGCTTTACACATAGATCCCATCAGGTGCGTCTCCTGTATCAGCATGACTGCCGGGGTCATGCGTTTCAGATATTGTAGCAGCAGTCCACGTTTTATCTTGTCCCTCAGCCCATTGACATTTCAGGAGAGGAACAATATCGTTGGCGTTATGGTGCATTGTCATTGGATCAAGCGAGGCCATAGAAGGTGTGAGTGTTTGTGACATGTTGGATAGAAAAGGTCAATGTGAGCCTAGTCCCGTAATGACTGTGTGTCAGTGTTTGCAGATCGGTGTCTATCAAACCGTTAACATTCATGAAAACCCTGTATTGCAGATACACATTATTTACAACTGAACTTGTCACTCTTCCACCCCTACTCTGATGGAGTAATGTCATAAGCATAGAAATACATTTCCCGTTTCTACGGGGGCTAATTGAGAGTTCCATCATCATGACCATACATAGTAAGAACATTACCCTCCTTTCCCTACCCATGAAGAACAAATCCCCCTCCCTGCATCCCTGCCTAGTAGGTTCAGAACTATTCACCACCCCAATAGCAGAATGCTTATGATCCCAAGAATAAAGAACATTAAACGTAGGGTTGTGCGGTGTTAACGCCCAATAGTCTCTCCCTCCCAGGCTTGCAACAATGCCCCAACAGTTTCGAGGGTCAGTAACACTTTCTAAAGTTCCATTGTTCATTTGGCATTATGCCAGTCCAGTTTTGAGTTGGCAGAGAGGAACTTATTGTGTCCAAAGGACGGGAGACCCCCACAATGCAAAGGGACAATAAGATAAATAGCTACAGACCAGTAGAGTTCATGCAGTCTTTCATTTTCCAGTGCGTGCTGTATCACTGCCAGGGCTGCCCGAGCAAGAACTTCTGGATCTTAATGGCAAGCGCAGTCTGTCTCCACGCCAGTGTAGAGAGTCTTTAGGGCGTTGGCCAGTGTTCCCACAGTCTTTCTCTTCTCTGCGGCGATGCGTCTGGAATGGGCCTTCATCGCTCCAGCATTGTGCCTCCTCCGGCGTTAAGAAGAGCCAAGATTTGTCACTGTCAATTACTTTCAGCTTAGCTGGAAAAAACATCATGTACTTAAGCCCTTTGTCCCTAAGAGCCCCTTCAACGGTGCGTCTTTCTCGCTGTACTTTAAGAGTGAAACCCGGGAAGAAACGGATCATCGCATAATCGGAGGGGAGGTCGCCGTTGACTCTAGCTGATTGCAGGATTGCATCCCGGTCGCGAAAATTTAGAATGCACGCTATGATAGTTCGAGGCAGCGCACCAGGTTTTGGCTTCGGGATTGGGGCTCTATGTGCCCTTTCTATATTTCTATAGAGAGCAGTGGGGACAGGCTTTTGGGCTTGAGGTGATGCAGGATGAGGTCTTCAAGGAAGAAATCCATACTGGGACCCTCCGCCCCTTCTGGTACCCCTACCACCCGTATGTTGTTGCGAGGGGCACACCCTTCCTGATCATCCAGGTGTAGCACCATTTCTTTTTGTTTGTGGACCAATTTTTGAACCTTTTCTTCCAGCTTACGTGTTGCTGAATCTTAACACTGTGTAGGATGTCATTCACGGTAATAGACAATTTGGTGGTCTGAAGCTGCCGCTCATATGCCGGGGTATCTGGCTGCATGCCAGGTTCTCGCATACTCCATCCTACATGTGGCAGAGTACCCTGGCCTACCCATTCTTTCAACATGGACCATAACGTTTGACTGAGTTGCATAGATTTGTTTTGACTGATGTATTGAGGACATGAATAGTCTGATTAAATGTGACGCAGGTGTCATACCCATTGGAGGTTACTAAGTTCAAACCCATTGGAAAATGTAAAAATTGCGTACTTATTAATATACTCTGGAATACAATTGAATGTACTTTAATTGCTGTGTTTTATGACTTAATTTGAGCAAGAATAGCTTATATTATGTTCTATTTTCAGGTTTTTCCCCTGACGAAGGGACTGCCCGTCCCGAAATGCATTGGGCGAGGGCGAAGATTAACCTAAGATATTATGTTTACCCATAGATATTGGGTCAATTGTTTGTTAAATACATTGACTGTTTTTTTAATTATAATTGTTTTGGGAAAAATGTGCATCATATTATCTTGATGTGAGGTTTATGATGATAAAATAACAGATGAGAATACATTGTGTTAATGAAAGTACAAAGATATTTAAAAAAATGGTCATTAAATGGTGTATATCAACACAGCAGTGCATGTTTGCGTCCAGGTGCTGAAAACCTGACCACTTTGACACATAGTAATACATGCTAGGTAGGCAGATGGCAAGCATAGCACGCAAATAAGGCGTAAGTTCCGGTGAATTTTAAATGTAGTAGGCAATATCAGTGATAAATAGGAGTGCATCATTTTCCCCATTATTATAGAGTACCCTGGCCGCTATACTCTAAATGAGTTCCTTAGTTGTATCTTGGTGTTACGTGCCCGACTGCACATTTTCTTACATTGTCCTTTTTCTGCACAATAACATTTTACTGTAACCTTTTGCACATATCTTTGTGTGTGACAATGTTGGATTAGTTTCTCTGAAACTGCTTGGCCTATACATTTCGCTTCGCGCAACAATATCAGGATGCCTTGAACACCAAGTGCAAGGCCTTTACACACACTGAACAATGCTGTTCTATCTTCTTACACGAGGCGAAAGGGCTATCTGTGATTCTTGGCTAGACACACACACTCACATATACACACATACACTCACTCACTTCACACACTCTCACTCACTCTACACACTCACACTATCTCGCACACGCACACTCTTTTATATGCCTGCGTACATACACTGTTCTTAGCACCATGGTGGAACTGCACTTGCTATTTTCTATTTTAGTGCTCGCAATCACTTTCAAATGCTTATGTCTACTGATTATCGCAGCACCTGTACTCCATACAAGAATACCGTTGGTTCAATAAATATATTGAATGCCCCAACTGCAGCTACACCATGCAACAAGAAAACGCCTTTTTAAAACGTCTCTTAACTCTCCTGCCTTCAGCATCTACTGAGTTAATAGACCGGGAGGTGGATCTGACATGCCTAGCTGATTTAACTGCTATACAGCTGCTGCTGGCATGGAGATCTATCTGGGCTAAAGATGAGACTGCTTTTACTTAATCTATTATTAAAGGTTGTTTACTACTTGGAAAAAAAAACACACATCCCATGGGTAAAATACATTAGTGATTATATATTGTACATTATTCAACATACAGATTTATGTTAACCCGGGGCAGGAGGCTTTTTTAAGCAAACAGGAGATTAAGGACTCATTTCTGGCTTACAAAATAGAAACCTATAGGAGAGCCATAGGGAAACAATCGACTTTCATATTTTATAAAATCATTGAATATATAAGGGGAATCCAAGATAATTTAATCACAGTGACTAAATCTTCTCACCTTTATGTATTGAGTAGATTGAGATTAGGTATAGTGCTTCATCTAGTCGGTTTCCCTGTAATGAAAATGTGCCCCTTAGATTCTAGGCCCTGTGATGAGCTCTTTAAGCAAAGCACAGTGCACTTTATGCTCTTCTGTAACTTCTATCTGTAATAGGCGTTTTTATCTGAAACCACTTTTTATAAAACATAATGTGAGATCTTACCATGCTGCTATGAATTTGCTTGTTGCACTGAATGATCCTGGAATATGTTTTTATGTTACGTCATACATTTTAAAAGCAATTAATGTAAGGAAAGGTATTGTCCCTGTAAATTGACCAAGAAATAGGTGTTTTTATAAAATATAATGTGAGATCGTACCATGCTATTTTGAATTTACTTTTTGCTTTTAATGATCCTGGAATATGCCATTATGTTGTGTCATACATTTTAAAAGTATGTTTTTAATTCTGTAATCACTTTTATGGTTGTTTTGCCGGCACCAAATAAAGTACATTGAATTGAGTTCCTGAGTTGTATCCTGGTGTTACGTGCCCGACTGCACAGTTTCTTACATTGTCCTTTGTCTGCACAATAACATTTTACTGTAACCTTTTCCACATATCTTTGAGTGTTGTAGTGTTGGATTAGTTTTTTTTAAATGGCTTGGCTATCAGGGTGCCTAGAAAATTGAGTACACAGCCTTTACACACACTGTACAATGTTAGATCTTCTTACACAGGGCGACAGGGCTATCTGCGATTATTGGCTAGACACGCACCCACTCCTCTCTCACACACACACACACACACTCCTCACTCCTACACACACACACAAAAACACCCACCCACACACACACACACACACACACACACACACACTCTCACACACACACACACTATCTTGCACACTCTTTTATGTGCCCGTGTATATACACTGTTCTTAGCAACATGGTGGAACTGCACTTGCCATTTACTATTTTGGTGCTCGTGATCACTTTCATATGCTTCTGTCTACTGATCATTGCAGCACATGTACTCTATATAAGAATGACGTTGGTTCAATAAATATAGTGAATACCCCATTATTGTATTGTAATTGCATTTATATATCGCTTACTACCCCTGACGAGGCGTCAAAGCGCTTTTTCGGCGTGTAGCACGCTACCCCGGGACCCATAGAGGATTAGTGTCGAATTAGTATAGTGAAACATGCAAGTAAATTTTAAGTGGTGGACAGGTTAGTCAAATATTTGGATTCGGAAGGATAGCAGGATAAAAGACAGGGGGAAAAAAAGGTTTGTATTTATATGGTGCTTGTTACCCCTAATGTAGTGTTGAAGCACGCTACTCTGGAAACCCATAAAGGATTAGTGCTGAATTAGTAAGGTGAAATATGAAAGTAATTTGAGTGGTGGATATTAGTCAGTTATTTGGAGTGAGAAGGGTAGCGGAGGGATAAAAGGGAAGAAAGGTTTGCATTCATGTAGTACCTGTTACCCTTGATTGGTGTTTAAGTGCTTTTCTGGCGAGTAGGACTCTATTCCGGAACCCATAAAGGATTAGTGTTGAAAATTAGTATAGTGAAGTATGAAGACATTTGAGTAATTCTGTATTCTTTGTATACTTATCTGAGAAAAGTGCACGAGTGACTGAACAAATGGGTTTCTAGATCTGTTACCACGATCCCTGAGGGGTCAGGCTTGCTATGTTCAGAAAACATTTGCTCCCTGTTTAGCTTAGGGGGAGGCTTATGGTGGCACTGTGAGCTAGCGGGATTGTAGGCCAACCTATACTACGGGTGTATGTAATTAGTCTAGGCACCTTACCCAAAGTTTACGCTGTCCACAAACGAGCAGATCCAACTGATGTAGTGGAAAAAATACACAACACTGGAAGATACATTTTGATGGTTTGGTATTAGTTTTATGGGTTACAGTAAGGAGAATAGCAGGATTCCTTTTATTGACAAACACTCCATTTACAGCCTGTTTAGGTTGGTAGCATTGTTCAGGAAGGAAGCAAATGTGTCTTGTCTTATAGGGACAGCTGTTTGGTAAAAGTGAAAGTCTGCCAGGTGAACCCCACTCATGAGTTTGGGTAAGCCTAATCTCTGTAACTAAATGTGTGGCTTTTTCCATTCCCACAGAAAGTCTGAGGGCCAGTTAAGCGTTCCCGGCTGGGAAAGCTAAATTGTAGAGGTGTGCAGCGACTGTCTCCTCACCTCCAATATGGCCGTCATACTATCACCATTACCGCACCGGCAGACAGTTTGTCCCTGCTTGAGTTAATCTCCTTCTTGTGGGACGGGGACATGCCTTTCCCCGGGAAGGGAGGGGGGGAGAGAGAGATGGGGGACTGGGAGAGCAGGGGAAGCCGTGCTTTGGCCGTCTGCAGGCACTCAACAGGCAGCAAATGAGGGCTCTTCCCACTCCGTCTGGAGGCTCCCAACGGCCCAGGTTCCTTCCTGAATCACCGTTGCTGAACTGTCCTCGCCCTGAACCCCACCTCCCTAGTTTCGGCCCTGCAGGATCGCGGGACAGCTTCCCACGGATCCCAAGGGATGGAGGCTTGGGGAGGGGGGGTAGGCACTCCCAGAGACCAGTCCTTATGGTGATCCCTGCAGGGGAGCTGAGAAGAACTCCTCAAATCCCCAGCCCCTTGAGGTCACATCCCTCACGGCACTAGGCCAAGTAAACCTGTAACGGATTGTAACATTGTTGTATTAGAGCATGATGATCTTAACTGTTTCTGAGCCTGCTGGCAGCCGCAAGTGAAGTCTGCTGCGGCCCGGGCGCACTGCACACAGTGTCAGAGGCGCCAGCTCGCGGGCTAGCACCAGGCTGGTCACGTAGACAGCCAGTTTCAGCGCTGTCAGGCAAGTGCTGGTCAGTGGCAACGTGCGTGACAATGCATTTCAGTGCAGTGATGCGGGAACATCACACTGAAATGCGTTAGTGTCATGCCTGACGCGTGACACTTGGCAGGCCTGGAGCTCCCGACGGATGCTCCCTAGCAGTCGGCCATCTCTGTGGAGTCTGGTGCCTTCACTGATCATGAGTAGTATGCTGGTAGGTCACTGAGCAAGAGATGGTCTGATTTGAAGTTACTGTGACCGCCCCCTGGAATGCTGATAACCAACCAGCAGGGTTTGCAAAACTCGTGTTCAGATAAACAAAAAGTTCGGTCTGTGAGTCGGACATAAAGGAAGAAGCTTTGGCTGCCCACTACAAACACACTCTCACTGTCATACAGGACAGTGAGAGTCCTTGATGCCCTATTTAAGGGGTGTAGCTTGGTCAGTAAGCTTAGGGGGTGGGAGGCAGGCGAGCTTCATATTTCCCAACAATCACGCTTGTACCTAATGTTAAAATATATTATGTGACAATCGGGGAGTATGAGAGGGGCAGGAAAAGTAGGAGGAATGCAGTTTGTAAAATTTTTGGAGACTTTCAAAACCAAGATGAGTGTATTTTTTTTCTCCAGGATGCATTCAAAAATCCCAGGTTAAATTTGACACACACCATACCTGCCTGACAGCACATGTACCCGTCTATTCATCAGAACATAATTGTATTAGGGAGGTGTAACACTGTGCATGATGATATCTATGTACTACAAGGATTTCGTAAAACCTGCATTTCCCAGCTCCCCTTCCCACGCTGCAGTCAGCAACTAGAGTCTTGCACATGACTTAATCATTAAATAACTTCAGCCTTGCTCTTTAGTATGTTTTGATGCTGGGCAGCAGAAAAATCAGTCAAATGGAGAAAGAGGTGTGGTTCAGCGGCCAGGGCGACGGACTCCGGAACCTGGGGGCTCACGGTTCGATCGGCGGCGGCAGCTCAACCCAGCACCATGTGACTCTGGGCAATAGCTCCCTTAATCTTCTGGATGGCCCTCTGAGCCATCGAGAAGATTGAGGGATACAAATACTGGACATATACATTTACAAATAAAGAAAATTAAAAATTAGATGACCAAAGAAATGCAGCGAGGAGAGAGATTTAGGACTGCAAAATATGAAATAAAAATACAAGAGTGGAACAGACAAAAATAAACACAAGATGCTGAGAATGAAAGAAGACTGTAAAGGCCAGGAGAGGGGAAGAAAGTTCTACTGATTTCCATTAAGAGACAGATATAGCATACACTACAACAGCTCAAACTTCGCTTTAATATCGTGAATATGTTAATATGGAGGACAAAAGCCATCCTTTCTCATATGGGTCCCTCATTTTGAAACCTAGAGCAAGTTGCATTCCGGGGCTTAGAATTTGTAGTTTGTTATTGAAAGTAGAGCCTCACAAATTGCAACGACCTTAGAGTTATTGACTTAAACGCCAGCTCTGGTTCGATGGTGTCACCCATACCTAGGGTTGCCACCTGGCTGTTTTTGTTACCGGCATGATCACTGTTTTAATCTACAGACGGTGCAGACATTCGAAAAATGACTAAAACTGGCATTTTGCCCTTGCCAGTATGTACCAGTAAATCTAAGACAAAATGACTTTTAAATGTGATCCACAGCTGTTTTAATAATCCCTGAATAATAATTAAAGTAAATAAAAAAAATCTGTATTAAAGATGAATACTTGCAATATTATATTAAGTCCTTTTTAAATATCGTATCATGCAGAAAGCCTTTGTAGAATCTGAAAACTGTACAAATGCCGGAATTTTCCCTCTGGGAATAGTGGCAACCCTACACATGCCATGGTGTCCTTGGAAGATTCTCTCTGCTCACATAAGCATGTATAAACTCTGAATGGTTCAGCATATGACGTAATATTACATGAAGACCAGTTCACAATAAACTCCTTACTTTGGAATATACCCATTGATTACCTTGTGATTAACCACACAGCGTTTTTTCATCGCGTTTGGTGGATTCGAGATTCTAACTTTACACTGTGTAAGGTTCTTCTTGCAAGTCTTCAGCCCAGCACCTCATGGCCAGGAGGGGGATCATCTCGAATTCCCATATTCTAGTTTTCCAGTATTAACCGAACATCATCGTAATCACCCAGGAGTGCAGCGGTTCTCTTGTTCATCTTGTTCATTCTCTGCTCACACAAGCAATAGGTGTGTGTGTATGTGTGTGATCATATATATATATATATATATATATATATATATATATATATATATATATATACACACACACAACAACCCTCTCTTCAAAAGAAAGGAATGAGCCGCTACTCCTCCTGGTTTGTAAAGCTTTATTGTTCCAAACAGCAAGTTCTTTCCCAATGCATTTCGGTCATCTCTGTGACCTTCGTCGGGGTGAGGCTCCGCAGCTGCAAGGTACGAAACAGGAACACCACACGTTAGTATATATATATATATATATATATATATTTTATTTATTTATACTTTATTTTGGCCAATTTGGCCATAAAAGTCACATACATACATAATAAAATCAAGCATTAAACATAGAACTATTTAAGAAAGTGGTGCACGGAGAGAGAATAGCTTTTACAATTCATTTTTTAGAAACAATCACGCAATATATTTCATTTCAAGATTTTAAAAATTATGTAAAAAAATATTAAAAATGTAAGGGTTATGTAAACATATACACTTTTCCACTCAGAGACAATGTCCTTGTTTTTTACGGATTATGTAAGCAGAATATAGAAATTTACTTATGCTAAATACAATATACTGGGTTGAATTACTTTTCATGATCCTAAAGGCTATTGAGCAGGACCTAGTTCCCAGAAGGTTACACATTGGTTTCAACCATTTCTTTCTAGGATTCATATATGCGCTACAAACAAAAAACATGTGAACCTCATTTTCAGAACATTCATTGGAGCACATAGGGCAACACCCAGTTTTAACATTCGAAGCTCCCAGTCTTTTTTGTGCCCATCTTTCGGTATTGTAATTCAGCATAAGTATCCCATATCTGAACTTTAGGTAAAGGGTTTTTGCAATGGGTGGCTCAATCTCGTCCAGGAATGATTCAAAACGGAACTCGTCCTTAAATGATAAGAAAGCCTGGACTGCGGAACCAACACTAATTCCATCCACTAATGTTCCACTCATGTGGGTCCAGAAGGCTCTTTTGACTACTAGTTTGGAAAAGGTAGGCATTTTGTCTGGAGTCTCCCACATTGAATATAGGCCCAAGAGTGTAAGCCATTTTTTAATATGCACTAGCCAATGGGTGGAGTTAAAAGAATCAAGAGTCATCAATTCTTGCAGGCCATTTCTATAATCTATCAACTCAGGAGTAGTCCAAAGCCTAACCCAGAATAGTAATGGCCTTAAGATAACTAGATGGTCTGTTCTCCTAAAGTTTAGGTCAAGTTGGAGAGGTAAAAGGGGTGTACTATTAGGAACCCTTACAGAAGCCCGCATGAATTTATTGTCCAAAATTTGAAAGCTATTCTTTGCCCACGGGCCCCATATCTCTGCTCCATATAGCACAGCAGATTGTATTTTGAATTTAAAAAGTTCTAAAACCGGGGTTACACTTTTGCTTGTGCTAGAATTCATTTTACATAAAATTGGTTTGACATTTTGGGCATATGTTATCTTACTTGTCTCGATTTGGGGTTTCCAGCTTTGCTTGGAATCTAGTACAACACCCAAATAGGAAAAGTTATCCACAGTATCTAGTTTTTGGCTGTTCAAGGTCAGAAGCCCTCTGTCTGGCATACTGGGATTTAATGACACGCATTTTGTTTTATTAGCATTAATTTCCAAGCCCTTTGTCTGGCAGTAGCAGCTGAAGGAATTAAGGAGTGCCTGGAGGCCCTTTTTTGTTTGGGATATAAGTATAGTATCGTCTGCAAAGAGCAGCGCAGGCACCCTTACACCATTGAGCTGCGGCGAATCATTAACACAAGCATTTAAATAATCAGGGACATCATTAATAAACAGAGAGAACAGGGTAGGGGCCAGGACACATCCCTGGCGAACCCCACGTTCAATAGGAATGTTACGTGTCAACTCGCCATTTGGGCCCCACCTGATATTTGCAAAGTTATCAGCATGCAGCTCAACTATTTGGGCTAGGAGGCATCCCGGTAAACCTATTTCTTGTAACGTTTTCCAGAGAAGACTGCGTGGGACTAAATCGAATGCAGCCCTCAGGTCAACGAAGGCTACATACAGGTGACCTTTTTTCAGCTGCACATATTTCCAAATCAAACAGCAAAATCGAAAAATTTGGTCTGTTGTGCTGGTCTTACTCCTGAAACCAGCTTGGAATTTGGAAATTATATTCGAGACTTCAAGCCAGTCGTTGATCCTGAATAGCAGGTGTTTACCATATAATTTTTGGAGTGTGTCCATCAGACTAATTGGTCTGTAATTAGAGGGTATCAATCTATCCCCCTTTTTAAATATTAGCACAACCTCCGCTGTTCGCCAACTGTCTGAAAAATTGCAATTTAAGGATAAAACATTGACGGTTCACGTAGGGGGCCCAGACGTCAACTTCGTGTTTGTAGAGATCCCCCGGTATTTTATCCGGACCAGGGGCTTTAGAGTTTTTAAGTTCGTTGATTGCCCTTACTGTCTCTTCCAATGTGAAGTTGAGGGGTTCAATAGGGGGGGGGGACCTTAAGCTCCATTGGCTGTCACTATCGTATTGTTTGTAGAGGTTTGTAAAGTGAGTTACCCAGGTCATCTCATCCAGGAATACATCTTTCACAGCTCTCCCAGCATGCCCCCCATTAGCCACTAGCCTCCAGAAGCCAACATTATCATTGATTTTTGCAGCGGCTAGCATTTCAGCCCAGATTGATTCCTCCCAAAGTTTTTTGGATGTTTTTAATGTACGTTTGTATTCCACCCTTGCAAGTTTTACTTCTTCTTTTGTCTTATTTTTAATGGCAAGCAATAAGTTTGTTTTAGCAATTCTACACGAGTGGTCGTACCATAACTTCCCGTGGTTGGCCACTATTGAGTTTTGCTGCTTCTTTCTCGGCATTTTTGATAGATACATTTTTAGTTCGGAAAAGAAGACTTTGTGCAGATCGACAAAATGTTCAAAGTGTTCTGGTAAGAAGGCGTAGTCAACTATATGTGCAAATGTTTGTTCAAAAAGAGAATACACCAGCGCTAAGGCATTACCATCCGCCAAAACACGTGGCCATCTTACAGCACGTCTGTTGTTGTTTATGTGGACGTCCTCACATATGCTGACATGGGTGGATTCAGTTGTTGTTAAGATGGTGTCACTAACCATGTTCATGTTGATGTAAAGTTCCAAAGGATAGTGATCACTTTCCCCCCTGCTTACTACTTTCAAATCAATCAAAAAGTGCCAGATGCTGAGAGAAACAAGTACAAAGTCTAAATTGCTTTTAGCTTTAGAGAAGGTTGGTTGTTTTTGCAGGTCCGATGGGAGACGGCCATTGCCTGCTCTGAGGCCGTAGTCTGCGGTAAGTCTTAATAGTTGGCTGGCCAATGTAGAATATTTAACAAATTTGGTGGTTTCAAGCTGGGGGATATTGTACGCTTTGTCCTCATCTTCAAACACATCAGAGATGCCCAGGACAGGTTCGAAGTTACAATTTAAGTCTCCTCCCAAGATGACCGGGGTATCTCCAACTACATTTTTCAATAGGAGATCCAGGGCTTCAAGTGTTGGTGACACCTTGGAGTGACTGATCGGTCTGTTATAAACATTAACGATGTAACATTCGTTTCCACAGGGTGGAGTGACCCTTAGGGCCAAAATATCCGGAGAGCCTGTATCAACAAATTCAACCTGCATGACCAGGGTGATTTTTAGCCAGATTAATAGGCCCCCTGATGGTCTTCCTCTATCAGACTGGACTGCCTTGATACCATAAGTTTTATATCCTACCCGGTGAGGAACTTCCATCGCCCAAGTTTCTTGTAGTAGGCAAATGTCACAAGTGTCAATATAGTTTGCCCACTCAGGATCTTTTAGGTTCTTGCAGACACCTGCGATGTTCCATGATAGAATGAGTAAGCAAGGAGCAATGCTCTGAGTGTCAGGGGAAGGATTGGCTACACACTGCTTAGGTAGGCTGCCTACCTGCAGATTTGATATATCTTTCTCTGCAACCCTGGCTTTTTCTCTAACTGCAGTAATTAATCTCCCATCCCGACCACCCTCATCTGTACTATAGCGTACATTTCCATCTTTATAAGGTAGTTCCATTTTCTGGGGATCTGCGATGGTCCTATGCAACATATCCTTATTAGACTTGTCATCATCGTGCAATTGTAGGACATTTTTAGGTTTGGAATTGCCTTTACCCATTCTACAGAAGGTGTCATATAATTCATAGATACAGTCAGGCATAGTGCCAAGTCAATCCACAGCATCTAGGCAACTAAATCTATTGAAGGTGGGAATGCCAGACCACATATTATAATCACCATGTCTAGCCAAGTTTGTAGCACTGCCATAGTACTGGTTGACAGGGTTCCACTTGGGGCCATGATGAATAGGTCTAGGTGGAGGGTAGAAAAATGAAAGGGGTCTGGCTTCGATAGGGGGATTCGCACCGTACGATTTCCAATTGCAGATTTGTTCAGCACTCTGGGGTTCTTCAAAGGATATGACAATACAATCACCCGTGATTGTTTTGGCCGTTGGCCCTACCCATGGTACCCTCCTAACCATAAGGATCTTACTTTTCGTCTGGTTAGGAATGGGTTTATATTTATTTAGCCAAAAAATCACTTTATTTTTTAGCGATTGAAAATTTTCTTCATATTGACTATCCAATTCTGGCACCCCTGTGAGAACAGCTACAAATGGACTAGCGTCTGGTGGCAGATCTATGTACCCTCCTCTAAAATTATTGTACGTGTGACTAAACTGATGGTTCGACTTATAGGTGGTATTTGAAAAGGATTTGTCAGGCAAGGATTGGATGCATGCAGAAGTAGTGTGAGGGTAAACAGGGGGATTGGATTGAGGTTTGTTTGAGGCTAATGCACTCTGATTAGAAGAGTGGGAAGAGGAAGGAATTGGCAGTTGGGAAGTGTTACTGTGAACCTGATTTTTCTGCAAGGATTTGCTAGTAGTATTTACAGCTGTGGAAGTTGAGGGGGTTGGATTCGATTTGTTTTTAGTGCTAGTTGATTGGTTAGCATTTGTATTACTTGCTATCCCCACCTTTTTTTGCTGCGCATCCAATAGATTAGTATGTGAATTTGTTGTTGTAACCGGGACGGGGACTGGAGCTTGCTGGGTGACTCTAGGCACTTCAATACCGTTGAGGCTTAAGCTTGAGAGGGTGATGACACTTTTCTCGACTTCGAGAAGCTGGTTCTCAATACCAGTTAGCCTAACTTCTAGTGGTTTGAGTAGTTTCTTAAGCGTCTCCCATACTAATTTTAAAAATTCTTCCCTTCCACCATCTTGATCTGCCATATCACAAGAGGCTCTTTGCTCCCCACTAACTAAATGATCAGACATAGCAATAGAGATTTGTTCATCTATGCTGTTGTTAGTATTTTCTGCAGTTACTGGCGCTACATCATGTACAGAGTTCTCAGATGTTACAGTAGGCATATTTGGTGTTCCCCCCTTGATGTTATGGCTAAGTGCTACTTTTGCTTTTTTCCTGGCGAAAGCGGTTAGATGTTTGCGCTTTCTTTTGTGCTTTGATGGTACCTTGGCGGGTGACTTATTTTTGTTAGACTCTGTCTCAACTGGTAGCCGACAGGTAGATGATGGGCTTATAATAGGTACAATCTCTACTGGTGACTTACAGGGCGCCCCATTTGGAAAGTCCTCAACACTCTCCTTTGAAAGAGTCAACTGTAATGGACTTTCTGGCTCGGCCCTAGCTGAAGGCCCAGGGGGTTCATGATTGACAGGAGGAATTGTCTCCTCTACTATCGAATGCACCTCGGCCAGGGCTATAATTGGTTTTGGGCCAGAAATGCGTTCAGGGGTTTTGGAGGTAGCAATGCTGCCTAGAGAGGATTTTTTCCTAAGTGCGAGTTCAGTTGAAAGCCTCCTAGCACATTCAAGTTCAATTGATACTTTGTGCTGAAGCTTAGTTATTTCATTATCAATAGAGAGGCTGGTCCTGGTGATGAAATCGTCTAGGGTGCCTGTAGCTTTTTTGGAGGTCTTGGTTGCCTTGCTCCTGGTTTCGCGTGAGGACATTGTGGGAAAGGATATTACAATAGATATATAAAAAATGCAAGAATGCTAGCTGCAGAGACAAAAAAAAACCAAAAAAAAAATAAAACCAAGAGAAATGGCCCGGTCCGGTCTTAAAACGGTCTCTAACGGCCTAAAACGGCCCTGTCTTTGCCCAGTCTTAGCCCGGGCTGCGTCCCGCGCTGCGGGAGTGAGATGTTGTTTTGAAGCCTCAGGAGGGCGGGGGGCGGGCCAGCAGGGAGAGCGGACCGGAAGCTCTCCGTCGGTCTAGCAGGGACTTCTGGGAATTGAAGTCCCTGCACGCTCGCAGCCCCGCTGCAGCCACACGCCCGGTTCCGCTTCCTCCTTACCACTTCAGTGCTCCTCGCAACGGCTGGTGTGTTTCCCTCCTCGATGCAGGCGATGGGGCACCCGCGGAGCGGGTGCGACGAGAGGTGAAGGTGCGCCTGGTTGAAGACGGGTGAGCCGCTATGACACGCTGACAATGCGTTCCTCCGTTCGCTGTGCAACAATGTAGGTAATATATATATATTCAGCCCGACCGAAAGACAGAGCCAGTGGAGCACTGTACATGGGCATATGCAGTTATACAGTCAGATCTGAATTCTGGGAGTAAAAGTGTACTTGTACGTTGTGATGTATACTGTTCTTTAAAAAGGTAAGTCTTTCCACTTTTATAAATAAGTTTGGGGTGTTGCTGATGGATACGGGAATTCCGTTCCAGATATTGGGTACATAAATGTGGAAGGCCTGTTGCCATACTCTTTCATTTTCTTCTCCAACATATTGGTGTCCTTTCCGCAGGAAATTGTGTTTTCAGCTTAATAGGGATGTGTATCATGATGGCTTTGGAGGTGATTCTATTTGTTTTGAAGACTGTGAGGGCTGGCCAGGGAAAGCAGTTGAGTTCTAGGAGGGTAGGGTAGGGGTGATATGGTCCTATTTCTGTAAACTCTTGTTAAATTGTTCTGCGGTGCCTAGAATGCTTTAAAAAGGCAGTCTGTGTGGTGTCTGGAAGGCCATGGAGCAATGTATGAAGTACCTTTCTGGAAACAGCTGTGTCAGAATACACTTCAGAGGGCTAGCAAGGGTTACTGGACCCAGCCGTGAGGGTGAGGCTTTTTACTCCCGATGTCCCTGGGCCTGATCTACTATGGATTTGAGCAACTTGGCCAAGAAACCCTTAACTCTGGTAGTGTGGTTCGAGCAGTCAAAAGGAGTATTTATATAAAACCACATATTTAATATTCACAAACTATACACACCATCCCCTGACGTCAGGGCTCTAGTTTTTGACATGTGGTCCCTCAGTCCCACTTTTTTCAAGTACCCGTCAAGCTAGAAATAGTGGTTATTCCTAATTCACAATATGCAACATTAAGGTTAAGCTTCACTAATAGTCGGAGTCTCCATAGTCCCACTCTGACTCATTATTAAAGTAATACGTTTTCAGGTAATGAAGTGCTGTCTGGCAAGCCCTGGGGGACATCTGGGCACAAATCCGTCTTACCTGCACCAGCAGGATCTTAGCGACTGGAGTCTGAGCCCCTGAACTCCCCCCCCCCTTGCCGGCACTGAGGCTGCAGTGCCTGTCGCCAGGAAGTCTTTCACATGTGGCCTGCAGTCGGCTCTCCTGGAGTCCATTGCATGCTAACCGCCAGCCAGGAGGTTCTTGGTGCTTCTCTACTGCTGGGTAATTTCCATGGCGCCTTCTAAAGGGAAGGGGTGGGGGGGACGACAATACTTTTACTGGTCCTCAGTCACGAATCAGACCTGCTAGTGTCACCACTGCAGCCTCTTTTCACCATTGATAGTCTTGACCAGACCACACTTCTTACTTGGTCCCAGTGGCCACCTCTGGCATATTGGGGTCACCATTCCTCCTCTGCGCACGAGCTACGCCCTGACGGCATGGCAGCAATATTCATGGTGTCCCCACCTAGCATATTCGGTCGCCGACTTGATACAGCACAAGGGCTACAGCCCAATCGGCTCAGCAGCAGTCGGCACAGCAGCAATCTTCACAGCAGTCACACCTGGCATACGAAGTCGCCAATTTGACACTGCAAACGGGCGATGACCTGTTCAGTGCAACAGTGGTCACAGCTCAATTCAGGATGGCCTTCCTTTGGTACACAGGAGTTGCTGACTTTTTTCTGCAGATGGGCAACAACCTGATAGGTGGAGCAGCTTTCTCTTTCACCTCGCTATGGTGATCCACTCACCGTGATCCCCATCGCTCCTACCAGTGTTCTCCTTTACCTCACGGGGCACACTGGTCTTGACGAGCAGGCAACGGCTGGTGCCCCAGGCTCTAGGGCAGGTGGACTTGGATTTCCTTGGTGATGTCCCTTAACCCAGCTGGGAGATTAACAGGCCTTGGCCCTGAAGTCTTGTAGAGCTGGTCACCCTCACAGAGCCCAAATGGCTGCTTGATAGTTGACAGGTCTTTGGGTCTCAAAATCCCCTTTTTATAGACCGTTTCCAGACACCAAATGTGAGTTAGAGTATGAGCCTTTTAAGCGTATATTTGCGGCTTGCGTCCTTTTAAATTGCCTTATTCTTTTCCTGATCTTCCTCCTGAAAGCAGTCTGTCACAGCAGAAGAGACTCGAAATTTAATAGCGCCACAACACAGCCCATAGGAGTGACTAGAGGTTTACACTTAGATGTCAGCCACAGTGATGTGTACCAAAATGTTAGCCCAGGACTTAAGCCCTATTCCTTGATTTTCCCCAGCATTGTACCTTTTATAGATTCACCTGCTTAAATCTTCTCCTTCATCATGGTGGAAGTCCCACTGTAATAGTAGAAATAGCAGTATTGAATACATCACATAGTTCTCCATAGAAAGAAAACTCAATTGAGTACTCTGTCAAGCTCATTTTATGACATCCTAAGTTCAGCCAATCACAGCAGAGACATCAGAGTTACTCTCTCCACAGAGCCACCACACCTCAGATTTCTTATCGCACATCGTGTGTTTGGGAGTCTCTCTGAGCTCTGGTCAGTGACAGTTGGCTCTTCAGCTTTTGACCTCCAGCTTCCAGCTCAAAGTATTCCTTTCTATGACTTTCACAATGCCAGATATACAAGCATTTGCAATGCAATAGGTCTTGCATTAGGAAAGTTTGAGCTATTGGTATTGTAAATGACACATTTTTTATTTGTGTTGGTTTTGAAAATAGCGAAATTAATAGCTTTGTCATTTACAATGCCAATACTTTTAACTTTCGCAAATGTGACACCTATAGCATTTGTAATGCAATAGGTGTTGTATTTACGTGACTTGGATGTATTGATCTTACAAATAACAATAGAAATTTGCCTAGCCTACGAGAAGGTAAGTTTCAATTCTGTTAAGGACGCGGAGGCGAGGATTATGCTCATATTCTCTCTTCGCTTTATTCAAATTTCGCACAGCAGCTCTTCATAGAACCAGTAACAAACTACATTTCCCACAACACTAGGGAAAAGAAAAACACAGTCTCTCTTAAGGACCCGAGGCGAGGATTATGCTCATTCAAAGCTTACTCACCACCACTTGCGCTATACTCAGCAGCGGTTTAAAATAGAACCGCTTAAAGGTGGAATCGATGACCAGTCCGCTGCTCTCATAAGGTCTTCCAAACGCACCCCAAGGTTAAACTCCTTGGAAGCCATCGCACCCCGAGCGGAATGAGCACCAAAAGCTCGCGTATTAATACCTGCCTCCTGCATCACCCACCGTACCCAGCGGGCGATAGTGGGGGAGGAAACCGCCTTAAAGGGCTTCTTGAGGGCTATAAAGAGTTGTCGTTCGCCCGGTGGACGAACTTCCTCCGTAGCTTCCTAATAAGCTTTTAAACATTGTGTGGTACACAAACAAGGATGCGTAGTCCAGGTGTAGAAGTAGATCCCTCTTTATTAGCAAGTAGTTAGGTGGCAGGTTACAGGATAGGAAGATACAAGGAGAAACCCCACCAGGAGAGAGCTACCAGCTCCTCAGCCTCAGATGACCAACTGACAATCTCCACACAGGGAGGCACACTAACATTCCATGATGTCACAGGACATTCTGATAAAGTGGTAGAGAGGGAAAATACATAGAACCATTTACCACACATCCTCTTCCGTTAACAAACAACAGCAAGAAAGAAGATAAGACAGAGCAGAAGGATTCAGAGGAGACTGTAGACACAAGAGCTAATCAAAGGGACAAATTGAAAAGCAGGAAACTCAAGCAAGAAAGCAGAAACAAAGGACAATAAAAAGAGGCATGTAGAAAGATAAACGTAAGATGCACAGATGAACTAAATGCAAATTACATAACATGCCCATCCACCCTCCTTAATAAAACAAGGTAGCGAACCTGGCAAACCAAGTAGGGTGAAACCACAAAATGACAAAATGTGTGCAGATGGAAGTAAGCACAATAAGATGAAATAGCAACCTACACAGAAAAAGGGGATGCCTTGCAATAAAGATTAGTGCATGACATGCACTAACAACCTCCCCTCCAAGGGTACACCAAACAAGGCAACCTTTAAACTGTGGAATGAAACAACTCCCCAGGAAAGGGTACACCAGAGGAAACAAACGCCCCTGAAACAAAGTACACAGTAGCCGCACACTGGCAATATTGGAGCAACTACACCAAGAGGTAGCGCTGACAACGCACCCTGACAACCCACATAGAGTGATGCAACTTAGACCAACACAGACAACCTCCCCTAACAAAAGGGTACACAATTGAACAATGTAGAAATTGTTCAACGCAACATCACTAAATGGCGGCGCTGACAACGCACACCACCTTCCCCAGAAAAGGGTACACAAGGATACCAATCCTTGAAACTTTGGAACAAAATAGTTACATGCAGACAACCTCCCCTAATAAAAGGGTACACCACGTGAAAGTGCGCAACGTAACTTCTCCAAAGAGTAACAACAAGATCCGAGGAAACAAAAAGTAGGCACTGACTGGCACCACAACCCCACAACCTCCCTTAAATAAGGGTACACCATAAGTACTAACCCTAAGTACATGGATGGGGTAAGATAAGACACAAACACCCTAGCTGCCCAAGCAGGGTGAAACACAGGATACACACACTGTGAGACCAAAACTACAACATCCCCTATATATATATATATATATATATGGTACACCATAAGGTACAACATCGCCCTAGTTAAAAAATATGGCATTGACTAGCCACACGCCCTGCCCTAAGTAAGGGTACACCGTAGGATTATGATGTTGCCTTAGGAAACTTAATGCTCAAAACATACACCCACCCACAACATGCACGAAGATACTAAAAAGTTCACCACAATGACATACTACAACCCCCCAAAAGTAAATGAAACAATCCATTATGCCCAACACACACATCAACCTTCGACATACACCAAAATACAAATAAGGTAAAGCATAGGCAAATGAAGAAAAAAACACAAAAAAAACCCAAGAGTTTTTAGCTCCGGTGAGCGATTTCTCACCCGAGATCTTCATGGCCAGGATTGTCCATAGACTCTGATGAATTACTTGACACCAGGCGACGTGCAGGCAAGACGAGGAAAGAAGTCCAGGAGATCTTACGCCCAAGAAAACAAAACATCCAACCAAGGAAAGAAAACTGTTGAAGAAGAGCATCTAATGCTGAGACGTCGACCGTCCCTGCGCCAGCATAGGATAGAAGAAGAAACTGAGTGAAGTGTGACAACTTCACAGTGACTCCGAGAGTCCCAGCATTTTGCTTGCAACTTCAAAGAAAGGACATCCGAACTATCCTCCATTGAGACGCAAACTACACCTTCCGCTTGTCCCCTTAGGCATTCCTCGCACTCCGCTTGCCGCCAAACATATTTACCACACTGCAGGGCAAGTTGCGGACCAAGAGGCAACACCCATGTTAAGTGACAGCAGCAGACGCACTCATGCGCAATGAGAAGACCTGCGCACTGAGACCAAAGAAAATGGCGTCACGCCGTCACGTCCGTGCCGGATGGCTCACGGCTTAGACGTGCAGTACAATGTTGCATAGCAACAGGCAAGTGGCAAAGAGCAGACGTCACAGAGGAGAAAATGCCGGTAACACCGGACCGGTAAGGTTGAGTGCGCGCAAGGGCTCGTGGCTAGTTCAAAATGCGGCGGTTCAACAGCTATAAAGATAATTACACCATGAGTGCATAAAGAGAACAAATTAAAATGTTCCCCAGTCACCAGTCAAATAAAACTCAGTCAAGTTCAGACAAAGACGAGCGTCGGCTCACACTCGAGGTGATGTCTTCAATTTGGTTGCAGTCGCAGGAAAGCAGGGAAAACTTCACTTTCTTGGCAAGACACACACTGCCATAGAAGTAGGTACACAGATGATGGTTGTTGAGAAGGGAAGGCACTGCCAGCGCCGGAGCAACTCAGTGAAAGCAGGCACAGCAGGCGCTCAGAGGGTAAAACGTGCCCACACTGTGGGAGAACACAGTGGGCTCACCTGTTCCACAGAAGATGCAAAAAGGGCGAACTGTCAAGGTGTAAAAGCAACAGAGACACAACAGGTTGCGTTACCTTTAGTTTAGGTTCAGGTTCCTTCTTTTAAATTGCTTAGTCCTTAAGTAGACACTTGTTCTTAGCTCACACAACAGTCCTTGGTTTTCTTAGTGCTCAGTTATAGTCCTCTTTATGTGCAGCATAGGTTAGTCCAAGAAACGTCGCCAAAATGTGGTACACAAACAAGGATGCGTAGTCCAGGTGTAGAAGTAGATCCCTCTTTATTAGCAAGTAGTTAGGTGGCAGGTTACAGGATAGGAAGATACAAGGAGAAACCCCACCAGGAGAGAGCTACCAGCTCCTCAGCCTCAGATGACCAACTGACAATCTCCACACAGGGAGGCACACTAACATTCCATGATGTCACAGGACATTCTGATAAAGTGGTAGAGAGGGAAAATACATAGAACCATTTACCACACATTGCACCACACAAAGCTTAGGAGATTCTGAAAAAGCAGGATAGGAAATTGTGCGTGTGTTCGATTTGGTACGTCTACTCACCGTAAAAGTCACCCCATCCGGGGAAAAAACTCTGGCAGTGATGTCTGGAGCACGAACATCAAACACTCTCCTATATGACACCAAACACAATAAAATGGCTAATTTAGCTGACAATTCCTTGCGTGAAAGAAAACGATTAGGTTGCCATGACAACAATAAATTCAGAACCAGGTTTACATCCCAGAGAACGAGTAACGGCGCTCCGGGGGAAGCGACAACCTAATATCCCTCAGGAGCTTACACACAAAAGAATGTTCCCCCAAGGGCGCTCCATCCACCGGAGCATGTCCTGCTGAAATTGCTGACCGGACTGCGTTCACTGACCTATACGCCAAGCCCTTCTGAGCTATCTCCGCTAAGTCATTCAGAACATGGGTCAGATCTGCGACCACGGGATCCACTTCCCGTCGTAAACACCAGCTCACCCATCTCGTCCAAGCTGATTTATATTGTTTCGATGTGCTGTCTGCCCAAGCTATGGACAACAAGAGCTCAGCATGGCCTGAAAGACCTAGCAGACTCCAACGTTGCATGTAATCCCGCCATGCAATGAGCTGCAGGGAACTCTCTTCCACCAGATGGGGACTCCCCTCTGGATTCAACAGGAGATGGGGAGTTGAGAGGAGTCGGATTGGAGAATCCCAAGAAAGTCCCAGAAGAACTGGAACCAAACTTGTGACCTCTAACACTGAGTGATCAGGACCACCGCAGCCCTCTGCCTGCGAATGTGGGCTGTTACCCTGGTGATCATGGAAAACTGAGGGAAGGCATATCCCCTCTCCTGCGTCCAATCCTGACTGAACGCATCGCATGCTACCGCCAGGGGATCCGGTCTCCAGCTGAAGAACCGGGAAAGCTGCCGATCGAGGCGGCACGCAAAGAGGTCGACAGAGAACGGACCCCACCTCTCCTGAAGGTAGCGGAAAATCACCGGGTCCAGCTTCCAAACGCTGGAGTCCCTGAGGTAGCGGGAGTGCCAATCCGCTACTAGATTCTCCTTCGCCAGAAGGTACTCCGCTGTTACCGATATTTGATCGGCTAGACAGAACTCCCAAAACTGTTTTGCCATATTCGCTAATGTTTTGGATCGAGTACCTCCCAGGTGGTTTATGTATCTGACCGCCGACATGTTTTCCATCTTCAAGAGGACCTAAGCCTGGACCCGATCTTTGGTCCAACACTGAACGGCAAAGGATCCCGCCAGGAGCTCCAGACAATTGATGTGCAGTAGCTGTTCTTGAGGAGACCAACTGCCGCCGGTGGAAAACTCTCCACATCGCGAGCCCCAGCCTCCCGGCTGGCGTCCGACTCTATCACCAAGTCTGGTGCTGGCCCAAACTGGCTCTCCCGTTCCATGCCTCCATTTGGGATAACCACCACTCTAGCTCTTCGCGTACCTCGTCCGTCAGGGGAACCACCTGAGAATAAGTGAGACCTTTCCGCAGGTGATGAGCTTTCATCCTTTGCAGGGCGCGGTAGTGCAACGGCCCCGGAAAGATTGCCTGGATCGACGCCGAAAAAAGGCCTATCAGCTGAGTAAAATGCCGGAGAGATGTCCTCTGCTTGGCCAACTTCTGGCGGATTTCGTGTTGAATCTTCGCTACTTTCCTGGAGGGTAAACTGAGCGTGGCTGAGGTGAAGTCTATCACAAAACCCAAAAAGGTGGCCTTCTGAGTTGAAACCAGGAGGGACTTATTTTCGTTGATAACGAACCCTAGTGACTGGAGGAGCGTCACTGCCATCTGCAGATGGTCCCGCAGCTGCGAAGGACACTGACTTAGGAGAAGCAAGTCGTCCAAGTAGACGATCAAGCTGACCCCGTGAGTCCTCAGTTACTCCACCACTGGTTTGAGGACCTTGATGAAACACCACAGGGCTGAGGAGAGGCCGAAAGGGTGGCAACAGAACTCGTATGCCTCCCCCCTCCAGAGAAACTGGAGGAACCGCCTGTGTGGAGGAGAAATCTGCACCACCAGGTCCGCGTCCTTCAGGTCCAAACGTACCATCCAGTCGAGTGGTTGGAGAACATCCCTGAGAAAATGAATGCCCTCCATTTTGAAGTGTCTGTACACCAACCACTCGTTTAACTCCCGAAGGTTGATCACAGGCCTCCGATCTCCGTCTGTCTTGTCCACCAGAAAAATATTGCTGAGGAAGCCTGACGGATGAACCACTGTGTGACACACCGCTCCTTTGCAGAGCAACTCTTGCACTTCCTCGTCTATCAAAGCCACGTCTGGTGCGGAGAACACAATTGGTTGGGGGCGCACCCCTGCCAAGGGGACCCATAAAACTCTATTTGAAATCCTCTGACTGTTTGGAGTACCCAAGCATCCGCTGTCAGAGCTTCCCAAGCGGGGAAGAACTGCGCTTTGCTTTCAATCTCTGGGGTGACGGAAACCTTGCAGTCTAAAGAGGGCCGCGGGCACTCAGCCCTTAGTCTACTGCGTGCCTCGTTCTCCAAAGGTTTCCTGAGGCGGGAAGCCAGATATAAAGCTGCTTTCTCAGCGGGCACCCACTCCGCAGAGCGGGGATGAACAATATCATCTGGGTCTAGCATGTCGGAAATAGTCGCCTTAGGCAGGTCCGAGGACCCCGCAGGCCTCCACGACCTTGAGGAGCCCGCCTCGTCATTGGAAGCGTCCGGAGAATCCCCTTACTGCGTTCCGGGGGACGCCGGCGGGAGTTCATCAATCCCAGGAGAGGGGTCGTGAGGCGGTAAAATAGGGGCTGTATGCTCCAAAAACGCCTGTTTAAGGCGCTCAAAGGCGTCCGTATCTACCTCTCTATCGCACTTTTTCTTGGGCGGGGGAGGACCGTCTGAGGCTTGACTTGGAGTAGTCGACGTCCCCGGGACTGCAGGGGGTGGCTGCCCCATCTTAGCACAAAGTTTCTCTATTTTGTCCGCTAGACGCTGTTCCACAGGTGTCAATATGTCTGATACTGCCTTATGAATAGAATCGTCGACTTTGGCGTAAAAATCGTCATCCCATTGCAGGTATGCCAAGGAGTCATCCTCCTCATAGTAATCTTGCTCCATGTTAAGTGCGCACACCCACACGAGCACAGCACCGGGTACTGTGGTTAGAGCTGTTCAACACTGGTTGCTAAGCGCTTAGGAGCACTCTTCCGCTAACGCTGTAACTTTTGGGGCTGAGGGTCTCTCAGTAATGCTAGAGGCCAAAGGCACAATAGTTTGGCTTTCCAGCCCAAGGACACCACTCTCCCAACGTTTCCAACGGGAAAAAGCTGCCACCTGATGTGGTGTTCGGGGGAACTAACTGCCGAAGACCCCACTGCGCTACCTACCCGACCGTGGAGCAGGCGTTAATGGGATGAGAATCCCTCAGTGCACCGCACCACTACGTACGCGCAGAGCGGGCGTAATCACAAAAGGGGGAACATTTTTTAATACAGACCCAGAACACCAGGGCGATTTCAGGCGGGCCGGGCGTGGACTTGCACTGAGGACCAGAGCACGTCTACCGTTATTCCTGTCAGAACGCGCTCCGCAACGCCCCCATAGCGGCCTCTAGCAGCCGGCGGACCGAACCGCAGTCCGCTTGTGAAATGGGATACCGCGTAAGGAGCGCACGAGCGCTCCCGCGGTGTAGGGGGATCTGAAAGAAAGATAACACCTCTCCAAAACCTCCAAAACCAATCCCCCATCAATAAACGCTCACAAAATTTCAAGAGAAAGAAATGCACTTATCTCGAGCTGCCGAGCAGCGAAGAAAGAGGAAGTGCAGGAAGTTGCAGGATGATTTATGGGAAGACCTTCAATGAAACTGTGAAAGGACTTATGAGAGACTGTGTTTTTCTTTTCCCTAGTGTTGTGGGAAATGTAGTTTGTTACTGGTCATATAAAGAGCTGCTGTGCGAAAGTTGAATAAAGCGAAGAGAGAATATGAGCATAATCCTCGCCTCCGCTCCTGACATAGAATTGCTTTTAATTTTTTTAAATATTTATTGCAATATATAATGGCAAAAGCTTAAACTTTTGTAAATAACTTTTGTGAAGATTATGTTCAGTGTATTTTATTGTGATGAAAATCCAAGAACAGAAGTGAAATATTAACATCTTTTTGTGACATTTGTAATAAAGCTTGAAACATTGAGAGAACAAATTTGAACCAGTTGTTGTTGAATGGTTGCACAGATTGATGCTGTGGTGGCGCTGAGTGATGTTGTGGTGGCGAAGAGTGATGCTGTGGCGTTCAGTGAATCTGTGGTAGCGCTTAGTGATGTTGTGGTGCCCCTGAGTGATGCTGTGGTGGTGCTGAGTGATGCTGTGGTGATGCGATAGATAGTGTAATTATGTGGTGTGTAACTATGTGGCACCTAGTGGTATTTGGAGTGTATGTTGCATTGAGTGCAGTGCAATTATGTGGCACTGAGTGGTATTTGGAGTGTATGTTGCATTGAGCGCAGTGTAAATATGTAGCATATAATTATGTGGCACTGAGTGGTATTTGGAGTGTATGTTGCGTTGAGCGCAGTGTAATTTTGTAGCATATAATTATGTGGCACTTAGTGGTATTGTGTGGAGTGTGTGTTGCATTGAGTGCAGTGTAATTATGTGGCGTGTAATTATGTGGCACTGAGTGGTATTTGGAGTGTATGTTGAGTGCAGTGTAGTTATGTGTTGTGTAACTATGGGGCACAAAGTGGTATTTGGAGTTTATGTTGCATTGAGTGCAGTGTAATTATGTGGCGTGTAATTATGTGGCACTGAGTTGCATTTGGAGTGTATGTTGCATTGAGTGCAGTGTAATTATGTGGCGAGTAACTATGGGGCACTGAGTGGTATTTGGAGTGTATGTTGCATGTAGTGCAGTGTAATTATGTGGCATGTAATTATGTGGCACTCAATGGTATTTGGAGTGTATGTTGCGTTGAGCACAGTGTAAATATGTAGCATATAAATATGTGGCACTGAGTGGTATTTGGAGTGTATGTTGCATTGAGTGCAGTGTAATTATGTGGAGTGTTATTATGTGGCAACGAGTGGTATTTGGAGTGTATGTTGCATTGAGTGCAGTGTAATTATGTGGTACCGAGTGGTATTGTGTGTTGCATTCAGTAGAGTGTAATTATGTGGCACTGAGTGGTATTTGGAGTGTATGTTGTGTTGAGCGCAGTGTACATATGTAGCATATAATTATGCGGCACTGAGTGGTATTTGGAGTGTATGTTGCATTGAGTGCAGTGTAATTATGTGGTACCGAGTGGTATTGTGTGTTGCATTCAGTAGAGTGTAATTATGTGGCGTGTAATTATGTGGCACTGAGTGGTATTTGGAGTGAATGTTGCGTTGAGCACAGTGTAAATATGTAGCATATAATTATGTGGCACTCAGTGGTATTTGGAGTGTATGTTGCATTGAGTGCAGTGTAATGTGGCAATGAGTGGTATTTGTAGTGTATGTTGCATTGAGTGCAGTTTAATTATGTGGCGTGTAATTATGTGGCACTGAGTGGTATTTGGAGTGTATGTTGTGTTGAGCGCAGTGTACATATGTAGCATATAATTATGCGGCACTGAGTGGTATTTGGAGTGTATGTTGCATTGAGTGCAGTGTAATTATGTGGCATGTAATTGCACCATCAGGATTCAAGCAAGCTGGGCCGACGACGGCTGAAATGCCAGAAACCGGTCCCCGGAAGCTTGTTTCCTTCCCAGTGTAAGAATTGGCTTGGTAGTTTAGTTTGCCCTGTTCCCAGCATGCACTGGGACAGGAACAGACTAATTTGCATATAGCCAGGTTCTGAGCTGGGATGGTGCAGTGAGCTAAAAAATGGTGTTGGATCTAGCCCTGATCTCTTGACTGGGTGAGAGTATTCTGCTTAATTCAGTGACTCTGTCCATCACCACCCCTTGTTGTTAGTTATGTAATTATGTGGCACTGAGTGGTATTTGGAGTGCATGTTGTAATGAGTGCGGTGTAATTATGTTGCGTGTAATTATGTGGCACTAAGTGGTATTTGGAGTGTATGTCACGTTGAGTGCAGTGTAATTATGTTGTGTGTAATTATGTGGCACTGAGTGATATTTGGAGTGTATGTTGCGTTGAGCGCAGTGTAAATATGTAGCATATAATTATGTGGAACTGAGTGGTATTGTGTGGAGTGTGGTGCATTCAGTAGAGTGTAATTATGTGGCGTGTAATTATGTGGCACTGAGTTGCATTTGGAGTGTATGTTGCATTGAGTGCAGTGTAATTATGTGGCGTGTAACTATGGCGCACTGAGTGGTATTTGGAGTGTATGTTGCATTGAGTGCAGTGTAACTATGTGGCACTGAGTTGCATTTGGAGTGTATGTTGCATTGAGTGCAGTGTAATTATGTGGCGTGTAACTGTGGGGCACTGAGTGGTATTTGGAGTGTATGTTGCATTGAGTGCAGTGTAATTATGTGGCACTGAGTAGTATTTGGAGTGTATGTTGTATTGTAATTATGTAGCATATAATTGTGGCACCGAGTGGTATTGTGTGTTGCATTCAGTAGAGTGTAATTATGTGGAGTGTAATTATGTGGCACTGAGAAGTATTTGGAGTGTATGTTGCATTGAGTGCAGTGTAATTATGTGGCACTGAGTTGCATTTGGAGTGTATGTTGCATTGAGTGCAGTGTAATTATGTGGCGTGTAACTATGGGGCACTGAGTGGTATTTGGAGTGTATGTTGCATTGAGTGCAGTGTAATTATGTGGCACTGAGTTGCATTTGGAGTGTATGGTGCATTGAGTGCAGTGTAATTATGTGGCATGTAACTGTGGGGCACTGAGTGGTATTTGGAGTGTATGTTGCATTGAGTGCAGTGTAATTATGTGGCACTGAGTAGTATTTGGAGTGTATGTTGTAATGTAATTATGTAGCTGTTGTATAAGCTTTATTCAAGATAATTCTCATAAAAGCACATTATAAAATTTAAAACATTACAGAATAAAACATAACATTTACAAATGTAAATTCATTTAAACATTCTGTGCAGCTCATACAATATTAGCATGATAAAATTTATATGTGGCAAGTAATTTTGCACTTTAAATCATAAATTAAAAGGATAACCTGATTATCTAATCCCCCCCCAGAGATCGTCGCCTGATTGCCCAAGCCCATCCCAAGTATTTGGCTACCCCCATAACTATCGATTCCTGGGTTGTTGTACACAAGATTCTTAAAGCCACTGCACTGTCACGTGTCCCCAGGTTTTTGCATACAGGCGTAAGCCATATTCTCCTCGGTGATGAGTATGCTTGACATACAAATAGGAAGTGGCCTACACTCTCCACGGCATTTTCACAGGCTGGGCATAACCTATTGGTCGATCTATGCCAACCTGCCGTCAGTTTCTTTAAGGGGATAGATCCGGATCTTAACTGAAAGACGAGCTTCCTATCCGTTGGTACCGTAATAGTATCCCAATAATTTTCTAGGATAGGAAAGATTTTTGTCTCCAGGTAGCGACCAGCCATAGAGTCAGACCTAGCGTCTTTCAACAGATTACCACCCACCCAGTCCCAATATTGTGATTTGAGGGCTTCTTTGCTTGGGAAGTCTTCTCCCACAGGGTTATTCCAAAGATTGGAGAACCCTATGTTAATCAGCATGGCCTTCAGATTTTTGAGCCATTTTATCTTGTGGAAGATATCTTCTTTGATTATCCAAAGAAAACCCTCCGCGTATTGTCTAATTTCTGGAGTCGTCCAAAGACGTCTCCAGTAGAGGACAGGGCGCAGTCGAGCTCTGTCGGCGATTGGACGTCTACCCAACTCCAGAAACAATGGGATTAAGGGGGTGCTCTGTGTAAGTCCTGTGATCCCTCTCAGGAACTTGTTCTCAGATGTCTGTAAAGCCACAAGATTGTCCCAAGCCCATAACTCCGCACCATATAAAGTGGCACCTAAGACCTTTGCATCGTACACTATGAGTGCGGGTTTAATCGGTTTTCTCTTGGATTTGCGGTGTTCCCCCCTCAAAGCACCTGAGAGCTGTTGGTGTTTTAAGACTACTTTTTCCAAATGATGCGACCAGCCAACGCCCTCTGCTATCTGTACCCCCAAATACGTGAACTCTTTAACAGTATCTAACCTGCTATTATTTAGGGTTACCTTAGGATATATTCTGCGACGTGGGGTAAAGGCCATCAATTTTGTTTTCCCCACGTTCACTTCAAGCCCGTGCTCTGTGCAAAAAGCATCAAAAATGTTTAGTGCACGTTGCAGCCCTGCAGGGGTCTTAGACAAGATAAGGGTGTCGTCAGCGAACATCAGGATCGGGACCCTGGTGTCCGCTAACGACGGAGCGTCTACGCTTGCCTCCAACATTCTCTTGAAAATCCCGTTAATAAATAACGAGAAGAGTAAGGGAGCCATGGAACATCCTTGTCGGACACCCCTTTCGACTGGGAAGTCCGAGGTTGTCTCCCCGTTTCCACCCCACTGTACTCTTGCAAAATTGGATTCATGCAGTCGCATGATTAGTGTGAGCAAATCGACAGGAATCCTTAGGCTTTGCAAAACCAACCATAGCTTAAACCGGGGGACTAGGTCGAATGCCGCCCGCAGGTCGACAAACGCGACATACAGACAGCCCCTTCCTAGTAGAACCGTCTTCCACCGCAGTATAGTGAAGCGGAAGACCTGGTCAATGGTGCTGGTTGCTCGCCTAAATCCAGCTTGATATGGAGAAAGGGCGTTGTTGTCATCAACCCAGTCCATAAGCTGGTTTGCAACCATTCTCCCCACTACTTTTTGCATGGTTGCTATTAGGCTTATAGGCCTATAGTTGGCAGGCAGTGAGCGATCACCCTTCTTGTGAATGGGAATAATAATTGCGCCTTTCCAAAGGTCGGGGACCGCCTCCCCCTTGGCTAGGGCATTTGCTACTAGAAAGATATACCTCGCCCATCTTGTCATGTCGTATTTAAAAATATCCGGGGGTATCCCGTCTAGCCCTGGCGCTCTCCCACATTTCACGGAACTAATCGCAATTTCTACTTCTCTAAGGGAAAACAAATTGTCGATAGCATAGACTGGCGTTATGCCCTCGCCCACCCCAGGGTGGATGACTTCAGCATACTGTGGTCTAAAGTAGTCAACCCAGGCATCTTCTGCTACATTATTATCTGGCTTTGCAGGGCCACCTCCTCTACCCCACTTAATAATTTTCCAAAAGGTCCTGGAGTCCTTATTGCTAGAAGCCTCTTTTAACTCAGCCCAGTGATCTTCGTCCCATTTCTTTTTAGCTCGGTAAATGGCCATCTTGTACAGTTTCCTGTTCTCTTTTATTGCAGCACGGTCCCTATTCCTAATAGCTTGTCCCAGTTCTAGTCGTGCCGATCTACATTGGCAATCAAACCACCTTCCGACATCATTAGTTTTCCTCCCTTTCTTGCTCTTGATAAAAAAACATGGCTTGAGGAGGGAAAATAACTTGTTGTGGATTTCGGTGATGCCCCTAGCCCCAGGAACTATTGGATCTGCCGCCTCCATTGCGGAAATTGCACTATCAACCTCGTGGTTAATATAGGTCATGGTAGCCTCATTTGCCAATACCCTTGGCCATTTTAGCCTACGTTCATCATTACTCATAACTGGGACTTGGTCATTCGTTAGATGCAAAGTTCCCACTCCAACGTTCCACCACCTATGGGTCGCACAAAGGGGGTTATGGTCACTTTCAACTCTGGGCCTAATGGCCATGTCAATAACCCCCTCCCACAGTTGGAGACTACATAATATATAATCAATTCTGCTCCTGCTGTTACCATTGTCGAAAGTACAACTACCTTCCTTATCCCCTGGTGTTCTCCCATTCAGTGCTCTTAAACCATGTTCCATACAAATAGCATTTAACAATAAAATGTCTTTTGTCCACCGATGTACGGGTTTTAAACATAGAGAAGGTACTCCCCAAAGATTGTCCTCGTCCTTCCCTAAAGGATCGTTTGTACAGTCCAAAGGTTCAAAAGTCCTGTTGAGGTCTCCAGCTATTATCACCATGCTATCTTGGGACTTGGTTTCTAAGGCAGCAGACAACAGCTCTAAGGTAGAAGAATTGGTTACATTGTTACCTCTTGCATAAACGTTATACAAATCCATTGATGAACCCTTGCCTGTGGAGATTCTTAACAGTTGTAGATCACTGGTTCCCAGGTCCAACATTTTGGTGGTGATGTGCAAGTCCTGTTTTATCCAAACAGTAAGGCCTCCCTTAGGCCGCCCCCTTCCACCTTTTGATGCTGGTATGTAATAGTTTAAATAACCAAAACAGAAAAGGGGGTCACAAGCCCAGGTTTCTTGGAAGCAACAGACCTCAAACCCACTGATATAATCCACCCAGGATTGGGAATCTAACTTACCACCCAACCCAGCAACATTCCAAGATAAAAGCGTACCAATGCTAGACTCAATCCCATCGTGATTGATGGTGTTGGAGGACACTTGAGCGATCATCGGGCTTTCGATGTTATTAATCTGCTTCCCATGGTCATCAGTGGGGTCAACAATCGTGTTAGCTGTTATTAGGGGTAATGTCACAGCATTAGCATTTGTATTTTCCAATCTAATACCACCTTCTTCAACAAAACTCCCCATCTCTATGTAACCAACCGTTAAGCATGTAACAATGGTGTCAACGTGATCGCCACAAACCCCCTCCTGTCCAACTGTTCCTATCTTTGTTGTTTTGTCAACATCCCCATCCCGGGTCCTGCCATCCTACATGAGGGTTATAATTTATACATGTGGTATGATTATGGCCAAATGAAGGAGCTGGTATGGAATTGACTGGCCATGGTACAGTAGGGGGGTTTAGGGGTTCATTGAACAGGCTAGTCGTTACACTGGTTCGGCGGGGGTAAAAAAAAGTAAGGTCTACAATTCCAATACCTCCCTTGTTTGTTCCCCATCCCTGCCTAGTTATCCATCCCGCCACCCTTGGGTCTTGGAAATTAACCACGATACAGTCCCCACCCAGGGTTTTCGGTGTATACCCCATCCAGTCTGTTCTCCTTACCCCTATGATTAACCCATCGATGTCACCTGGCAGAGGACGATTTTCCCTTAACCAGTGCATGATCTTATTTTTGAGCATCTGAAAAGTTTCTCTCTGCCTTATGGGTAATGGTGGTACATTTATAAGAACTGCTACATAGGGGAAGGAATCCGGAGTAAGATTCACCGGGGGTTTTCTGTGGGGTGGCTTTGTCAAGGGAGGAGGGATTGTTTTAGAAACTTTGGGAACGGGTTGGGGTGCAGGTTTCAACATCTGCTGTTTATTATTTGGTTGGGATGGTGCTAGAGTTTTACCTACTAGAGGGCATACATTAGCCCCATTCCCAACCACAGGATTGTTTGGAACTATCTGCTTATTATTGGTTGCTTTAGCAGGTACGGGAACTTTGCCCGCTTGGGGGCATGCTGTAACCCCTGCGCTGGTAGAAGTTGATGGATTTTGTGTCTGGGGTACCATAGACTGCGGAGGATTTGTAGTGTTAGGCTGGGATTGAACAGAGCCTACGTGTACTCTATCAGCAGATTTTATGGTTGTATTGACAGTAGGGTTGCTTTGCTTAGAAGGTAAAGGGGAGTTATTATGAGACCTTCTTCCCTTGTCCTGAGTAACAGGGTTAGTATGGCCCTGGGACCTTGTACTTATATCCACCCTAGCGTTAGCTTTAATCAAGGATTTTGTGGAATAGAAATTGTCTAGTGTTGCCTGTTCAAAATGATTTAGCCTATCTGTAAGCTTGACAATTCTATCCTCGATAGGGGTAAGTATTAGTCTAAGTAATTTTTCCAGCTCAGGAAGCACATTTGCAAGTGATAGCAGCTTATCATTAATTGGTAAGGCAGAGTCAGTACAAGTATTCTCTTCTTTATCTTGGCTGTCCGAAGGAGCAAGATTAATGTGCGGGACACTTTCTGTACTATGAATTTCTTCAGTGACAACCTCTCCAATGTTCACAGTTTTGTGTAGCTTCCTGTGCTTTTGAGGGGGTTTGACCACCATTTTACATTTTCTTAGTGGAGCTGATCTTTTCCTTTTGGACCCGGGCTTAGGTTGAGCCAATGTAACCTGAGCACCAGAGTCAGGGAGCAATATAGGTTGGATACTACTCCCACAGGGATTATTCAATTCTGTTACAATTTCCTTGTTTGTTATTTGTGCCTGTCCCTCAGAATGTTCGTTGGCAGCTGGAAGATTTACTGAGGATAGAGGAGTTACCAGGGTGGGATACGTTAGAGTTAAATGCTTATCCGTAGAATTCTTGAGTAGTTCTATTGATAATCTGCGCTCTGCGCGCCTCTCTGCCAAGGATAACTCTTTGTCGATTGACATCGAGCGATTAAAAAAGAATTTATCTAAAGGGCCAATTGCCAGAGGACCAGACTCAACCGGGGGAGTAGTCAAGTGGCTTTTAGCAGTACTTGTCGAAGCAGACATTGCCATACTTCTCACCAATCAAAAACAATATGTCAATATCACTTACTGTAGAAGGTGCTATGGGTCACTAATAAGGGGGGTGGCCCAGCCTGGCCTCCTTCGGCCCCTGACGGCCACAGACGGTCCCGCCCTTGTCCCGGGCTTCTCCCGGCGCCCTCCCGCGCCGCGGGATCTATGGTCGGTGTTATACGCTGGAAGTACCTATCATTGGTCGGTGGACAGGGTGGTGTGGCCAGCGGGGAGAGCAGCCCAGGTGTATGGAATGGGCACGCAGGGGCTCCTGGAGACTGGAGTCCCTGCCTGTGCTCGCAGCCCCGCCGGCTCTCTTCCTGCCCGCTCCTCCGCTGATGGCTTCACACAGCAGACAGCAGCCTTAGATGTCAAGGCGCTGCGGGACCCGCGAAGCGGGTCCGGCGAGGTCGGAGAAGCCTTCAAAGGTTGAAAGTGGAAGCAGAATCCCTCTGGGAGGTCGCACGCCCAGCCAGCAGCACGGAAACTAAAACGAGCAGTTCAGGTGATTCACGGGTCAGATGGTGCAACCCGGTTTTCAAGGCACAGAAGCGGGGGGCGTGGCCAGCGGGGAGAGCAACCCAGGTGTATGGAATGGGCGCGCAGGGGCTCCTGGAGACTGGAGTCCCTGCCTGTGCTCGCAGCCCCGCCGGCTCTCTTCCTGCCCGCTCCTCCGCTGATGGCTTCAGACAGCAGCCTTAGATGTCAAGGCGCTGCGGGACCCGCGAAGCGGGTCCGGCGAGGTCGGAGAAGCCTTCAAAGGTTGAAAGTGGAAGCAGAATCCCTCTGGGAGGTCGCACGCCCAGCCAGCAGCACGGAAACCAAGACGAGCAGTTCAGGTGATCCCTATGTATGTAGCATATAATTATGTGGCACCGAGTGGTATTGTGTGTTGCATTCAGTAGAGTGTAATTATGTGGAGTGTAATTATGTGGCACTGAGAAGTATTTGGAGTGTATGTTGCATTGAGTGCAGTGTAATTATGTGGAGTGTAATTATGTGTCACTGACTGGTATTTGGAGTTTATGTTGCATTGAGTGCAGTTTAATTATGTGGCGTGTAATTATGTGGCACTGAGTGATATTTGGAGCGTATATTGCGTTGAGCTCAGTGTAATTATGTAGCATATAATTATGTGGCACTGAGTGGTATTGTTTTGAATGTATGTTGCATTGAGTGCAGTGTAATTATGTAGCATATAATTATATGGCACTGAGTGTGTGAGGGCGCAGAGTGTGTGAGGGCGCAGAGTGTGTGAGGGCGCAGAGTGTGTGAGGGCGCAGTGTGTGTGGCCTAAAGTAGTGTGTGGGCTCAGTGTGTCTGGCCTTAAGTAGTGTGAGTGCGCAGTGTGTGTGGCCTAAAGTAGTGTGAGGGCACTCTGTGTGAGTGCGCAGTGTGGGAGTTTGCAGTGTGTGTGGCCTAAAGTAGTGTGAGGGCACAGTGTGTGAGAGCACAGTGTGTGTGGCCTAAAGTAGTGTGAGGGCACAGTGTGTGAGTATGCAGTGTGTTTAGGCAAATTAGACTCTTGTGACACATAGGTGATTCCTTTGGCAACATGGTTAAAATATATGACATCGGGAGAAGGGCGTCAACTTCAGCAACAAATTAGCTCCATGTACTGTGGTATAAGCATGTAACAAGGCGTGTAACAATTAAGTGGGTATGCTAGTAACATTAAAAGTGAAACCCAAACTACCATGAACGTATGCTGCAATTGTCTAAAATACAAAATTCCCAGTAAGAAAAGCAAACCAACAAACAGTGGAAATAGGGGCAGTTTCTCTAGTCTAGAAAGACATGTGGACATACTGGGATATTTATATATTACAGCGTAACCGTCAATCGCAGACAGTACATCGTAGCAAATGAAGGGCAACATATCAAGAATACAACTGAGGAGGGAGCACTGGGTAATGACCGGTAGAGGGCTTCTTAGTGTAGAGTAGAAATGGTGCGAGTAATGTAGCCTCCGAGCAGAAAAAAACTCAGGTGGAACACAATACCAACAAGCAAAGCAGTAAAGGGCTTCGGATGGCAAATGGTGATTGATCACTTTCGCGGCCTCGTTGATGTTCTCAGTGGCCGCGCGGCTCACTGAGAACATCAAAGCGGGCGCAAAAGTGATCTGCAGGCGGACAAATGGTGCGCGCTCCCGGCGCACATGCACTGTGCCCCATCCGCACTTTTGGAGCATTTTTTAAGCCCCACTAAATATCTGGCCAAAGCGATGGCTTAGGCGAGACCTAAAAAGGGTTGTTTAGGCCCTGTAAAACTTGTTGGAAATCTAGATTTTCTCAGAAGATCCCCATAAGCAATGTTTCTATTGCCTGTACCCTGACCATAAACCCAGGGAATGCAAATACTTCCAAACCTTCTCGACCAAGAGCCTCAAGGATAGGGAAGGAAACTGCTCCTCTGGCTCCAGACAAAAAAGGCTATTTCTGACACTGAGGAAAAACCCCATTCTTCCTTCAGGAAAAGAAAGGAAGGCAGCTCGGCTTCTCATCAAGGGGACTCCAAGAGCTCTAAATCACAGGAGCAGGAAAAATCTGAGGAGAAACACCACAGAAAACAGTTAGAAGGGACTTTAAAATCATCTTCTACTCCAGTCTCTGCTTCTCCTACTCCTGTGAGAGATCTTCCTTCTCGTACGTCTATGGCGTTGTCGATGAGAGTTATCACTGTCGGTAGACCTAAGGTGATTTCTACGCCGCCAACAGCTTCTACAGCGACGACGACAACGTCAATGGTCACAACGTTGACGGCTGCTGCGTTGACAGGCCCGCAGTTGCCTTTGACGGCGGCGTCATCATAGACGAGACATTTGTCAACGAGTCTTCCTCAGACAAGAATTTCTCGGTCTACTACCACTCCGTCGACGACGCTGTCCTCCTTTCCGCCGTCTGTGGTGATATCAGCGTCGACATTGGCCCTTCGACGGGAAAAAAAATCCATTTGGGACCTTCAAAGATACAGGATTTTTCCATGCTGATACGGCTACTGTACAACAGCAAGAATCTTTTCAAGAGCGTTATCCCTATGACGAAGAAGATCCTCGCCAATTTAGGGAACCATCTATTAACGTTCCAATATCGTTGGTAACAGACTTGCGTCCTATGTTAGTAATTACTACAGATGTTTTCTCAAGGCGAATGCTCCGCAACAACCTCCGCCTCCTCAGCATTTTCCTGTAGAGCACGCATGACCAGTAACACCTAGGCCCATAAGGGAAAAGGTTTTGCCTCCTCCTATTGTTATTCCTGACGATACCCAAAATGTGGACCAACAACAGGTAGAGGACTGCACACTTATGTTGACACCCAGGATGAATGGGATGATAGTTCCCACACCATCATCTCCTATCCCTCCTCCAGCAGACACTCCCCCTGCTGACATCGGGAGCTTTCATGACCTACTAGAATGTGCCTCGAAGTGCATTGATCTACTGCTGCCAGTTAAACAAACTGAGTGTTTCTTGTATGACTTTAAGCTAGACACCCTACTTTCTATTAGGGCATTCCCCCTAGTGGATTAGTTATGGCAATAAGGTCTAAAACTGATGCGGACACCAGCTTCTAGCCCAGTGGTAATTCTGAATTGGACAAGAAGTACAAAGCCCCTGATAATTCTCCCACATGCCTCATCCGTCATCCTAGACTGGATTTTGTTGTAGAAAATCTTTATTTCGGTTGTAAAACCATAAAAGACAGCATTTCATGTCAACAATTAAAAAAAGATTTTAGCAGAAATAATTAAAAGAATAAAATATGTTAATAAGATCTTTCAGAATTTGTCAGTGTCCACGAATAAAAAATACATTTCATTGAAGTTTTAAAAATTGCAGACGAGCCCACCACATTGCAGCAAGAAATCGTGAGGTAGCAAATACCATGTGCATGCTGGTGTCATGTTTTAAAAACCTATACACATCTATGCACTGAATAGCACCAAGATTCTTACATAATTGCTGTAATTCTCTTCTTCTAATCTTAGAGTAACTTTGGCAAACAAAAAAACTTGCAGTTCTGTTTCCTCTGCTAGTCCACATGCGGGGCAAGTAATGGGAGCATCCTTAGACCATTTATTGGCAAATGAATGCAGGGGGAGACAACCATGACGAAACTGCAAATAAAGTTTCCTGGCAATGGTTGGACGTATGAAGTCCAAGCACGGCTCTAGTTGGTAAATGGCTTTTACATCCAAGAACTGGCGAGTCACAGAGCCAATCTTGGGGTCCTCTAAGATGTTATCAAATTTCGCCTTCCAGTACATGGTAAATAAATATGTTCGCGTGACCCTGGTGTGGGCAATTAGAGGACTTGCCCATAGCTCGGGACAACCTATCTTATTTAAGCTTTTGTCAATATGCATAAACCAAGGAAGCTTCCCTGCCCCCGGTAGGCTAAGTACCTCTTGCAATTCGGCGTATACTCCTCCAGCTCATTAGTTGCCCACAGACGTCGCCAATAAAGTAGCGGACGCCTTTGCAATTTCTTGTGCAATAGGTCTCACCCCCAGATCCATATACAAGGGCAACAGAGGGGAGGTTCACGGAAGCCCTATCAATTGCCTCAGAAAATTATTTTCGGTATGTGTAATTGGCCTAAGGTTCAGGTGCCCCCATAGTTCAGCCCCGTAAAGAGATGAGCTTCTGACCTGCGTCTTATAAATCTCTATAGAAGGGGTCAGGGGTTTGTGGAAGGACTCGCTATAACGTTTAGCCAAACCCCCAGCTGACTGTATTAATTTCAGATTAGATCTGGCCACTTGGGGTTTCCATGTCATATTTTCATTTAGGGTAAGGCCTAGGTAGTCAAAAACTGATACCCTTTCTAACGTCACACCATTCATGCAAAGATTAGAGCGGACATTCTTACTGGGGTTAAAAACCATAAACCCCTACCCCTACAAAATTCACAAAAGGCATCTAGGATTTTTTGCAAGCCCATGGGGGATTTTGAGAGGAGCAAGGTGTCATCTGCAAACATCAATGCTGGTATACTCTTCTTTGCTAGCTTAGGGGCATCTGTGTTCTGACATTTGTTTGACATCCACTAAGCCATGATGAAGATGCAAAACAGTGTGGGGGCTAACACACATCCTTGCCTCTCTCCCCTGTTGTCTGGAATGCGATGGGTCTGTTCCCCGTTCTGACCAAATCTAATTTGGGCAAAGGTGCCATTATGTAGTTTCCTAAGTAGGAGTAAGAGCTAAGACTGGAGTCCCAACTCCTTGAGCACCTTCCATAATGCCTCTCTAGGAACCAAGTCGAAGGCGCTTTTAAGGTCAACGAAAACCAGATACAGACTGCTGCCCCCCCATTGTTACTGTCTTCCAAAAGAGAAGCTGCAGCGTGAAATCTGGTCTATCATTGACATTTTGGCCCTGAACCCCGCCTGGAGGGAGGAGAGGATATTATTGTCCTCCAACTATAATTGTAGGCGATCCAAAATGATCCTGGTAAACACCTTCTGAGAGACGTCGATCAAGCTGATCGGTCTGTAGTTGGTTGGGAGAAGAGGCAAACCCTTTTTAAATATTGGTATCACCTCTGTACCCAGCCAAGTGTCTGGTGCATCCATCCCCTCCAGAATGGCATTGAAAACTACCCGTAAAGAAGGGCCCCAGATCTTTGGTTCCGCCCGATACAAGTCACCAGGAACCTTATCAAGGCCAGCTGCTTTCCCTGGGACTATTCTGTCTAAGGAGCTTTACACTTCCTTCAAGGTAATCTTTGTGCTATCTAAATCTGTTTCTGGGAGGACTATGGTTTCTTGCCCGTGACCAATGCGATCATCAGGACTTCGTGCATATAAGAGTTTGTAATGGGCTTCCCACTTTTCTGCCGCTATATTAGGTTCAACAGCACCCTGTCCTCTTGTAGTCCCTGAGCTCACTATATTCCAGAAAGATTTTAAGTCTTTATTTTCCAGAGCCTGTTTGAGATTTGCCCACTGTTCTTCTCCCCACAAAATTTAAGCAGCATGAATGGCATTCTTGTAATCAAGCCTTGCGATTTTTATGATGGGACTGCACTTTGATTTTAAGGCCTCTATCAAGGCACTTTTCATTTTCCTGCAATTGGAATCGAACCAGGATTGCCGTGGTTTGTGGGCACCAATCCTACGACATTCCTTCCAGAAGACATCTTTCAGTCTCTGGAAAGCTTGGCGATTGATTTCAGCAACCTTACTCACATGGGGTAGTAAGATATCGCAATACACGTATTCTGACATAGCCTCATGGTCTGGAATAAACTCCCTGTATAGTGTTGCCATTTTTTCCTGGGAATTCTCTATCCATGACCATTTTACTCTCTTCCTATTGTTACTGAGGAGAAGCCCATCGTCTTGGTCGGTATGGTCCGGGCTGTGTTCGGCCCCGGGGGAGATTGCAAGATTTACCGTCAGCGTGTTATGGTCACTGTCCTCACGGGGTAGAACACTAAAATCAGAGGCTAATGGCCATACTCTAGTCTACAGAAGTATATAGTCTAGGATTGAGGAGTGGGCCAGCCTATTGTAGGTAAAAATACCTGGTGAATCTGAGGAAAACCGCCCATTGCATGCTCTCAGTGAATATCTGAGAGTTAGCGCTTTAATTTGAAGAGCTAAGGGGGACCATGCTCTGATCCGAGGGATGTTGGGCTCCGGAATAGCCCATAACTCATCCTCTTCTGCACTGTCCAAATCCCAGATTCCAGTAGGGGCTCAAACTGACAGTTCAGATCGCCTTGCAGAATTATCGTGGCATCCACGGGGATATCCGAGAGGAGATCTTCTAGGTGTGCTAGTGCAGGGGACTCCTTACCCGTCTTAACAGGCCTAGAATAAATGTTAATTAAAAAGAATTTAAGATTGTTAGAAAAGGATAATATAAGACAAAGGATACCTGGACTGTGTGAGTCCACTTGCCTAACATCGCAACTCAGATGATATCCCACCCAAGTGCTGAGTCCGCCTGAAGGCCTGCCCCTAGTTCCAGCAATAGCAGGGATATAGAATGATGCAATGCCTCTACGAACAGGGTGGTCGGTAGCCCATGTTTCCTGAAATAAGCATATGTCATAAGAATCTACCAAGACTCTCCATTGTGGATTATGTAGTTTGTTTTTAATCCCAGTGACATTCCAGGATAGTAACTTAATTCTATGGAGAGAGTTCTGGTTGACAGCTGAGGCCTTCATAGCTAGTTCCCTCATGGGTGGGATCACGGGATTATTTGCGGAATTTTGATTAGGAGTAGGACCATCCGGCTCTGAAGTTACTATGCAATTTTCTGTCTGCTCAAGGGTAGATGGAAACTTGCATGGTGCCCTTCCACTGACAATCTTCCCTTCTCCCGCTGCCCTCACTGTGTTAACTTCGATCTTTGCTGACCCAGTATTGCTACATGGGGGCCCTGGGATCGTGAGTCAATCCACCTCCTCCAAACTCTCAAATCTGTTAAAGAAGGGTAAGTTAAATGGTTGTGGCCGTTGCAAGCCTACCACCTGGCCCCTCCCAGATCGATGAGAAGGCCATGCCCCAGTGCCCTAGCGTGACCCGACCCCTGTACCGCAAGCAAAACCATGGTTTAAAAAATAAGTGAGGGGAAGAAGCCTAATGGTAGAACCCCCATTACTCAGGTATAGGACTTGTTGTACCAAGTGGAGATTACTAAAATTGACAACTACACAATCCCCGCTAATGTCCTTGGCCCGATTGCCGATCCACTTCACCCTTCGAGTCATCAAAATGTCAACTGCGTTGGCATAATGAAACTGAAATTGTCTGGCAAGCAAATGGAGGCATTTGTTTTTAAGTTCCAAATGAGTTTCAATTTTATCTTCACCCAGTGAGGGCACGCCAGCAAGGACTAGTACATATGGTACACTAGTGGGAGTGTGGCAGGGTTACAGGAAGGGTCCGGAGACTGGATCTGGGGATATATATGGTTTTATTTTTATGAAAGTCTTTTTATAACGAGAGGTAAGTCTTTCTCTCCCAAAGCATGCAGGATCCGTGTTGGCAGTCTCCCTCCAAAAGGGGTAGAAGTCTCTGTGGCCTTGTTCTTCCTTCTTTACTCCTTTTGTCCTGGTCTTTGGTTTCTCTCTCCATCAGCCATGCGGAAAGAGGAATACAGAGAAGAGGCTATCAGGACACGAGTTTTCTATCAAGTTGCCCGAGTGGAACCGGGTAAGTGAAAGGGTCACCGCTGCACACGTGTTTCTATCTATAAGCATTTTTACAGGGGGCGTGAGGAAGAGCGGTCGTGAGGAAAGGGTGAAGAGGGTATACGGGAAAGGCGGGTCAAGACCAACCCACGAACTCCGTACACCTCCTGGGTGTCGTCACAAGCTGAGCTTCGGACTTCCTCCCTTTTGACCAATCCCACGGTCCTGACGTCAGTCGGGGGCGTGGCTTCATCGTCTGTGTACGCCCAGTTAAAGGAGCCTTTTCCCATGTCCTCCTCTGGCGACGAAAAGAACGGATACCTGTACGGGCTCCATTCGCTCTGGGATAAGTGGAGAGAGGGAAGGGAGGCAGAGTCAACAGCCCACCAGCCTCTTGAGGGGAAACCTCTTCCACTCGCCTGGGCTCCCTTTTACACACACCCACTCTGGTTTCTCCCGATCGGGGAGAAAAGAGGATCTAAACAAATAATCCGCATTGCCGTTTTCACTACCTTTCCTGTGCTTCACCTCAAAGAGAATGGCTGTAAGAATCAAAACCACCTGAGGACTATTGAGGTTTGGGCTTTGTATCTATACATCCATTGAAGGGGTGCATGGTCGGTGAATAGGACAAAGGGTCTTCCCTCTAAGTAGTATTTTAGTTTATCAACAGCCCATCGTATGGCCAGACACTCCCTCTCTACAGTGGGGTATTTTCTTTCTCTAGGATGTAGTTTTCTGCTAATAAACAGGATGGGATGCTCTAAGCCATCGTCACCTAGTTGGGATAATACCGCTCCTAATCCTATGTTAGAGGCATCTGTAGCCAGGGAGAAGGGCCTATTAAAATTGGGTGGTATCGGCACCGGACTTGTAGTTATGGCTTGCTTTAGTTGCTGGAAGGCTAATTGAGCGTTTTCAGGGGGGTTCAGTATGTGTGATGTTTTAACATCCTTCTTTAATAGGTCTGTGAGGGGGCTAGCCATGTCTGCGAAACTATCAAGGAATCTTCTATAATAACCTACGAGGCCTAGAAAAGCTCTCAGATCTTTTTTAGAGGAGGGAAAGGGGGTATTCTTCTTGTGGGGCTAATACTCCCTCCCCTAATTTGAAGCCTAGGTACTTGACTTTAGGATATGCCGCCCTCGACTTCTTGGCATTGACGTGTAAACCGGCTGCCTGTAGTGCGATCAGGATCGATTTCACGTGTTCCAAGTGGACTTTCCAGGTGTTGCTGAAGATGAAGATGTCATCTAAGTACACCAAACAGTATCCAGTATATGGGCGCAATACTTCATTCATCAGCCGTTGAAATGTTGCAGGAGCCCCGTGAAGGCCAAAGGGGAGGACGTTAAACTCGTACAGTCCCTCTTCCGTGGCAAAGGGGGTCTTTCGTCTGTCTTCCTCCCTCAGGGGAACCTGCCAATAACCCTTGGTTAGGGCTAGCGTGGTGATGAACCGAGCTTCCCCAATCTGTTAGAGGAGTTCATCCACCCTAGGTATGGGGTAGGCATCGAAAGAGGATATGGAGTTTAACGCGCGGAAATCCATGCAAAACCTGGTTGTCCCGTCAGGTTTTGACACCATTACTATTGGGACGACCAGTTACTCCTGGAGGGTCGTATTACTCCTAACCGGAGCATGTCCTGTATCTCCTGCTTGACCTATTGTCTCCTTGCGGCCGGTATCCGGTATGCCTTTTGTTTTACAAGTTTTCCTTCCTCTGTCTCAATCTTGTGTTCGTTTAGGTGGATTCTCCCTGGAGTATTGGAAAACATTTTTCCACAGGGTTGAAGGGTTTCTAGTATCTCCTTCCTCATTTCTTCGGAGAGGTCTTTATTTATCGGAAGATGTTCTAGGGTAGAGACATCTGAGGCTATAGTGAGTCAAATCTGAGAGGACTTAGGTATGGGTCCTATCCATTTCTTTAACAGGTTTATATGAAACACTGTTGCCATGAAGGGGATATCTGTACCCTATAGGTGGAGTTCCCCAGTGTCTCAGTGATGGGGTATGGTCCAAGCCATTCACTCTGGAACTTCTTGGTCAAGGATGGAAGCAATTCCAACGCCCAGTCTCCTTTTGATAGTTTCCTCCATCTTTTCCCGCGGTCATAGTATTTCTTCTGTCGGTGTTGGCTCTTTTCCAGGTTGGTAAACGCCAGATCTCGTAACTTCCCCAGTTTGGACTTCAGTTGTTGAGTATACTCCAACAGCGTCTTCTGTTCCGTCACCCTTTCTTGTTCCCAAGCTTCCTTAGTGATCTCAAGTAGCTATCTGGGTTGCCGCCCATAGAGCATTTCAAATGCTGAGCATCCTACACTGCTTTGCACCTGGGCCCAGAGTACGTAGGGTGCCAGGGGCAGTAGTCGATCCCAGTCTTTGTTCTTTACTGACAACATATTCCTTAACGTGGTCTTTAGTGTACGATTATAGCGTTCGACCAGACCATCGGTCTGGGGATGGTATGCCGAAGTTCGTATGTTGCTTAGGTCTAACATCTTACATAATTCTTTCATTAGACGGGACACAAAAGGTGTCCCCTGGTCAGTAAGTATTTCCTTGGGGAAACCTACTCTTGAAAACAGCTCCATCAGCTTCTCCGCAACGTTCTTAGTGGTAGGGGCTCGAAGGGCAAAGGCCTCAGGAAAGTGAGTGGCATAATCCACTATAACCAGGGCATAGACGTGCCCTTTTGACGTACGGGGAAGAGGCCCTATCAGATCCATTCCCACCCTCTCAAAGGGATTCCCTATGATGGGAAGGGGCTGTAGGGGTACAACGGGTGGTTTATACATGTTCCTTTTTTGACATATCTCGCATTTCCTACAATACTCTTCAGACTCTTTATAGATGCCCGGCCAATAAAAGTATTTTGTTATGTTCTGGGTGGTTTTTCTGCCCCCGATTGTCCAGCAGTCAGATGGGTATGCGCATAAGAGTATCTGTTCTCTGAACACCTTAGGCACCAACAATTGACTGGGTTCATTGGGTCTTTCTTTCCTATACAATAAATCATTCGCTATTGTGAACCTAGCCTAGAAGTCGGGAGGGGACTACATGGGCCGACTCCCATGCATTAAACAATGTGGAATCATTAGCGTGGGCGAAATTTAAAATTTCGGTCCAGTAACCAGCGTTCAGAGGACAGCAAAGCCTGTTGGGGAAGGTCTTTTTCTATTCCTACCTCTTTTAGCTCGGTTTGGAAGAGGGACAGAAAATCGGGATTATCCACTCCTATGATTAAGTCCTCTGGGAGTGATTCTACCGTACCCACCCTCACAGTACAGGGGGTTCCACCTGCCGGGTGTATGGTGATCTGGGCCAAGGGTTATGGTTTCACGTCGCCGTGAACACACCTTATGTGAACTGTAGTATTTGGGAGGATTTGTTGGGGTAGTACTAGCCTTTTTTGAATGACCGATTGCCTACACCCAGAGTCTAATGAAGCCCTTATACTTCTACTGTTAACTCGTACACGTACGTAGAAGGATGGTCCCATTTCTACAATGTACATCACCGCCTTAGGGATGTACCCCACCTCCATCGGTTCTTCCGTATTTTTTCTTTTCGGGCACAGGTGGGCGACTTGGTCCGACTCCCCACATTCAAAGCACTGTGGTCCTTTCATAGGTGTGGGGTCAATTCTGAGGGGTTTAGGCTTAAGCTGCTCCAGACCAGTCTTGGTTTTCTTCTCCTGTTTGACGTTGAGAGTTATCTTGGTGGATTTGTCACTGTCCATGGGCAAGGTACGTGGTTGGGCTCTAGAGAAATTGGCGGCCATTTCTATGGTTTGTGCTGCTGTAAGTCCCGAGTGCTGTTTTAACCAACCTTGAGTACCGTAGGGGAGGGTCTCCATGAACTGCTCTAAATAAATGCTAGTCATTATCTCCTCCTTGCTTCTGCTTTCGGGTCTTGACCACTTATCGGCGGCCATTTTCAGTCGGAAGAACAGGGTCTTAGGGTTCTCTTCCGGGATCCCTTTCTCCTTACGGAACCGGACTCTATAAGCCTCAGCATCAAGTCCAAGATGGTCTAGTATGATTTCTTTAATTTCCTGATAAGAGGTGTTGCCTGTTGCGTTGGCCAGTTGATAGGCCGCTTGAGCCTCTCCTGATAATAGGGGTGCCAGGAAGAAGGGCCACTTGTCTTCTGGCCACCCACAGGCTCTGGCCACTTTTTCAAAATTGTTTAAGAAAGCGTCTGGATCGTCCCCCATCACATATTTCTGTAAAGAAACCCCTGACGATGTGGCACTGTGCCCCTCCTCTCCACTACAGGAGTCCAGCTTGGTCCTTGCATGGCTATCTGTGCCGATATGGTATTTTTAAATACCTCTCAGTCGGCCTGGGCTGAACTCATTTGACGTTTGATGGCCCATTCTAATTTCTCCTGTCCCTTTATTAGATGTTGTATAATCTGATCCATCTGGGGTGGCGGGATGGAAGTGGAGGATCCCACTTCTGACACTAGTTGTGGCGGGGTTACAGGAAGGGACCGGAGACTGGATCTGGGGATATATGGCTTTATTTTTATGAAAGTCTTTTTATAACGGAAGGTATTTCTCTTGCAAAGCATGCAGGATCCGTGTGGGGGCTACACCCGGAACTGTGGGAATCTCCTTTCGACGAGCGGGACCGTCTACCTTTGCCTCAGTAGTACAGGCTGTTACATTGCTAGAACTTGCTGACCCCTTGTCTGCAGTATGGGCTGTAGAACCTTCCCCTCTGCTTTTCTCAGAAGATGTATTTCCCAGACTAGTGCACAAAGTTGGAGTCGTATTTCTCCCAATGTGTGTTGGCTGGGAGTGATGGATTTGGATGATCAAAGTCTGTGCATGTGCAGGTCTTAGACATAGTGTCCAAACGGGCATGGATTAGGGCGAATTTTTCTTTTAGAAGCCCGCTGATTTGATTAAATAGTATGTTGGAAAATGAAGCAGCCCATGGAGGGGGCGATGGATCCATATGAATTGGGGGCTCACAAGCTCTCTGGTCGGCTACTGCCGGAACAGCAGTTCCATTATTTATTTTCCTCTTTTTGGCCCCCGCTTTCTTGAGTTGAGGATGATGACTGGCGGCACTTGAGTTAGTGGGGGTTTTGGTGCACCCTTTACTTCTAGTAGTAGCTTCTGTGATTGGAACAGGCGATTTAGGCTAAGCGACCTGACTTTGTGTACTGTCGCCCCTTTCAAGGGGAAGGGAAAGGTTAGATGGTGACAAGTCCAGGGAAAGGTCTGGAGTTATACACAGTCGGCGCTCAGTTCGCTGAATTTCTGTGGCCACCACTCCTATCACCCTTTGTAACATCCGATCAATTGATGTTTTGGGAAGAAGTTTAGGGGTGGAACAAGGGGGGGGGGGCAAGGCATAAGGCTTTTACAGTTTGTTTGCCCATACTCAGCTCTGTGATGTCGACAAACAAAATGTGGGGGCTTTCTTAATACTAACAATAACGACCAGCCCAAAGAAACAACTTGCGTTGGCAAAATTAATGGTAGGAGTTACAGTTTTAGTGGTTAGTCACTCCTGCTTCTATGTTTCCTGACCCCTGTACAGAACCCCTCGCTTCATATCACTTCTTACTTGGCGCAATTTTCGAACCAAGGGGGGGGCCCATTCCAGCCTCCTCCGGCCCCTGACGGGCAAAGACGGGCCCGCCCTTGGCCCAGGCTTCCACCGGCGCTGCCCTCACGCATCCCGGGAGCCCTGTACTCCTGATATGCACCTCCTGGCGCTTGCTGTGGGCGTGGTTGGTGTGTGCGCCGCACTCGCTGCTGGTAGCACCAGGTAATGGAGTACCAGGGTGGCGGTGCTGGCGGCAGGACTCGGTGGCGGCAAGAATGTGGCTGGTAAGTTGCCCCCCTCGAATAAAACAGGGCTCCCGCTCCACCAGAGCCCTGTACTCCTGATATGCGCCTCCTGGCGCTTGCTGTGGGCGTGGTTGGTGTGCGCGCCGTACTCGCAGCTGGTGGTACCGGGTAATGGAGTGGCGGCGCTGGTGGCAGGACTCTGTGGCGGTGGCGGCAAGAATGTAGCTGGTAAGTTTCCCCCCTCGAACAAACAGGGCTCCCGCTCCACCGGAGCCCTGTACTCCTGATATGCGCCTCCTGGCGCTTGCTGTGGGCGTGGTTGGTGTGCGTGCCGTACTCGCAGCCGGTGGTACCGAGTAATGGAGTCCCGGGGTGGCGGCGCTGGCGGCAGGACTCCGTTGCGGCAAGAATGTAGCTGGTAAGTTGCCCCCCTCGGACAAACGGGGCTGGATTTGTAATCATGGAGGCAAACCCAGCATCTCGGTGTTCTGCTCCTCCGGATAATGAATGTCGCAGACTGGACAAGATCGGGAAAAGGTTTTCCGCTCTGCCACCTACCTCCTATACGAGCCTCCAATGCAATGGCCATCCTGGGAAGATACTACCCACAGATGTGGTTGAACATCTCTTCGCTTCTCAGAACATCTTCCTGAAGATCAGAAAAAGAAAGCAAAGGATATCTTCTCAGAAGGAGTAAGGGCTTCCACTGAAATTATAGAGATTTCTATGGATATCTCTTCTACTTCATTTAGTCAAATGGCAGGAGCAGCGGTGCCTAGGCGTCAGGGGTGGCTGAAGGCGACTTGCTTCCATCCTGAAGTTCAGGCTAAGGTGGTAGATATGCCTATTGATGGCTAATGTTTATTTGGCAGTCATATAGATGAAGCCCTTCAGTCTATAAAGAAGGACAGAAACACTGCTAAATCATTGGTAATGCTACAACAACGTTGTTTCCAGTTCTTTCGGGGCAGAGTTCGAGGGCAGTATGCAACCAGACCGCAGTTCAAACAGCTGTTTCAACATCACCCTCAAAGCACATAACAGGCGTACAATCAGCCTTTCAGGTCCAGCACTGCATCATCCTATTCACGGGCCACTGGTTGTAAAAGTCAACAATCTGCCAGGAGATCATAGGACTCGCACAAGAGGCAATGAGTTTCTACAGGCCCCTGCCACTACTGTCCCTCAACAATTCGAACCAACATGCTCAAACTTCTTACAAAAATGGATGCCCATCTCGTCGGACAAATGTGTTTTGGATGTCTTCTGTCATGGTCACACCCTAGAATTTGTACAGTATCGTCCAACTACCCCTCCTCCAAAGGTAGTCAAGTCAAGTCAAGTCAATAAATTTGTATAGCGCGCTACATACCCAGAGGGTCTCAAGGCGCTTCGAAAAAGGGAGGGGAATTATATGTCAAATATCCACGTTTTAAGTTGCTTTCTGAATGCTAGGTGGTTCTGACTAAGGCGAAGATGAGTGGGAAGTGAGTTCCAGGTTTTAGCTGCCAGGTAGGAGAAGGATCTACCTCCCATGGTGGTTTTGTTGATGCGAGGTACAGTGCCAAGGGCTTGGTTGGAGGATCGTAGCTGGCGGGAGGGGGTGTAGAAGGACAGTCGTGTGTTGAGGCATTCGGGTCCGATTTCGTAGAGTGCTTTGTGTGCGTGGGTTAGGAGCCGGAAAGTAATCCTCTTATTGACGGGGAGCCAGTGGAGGTTTTTCAGGTGGCCAGAGATGTGTTCTTTACGCGGTATGTCTAATATGAGCCTGGCTGAAGCGTTCTGGATGCGTTGGAGTTTTTTCTGGATTTTTGCGGTGGTACCGGCGTAGAGGGTGTTTCCGTAGTCCAGTCGGCTCATGACCAGAGCGTGAGTGACTGTTTTTCTAGTTTCGGTGGGGATCCAGCGAAATGTTTTCTTGAGCATGCGAAGAATGTTGAAGCAAGATGAAGAAACGGCGTTGACTTGTCTGTTCATCGAGAGTGAGGAGTCCAGGATGACGCCCAGGTTGCGTGTGTGGTCCGTCGGGATAGGTGCTTTTCCAAGGGCCTCTGGCCACCAAGAGTCATCCCAGGCGGAGGGGGAGGTGCCTAGGATGAGGACTTCTGTTTTGTCTGAGTTCAGTTTTAGACGGCTGTGCTTCATCCATTCGGCTACTTCTTTCATTCCTTCATGCAGGTTGGTTTTGGCCGTGTTCGGGTCTTTGGTGAGTGATAGGATCAGTTGAGTGTCGTCGGCGTAGGAGATGATGTTGAGGTTGTGTTGGCGTGCGATGGCCGCGAGGGGGCTCATGTATACGTTGAAGAGGGTGGGGCTGAGTAAGGACCCTTGGGGTACGCCGCAGATGACTTCAGTGGCCTCTGACTTGAATGGTGGGAGGCGGACTCTCTGTGTTCTTCCGGTGAGGAACGAGGTGATCCATTCCAGTGCTTTTCCATGGATTCCGACGTTTCTGAGGCGTTGTAAAAGGGTGCTATGACAGACTGTGTCGAAGGCTGCGGAGAGGTCGAGGAGGATGAGGGCGACTGTGTCTCCATTATCCAGTAGAGTTCGAATGTCGTCTGTTGCTGCGATGAGGGCGGTTTCCGTGCTGTGCTTGGCTCGGAAGCCGGATTGTGAGGAGTCAAGGGATTTGTTGGTTTCGAGGAAGGCGGCGAGCTGGTTGTTGACCGCTTTCTCGATGACTTTGGCCGGGAATGGAAGGAGTGAGATAGGGCGGTAGTTTTTGAGTTCGGTGGGGTCAGCTGTGGGTTTCTTCAGGAGGGCGCTGAGTTCGGCATGTTTCCAGCTTTCCGGGAAGGTTGCGGAGTTGAGGGAGCAGTTGATGACGTCTCGGAGGTGCGGTGCTATGATGGAGTCTGCTTTGTTAAAGATGTGGTGAGGGCATGGGTCTGTGGGGGATCCTGAGTGGATAGAGTTGGGTGGGTTGGTTTTCGGGTCGGTTGTCGAAGCTGTTGTGGATGTCTGCAATTTTGTTGTGGAAGAATGAGGCTAGGGAGTCGCAGAGGGCTTGAGAGGGGGTGATGTCGTTGGAGTTGGCCGAGGGGTTGGTAAATTCCTTGACGATGTTGAATAATTCCTTGCTGTTGTGGGCGTTGTTATCTAGTCGGTCCTTGAAAGCGGCTCTCTTGGCAGTCCGGATCAGTTGGTGGTGTATGCGGGTGGCGTTTTTGAAGGCGTCCTTGGTGCTGGTGGTTGGGTCTTTTTTCCAGGCCTTCTCAAGGGAGCGGCAGAGTTTCTTGGATTTCTTAAGATCATTGTTGAACCAGGAGGCCTTCTTGCTGCCTAGTTTGATTTGTCGTTTTTTCAGTGGTGCTAAGATGTCGGCGGTGTTGGATAACCATTGGGTGAGGTTAGTGGCTGCTTGGTCTGGGTTTGAGGAGTGGGCTGGGGGGTTTTGAAGAAGCGATGAGGAGATCTGGTCGATGGTGATTTTGTTCCAGTTTCTTTGCAGAGTGGGTTGGGGGTGGTTGTTGGAAGTGGGCATGTTGTAGGTGAAGTGAACGCAGCTGTGGTCAGTCCAGAGGAGATCTGTGGTGTGGCTGAAGGAGACATGTTTGCTGGAGGTGAAGATAGGGTCGAGTGTGTGACCTGCAATGTGGGTGGAGGTGGTGACAAGTTGTTTAAGTCCGAGGTTGTCCAAAAGGGTGGTGGTGTTGCGGTCGTTGTTCTTTTCAAGGTGAAAGTTGAGGTCTCCCAGAAGGATGTAATCCTCAGAGGGGAGCGCGTGTGGAGTGATGAAGTCCGTGATGTCTTCACTAAACTGTGCGCGGGGTCCTGGTGGCCTGTAAAGGAGGGTGCCTCTGAGTGTGGTTTTGGGGTCGATGTGGATCTGGAAGTGAAGGTGTTCAGAGTTGGCGAGATTGACGTCCGAGCTGGTAGAGATGCGGATGGATTTCTTGTGGACGATAGCGATACCTCCTCCTGTATGGCCGGTACGGTCCTTGTGAATGATCTTATAGCCTTCCGGGATGGCAATGGTGATGTCTGGGGCTGAAGAGGCATTCATCCATGTTTCTGTTAGGAAGGCGACGTCTGGAGAGATGGTGTCTAGTAGATTCCAGAGGTCAATGGCGTGCCTGTGGACCAAACGGGTGTTGAGCAGGATGCATTTTAGGTGGTTGGGGTCGGATATCTGTTGTGTGATCGTAGATGAGGAGTTGTTCTTTGAGCCGTCGAACTTGCAGGAGTTGCAAGAGAAGGGTCCATGGGTGTGTCCAGGAGCGGCTTGGACGCAGTTGGGGGAACGGCCGGGGTTAAGGGCTAGGAGGGTGGTGGCAGTGTAAGTAATGCGGGTGGGGTGGGCATTACGAGGACCAGGGGGTCTGGCGCTGGGCGCGGTCCAGGCGCGGACGGGCGTAGACGGGCTTACCTTTGGCGCACCTTCGGCGCGGCCGTAACGCGTGGACGCTGCGCATGGACGCTGCGCGTGGGACCATCTGACATTAATGGACAGTGGAGGGGGCGGAGCGTGGGAGGGGCAGCAGGGAGGCGGTAGTGTGGCTGAGGGGCGGGTCAGGGGAGATCAACAAAAACAAAATGGAGGGTCCGAGGGAAGGCAGGCAGGGGTATCACATACAATAAAAATACAGCGAGTTAACAATAAGCGCAATCTGAACACAAGCGCTGATGAAATAAACACAATTACAGATAATAAAGTGAGCAGTAGTCTGGATATCACATGCGCAGACAAGCCAATAGTGAACCCAATAGCCTGAGCGAGGACGCGCTGAGAGAGGCAGGAAATTAATAGAGGCGCTATGCGAGTGAGGCGCTAAAATATTAAGGTAGCAGCAGTTCAGTGATCAGCGCGCTGAAAACGATACCAGGGAGTTTAGCAGCTGAAGCACAGGAGGAGCGTGGTGGAGCGACCGTACTGAAGCAGGTCCAGGTGGTCAAGGTACCACCTTGTTAGCTACCAGATCTCAAAAAGGAAATTAAAACTCTTCTTTCCAAACGTTCCATAGAAAAGGTACCCTTACATCAGGGCAATCAGGGATTTTATTCCCATTTCTTCTTAATCAAAAAGAAGACTGGGAAATGGAGGCAGGTCTTGGACCTCTGGTTGCTGAACAAATTCATCCAAAACCAATATTTCAAATGTTGTCTGCATGAAATCCTTCTTTTTATGGAAAAAGGGGATTATCTGTCCTCTCTCGATCTTCTCAATGGGTATTTTTTATACATCCCCATTCATCTCAAGCATCGAAGATATTTCAGGTTCGAAGTGGTGGGGTGCCATTATCAGTTCAGAGTGCTTCACTATGGTTTGAAATTGGCCCCCAGGATCTTCACCAAATGCATGGCTCCCATAGCTGCCTTTCTTTGAAGTTCAGGTCACCAGGTATTCCTCTACCTGGATGATTGGTTAATAAAAGCTCCTCGTTTTCAGGCAGCAAGGAGGTCTTTTTTTGTGGATGAAAGGCAACATAAATTAGATCAAGTTATAAAAGCAAAATCAGATTGACGAAGTGAGTCTTGTGTTGGTATTCTTCTTTTATTTTCAGTTGTGTTGTTGGTATGCACAGAAATAGAATCAGCCAACGCGTTTAGCCCAGAGAATGGCCTTCTTCAGAGCTGTAAAGGCATACAATGTTGTGTATATATATATATCAGTATTTTAAATAAAAGAACATACCGGAATTCCACAGAAAGGTTGCTCCGATAGTTTAAGAAAGGCGAAGAAGAGAGAGAGAGAAGAAAATGGAAAAAGAGGGTGGTGATTGTATTTAGATTGGTGGCGGGGAAAGAGTTTGTGCAAGTGAGCTGGAGAGAGAGTTTTTGCAAGTGACCTGGAGCGTGAAGGAAACCCACGTACTTGTCAGCAAATGCTGACATATACTTATGCATTTTAAACAGTGGTGGTGAGCCCTTGAAAATGAAAGGGATATGAAGGTGATGTAAACAATTCTCTGTCAAGGGTGTACACGGGTACCGCCAAGGGTACAGTAACCCAATTCGTGGCAGTTCAGTTAGATTCAGTGCCCATGCCACATGCAAGTTAGGTAAGCGTAGGCTGCCTTACTAAGAGATTGCTGATAACGCAAGTAATTCATCAAGGTTTGTCCATCTGATATGTAGTTAAGAGACGGTCTGAAAGAGTGTATGAAATGGACCTATCAGAAATAATATTGTGACTGGTGGTTAGACGTTTCCTATGTTTTCAAGCGTAGGTGAGACATACCTGAGTTGTATGCGAGAACTCCCTTGTTGGAGAGTGTTCTTTTGTGGCAAAAAAGGACCTAAAATAGAATAGGCTATGTGTCAGAGAAGCATACGTGCGCGTATGCGCTAGTGCGTAAGTCATAAGTATTTAGCATGTTAATCGTGCAAACTGATTTGCTAAGTTCAGACATATCACTTGGAGGTGTGCGCCACGTGTGTTACAAACAAGGTGCTCAGCGAAGGTAGAAATGGCTAGCGGATTAAAACGTGACCACTGAAAAGGTTGAGACACCTAAAGAAAAAAGAGAGCGCCGGCAGAACCAAGTTCAGTCGATATAGAGATCAACATCGGTTTATCTATGCTATGTTAAAGAGCGCATGTTACATTAATTAAAAAAGTTCAACGAGTGCCGTCATACCACGTTAGAGAGTGCCATGTATATCAGGAGTGAGATCGAAATTGAGCATGGGGGGGGGGGGTAGCTCGCAGTATAGTAAACGGCAGAGCTACGTAAACGCGCATGTTTCCGAACGTAATACAGTTGAGCGAGCGCCACCATACCGCACTGTATAAAACGGCAGACAGTGCCTGTTGCTCTATTAAGAAAAGGAAAGCGGGTGCCATCTAGTTTTACGGCTACATGTATGTGGGGTGCTCCAGCCAGGAAGTCTTAAACTTGCCAAAATCTTTTTCAGTCTCTGGGTCTTCACCTCAATTTAGAAAAGTCTTCTATCATTCCTTCCAACTCTCTGACTTTCCTAGGAGCTCGCATAGATCCAAATCTCGGCAAGGCTTTTCCAACTCCCAAAAGTGTCTCGCATCTCCAGGAGATGACATGCCTCCTATCATCAAAAAGGTCAGTTTCTGTCAGAAAGTACAAATCTATGCTGGGAATGATGTCCTCATGCATGCAACTAATTCCCAATTGCCATCTTCGTATGCGCCCACTTCAGGAGCAACCTGACACTCCATGGGTTCAATCCAAGTGGTTGTTCAATGACATGATCCAAATCTCCACGACGATGAAAGCTGCAATGTCTTGGTGGAGGAACAAGGAAAACCTTACTCAGGGTCTGTCTTTCATTCACTCAACTCCTCAGTTTGTGATGACTTCGGATGCGTCCTTGGAGGGTTGTTGGGGAGCTCACCTTCAGGAGCTATAGGTGCACAGGAAATGTTTTAAACAGGAATCGAAATTTCACATAAAACTTGTAGAGCTAAGAGCGATGTTCTTGGGCCTGAAAGCGTTCTTGCCCCGGATTTGGGGATGTCCAGTTCCAGTCCGGACGAACGCCACCACCACCATGTTCTATCTCCGGAAACAGGGTGGCACGAGATCTCAGTCTCTCTCTCTTCAAGTGCATAATATTTGGGAATGGCTTCTCCTCAATCAAATCACTTTGGGTGGATCAGTGGGCCGAATTTCTCAGCAGGGTGTCCAAACGATGCCATGAATGGGAACTCAACGACCAGATGTTGCAGATGGTCTTTCGGTTTTGGGGTTCCCCAACATTAGATCTGTTTGATATGTACTCAAACAAAAAGGACACCTTTTACGCTAAGATGACTCCTCCGCTGGGATCGTGGGGAAACGCTTTTCTGCTCTCCGGGACAAGAAAATTTGCCTATGTCTTCCCCCCGTTTCCTCTCATTCGTCGAATTCTTTAAAAAAATGAAACTGGATCTGTGCTGCATCATTCTCATTGCTCCCGTGTGGGCATGGCAATTTTCATTTAACAGAGCTACTTCGCCTATCCGAGTGCACTACAATTCTCTTTCCTCCAAGGGAGGATCTTCTTTACATGGACATGGGGGCAAGTATTTCATCCTCAAATTCCCTCTCTTCACTTGTCGACTTGGCTCCTCACGTCATTGAATTTGGGAATTTGAACATACCTAATGATTGCAAAGCAACTTTACAAAATTCTTGAGCTTTTTCAACGCTCAAATGTTACTCTACAAAAGGAAAAAGGTTTCTGTGTGTGGTGCAGCACTCATTCTTTACATCCACTTTCATCCACACCGGAACAAGTATTGCCCTATCTCTTGCACCTAGATGAGGCGGGACTCTCACATTCTTCCATTAAGATCCACCTTGTTGCGATTTCTATATACAGACAACATCTAGATCAATCTTCGGTGTGGTCTCATAGACATATTAAGGAATTTTTGAAAGGCCTCTTCAGGACTGTCGCAACTAATGCATTCCCCGTTTGAGCTTATGCACAAATGTGACTTAAGATTCCTCTTTTTGAAGGTGGCCTTTCTCTTGGCCATTACGTCAGCTAGACGTATCGGCGAAATGCAGGCATGCACTATCAAGGAACCATTTCTTCCATTTCTAGCAGACAGTGGTATTCTACGTACAAATCCTTCTTTCATACAACAAGTACCATTGTCTTATCACCTCAGGGAGCCTATAATTCTGCCTACATTTTTTCCAAATCCGTCCTCTGTTTTGGAGAAATCTCTCCATTCTCTGGACATCAAACGCTGTTTGAAATTTTATCTACAAAAGACAAGATCCTTAAGTCTTCTCAAATGCTACTGTCTTACTCTGCACCCAGGAAGGGAGTCACCATAACTAGGGCCAGTATTGCTTGCTGGGTCACTTCAACTATTGTCTTCTGCAATGAAAAAGCTGGACATCCATTGCATGTAAGGGTGTAAGCCCACTCGATGAGAAAAGTCGGAACTTCTTTCAGCCCTGTTTGCGGGGGCTTCTCTCCCTGACATATGCAGGGCAGCAACGTGGACGAGGACGCACACGTTGATAATGCATTACTTTCTGGATGGTTTGAGAAAGGCAGATATAGCCGTGGGACAAGCAGCTCTTTGTCATCTCTTTGCCTCAGGTAGCCGGCTTGTAGCCATCCTGATTTTTTTTATTATTTGTTTATTCCTGTATATCTATTTGATTGTTATTATTACTTGCATTAAGAGAATTCTGATTATGTATGTTTTTTTCTGGCGCTGTCATGATGGTATTGTTCGCCTTCCAGCCATCATTATTGCTTCTTTTTATCAATTTACTGTTCTTTAAACGGATTCAAGCATGTGAATCTATAAAAGATACAATTCTGGAGAAAAGACAAGTTACTTACCTTTACACTGTGGTTCTCCAGTATTGATAACTTTTATAGATTCACATGCGACCCGACCTTCTCTCCGGTTAGGCTCACCATTTTACCTCAGAGTACCATATATATATTTGCACACTTGTGCTCGAAATCTGAGGTGTGGTGGCTCTGTGGAGAGGGTTACTCTGAGGTCTCTACTGTGATTGGCTGAACTTTGGATGTTATAAAATGAGTTTGATAGAGTACTCACTCGAATTTTCTTTCTATGGAGGTCTATGTAATGTATTCAGCACTACTATTTCTATTGTTACCGTGGGACTCCCACTATGACGACCGATGAGATTTAAGCAATGAATCTATAGAAGATATCAATACCGGAGAACCACAGTGAACAGGTAAATAACTTGTTTTTTCTCGTCTGCCCCTTTCTCCTACCTGAGATGTTCCCCGGCCCTTTCTCAGTGACCACTCTCTGAATTAAAGAGCTCCTTTGAAGTGTACTGGAGAGCCTGGCTCTTCTTTCCTCCACTGTGTCTCACCCAGCTTACAAGAATATGGAAATACACAAATCTCTTGGGGGTCGATTTTTCTATCTCCTCTGATCATGTTTCTGCATTCAGTCCTTGGTCTCTCGAAATAGAAGCCAGAGTCTTCATGTATTTTACTATGCACAGTCACACATACGGAGCACATGCATATATTGTACACGCACTACACAGCACTACATCTTTTATGTATTGTACCACTCACAGGCTTACCTACACCCAGCATGTGCATATAATAAAAACACTGCCCAGCACTGCATTATGCCTGTATTGTACCATTCACAGGTACACATATGTCCAGCACAAGTATACCACACATGTACTGTGCATCACTACACACCAAATCAATGTAGGCCAAGGGGGAGTTAAGCACTCAACAGTGGAACTTTAAATGAGTGAACCTGTTGGTGTCATTCCAGTCACAGAATGGGAAAAGGATCTGTTCACTCCTATTGATCACTACATGGTATGCTGTCAGCACCGCGCTCTTGCTGCTTAACTCTTGGTAAAGGTAGTAGCCTTTTACCCCTATGAGAGAAGCGCTTTGAGCACCCCCCTGGTCTGAAAAGACCGCAATACGCCAGATAGGGGTATGTCATGGCGAACACACATGATCTGTGTGTGCCTATGCTGACAAAATCAGCATAAGAGATCCAGGCATCATTATAGTTGGGGCATTCTAGGCAGGGTTGCACGCCCATATTTTCTGTCCAAAGATTAGAACACCCCAAACCAACTCCTAAACTAGAAATTTGGCTCAGTCTGGCTCTGTACTCCACTGCAAAGTATCACCCTTGCAAAGAAATATACCATCTCAACAGTTTGGGATTCTCTCCCTTCATAGCCATTAACCATTTCAGTGTCTTTTGATCTGTTTGTACTAGAAATGTAGTGCCAAGCAAGTAAGGCAGAACTTGCGCAAGACCCATACTTTCAGAAAGCACTCTTTCTCAATAGCTGTCCAGTTTTGTTCTCTGGTTAGTAACCTCAAAATAAAGGCTACCGGATGCTGGGGAGGTGCTTGCCACGCAGCGAGATGCCCGCGTTTTAGGCGAGCTCCTTGCTGATGCCCAATTTAATCCTTACAAAATCCTTAACATCAAGGCTTGATCGTTTTAATAGTTACACTTTATTGCAGCGAACCACCATGCGCCCGTTTGTGCCAGAAATCGGCGATCCTGGACACTTTTGTCGACAATAGCACGGACTGGGATTCGCAGGCCCAGCCGCACGAAACCGAAACAGCGGCAGCTGCCTGGAGTCCGGGAGAAGCAGCGACGCAGAGCACGCAACGCGGTCTTTGACACGACCCTTGCCCAGTGGAGCCGGAATAACCTGTCGGAAGCCCCCAACGGCTGCCGCAACAACTAAGAGGTGAGCCCCGTGACGTGATGGGAGCAGGGTTGGCGCCCACCTGGTTCCGCTGCTGAGGGGAACATACAATCGCCTGCTACACATGGCAAAAAATAAATGTGGCCATCACCAGCTGCGAGCCCCTGGGGCTCGAGACAGCCTGGGTGCTGCTCGCTACGTGCGGCCCTATAGCTGAAACGATAGCGCAAGGCACTTGGCAGCTGAAGCATGTCAGATATGGACGGGAGGTGAGCGCTGCCCCTCGGGAGAAAGGTACTTGCAATTAACGATCACCAGGCGCCATAAAAAGCTGTGAGCGCTGCGCACTTCTGCGTAACACAGAGAGAAACGTTATTTAGTTTGTGCTAACTGGTGACCTCAGGCCTCACAGACAAGAGGCTTTACCTGACCCTGCCTGGGGCTGTGATACCAAGGGTATTTGCTGGCAGTGGCGAGGCACGAGGGGGGCGCCTATCACCCCCGGCCGACTGGAATGCTTGGATTTGAGTGCACTGCGGCGCACAGCACGTCCCGATTTTCATGCGAAGCCACCAGGGACCTACTTTCATGCTGAGCCCATGATTGAGGGCCCGACTCCTTAGGCCGTCTGATGCAGCACTAAATGATGCCAAATAGTGCCTGACTGCCCAGATATACACGACCTGCCAGAGCCCTGTGAATAGCGGCCTTAGCCAGGGACAGTGTAAATGGTGCAAAAGACTGGACTACCTACATACTAGCAGCGAGTCCCAACAAGCCCCGGGCCAGATACCACTGCCTGCAAGACACGAGTGAGGGCTGAACTGACGATGTAGCATCCCATAGCCCCCTAAAAACAGAGGTATAACAGACACAGAGCCACCAACCGGTGACGCACGACATACCCACACCAGGTACCGCACATTCCCGAGGAAGCTGGTGCGGAACCTGTCGGAGGCTGCGAAAATGAGTAAGACGGCCAGGACCCAGCCAAAAATAGCATTCGAACATACCAAAAAACAAACGGACCGAGGAACGGAAGAGGAGCCACATCAACAGGAGGAGGCAGGCGCCACTAGCGGAGTAACAAATGTCGAAGTGCAAGCCATGTTCACCACTATAAAGGCTGCCCTCACTAATATAAATGGGAAAATCGACTCTCTCACATATCGGGTCGACAGGATGTCGGAGCGCCTGGACAAGCATACAGAACGGCTGGACATGGCCGGGCGCAGAATCCCTGAAGCTGAGGACCCTTAGGTACAGATGGATGCGAAGCAGGCGAAGATGGACAAACACATGGCGGCTCTGTCGGCAAAAGCAGAAGATTTGGAAGCGAGGTCCCGCAGAAACAACATCTGCCTGACGGGCATATCGGAGACAACAAACACGGGCCCTATGGAGCGGTTTGTGGAACAATTGCTCATCTCAATGCTGGGGAGGACACATTCCCTGAGATATTTATTGTCGAACGAGCGCACAGATCCTTGGCGCCAAAACCACCAACTGGCTTGACAGCAAGACTGATTATCGCGTGGATCGCTTCTCGGCCTTTTGGCTAAGATCAAGTGCAGTTTGTGATGTGCTTGGTCGGCCAGGGGGTGGAGAATGTCGATCACGGCTGGGATGTCTTCATTTGCACGTAAATGGCAGATGATATTCTCGAGCATAGAATGGGGTCTTTTGGGGTTTGACAGCTGGGAGGCTGGTGATTAAAGCCGGCTGATCGGCAGGATGACTTCACAGGGCAACATTGCACTTGGCTGAAATGCCTTCGTTAGCGGTTTCGCAGACGATGCTCTCGAGCATACCGTTTGGCTTTACATTGATTGGCATGGGGGTAGTATGCCAGCTTTAGGCTGCGCATTTTCAAAAACAAAAAACAAAAAAAAAAAGACTGATTATCGCGTGTATTCTAAACTACAGAGACCGAGATGCAGCTCTACGGAAGGCCAGAGAGTTGGGGAAGCTGAATCATGAAGGTATGGATATATCAATTTACCCCGACTTCAAAGTATCTGCACAGGAGATGGTGAAAATATATAATGAACCAAAGGGCGTGCTGAAATTTATACAACAGAAAGAACACTCAAGACCAAGATGGAGATCCCCACTGGGGACCAGGATGAACAGCCTACAACTTCAGACGTCGAGTAACAAGACACTGCAAAGGTTAGCGGTCACCCCGGCCTGTTTGAACGATATGGAACCGTCTGGGTGGCCAGGATTAGATTAACAATGGACACCTTCGCTGGAGATGGGTGCTATTATCACAGCTCAGAAGATGGTGGGCTACAAGACACTGGCTACGAACCACAAGATACTCTAGGTGATCTCTGGGATGCAGCGCTCACTGATGGCCGCAGGACGAAATCCAGATGGCCAAGTGCCCAACGCAGATAAGTCGAATACCAATACACCTTAAAAAAACCAATATAATGCTGTATTGTGAATTGAATTTGCATAGGTTTGAACTTTACCCACGTTCAGAGACATTGCATTACTGTTAAGAACTCACCTGGTGCACCTTTATTAATACAATATGCTATGTTACGTTTTGATGTATATGCTTTGCGGGGCATTTGCCCATGTGGGGACAGCCCACAGGTAGGGTTTTCTTCTTTTACTTTGGTATTTTCATGGTTAGAAGAAATGGGAATGGCTCCGCCACAGGGGATAAGGCGGAATGGGTGGAGGTGGGGATAGGGGACGGTAGAAAATGTCTGGTCGACAAAAAGAAGCTCTTCACACAACCATCGCTTCACACACATAGCATACAAGGAACAGGACAGCCCGAAGTAGTAGTATGTGAACATGGCTGGCACTGGAAGGAATACTCGAAAACTGACGTTTCTAACATGGAATGTTCGTGGGTTTCAAAACCCACAGAAAATACGTAAAGTACTTGCATATTTTGATAGACACAGCATTGACGTGGCATGTATACAAGAAACACACCTAACTTCTATGACTGACATATGGGTGGGTACCAGGTGGGCTTCCTACCGCATGGCCTCCTCATACAATACGTATGCTAGAGGGGTTTAACTGGTAATTAGACGAAGTACCCCATTTCAGCTAATCCGCACAATGAATGATGACCAAGGCTGCTAATTGATGGTGCAGGGCAATTCTGGAGGCATTGTACTAACGATAATCAGGTCATATGGCCCAAATACAGACGATCCCGGGTTCTATGCCGAGATATGGGCTAAACTTAGGGAGTTCCCAAGCGCACCAATAATATGGGGGGGTGACTTCAACACATGTCTAGACCCAGCCCTTGACAGATCGACTGGTAACGAGCGCTATGGCAAACAAGCGGCCAAATACAAAATTACAAAATTACAAAAATTAAAACCAAGGGAGTTTGTGCCGCCCTGTGGGCTGGGGTTACGATGAATAGGGTTTGTATTGAGGCATGGGTCTGCAAAGTCTCTATAAGGGCAGGCCCTCCGGGGCCATCAGCAAGGATCGTGTCTGGTGAATAAACTTTCCGAAGGAGGCCATGTGCTTTACCGTTGTCAAGGTGTGAAGATAGATGGTCGCCTCCTTTGCGTTGCGGGATCCTGATTGTCTTAGAATTGGCCTGAGATAGAGACTGCGGGCCATGCGCAGGGCCGGGCAGCAGAATAGAAGATGGGCCAATGACTCACGTTTGTACCTACAGAGCCTGCATTCCCGGACTCCTGAGCCAACCGTGCTGAAGGCGTATAGTTCTTTGAGAGGCAACGGATGTAGTCTGTAGGCTAGGATCTTATGAAGGGCTGCGCGGCCCACGGCCTGTTTAAGGTGGTGTTTGGGATTGTGCAGGATGTGCGGTAAGCACAAGGACTCATGAAGGTCTTTTTTTGCCAGCGACTCCAGGTCCAATTCCCGTGACCGCGTGCGCACTTGTTTTTTGATGGAGTGTTTAATAGCGGTCTAGCTGACATATTCGGGATTCCAGGACTCGATGGCGAGATTAAGATGGTCCTTCGCCGCCTTGAGAGTGGCCGACCAGGGGTTCCCTGGTTCTCTAAAGATACAATTCAGGGCTGCCTTAAGTGTGTTCTCCTTAGACGTTGTTGTTAGGAAGTAGTATTTACTTAGGGCGGCCATCTCTTCCAAGTATTGCTGGTTGAGTGAGAACTCCAGGCGGACAAGGGTGTTTCTGGTGCCCCTCGGAAGATGAAATAGTCTCTTGTAGGCTCTGCAGTGAATTTTTTCTAGTTCTTTATTCAGTTTGCCCGGAAATGCCTGTAGAGCGTAGTTGAGGGCCGGCATTAATATGGCTTTGAGTACTCGTTGGATGGCCGTTGTGGATGGGGTATATAAGGAGGCGTGCAGCTTGCAAATGGCGTAGGTTATAGTTTTGGATTTGCCTTGGATGATCTTTAGGTGCGCGCTTGAGAGCCCCGACTCCTGGAAGCAAATACCCAAGTAACGACCATTTCAGGTAGTAGTGCCACCATTCAGATCAAAACCTCACGCCATTACTCAAGGAGTTCCGCAAGGTTCGGCGCTGAGCCCCACTCTTTTCAACTTATACGTCCAACCTTTGGCGACGGTTGCGAAGAGTTGGGGTCTCACTATGGTATCTTACGCCGATGATACCCAGCTGGCAGTGGTTCTTAATGGGGACTCTGACCAGTCGGCATCCAACTTTGCGGATGGTTTGAGGGCTGTTGCTAGCTGGCTCACTACCAACTGTCTACAGCTCAACGCCCTCAAAACCGAGGTGATGGTGCTAGGGAAACATCCTGATCTGTGGGGTGCGAGTTGGTGGCCCAACGAGTTGGGTCCCCCACCCAAACCGGTCTCTGAACTCAAAAACCTTGGCGTGTGGCTTGACTCCAAACTTACCTTCTCGTGCCACACTAAGAAGGTGGCATCTACATGCTTTGGCATCCTGCGTGGTTTGAGGCCCATCCTCAAATTTTTTGATGCCCCCACCCGCCAGTTGGTGATTCAAGCCAGCATAGCATCAAGGCTTGACTATGCAAGTTCACTGTTTTTAGGCGCCAATCAGGCGGAGGTCCTGCGACTCCAACGGGTGCAGAACGCGGCTGCCAGGGCTCTGGTAGGCCTGCCACGATTCTGTTCAGCCCGCAGTACAATTTGTAAATTACATTGGCTGCCAGTAATCAGGCGCATAGAGTTTAAGACGATGTGTTTCGCATTTAAAATTCTTAAAACCGACACCCCTTCCATCCTCCAGCATCTTTTGACCCTGTATATGCCATCTCGCAGTCTTCGCTCTGCTAGTCAAAATCTAGCACTTGTTCCACGCTTTAAAAAAAGTAGACTAGGTGGTCGTTCTTTTACTGTATTGGCTGCCAAGCTTTGGAATGCGCTTCCTGGGCACATCCGAGCCTTGGAAGATCTTCTGGTTTTTAGGAAGGCTGTTAAAACGCATCTCTTTCCCCTGCCTTATTAAAATTTTCTGATCTTTTCTGTTCTGCCTGTTATGTTGCTTTTCCAGTTATAGCGCCGGGACGCCCCTTCGCTGGGGCAGCTGTGCGCTCAAAAATCTTAGTAACATAACATAACAAGTGTACCGCTGAGTACTTGCCAGCAAAAGGTGGCCGAGCCTCCATTTTAATAGTTTTTTCTTTGGGTACTTTCCGAAGATGATGACTTTGGACTTGGATGGGTTTGCTACAAGCTTATTTTTGTTGTTGTATACGGCAAGTGCCGTCAGCGCCTTTTGTAGCCCAATTCTCGTGTGGTCCAAGAGCACCAGGTCGTCGGCGTATTGCATGAAGTGAATTTTTGTCCCGCCGATCTTTGGGATGACCAATGCTGCCCCAGTCAAGGCTCTCTCCATGTCCGCTGTGTATAAATTAAATAACAGTGGGGCTAGCACGCACCCTTGTTTTAGACCTCGGTCCATATTGATCTTTGCAGATGCATGGTCCCTCGAGAGTTTGATTCTCACCCTCGTATTGTGGTACAGGGATTGGATTGCCCTCAACAGGGATGGGTTAATATTCCATTAGGCCAGCTTTCTCCACAGGATTGCACGATCTACCTCGTTGAACGCTGCCGAATAGTCAATGAAGCAGGCGAATAAGGGAGGGCTTTTGCGTGTCTGCGCATGGTGGACCAGATAAGAGAGATCAGTGATGTTATCGACTGTGGCGGACCCTGGTCTAAATCCGGTTTGGCAAAATGGGGGAAGACCTTCTGCGTTCGTCCAGTCTGTAAGGTCCCTCAAGATGGCACTGGCGTAAGCTTTTCCCTCGATGTCCAGAAGGGCGATCAGGCGATACTTTGATGGTTCAGATTTGGGGCCCTTTTTGTGGATTGGCTGTAAGAGCGAACCTCTCCATGAATCTGGGACATCCCCCAGGAGCCAGCATTCAGTGTACAGGTGAGTCAGGGTTTTGGACCAGAAGTCGATGTTTGCCTTGAATAAGTGTCCAGGAAGACCGTTGGGACCCGGGGCACCATTTTGTCTGATATTTTTTAGAATTTTGGACACTAACAATTTTCCCGGCGGGGCAGTCATCTCGGTGGTTGGGTCTAAGTCAGCTCCAACGATAGAGGTTTCATTTTGCTTGGTAACGGGGCCGTTATCGATGTAAAGGGCTTTTACGTGGGCGGCCCAGAAGGGAGCCTCGAGGGAGTTTTCTCTGTGGTTTGTGCCTCGTCCCAGGGTGCTTAAGTAATGCCAAAACTCCTGCGATTTTCCTGGGCTCAGCAAATCAAAGATTTTCAGCCATTGTGCTTCACAGTAGTCTCGTTTTGCCTCCCAAACCTTCTTGGAGTGACTTTTACTGTCCTCTTGAAGTTGTTTCTTCATTGGGCTTGTGCCATTTTTGTGGAAAAGTTTGCGTTTCTTGTTCAATTGTTTGGCGCTGATTTTGATTTCCGCCTTGTGTCCATATGTAGATGGAGAGTCCCTATAAGATGTGCTGTTTGAGGTTCCGCGAAGAAGCGCAGCCAGAGTCCCTGTGATTGCGTTCCAGGTAGCTATTGCACCCTTTTTCTGTTCACTCAGTGGCCAGCCTGGCCACTGGTTTGCCCAATTAATTAAAGTGGTGATTGAAGTCTGTACCCATTTGATTCTTCTGGGCAACTTTATCAGTTCTTCGCCGTTAGATGCTCCGATGTATTTGAGCCTATGGCGAGTGTCCGCTATGAGATTCAATGTGATGGTTAAGACAGAGTGGTCGCTATCGCTGCGCGGATGAACTGTAAAGTTTGACATAAGAGGTTGCAGTTTTTCACTTAGGATGATGTAGTCGATCGTTGTTTGGTTGTTGTATGTAGGACCGACGAAGGACCCTGGGCTGTTCTTTAGGAGGACCGAGTGCGCTGTCGCCAGCTTATACGTTTTTAATAGATCATTCAGGGCAATGGTGGCCCTGGGCAGATGTCGTCGTGTGGTTAATATCCCTATGTTATGGATATTAAAGTCGCCAAGAATGATGCATTCCAAGGCCGGTAATTGAAGCATTAAGGACTGTAGGTGGGTTGTCATCATGGCCAAGTTGGATGTGGGCCCATGTGGATTGTGGTCGAGGTTGATTAATAAAAACGCAAAGTTTCCATTTGTCAGGCGGCGGTCTTTCAGGATGCCCGCCTGGAGGTTGTCCGGGAGATTTGGAATTACTGCGAGTTCCAGGTTGAGTGAATGCTTTATGTAGACACATATCCCCCCCCCGACGGTCTTTTGAATATGTTAGCCTTTTTTGCAGGTTTTACATATTCTGCGTATCCTCTTAATGAAAGCGGGTGGAGCTGCCAGGATTCTTGTACGCAGATGATATCTGCCTCCTCCATGAATGTCACAGCGTTTTTATTAAGAAGCAGCCTCCTGAGCCCTGCGACATTCCAAGACATGATTTTCAGGCGATCCGTTGGCGGTCCCTGTCTGGAGGCTTTTGTGGGGCGATGGTCGTGATGCAGTGGGGTTGGCCCTAGACATCGTGGCTGTGTTAGGATCTCGAATTTAGTACTAAAGGCAGCCAGGGCCAGTCTTTGCTCTCGCATCCCAGAGTTGCGCATGTGCGTGTGCCCTGATTCGGATTAGTTGTTATTTTAATTGGGGTGCTGATGGTTGGACCAGTGTTTGTGGCACCTTTGGACCCCTGAAGGATAGGTACCACGTGTGGCGCGTCAGTGGGGTAGGCATGCGGGCGTGAGTTCCCTCCGATTCGCTGATCTGTGTTTCCCATCTGGAGATGCGCGGTGTGAGTTTTTAAGATGAGGGGGTATTTTTGTGCGCGCTTAGGTTTTATTTTTATGCCCCTGCTTTCCAATAACTTGTGCTGGCTGTTCAGAGCCTCGGCCATGTGCGGGCTCACGAAGGTTAGCTCCGTGGGTTCGTTTTTCTCCTCCGCATCTGGCGGGAGGAGAGAGATGGTTTCAATGTCTGTAGTTTTTATTCCCTCCAACCCTGGGATGTTTGCAAAAAGTGTTAGAAGATTACTGCGGTTGAGAATGTACCACCTCCCCTGGAAGACATAGTCGGGGTACAACGTTATTTTCCGATCCTGGGGTTGGGGGTGGTTTATTCGGCAGACTGAGTCCGCCACCTGGCCGCCTGTTTGTGGTAACTGTGCTGTATCAGGTGGATGGTCGTTTGCATGCCTGTTAAACCCCAATGGCCCCAATGACCGCCGGTAGACCTTCATCTGCGACAAGCTGGGAGCGCTGATGGTACATGGCGGGTGTTCAATTTCCCTGAGGTCTGTGGCAATCAAAGGCGCTTGAGACGCGCGGCCCGTTGTGAGCGTTGATAAAGCTGTGGCCTGCGGGTCGTGTCTGTTTGAGTTTGCTTGAAATGCTTCCGCTGAGCTTTGTCCATGTGGATCCATTGCTTGATTTGTGTGTGATGTTGATAAAACTGGCTGGGGGGTTGCGAGAAAGGTTATTGCTGTGTTGGTAGAATGAGTAACTTCGACGTTTGGCTCGATTATTTCTGGTGTTTTGACGGTTTCTCCCAATTTGATCGCATCCTGGTTCACGATGTGGGTGGGCGTCTCATTCTCAGACCGTAGCCATTCCCGGATGGATCTGGGAGCGAGAGATTTGTTTTTATTCGCCTCGTTGAGTTTTTTTTAATTTTTTCTTGTTTTTCTGGATAGGCTATGGAGGTCTAGGCTGGTTGGTGTGGTAATATGCTGGGGCATGTGTTTTTTTTGTTTTGATCTTGGTGGCATCTGACCTGATCGTGCTGAGCATGGATGATGGAGCCTCCCAGGCGGTTTTATCTTCTTTATTAGTTTGTGTAGAATGGTTTGACGGGTTTCTTAAACCTTCTACTTTTGGAGGGTGGGGGGCTGAGGCCTGTGAGATCGGGTCCTTGGTCTTGCCGGCTTCTTTCTTGAGATCCTCAATTAGTGTGGTCATGATGTGTGGGAGTTTTCCTAAATTGTTCAAGATTGGACTGCAACTACATGGCTCAGGCTTGAAGTGTTTGCTGTCCTGTGCTCTGCGGATCAGGGAATTCAGATGGTCCAGTTTACAGTCGATTCCAGAGATTAAGTTTGCGACTGTTTGTAATATGTTTATCTGGGCATCAAGCTTGTCGGCGTGCATTATTGCCGCACATGTCATAGAAATGAGTGTCTCGTTGATCAGTGTTAAATGATCTGTGATCACTGGGGGGCTCTCCCCCCTATCCGAGCTTCTACTCGTTGACGATGGTAGCTGGGCCGTTTTGTCTTGTTCCTGGAGGCTCTGATGCGTCAAATTCAAAGGTGGGGGGTGCCCGGCCAGTATTTCTGTGGTTCCTCCTCCTTCATGCATTTCGTGTGGGTGACTAGATGCGTCAAGCATGTGCTCCCCTGTTACCGGGGTTTCGCTGCGTGTGCTGATCAATATGTCAGCCGTGAGGGCCCCATTTAGGGTCGAGTTCGGATTGGGACGTTCCGGTGAGTGGTGAGTAGGAGTTGTTGGTCTAGTGGAATCAGGTCTGGATGCGACCCTGTCCAGAGCCTCTGGCTTGAGGGATATTCTGCCCTGTAGCGTGGTTATTAATGGTGATGGGGGTAATCCTGGAGCCCGTGTGGCGGTGGGACTGGGGGATAGGCCGACCTCTGGGCCTTTTTTAGGGCAGTGTGCAGCTTGAAGGTCTAGTTGGTACAGCTGAGCTTGTTGCCAGGGAGTATAAGAAGGTTCTTATGTCTCTGTTTCCTAGGGAGACGTTTGCCCCGGGACGGGGAATAAAGTTATCTGGATTATAACACTTCCCATCTTGCCCTACTTGGGACGATGTCAGTGCTGGGAATGCAGTTGGTAAACCTGGGGACGTTGGCGTTACACCTGTAGCACTAGGTGATCCCGGGGCTCCCCCCTCCGATAGCCCAGGCCCGGGGTAGAAGCCACCCGCACCCGGGGGATAGAAAAGTTTTGTCTTCCGTCTCCTGGCTGTTCTGTGGGGACGAGGTTTTTCCTGTGCCTGCAGTAAGGACGAATTTCTAGTCCTCATTATTTTCCCTGTTTTCACTATTGCTTTTTTCCTGTTGCAAAGTGGTCGCTGCGATGGTGCGAAGTTTCGCTGGAGTCGCTGCGATGGTGTGGAGCGGGGGCGGCCCGCTTATCTCTTACCCTCCGATTCCTGCACCAGCACCTGCCCCTTGCTCCCCCCCAAAGATGAGGCCGGGGCTCGGTTCTGCAATTCGTTCTGCAATTCGCCGGGCTTGGTGCTTAGGCTCCTAGTTACCAAGGTACTCGTAGGACCAGCAAAGTTAGCTGAGGCGGTGTTGTTGTCGCAGCGCTTGGGGCTCGGAGTGCAGCGCTCACACCTGCCAGCAACACGTCAGCGGAGGGGGCGGTGAGGGGGGCCAAAGTGTCCGAGGTACCGGGGGACTGGCTTTTAGCGATGGCGATGTTATCTCAGCGCTTGTGGGGACTTGTAGCAGCGCTCACACCGCCATACAGCACCTGGCTCCTTGCTTTTTGCTTTGCTTTGCTTTTTGCTCCTTTTTTGGTCCTTTTTTTTGCGTATGCGTATGCAGGGGGCGGTAGCTTCGGAATGGCGGAGCTGGTGTCTAGACCTGCATGCCTAGACCTGCACGCCTGCTCTCATGCCCGCCCGCCTGCCCGCCAGGCCCTGCTCCTACCTGCTCACAGGTTGCTGTCCCAGAGCCGGCAACGTTGGGCATTGGGCGTTGGTCCAATCGCGGGCGGACGGACCGGCAGACCGACAGGTTGGGGCGAATTCAGACCGGCGACCCCTCACGCTCCGGCAAGTCCGCAAAACCGCAAATCCGTGGTGTTGAGTTCCCGTGGCTCCAAGCTCTTGATGGGCGTCGCGGGTGGGGTGCAGATAGGGCGCGTGGGGTGTGGCAGGCAGGAATGGCAGCGGCGGCCACAGCGTCCGTCTTGCTCTCGCTCTCGATGCTGAATGCGATCTGGCGTTTCCCGTCGTGACTTGTGTGCTCGAGTGCTCCCTCCAGTGGCCCGTAGCAGTGGAAACAGAAAGTAAACAACCCACTCCACTGACAACTTTTATATCTGACCCGAGGCTTTACATACATAGGGACACGATCCAACCTGTACACTGCAACTCACTCACATGGCACGCACTAGCACACAGGGCAAATAAGCTGCCTATCTACGCCCCAGCGCTTCCCATCTCTAATCATCCGAAATTATCAGTAACACAAGAGAAAAAAATGACACTACTGTTGGAGGATATGAAAATTTCCACAATGAAGGATGTTTTCCCACATGGCAGATTCATACAAAGAAATGATCCGTCGCTAAGCACACACAACACACCAATGAAGGTGTTTGCCCACTTGCGGCTGCAAGCAGAGGTTGGGGAACTATATATCACTTACCCAGAGGAGCCACCAACGCTGCACGCATTACAGGCCTTACTCATAGAGCCAACTCGTCAGAAGCTAGTCACCCGCCTATACAATACGTCACAATCGGAACAAAGTAGGGTTGTCAATAGATCACTCGCTAGATGGGAAACACTGATAGGAGACAAGATTGATGAGCAGGATTGGGAATATAGCCGCACACAACTACAATTGCGGACATCGAACTGTAATCTAAGGATAATACACTTTAAATTTCTCCACCAATTTTATTACACCCCGACCCAGTTCCACAGATACGCCCTAAGATCACATGATAGGTGTCAAAGGTGCAATGCCATGAATGCGGATTTTCTACACTTGGCATGGGCATGCACAAAGATTCATAAATACTGGCATGACATTATGGGGGCGATAACGGCAATGCTAGCTGAACTGGTGCCGAACAGGCCTCTTGTGTGCTTATTGGGGATATATAAATTCATGCCAACAAAAAGGCGAAAGTTTCTGGCTGTATCACTACTGCTGGTGAAACAACATAGTTGCCATTAGATGGGGCAGTAAACAACCCCCTAGATTCAAAGACTGGCTTAGGGACATGTCCCATTGCAAGGAAACCATGGAGATGTGCGCGGAAGAGCTACTGCTTCCATCGAGGCCCGACATTTCTGGGAACCACTGAAACAATACCTCTTGACAATGTAGGAGGATGATTAATGTATGCTAATTGATGAAGATGTACAAAATATGTGATGCCTGTTATAACTGTTCCTTCCTTTTGTCATTAGGGGGAGGGTGTATGGATACTTGTCCAATTCCATGTGTAACATAGTGAAATACCAAATGATAAACGCTGTGCTGTAAATCTAGGATGATGGGGGCTTTATCGCTGTAATGCGATGTGATGAGGAGTTAACAATCAGTTTTGGATGCACAAGATGATCAAATGTATTACTGTAAGCAGATGCTTACATATGCCATGATGTGTACCTTGTAAACAAAAAAAGCCATACTGTATGTGTGAATTGTAATGTTGACCAAACAAAATAAACAAATAAAAAAAATAAAAAAGGCTACCGGATGCTGTCTACCTTTGTCATCTAGTTGAGCTTACACTGCTCCAAGTCTTTTGTCAGAGACATCATCCATACAATGAAAGGCTGACTGCAGTCAGGTGCTTTCAATATAGGAGCAATGTGCATAGTGCCTTTAGTTCCTCAAATGCTTTCTTAAACTCCTCAGTCCATATCCTTATCATGGGCGGCTTCTTGTAGGTCAAAGCAGTCAACGGGGCATCTATATTTCCATAGTTTGTCACAAAGTTCTGGTAACAACCGGTGAGTCCTCACCAGAGCCGTAGCTACGGTGGGGGGCCAGCGGGGCCAGGCCAGCCTTCCTCTGTAGCCCCTCCAAAACATTACATTTATGCTTGCTGTTCATTTATGTGCCACAACCGCCACATTATCATTTGGGACAGTTACTTCCTAAATTCCTAATATGCTCAGTCTTAGCACACCAGATTGCTCTCAGTGCGTGCGGCTGGAATGGTACTATCAATAATCTCCATGAGCAAGGGGGTTGGAGCAGTCACGCACATTTTCAAACTTTCAATTTAGGCCTAGAATGAAAATATATTAATAAGAGCTTAGCAGTGTAGGGGTTGTGGACGTGCCCGCCCTGACCCTTTGCTTCACTCTGCCACCCCACAATGTAATCAACCTCAGGAGGTGCAGCCTTTTACATGTGACAAATGCCTTAAGATCAGGAAGAGTTTCCGTTCAGAGCAACATGGATGTCTAATCTGCTTCTACTTTAAAGGCTGTAGCACCAGTGTCCAGACCAGCAGCTATGGGCAGTGAGGCACTTCCTCGGTCGGAAGTAGGAATTAGCTGCCAGTTTTGTATCTGCTGCTCTTCAAGTAAGTGAAGAAATAAAAGGAGAAGGGAAAGGATCCCATTTCTCATAAGAGGTGTGGGTGAGCCAATAAATTAACCCTTTCCGTGCTCATGACGGCGTGGCTAGGGGTGAGCATGGCGCTCCGGTACTTATGACAACTTCACGCCGTCATGAGTCACAGGGGACGTGAGCTCATGACGGCGTGAAGCAGTCATGCCGCTGCCGCTCCACCCTCGCGGCACGAATTCCCCGCCTGTGCGGGCGAAGTAGTGAGTGGGCGGGGTCATGACGGCTCCACACAGCGATGAACACACGCCCCCGTGACTCATGACGGCGTGAAGCCGTCATAAGTACCGGAGCACCACGCCCACCCCTAGCCGCGCCGCGGCAGAATTCGCGGCGCTGGGAAGGGGTTAAGAGGACGCTCCCCAGACCGGTATGCGTTCACTTCATTTAGAGCTGTTTTTGATGAACAACTTAGGAAAAAAAGCGTTTGATGTTTTGTTAACATATTTATTCAAAAATATTGTACACGCCATGGCGAGTTGCAATTAAAGAATGAACTGCATTTTGCACCGGGCGCAGCATGGGAGGCGCAATACTGAAGAGGTCCCAGCATCATGTATTTTTATTTCCCAGCAACATTAAAACGCAACTCTGTTCTTGTTGTGATCCCCACAAGGCTTACCTCTGCTTGTGAAGTGATTCCGCAGAGACGACAAGAGCTACCGCCCCTGTACCCACCCGGCCGCTGTACGGAAGGATGTACCCGGCAGGGATGAGGTGAAACCAGGGAAAGGAGCAAGGGATGTGGACGGAGATGGGAGGCAACGGTATGGGCAGGACAGTGATGTACCCTAGGAGAAGACAAAGAGACCCGTTAAAAAGGAACCAAGACCCCACCTTCTTCCTATGTACACCTCTAAACACTTCTTCGTGAGGGCCAACTGTATAGGTACTCACCAAGGCTGGTAAACACCTGGCAGCAATTAATAGTAAGGTTGCTCCTTGAGGAATGAAGGAAAGCGCTCCTGCGCTTGACCAGAAAAGCATAGAATATGGTGACCGTGTACTGCAATGGACTTATTAATCGTGCACTTGTGCAGCACGGTCATGCACCTCAAATACGCTACTGCGTGCTTTTCCTATGTTCCAAAATGAGCGCTTCAGCGCAATCTGGCACTGTCATGCAAACAAACACGCTCCTGCGTGTTTACCAAGTTCAATAACAAAAGCGCTCCAGTGCGTAGAAGTATGTCCAAAAACAAAGAGCTCCAGCGCAGGCAAACTGAATTCAAAAACAAAAGCGTTCCTGCGTGGGTTGCCGATTATACATAAATTAAGCGCTCCAGCGCGGAAAGCATAGCCCCAGAAACAAAGCGCTCCAGCGCAATAGCGGTAAAGGCAGAAATGTTTTTGAGCAAAGTACGTACCCCCTAGACGGCAACGATCAGGAATACCTAAGGGCGTATCAGCGCGGGACTCCGGAACGGGCGTTTCCGTGGAAGCGGGAACCAAAGGCAGGCGATGGAGAAGTGTGGCTCAATGGTTAGAGCGGCAGACCCTGATGCAGAGGTCTGGCCCGGGACCAGGGTTCAATTCCCGCCTCAGCAGGTCTTGGGCTCAATTTCCTCGGACCTGATAATTCTCGCCTCGGTGCCTATTCTAATCATGAATCCTACTCTGCAACTCTGGGCAATAGCTTGCTTAATCTCCACAACGGCCCCAACAGCGCTGGGATGCCTGGCTTCACTTTGGGGGTGCCCAGGAGTGGACATTTTCACAGGGAAAAGCCAGGAAGGGTTCCACAGCGGTATGCGTTACAGCGCCAGGACACCCCAGTTGGGGTATTAGTGCGCTTTAAAAGTACAAATTACATTTACATTTACATGGAGATAAGCGTCCACCTTATCTCGAGGACCTGGAATCCGTGTAGAATCCGAAGCAGTGACTCGGCGGGACTACGCAGAGTTTATGCGAGTCCCCCGGATGTGCTCCGCTGCAAAGGTTGAATGTCTAACAACTAGACCGGTCTAAGGCACAAAACCAGAAGTGAGGATTCTAGCGTGTTTAGAGGTGACAACGGAGCAGCAATGCGCCGCATACATGACAGTTCTAGAGCGAGTTTCTGCTGGCACAAAGGTGTGATTTGCCTGGTAGTGGCTGGTGTCAGGACCGTGCAATGTTATGGTGCATGCTGGTTGTAGTATGCCTATCTGAACTGTCAAAGATTCAAACTGCTCTGCTTTGGTTTCTCCTTGACAGTTGTCCGCAGGCCTGATTTTCCACACAAAACGAATCGCAAACAGACGGATTCTGGGCGAGCTGAGCTGTGGTGATATTTTGGTTTTATAGCAGCTGCTAATACGTTGCTTTCCTCCAGCAGTTCTCAAGCAACAAAAAAGTCAAGATAAGTTAACTCCTGTGATTAATGCTTGACCTTGTGAGAGTCGGAGTTTTGTCTAGTTTAGGTTTTGACTCACTTTAAAGCGCAAAGGGTTACCGTGCAGATTACAAAGTGCATATAAGTTCAAAATCTTTTATTCGATTAATCGTGTTGATAATCATAAAAAGTACATCATATAATTAAATACATCATCATAAAAAAACGCATTATTAATATTACATTATTACATTACAAGTTAAAAAAGTTATAAAAAAAGGAATACTCTTTAGTTCATTAGCAAGCTTAATACAGATGATCAAAAAATTCAGCAAGGCATCACTTCAATGGCTTTACGAATTGTTAAGCATGATTTCAGGAACAAAGCTACATTCTTTGCCACGTATTGTGTTTCTAGCTGTTGTAGTGCTAGAAATGCCGGGCGACAGGTCCTCAACCCCATCTGGCGCAACACTGGTATAACCCAGCGTTTACGCGGTTCGACATAATAATGACAAAAGAATACCACATGCATAGTCGTTTGAGGGGATACCTTATCGCATGGACATTTAACTAATTCGTGTGACCAATTTAACGTGTTTGGAAAGGTGACCAGTCGAAAAAACAAATTAAAACGGAACCTGATTAATAGGTATTTTTCGTAATTAGATAAATAGAATGTGAGATAAGGCTGTATACCCGGAGACACTTGGGCCATCAAAATATGAGCGTTTGATTGCTTGGATATTTCGCCAGACAAACGCAATTCCCTTAGATGGTTGAGACATTGTTGTTTCAGGGCTTTCCTGCTTATCTCATTGATGGATGATGGCTCAATATCATACTGAGTGAGGTCCAGGTCTTTCAGGAAGTTGGTCACATACACCAGCCATGGGATGTTTTTCGAGAAAGTCAGATCTAAACATTCTAAAATCAGGGCACGTGTAAGATGGCATTGTGGTTTAGTCCAAATACGGTGCCATAGCAGTATTGGTTGACATTTGATGTAATCTGCCAGATAGTCAATCCCAAGCTCGATATGGCAGCCGTAGGTGGGGGCACTCTGTGGGAATGCCAACAAATATTTAGCAAAGCCATTTAGAATTTTTTGCAAATCCGCCGTATTTACATGGCCCCATACACCGGCTCCGTATGTGGCGATGCTCTGGCATTTAGCTTGATGGATTTTAAGCAATACGGGTGGAGAGGGTTTGCCCGTTTTTCTAGAAAATGAGAGAAGGGCAGATGTTGCTCGCTGGTAAAGCAGTTTTCTAGTTACCAAGGCCCTTTTCCAAGTTAACTGATCATCTATTAGAATACCCAGATAGGGGTATTCTCTGACACGTTCCAATTTGGATTGCTCAATGTAAAGGTTTTTGGAACTTTTTACCTTGGGCCCTGTTTGCATGACGAAGGTCTTGGTCTTGTTCACTTTTAACCCAAGTGAGAGCATGAAGTTACAATATTTATCCAACTGTTTTTGGAGTTGTACTAAGGTCCTTGCAAAAATTACGGAATCGTCAGCGTAGAGTAATGCTGGAATAGGGCGATGGTTGATGGTAGGTAAATCCTGGCTCCCTTCTAACATGGCTGCTTCCAGGCCGTTGGTGTAAAGGTTAAACAGGAAGGGAGCCAGGACACAGCCCTGTCTGACTCCACGAGTTATTGGAAAGGAGGATGTTAATTCTCCACCCACGCCATATCTCACGCGTGCCGAGGCGTCGGAGTAAAGCTCGCGTAGGAATTTGATGAGGGGAGGATCAACACCCAACTCTTCCAAAATGAGCCACAGCTTGGCGTGGATTACACAGTCAAACGCCGCGCTGAGGTCGACGTAGACCATAAATAAGTTGCCCTGTTTTGCTCTGTTAGAACTGGCTATTTCTGGTAGGCTAAGGCTGACGCCAAAGCCAGGCAGAAACCACCATTCTAGTCAGGGCAAGGAAGTCACACGCCAAGATAACCTCTGCTCACCCCCTTGGTAGCTTGGCACAAGCAGTAAGGCTAAACTCGGAGGCAATGTGTAAAGCATTTGCGCCAGCGCACAACAGCAACAACATATTAGGCACACCACAGAAGAGACTCCACACAAGGTTATTATAAAAATAACTTTTGTATTGTAAAAACACATCAGATAAAATCACACATATACATGGTGCCAACTGGCACGGGCAATATTCACAGGGATTATGTACACAAGACAGGGCCACAAGGGCCACTGTCATAGTCAGATATAGCACTTCTAGAATAAGAAATAATAAAACATAAAATGGTAATCACAAAGATAACAACCAGTAACCACTGGTAACAGGAACCAGGACCTTACTAGGACCACCTGTACTAAGAAAGAAGAACCACCTAAGTATCACACAGCATTAGGGGTCTAAGAAAGAATACATTACTCATGATGCAATAAACCTACATTCAGAGGAGTAGAAAAGACAACCACCTAAGAATAACCACATTTAGGGGCATAAACCAGAACACCTTACCCATGATGCATGAACACATTCAGAGGAGTAATAAGGAGAAACACATGATGACTAAACATTCAGAGGTGCAGCGCATGGAAAGGAAGACACATAATGCATAAACATTCAGAGGTGCCATAACATAAGTCAATAGCGCAAAAACACACAGTAGGCAATTACTATTTAAAAGCATAGAAATCACATTGCGCCTACACTACATAAGCCACTACCTGTGGCAGTCCCTAGGCCAACTGGCCTTGTGGGGCAAAGATGCCCTGGGTCCAAAGTACAAAAAGCCTAAACGTGGCAGGTGCCCACAAAGTGCTGGGCACCTGGGCATCGCAATAAAATAAACTGCGATAGGGTCCTCACTGACCCTTGGGCGCAAACTGCGCCATGCTGGAGCCACACAGGCTCTGGGACACATACACTGTGCACGTTGGAGCCACACAGGCTCTGGCCAACACTGGTCAAACGTTGGAGCCACACAGGCTCTTAAAAACACATATGGCCCCTCTGAGCCACACAGGCTCTCTCAGCGTTGGGGCGACCCACTGCCATCCAGGGCTGCCCTGACTCTCCATTTACTTCACCAAATGCCCCCCAGAGCCTCTCAGGGCTCTAAATACAATAAAATGGGGCGGGGGAGCCTCTCCGGGCTCTGTGCACGTTGGGGCGACCCACTGCCAACCGGGGCCGCCCATGAAGCCTTCATGGCTTCCTTCTGGCACTCTGCAACGTTGGGGCGGCCCACTGCCATCTGGGGCCGCCCTTGAAGCCTTCGTGGCTTCTCTTCATCGAGCGCGAGCTCGCGCTACTGCGGGGGAGGGGCGGACACCGACAACGTGTCCCGGCGCCCCTCCCCTGCTCTGCCCCACTCCGCCCGGCCCCAGCCCAGACTCACCGGGCCTCGGGGCGGCTCCTCCGGACGGCGGCTCTTCTCTGCTGGCGTTGGAGGCAGGCACCGACAATGTGCCTCGCGCCCCCGCCGCTCCTCTCCTCACTCCGGCCTCCTCAGATGCCGCCGGGCTCCCTCAGCTCACGGGAGCCCGGCCGACCCGCCGCAATACGGCCTCTTCTCTCCCCCGGGCAGCTTCTCTCCTCTCGGGCTGCGGGGGCGGGACTTCCGGCCGGCCGCGCTGGGATTGGCCGGCCGGCCATCCACTTCCGGGTCGCTGCGGGCAGCGCAGTGGCCCTTCTCCTTTAGGCAGGCAGGCGGGGAGGCATTTTAAAATATCGGTAATACCGGCGTGGGCAGCCGAAGTTAGATAAAAAGTAAGAATAAGCGAGGTGGGCACTCGCCAGGCTGGCAAAGCGCTCCTCAGCGCTAGAATCAAAAATAAAGCGCTCGAAAGCGCTATGGGCAATAAAGCGCTCCCAAAGCGCTAGAACAAAAAGTACAAAGGGTCCTTCCAGAAATGCAGCTCCACCATGCTGCACAAAGGTCCAGAGAGTCCCAGGGGGCAAAGCAAAGACCCCCCATCAGCCCAGCAAGGCAGAGGGGTCCCCCAGGAGTCCAGGAAAGTCCATCAGGTGCCCAGGGCTGGGCAGAGCCAGGAATTCCCCTGAGCTCAAGCAGCAGCAGCCCCTGGCAGATTCAAGTTGAAAACAAGAACAATTTGGAAGGGGATACAACCCCTTTTTATACAGTGCAAAACCTTTGAAGTCCTTTGAAGCAGGCAGTGTGAGAACCAGCTGGACTGGTTTAGAGGGAAGTCCCCTTCAGTATCAGGGACAGAGGTGTCAGTCGCCCAGCGGGAGGAGGAGCCAGCTTTGTAGTTACACAGGAACAGCCCTTCACTATCAGGTGCCATCTCCTCCCACTTCCCTGGCAGCAGTTGCTGCCTTTCATCCATGGGCTGACTTCAGACAACCTCCTGGGCTCTCCAGCCCCTGTCATCCTCAAACCAGACAGTCAATCCACAAGCAGGCCCATGCACTCTGGGCCAGGCTCACCAGCCAATCACACGCTAGCAACAACCTACACAAATATGCCAACTTCCAAAAGTAGTACTTCTAGACTAGACACAGTCATGCTGCATACATCATTTTGCAGCATTCATTCTCACGAGTTCTCTCATACCAAACTCGCCCCTGCACTCCCCACGCATCAGGAACTACCATGGGCATACATATTCCCCATTCATTCCTATGGGAGGGCAGGTCACTCACCATTCATCCACAGAGAGCTCAAGCACTTTACACTGTACCACAGGGAAAAAGTGCGCAGAGGCCTAAAATCACCAATACCAGGTTCCATAAATAGGCTAGGAAAACGCAAAAAGTCTAGGGGTGAACCTGCCTAATGGGCCAGGTCCAACACAACCCCCTTCCAGCCAAAACGCAGGGTAGACCAATCACACCACTGATGGGCTTCACTGCTTTGGGCGACAAAACCACGGACACGGCCTCGCACAGCAGGGACACCGTCCAGTTTTTCGCCACTCTGAACCTACATGGTTTCCTCCAAATAATAACTCTCTGACTCAACTAGGGTACCCCACTAGTACACACTAGTCATCCACAGCCAAGACCAGGCCATAGGCCATCCAAATCACAGGTCCTAACTAATCCACAGAGTGGGGGGTAGTAACCCCTGGCATACAATAGCCATTCTCCACTCTCTCTCTCAGTGTAGCTACAACTACCACTGATCCAACAACCTAGGGACCATACCCTCAAGCTGACCAGAGGTCACGGGCAAGAATGCCCCACCCTACCTCTACTTCTGGGTTTCCGCACCCTCACAGAAAAGCACTTCACCAGAACACAATTCTCCTACCAGATCAGGACCTCACTCCATCACTGGTCTACCACCTGGAAACTATTTCACTTCTGAGGTACAAAGCACACAGCACAGTTCCTCTTCAAGCAGGTGGGGGGACACTGCACACAGCAGAGCCCCCTTTCCTCTACCTTGGTGGAAACAACAAACTGCAGGTGAGCCCCAGAACACACAGCAAGGGCAGCCCCCTCAGTCTCTTCAGCTGATCCACTTTGGTAGAGATTCCTCTTGACCTAGAAGTTTCCTAATCTCCCAACCTAAGATCTAAACCCTCAGGTTACACCGGGGTCAGAAGTAAGGACACCGTCCCTCTGCACCCCCTTCCAGTTCCAGTATGTCTCAGGCTAGACAGAGCACACGCCAGCGGCGTATCAGCGACACACTCTCCTCCAGTACTCCCTATCACAGGGTGATTCTCAGTATGTCCCAGGCTAGACAGAGCACACGCCAGCGGCGTATCAGTGACACACTTTCCTCCAGTACTCCTTCCAGGTCAGGCCACACCCCAACCTGGCTTTCCCCCCTCCTCGGGGAACGACCTCCAGAGGCCCCACAAATGGTCAAGCACTCTAGACGGTCAAATGCTCAGCGAGCCAGGACTTCTGCACCCTCCACTTAGGAGCGGTACTGCCCAACACTAGGACCGCCGGAGTTCTGGTTACAGACACTCCCCGTCCTCTAGACACAGGAAGATCCTCCTCAAATGATCTATGTACAGCTTAGGCCCCTGACCTGGCGCTCCCTTAGGGAACCCTCCAGGCCCAGAGATAGGGTTTCAGGCCGACGTGGGACACACCGTCCCACACTCATTCCGCCTCCACTGAGACAGGGCGTGAGCCCCTACACCCCTACCATACTACTGGGACCAAGCTGGGTTACACATGAACCTCTTCCCCTTTACAGGATCATCAGATACACAAGCCACTCCTTTTGGAACCACTCCCTAATGCCTCTGCAAGACATCTAGCACACCGCCAGACATCCACCTTCCTGTCCAGTGCCTCTGCAGGACCTCCTGCACACCACCAGAGGTACACCTCTCATGCAAGCTTTTCAACAAAAAGAAAACTCACACCAACTCCTCCAGTTCAGCACATCACTCATTCGCACACTCCCCCCCTTCGGACTGGTAAGGCAGTTACTACCACCCCTGATCACTCAACCTGATCACACGTGACACAGGTACCAAACTCTGGGAGCGGGGAATGGGAATTAACACACTGGACACATTAAAGCTGCCACCACTGGATCCTACCACACTGGGGAATCCAGACACACACACTACACTCAGGGAACAACCACCCTCCTGAGCTAGTCATTTCTCCTCACACTCCCTCTCTTCCATCTACCCACACAGGGACAGGATTTGGGATTGGACACGGGACCCAGCAAGGGATTCCTAATCTATGGGAACCTCCCCCCTCTAATGGCGTCCCGCCCTGTCACTTTCTCTCATCTGCCACTAAACATAAAGCGCAGAAACACATTTGAAAATGACACTCTTGAGGAAAAATCAAAAACAATAATCCCAAACATGTGACTATCTGAAAAAACAATTGTAGAGTTTTGTAATGTAGCCAGTTGTCGCTATGGCACTGCGCAAACACATGTCCAAAATCCGCACCGCTGACCACCAATGTTAGAACTGGCTATTTCTGGTAGGCTAAGGCTGACGCCAAAGCCAGGCAGAAACCACCATTCTAGTCAGGGCAAGGAAGTCACACGCCAAGATAACCTCTGCTCACCCCCTTGGTAGCTTGGCACAAGCAGTAAGGCTAAACTCGGAGGCAATGTGTAAAGCATTTGCGCCAGCGCACAACAGCAACAACATATTAGGCACACCACAGAAGAGACTCCACACAAGGTTATTATAAAAATAACTTTTGTATTGTAAAAACACATCAGATAAAATCACACATATACATGGTGCCAACTGGCACGGGCAATATTCACAGGGATTATGTACACAAGACAGGGCCACAAGGGCCACTGTCATAGTCAGATATAGCACTTCTAGAATAAGAAATAATAAAACATAAAATGGTAATCACAAAGATAACAACCAGTAACCACTGGTAACAGGAACCAGGACCTTACTAGGACCACCTGTACTAAGAAAGAAGAACCACCTAAGTATCACACAGCATTAGGGGTCTAAGAAAGAATACATTACCCATGATGCAATAAACCTACATTCAGAGGAGTAGAAAAGACAACCACCTAAGAATAACCACATTTAGGGGCATAAACCAGAACACCTTACCCATGATGCATGAACACATTCAGAGGAGTAATAAGGAGAAACACATGATGACTAAACATTCAGAGGTGCAGCGCATGGAAAGGAAGACACATAATGCATAAACATTCAGAGGTGCCATAACATAAGTCAATAGCGCAAAAACACACAGTAGGCAATTACTATTTAAAAGCATAGAAATCACATTGCGCCTACACTACATAAGCCACTACCTGTGGCAGTCCCTAGGCCAACTGGCCTTGTGGGGCAAAGATGCCCTGGGTCCAAAGTACAAAAAGCCTAAACGTGGCAGGTGCCCACAAAGTGCTGAGCACCTGGGCATCGCAATAAAATAAACTGCGATAGGGTCCTCACTGACCCTTGAGCGCAAACTGCGCCATGCTGGAGCCACACAGGCTCTGGGACACATACACTGTGCACGTTGGAGCCACACAGGCTCTGGCCAACACTGGTCAAACGTTGGAGCCACACAGGCTCTTAAAAACACATATGGCCCCTCTGAGCCACACAGGCTCTCTCAGTGTTGGGGCGACCCACTGCCATCTGGGGCCGCCCTGATTCTCCATTTACTTCACCAAATGCCCCCCAGAGCCTCTCAGGGCTCTAAATACAATAAAATGGGGCGGGGGAGCCTCTCCGGGCTCTGTGCACGTTGGGGCGACCCACTGCCAACCGGGGCCGCCCATGAAGCCTTCATGGCTTCCTTCTGGCACTCTGCAACGTTGGGGCGGCGCACTGCCATCTGGGGCCGCCCTTGAAGCCTTCGTGGCTTCTCTTCATCGAGCGCGAGCTCGCGCTACTGCGGGGGAGGGGCGGACACCGACAACGTGTCCCGGCGCCCCTCCCCTGCTCTGCCCCACTTCGCCCGGCCCCAGCCCAGACTCACCGGGCCTTCGGCGGCTACTCCGGACGGCGGCTCTTCTCTGCTGGCGTTGGGGGCAGGCACCGACAATGTGCCTCGCGCCCCCGCCGCTCCTCTCCTCACTCCGGCCTCCTCAGATGCTGCCGGGCTCCCTCAGCTCACGGGAGCCCGGCCGACCCGCCGCAATACGTCCTCTTCTCTCCCCCGGGCAGCTTCTCTCCTCTCGGGCTGCGGGGGCGGGACTTCCGGCCGGCCGCGCTGGGATTGGCCGGCCGGCCATCCACTTCCGGGTCGCTGCGGGCAGCGCAGCGGCCCTTCTCCTTTAGGCAGGCAGGCGGGGAGGCATTTTAAAATATCGGTAATACCGGCGTGGGCAGCCGAAGTTAGATAAAAAGTAAGAATAAGCGAGGTGGGCACTCGCCAGGCTGGCAAAGCGCTCCTCAGCGCTAGAATCAAAAATAAAGCGCTCGAAAGCGCTATGGGCAATAAAGCGCTCCCAAAGCGCTAGAACAAAAAGTACAAAGGGTCCTTCCAGAAATGCAGCTCCACCATGCTGCACAAAGGTCCAGAGAGTCCCAGGGGGCAAAGCAAAGTCCCCCCCATCAGCCCAGCAAGGCAGAGGGGTCCCCCAGGAGTCCAGGAAAGTCCATCAGGTGCCCAGGGCTGGGCAGAGCCAGGGATTCCCCTGAGCTCAAGCAGCAGCAGCCCCTGGCAGATTCAAGTTGAAAACAAGAACAATTTGGAAGGGGATACAACCCCTTTTTATACAGTGCAAAACCTTTGAAGTCCTTTGAAGCAGGCAGTGTGAGAACCAGCTGGACTGGTTTAGAGGGAAGTCCCCTTCAGTATCAGGGACAGAGGTGTCAGTCGCCCAGCGGGAGGTGGAGCCAGCTTTGTAGTTACACAGGAACAGCCCTTCACTATCAGGTGCCATCTCCTCCCACTTCCCTGGCAGCAGATGCTGCCTTTCATCCATGGGCTGACTTCAGACAACCTCCTGGGCTCTCCAGCCCCTGTCATCCTCAAACCAGACAGTCAATCCACAAGCAGGCCCATGCACTCTGGGCCAGGCTCACCAGCCAATCACACGCTAGCAACAACCTACACAAATATGCCAACTTCCAAAAGTAGTACTTCTAGACTAGACACAGTCATGCTGCATACATCATTTTGCAGCATTCATTCTCACGAGTTCTCTCATACCAAACTCGCCCCTGCACTCCCCACGCATCAGGAACTACCATGGGCATACATATTCCCCATTCATTCCTATGGGAGGGCAGGTCACTCACCATTCATCCACAGAGAGCTCAAGCACTTTACACTGTACCACAGGGAAAAAGTGCGCAGAGGCCTAAAATCACCAATACCAGGTTCCATAAATAGGCTAGGAAAACGCAAAAAGTCTAGGGGTGAACCTGCCTAATGGGCCGGGTCCAACATGCTCCCACATACTTTCCTACTAAAAGGGTCAGGTTTAGGGCCTGTTCGACAGTACCCAGTCCCTCCCGGAATCCATACTGGAGGTCGGTGATGATGTTATTTTTTGCCGCCCAGTCCTGGAGACGGTCCAGGATTAGGCGAGCTGCGACTTTCCCCAGTGAATCCAGGAGGGAGATGGGCCTGTAGCAGGCGGGGTTGTTTCTTTCCCCCTTTTTAAAGATTGGAAGAAGTATGGAGGAGGACCAGGAGTCCAAAAGGCCAGTATTTAAAACTGCCGCCATTAGCTGGGTGACAATTGGGGACCATAGATCAATGTTAGAGACAAATATATCAAGTGGGGCACCATCTGGGCCGGGAGCCTTTCCGGTTTTTGAGGAGGATAGTGCGCTAATGACCTCCCCGTGTGTAAAATGAAGGTCTATGGGATAAACCCCTCTTTTAGAGGACGTGGTTGTTGAGTTAGGCTGTACAGCGGTTACCGGGTGGGAGTCACTGATGATTTTGGAGAAGTGAGTCACCCACTCGTCCGCGGTCACTGCTACGTCCAGGTGTTGATGGGAATTTGCCTCCAGTAGGAAAGGAGATTTAACTACCTGCCAGAATTGGGAGCTGTCCTTACTGTAGCAGCTTTCATGTAATTGGGCCCACAACTTATTCTTATGGTCTCTTTTGCAGCTAATTTGGGCTTGTTTGTACTCGGACCTTAGTTTGGCTACTTTAATTTTGTCTCTATTTGGATTATGTAGTTCTTTTTTTAAAGCGGTTAGAGCTTTCCGACAGGCCGTGTTGAACCATCTTGGCTCGGATTGGTTACCTAATTTATGGGTTCGAAATAATTCATTCTGGATAAATTTCAGGATTTCCCCGAAACTAGAAATAATTTGCTCGGGGGGAGAATCCCCCTCGAGGCAAATATTTATCAAAGGGAGTGCCTTGGATATGACCTTTCTAGTTGTTACTAAAGGATCTATCCTTGACCATAACGGTATAACCGTTAGTTCTATCCATGCTCAGTGTTTCTTGGGTCAGTAAGCTCTTCTTGTTAATAAGGGGAGCCTTCGTGGGTAAGTTAAGGACAATACTATTGGGGAAATGATCACCAGAGATTTCTGTTCCTGTAGAGAACTGAGAGAGAGTACCCTTTAAAGAATAAGAACACAATATAAAATCTATAGTGCTAAAACAACCCCTACCATGAAAGGTAGGTTTAAACTCCACAGGATGGTTTGCAAGTTCGTTGGCATACGTCAATTCTAGAGACATTAAGCTATCTTTGAGGGAGTCTCCTACAAGGGAGTGGGTAAAATGTGTCAGCGGGCAATCATTTTCATCTATGAGGCCACAGTTAGTTTTCTTATAATTTGGACACAGTTGAACATTAAAGTCCCCTCCCCATATTACGTTACACATAGCTGGTAAATGCTTAGTACGCTGTTCATTTATAGACAGAGAAATTGCAGACACAGTTTTTACACAATCTACTGGAGATAAATTGTTATAAAAATTAATGAGACTATATGACGTACCATTTTTAAAAGTAAGCATTAAAATTTGATAGTTTAAGGTGGAACAGAGGATAGAGATTTCCTTTACTGCGAGGGTATTAGAAATATATACTGCGAGACCCCCCATAGGTCTGCCGTGTATTGATGGGCAAGCTGGAGAATGGAAAGTTTTATAGCCCTGTATGTGCAGTGGGTCAATTGTCCAGGTCTCTTGTAGACAAATTATCTGGTGTGTGGTTACAAATTCCAACCAGGGTTTCAGTAGGATCTTTGTTCGAAGACCTGCTACGATCCAGAACAGTATAGGTACTAGCAGGGTCGACAAGGTTTTATTGGTAAGCGCTGGACTTCCTTTTTGGGGTGGGATTTTTGAGGATAAACAATGATCTTTATTAAGAGAGCAGGGCAAAGTATCACCTCGACTGTCACATGTAGTGGGAAGACAGGGCTGCATATCAGCACATTGTTGGGAGTGTACGTCCACTGCCTCAGTTGAGACTACTGAAGTTGGTAAAGGCGCCATTATGGATAATAAAATTGGAGATTGGGAAGAACTTGGTGGCGTTGATGTTGGTAGACCAACTAGGGGTGAGTTCCTGTCGTCCAGGACGGTGGCCGATGATGGTCAATCCACCATCTCCAAGCAGTCAAACCTGTTGTATATAGGAACGCCCCTCCAATCAAGGAATGGAGTAGTGTCTCTACCTCCTTGACCTGTCCAGTTTGACCAGTCCGGATTTCTATTCCAGCTTCCTACCTGGGTCCAGTTCCACTCAGGGCCTGGTGGCAGGGATTTGGCTGGGGGATAGAAAAAGGCTAGTCTTCTCGTACCAATTCCTTCTGGAGATGTTTGGGAGCCCCATGAGGAGATGTGTTCAACTGTTTGTGGGTCTTCAAAGTTTATTATTATACAGTCTCCTGGGATCGTTTTTGGCTCCTTCCCAACCCAGGGGACTCTACGGACTGAGACAACTCTGTTATTAGCGTAGGGAGGAAGTGGCCGATTCATTGATAACCAGTGGAGTACCTTGTTTTTTAAGGACCATCCAGGTTCATCGGAATTAATGTGCAGCGCTGGGACCCCAGTCATAATGATGACAAATGGAGTGGCTTCAGGGGGGAGATGTGCAGAGCGAGCTCCATTACGTCTCGTGTTATAAGGTGCGTTTTGTCTCGTGTTGTAAGCTGCATTTTTAGATGCTGGTGTTTTTGCTGTGGTCGATACAGTAGGTAGAGTGATAGGTTGGCCCGTTGATACGGGAGGGACAGGAAGGGAGGAAGTGACAGACTTATTCACAGTAGTGTTAGTTGTTGATTGTTGCACAGTTTTACTAGCTGGTTTTTGGTGGACTACGGCTGTAGTCGTCACCGTTTTGTGAACTTGAGGTGTTTGATGGGGCATTGTTCCCCCCACATTTTTTGGTTTTGGATTATGTGACTGAATCACGGGAAGTGAGGGTGTAGGGATCAAACTTTTCTTAGCTTTTTGGTCAGATGTTAATGATGCTAATGATTTTTCGATTTTAGACAGTGATAACTCGATAGGCTTAAGATGTAATTTAATTAATGCCTCTATGGAGGCCAGTGTAGGAGTGTCAAGAGTGGTAGGGTCCCGCCCACTACATGTGTTACCACTCGAAATAGGATTAAATATGTCAGATGAAAGATTTATTATATCTGACGTTGTAATGGTATTCTGCTGTTGAGGCATGATCGGTTGGGAAATAGGAGTGAACAGTAAGTTGTGTCAAGGAGTCCTGGCGAGTGTCAGGGTTATTTTGGGGAGATTTCTTGTTTCCTTTTTCTCCCTTCCTCTTTTTCGGGATAGCACTTTCCCTCTGACCCCTCGTGTTGGGAGAAGAAAAATTCTCCTCTGGTGGATTTGTAAAGAGAGTCGGGGTTCTCTGAATAGAGGGGGGAGATGGGAAGTGGGAGAGTGTGAAATTTGTGTTGTTGAAAGGTCTATCGACACTGATAAGTCCACGGTGCCTGGAACCGTTAGGATCTCTTGTTGTAGGTCAGGGTCTAAATTACGTTGTGGAGTTTTGGCTGCTGCCAATAGACCCAAAGAGGAGCGCTTGGCTGCAGCTAGGTCCTGAGAGACCCTCCTTTCTAGTAGCAGTTCACCTTGGTTTATGGCGTTGTTTGCTTTGGCAATAAATTGGTCTATTGGGCCTATGAGAGAGTTTGCTATTTCTGGTGATTCTGGGTGACATGTTATCAGGTTCAATAAACACAGTTTCAAGGTGAAATACACAGAGTCCGGATTAGGCAGTTTATATTGCTTAGTGATGAGATTAATTGTGAGAGAAAGTAAAGAATGAAGAGTCAATGGGGTGGCCCAGTCCAGTCTTACCCGGTCTCGCCCGGCGTCCCGCGAGACGGGGGTGACAGCAAATTTATGCGCCTCCTGGTGCGCAATTGACGCGGAATGCGTCGCCGGGAATGCTGGGTAGTGTAGTTTTTTTCCTGACCCAGCACCGCGCTCCGCTCGGTGGCCAGACCCCAAGATGGAGCAGGGGTCAGGCGGCGGGAGGCGGGTAGGCGAGGGCACAGGTTACCGAGGTTTTTGTTCTCCTCTAGGCAGCAAAGGGTTTTCCAGCAGCAGTTCGCTTACAAGGCAGATCCCCCCCCTCGACCGGGGTGACAGCAAATTTATGCGCCTCCTGGCGCGCGTTTGACGCGGAATGCGTCGTCGGGAAAGCTGGGTAGTGTAGTTTTTTCCTGACCCAGCACCGCGCTCTGCTCGGCGGCCAGACCCGAAGATGGGGCAGGGGTCAGGCGGCGGGAGGCGGGTGGGCGAGGGCACAGGTTACCGAGGTTTTTGTTCTCCTCTAGGCAGCAAAGGGTTTTCCAGCAGCAGTTCGCTTACAAGGCAGATCCCCTGTGCATATAATATAAATAGGTCAGACGGTTACTGCTTTTAAAAGCGAAATGCTTTTGTTTCTTGCAGTTTATACTAATATAGCACCGTGAATTATTAACGATCATCAAAGAACTGAATATTCACTGCAAAGTATAGATTAGAGCATAGATTAATATTGCAAACATTTTCATTCGAGTAGCAATCAATTCTTATTAAAGAGAACTCCCAGCTATGGTGTTTCGTTTTCAGTTCTGAGTTTGTGCTTCTCCAGACCAAGCACTCCTCAACTATATTGCCTACTAGTGTGGATGACATGTCACTCCTACACCTTGCAAACCTCTGACTTATGTAACGTTTCCTATACACTGATTTACAAACGAATGATTGATTATCTCTGTGTAATGAGAGGGCGGTGCAAAGTACTCCGACACCCTACACTGATACGAGTGGCGCTATAGCTTATTAAATGCATCTGAGAGAGAGGGCGTATGGAGACTTGGGCACTGTTAAAATGTGGTGCTGAACGAATCCGTGTTCAAGGTGGTAATTTGGGGCACCAGCAAACATTGTCGTCCTGGCCACCACCAAAGCTAAAGCTGTCCCGATTACATAGTTAAAAGTGCAATTAATGGCTGTGTTCAAAGCTTCATCATGTGTTATTGAAGCACAGCCAGGAAGGTGTTTTACTGTTGTGCTTTGTGGGTTTTTTCTCATTGAAGCAAGCAATGCTATTGTTTACAGCTTGACACCTCTAGGCAGCATCAACCTCTTCAGAGAGCCCCAGTGCCAGCAATCTTTCTCAGATTCCTGCTGCTTTTCAAGAGGACATATACACCATGAAGCTCCAAACGCGGCTCTAGCTCGCAGAAGACAGTAGTTCATTGCTAGGGACAGCTTATGTTTACTGATCGAGCCTCCCAGTTTCCATAGTTCCTTCATGATTTATTTAGGTGTTAATTGGGCTGACCAAACCATGACAAGCATGCTCTCCTTATAGTACACTCATTGCCACTTCACGCTCCAAGCTCATAAATGCAGAGCAGTTCTAGAATGCCCTAGCTGCCTATGGTGAATGACTTCTCTGCCTCTCAACTGCAGTAGCAGAGAAAGATGCAGGCAATGTATCAATGTATTGATAAAAGTCACATAAACATTCAATAAATATAGAAGGGGGATGGGAGCACACTGCCTCACCTCCCAGCACCGTTCACCCCTGACATAATGGTATATGCTGTTTACAGTAAATGATTACTTTAATATTAGCTGTATTACAGAGCAATGGGCACTTTTTCCAGTTGCTATTGTGATTCTGTGCAACTGTGTGTAAAGGAGGTACACAGTTGACAAATTTTAAGAAGGCAAAAGTAAATGAAAATACAGGAGTCGGTGAAATGAGCCTGCTGAAGAGGAAAAGATATGCAGATGATGAAATATGGAGCGAAAAAAGGGCACATGTTTAACATAGAATGAGCAAAATGGGCATGATCGAGACACTCTGAAGACCACTAGCCCTTCCGAAGGCCTCAGTTATGTTTAATTCAATCTCACAATGTCAGAATTGAAACATTTTATTTATTTTATTATCCTTGCTTTCTCAAATGTGCTTCAAAAGGCACCACTGGCCCACTCTTTCTTCAAAAGTTTCCCGGGGGAAGAACCCCCCCCCCCCCCCCCCCCCCTTATGTTAGTCTGGCTTGCTCGCTCACCAGAGGGCACTCATCCCAAACGTTTATGTCCCAATACTTTCAAATGGTGTACGAGCAGAGAGTCATGTAAATTATGCCCCAAGTGTATTTTCTAAACATGAGAAAAGCGGAAACCTTTCACCTTTAACATTATATCAGAGATTCATTTTAGAATTCAACAAGAAATACCTTCCCGACCCACTGACCCTGGAGGTGGCCTAGGCGACCGCCTGAGATCAGATTAGCGCTGCGATGAGGGTGGCAGCCTTGCCCAAGATAGCGGACTCTGATCCTTAGCCTGCGCAGCAGGATATCTAGCCACGCTGACCAGCTATCATTGCTGCGGGAAAGCTGCTTGGTCTCCTAACTGGAAATCGGGCGGAACATAAGCCAAAAAACATTCATCTGCTGCGGTCTCTAGCAGTGTGGACGAGCTCAGTGACGAAACAAGGCAGGAGAGCCCAGGCGGCAAGCACAGTACAGGCGCAGCACACCTGTGACGGGCCCATTACCGTCTGAGCCTTTGTTGCCGCCTGAACACCCAGGGTGGAGCAGCCCATCGGCTGCGCCAGGAACATGAGGTGTATGACATGGTGCAACCCCAGGCGGGCAGCAGTGGAGGCCGGGACCCCGGACGATTGGCCTCTTATTGGAGATTGCCACAAGAGCTCGGAGCCCTGTAGGCCACTCCGCAGCATCAACGAAGGGCGTAAACAGAAGACTGTGAGACACTACTGTGAGTTGGGACCCCCCACTCTTCAACCTAAGTCACTACCAAGTGGGGCAAGTACTAAGAGCACACAACATCAGACCTGGGCCCCTCCACCTTGGGCCCGGCAAAGACCTAACCACTGACCCAACCAGCAGATTGGCTGCAGAAGGCCTGAGGCAGCTAGCATTAGTAGACGATGAACGCTAGACCAAGGCCTGTCTCCCCTTGACGCAGTAGTGGCCTGTGGGGAGTACCCCTCCGGGGAGATAGCAAGCGGCTGGAGGGGGCGGCTCAATCCCGAATCTTACCAGCCCACAGCCACCTACCGGAGTGGGGGTGACTTTGGTTTATGAATCGAGCCCACCCAGACAAGCAGTATTAGAGGCAGGACCTCTGGCGGCGTACCCCTTATCAGGGGACACCTAAAGAGCCCGGAACCCTGTAGGCCACTCCGCAGCATCAACTAAAGGTGGTAAGCTGCGGACCGGGTGGCCAGATGGGGTGCGGGGCCGGAGGCATGCCGGGAGACTGCCATGGGTTGGCCCCCCTCCGCTCTCAAGCCCAAGATACTGCCAAGTGGGGCAAGCCTTAAGACCACATCACATCAGGCCTGGGTCCCCACCCAACGATGGCAATAGACCTAATCACCAACCCCTCCAACAAATAACCAGCTGAAGAACTAGTAGAGTGGCGTAGGAAGGCTGACGAACATAGAACCAGGCCCTGGCTCCCTCAGAACACAGCAGTAGCCTACGGGGGGATAACGACCGGAGATAGAGTGGCAAAATCCCGAAACCTTACCAACCCACAGCCACCTACCAGACTGGAGGCGGCAGTGTTCGTGGCGATCGGCCCGCGTCTCCCCAGTGGCCGAACATGCGGCCAAACTTGTAAACCTACACCTGTCTTAACGACCCAAAGAGATCCCCCTTCTACTGAAGGGCCTCAGAAACATGTTTGTGCGCCTGTTAAGACACACACCAGAGGCTGGTCATCAGCCTCAGATCAGCGGCCTACCAAGCGACCTAGTGACATTCCCAAAGCAGGCTCCCCCCCCCCCCACTCCCACTCAAACGTGGAGAAGGACTGAGGCCCGAAACCTACCACAACGCAAATCAAAATGGATAAATTCACATCGAATGGACCAGCACCTGCAGAGGGCTCCACGGAGAAGCCTGCTCTCCCTGAGGGGGACCTCACCACAAGCCTCCAGGCTATCACCTCATCACAGGCCTCGGATGAAAATAAAAACGGTACATGCCGGGGGGGACATAGCTCTTCTACAGCAAGACCTCCGTAATGCCACAGCCCGCATCACAGAAGCAGAACCCCATCTCTCCATGGTCGAAGACGACGTAAAACAATTAAAAGAGCAAGTATTTCAGTTGCGGACCTACACAAATAAACTACATGGAAGAGCCGAAGACGGTGATAACCGATCGAGGTGCAACAACCTCCGATTTATGGTTTCCCCAAAGGGATTGAGCAGGTCCAAGCAGCAACTCTTATTGAGAGGTGGGCAAGTCTTGGATGCCAGAGGACACACTATCGGCATGGTTTGCGGTGGAGCGGGCACACTGATCCTTGGTGCCCAAACCACTGCCGGGTGCCCCACACCAGCCAATTGTCGCCAGGATTCTTAACTTTAAGTACAGAGATGCAATCCTACAGATATCTAGCTCCTGAAGCACCCTGACCTTCCAAGGACACAATATAATGATTGAAGGCGATCCAGGCGCAACAACGCTCATATGCAGACGGCAAACAAAAGTTATGCGCCCTCAACCTCTAGTACACACTGCCTGCTCATCCCGGCCCGTCTATGGGTTGTTTTCTTGGACAAAGCCCACTTCTTTGAGTCTCCAGAGCTGGCCTGGACCTGGCTGACTGAGGAACGGCCACGACCTCCCCTCCGAGACCCCGGGCTGAAACTGTTCCACCAGTATCCTCTGGAGCACAGAGAACATGCACAGGCTCGCGCAGAGGCCGTGGCACTCGTAGGGAAAATTTGATATCACCCACCACAGCCACCCAAGGAGCTGATCCCTGGATTGACCGATTGCCGGGGGAAGCACCTCCATGACTCTGAACACTGCTATCAGAGACAGACCTCTCCCGAAGGCCAGTGATCTGAAAACAGGCGGCCTCACTTTAGCAACACACTGAGCCGAAGCCTGCCCGGGAGATCGAGATGGAATGTCATAATGTCTCGGTGTAAGTAGATAGTTCTGCTGATGCAACTGACATATCCGAAGTTAAGGAGGGGTCCACCGCGCAACTTACATGCTAAACATAGTAGTTTAGCTTGTTAACTTTGATGTTGTTAGAGCGACAGATACTTCCATTCCAGATGTTTAGGGTGGGGGTCTGGACCAATGTCCTAAGTTTTGGTTCACCTTGTTAGGTTCTCACAGCACACATCAAGGACGCTTTGTGGCTCTGTCCAGAACACTAGGAGGAAACACTATCCATATATATCCCACCAGCCACCCTCACAACCACCTTTGGAAACCTCAGTGACGTAGTCACCTCCCTGACCTTGGGCGAGACAGTGATTGGGGGCGACTTCAATGCGGTCATGCACTCCGACCTCAACACTACAAGTATGCCCTCTACTAGCAGGAAATTGTCTGCAAAGAGAATGATAGACTGGGCGTCGACCCAGGGAATATGCGATTTCTGGAGAAAGTGGAACCCTAGAAGCCCTAATTACACTCACACATCTGCTGCACACCCACGCGTGCACGCACGCATCAACATGATATTCATGCTGGCCCCCAAATGCCAACCAACTTAAGCATCCTTCCCCGGGGGATCTCTGACCACTCACGGCTGCTCCTTCAACTGGGTGGACCCAGAGGTGTAGTGAGACTCATCTGGAGACTGAACGCATGGTTCCTCCAAGATAAAAATGTCCGGAAGACAATTGGGGAGGAGCTTCGGCAATACTTCCTCACTAACCAAAGCACAGTTCCCTCTGGGAAGCAGGTAAAGCCACCATTTGTGACTTTGCCAAGGGACAACTCAAGGCTAAACAACTGGCCCAAGACAACCGACTTGCCCTTCTCGAAGCCCAGGCAACTCACCTGGAGAGAGTTTCAGCTGGGGCAGCCTACGAAAGTAGCGAGAGACAACTCACACTACTGAGATATGAGATCAAACAGATCTCGCTAGACTCAGTTAAACTGTTGTGGAGGTCCTCCATTGCCCGGACCTTCGGATGGGGAGCCAAAATGGAAAAATACTAAGTAGATTGGCATCATATCCCCTGGCTAACTGCATCGTCCCCGAGGACCAAGACTCCTCCGGAATCATCTATCGTACGTCAACCGTGATAGCCAAGGCCTTTGCCGACTATTACTCTCGGCTTTACTCGGCCCAAAGACCTGAGACCTCACTCTCCCAACTGATTAGCCTGGGAGGGATCTATCTTCCCCAGCTCTGTGCTGCAGAGGCGGATAGTTTGGACCCCCATCACACAGGAAGAAATAGGTGACGTCATCTCTCTGGTGGCAGCCGGGAAAACGTTGGGCCTTTATTGGTTCCTGCAAGAGTATTATACTGTGTACCGAGAAACATTAATACCTCACCTCCATGACCTATTCGCAGAAGTTGCAGAGAGCAGGACATTTCTCCCCGAACAGACTCTGCGACCATGGTCATCCTTCCCAAAACACAACCTCCCTCGCCTTCATGTGCAGACTACCGTCCAATCTCACTTATAAATACAGAGGTCTAGATATATGCCACGATCCTGGCCCAGCGGCTGCGACCACTCCTTTGTAAACTTGTCCACCCGGACCAGTGTGGATTCATGCCAGCAAGTAGCACAAGACATTGCCTCAGGCGCCTCATCTGGCCCTTGCAAATCGTCACTTTCTCACCCCCTACTTAGCACTCCTATTAGTTGAAAAATCCTTTGATACAGTCAACTGGCAATACCTTGACAGTGTGCTGATCACAGCTGGTCTGAGTCACCACTTCCGCCGCTTCGTCTGGGCTTTATACTCTAAACCTAAGGCCAGAGTTCTTATAAATGGGGCCCTTTCTGAGAACTTTCCGATTGGTAGAGGGACAAGGCAAGGATGTCCCCTCTCACCCCTCCTCTTTGCCCTGGCAATGGAGCAACTGGCATGCTTTTTCGGACAGACTAACAAGTGTGAGGCTGGAAATGGAAGGACATCCACGTGGACAAGATCGCTCTGTTCGCAGACGACGTCCTGCTCTTTCTAGGAAACCCGGAGCAGTCTGAGCCCAGATGCCTCCAAATCCTCTACACCTTTGAGCAGGTGTCGGGTCTGTGCCTAAACCCTGCCAAATCGAACTTAGTGCCCCTCCACATATCCAGTGAGTGCTTCGACTGGCAGTCCACTATCCCCATACGGCAGCAATTGTTCGAGTATCTGGGGATTTGGGTTGCATTACTCTCCGATATGGCATGGTCACTTAACATCACCCCACTGCTCAAGAGAGCTAAGGAGGATCTTCGTGGATGGCAAAACTTGCCACTCAATCCCCTAGGGGGAATAGCCCTATTTAAAATGATGATTCTCCCCCGCTTCCTGTACATTGTCCAGAACACCCTGTTCCACCTTCCACGGAACTGGTTTAGGGAACTAGGCTGCACTGCCACAAGATTACTCTGGGGAAATTTGAGACCTCGACTGGACTTCGCCCACTGCCAGATCCCACCTTTTGATGGGGCATGGGTATGACCAATCTTTATCTACACTACATTGCAACTCTGCTGCTCGTTCTGCACAATTGGTTTAATGGGGGTTGGTCCGATCTGGCATACAGGGTTAAACTGGAGGAGCTGGGACTGACACAGATCCAACGATTCAGAAAAGGGGGTGGTGATGAACAGAGTGTCTGAATTAAGCAGACCACTCTTACCCATTCCAAAGATCAGGGCTTGATCCATCACCGTTATTTAGCTCACTGCACCATCCCAGCTCAGAACCTGGCTATATGCAAATTAGTCTGTTCCTGGCCCAGTGCATCATGGGAACAGGGCAGACCAAACTACCAAGCCAATTCTTCACCAGAAAGGAGACAAGCCTCCGGGGACCAGTTTCTGGCATTTCAGCCGTCGTCGGCTGGGTATACTCAAATGTGAGTCCCTTGCTCATTGCACCATCAGGATTCAAGCAAGCCGGGCCGAAGATGGCTGAAATGCCAGAAACCGGTCCCCGGTAGCTTGTCTCCTTTCTGGTAAAGAATTGGCTTGGTAGTTTAGTCTGCCCTGTTCCCATGATGCACTGGGCCAGGGACAGACTGATTTGCATATAGCCAGGTTCTGAGCTGGGATGGGGCAGTGAGATAAATAACGGTGATGGATCAAGCCCTGATCTTTGGACTGGGTAAGAGTGGTCTGCTTAATTCAGACACTCTGTTCATCACCACCCCCTTTTCTGAATCATTTTGTCCACCATAAGCGTGGAAGGGTATACTCAGATGTGAGTCCCTTGCTCATTGCACCATCAGGATTCAAGCAAGCTGGGCCGACGACGGCTGAAATGCCATAAACCGGTCCCCAGAAGCTTGTTTCCTTCCCAGTATAAGAATTGGCTTGGTAGTTTGGTTTGCCCTGTTCCCATCATGCACTGGGACAGGAACAGACTAATTTGCATGTAGCCGGGTTCTGAGCTGAGATGGTGTAGTGAGCTAAAAAACGGTGATGGATCAAGCCCTGATCTTTGGACTGGGTAAGAGTGGTCTGCTTAATTCAGACACTCTGTTCATCACCACCCCCTTTTCTGAATCACAGATCCAGACAATGATGTACAGAGGCCCAGTACTTGCAGCCCGTCCGACGGTGACTCAAACGGTCCTGCTGGCCTGGCGTTCAGCCTTGCTTCATACCCACTGGAACAAACTGACACAGCAAACACCCACCCAGTAGGGCGCCTGGCTTATGGAAGTGTGGGCTCTGGAGGGCTGCAGGAGGTGGGACCTAATTGGTATCTCACAACTGGGAGATGTATGGGCGTGGGACCACTTATGTTCATTCCAAGATCTACAGATTCGCTACACCGTTCACCCATCAAAGTTTTATAAATAAAGATCTACAGATTCGCTACACCGTTCACCCATCAAAGTTCTATAACTATTTGCAGCTACGCCACACTCTTAACATGCATATAGTGACAAGTACAACACTGCCAGAGTTTAGCCCAATGGAATTGCAGATCTTGATGGGGGCCCATGTAAAGGTGGAGTATCAAGAATATATCGCTCCCTGACCATTAACAGTCCAACAACACTCAACTCGCTCAGACACTGTTGGGCGTTATGGTTGGGCCCTCTACACGACGAGGACTGGTGAGATGCCTCCTAAAATCATTACTACCTCAGCTAAGCTCCGCCTGGTACAGTTGTACTACCCTCACTGTGCATATCTCACCCCTAATCGCCTTCATCGGGCGGCGCAGGTACCACCTCTTCTTACATCGGATGTGGGCTGGAACTAGCAGATTTTTATCATATGGTGTGGGCGTATCCACTTCTCGCCCGTACCGGGAGGAACTGGTATCTGAACTGATGGACGTCCTGGGCTGGGTAGTGCCACTTAAACCCCTGAACCTACTCCTGGGTATCATGGACGGCCTGGACGGAAACAGGGCGGATAAACTCTTTCTAGGTACAGCCATTGTGGTGGCCAAGAGAGATATCATCCATGCATGGAAGAATCCTACCCCACCTAGCGTAACCAAATGGTGCAAAGGCGTAGACTGGTGTGTAGCGCATGAGAAACCACTTTATGAGGCCAGGGGATGCCCACCCAAACACCGTAGGGTCTGGGGAAAGTGGTTGGGTCAGGCTGAGTAGCAGAGCTCCCCCTTCCCGTTGGGGTTGAGTTTATGTTCGACCTTAGGGATGGGTGCGGGCCACAATGTGTGCGGGTGCATATTTGGTGAGGAAACCCATTTAATGTACCATGCTTGAAATGAAACTTCAGTGCTGTATTTTTTACTGTTTAAAAAAATCAATTAATTTGGTAATCAAAAAAAATAATTAAACTCAATATGTTTTTTCTCAGTGCATAAACTCAAATATTTGAAGGTATTTATTCTCTTACGTGAAGATATTTATTCTTGTATGTGATAATGAAGACAATTGTGGCACCAGAAAATAAAATATTTATCTGGTATCACACAATTTGATCAAGCAGGGAAGGTGAGATAATCCCATATTTTATAGTTTCACATTGTGCTATTTAACCACTAGATGAGAATCTTTCTCTCCTCTTCCTGTTTTAAAACAAGAGTTAATGCTTTGACTTTAATTCATGAATCCAGAAAGCAGAGGTTTTTCCTGCCCACGCCACCAAAGCCATTAGTGTACACCAAGAGCCAAGTCAGTTGTCTTGTGTGCCGTATATTCTTATTATACATGGAACAACATTACTGCCTATTAAATCAAACACAATAGAATGGGTTTCTTACAGCTCACAACCCAAGCTTGCTTTTTTAAGTTATCATATATGATAATGAAGAAAAACTCTGCGTAGTGCAATAAAATCTTTGTAACATCAGGCAATTTGGACAATCAAGGAAGATGGGATTGATCCCATGTTTTGTAGTTTCATATCGTGCAATCTACCCACTGGATGGAAATCCCTTTCTCTTATCTGTCTGTTTTACATCAATGGTCAATGCTTAGATAGGATTTTTCTCCCTTTCCTGTTTTACAGCAGGGGGTTAATAATTTGACTTTAATTCTTGGCATCTGGGCTTAGGTTGTGCGTGGCAGGCAGAAGCCATAATAGAGGTAGTTTCATTTTGAGCCAAGGGTCCAAGAGGAACTCGAGCTGAGTGAGAGCAGGCATTTGGCTTTAACTTTCAGTGGCTTATCCTCCTCTATTTTTTTCACCACCACAACTGGCAGTGGCAGGTAGTGTGTCAGAGTTGATTATCCAAGTTCAGTCTCTCAATGATTGGCATATGGTTTAATGGCTAATGGCTTTAAAGTGTTCAAAAGCTATTATGTGGAGTGTTGAGCTATACAAGTGTAGCAACATTCTGTGAAATTGGCTGATCACACCTGTGCACTAGGTAAGTGAGAAGCTGTATGGGGAGTTCACCTATGGTAATCATAATATAGACTCTTTCCCTACTTAGACATTTTTTATTTCAGATAATTGTAGGGTGGTCATCTTTTGAAAACCAAACACCAGGACACACAGTAAGTGTTCGCACAGGAATACAAAGATAAGTCACTGATGTAGCCCTGTATTACCACATAGCCCCAGAGACATTGCGACATACACCTAATTGCGTGGTTATAAAACAGTACACATTAACCTCTTGGCTGCTAGGCGTTTTCCCCCTCCTGTGCTGGGATTTACCATTTTGCTGTTTGCATGGCGAGCTCAGCTCGTCATCAGCACATGACACCCGTGGGTGATGACGAGCTGAGCTCGTCATCAGCATCGAAAGGGTTAAATGAAAATGTTGTGCTTGACTTTAAAATTGCTAATTTCAGCACATACATATCGGGTTGTACATAAACCTAGGCCATGGGGATCTGCTGAGCCTATGGTAGTATATTATCTGGTTTGGCTTGTATGCTCAAATTTAGCCATTTTCACCAGCTATCTCACACTCAGTAAGCATGGCATTAAACAAAAACACTGCTGCAATGGGATTACCTAAAAAGGTAAAGGCACAAATGTTTGACAAGTTCAGCTTTGGCCCCTTCTTTTGCAGAAATAGTAACAAAAGGAGCCAGCTCTCTTCTAGCAGAGCTGCCAGCATTACCAGGTCTATAGGTGCTCCACACCAATTTTTTTCCTTTTTATTCTGGGACTTGTGGTCCTTGTTGATAATGGGTTGAACAACACCACAAGTATGTCAAGAAAAACCTTACATTGTAGCAGCTTGTTAAACATAGACCTGGGAAACTTGGGAGGGCTGTTGTAAAGGGTTACTTGTCTTTGTGCCATGGTGAATATGAGATCTGGTCAGATGTGTTAGACATACCATGCTTGTGCTCACTCAAACCTCACAAAGCCACAAGAAATGAATTTAGTAAAAACGATTAGGATACGAGTACCCGTGATTATGCCTGCAAGTATGTTACATTTGATCACCTTTAATGGTATCACCTTTCGCCATACTCTACCATAAGGTCTGCTTAAAACAGACTTCTAATACTTCCCAGGCACAAACATCTATTTTGTATTACTTGTTTTGGCAGTCGCTTCAGAGCATTAGTAGATACCGTAAGCAAATAGGAATGACAAATTTCAAAGTGGTATCCATACACAGTGCTGTTGAGCAAAGGGAGCCATCATTAATCGCTTAATATTATTTACTTTTATAAAAACCGTCAGCGACCTCTTGAGTATGCAATGTGGACCCCTCCAACGGCCTATGGACCATAGCTTAAGAATCACTGTCCTAGACCATTCTTAATGTCATGGTATGGGCGTCTTTTAGAGCATGGAAACTAGTTGGACCACAGGAGAAGGTGTATCTTTTAGGTCTCTAGTGTGACTAAACCTTAGAATAAACTCCTAGGGTGGCATTCCCTAAGTTGCTGTAAAACATTTTGACCAGGGCTGCGAACCTTACAAATGTACACCATTGCACATTCATGTCTCCAAAAACTCTTGTGGAAAACCTGACCATTCTACCTCACACTGTAATATTGTAAGATAATTGATCTTCATTTTTACTTAACTTTAAAATACATCATTTATTTTACCAAAAATCATCAGGAAAGTGTATACTACAATCGAAAAAATGCAAATCACTTCAGAGAGCCCACATCTTTGCTTTTTAACCGAGACCTGGCTTAAGTCCCACACTGTCCCGGCCATAACTATGGGGGTGCCGGCAGGGTACAAGATAGGGAGGATGGACCGCCCCATTAAAACTGGGGGTGGGTTAGCCATTATTTTCAAACAGGAAATGGAGGTGGTGGTCACTGAGACGGTGTGTAATCCACAAATGGAGCTCCTGATTTTCACTATTAACCCTAGCTCTAGGGAATCTAGGAAAGGAGCCCTAGTTTATCGCCCCCGGGTCCTGCTGGGAATTTTTCCATCCAACTTGTGGAAGCCCTTGCCCCCCACATGCAGATGAATTCAGATTTCATTGTGGTTGGGGACTTTAATGTCCACAGTGAAATAGCGACATGTCTGGAGGCACAGACACTCCTGGCTGACTTGGCCACTCTTGGCCTTAACCTAGTGAATCAAGGACCTACACACATAGCTGGTCATACACTTGATCTTGTGCTATGTAATTCTACATATATAAAATGTCTCCCTCCTCATCATGTGGATTGGACTGACCACGCCATTATTGAATTCTATACCCGCTCCAACAATAAGGCAAAAAGTGTCCGGAGGGCTATGGCAGATGTCAGAAGACCCTGGAACAAATTAACTCCAGAGGTCTTTAGGGGGAAATACCTAGAACCAAACTGGGCTGGTTGTGGGGACAATGTCACCTCCGCATTAACCAAATTTAATGAGGCCATTACCATAACCATTGATCATGTCATTCCTTTGAGGACATATAAACCGCGACCTGCCCCTAAACAAGAAGTTTGGTTTACAGACAATCTTAGACAGTTAAAGCTCATTACGAGGAAGCTAGAGAAACGATGGAGAGCTACTCGCAAAAGAGAGGACAAAGACAATCACAGGGCCTCCCTAAAAAGTTACCATAAAGCTATTCGGGCTGCACGGAAACACCATATCGCAGCCCAACTATCAGCAGCTGGTAATAACTCCAAAGTTCTCTACCAAATTTTACAATCATTCACTAAGCCCTCGGCCTGCGAAACGGATGGGATTGAGTCCCAGGAACTATGTAATAACATCTCACAGTTCTTTGTCAGAAAAATTGAAGGCATCTATGCTAAGATCTTAGCCTCAAAATCCACTGCCAATAATATGGATTCTGTTGATAACATGTCTCAGCCTCTCCCTAGCTCAGCAGAAAATAAGATCAATAAACTTGCAGAATTCCCACCGGTATCTATGGAGGAGATATCCACCTTAATCACTCAGACAAAGAGCGGGTGCCCTTCTGATATCATCCCAGCACGGGTCATGGCACTTCTGAGTGACGAGCTGGGGGCTGGAATTAGGCAGGTTGTCAATCTCTCTCTGAGCAGTGGGGAAGTTCCCCTTGGCTGGAAGCAGGCTTTGGTAAGACCTCTACGGAAAAACAACTCCATTCCGTGGACAGATCTGACAAATCTGAGACCCATCTCCCTCCTCCCTTTCTTAGGGAAGCTTACTGAGAAGTTTGTAAACCGACACTTATCCAAATACATCGAAAGTGTGGGGGGGCTCGATCCATCCCAATCGGGGTTCAGACCCAGGCACAGCACCGAGACCGCCTTACTGTCCGTCGCTGATGATCTCCGTATGCTACAGGATAAGGATTTTTCCGTTATCCTGGTGCTCCTAGATCTGTCAGCGGCGTTTGACACTGTGTCACATGATATCATGACCTCCAGACTAATTGACATCGGTCTGGAAGGCAAGGCGCTCGCCTGGTTAAGGAGTTTCTTCACCAATCGCACTCAGAGAGTCATACTGGGTCCTTATCAGTCAGAGGAGGTTGAGATCTCAAAGGGGGTGCCACAGGGCTCCTGCTTGAGCCCAACGCTCTTTAACATCTATGTGGCACCCCTAGCTAACATCATGAGATCTCATGGTTTTATCCCTGTATCGTATGCAGACGATACTCAACTCCTCTTCCCGTCTAAAATCATGACTCCTGAGGTGCGTAACTCCTTTGCACGAGGAATGAAAGAGGTGGCACATTGGATGGCAGCAAATTTCCTTCAGTGTAACGTCTCTAAGACTGAGGTTATGCTCTTTGGGGAAGCCAAACGTTTGTGGACTCCAGACTGGTGGCCTCAAGATCTAGGCCCAGTCCCTACACCCAGAGTAGTAGTGAAAGATCTTGGAGTCAAGCTGGATCAGGAGCTTACTCTTAAACATCATGTCAATCAAGTTGTGAACTCCTGTTTCCATGTTATTGGTCTTCTCAGACGGGTATTTCCCCTGTTACCTGATACCACCAGGAAAACACTAATTCAGTCACTCGTGCTGAGTAGACTGGATTATTGTAATGGTTTGCTGCTAGCCGCCAATGAGGGGGTCATGGCCAGACTACAAGTCGTGCAAAATACAGCTGCACGGCTCGTTTTTAATGCCCCGGCCCGCACTCCCTCAATGCCACTGTTAAATAAAGTACACTGGCTCACTGTGAAACAGAGGGTGTTGTTTAAGACATGCTGCACCATTCACAAATGCCTCATTGGTAAAGGTCCTGACTACTTGACCAAAAAGTTCATTCCCTACACCCCCTTAAGATCCCTGAGGTCTGGAGATCAAGAATTGCTATGTGTCCCTAGGTTTCGCAAGTCCAGACAAGGGGGAAGGGCTTTGTCAGTAGCTGGTCCAAAGCTCTGGAATGATCTCCCCTTTGACATCAGAGCTTGTAAGGAAAATTTTCCTTTTAGGAAAAAACTGAAAACTTTCTTGTTCAATTATTAATTCTGATAGGGTAATTGACACACAGTAGACAGGGCTTCTGTTCACAGATGTTGCCAAAGGCGCGGAGATACTCCTCAGGGAGTCGAGTTCCTAGCGCGGTATAAGTCTGTAAATAAATAAATAAATGAAAATACGTCATCTGCTTTGAAATCACATTAATATAGCAGACTATTTTCCAAAACTTTAAGGCAATATAACCTGTCCAGAACTTTCTCATGATCGATCAATCAATCAATCAGGATTTTATGAAGCGTGCTACTCACCCGTGAGGGTCTCAATATGCTGGGGAAGGGGGGTGGGGCAGCGGATACGGGTCAGTCGAAGAACCAGGTCTTGAGGTCTCTCCTGAACGTGTACAGGGTCAGGGAAAGTCTGATATTCACAGGGAGCTTGTTTCGGGTTTTCGCTGCGTTGTAGGAGAAAGCGCACCCGCCGGTTCTGTTTCTGCGGATGTGGGGGACCTCGGCCAGGGCGAGGTCGGCAAAGCGGAGTTTCCTCTTGGGTACGTGGAAGGATAATCTCTTGTTGAGGTATTTTGGTCTGACGTTGTTGAGGGATTTGTAGGTGTAGATGAGGAGTTTGAAGGTGACCCTCTTTTTGACAGGGAGCCAGTGGAGGCCTCGTAGGTGTTGGGTCATGTGCTTGTGGCACGGTTTGCCGAGGACGAGTCTGTCTGCAGCGTTCTGGGTGGTTTGGAGTTTGTGTAGGAGAGTTTTGTTGATTCCGGCATAGAGGGTATGAGAAGTTGGCCTGGTATATGATGTTCACTATTCTATTGAACACCTTGCACCAGTCCAAACAACCCTTATGGTGATGGTTGTAAAGTCATCAATATAAACCAGCCATCCTAGAGGTAGTGTGGACAGAACAGTCTAAGGCTAAAAGACTCTTAAGGGCGTGTAAAGCCAGCTGTTTTACCATATGTAACCCCTTGAATATCAAATGAAAGGACACCACACAGGATATATATAAAATATATATGTATTTATTTACTAACACACTCCTCTGAACTCTTTATGAGATCATAGGCCAAAGCACATAACAAGTTATACTCAGAAATACTTTAAATAGCACAATTTACAGTTCGGCCCTAGGGGCGCGTAAAACCATATAAGAACCACGATTAGGGAAAGGAGAAGGCCTTGGGCCTAGTGAATTGCTGGGGCTACACTATCTCACCATTAGGTTAGGGGTAGGAGGCCCACAGGCGGCGCGTGCAGAGTCAGTACTCTCACGCAAAAGTCAATAGAAAGTCAATAGGCACGTAAAGGGTAAGTAAATGAAGATTTAGGACACTTCCGGTCTAGCTAGAAGGATACAACTAAAAACCTAGACACTCTGATAGTCAATACCCTTGAGAGCACCAAAGTACTCGCGTTACCTCACCCACAGGAAGCGGGTGCATAGGTGTGAAGATGTGTCGGGTTTCGCCGTTGAAGTCTATGTAGCCTGTGAAGAAAGATGCTGCAGGCGACCAGGAGGAAGATGTCCGGGTGGATCCAAGGGTGGATCGAGGACGAAGAAGACCTGAAAGCAGAGGGGACAGAGTCTAGGTCACTAGCCAGTGACTGGGTGGAACCAGGAAGGAACCAGACGTGATCGAGGAGCAATCAGGTGCTGTCGTGAAGCTTGTTGTTGCAGCCACGCGGACCAGGAGGCGTCCCAGACGACCAGGTGCTGGAGAGGAGTGTCCCACGAAGGTTCTCGCAGATGGAGGGGTTGACTTCAAGATCGGAGCCAACAAGCCTAAGCAAATTATATTATTCCATCGAGCACTCAAAAAAGTCCAATAGAAATCTTTTTCAAGTAATGCAGTAGTTATTTAATCTTGGAAGTTTTCAATTCTTTTCTTCATTGAAATACACTCTTCAACATAGTCTCCAAACTGTGCAGCCAACACGTGTTTCGTCTAGTCTGATTCGACTAATGACTTCCTCAGGGCTGCAACCCAAAACAAAGTATAATCGCTATTATAACACTATATCGTAGTTCGATATAACACACTAGTCAATTAAAACCGTAATCAACAGGGAAACATCCCAAAGCCATATTGGTGTTCGAAAAGGAGTATATAATATAGTAAAGTTCTCACCACCAAGTGAAAGCTAGAAATCTCCACAGTGGTCATAGATTACCTAAATATGAATCATATTAAAAGAGTTTTGTTTATTAGGTATTATCTTTTATTATATCTCATAAAAGAGAGGGTGCAGTATAGCAGAGAGTAAGTCTCAAAAACATGGAGAACGACCATGTTAGAGGGCGTCATACCTAAATGCCTCTTCGTTGAGCCAACCTTAATCCAATGTCGTCCTTATGTTACAGTATTCCAATCTACAAAGTTATATAATATCCACAAGTCAATATGTGTTCATTAAACCTTTCTGTATTATAGAATAAAAAGGTTTTCAGTCATGGGCAAAGTCCACTATCTTACCTTATTATCGTAGTTTAATACCCATGTTAAGGGCTTTTATTTTCGGGTGATCGTGTCCGTCACCTGAAATAATCACAAGATCCTAGTATTAGGTTCACAAGTTTAAATGATACAATGGTTTGCATATCCTAAGTATCTATCTAAATTGCGCACCATGTCCGTTCTTACCTAGTACCGGTAAATCCTTGCTTCGGATCGCGTCTCGTCGTGTCGGCGTCCTAGTGTGGCGCCATCTTGCTATTCTTATTTATACTATTAGATGTCGGGATGCGCCATGTTAGTAGAACAGATTAAATAAAGCTAATGTAAGTACTCGAACGTAACATTTAAATAACAGATAATGGACAAGTAATGTATGTTAGTATACTTGTCCCATTATGCGAGGTATTTCATAATACGTATGTCGGTCTGATTTTTATTGAAGTCGTCTAACTTGGGATCGCGTGTCCGTAATACCTTACGTTGGATATTATTTTATTTTAATTATCTTTCGATTAGTCTCGTATAGTTGACACTCATTAAATATATCTAAATCTATTCCCGAGTAAGCGAACATGAGTCAGAAAAACCATCCGCCATCTTGGAACGGTCTGTTTATACGATCGTTCCTATCAAGTTAAATTCTAATGTCTTAGCAATAGCAATATATACAATTTGCCGCCATGAATCTTTATGTCAGTGTACCAAACTTAATTCTGATAGTACCTGATCAAAATAAAATGTTTTTATGTAATATCGGAACTGTGTTACTAACAATGGGCATCTCTATACCTTCCTAGTAAGGTATTAGTTAGAGGTGAGTATTTAATTAAAGCGCGTCACTACATAATGATAGGCGTTACGTTGAGGCATACAAGTACTCTGCTCCTCGCCATCGTCAAAAAGTTAAGTTGACTGGTAAAGTACTTGCAAGAATAAAGGAGGGTTAGGTTTGGAAACGGAGAGCACAGTAATAAAATCTACATATTTACTATTTACATCCTATACATTAGAATAGCTCTTATTAAGTTTACACAATATTAGTCAAGTCATCGAGTTATTATACAACAACAAGAGATTCATATACTTCTATAAATGAACATTAATTCTATGAAACAATACACAGGTAACAGTTCATTGTAACTAACATTACAAATCAATACGTATCATTTACATGAGTTCAAGCAAAGAACGCCATCTCATGAGATAATTACTCATTTCCTAGGAAGAATTCAAACTCATTATCGACATTAAGTCCCTTCTCTACAGCCTTAAGCTTTATTAGCCATGTCACTTCCTTTCTCCTAAGTGTTAAAATCCTATTCCCACCTCTGGGTTCAGGATCTACACGATCAATACCATGATAGCTGAATATGTGTTTTACACTATCACCCAAATAATCAAATAAAAGCAATACCCTACGGAGAGATGGTGAGAGCAAGGCGAAACTGCTCCTTAGAACAAGACTTTAAAACTAACATCAAAGACATTTCATGTCGTTTTGCTAGAAGAGGCTATGATAAACAAGTGATTGATATGGCTGTAACCAGAGTACACAAACTTAAAGGTAAAGACACCTTAAGAGTGAAACCTAAAAACGTTAAGAAGGATACTGCGACTATGGTGAGAATGATTACTCATTATAGCACAGAGAGTCCCAAACTGTATTCTATCCTTAAAAGACACTGGCATCTTTTGATGCTTGACCCAGATCTTACACCGTTCATTAATAAATACCCCTCTGTTACATATAGGAAGGGTTTGACTCTATCTAACATACTGAGTCCTAGCTACCCCAAGAAACTGGTTAACAGAGATTGGCTGTCTGGATCCAGAGGTTTCCACAAATGTGGTAAATGCTCTTCATGCAGATGGGTAAAGAAAAAGGTAGTTACGTTCAACTACAATGATACAGGTGAATATGTCATAGACAAATTCATAAATTGCGACACGACCTATGTTGTTTATATCATTTCATGTAGCTGTGGAATGATATATGTTGGAAGCACCAAGAGGAGACTCAGAGACAGGATGGCAGAACATTTTAGAGCTATCAAACAAGGTGATACGCGCTATCCAACTGCTGCACACTTGTTTAGGAATTCACATGATAGTGTAAAACACATATTCAGCTATCATGGTATTGATCGTGTAGATCCTGAACCCAGAGGTGGGAATAGGATTTTAACACTTAGGAGAAAGGAAGTGACATGGCTAATAAAGCTTAAGGCTGTAGAGAAGGGACTTAATGTCGATAATGAGTTTGAATTCTTCCTAGGAAATGAGTAATTATCTTATGAGATGGCGTTCTTTGCTTGAACTTATGTAAATGATACGTATTGATTTGTAATGTTAGTTACAATGAACTGTTACCTGTGTATTGTTTCATAGAATTAATGTTCATTTATAGAACTATATGAATCTCTTGTTGTTGTATAATAACTCGATGACTTGACTAATATTGTGTAAACTTAATAAGAGCTATTCTAATGTATAGGATGTAAATAGTAAATATGTAGATTTTATTACTGTGCTCTCCGTTTCCAAACCTAACCCTCCTTTATTCTTGCAAGTACTTTACCAGTCAACTTAACTTTTTGACGATGGCGAGGAGCAGAGTACTTGTATGCCTCAACGTAACGCCTATCATTATGTAGTGACGCGCTTTAATTAAATACTCACCTCTAACTAATACCTTACTAGGAAGGTATAGAGATGCCCATTGTTAGTAACACAGTTCCGATATTACATAAAAACATTTTATTTTGATCAGGTACTATCAGAATTAAGTTTGGTACACTGACATAAAGATTCATGGCGGCAAATTGTATATATTGCTATTGCTAAGACATTAGAATTTAACTTGATAGAAACGATCGTATAAACAGACCGTTCCAAGATGGCGGATGGTTTTTCTGACTCATGTTCGCTTACTCGGGAATAGATTTAGATATATTTAATGAGTGTCAACTATACGAGACTAATCGAAAGATAATTAAAATAAAATAATATCCAACGTAAGGTATTACGGACACGCGATCCCAAGTTAGACGACTTCAATAAAAATCAGACCGACATACGTATTCTGAAATACCTCGCATAATGGGACAAGTATACTAACATACATTACTTGTCCATTATCTGTTATTTAAATGTTACGTTCAAGTACTTACATTAGCTTTATTTAATCTGTTCTACTAACATGGCGCATCCCGACATCTAATAGTATAAATAAGAATAGCAAGATGGCGCCACACTAGGACGCCGACACGACGAGACGCGATCCGAAGCAAGGATTTACCGGTACTAGGTAAGAACGGACATGGTGCGCAATTTAGATAGATACTTAGGATATGCAAACCATTGTATCATTTAAACTTGTGAACCTAATACTAGGATCTTGTGATTATTTCAGGTGACGGACACGATCACCCGAAAATAAAAGCCCTTAACATGGGTATTAAAGTACGATAATAAGGTAAGATAGTGGACTTTGCCCATGACTGAAAACCTTTTTATTCTATAATACAGAAAGGTTTAATGAACACATATTGACTTGTGGATATTATATAACTTTGTAGATTGGAATACTGTAACATAAGGACGACATTGGATTAAGGTTGGCTCAACGAAGAGGCATTTAGGTATGACGCCCTCTAACATGGTCGTTCTCCATGTTTTTGAGACTTACTCTCTGCTATACTGCACCCTCTCTTTTATGAGATATAATAAAAGAGATAATACCTAATAAACAAAACTCTTTTAATATGATTCATATTTAGGTAATCTATGACCACTGTGGAGATTTCTAGCTTTCACTTGGTGGTGAGAACTTTACTATATTATATACTCCTTTTCGAACACCAATATGGCTTTGGGATGTTTCCCTGTTGATTACGGTTTTAATTGACTTGTGTTTTATATCGAACTACGATATAGTGTTATAATAGCGATTATACTTTGTTTTGGGTTGCAGCCCTGAGGAAGTCATTAGTCGAATCAGACTAGACGAAACACGTGTTGGCTGCACAGTTTGGAGACTATGTTGAAGAGTGTATTTCAATGAAGAAAAGAATTGAAAACTTCCAAGATTAAATAACTACTGCATTACTTGAAAAAGATTTCTATTGGACTTTTTTGAGAGCTCGATGGAATAATATAATTTGTCTGAGCTATTCATAGCATATTTCTTTTCGTGGTAACCGACTTGCATTCATTTTGAGCACCACTTCAGATAATCAATTTGTGATACCCCTTTACCTGCTGTGCGCTCTAATCTTAACAGTTACCGCTTCTCTTGTGAACAAGCCTAAGCAAAGGCAACCCACGCAGGATTCACAAAAGGCTTCTGGTGCAGACCAGGAGGGTCTAAGGTACTTCACCTTTGCAGGGAAGCAAGGGCCAGTCTGGAGCAACCAGACCAGTGATGGGTTTTCAAGAGGGTCCTCGCCACAGGGCTACTAGCCAACGGGCCAGCAACCGGACAACGCGTCGAGCAGAACACAAGCAGAAGGGCCCCACGCAGATCTTGTGGAGTGTGGAGGGCTGGTCTTCGGTGCAGTGGAGCTCGGTGTCTAGGTGTCTCAGTCCCCAGTGCACAGCTTCGAGGATGCCTCAGGAGCTGCGCTGTTAGCAATTGGCAGACTTTCCAAGATGCCTTCTTCCACGGATCCTGACGCCTTCCACGGGCTCAGCTGTGCTGGAGTCGTGCAGTGGGGTCAGAGGGGTCCAGGAGTCGGTGTCTTCTCGGGCTCTGTGCTCGAGTTCCGGCGGGAACGGGGACAAAGCAAGCCGTCTAGTTGCTGGATGGTGCCTGGTTGCCCAGGGTGGTCACTCCTTGGCCACAAGGGAGATTCTTTAGTCTTCAGCTTGATTGAATGTCGAAGGGTCCAGAGTTTCGTCTTCAGTTCGATTCCAGGATTAATCTAAAGTCTCCTGGGTCAGCTCCTACCTTTATACAACTAAAGGGGGCTGGTTTGCTCACTAGGTCCCTCCTATGGGTGGGACCAGGAAGGGGGGTGGTTACACCCCCTTTCCTTTGTCCAGTTTTGCGCCAGAGCTGGGGCTGGAGTGCCCCAGCAACTGGTTTGAACTGGGGTATGCATGAAGCACCTAGTGTGCCTCAGGCAGTGTCTGAATCTATTCAGCCCTCCCTGTCCCAATAAACTTCCTCCTGTCTGGGGTGGTGCTCGCACCGCCCCAAGCAGGAAACCTATTGTCCAAACCTCCGTGACTGGAAGGACTCCCAGCAGCAGGAGGTCAGACTTGTGTCTGTGGCAGCAGCATCCATTTTGTGATGCTGGGGCTCTGGTTAACTTTAACCCGGTACAGTAGTTTCAACATGTCTTCTCCCTCTAGAAGGGTGGAATGCTACCCCCGGCTCCAGAATTGGCAAGGGGGGAGTATTCCAAAGTGTATGACCCCTTACACAACATGTTTTGATAAAGCCAAACCAAAGTTAGCATTAACCGCGAGGATTATAATGCACTTAAGAGTATATGGTATGGCAATATCATAGAACAGCTATAAGGACATGGTTCCGAAAGCTGCAGACAGGCTCAGCTCATGCTAGAGCACCATCTGACACTTAACCAAGCGCTCTGCCTCCAGAATTGTTAAGGCCTGCCATAGGAGTGACTTATAGGTTACTATGTGTCTATATATAAGGTAGGTATAGGAATACTATACCTAAGCAAGGAGTGATTACACGACCTTGCCCCAGCTGAGTGATCCGCCAGTTGGGTCAGTTTAAGTGGCCAGCCAGGGGTGGCATAATATATGCTGCAGCCCATCATAGGCCTTTGGTGCACCTATGTCCTGGGTACCTATGGTACACTATACAGGGGCTCCCAAGGGTGACCTAATATCCCATTTGGTATGTACCTACAGTACATGGAGTCCATTTTACAGAGAGAGCAGATAGCCTGGGGTCCTGAATAGCAGGATCCCAGGCCAACTAAGTCGAAAACCAGCTAAACATTAGGCAAAAAGTTGGGGGCAACCATAGTCGGGTATCCACCTTCCTACAGAGGGCGTTTCCGTAGTATAGTTTGCTGGTCATGAGTGATGGCTGGTGATGTTGTCATTACAAGGGCCATGCCCCCCAACCAAATATTTATGGCTATGGGCCTGGTCCTTACAAAGCCCTCACTTCAGTCTGGTTAGTAGGCAAGTCCCACCCCATCGCAGACTGAACCTTGGCATCCAACGGCAAATCTTACTGTGTCCTACAATGTAGATTAGAGGACAGGCCCACCTGACACTTGGTCGCCTTGATGGTCTATTATGCCTCCTGTATCCTATCCAACACCTGATCTGGGTGTCTCAGATGGTCCTGCTATGAACTGCTGAATACCGCAGTGTCATCCAGGTAGACCATACACAACTCTTCCACCCCTGGTAGAACATGTTTTACCAGGTGCTGAAAGAAAAAGTGTCAAGAGTATTCTTCAGCCCCAAGGCATCACCTTCAGCTGATATAGCTCATCTGGTGTAGAAAATGCAGTTGTCTTGGCATTTGGTGCCAAAGCTATTCTGTTATAACTACTGGTCAGATCCAAGGTGCTTAAGTATTTTGCAGCACCGAGCTGATCCACAATCTCATCCGCTCTTGGAATTGGACTGGCATTGGTTTTGGTTACCTCATTGAGGGCTCGATAGTCCACACAAAACCATAGGTCAGTAAATCCTTCCTTTGGTGCTAGCACTACAGGACTAGGCATTGGACTCCGAGATCTCTCAATTACCCCAGGTCGACAGGTTTGGCAACTTCCACCTTAATGCATCCCTGAAAGCTGTTAGACATTCTGTATATCCCGCCCTTCACAGGCAGACTGTAACCTTTGTCATGCACACAAGCAAGTGTTCACCCTGGAGTCAGGGAGAGAAGGTTAGCAAACAGTCCCACCACCTTTCTGTATTCTCTCTGCTGCTCATGCATTAACACGGTGGGTAGCTGAATCTGTTCCACAATGTCATCCCTCATGTCACTATGCAGCAAGTCAGGAAAAGGCTCACTGTTTTCTTGTACTTCCTCTGCCATAGCCATGACATTCATTGTGTAATCTTTCCATTGGTAAGTCTTCAGCCTGTTCACATGGAACTCCCTCGTGGGTTCCCTTGTGGCACATGTCCACCAAGTAGTTAACCTCCTAATTCCTCTAAATTATCTTTGTATGTCCCACACCATTAGTCCTTCTAAGCAATGGGACAAGTAAGGTTTTGCACAAATACCTGACCTTCCTGATTCCCCATCAGCATAGCTTTCTGGTCGTACTACTCCATCATGGCCTGAAGGTTTTCTTTTGTCAGTCTCATGTATTGCTCTATCAACATCCCGAGGCCAATCACGTTGTCTACCACATCCTTTTGTGTAGATTCTGAGGCTTCTTCCTACACTTATCTGACTACGGTAAGTTGATCTCGCACCAGGTGGCCATTCGAAAGCTCAAAGAGACTGCCCACATGATGTTCCACAGAATGGAGTAGGGTTGAAACAAACATGGCTGAAGATGATCCCACTTGGGGGAACGCCACACTGACTTTTGCCTGTGGAGGAAGGAAGGAGTTGACAGCGTCGAGGGAAGGACTGTTCAGCAGCTTGCGGAACCCGCTGCGCGGGTCCCGCTGCGTCGAGGCTGCACATCCGTTTGTTGGCCCCTGCTGGGTGAGAGAGTGAGAGACAGGGCTGCGAGCGCTGGGTCCGGGACTCGCTTTCCCAGGAGTCCCGGCTTCCCAGAGGCCAAGTCACCTGGCCCGCTCTCCCTGACCGCCCCGCCCAGCAGAACAGCTGAAAAGGATTCTGCCCGTTTAGGATCCCGGGAACGCCACACTGACTTTTGCCCTGTGGAGGAAGGAAGGAGTTGACAGCGTCGAGGGAAGGACTGTTCAGCAGCTTGCGGAACCCGCTGCGCGGGTCCCGCTGCGTCGAGGCTGCACATCTGTTTGTTGGCCCTTGCTGGGTGAGAGAGTGAGAGACAGGGCTGCGAGCGCTGGGTCCGGGACTCGCTTTCCCAGGAGTCCCGGCTTCCCAGAGGCCAAGTCACCTGGCCCGCTCTCCCTGACCGCCCCGCCCAAATTACTGACGCCTATAAGATCCGCCCCAACACGCTGCGCGGGAGCGCGCGGGAGTGCCTGGGGCTAAGCCCGGGCAAAGGGCGGGCCCTCTGTGGCCCTCAGAGGCCAGAGGAGGCCGGGCTGGGCCACTGTCCCTGGTCGTTTGTAACTATCTTGCTCGCACTTTGTATCCCTAGGGCATACGGGTTATGCCCACGCGGAAAACTAGAAGTATGGCTGTTGCTAGTGCTAAAAAACTTACTGGGACACTGGATGACTTTATTACCCGCACACACGCATTAATTGACGAGGGAATCGTATTAATGGACAGGAGAGTATCACAAGACCTGGCCATGGCCAAACGTTCATCATTGGGTCTGATTGCGTTGGCCCAAACCCCTATCACTGTTTGCCGTCCAGAAACCCAGGCTCTAATACATAGCCACGGAGATATTGGGGCTATGGATGGCTCTAATAGTAACACTGATACCGTTCAGGACTTGGAGGCTTCACCTAACCTTAATATTCTAACTCTGAGCGGAACACAACCGCAAGAGTCACACCCCTGTGATACCACCGATGTTAACACTAGAAGTGAGAGGGGTAGGATTGAAGGGGCTATTCCTAAACAGAAACAGAAGGGTAATAAACAAACTACTTTTAAACGAAAGAAGGGCCAGACACACCCCAACCCCAATCCCCCTAACTGCGAGAAGCAGTCTGAGGTTCAAACTAGCTCAACAGGGGGGACACTCCCAAACAAGGTCGGTTTACCCCTAAATCTACCAGACGACACCTTAATTGATCAAAGTCTGGAGGAAATTTTACAGTTTAGTGTAGACGCTGGTAATCCTCCTCCTATAGTGCCATCACAGGAGGAGGATGGTTTAACTATCAACAACTCTGTGATCTTCAATATGTTGAAATCACTGCTAGAACCCATAGAGGTAAGACTACGTTGTCTTGAAACTGTCCTTAAAAACATACACAAGGACATAAGTGCTCCTAGTTTCTCCTTAAATAATAAAACTGTCCAGACCTCTAATCAGCCCAAACCACTAAAACCCCAGGTGATTTCTAAAAAAATATTGGAGTCCGCCAAAGGGGTGCCTAAGAACCATAGTAATACTCCAATTCAGACTATTTCTAACAATAAGCCCCCTTCAGCAGAGGGAACTAAGAAAACTGACTCCGGCCATACACCCACCAAAAACAACTCAAATTTAACTCCACAGGCTACTTCTAGGGATGGTCTATCCCAACCGACAATCCCTGAAGCACTTAATAATGTTAAATGTAAGGTCCGGAAAAATATCCATCTGCCTCCAGATGCCTGTCCCTATGTTGTTATACTTACTGGGGTCACTGAAATACCCGCAACTGAACAAGAGTCATATCAGACCCTAAAAAATAAAGTATGCCACTGGTTAGCCAATAATTATCCTCTTCCCCCAAATATTCCTTGTAATATCTTGATGATAGAGAGAGCTCCATGGGTAGGACATAATAGAAAAAATCTTCCAGGGGATTGTGTAGTGATTACCTTCGAGAATCCTGAGGTCGTAGAATTTATTTGTAGCAGAAGGGCCCCGAGATACCAGGCGAGCACAGTAACCGCTAGACCTCTCTCCTATTTTTATCTCCCACACAATCAAGCCGACAATCGATGGAGTTGGCTTAAGGGTCCTCACGATCGTAAACCCAGACAGAGATCCAATCTTCCCTGGATGCCACAAACCCCTGGATGGGAGGAGGAATGGGGTGGGGGTTGGAACCTGGTTGGGAACAGAGGAGGCAGACCACCTCAAGGCGGCCCTTTCTTTGGTCCGCATTCTTCTCAACTAGATCATTTCCCCCAACAGCGAAATGGACCTCCCAATGCTCTGTACTTCCCAATGGCGAATCGTTTTGAATGCCTCTTAAATACAGACTGGGTGGACTGACATATGCGGGGCTCTCCAAAGGGAAGGGGACCTCAGACCAGTTTAATTGCTCCTCATAAGGAAGTGGCAACATCGGTCTTGATTACGGACAAACCCTCTTTTACTCCCTCTGATAGTTCGTTGGAGGCGCAGGAACGGGGCACACCATCTTTTCTCCCAGCCACACCTCCCCCACTTTGTAAATTCCTTACTTGGAATGTGGCGGGTCTAAATGCAAAGGCGTTGGACCCCATATGGCAAGAGTTTGTAAAACAATATGACATAGTGGGTTTGCAAGAAACCTGGGACACCACAACTAATTTTGCACTAGATGGCTTTCGTAGTTTTTTTACCCCGGCAGCCTCTAGTGCAAGAGGTAGGGCAAAAGGTGGCCTACTTACACTGTGTTCCTTGGAGCTGGTAGGGGCATTCAAACAATTGGAATCTGCACCTGCAAACACGCTAGTCGTGGAGTGGACCTTACCTGGCTTCCAACCTTTTTTAGTGGTTAATTTTTATAACTCCAGGGAGTCTTTATTTGTAAATGAACATTTGACTTCCTTACTACAATTTTTGTCAGCCTATAGAAGCGACTGCACCTCTTCCCTAGAGATGATCATCTTGGGTGATTTTAATATTCATCCCTGTGAGGGTGATTGCCTTAATGATAGCTATGGGGGTTCACCGACGGAGGCCATCCCCCATTTTGTGCATACAATTGAGGGTGAGTGTCTCGAGTCTTTTCTGGCGACTTTAAATCTATTTGAATTTGCCCAAAGTAGGAACGATCCCAGAGCCCCAACCTTCGTGGGGAAAGACACCAATACTATTATAGACTTCATTTTTGTTTCATCTGGGGTACTAGCTAAGGCACGCGAATACATGGTGGTCACTGCTAGTTTCAGTGATCACAACCCTGTCCTCCTGATGCTGGACCTAGACTGTTTCCGGACCCATAATCCAACAGATGTGGCAGCCCCAAGGGACTTGATAACTAAAGACCAGGGAAGGCGCCTAAAATGGGAACAAATAGTCCCTGAACACTTCTTCCATTCACTTGCCCAAGAGTCAGAGTCAGAGGCAGATATGGCAGTATGTCTGGACCCAACTGCTCGAGGCCCGGATGTAGTAGTCGCATACGAGGAGATATGCGGAAGGATTGCTAAGAATTTGGAGCTAAGGTCTACCGGGCAAAGGATTAAGAAACCCCAGAAATGGTTCAATAAAGAATGTTCCCAGAAACATAGTGCTCTGATGAAAGCCCTAAAACAAAAACCTAGGGACAGGACGTTGGTGGCCATTTTAAGGAAGGATTACAAAACCGCAGTTCTTAAACGCAAATCTGGAATCAAGGAAGAAGCTTGGGAGAGCCTTTTATCTACGGATGTATTGAGAGACAGCAAAAAGTTTTGGGCCATTGTGAACCAGCCCTTCTTCTCCAATGAAGGGAAGACCGACATGGACTGTGTGATAGAAGATGATAGATGGGTAGCCCACTTCGAAAAGATCTACGAATCCTCAGCACCCGGTCTAACCGATAATGTCCATAAATCCCCCAACCTGGTTATGGAATTTAGTAGTTTGGAGGTTGAAAGGGCGATTAGAGACACAAGTAAACACAAAGCCCCGGGCCCTGACGGGGTTCCAGCAGACCTCTACATCCAATACCCCCAATTTTGGTCGAAGATATTAATGAACGTTTTTAACGCAATACCCTCAGCTGGTTTTCCTTCCTCTTGGTCCACCTCTATCATTGTGCCCATAGTCAAGAAAGGGAACAGGGGGGACCCGGCTTGCTACAGGCCAATCTACCTGCTGGACTCTGCCGTTAAAATCTTGGGCAGGGTCATTTTGCAGAGGCTTGAGGACTGGCTTGGAGAGAGCAGGATCCTCTCGGAGTTACAGTATGGTTTCAGAGCACACAGAGGGACCATGGACCAATGTGTCAACCTCCACCTAATTATCAGCAAGTACACAGTGGTGAAGGGGGGACTCCTTTATTTGGGTTTTATGGACTTATCATCCGCTTTTGATTTGGTCAATCGTTCAAAACTGTGGACTATTTTGGGCAATATGGGTTTGGACACAACTTTGGTTAATTTTCTGCACGATCTTCATTTAAATTTATTTGCATCTGTTAGGGTGAACAGGGATGGAAGGTGCACAGCAAAGTTTAAGTCTGGAAGAGGTGTCAGACAAGGTTGCATTCTGGCACCTCTCCTTTTCACACTGTACATCAACTCCCTGGGTAATTCATTGAACTCAGTCACCCCAGACATTCCGCGTATGGGGGGGGTACCTATTCCGGTCCTCCTATACGCGGACGACGCCGTCCTCTTAGCTCGGACTGGTACAGGCCTTCAAAAACTCTTAGATCACTTTGGCCTTTTTATGGAAGCTCTCGATCTTAAAATTAATTCGACCAAATCCCATGTTATGGTTACAGGTTCACGGAAAAAACACACGAAGATCAGATCTTTTAGCTGTAATCGTTCACCAATTTCCAGGGTCCCTTTCTTTTGCTATCTGGGCGTCACCTTCGATGAGAAAGGAACATGGGGTGCACAAATGAGATTAAAACAGAATGGAGTTACTAGATCCACTACAGCCCTTCTGCATTTCTCGAAAAAACTGGGATCAAAACCTATGGAAGCCATGACCCGTATCTATAAAGCTAAATGTTTGGCAATTGCCTCTTATGGGGCTGCCATATGGGGTTATGTCTCATCCCCAGGCATTCAGATTGCAGAAAATAATTTTTTACGAGCCTTACTATCACTACCTAAATCTTCCCCAATACACACAATTCATAATGAATTAGGCTTGGGTCACGTCACTGATCTCTTAAAAATGGCCCCAGTGATATATTGGGTTAAAACGTGGACAAACGAGGAAATCAGTTTAAATCATTGTATCCTCAAAGATTGTTTGTCTCTGGATAAAGCCAATAACATCCCGTGGCTGGCGTATGTTAGAGCGGCATGCGCGAGACTAGGGCGTCCAGAAATGTACTCTTTACCACACAATTTAAAAAAAGAGGATGTAAAGTGGGTCAAGCTGCATTTCCTAAACTTGTTGGAGTCTGAAAGGGAAACGGTTGAATTAGGTAAACAAATGGTACGATCACTTTTTCAACTCTCCTCAACTTTAGCCATGGAACCTTATTTGAAATATGTTACCAAGCCTTACCATCGCTTTCTACTCATAAGGTTCAGGTTTAATTTAATACACCTTGTGCTTGGCTCACAATCAAAGTGGGGCTTACCAGAGAACTTACCCCCCTGTACCTGCAACTGTTTTTCCATACAGGACACCCTCCACTTAGTTATGCTTTGTGAACATTATTTGGTGGCTCGCAAAAAATTTCTGGTACCTATTCTGAAAAAATTGAATTTTGTCCAGGTACGGCCAGCATTATTACATCTACAGATGCTGAACTCAGTACAGACAACATATGGGGTAGCCTGTTTTCTGGCAGCAGCTGCCAGACAAAATAAACTAAGAATGGCTGCTATTTCTAACAACCAAAATTTGACACTTGTATAACTTTTGTTGGACACCATGTAAACTTGCTCTTACAGTCACTTATTTTTTAACAAAATTCGGTTCTTTGTGCTTTTTATGATGGTGTAGTAATGTCTTTTCATATATGTTTAATTGAATTTTAAACTTGTTTTGTATACCATGTTTTGCTTTTATGGTTTTAAATAACCGAATAAAGTTTCTTTGACTGACTGACTGACTGACTGACTGATCCCACTTAATCCTGATGTTCTCTGGCAGAGTTCCCATCATGCTCTTAATTTAGATAGTTTTAGCAACAGGTGTTTCTTTTTACTGTTTTAGGCGAAACGTTGTAAATTTGTTCATAAATTATTACTTTGTATTGACTTTATTTGTCATGGTGCTTAATTTTGAAAAATATATCTAACTTTATATTCAGTGGTAATATTTTTTCTGTTTGAATGTTTTGTTTAAATCTGTTTTTTCATTGTACAATAAAAGTACAGGTTGCAAGTAGGATAACTAACAGTTACAGGCAGAACATCACATAATTGACAGGGAGTAGCATCAGGAACAAAAGTCATAAATTACAGACAAAAAGCAGTAGATGTGAATCTCAGAACCCAGTTATCACATGCACCTCAACATCATTCTGCTAGAAATGATAGGACAGCTGCAACAATAAACCGCAATGCGGGCTAGTGAGTCCGTCATTAGGAATATAGGAACTATTTCATTTTTAGGAATAAACACGCAACAGTAAAAGAAACGATAGCAGAAAACCAATAGACCAAATGTTTGTGTACACAGCCCATTTCCCACTTCTGACATACAAATACCAAAGCTCATGTGACACCTCTCTTGTTTGTAAATAATTAAGAGTCTGAAGGAACGTGTCTGGGAAGGGTGGGTGGTGTTAGGTTTCTGACCGAGAACAGTCAATATTGTTGAAGTAAGTTATCCGTACACTCCTAATGTAAGTCTACACTACCGCCTGTATCTGAATTAGTGTTCGTCTGGAGCTCAGTCAAAATGTTTTCACAGTAGGTAGCGATAGGGTAGTCAAGTAATCCATTGTTATCTTCTGTATGCAGGGCAACACTTTCTATTTGCTCCTAATTGAGTAGCAAGTGCATCCAGGCTGGCAATGGTGGGGCTCTTAGGTGACTTCCACCTTGAAGTAATAAGGCGTTTGGCTACTAAGAACCCGAAATCAGGTAAACAAGAGGCAGCTCTATTTTATTTATTTATTTGTGTATTTTATAGAGCGCACAGCTACCCCGACGGGGCGTCCCGGCGCTTATGTCTGCGATGGAGACCCAGAAGTCATATCTCGCGTGTGTAGATCTGGGCAACCTGTGCAAGTGGGATGTGAAATCCAACTACTAACTGTTTAAATGTGGTAAGCCCATAGCATATAGACCATTGCAGCATCGACCTGATTGCATCGAGGACAAACAGCATCTGTTGGATTGCAATAGCGGTTAATTTTGTCAGGGGTAAGGTAAGCCCTATGCATGATGTAAAATTGAATGAGCTTAAATCTGGAGTGGAGTTACACAGTACATGCATTGGGCTTTCCAACAAGGAAACCCATTTGTTATCTATACAGGGACAAGCCATATCAGTCTCCCAGCGATGACATGGGGTAACAAGCATTTGCAATGCAATCGGCCTCTTCTTTGGGATCTTATATGTATTTAGCTTTGCAGCCCATTAGCCTGGTTGCTGGAGCATCCACTGTTGTTTGACATGGAGGGAAAGTAAGCACCAAACTGCGTGACACACCAGGTAGTAGATTTGTTTTTTAAAACATAAATAAAAGGCATTGTCATTTACAATGCCAATAGGTTAAACTCACGTAAGTGCGAGACCTATTGCATTGCAAATGCTTGCTAAAACTGCATCACAGGCAAGGCCCGGTCCACTAAAAGCCCTGTATAGATGCCAACATTTATTGTGTAATCGAACTGTTAGCAGGCACGGTCATAAAGTGACGTGATCAGTCAAGCCCCCTTTCGTACCACTTGTAAAAATCAGCATTTGTGAAAGCATGTGTTGGCGCCACCATGCCAGGCTATTGGCTTTGTCAAGTGCTCCCTTTTATTAGCAAGTGTCCCAGTTATATACATTATTTCGATTATATGAGTATTTATCCAAATTCAATAGGTTTCAGGTCGCTGATATTTTCATCATTGGTTAATTAATTTAACTTAATTTTTGGTATACGTGGAACCTTTTGGATTCTAATGGGTTAAATATTTCACTAATAATGGATTTCTATGGTTATCAAATAATTTAGAACGTAGTTGTGTTCTTTCCAGCCAGTTGTCCAGGAAGAGAAGTTTTGAATCCGGGGTACCAATTTTCAGAGGCCAATAAGTGAAATAGAGTCGTCTGGGGAGCTAATTTTGCTGAGGCAAGACAGAGAGCAAGGGTAAAAGTGGACGTATAGCACAGTTGCGGTAGTATATGAGGGATGTGCAAGGGGGTTGAGGTGTCACTGTTAGGCTAATGAAGCAAGACTTCGAAGAGTAGCAATTGCGACAGTGCGAGATGGCACAGGATGCATAACATCAGATCTACAAAAAAATGCATAGTGCTAAAAGAAAAGACTCTGAAGTACGAACAGGGCAGATGAGACTACACACTGGGGTCCCAACCAAACAGAAGCTCCAAAAGAGGGAGAGATTGCATGTATCAGCTAACCTAATCAAGATTAACCAGACCCCACCCAGTGAATATGCACTTCTGTGGCAAACTATTCGAAATATGAACTTTTGCAGTTTTGTCCAGGGCGAGCTTTTAACACATCTTATATTTTAAAGGTAAATATGCACGAAGAAAAAAGTATTCAATAATTTTACAAGTACCCCACAAGCAACATAAATAATTTAAAAAGTAGAGCGGTTAAACTACAGAGCAAATATGCCCAGGAATTAGTAGAACCTCTTGATGGATCCAAATGCATTATACACCTTTATTGTCAAGCACTCTACATCACCTTCTGCTCCACTCTGTTAGCCGCTATGCGGTGTCTCTGTGCAGTTCCAATTCCCCCAAAGTAGAGCATGATGGGGGCATGTCCACTGATACCCAATCAAGATTAACCAGACCCCGCACCGTGAAAAGGCACTTCTGTGGCAAACTCTTTGAAATGTGCAGTAATGCAACTTCTTCTGAGGGTGAGCCTTTAGATTTTAGAACCTCATATATTTAAAAGGTAGCTATGCCCGTTATAAAAAAAATCAATAATGTGGCAAGTACCCACAAACAAGAAACTGCATTGGCAATACAATAGATCTTGAAGACTTAAAGATAAACATAATAAAAACGGGACCCCACTGAATATAAATCATTGCGCCCGTGTAGATCAAGAGTTACGTGCATGATGGCCCGTTAAGAAGACACTATGGGGAAAAAATTTAAGTGGGCACCGTGCTATACCAATAATCGCGGCGTCCATGTAGAAACAAGTTATGCGTATATTGTGGGGTAATACTGCCAGGAAATAAAGTATTCAATCATTTTACAAGTATTCCAAAAGTAACATAAATAATTTAAAATGTAGTATGGTTAAACTACAGAGCAAATAGCGTAGAAAATATACTGGGGAAGTAGTAGAATCTCTTAATTGGTCCATGGGCAGGATACATCATTAGTGACAAGCTCTCACTCTACTTCCCATTGTGTTTCACTCTGTTAGCAGCTATTCTGTGTGTCTGTGCAGTTCCAATTCCCAGAGCATGATGGGGGTAAGTCCACTGATACGTAATTAAAATTCAACAGACCCCCCATCATGAAAAGGCACTCCTGTGGCAAACTCTTTGAAATTTGCAGTCACACGATTTCTTCTGAGGGTGAGCTTTTAGTGCATCATATATTTGAAAGGCAACTATGTCATAGAAAAAAGTATTCAATAACTTGACAAGTATTTTGAACTTCTTCCTCGGCAGCCACTCGCGCTCGCCTGTGCCCGCGCACCTGTGCCCGCGCACCCCCGTGCCATGCCCGTGCCATTACTGTTCCCAATTTATGCTTCGCTTGCAGCCGAGGAGCGCTGTTGCTTTTTTACGGCCTGGCACTGGGGTGGCACTAATGCAGGGAATTTCCCGCTGAGAGTGCTAGCCCCGGATAAACAGATATCGCTTGGCAGGGGGGTGGGGGGGGGCTATGCGCACGCGAAGAAAGTGCACTAACGGGAGGGCGGGCCGATAAGGACGTACTGCAGGATGGGGGTGAGGTTGTCGCTGAGAATGCCAGCCCCGGATAAACCGACAAAACAGACAGCGCTTGGCTGGGGGGGGCTATGCGCACACGAAGGAAGTACAGGAACGGGAGTGTGGGTGGGAGGGTGTTGTAAATAGGTTAGGTAGGCAGCAGGACACGTCTTCAGGTTATTAAGACATATTTATTAAGTTAGACAAGATAAGACAGCAGAGCAGTAAAACCTCACAGCTGAGTTGACCAACTGCCAAGACTGGAATCCTCAACACACCAGATAGAACACACTTAGGTACTATGGGAGATAGAGAAGGTAGGAACACTAAGAAAGGACTACAGACACCAAGTAGCCATATTGAACCAAGTAAGAATATACAACACATCTTCTCCCCTTACAAACAAAACACAAATGAAAGACTCAAACACCTAGTAAGAGTTAAAGCATGGAGAAACACAAAGAAGGAAACATATAACACTTAGGAGGTCAGGGACCTCATGAACTTCCAGAACACGAAGAAAGAGAATCAGACTCAAGATGAGAAATATGATGAAGATCATTATGACCACCTTTTCCCCTTCGATTGACAAAAAAATGAAGAGCCAATCCACTCTCTACGAACCATCATTGTGGCCAACAAAAACGGAAATAGAGAGTTCACTTTCTCCAACAATATTTGTCCGTCGCAGCTTCAAGCTCATTTTTGAATATAGAACAGTTCTGGCAGAATGTTCCCAAAGATACATTTGGAGCCAGTTTTTTCTTACAGTCCAAACTAGATCCGGATCAGGTGTCTAGATTCTGGATCTTTTCCTCGGGTTGTGAGCCTCTGGTTGTTTTTTCAGGCTTCAGATTTCTCTTTAAATTCCATTTCTCTTGCGGACAACTTGCCTTAGTACTGTGGGCTAAAAGTCTGGTTAATAACGCAAAACATTTATCCCGGTTCAAAGAACCACCTTATCACAACTTTGTCGTGGTACTGGAGCTCTTGTCCTTCACGAACCTTGATCGTGAACTCTGCCGGTCCTGGGACTCTCTTTGTCCTCTCCCGGTACTGATTGTGGGACTTTTGTCCTCCTCCGGTCCTGGGACGTCCTCTGTCCCCTCTCGGTACTGATTGTGGTACTTTTGTCCTCCTCCGGTCCTGGGACATCCTTTGTCCACTCCCGGTTTTAAATCTGGAACTTTTGTCCCCTTCCAGTCCTGGGACATTCTTCTGTCCACTCCCATTTCTTGGTGCTGCAGGTCCTGGAATTTGCTTTGTTGTCTCTCCTTTGATCTCTTTCCTCTCTGAGACCAATGTCTCCATTTTAGAACCTTTGTCTCCTTAGACCACAGGAGTCTCCATCTAGGTCTAGGGACATACTGTCGTGGCACTGGGGCATTTGCCCACTTCCACTTGAGACAACTTCCGGGACCATTGTCCCCTCCTGGTTCTGGGACCTTTGTCCCCCTCCGGTCCTGGGACTTCCTTGTCCTCTCCCGGTTAGATTCTGGGATCTTTGTCCCCTTCCGGTCCTTGGATATTCTTCGTCCTCTCCCGGTAACAATTCTGGGACCTAACTTTGTCCACCGCTGGTTCTGACGGTCCTTTGACTTGTATTGACCTCCCATTGATGCTTAATAACTGCATGTACTTAAATCTCTACAAGCATACACTCCAATGAATGCGGCAGGAAGTTTTACACTTCAATGCTACTGCCTGAGGTTTATTCTTTCTGTAGTAGGGGATCTCTGTGCATAGTAATAGTCTAGTCAATAGTCCCGCCCATGTGCGTGGACCCCGGCAATCAAAAATAATCTCTTAAGTTGTCAAATCATGCAGAAACTGCAAAGACACTTAAGAGAGAATTTAAAGACAAATAATGCAGCCTATATCCACAGGCTACACTGTCCAGTACTTCAACTAGAAATTCCACCTAACAACACCACATACAACACAGCCTGCCCAGTTTCTACCATAGAGAAACTTGCCTCCACCAGTAAAAGACTCTGGAATGATAGAGAGGAAGGCATGGACAGACACGCCCCATAGGCTGCCATTATGTGGCTTAAATAGGATACTGTGCCTTTAAGAGAACTTTCCAGACCTTTCTCCCAGTATCCCACAATGCATAGCAGGTCCCTCTTACTTTCAGTTCTTTTTTCCGGCTCCTGCTAACAGGACCCTGGCATTGAGCTCTCCCTTTTTTCAAGGGTTTATTGGATTTTTGTCACTTTTTTTGATAAGTGTTTGAGTTTATATTTCTTGGTGCTTCTCTTCTCTCCTGTGTGTTTGTTCAGGCTTTTTAGGGCTTTAAAATGCCTGGTCTCTTCGACAAATGCCCAGCATGTGGAAGGAAGAAGGCCAAGAGTGATCCACACGACGGCTGCATCGTCTGTCTCCCCGACAAACATGTCCCTGAAGACTGTGGCATCTGCCAGCAATTTCAGCAAGGACCCTGAGGGACAGGCTGAAGATTAGGCTTCAAGGCCTTGAAGAGAGACGACGGAAGGCTGCAGGTGGGTCTGGGCAGGCTGGGAAGGTTCCCTCTGCCTCTGCTGAGGCCTCTGGGGGGCTCCCCAGAGGCAGGAAGACCAGCAAACGGTCCCGGTCTCCGTCGGCGTCGATTGCCTCAACGACGACGTCGAGAGGGATGACGACGGTGTGTTCCCCATCTCCCCGGGGCTCCGGGTCGAGACGGCGTGAAGATTCGACGTCGAAGGGCCTGGATAGGCCGCCGTCGAAACCACCGTCGACGGCGTCTTCATCGTCATCGTCGACGTCAGCGACGACCTATCGACGTCGAAGAAGGAGCGACAGGCATCGGCGCTCGCCGTCGAGGCGACACCGCTGGTCGCCGTCGAGGGGATCCTCGACGTCGAGGACCTCGAGAAGGAGTCGACGCTCGTTGTCGAGAATGGAACGGTCGACGTCGCGGAGGCGGCGTTCGACGCCAGAGTCGCGGAGGCGACGTTCGACGCCGGAAAAGCGGCGCTCAGCGTCGAGAAGGAAGAGATCGGCGTCTAGGAGTGGCTCCAACTCTCCTAAACGGCGCAAGAGGAGTTCTGGCGCCAGAAGTCAGGCTGGATCTAGTGGAGGACGCAAGAGAAAGCGATCGCCTGCTGAAGGGGCTGGGTCTCAGTCCCCTTCGCCGAAGGAGTCACCGGGCTCGGTGTACTCGGTGGTGTATACACCAACTCGGCCTAAGTCGCCCCCTCCCCCTGTACCTAAGGAGGACCCTCCCACCAACCCTCCACTTCCGCCAGGACGACCACTAACACCGCTTCCACCGCATGGGCCTGCCCCTCGGTCGGTGATACCCCCGGTCCCTCCGCCGAGGTCGACGTCACTGCCTCCTCTGCCTACACCTCCTAAGGGGACCCCTAGACCTAGGCCCCAGGAGGAAACGAGGAAGACGCCCCCACAGAAACCTGTGGAGCGTCCACGGGCCGGGAGATCACGCTCTCGCTCTAGGAGGAAGGAGCGATCGCGCCAAAGGTCGTCCACGCGGTCGAGACACCGCCATAGGAGGCTCAGTTCTCGCTCTCGCACGAGGTCCTCTGGGACCAGGGACTACTCTCCGACCTTGTCGGGATCACCGGACACGAGGGTGTCGCCGATTGATGACCTGGTAGCGTTCCATGATGTCCTTTTGGGAGGCGCTGCCAAATTGGGCTTATCTTTGACGGTGCCCACGCCTAAGACATCAGTCATTTTCGAGACACTGCACCAGAAACACCTGTCTCGTCCACTGTTACCTCTGGTGCCGGGCCTGGAGGAACCGGCCATGGACCTTTTCCTCACCCCTGCGGTGACTAAGGCGGCCCCATCGAGATTACTGAAAAAATACCGGGCTCCCGATTCGGACCCGGCCTTTCTAAGGGTGGAACCTCCTCCGGATTCTGTGATTGTGACGGCGGCCCGCAAACAACATGCCACCACCCCGTCATCCACGGGTCCCCAGGATAAAGAGTCTAGATGGATGGATTCAACTGGAAGGAAAGTATGTGGAACATCGGCGACCTCTTGAAGGCTGCGAGTGCCACAGCTTTGTTGGGACACTACGACCGCGCCCTCTGGGACTCCCTCCAGCAGTTTGCGGAACACTTGCCTCGCGATAAGCGGGAAGACTTCCAGGAAGTGCTAAACGAGGGGATGCTGGTAGCGAATCAGATTATCAGCGCTGCAGCAGATTCATCCCTATTAGCGGCACATGGTTTTTGCCATGGGGTTAACCAGCGACGTCACGCCTGGCTCCGCCTTACGTCACTTAAACCGGACGCACAGCAAAGGGTAGCCAACCTTCCATTCTCTGGCGAGACCCTTTTTGGGAAACATGTGGATGACGAAATGGCAAGCATGAAGGCGGAGGCCGAAACGCTCACGTCTGTGGGCCTAGAGAAGCCCAAAGAAGCGAAGAAATCGTACCGCCCATTCCAACGGCGGTTCGGAGGGCAGAGGATGTGGCCAAACTTCGGGACAGTCGCAGCAACATCAACAGTTCCGTAAGCCGTTCCAGAAACGCCCGAAGGGCAGAGGAGGCCAACAGTCGGCTCCAGCGACCAAAGGCCCGGCCGGGTCTAGGCCCGGAGCACTTACTTCCCCCGGATCTGTTACCCACTACGGTAGGGGGAAGCATTCAATTTTTTCTGGCAGAGTGGAGAAAAATTACTCAGGACAAGTGGGTGCTGAATATTGTTTGCAATGGATACAGTCTTCGGTTCACCAGCCCGCCTCCGGCAATTCCACCGGTCAGCTCGCAGTTTCAGCTGCGCGAGCTTCAGGCGGAGGCAGATATCCTGTTAAGGAAAAGGGCGATAGAAGACGTACCTCTGTCTCAGAGAGGAAGAGGTCTGTACTCCCGGTTCTTCCTTGTTCGCAAGAAGGACAAGAACGAGTTCAGGCCCATTCTGGACTTGCGACAGGAAAACAGATGGATTCGCAGGGAAAAGTTTTGCATGCTGTCGTTGCATCAGATTTATCCTCAGTTGCAACGGGGAGACTGGCTATGTGCTATAGACCTACAGGATGCGTACTTACATGTGCCCATTGCACACAAACACAGGAAGTGCCTGCGGTTCCAAGTCGGCGCCAATCATTATCAATACACAGTACTCCCATTCGGACTAAAGTCTGCGCCGAGAACATTCTCGAAGTGCATGGCGGTGGTAGCAGCACACCTACGGAAGAACAAGGTGTTTGTCTACCCGTACCTGAACGATTGGTTGATCAAGGTATCCTCCTTCTCGGAAGCGCGAGCACACTTCCAGAAGACGTGCGTTCCTTTGAACAAGCTGGGGTTGCACATCAACATGTCCAAGTCTGTCCCGACTCCGGTCCAATGCATACAGTACTTGGGAGCCTCCATCAATACGCTGTCAGCAAGCGTGTCTCCTTCGGAAGAGCGACGATTATCACTCCTTCAGAAGGCTCAGACTCTTATGACCACTCCATCTACAACAGTGAGGACGGTGTCTTCTCTACTGGGATCGATGGCCTCTTGTATCTTCCTGACGACACACGCACGGCTGCACATGAGACCGCTGCAGGAGTGCTTGGAAGACCAGTGGGATCAGAGGAAAGGATCTTGGGACGACAAGATACGACTGTCTCTGCATGCTCGTCAGTCTCTGAAGTGGTGGTGTTCAGCGGAGAATCTCCTCATAGGGGTTCCCTTCCACAAGGACATTCCCACGCAGACTGTCGTGACGGATGCTTCTCTCCAGGGGTGGGGAGCGCACTCCGAAAACCTACAGATTCAAGGAACGTGGTCCCTGATGGAGGCCACGTATCACATCAATTTCCTGGAACTCAGAGCTGTTCACTTGGCACTGAAGGCCTTTCTTCCGTCTCTGCTTGTACAGACGGACATACCACCACAATGTATTACCTCAACAAGCAGGGGGGCTCGAGATCGCGCACTCTGTCGCAGGAGGCGCAGACGATCTGGCACTGGCTTCTGGCCAGAGGACTGACGAGAACGGCTACCCATCTACCAGGTGTGCAGAATGTTCGGGCGGACGCACTGAGCAGACTGATTCAGGAAAACCACGAATGGGTCATAAACGACGAAGTACTAGGAGAAGTCTTCGCAAGGTGGGGAACTTCAGTCGTAGGTCTGTTCGCCACCGCCGAAAACAGCAAATGCCGAGACTTCGCCTCCAGGTTCTACCAGCAGGGGACGCTGGGGAATGCGTTATGGATCGACTGGTTGTACAGCTTTCTGTACGCTTTTCCACCCATTCCCCTGAATCCGGCGGTGCTCATCAAGCTGGCCCGGTCCAGGACTCGGATGATCCTCATTGCCCCGGAATGGCCCAGACAGTGGTGGTTCACTGACCTGCTTCACCGGTCTCTCCTTCCTCACATTCGGCTGCCGTGCAGGCCAAACCTTCTCACGAAGTTCGGGGGACAGATGTTGCACCCCAACCTCTCGTCTTTGAGTTTGGCGGCATGGCTCCTGAGATAGTGCAATATGGCCATCTGAATCTGCCCGAAGATTGCATTGACATACTGAAGGAGTCTAAGAGACCTTCCACTCGGACTTCCTATGCTTACAAGTGGAAGAGGTTCTGTATCTGGTACCAGTCTAAGAACCATGACCCGACGACGTGCAAGGAAGATGTCATCCTTCCTTACCTTCTACATTTGGCGCAGTCTGGACTTAATGTTCATTCCATTAAGGTTCATCTCGCTGCATTGACTGCCTACAGGAAATGCCCTTCACAGACTTCCTTCTTCCAGATCCCTGTGATCAAAGATTTTCTGGAAGGCTTGAAGAAAGTATTCCCTCCTGTCAGGCTTCCTTCGCCTTCATGGGAACTGAATGTGGTGCTGTACAGGTTGATGAAGGAGCCTTTTGAACCTATTCATGAGGCTTCGTTGCAGCACCTGTCCTGGAAGGCGGCGTTCCTCGTGGCCATTACATCGGCCCGCAGGGTGAGTGAAATTCAGGCGTTGTGTTGCCAAGAACCTTATACTGTGTTTCATGCTGCTAAGGTTGTTATACGTACTCACCCTAAATTTCTTCCCAAGGTTATTTCTGAATTACATGTCAACCAGACCATAACTTTGCCTACGTTTTTTCAGAATCCTTCATCTCCAGCGGAAAGGTCTCTCCATTCCCTGGATGTTAGGAGGGTGTTGAAATTTTATCTGGATAAAACCAAAGACATTCATAGGTCTGACCAGTTGTTCATCAATTATGGATCAGTCAGGACGGGTCTTGCTACCTCTAAGCAGTCCATTTGTAGGTGGATTGTGTCCTGCATACAATTGTGTTACCAAAAAGCTAATAAGACCTTAGGAGGTAAGCCTAAGGCTCATTCCACCAGGGGCATGGCTGCCACGACAGCCTTGCTCCGTAACGTGCCGATTGCTGAAATCTGCAAGGCAGCCACTTGGAAGTTGGTTCATACCTTTGCTAAGCATTACTGTCTGGACACTAACGCCAGGGCAGATGCTCAGGTTGGACAGGTTTCACTGCGGAATTTGTTCGCACAATAGTGGTGTTAATTTCTTTTCTCCACCACCGCTTTGGTGTGGGGATGGGCTTGCCATTCTATTCACTAGATTATGACTATGCACAGAGATCCCCTACTACAGAAGGAGTAGTTTCTGTCCTGTAACTCCAGTTCTGTAGTAGGGGTATCTCTTTTATAGTCATAAGCGCCCGCCCTCCTCCCCGGTGGAGATAATTATTCGTGTAAGGAATGCTACAGGTCTGGCGTGCTACGCCTTCAAAAAGAACTGAAAGTAAGAGGGACCTGCTATGCATTCTGGGATACTGGGAGAAAGTTCTGGAAAGTTCTCTTAAAGGCACAGTATCCTATTTAAGCCACATAATGGCAGCCTATGGGGCTTGTCTGTCCATGCCTTCCTCTCTATCATTCCAGAGTCTTTTACTGGTGGAGGCAAGTTTCTCTATGGTAGAAACTGGGCAGGCTGTGTTGTATGTGGTGTTGTTAGGTGGAATTTCTAGTTGAAGTACTGGACAGTGTAGCCTGTGGATATAGGCTGCATTATTTGTCTTTAAATTCTCTCTTAAGTGTCTTTGCAGTTTCTGCATGATTTGACAACTTAAGAGATTATTTTTGATTGCCGGGGTCCACGCACATGGGCGGGACTATTCACTAGATTATGACTATAACAGAGATACCCCTACTACAGAACTGGAGTTACAGGACAGAAACTACTCCATCCTTCACATGGAGAGCAACAGTGTGACATTCCAATACATGTTATAAACCTGGACTCTCCTTAAAACTTCTCTGTGCAACAATCACAAAATTGAATTGACCTCCTTTTTTAACATTGCCAAGGCTGTGCTGTAATATATGCTGATAAATATCACCCAGACGAATTAGTTTAGCTGCACAATATATATTCTTTACTGGTGAGTATCTGTCATTCGAATTTTATAACTCGCTGCAAGCATGAGATAAACATGGTCACAACTAATAAACCATAATACCCCACAAGATGGCAATGTTGTCCAAAATTTCTCACAGTCACTGCCTAAGAGAAACCACCTTGTTTTCCTTCGATAGAAGATGCATAAAATGTTTTCTTTTTTTCTCACGGATGAAACCACTGCGAGTTGTTATCACAAAACAGCGCACAATCCTTCTACTTCTCATCTAACATAACGAATTGAAGAAAAATAAAAAAATAGCATGTTCACACTCCATCACCGTTTTTTTTTCCACTGGGAGAAAGAGAAGGTAGGAACACTAAGAAAGGACTACAGACACCAAGTAGCCATATTGAACCAAGTAAGAATATACAACACATCTTCTCCCCTTACAAAATAAACACAAATGAAAGACTCAAACACCTAGTAAGAGTTAAAGCATGGAGAAACACAAAGAAGGAAACATATAACACTTAGGAGGTCAGGGACCTCATGAACTTCCTGCACACGAAGAAAGAGAATCAGGATCAAGATGAGAAATATGATGAAGATCATTATGACCATGTCCTCTCCTGGTACAGATTGTCCTCAACACACCAGATAGAACACACTTAGGTACTATGGGAGATAGAGAAGGTAGGAACACTAAGAAAGGACTACAGACACCAAGTAGCCATATTGAACCAAGTAAGAATATACAACAGAGGGGCAAAGAAGGATGGACTGGGGGGGTGGGGGGTGAGGTAGGGGAACAAAATAGTGCCTGAAGTATAGGGGCCAGTAGCCGTGGCAGGATACAAATGACGACCAAGCGGAGCTAGCAAGCATAAAACCTATCGGAAGGCTGCATTGAGGAAATAAGCCAATAAGAAATATGGGCGGAGAGTAGGCGGAGCTTCCACAAAGCTTCCCCACTATAGTGTATACTGCATGCCTCGCAAAGCGAGCAGTGCATACACTGCAACACTAGCCAAGGGCTAAAAAGTTGCAGGCCAGAGTGAGTCCACAACGAGTCAGCGAACCAACGAACGAGGTGTCTGCCTGACCCCATTACGTGGCAAAATTGAATTGTGAGATGGCTTGGGTGCTATATAGTTATATAACAAAATTTACCAGGGGTAAGCTGTCCTTTCTTATCAGCGTCTCATATGAGTCTAGGTTGCCCTCCTCATACAGATCGCCCAGGGTATGTATGCCAGTGGCATGCAATTATCTGTTATGGGAACATGAAAAGAAATAGATATATTAAATACTTGGTTAGCTTAAGTGACTTTAGTTTTTGTTTATTTTTATTACAGTTCAATGTATTTCATTTACCTCCAAATAAGTTGTTGGTTTTCTTTGGAATTATTCTTTACTTGTGGTGTGATTTAGGAATCCGGCAGCGTTTTTCGTCTTCTTGAAAAGCAAGGTTTTTGGTGAAACAATTTCGTGAACATTTTTGTGTGATTTTTATACTATTCTTTTAATGACCAAATAGTTGTTATCAGTTAACTGTTTCTTTTTTTTATTGGTTTTTATGCAAGGATTAGCACAGAATCACATACAGACATCGTCCAAACGCAACAAGGTTATACAGAATAAACGCAAAAGAAGAAATTTTACAAGGGTTGGATTAAAACAGAATTAGCACAGCACAAACATACTTTAAAGATACTAATATAAGGATAAATAAAGTCAAGCTATATTTCATCGCAAGAAAAAAACTTAAGATCACATCTAGTTACAAATAATAGCTTATCATAGAATACCTATTTGCCCCTAAATCCATTCCGTAATAGCAGACCAAATCTTAGCTCCCATAGCTCTCTTCCTCCTACCCTTAGTTTTATATATTGCTAGTTCTAAATTATACATGGCTAATAATCTTGACTGCCAGCTCGAGAACGTCAGTGGATCAGGACTAATCCAATCCTTCGTAACGCAAGCCCGTATCACCGCCACACAAATGAACAAAAAAGATACAGTACTTCTTGACCTAAAGTGAGCAGTGACATCTGAGCCAACCCCTATCAGAACCATTTCCCAGTTATGCTCACAGAAGATCCCAAAATTAAGCCTAAGAACTGCTCAATTTCTCTAAATAGCTCCCCTAACTTAGGACATAAAAACAACATATGTATTGAGTCTGCGGCATACAGGCCACATCTGTTACATTTGATCCCAGCAGATAACCCCACTTTGAAATCCTACTTGGGGTATAATACATATCATAGATGACCATATAATGTTGAGTGCGTATCCTCCATGTCATCATGACTTCATTGGCATGCCCTAGGGATTCCCTAATATTAACATCTTCTAACCCCAGTTTCCTTACCCATTTTCCTTGACAAACATCTAAATCATCAGAAAATGACTCCATTAGTTGTACATAAAATTGACCAGTAGATGTTTTTTTCTTCATTTTCTCGATAAGCAGAATCCTAACAAGCTGTTGCTCGAATTCGGGCCCTTGCTTATTAAAGTAGCTATGAATTTGGAGATATTTAAAGAATTCATGTTTAGCTAAACCAAATTTCGCTTGCAAATCTGAAACCGTTACCAATAGGCCATCTTCACAGAGATCCCCTAGACAGTAAATCCCTTTTAATCCCCATCTATCAGTCACTTGATCACAGAAAATTATTGGAAGTAAAAACACCAAGATGCCGGTTGACTTGCTTCCAAACAGAATAAGCTGCCTTAAGTATTTTAAATTTAGTTTTCTTAAAGTAACTTGGCTCAATTCTTTTAACCAGGCATTCACTAGTCTCATGCCCCAGCCCAAATTCATATATTGATGGTCTATGGAAAGGCAGAATGTCAGCCCTGTCACCAACAACCAAGGGGCTAATATATTGCGGGAGGGCTGCCCAATAATCCAATAAAAAATGTGGTATCCCCCAACCACCACAGTCTTTTGGTAACACCATTTTCTTATAGACCCTCCTCTGTCGACTATACCCCCATAAGAATCTAGAACAAATCCTCTCTAACCTCTTAAAGCATGACACCGGAAATTCTAATGGAATTGTTCTAAACATATATAAAAACGTAGGCAATACCATCATTTTTAGTACATTTGATCTGCCGTACAAGGATAAATGCAAGTGATCCAATCGCTCCAATGTTGAGTTCACCCTTATCATTACTGGATTCATATTTAGCTGTGGAATATTGCAAAGAGGCAGTGAGATTTTAATTCCAAGATATGTAACCTCTGAGACAGTAGCCACATTTACAGGAGGATCGCTACCTGAATAAAGCACTTGCGTTTTAGATGTATTTAATTTATAGCCGGAGAAATTCCCAAACTGGGATGCCAATCCATTAATTGCGGGGAGTGTGCTAACAATATCACTAGTAACAACGACAATATCGTCGGCATATGCTAACGCTCTATACTCCATTTGCCGTATTTGCACTGGTTGTATGTCTTTAAGGCAATTCAACGTATTAAAAAAAAAATCGATATAAGGGGCAAATAAATGAGGCGAACAAGGACATCCTTGTCGTGTGCCTCGACCTATCTTAAATAATCCCGACTCTTGACTGGAAATTCGTATACTTGCTTCCGGACTGATATATAATGTCCTAACTGCTTGCCGAATCTTAGTGCCAAATCCCTTCAGTTTTAAAACCTCCCACATGTAGGGTCAGGAAACCCTGTCGAATGCCTTTTCGGCATCCAACAGGATTACCCCCAGTGTGTTATCAGTTGCTTGTGCCCAGTCCGAAAATAAAATCACCCGCCTGACATGATCCGCTGTGTCTCTACCGGTAATAAACCTGTGTTGGAAATTAGAGACCAGTGCAGAGATGACACCAGCTAGGCGCATAGCAATCACCTTGGAATACATTTTAGCATCAGAATTGATTAGTGAGATTGGTCTATATGACATAGGCAATAATTCAGGCTTATCTTTTTTCAAAACAATTATGATGGTAGTTTTACGCCAAGACACTGGCGCAATTCCTCTCTGCGCAGCCAAAAACACAGTCATGAATTCTGGTTTTAGCACATGCCGAAAGGTCTTATAAAACTCAAGGGGGATACCATCAGGACCCACAACCTTGCCTGCTGCCAATGATGTTATTGCTACCTCCACTTCCTCCCAAGTAATATCTACCTCAAGTTCTTCAATTTGGTCATGTGTCAATTTTTGGTTTTCAATATCGACACAGAATTTTTCTAGTCTCTTCAACTCGAAAACTAACCTCCTCTGTGTACAACTGGTGGTAAAATGTACTAAACACATCGAGAACTTCCCTTGGTTTATCCACAACCTGCCCATGAAAATCCTGAATCTTATTGATCCTGTTGGTGACCTCTTTCTGATGTAATCTTTTTGCCAATATTCGACCAGAGTTTTCACCTACTTCATACAGATCAGAGCTATGTATAGCAATTTTTGTAGCTAATTCTGTGGCAAAATACTGATATATACTCATTTTTTGGACAGCTATATCATTTAAGATTTGTTCAATATTTTGACCATTGGTAACAGCCCTCATAAGTTCAATTTCTAATAGCCTCAATTTGTTCATCCCATCCTGAACTTCCCCCCGCAATTTTCGCTGTTTGTTAATATAATAGCTTAATGTTTCCCCCCGGACCCCTGCCTTAAATGCATCTCAAACAATAGGATCTGAGGCAGAGCCTCGATTATGATTGAAAAATTCAGAGATCCATTTACACATTCGTTCACAATATACAGAATCTAATAAAAGCTTTTGTTGAAAGGTCCAGACTCTTGGAGATAATCCGCAACTGGCAGCCAGTTCCAACACAATAGGATTATGGTCTGACATTCAATACTAGTAGATCTGAGATTGCATATCTGGATGTGAAAGTAGTAATTGAAGGAGACCAAATAGTTACCACACTACATCGAAAACCCACGGATAAAACAGCATGCTACATTTTTTGAGTTTTCATCCCCCAAATCTGTTAAGAAATTTACCTTACTCACAATTCTTAAGACTCAGGAGAATAGTGACCAAACCAGAGAAGTGCATTGAATATATAAATGAATATAAGGAGAACTACACAAGAAGAGGTTACCCAATAACACTACTGGAAGTAGCGCAAACCAAAGCACTTAAAGAGAATCGGGAGACATTACTGATGAAAAAACAACAGATTGAAAAAAAACGGAATGTATTCGTGTCAAAATACTCGACTAATTCTCAGAAAATCAAGAATATCATTAAGAAAAGATGGGAACTCTTACAACAGGAGATAGATTTTAACAATATTTTCATTGACAAACCTTTGTTTGCCTATACTTGTTCGCAAAATATCAAAGAATTACTGAGTAACACAGAAAAAAAGCATAAAAACTTCAAGGGAATGCGTAGGTGCACCAATTGTGTGCACTGTAACAACGCGATTACAGGCAACGTACTTTCACATCCACAGTCTGGGAAATCAGTGAAATTAAAATATGATGGTGACTGCAACACGAATCAGGTCATTTATTCGATTAAGTGCCCCTGCGGGTTACTATATATAGGAAAGACTGAGCGTAAACTGAAAATTCGCATTTCTGAACACAAAAGTAGGATACGTAACAAGTCATTGACATCTCCCTTATCAATGCACTGGCAAGAAAAACAACATACAATAGCACAGTTGAGATTCCAAATCATCGAGGTTGTACAATGTAGGGAAGGCACAGACTTGAATAAAAAATTGTTACAGAGAGAGACATTTTGGATAAAAATGCTTGGGACTCTGACCCCAGGGGGTCTGAATGACCGCATTGAATTAAGTAGCTATCTTTAGACATAACTTTCTAGTGGAGTTTGTACTGTATTCTGCTGTGTTTACATATGTTTCTATTATATGAAAAATTGTCGATGTATGTTTTTTTTTCCATTTGTGTCACTTATCACCTTTTTTTCAATTTTTCTTTTTATTTTCCTTCACTGCTATTTTCATTTTTGAAGCATTTAAGTTCATTATCCTCATGGTATTTTGTTTTCTCATGGTGTGAAATGGGTTTTACATACCCTTGTTGTCCGGTATAATAAAGCATGGAGACATTGTTTACAAAAAAAAGCAGGACGATGATACTTTTGTTGACCAAAAGTCGCCTTCGGCGGGGAACAAGAAGAGTTAGTATGATTGGTAGTTGCGACGGGCGTCTAACCTATAGGAAATGCTGGCAGAAAAATACTCAGTTTTTCGTCAGGGAATAGCATGAACTCGCGGGATTGGCTGATGCGACGGGCGTTGAGCCAATAGGATATGCCGATAGAACCCCTTAAGTTGGAAGCGTCCGTTTTGATTTTTGAAAGCAGTAGGAGTGTTTGTATCGAGGAGTGGAGAGCGGATAAGTCTGGCGATTGGAGATAGAAAGACTCCAACAAGGTGAGACCTTAGAGTTAAATGCTCCCCCTTTGATGTTAGATAACTCGTAAGCAGTAGAGTGACGGCTTTTTTTAATTCACAGGTCTGGTGACCATTGTGAGTTGAGTGGACGCTGGAACAGTATTTCTATAAAAACTTCTTGACGGTGAACAAGGTATGCATAGATGAATGTCTGTACTGTTTTAAGGCAGATCGAGGTTATGAAATAGTGATTGCGCATTTGTTAACACTCGATAGGTTGAGATTACCGCGAGTTAAGGAGCATGATACGAGGTCTGGAAGCGGAAACCTATTAAAGTTCACACGTGGGAGAAGGACAATAGGTATGAAATAATGTGGCTTACGCTATGGGGAATTAAGATCAAACCCAAGAATGTGTTGAGTTTAAGGAATCTTTTGAAACTTTGTTTGCAGAACACGGTTTTTTGTTGACTGACGTGAGTCAATCAGGAACACATTGAGAGAGAGGCTTTCAATCTTTTGGTGTGAGTAAAGGCTTGATGTTGTTTTGTTACACAAACACTACACGGGTGATGATGGTGAAGGTTCTGTTCTGGCTTGTTGCATGACAACGATAATTTATGATTTTTTCTCATACATTGAAATGATATAAAAGTAACTGATGTGCCTGTATATTATGTTTATTTTACAGTGGTGCCCCTGATGAAGGGACTTCTTAATGTCCCGAAATGCATTGGGCGAACACCACCCTAACCAACTCAGTATTGATTGTTTGCTTTTTGTTTATATATTGAATCATGAACTGTTGAGAAAAACAATGAACAATGTGAACTGTAAAATAACATTGTAATGTTGATGTTGATACTAATTGAGAGAGGAATATGAATAAATTGGATTTGTGAAAGAAAACAAACAGTGTTAGATCGAAAAATATATATTTAGGTTGTGCGCAACTAAGTCTGAGTCAACGTTCGTTGACCAGCCACTTTTTCGTAGCTGAAATAATCTTTGGCTTAATATCAATTCTAGCATTTCTTGCTTTTTCTGCTGTTATAAAAAAATAATCAAGTCGCAAATGTTTCCTATGAGGTGGGGAATAAAAAGTCTCCCCCAAGACTCCCTTACCTTTGGCAAACCATACATCCATCAATCCATATTCTTTAGCTAGCCCTCTGGTGGCTTTAAAAACTTTAGTTTTCTTCCCATAATAAGAACAATCACTTGTTATATCAAACCCACCCTCCAAATGAAGATGGAAATCCCCACAAAGGATCAGCGGGGATGGCCATGCTGCTAACTCGATACTCAAAAAACATAACATTTCTGTATTATTCAAATTAGGACCATAAATTGAGCAAATCGTCATTGGGGTACCCTCAACCCATAACTCAATAATAACCCAGCGTCCCCAAACATCTTCTTTAACACGTTTACAGGCACCCCAACCAAATCTTTTCAAGATAGCTACCCTTCAAGTTGTCGAGCTTTGCCGCGTACAGCCCAAAAGTTCCATGCCCAACTCCTTCAGCCATTTCCGATTATTCCCTGCAATATAGGTCTCTTGTATACAGAGCAGATCCAGCTGCATTGATGCTAAAATCTGAGCAATAATCCCCCTTTTTTATCATTCAAACCTCAAATATTCCATGAACATTCAGAAAGTTTACCAATCATAAAAAATTACTTTAAGCTTTCCTGGCTTACTTTGTCCAAACACTAAACTATGTTGCAATAATAAAGAAGACATAATTTTGAAAGGTTTAATCACCATATCCTTGCTGCCTAACACGAACCAACCCCACGCTGTGCTACTCCTTGCCCCACCACGCCACTCCACCCTTACCCCCAATGGCTCCCTCCCTCCACCCAAACCCCCACCCAAAAGAGGCATGAGGACTGAATAGTCCTTTTGGTGATGGAGAGAAAAGGATTATGTACTCTCCTCAGACCCCCCTACCCCCGGCACAAAAGCAAAAAACCCTACAAAAGAATTCTGGACTGCCGTCCCCCTATAGCGTTCCTAAAAATTCCTTTGCAGCAATCTCAGAGACAAAAAAAAAGTGTTTTATCTCTGTGGATGATCTTAAGATCTTAAGTTTAGAGGGGTTAATTAAGAAGGCCTGTGCACCTTTGGCTTGAAATAGTGGAATCAGCTGAACTGTGGCCTGGCAAAAATCTGGTCGCACAAAAAATTCACAACCCTTCCCACCTCTCTTCCGGTCTGGCCTTGCTAGATCATACAGAGACTCCCTGAGCAGAAAATTATTTAAACAGATCAATATGGCCCTAGGTTTCCTGTCCGAGCCCTTTGAACCACCCCGCAAATGAAAAGGAATCTATGTACTCTCTGAAGCTCTATTTCCCACTTCCATTGACTCAGTTCAGGTAAGGCTTCTGAAAATAAGTCTATGACAAACTGCCGTATATCTTTGCCTTCTTTACCATCTGGAAGGCCTAATACACGTAGATTGTTCCTTCTGGAACGGTTCTCTAAGTCAATGAGCTTCTAGTTAATGTCATCTCTCACGGAGTGTAAAGAAATTACATCCGCTTTCTGGTGCACAATCTCATCCTCAATTATGGACATTCTTGCCTCCGCTTCTCCGTTCCTTGTAGATATCTTTGTACAGGACTTAACGACACGGGGCACTGTATTTTGAAGAGAAAAAAAAAGTTAACTGGTTCAAAGTTTAATGCTATTGGTATTCTTTGCTGGTTGGTTCCCCCCCGCCCCCAAATTATTTGCTGTAAGATAATTAGTGTTCGTTTTGTAGTTGTCTATAATTGTTTTGTTTTAAAGCGGAGTATGGATATTAAATATTCAGCTTTTTATATATTTTGTGTGTATGTATACACACATATATAAATAGTGTGTTATTTAATAGTGATATTTGGGTTGTGCTGGTTGCTGTCAGTTGCTGCTGCTTGAGGCTGCCTCCTGTTGGGCGGGGGATGTCATACCACTAATTACAAGGCCCATAATTCCATCGGCACTGGTGCAGGGTCTTCAGCCTTTATCTACCTAATTTGTAACCGCTGCACGGGCGCACTGGTTGCTGCTACTTGAAGCTGCTTACTATGTGAAAATTATACCAAGGACTGCAAAACCCATAATTCCATCAGCCCTGAAGACTGGGTCTGCAGCCTTTATCTGGTCACTGTGCAACCGCTGCTTGGGATGTGCTCATCTTTGCCTGTGAGTGGCTGACTGGACTGGACCATCCCTCTTGGCTGCTTTGTACTCATTATCACTATGTGGGTAAGCGTAAATGAAACACTGCACCAGATGAAGTTAAGCACCACTGCACCGTTGTGCAGTCCATACCTGAGTGTAAATGCTTTCGGTGTAAGTAATATTTGGGCAATGCTGAATGTACATAAATTAATAGACCCAACCTCTCATGCTCATTGCAAGGAGACCAGCAAGGTGCCACCTAATGCCCAAATCTGTTTGATTGGATCTAACAATAAGTGGTCAGGAACCCTGACCGGTGGCCCACATTCTCGTTTTATCTCCAGCTGCTACTCCTTATGTTCTCATTTTGGCTAAGTACTTCCCCCGCCTGCAAACATTGTTGAGAACCAATCTCAGTTAAACAAATGAGTATTACACCCAGCTGCTTATTTATCCAATGTACCACTTTATTTGTACCAACCCTCATTTTCTAAGTTGACCAGGTAACAGCAAGGCCCTTGCTACTCCAAATGCTCCAATTGTTTTTAACCCAACACCAGTGTCTGACAGCGTTGTATCTATTTGCAAATGTTTTGCAGCCCTGAGTACCTTAGTTTGCAACAATGAGTGCTCCTTGCTCACTGTGTATCCCGGTACAAAAGGGGGCGGTGGTGGACGGAGCATCTGAATCAATCAAACACTCACACCCAGTCAAAAGATCTGGGTTTAATCCATCACCGTTCTTTAGTCCACTCTGCCACCCCAGTTCAGACATGGCTATATGCAAATCAGTCTGACCCTGTGGCTCATTATACATGAGTGATGTCACTGACCATGTCATGAGTGATGTAATATGTGACGTCATCAGCAGTGCATTGCAGGCGCACAAGTTATAGTGAGTCCAACTAACTATAACGTGGAATTTCAATGGTTTTATGTCAGTAAAATTTCCAGCTAACTATAACTGGTGTGAAACCTATGGTTTTTTCAGTGAATTTAATAGGTTTTTTTAAATGCTAATTCCTAACTATAACTGGTGTGAAACCTATGGTTTTTTCAGTGAATTTCATAGGTTTTTAAAATGCTAATTCCTAACTATAACTGGTGTGAAACCTATGTTTTTTTCAGTGAATTTCAAAGGTTTTTTAATAGCAAATTTCTATAGCTATGAAATGTAATATTTTATAAAATGAATCCTATATTCTATATTTATGTAATACTATTTTTTTTATGTATATTCTTATTTTTTCTTTTTTTAAATTTGTTAGCCCTGGAGCACTCCCGGTGCGCGTTCCGGTGCGCTCACCGGTAAGCACAGTATTTCGGCGCGCCCCGGTGCGCGTACCAGGGCGCGTCCCGTTAGCGCACCAAAAAAAAAGAAAAAAAATAATGAAGGAGTGAGCATGAAGAAAAGGGACAGAGAGAGTGGTGTTTAGAGAAAGAGAGCTAGAGGGAGGAACACAGAGGGACTGTGTAATAGATAGTAAGACAGAGAAAAGGTGTTAGAGGAAGTAACTGAGAAAAGGAAAGACATGGGGAGTGACAGAGAGAAAGGACAAAGAGAATAAAGGAAGGAGTGACAGAAAGGGACTGAGTGAACCAGAAAAAATGTACAAGCATTCAATTTCACTACTGAAACCTCACTATTTCACAAAAGACAATTCCTCTATGCAGCATAATATTTTAACCAAGCATTATCAAAAACATGACACAAAGCAACATTAAAAAAACACAATCTGCTTCCAAATCTTCTCCATAGAGCATACAAGTCTCTATCTAAATTAAATGAATCATTACTTACCTTTACAAATGCTTTGGGGGATTAAGAACAGTGTCAGACACACACACCAATTTTTCTTTAGCAGAGCAAAAGGTATGCACTCAAGACACTGCAACCATGACTGGCACAGAAAACCTCTAATTCTACACACATATGCCTCATTTCAACCAATCAAAACTCTTCCCTCACTATTTTCAAACCAACACCCTTCCCCCCTCAGACCTTTCTACCTGTTACCATAGCAACTCCCTCCTTACTGAACTCTCAGGTTCAAAAGTTTATTCTACAATGTTGCAAATGAAGTCAGCAAGGATGTTTGACCTCTCAATACACCAGCTTATCCGGTGCAATATTTCTTTAATTGACTTTTTCTTAACCATTCAAATTGCTTCTTTCACAAAACACAACCATGCACCCTAACTTTTAGTTTTCAACTATCTGAATCCACCAATCATTGCTTGTGATTCAAGAGCAGTGAAACTCCACAATTATTTTTTTGTAAACTCCTACTGTTCCAACTGCCATTTCATTCCCACACTTCATCTGACTGCACCAGAACCTTCTCTCACCATGTATTCGGTCTGGATTATTGGACATAGCTACATCCACTGGGCTTAAAGGTATGCAGCTAGCAGAAATGTTCACAACCTTGATTTACCAAATGTGGAAATCAAGTGGATTGGCCAGAGAGGATTGAGATGTCACCAATTGATACCATTGGTGAAAACCTTTTTGCATCTGCCAAACCCTGACCTCTTAATAGTGCACTGTGGTGGAAATGACTTGGGCTTTTTGACAGGGGTAGGTCTGGAAATGCTTTTAAAGGACACCTTTGGTCAATTGATGACACTTTTTCCACAAACTGCCTTGGTATATTCCAATATATGTCAAAGACAGAAATGGAACTGGTCCAACCAATTTTGTCCACAATTTGAGAAGCACGGAAACATGTGAATAAATCTGTTTCTGCTTACATGAGAGACTATGGAATGGGTTCAATATACAACAATAACCTGCGTTACAACATGCAAGATATCTACAAAGGAGATGGTGTGCACTTCTCAGATGAGGGGAATAGAATATTCCTCCTGAATTTAAGACTGTGCATTAGAACCTACTTGTAGGTACCTAAATCAGACACAGAACCCAAAAGCTCTTTTCAGGGCTACCCTACCTCTGATCACTCAAAATGATTATTTTACTCTAACTTTTTTCACTATTTTTCACCAAAGCTACTCTCCCCGGTACGCTCCCCGGTGCGCGTACCGGGCGCTCCCCCTGCGAATTTTTTAAAAAAAATCATTTTTTGGGGCCTATATAGGCCTCCTAAGCCCCCCTCAGAAAACCTAGGGGGTCAGGGGCTGTCTACCGCGCCCCCTTCTACCCATTCCCAACGTTGTTTGTCCTCCATCTTGTGTCTCAATTGTACCGAAACACAAAATGGCGGACTCCCGTAGCGCTCCCTAAAAAATGTGGGAAGTTAATTTACATAAAAACCACAGGAGACACTTTCACCAAATACAGAATAGGCCCTGCTACATAGCAGTCCCTACCATTTTCCCAAATTTGGTGGTATTCCATTGAGCCATTTAGGCTGTAGCCCTGTCTAAATATCCTGAGGTAAATTACATGACAAAAACACATATGAAAGTGTTGGAATTTACAACCAATTAAAATGTTATTTACATTTTGTACTTTTATGTGCTGACATTTGATTGGTTAGGTACATGAATATATATGAAAAATGAGAGGGAAACACAGCCATTTTGACTAATATTACCTGAGGTACATTTTGAAAGAATTTTCACAGAAACTACTTTGAAAAAGGTAAGTTGTTAATTTGGAAGGGGAACTATGTTGTGCACTTTAAGTTAATTTGGGGAAACGTTTTCTGATAGTTATATACTGTTCCTCTGTAAGAGTTAGAGATTGAGATAGACTTCTCTGTTATAATTATGGATTGAGTTAGGCTTCTCTGGTATAATTATGAATTTTCTTAGGCTTCATCACATGCACTTTTTAATAGTTCTACTTCCTGCCAGAAACCATACACTGCCCAAAAATGACTTCACTGTTAAAAACTCCGAAGTACCTGTCTGAACTTAAACCCAACCGTACCCTAACTCTACTGATATAGTTATTTTTTATGCAATTTACAGCAAGAAAATGGAAGGAAAACAAGACAAAATTAATATTTCTTTCGAAGTTGTTGTTGAGAACAATCCCGAGGAAGATATGGATGACTTGGACTTTATGGATCAGTCTCTGGACCAACAATTACTTGACATTGTTGAAACAATAGCATCATTGAATCAAAATGAGGACATTCCAGATGATCTAATGTTAGAAGTTCTTTTAAATTTTGAAAAATCACAAAAATAAATTTACACTTAATAATTAAAAATTATTTGAGACATTATTCATTATTATATGTAATTCATGAAATAGTACCAAAATGAATATAATATAAAGTGAGACTTATAGTATACTGTGCAACTTTTTTGTGTTACATAGTAAGTTTGCTCGTAGTTACTACCTTTCTCCCACTATATTATCTCCAATGTGTATTTTACATCTCTTTTTCGTCATAAGGGAGCAGGATAGACTACCCATGATCCCCTAGGACTTCTCAGGGAGTGCTTAAAGTATCTGTTTCTGCTTTCCTGACAGACTATGGTATGGATTCCATATACCACAATAACTTCTGTAACAACATGCAAGATATCTACAGAGAAGACGGTGTACATTAAATTTTAGTCTCTACATTGGTACCTACATGTAGGTACTTAAATAAAAAAGTTAAAAAAACAACAAATTTTTTTTTTTTTAAACAGCTACTTTTTTTAAAAACTGTCATTCTTTTTCCCCATGGTACGCTCCCCGGTACGCTCACCGATGCGCGTACCGGGCGCTCCCCCCGCGAAAATCAAAAAGAAAAAAAAATATGTTTTGCACTGCGGGGCTCTTTTATGGCCCCCACATGAAACCTAGGGAGTCAGGGGGGGTCTACCCTGTCCCCTTTTGGTCATTTCCCCATTGTTTTTGCCACCTCTTGTATCTCGATCCTACTGAGACACAAGATGGCGGCCGCTCCGGACTGTTTGGAATGTTTACAGACACCCGAGAGCCAATCAGCTTTCCGCGCGCGAACTCGCGTAGCGCGCTGGTACGAGCCCCTGGAGCGCGTACCTGGCGCGCTTCTAGATATATATATTTTTTTGAACCTAAATTACTCAAAATCCACTGGAGCACATATCTTGAGACATAGCAAAGGCACATCGGGCTACCAGTCCCTACAATTTTGCCAAGTTGGTGGAAATCCATTCAGCCGTTCGGGCTAAAAGTGAGGTTGACCGCCCTATGGAAATTAACATGGGGAAAACACATTTTTGGACCCCTCTTTTTTCTCGGCCCCCGCTTGACAAATCCCCCCCAAACTTTCAGGAAGGACCAGAGCACCGCAAGGCAAATTTGAGGAAATTTTCAGGAAGATTTCTAAACCGGCGCCAAAGTTATTCACAATAGAATGTTGAGATTTTCTATTGAAAATAATCCTAACTATAACTACCTACTGGCGACCGCCAGTAGGTTATATATATGTATGTGTATATATATATTCACTGAAAAAACCATAGGTTATAGACCATATATAGTTAGGAATTCGCATTTACAAAACCATATTTTACTCACACAAAACCATTGAAATTCCATACATAGTTAGTTGCACTAACTATATATCGCGCACCCGCAATCCACTGCTGATGATGTCACATATTACATCATTCATGACATGGTCAGTGACATCACTGATGACCTCACTGATGACATCTCAAATGACATCACTGATGACATCTCAAATGACATCACTGATGACATCACTGATGACATCTCATTTGACATTACTGATCACATCACTGATGATATCATTCATGTGATAATACGATGAACCTCTTCAGACTCTAATATAACCTTAGATACAATCAGTGTAAACAGACACTCACAGACTGTCACTCATCCATGGAGTTACTCACACACCTAGTCAGTCATGCAAAGAATCAATCACACCTCCATTTCCTCAACTATACAGTTATACAAACTTTACTTATTCAAACATATACTAACACATATTTACTCTCTTATACAATCCCTGATACAAGTTCACAATGATCCATACAGCCACTCACACATTCACTGGCTCTTATGCACAGTTATTTATATATGTCAACTCTCACATGTACTGTGTTTTACATATGTACTTACTTTGACATGTAGCACTGGGATATCCATTCACTCACCAATACACTCATGCACACAGTCAACCGCCCATACAGCTGTTTCCACATGCACTTTTGAAACCATACATCTAGTGAATCAACTGCTCACACATCTATGCACAGAGTCATACACCTCCCAGCCACCCACACACTCACTCAGTCTCCCATACAAATACTTGGGCAACCAATCAATAACCCATATAGTTACTCATATAGATACTTATCAACACATGCAACAGTTTACAGAACAACAGACATAATGATGCACAAATTAAGACAGTTTAGTCACTAACCCATGCACTCAGTGAGACACATTTAATCACTCACTCATACAGTCAGTCATGCACCTACTAAATCCTTCATCCAGACACTTATACATCCACTCATTCTTCAATATGTAAGACATATTTTAACTTTACAGAAACATACAGTCACTGGATGTTGTCATCAGTGATGTCATTTGAGATGTCATCAGTGATGTCACTGACCATGTCATGAATGATGTAATATGTGACATCATCAGCAGTGGATTGCGGGTGCGCGATATATAGTTAGTGCAACTAACTATATATGGAATTTCAATGGTTTTGTGTGAGTAAAATAAGGTTTTGTAAATGCGAATTCCTAACTATATATGGTCTAAAACCTATGGTTTTTTCAGTGAATTTTCAAGGTTTTGTAAATGCTAATTCCTAACTATATTTGGTCTATAACCTATGGTTTTTTCAGTGAATATATATATATATATATACATACATATATAAACATATATCATCTGTATATCTATATAAATACAAACATAAATGCATGCATACATATACTTATATGCATACAGATGCATGTTATTTACATGAAAGTTGAAAAAACACTAATAAAAGCAAAGCTAAAAAGCCACCTCATTACAAACAGAATGGCTTTAACTTAAACGAGGGCGAGATCTATTGCATTTTCAATGCTTGTTTACTTTGGTTCCATCAAGAAGGCATTCAGATGTGTCACACATTTGCCATAAATTCTGAATGTTAGCACTCTAGTTGCACATTAGATCACTGTAGTAAAGCTACTGCTCACCAGGGACGTCTGCTGCTGGTATTCAAAGTGCATGTTTCAGTCTGCATGTCAGAATTTTTTTAATGAAATAGAAGAGGATTTGAGAAGTCACTCAAAATGATCCCTAATTTTTCTTTCTGAAGCACTAATCATACTTTCTATGGCAAAATTAACCCCCTCATGTTGTTCCTTTTTAAATTGAGTGTTTTCAGACTTACCACTTCATTCCAATCAAGATGGCTTCTGGTGTGCCATACTTTTGTCATAAGTAAGACTGTTAGCGCTCTAGTTGTTCTTTAGAACACTCTGGGACATTCTGTCATTGGGCTATACTTGGGGTACATCTGGGTGATATTTGGGCTACATTTAGGCTCTTTTGTCTCTGGTGGCCATCTTGGGAGACTGTATGTCAGAATTTTTTAATGAAATTGAAGAGGGTTTGAGAAGTCACTCAAAATGTGCCCTAATTTTTCTTTCTGCAGCACTAATCATAATTCATATGGCAAAATATACCCCCTCATTTTGTTCCTTTTTAAATTAAATGTTTTAAGAGTTACCACTTTATTCCAATCAAGATGGCTTCAGGTGTGCCATACCTTTGTAATAAGTAGGACTGTTAGCGCTCTAGTTGTTCTTTAGAACACTCTGGGACATTCTGTCATTGGGCTATACTTGGGCTACATCTGGGTGATATTTGGGCTACATTTGGGCTCTTTTGTCTCTGGTGGCCATTTTGGGAGACTGCATGTCAGAATTTTTTAATGAAATAGAAGAGGATTTGAAAAGTCACTCAAAATGTGCCCTAATTTTTCTTTCTGCAGCACTAATAATACCTTCTATTGCATAAGATACCCCCTCATTTTGTTCCTTTTTAAATTAAATGTTTTAAGAGTTACCACTTTATTCCCATCACGATGGCTCCAGGTGTGCTATACCTTTGTAATAAGTAGGACTGTTAGCGCTCTAGTTGTTCTTTAGAACACTCTGGGACATTCTGTCATTGGGCTATACTTGGGGTACATCTGGGTGATATTTGGGCTACATTTAGGCTCTTTTGTCTCTGGTGGCCATCTTGGGAGACTGTATGTCAGAATTTTTTAATGAAATTGAAGAGGGTTTGAGAAGTCACTCAAAATGTGCCCTAATTTTTCTTTCTGCAGCACTAATCATAATTCATATGGCAAAATATACCCCCTCATTTTGTTCCTTTTTAAATTAAATGTTTTAAGAGTTACCACTTTATTCCAATCAAGATGGCTTCAGGTGTGCCATACCTTTGTAATAAGTAGGACTGTTAGCGCTCTAGTTGTTCTTTAGAACACTCTGGGACATTCTGTCATTGGGCTATACTTGGGCTACATCTGGGTGATATTTGGGCTACATTTGGGCTCTTTTGTCTCTGGTGGCCATTTTGGGAGACTGCATGTCAGAATTTTTTAATGAAATAGAAGAGGATTTGAAAAGTCACTCAAAATGTGCCCTAATTTTTCTTTCTGCAGCACTAATAATACCTTCTATTGCATAAGATACCCCCTCATTTTGTTCCTTTTTAAATTAAATGTTTTAAGAGTTACCACTTTATTCCCATCACAATGGCTCCAGGTGTGCTATACCTTTGTAATAAGTAGGACTGTTAGCGCTCTAGTTGTTCTTTAGAACACTCTGGGACATTCTGTCATTGGGCTATACTTGGGCTACATCTGGGTGATATTTGGGCTACATTTGGGCTCTTTTGTCTCTGGTGGCCATTTTGGGAGACTGCATGTCAGAATGTTTTAATGAATTAGAAAAGGATTTGAGAAGTCACTCAAAATGTGCCCTAATTTTTCATTCTGCAGCACTAATCATACTTTCTATGGCAAAATATACCCCCTCATGTTGTTTCTTTTTAAATTAAATGTTTTAAGAGTTACCACTTTATTCCAATCAAGATGGCTTCAGGTGTGCCATACCTTTGTAATAAGTAGGACTGTTAGCGCTCTAGTTGTTCTTTAGAACACTCTGGGACATTCTGTCATTGGGCAATACTTGGGCTACATCTGGGTGATATTTGGGCTACATTTGGGCTCTTTTGTCTCTGGTGGCCATTTTGGGAGACTGCATGTCAGAATGTTTTAATGAAATAGAAAAGGATTTGAGAAGTCACTCAAAATGTGCCCTAATTTTTCATTCTGCAGCACTAATCATACTTTCTATGGCAAAATATACCCCCTCATGTTGTTTCTTTTTAAATTAAATGTTTTAAGAGTTACCACTTTATTCCAATCAAGATGGCTTCAGGTGTGCCATACCTTTGTAATAAGTAGGACTGTTAGCGCTCTAGTTGTTCTTTAGAACACTCTAGGAGGCTGCAGTAGAACACAAAGGAATCAACTGACAGTCTCTGTCCTTGTTGGATGTACATGTTTTACTGAGAATGTCAGACTTCATTTTCACATGACTGAGAAAGATAATGTGAATTTACAGAAAATATGCTTTCAGTTTAGCTTATAGATCCCCTTCCAAACCACTGTGGGAAAATCATGAGATATTAGTTTTCTTTCAAACAATATTCATGATATCACAGCAGAAGGTTTTTTCACATGGTAAAATCACCTTAGAACCCACCACAATTCCTAAAACGAGTATGGTACCATCAACAAATGATTTATAATGTAACTAAAGTCCTAAAACCCTCTATTAACTACAATGCATTTTAATGAGGTGCTATCATGTATATTGGTCCCAAGATGGCTGCCAACACTTCTTGGATGAAGTGCTGACAGCCAATCAGATCAGATGTGTGGTTAGGCTCCGCCCAGATATATATCTTTTTTTGAAGCTAAATTACTCAAAATCCACTGGAGCACATATATTGAGACCTAGCAAAGGCACATTGGGCTAACAGTCCCTACAATTTTGCCAAGTTTCGTGCAAATCCATTCAGCCGTTCGAGCTAAAAGTGAGGCCAACCGCCCTATGGAAATTAACATGGGAAAAACGCGTTTTGGGACCCCCCTTTTTTCTCGGCCCCCCCTTGATGAAACCCCCCCCCCCCCCAATTGTCAGGGGCTGCTCAGAAACAAAATGTTCCATTTTCCTGAAAATTTCAGCCAATTCCGTCCACAAACGCCAAAGTTATTAGACATAGAATTTTCAAAAATCCCATAGAGAAAAAATCCTAACTATATATACCTACTGGCGACCGCCAGTAGGTAATATATATATATATATCCTCCCACTCCGGTTCTGTTTGCCGCTTCTGCAGCGCTCGTTTCGGGTGCGGCGCCCTGCAGCTGAACCACGCTGCTCACAGTTTTCCACACAATTCTTCCAGACCGAATCAATTAAAATTCTTTGGAATTGAAAGTGTCCCCAAAAAAGAGCGAGGTGGGGACAGAGAAAGACTTCTAAGACAGAAAGAGTCGCGCCATATCCTGAACCTCAGAACCCTTACCCCGAATGGGTTAAATCTGTCGGAAGAACTTTATATACATTTATAAAAACTTTGCTTCCGTTAATGAACTTTTGCTGAATATTGTACTTAATGAATTAAGAAATCCATTATGGAAGAGGAACATTTAAGAATGTGAAATGTCAATTGAAAAATTGAGTGACAATCTAGTATACTTTAGCGGGTTGGTACCTCTAGGAGAGTGATACACTTTTCATGAATATTTACATGGATAAGCCATTGTAGGAATGTACCGTTGAAAGGCAATGAAATCGTTTGAAAAATGAATATGATAATGTAATCCCACTAGAGGGAACCTATTTGCCGTCATCCTATTGGGAAAAACGCCTGGGTTTGCGATGCGCTTACAATGGTAAAGAACTGGTTTGAAAAGTGTAACATATGACGATAGAATCCCACTAGAGGGAACATTTTGTCAAAACCTGAAAGTGGCTTAATGTGCCTTAGTTGACGATGTTTTTTGTAAAATCGTCCCATTAGAGGGAATGACTTAACACCTATAGGTCATCAAATATACAACAACCTGCTTAAGTAAAAATGTGAGCAATCAGTAAAAAGTACAACAGAGAACGAGATATAATTGTGAAAATAATAAAAACTACATCTCCCATAAAGCATAGTGGCACTGACCATCCCCCAAACAGGAAGTGATGTGATGTATCATGAACTACATTAGGTAGGGGGGGCCAAGTGGTCAGTTGATCGTGAGCAAGGTATTTGAACATACCGAAACGCGTTGATCTTTAATATCTGCCTTTGCTGAAAATCTAAGAAGATGTAAGAAAATAAAACAAAAATTAAAAAACAACCTCTGGAGTGCGACCCGTTTGTTCCTCCGGTCTGGAGGAATTGTGTGGGGCAAAAAAAAATATATATATATCTCCACAGAGACGGTTCCCTTTCTCCAGCTGCACGGCGCTACTCTGGAAGGTGCGTCGCTTATACGGTTGAACCAAACCGCCTGCAATGTCCACAAACGTTTCGAGGAAACAAATTAAGCCGCACACCAGTGATCTTCTTTCAGGATGTTAATTTATTCTTAAATCAATTTTCTTTCACCATTACAGGACCAACCCACGCGTTCCGGTATCTCCTATACCTTGTTCACGGTTCGTTTGTTCCACATTTTTTACTTTTTTTTAATTTTCAAATTCTACAGGAAACTCTGTATTACGTCATTTCCTGTCTATAGTTAGACCCCACCGCGATGGGTTTCTGGTCTTGGTAGTTCTAACTAAAAACACATTTTACTATTTACAAGTTTACACCAGTAATTCTTCTAAGTTTTAAAAATACACATTTCTTTGTAAACAGACATTTTCAAAGATAACTGGCCCATATTTGTATACATTAATTTCTTTTAATATTTGGAGCTAACCTATCATGACCCTTTTGTGGTTCTCAATAAAGTTATTTTCGAAATTAAGGTTGGCAAAACAATATTTGCACCAAACATTTGTTTTGACATTCTTGGGTGAACCCATTCAATTTGCCAATAGTCTGGTAGTTCCAAATAATTGCGTTTCCTGTTACCGGCCAATTTTGCATTTTTTAGAAAATACACTAAAAAATAAAGCCCCCCAGTGGGCATGTTTTTTACAGTCTCCTTTATGATTCTCCATTAGTTCCCGTTTCATGTTTTCTGGTGCATGCATGTGTAAATATCTGATAGAAGCTAGCTATTAATTTACAGATGAATCTATAATTCCTCCGATTGATTCAAACTGTAAGGAGTCATAGTTCGGAAATTCAAGATGTGTCGGGAATCTTTTTGCCGCAAAGTTCTTTCTCGATGGCCACCTCTTTCACTTATTGGAACCAGTTCAATTCCATAAACTTTTAGAGCTTTCCAATTCCCATTGTTGTGGATTTCCATGTGTTTTGCCACTGCATTGTTCCTGTCCTTGTTTTTGGTGGCTCTGACGTGCTCCAAAATGCGTTTTTTTAATTCGCAAATGGTATTGCCCACGTATTTTAAGGCACATGGGCACTCAATGATGTATACTGCATATTGGCTTTGCACGTAATTAGATCTCTGATTTGCCAAGTTTTTACATTGGCCATTTTTACATCCTTTGTTGGTTTTGCTATTTCACAGATTTTTACAATTATGGCATTTAATAAAGCCCCTTGTATTTAGCCAAGTTGTTTTCCCTGTTTTTGGCCTGTAGTGGCTGTGACGAGCTGATCTTTAAATTCCTTGCTCTTCGGTACGTTATAACTGGGTGGGGCCCCATTTTTTTCTTCTACGGTTTAATCCAATTGGAGAATCTTCCAATTTTTCCTTATTATCTTTGTGCTTTCTTTGGATTCTTGACTATAATCCATGTGGTCACTATATGTCTGGTGAATTGGTTATTTTCTCTGTTCCATGCCACTTCGTTCTCCCACCAGCCCATAGTTATGCACGCATAACCAGGGCTGAAGAAAAACCCATCTCTGCTCCATTTCGTTGGCAGTACAATTCTTCTCCGAAAAGGAAAATATTGTTTGTGAGACAAAAAGCGATCATGCATATCAGCATATCATTGTGCTTCTTGTATAACTATGGGCTGGTGGGAGAACGAAGTGGCATGGAACAGAGAAAATAACCAATTCACCAGACATATGGTGACCTGGAAAAGGTTCATCGTCTGGAGTGGAAATGCTCAAGAATTCCAGCAATATTTTGACATTCTAATCAACAGCACACAAGGATTGAAATTCACTTATGAAATTAATAAAGAAAAGGTGATCTTCCATGATGTGGAAATTTACGTAAAAAATAATACTCTGGAAACAACTTTACATCGGAAAGCCACATCCACCAATGTGTCTCTTGATTCTTCTTGCTCCTCAGAGCGTGATTTGGGAGTCTTACGTGCCTTGAAGGGAAGTTTGGCCTGCTTGGCATCGGTGCGCCCCATGGTGCAAACTGGCAAGTAGATCAGGGGACCACAGAGCAATGTCCAGCAACTCCTATCATGCGCAAGATTACTGTGGAGGAAAAATACCCCTGATCTCCGTGGGGTGGGGCAAAGCAAGTGGTGCCTGTGCTATATCTAGAGAGTCCGGCAATTGTAACACCATGCGTCTTGGCAGCAGTAATACGTCAGCTCCCAAACCGTCGTGTCGCCGCACAATCTGAGACCGCCAAAGGTGTACACACAGGAGGCGACCAAAGGCCAAATTGGTGTCACAGCAGTTATAATTATATGCACCAAGGGCAGTACTGAACGAGTTCAACACATATGGCCGGGGAGGGCACTAATCAGATCATGCAAGTTTAATCGCTCCAGGCGTGTCAACACTCTTGCGTTCCCTTCCACAGTATCGAGCAGCTCTGCCTCGTACAGTTACGGAGCCTCGTTCATCCCCCCCAAAATGGCCGCCTTCGCCAGTGTCCGTGAAATCTTGGATGTGCCTTGGGCAGAGATTGAGTGAAAAAGTCTCTCCTTGTCAGTGTTATGGGGGCGCGTGGTATTGAGGCGTCGGTCCTCACAGGCAGCAAGCGGAATACCCTGTGGCGCTGTACCTTGTACGGCAGTCTCGAGACCCAGCAAAATAGCGGTTACCTTGCGACAATGCTGTGCAGATGATATTCTCCGGCTCTGGCCACGGTGCGCACATCCAAGAGGGGGAGGGCAAGTCAGGCAGTGCTCTGGAGTAGAAGTGTGGATCGGTAATGCTGCGCAGCCCCCAGGTGTCTCACGAAGCCGGGTGGCCGCACCAAATGCTTCTGATGGGTCACAACCTTCTCCCTTGCCTCTGCTATCTCCCGCGTCCCGGGTTAATGGGGCCCAGCGCAGAGTTTTACAGCGGCAGAAACTTACAGCAAGGGGCGGCGGCAGTCGCCTCACGGCGTCTATGCACTGGGTAGGCAGTGTCATTCTGCTATCAGCTCTCCACGCCTCCGACTCGGAGGCCTCACAGCCTCTGTGTTTCTTAGGCAGGCAGTCCCCAGCGCAGCACCACGAGCAGCTCTGCGCCCGCCGTTCTCGGCATTAGTAGACTTTTTTCGTCCGTCACCTTTCAGGCAGGCCCTGCGAGTGTGGTATTGCCAGAAACAGCAGGAGAACAGGCTTCACATGTCGTGACTTACTACTTATAAAGTCAATTCAGGATGCGCATTATGAATGTTTTCCGGCTCGGCTGGGCAGGAGCCTCACAGGCTTGTGGCCATCTTGGTCGTGCGCCACCTAGCCATCAAAAGAAATTCTTACATGCAATAAAAATCATTATGAGCTACTAATATTATTAGAGGTGTTTTTTGACTACATCAGACAAGATTATATTAGTGGCCACCAAATGCAAGATTACTAGCGGTGTTCACCTCAGTGCATCAGGCACGGTTGTCAATAGTAAAGTAAAAGTTCTTCGTCAATGTGAAATACCTCTTCCCGAGTAGTACATAATAGCCACAACTGAAATGCCCCTTTTATCAAGTTAAAACATTTTTGCAAACAGTCTCCCCAACACCACGATTTATCACTCAAATATTAGCCTTTAATATACTTCGGAAATTCTGCAGTTTTTCTCCAAACATCAGCTTACAAGTTCAAAAAATGCACACGTTTTCGTCTCAAATTCACACTTTTCAATTTAGTTATATGCATTCAACCAAGGAAATACTTTTAGTTCTGTAGGCTGTGATGTACTTGGGAGAGACACTTACATGTAGGTGGAGAGCTACCAGTAGTAGCTCACGTGGTACTCTTTCGAGAGGCCTGGTATGTAGATTCTACTTAAGTTCTTCTAAGTTAGGCATAATTTATTTAATACATTGGGTATTAGTTGCAAAGATGATTCTTGTATGCCCGACTTGTGAATTATCCATTAGTGTGCAGGGCCTTAAAAAGGTTTGTAAGAATGACCTTGAGTATTGCTAAGCACACGTGTAGGACGTTAACCAACACTTGGAGCAGAAAATATGAAAAGCTATATTTGTATGTGTTGTAAAAAGGGTCACAACAGCAGAAGATGTTTAACTTGTTTATTAGAGGAATAAACAAACAGTGCCCCCGGCTTGACCGAGCTCTCACAGGAGGTCAATGCCTAACGTTCTAACCCTGCCTTCAGCCTTGGTGCAGGGACCTACCATGTGGTAGGATAGGGAGGGGGTGGCGGGTGCTACCATCATATGACATAAGTTACAACACTCCATCCTCCCTAGGGAGACAAACAGCATAAGTGATAGGGGTAACAGGGTGAGGGAACTAGGGGGCGGGGAAGGGGTAAGAAACGGGTAGGAAAAGAAACTGGAAGATCACAGCAAGACCAGGTCTTACGCATAAGACCCTGAAAATTCAACAATGATAAACAAAGGATGTGCGGTACTGGTTCATTTCATGCAATAATGTCTGTGCCAGTGCGGAGAGGACCTACGTCTATAACTTTGCCTATTCGGTCCCTCATCTTCCCCTCTGTCTCTTTCTGCCAACCTGCCATCCTCTACTGTGTTCTTCCCCCCTCTGACCGGGACAACCTGGTCCTGGCTCCATATCTTCCGTCTTCCATGACCACCACATTTCTTTTAACTTCCCTGATCTTTCCCGGGGGAAAGAATTTGTCCCTCTTCGTGGCAAGTCTTACTGGCTTCTTGATGTACACACTCTGTCCCTTCCCAAAGTTTCTCTCCTTGGCGCTCCACTTCTTGTTGTACCATTCTTTGTATCTACTTTGTTTGTGTTCAATCTTCTTGCTTGTCTCCTCCTGATCAATCTCCACCACAGTATTCTTCCCCATCCATCTGGGAGCTAACTTTGATCCTGCTTTTCTTCTTCTCAAAAGCTCAAATGGAGAATGTCCTGTTGTTGCATTCGGTGTGGTATGGTACGCCCATAACATGTCTCTTAGTGCATCGTCTACGTTTACTCCGGATTTGCTGGCCAGTTGAATGCATTCTTTAAGCATTCGATTTGCTCTCTCCACTTTTCCGTTCGCTTTTGGGGAGTATAGAGGGGTACGAACATGGGCGATAGAGTAGTCTTTCAGGAACTCCCTCATCTCCTCCGAGACCAGTTGAACCCCATTGTCCGTTACCAAAGTGGATGGGATTCCCTCTCTTGAAAACGCCTCCTTCAAAAAACTGATGAGAGACTGCGTGTTAATGTTATGTACCGCTTTATAGGTAATCCAGTTGGAGTAGTAGTCGTATAGCACCAACAAATACCAATCCTGAGATCCCTTGCCTTGAATTGGACCTGCAATGTCGAAACCCAGTTTGTCCCAGGGTACTTTAGGTACTTCCACCGGGCTCAGGGGTGCATGTTTCGTCACTCTTGACTTGTCGCTTAAGCTGCATGCGAAGCACTCTTTCACTTTGCCTTCCATGTCCCGATCCATTGCTGGAAACCAATACTCAGAGCGTAGTCTCGCCTTGCTGAGACTGCGGCCCAGATGGCCCTTGTGCGCTAGATCAATCACCTGGTTTCTCAAGCCTTCTGGTGGTACCAACCTTCCTGACTTAAGAATGAATTTCTCCTCCACAGAGAGACTGTCTCTGACATTCCAATAGGATTGGATATCAATATCCAGATCCTTACACTTTTCTGCCACCCCGTCACTATGTACTTCCTTACTCTCTTCAGGACATCATCTTGCTCCATCTGTGCATCCCAATCGTCCTTCGTCACTGCTGTCAGGTTTACTTGCAGGATACTACTCTCGTTTTTCTCCTCTTCAACTTCCTCCTTGATGGGCGCTCTCAACAGGTAATCCGCCACCTTATTTTGTTGTCCTGGAATATACGCCATTTTGTAATTGTAGCCTTGCAGTCCTAGGAACCCATTTGGCAATCCGAGGCGTCATATTCTCCATGTCTTTGTTGGTGAACATTGAAATCAACAGCTTGTGGTCTGTATTCACTTCAAATGGAACACCCCACACGTAAAATTTTAAATGCCTGATCGCCCAGAAGACGGCTAAAGCCTCTTTCTCCACTGTGGAATAGTTGATTTCCGGACTTGTGAGCGTCCTTGATGCAAACGCGACCACACTCACTTTGTTGTCGACCCTCTGGGCTAATGTCGCTCCAATCCCTTTGTTGCTGGCATCAGTTGAAATTATGGTATCTTTTCCTGGATCGAATTTGCCAATGTAGGGTGCCTGAATGATGGCTTCCTTTATGTTGGTAAGAGCGGTGTCTTGCTCCTTTCCCCACTCGAACTTACTATCTTTCTTGATAAGTTCTCTTAAAGGATGCAACATTGTGGCAAAGTCTTTGGTGAATTTTCCCATGTACTCTGCCAATCCTAAAAACGACATGACATCCTCTCTGTTTACCAGAGTGGGGGCATTTCTCACCGCATTGACCAGATCGCACTTTGGCTTGATGCCTTCTTCTGAGATTGTGTGTCCCAGATAGTCCACCGAGCTCACTCCTAGCTTGCACTTGCCCGCTCTCGTGGTGAACCCCACCTCTCTCAATCTCTCTAACACACTTTTCGTGTTGTCATTGTGTCTTCTTCATTAGATCCATAAATTAGGATATCGTCTTGGAAGCACATTGTTTTGCTGCAAGATGTGTTGCATCACCCTTCGAAATGTTGCTGCGGCGGACGCCAATCCAAACGGCATCCTCTGAAATTTATAATTTCCAAAGGGGGTTGTGAATGCAGTTAAAGACTACGACTCTGGGTATAATTGAATCTGATAGTAAGCTGATGACAAATCCAGAACACTGAAAAACTTCGCTCCCTAGATGGTGCTTAGCATTTCCCTTATTCTTGGCAGGGGAAATCCATCAACTTGGATGTTTGCATTTAAGTCTCTCAGATCGACACAGAGCCTAATGTTACTTCCTCCATCCTTAGTCGTGATCACTATCGGAGCCAACCAATCCGAGCTTTCGATCTCCTTGATAACACCTTGGCTGACCAGCTACTCCAATTCTTTATTCAAAGGTTCCCTCATTCGCAGAGGAATGGATCGGATTTTGTGAATGATAGGTTCTACCCCTTTTCTTAGGACTATTCTGTGCATGTAATTCTTGAGCACACCCAGCTTTTCACTAATCACCTCCTTGAATTCTGTAACTAAATTTACTGCAATTTTGGGGGTTCCACCAGGAGTACTTGCTCCCTATTGTTAGGATCTAATTTAATCCCTAACTCCTTTTGATGCTTCCACCCCAATAGACTGGATCCCCTTGTGGCTACACATACCTTTCCTACTGTTTGCCTATCCTTGAAGGAGATCCTCATTGTCGCCATACCTTCTAAGGGGATGCGTTCCCTATTGTAGCCTGCCGGGCAAATGTCCACTTTCTCTAGCTTAACCTGGTGTTTAGCAAATCTCTCCTCAAACATGCTTTTATCTACAAGGGTATAAGGTGAGAAAGAGTCGGCAAACACTTGAAACTTTTCCCCATCAAGGGTTATTTCACATGTAGGGTAACTGTTATCATTCTTTTCATTTTCATCCTCAACCTGGAAAACGTATGTTTTTTCGCACTCATCCTCTCTTTCCACACTTTCTATTGTATTTCCTTTTTGACTCAAGGTTTTACAAACTTTTGAGAAATGCCCTCTCCTATTACATTTTCTACACATAACATTTCTCGCTGGGCACTTCCAGTTGTTAGCCAAATGACTTGGACTTCCACACTTGAAACGATGGAAGCCTTCGTTCTTTCCCCGGGGATTACCTTTGTATTTTTCTCCCACCTTACAAACTGTTTCCCCCATGTCGTTACCCTTGCCCTCGCACCTTTCACTGCTAGCTAAATCCCTTATTTTCATCTCTTTTATGCATAACGCTGTGTGTTCCAAACCCTTCGCTATACTTAAAGCCTCCTCCAGGTCTGGATTTCTCGTTAGCAATTCTTCCTGAATTTTGGGGTCATTAGTGCACCTTACTATCTGGTCTCTAATCATTGAATCTGTAAGAGTTCCAAACTCGCATGTTGCTGATAAACCCCTCAAAACTGCTACATACGATGTCACTTTTTCCTCTTTCTTTTGCACCCTCTTGTAAAATGTATGCCTTTCCAACACTACATTCACGTTCACTTTAAAATGCTCTTCTAATTTCCTTAAAGTATATTCATATACATTAGTACCTTCTACTTCTTCGTCCTGTTCATCATCTACAAATCTGCCTGTTATGTCCTCAAAAACTTTTCTTCCTTGTATGCTTAAGTTATGGAGCAATATGTGCTGTTTCCTTACGTTGCTGTAATTACTCTCCCCAATGGCTATAAGGTATGACTTAAAAATTCCTTCCCATCTCTTCCATGGGATATCAGGCGTGCCTAGCTCATTTAGGAATGGTGGTGGTTGGCTCATACCAGCCACCGCCATAGCCATTCAGGAACAAAGGATATGATAGTAACTTCGCTCTCCTTAATACCCCCAAGTGTGTGTAAGCCCCTATCCAGCACAGGCAACCCCCCAGCTGTGGTCAGATCTAAGGGAAACCAAAAAACACCGAAGGTAAGTGAACGCCCCCAAACCTAGTACAGCTAACGATTACCCAGGCCCCTAATCATTCTCTATAAAGGGTCATGTTAAGAATGCTGGGAATTCAACCTTACCAGCTGAGAACACCTTTTACCACCTGCTTCTCACCCACAATTTATACATGTGGAACACCTTACTTCATGTTACCACGCGATCCTGATTATAGAAAAGCACAACTGTTCTTGTGTAGGATTTTACTCATGTTTTTAATGCAGTGTTTTTTGTTGGTAAACCGACTCTGCTTCAGCCAATCGGTAACATCGGCACACGGAGGCGGGAACTTCCTGAAAACCCGGTTCCAGTCACCCAGAGGGAAACACGCCTAGTTCTGCGTAGTCGTCGACTTCCTCAGCTTACATACTCCAGCATGTGTGTCCATAAGAACCTGTCTGACTGGCTTCACACGCTCGGCAAGAGATTCTTCCTCTCACTGATGTTTCTGACACAGCGTTTCCTCTCCAGTTTCACTCTCACAGCTCGCGCTGACCGACGATCCCCTCCCTCGGCGCACACCTCACAGACGAGTCCACCGAGAAGGAATCACAAGACACCAGCCTTCTTCTCGCACCACACTCCACGGGGATTTCAATCGCCTCTCCAAGGCATACCAGTTTCATGAAGAGAAAAAAAATTCTTTGCGCAGATGACCGAAATTACCTCAGAAGAAGTCCTTTTCCACAAGAACTCAACCGTAATGACCGGCACTCAACACTTATCCTTGAACACTGTTCATGACGCAAATTACTTTACACTGCCCTTCAAACAGTCCGACAGCAGTCGCCGATGCGCCTCAGGAGCGGAAGCAACCTCGAAACTGTGAGTGTTACTCCATATATATATATTTTTTTATTATTTAATTCACTGACGTTCCGCAAACGTTCTATTTTTCCTCTTTAGTTTTTTCTTTCGTTCCGTCAGCAGTGCCCCTCACTCACCGGGAAGTCCAGGCCTCTTTTTCTATACTTTTCTTTCACTCCACCTTAATTACTTAGTTCTCCGGTCAAGCATCACGATGCTCAGGGAAGGGCACTCTCCCAAATGGCTGTCCCTAACACAGCCTCCGGACCACGTCGCCATTTAAATGTTGTAAAAAGGGTCCCAATAGCAGAAGATGTTTAACTCGTTTATTAGAAGAATTAACAAACAGTGCCCCCGGCTTGAGCGAGCTCTCACAAGAGGTCAATGCCTAACGTTCTAACCCTGCCTTCAGCCTTGGTGCAAGGACCTACCATGTGGTAGGGTAGGGAGGGGGTGGCGGGTGCTACCATCATATGACATAAGTTACAACAGTATGGTTTTGAGTTCCCTTGGAACCCCATTCCCTAAAAACAATAAGTGTATGCATAAGCTATGTAATAAGGAGTACCTGATTTTAAACCACAGAATGTTTTGCATGCGAAGGAGAAACGAAGCAAGTGTCAGAGATAACTTGATTGTATTTAAGTTAAACTTTTGTGTGTTAATGTTTTAATTTATTTGTAAACGTGTATTTGCTCCTTTAAAGTTGCATACAACCAAAAAAAATCGAAAGAAAAGTGTTTAACTTGTAGGGGGGCATACGTTTTAACTCCTATCACTACAGTATCCAGTAGACGCTATAAATAAATTACTAGCTTTGTTCCCGGGTAAAAGCTGAGGTTTAAGGTGAATATCTTTACTAAATCAGGTACTTCGTTCCCAAAGTATTACTTAATCTGTATGCTTAAAGCTAAACAACCATGCATTTATCACTCATGGTAGATAACCCGTCTAAGCCCTGGTCATTTAATCAATCAACCAATCAAGTCACTTGTAGAGCGCACTCCACACCTGTGAGGGTCTCAAGGCGCTGGAGGGGGGGGACTGCCCGCTACTGATCGAAGAGCCAGTTCTTGAGGAGTCCTCTGAAGGCCAGTAGGTCTTGGGTCTGCCGTAGTTTGGTGGGGAGGGTGTTCCAGGTCTTGGCGGCGAGGTGGGAGAAGGATATGCCGCCAGAGGTCCTGTTTCGGATGTGGGGTATTGTGGCGAGGTCAGCAGAGCGGAGCTGGCGGGTGGGGGTGTAAAAGCAGAGCCGTCTGTTGAGGTATGCTGGTCCGGTGTTGTGGAGAGCTTTGTGTGCGTGGATGAGGAGCTTGAAGGTTATCCTCTTTGTTAGAAATGGGGGTGACCAATTCTACGGGGGTAGCATGGTGCAGAGCGGGCAGGCCAAACTCCTGAGGACATGTGTGAAGCATCCACGCAGTACCCACAGCCGACACACCAGGCACAGCACAAAAAGAGACACAACACCAGTTGGAAGGAAAAAGAATAACTCTTATATTGTCTCCAAGCTGCAAAGGAAAACACAGTAACACAATGCGGCGCCAACTGGCGCCAGGACAATATATACCAGGGGATTATTTACAGGGTAACTGAAAAGAAGAAGGGAGTATGTCCATTCGTTTCCAGGACTAAAATGAAGAGACAAGTTATCAATTGGCATGGAACTTCAGGCACAAACATCTGTCATGAAACCTCCTAGCAGGACGTCCAGCATTAACATCAGGCATATACCTACATCCAGGGGCATGAAACTCAGTGCATATAAACAAAGAGAAATGGCATAGAATATCAGCAATGTAACCGTGAGAGGAAGAACCACTAGGCATTAGCCTTGGGGCAGGTCAGCATGAAATAAAACATTAGGCAGGAAAGCACATCATGCATGAACTCATTAGGCCGGTAACACTATGCGCACAAACATGGCCTAAACACCTGGGGCATGACCTCATGCAGGTAAGTACACCATGGGCCTAGAACATCAGGATGTACTCCAGGGGCCATTTGCATCAACATTAGGCACAATCATATAGTAAGGACTCAAGGCCTAAAGACCTTCTTTAGCATGAACACCTTCCACATGGGGGCATATACCTTTAGCAGGACATTAGGAATCAGCATCCGCATCGGCACAACCAATCATGTGCAGGGGGCGCAGTAACATAAGCACCCAGGCATGAACATAGTAGGGGCTCTCAGTGGGCCTAGTCATGTGCATGTGGCATCAGATCGAACTCTCAGGGCGCAACCCTGCGGGCATGAAGGGCAATACATACAGTGCATAACGTGCACCCCTAACGCCCCAACGTCGCAGGTCCACCTTTGGAGTCCCTGCGTCCTGGGACCCTACAATCAAGAATTAAGGGCCCGCGGAGTTCTGGCCAGTTTGGGGTCCCCGAGGCTTAAAGAGAAATGCCACCCATTGCAGCTGCCCACTGCCAAGTGGGGCAGCTGGAAAATCACACTGGCGCAAAAGGGGGGGCGAGCACCGACTCTGTGCCCCGACACACCCCCAACCCACTACACAGTTGAGCCCCCACTCACCAGGCTCCTCGATATTCGGCTCTGGACTCCGGGCTTCCTGTCTGGTGCTGCAGGACCTCCACCTGGAGGCTACGAGGCTCGGGTCGTCCCAGGTGACACGCAGGGCTCCTCTCCCATCCGGGCCCTACAGACGTCGCACTGCTCCTATCCTGCGGCTACATGCAGCCGCCTCCACACCCGCGGGGCTCTCCTCTGTGCCTGAGGGCCCCGCCAGCAGTGCCTCGCCGGACTTCACCCGGGCCCCTCCTGGGACCCGGGACTTAGGCAATGAGCCTGCCAGGCTCCGGAAGTCTTCACCAGGCCGCGGGGCACTCCTCACGCTCAAGGGCCCGCCTGGACTCCGGCTGCCTTTATCTTTGGCGGAGGTTGCGGAGCTCTCCCTCTGGACTCCGGGAGCCCCGCCTCTCTCTCCGCTGCGCCAGGCTTCCGCTGGGCCCCCCTCCTGGGACCCGGGCTCCAATGCAGCCCTCGCGAGGCTGCGATAGTCTTCCGGGGCAGCTTGGCCAGTGCGGGGTAGGCTCCCGCCTGGGTCCGTGTACTGTCAAAGCCCCGCCCTCCTCCAGACAAGACTTCCGGGTCGCCGCAGTCAGCGCGGCGGCCCTCTGGGCTCCCAGGAAATTCTCTGCCCGGGCCAGCAGCCGTGAAATTCCCTCAGCGCTAGTGCAGGGTAGGCACCCGCGAAGTTCAGAGCACTGCGTCTGCAGCAACAAGGGGCACGCAGATAAGACCTGCGCTGCGGCGGTGAGTCCGATGTATAAATACTGCTTCACAGGGGCACAGCGCTTGAGTCCATAACACGTGGTGGGGCACAGAAGCAGCCTCTTCCAGCTGCGCAGCGCTTGGGAATTATAGCGCATTGAGGTTAGACAGCCCCAACAGCAAGCCCCAGGGTAACGCTCCTCACCTCCTTGGGAGTGGGGGGTCCAGTCCCAATACAGTGCTCTCCTCTGCTTCAGGGGCTTTTAGGCGCAGCGCTTGCGTGGCGCAAGGTCCTGGCAGCCTCGGGGACCTGGGATGGCTCTCCTTCCTCAGGGGTCAGGGAACAGAGCAGCAGGCACTACTGGGCCAGGTCATCAGTTAGTGGAAACACATCAAAACAGGGCGGTAGGCTTTCACCATCCTCCACTGTAGCGTGGCCCTCCTCCTACACAGCAGCCTGAACTCCTGCAGTGGGGCCTCCACTAGCCGTGGGGACAGCAGAGGGGTTTTAGTAAGGTGCAGGGTCCAGCACACAGGCCCAAGTGGCGGTATCCCCTGGCAGCAGGTCCCCTCACGTTCTTGTCCCTGCTCTGACTCAGCACATGGTGGAACAGCCCCCTTATTTATATGCCCCTCACCCCACCTTCCAGGCGGTGCCAGAAGCTTCTGGAATTCTCAGGGGAACTAGTTCTAACTGGCTCAGGGGGAGGAGTAGAGCACCCTGGGTGCCAGGCTTTCCCTCCAAATGCTGGGATTGCTGGGTACCGAATGTCTAGACTGCTAACCCACTGCAGTCAGGTGGCACAACACATAGCCCTGGCAACCATTTTTAATACAGCATTTCACCAGGGTGCATTTCCACAATGGGGAGTTAATAAGTACACACACCATTGCATTACATTTTCATATTAAACAGGGCATCTCATACCACACATGGCCTATACAACGTTCTGTACGATGAAATGAAATGAAATGAATGAAATGAAATGAATGAAACTTATACAGCGCACGACTTACCCTGGGGCATCTCCGCGCTTGCTTAGGGAACCCGTCCTGGTATTCCCCTGTGAGATAACCCTGGCAGGGTATCCACAAGGTGAAAGCCAGGCATCCCACCGCGAGGGGCCATTGTGGAGATTAAGCAAGCTATTGCCCAGAGTCGCAGAGTGTGAACCCGTGAGTCGAGAAGGCACCGGAGCGAGAATTAACGAGTCTGTGGAATTTTTGAGCCCAAGACCCGCCGAGGCGGGGAATTGAACCCTGGTCCAGGGCCGAACTCAAGCTCCAGGTCTGCTGCTCTAACCCCTGAGCCACACTTCTCCACAAATGGGGGAGACATCCTACAATAGGGGGGTAAAAGGCGAAAAATGTTGGGGAAAAGGGCCAAGTCCAACACTCATGTTGATGGGAGCCAGAGCAGGTCTCTCAGGTGGGGTGTGATGTGGGTTTGGCGGGGGATGTCTAGGATCAGACGTGCAGAGGCGTTCTGGATGCGCTGCAGGCTTCTCAGGAGTTTGTAAGTCAAAAGGAAATCCCTGGGGAGCACTCGTTATTCTTTCATACCACTGTGGACACACACACAAACCTGAATAGGGAAGGCCAGTTTGCCCCACTATAGAGAATATGTATTAATTTCCACAACCAAATTGAATTGTTTACAATCTATTTTTAATAAAACCATATACATGAAAAACATAAGCGCTTGGACATCACAATTTAAAATTTCAAAGAGATATTCTTTGAAAGCAAAAGGTAAAAAAAAACAATTAATCACAATATTTCATCACAATGTACAACTCAAAATTTAAAATTAAAGGCAGAGGAAAACACATATAGGACATTTCAACAACTCATACATGAAAGCGGTAAACAAGAACCTATTAGTAAACAACCCCTAGTTTAAATGTGGCTACTTGGTCTCTTTGCCACTATTTGTCTCTGGATCCAAAGGCCTACAGTTTTTTCATCAATATAAACAACAGTAACAGTAGTACATGTACATCAGTTGTTTACTGGGCCCTGATTGGATTCTCTGTGTGTACAAAAATGTGTTGACGTGTTTGGTACAGAACAAGTGATATTGTGGCACCTTCTTCAGGACTTCTTTGTTCAGGGTTTCTCGCTTGAATAAGTGGTGACTTGCACCCTCTCTGCAAATATATGGAGAGAAAAGTAGGGTGTCACTTCCTTTAAGTATAGGTTCATCATTATGGGAATGTGTGAGAGATATCACTGCACAGTATGATACTAGAAAAACCCTAATTCATGAGAGGTTGTTAACCTATATTTAAAGGAAGTGACACCCTACTTTTCTCTCCATATATTTGCAGAGAGGGTGCAAGTCACCACTTATTCAAGCGAGAAACCCCGAACAAAGAAGTCCTGAAGAAGGTGCCACAATATCACTTGTTCTGCACCGAAACGCGTCGATGCATTTTTGTACACACAGAGAATCCAATCAGGGCCCAGTAAACAACTGATGTACATGTACTACTGTTACTGTTGTTTATATTGATGATAAAACTGTAGGCCTTTGGATCCAGAGACAAATAGTGGCAAAGAGACCAAGTAGCCACATTTAAACTAGGGGTTGTTTACTAATAGGTTCTTGTTTACCGCTTTCATGTATGAGTTGTTTAAATGTCCTATATGTGTTTTCCTCTGCCTTTAATTTTAAATTTTGAGTTGTACATTGTGATGAAATATTGTGATTAATTGTGTTTTTTTACCTTTTGCTTTCAAAGAATATCTCTTTGAAATTTTAAATTGTGATGTCCAAGCGCTTATGTTTTTCATGTATATGGTTTTATTAAAAATAGATTGTAAACGATTCAATTTGGTTGTGGAAATTAATACATATTCTCTATAGTGCGGCAAACTGGCCTTCCCTATTCAGGTTTGTGTGTGTGTCCACAGTGGTATGAAAGAATAACGAGTGCTCCCCAGGGATTTCCTTTTGACTTACTGTCTCTGTACCCTGTTCCCTGGAGATAGTGGGGTACCCTCTCTCTAGATACGTTCTCAGGAGTTTGGCTGGAGCTCCTGCGTAGAGGGCGTTTCCGTAGTCCAGTCTGCTGGTGACGAGGGCCTAAGTGACCGTTCTTGTTTCGGTGGGGATCCACTTAAAGATCCTGTGGAGAATTCGGAGGGTTTTGAATCAGGATGAGGAGACGGCGTTGACCTGCTTAGTCATGGAGAGGGTGGAGTCGAGGATGACCCCAAGTTACGTGCGTGGTTGGTGGGTATCGGGGCTGTTCTTAGCGCTGTTGGCCACCAGGAGTCGTCCCAGGCTGACTGGGTGGGGCCAAGAATGAGGATCTCCGTCTTGTCCGAGTTCAGTTTCAGTCGGCTGTTCTTCATCCATTCGGGGACGGCCTTCATTCCTTCGTGAAGGTTGGTTTTTGCGGTGTGAGTGTCGTTGGTGAGAGAGAGGATCAGCTGGGTGTCATCGGCGTAGGAGATAATGTTGAGGTCGTGCTGTGGGGTGACGTGGGCGAGGGGTGCCATGTAGATGTTGAACAGCGTCGAGCTGAGGGATGAGCCCTGGGGTACGCCACAGAGGATCTCAGTGGCATTGGAGCGGAAGGGTGGGAGGCGGACACTCTGAGTTCTGTCGGAGAGGAAGGAGGTGGTCCAGTCCAGGGCCTTCTCTTGGATTCCGGCGTCGTGAAGGCGTGTTCGTAGAGTGTGGTGGCAGACTGTGTCGAAGGCGGCTGACAGGTCCAGGAGGATGAGGGCCGCTGTTTCTCCGTTGTCTAGCAGGGTCCTGATGTAGTCGGTGGCGGCAATGAGGGCGGTTTCAGTGCTGTTGTTGCTGTGAAACCCGGACTGGGATGGGTCCAGGATGTTGTTCTCCTCGAGGTGGAGGTGGCGGGTCAGTTGTTTGTAGATGATTTTCTCGGTGACCTTCGCCAGGAAAGGGAGCAGGGAGATGGGTCGGAAGTTCTTGAGGTCCTTGGGGTCCGCTTTGGGTTTCTTGAGTATGGCGTTGATCCCTGCCTGCTTCCAGCTTTCCGGGAAGGTTGCCGTCTCAAAGGAGATGTTGATTACTTTCCGGAGATGGGGTACAATGGTTCTACTGGCTCTGTTGAAGAAGTGGTGAGGGCATGGGTCTAACGGTGATCCGGAGTGGATGGTGTTCATGATCTCGCAGGTGTCCTCGTCTTTGATGCTGGTCCAGGAGAACAGGAGGTTGGTGCAGGTGGTGGTCGTGGGGTCGGTCGTGGGGTTGAAGCTATTGTGGATGTCAGCAATCTTGCGGTGGAAGAAGGTGGCCAGTGAGTCGCACAGGTCTTGCGAAGGCTGGATGTTGATGATGTTGCCGCTGGGGTTGGAGAGTTCATTCACGATGTTGAAGAGCTCTTTGCTGTTGTGTGCATTGTTATCTAAGCGATCCTTGAATGAGGCCCTTTTGGCAGCTCTGATGAGTTGATGGTGTCTGCGGGTGGCGTTCTTGTGGGCTGTGTAGCTGTCCGGTGATCGTTCACGGAGCCAGTTCTTCTCCAGTTTCCGGCATGTTCTTTTGGAGGCCTGGAGGTCTTCAGTGAACCAGGTGGCTTTCTTGCTGATGTGGTTATTGGAAAGTGTCTGAGGTTGCGGGCGGCGGTGTCAGAGTCGGTGGGGTCGGCGGGTGGGCTCTGGGCGAGGGTGGTGGCTAGCTGGTCTTCAGTGATTTTGCCCCAGCAGCGGCGGTGCATGTGTTGGGCGCGGTGGTGCGTGGTGGGCTTCCTGAAGGTGAAATGGATGCAGTGGTGGTCAGTCCAATGGGGTTCGGTGGTGTGGTTGAAGGAGACGTGGGGACTTGTGGAGAAGATGGGGTCAAGTGTGTGACCGGCGGAATGGGTGGGTGCTGTCACGAGCTGTCTGAGACCGAGGTTGTCGATCAGGGTGGTGGAGTTGGTGTCGTTGTTGTTCTCGAGGTGGAAGTTCAGGTCCCCGAGGAGGATGTAGTCTGTGGAGGCCGAGGGCGTGTGTGCTTATGAAGTCGGCAATGGCGTCGCTGAACAGTGGTCTGGGTCCGGGGGGTCTAAAAATGAGGGTTCCTTGAGGATGGTGTTAGGGTCGGTGTGGATCTGGAAGTGCAGGTGTTCGGCTGTGCTGAGGGTGTCGTCGAAGTTGGGCGAGACTCTGAGGGTGTTTTTGTGGACGATGGCGACTCCACCTCCTACTCCGTTGGTGGGGTCTCTGCGGGTAGCCTTCCGGGATGGCTATGGCAATGTCGGGGGCTGAGGTGGGGTTCAGCCAGGTCTCCGTCAGGATGGCGACATCTAGGGAGGTTGAGTCGAGGAGGTCCCAGAGTTCGACGGCCTGTTTGCGGGCGGAGCGGGTGTTGAGGAGGATACATCTGAGGTGGTTGGGTTATTTGGTTGGCGGTTTGGCGGGCCGGATGATGGTGAAGCTGCAGTTCTGGCAGGCGAAGGGCCTGTGGGTGCGCTTCGGGGTGGCCTGGCAGCAGGTGTGTTCTCTTCCGGGGTTGAGGGCGTGGAGGGTGCTGGTGTCGTAGCTGAATCTGGGGACATGGGGGCCAGGGGTTTGGGTGCGATCCAGGCGCCGACGGGCGCTGACAGGCTTGCCTTAGGTGCGCCAGCGGCGCGCATCTGTTGCGCCTCCTTATGAGGGGATGTGGAAGGGAGGAGCAGCTGGGAGGCGGGAGCGGGGTGGCGAATGGGTTAGCAGGGTGGCAGGGAAATCGGCTGTGGGGGTCATAGCAGGCAAAGAGACAAGGGCAAATGGAGGGGGCATGCAGGCAGTACAATACAATGCGAGTCAAAAGAATACAGGGCAATATAGAAGCGCAGATACCGCAGATCTGGGTGAAAGGCAGGCGGGATTACCTATCAATGAGCGGCAGTAGCGACGGAGCACTGATCACACAGCGGGCTGCGTGTCGGTGAGGGGAGCGACCTGCCTGGAGACAGGGTCGAAAGTCGCTTCTCAAATATATACTATTCAGGTAGCGGATGAGTAGATGCTTTCCCAGCAAACGTAGTATTATTGAATGGATTTTTGTTCTAAAATAGTTTAATCACATTGTGTGTGTGTGTCTTTTTTTTTATTTAATCAGAGCCATATATTTTGCGGCGTATTCAGGCTGCAAGGAGAAGCTGAACCATGTATTTTCGCCGGACTCTACCCAAGTACACATGGTGTCTGCTGGAGTAGCAGGTAAGAATTTGTGATTTTTGTCTTAGCTTTCCCTCTCAGGATTAAAGTAAGTTGTGTAAAGTGGATGCTTATTTACTCTTAGCATGTCTTTTACTGCAGCTGGTTTCTTCTGTTGCCTGTGCAGAATTTGACTTTTCGGCGAATGTGAAAGCAAAACTAAATATGTAAACAATATTCAAGCAAGGTCGCACTGATTTCATATGCAGATCGAAAGCTAGTTTGTAAAATGTCAGCAAGTCAATATGTTTAATGGTGTGTAAAGGAGAAATACTTTTATGTATATATATATAATTGAAAAAACTGACGCGGTCAACGCTGACGCATCCCCCTCAAGCCATGCCATGTGTCCTTTATCCCCCCCCACCCGATTGCCAAAGCCAGTAGCTCGCTGTTAGGAAAGACCTATTGGGTTTGTCAATGCATATTGCAATAGTTTAGTAATTTCTGTGAGCTTCTAAAAGGTTGATAATTGTGTTTTTATGTTGATATTTAAAGGAAACCCAGTCTAAAAAAAATTAAATAATTGAAGGGGCATCATACCACTTTCTTGTCAGTTGTATCCTCTATGATTTAACAATGAGCTTGTGTTTACAAAAGATAAGCACACAAAGTGAAGGGGCAGAGAGAAGTCTTCAAACCAGGTGACACTGGGACAGGTTGTACAGAGTCCTATTTCTGGTTCCTATGGAATGCTGACGGTGGCACCTAGACTTTGTATGCTGAATTATCAGTTCGGCTTGGACTGTTCCCATGAGGCACAGGGTCAAGTCTGATTTGCATATGGAGTGGGCGGGTGAGCAAAATACTGATGGATTAAACCCAGACCTGTGACTGGGGTTGAATGTTCTGCCATTGTGCAACATTCCGTCCATCAATTGTTGTTTTTGCATTTGTCACCCGAGTGGGACGGGTATGCTCAGACATGAGTCCTGTGCTCACCAGGCCACTGGAATCAAGCTTTCCTGGCTGATGACGGCTGATAGCCAGAAACTTGTCCTAGGATGCTTGGTTCCGGTCCAGGAAAGCCATGGCTTGGCAGTTCGGGCTGGACTGTTCCCATGAGGCACAGGGTCAAGACTGATTTGCATATGGCCATGTCTGAACTGGGGTGGGCTGGTGAGTAAAATAACGATGGATTAAACCCAGATCTGTGACTGGGGGAGAATGTTCTGCCATTGTGCAACATTCCGTCCATCAATTGTTGTTTTTGCATTTGTAACCCCGAGTGGGACGGGTATGCTCAGACGTGAGTCCCGTCACTGGAATGAAGCTATCCTGGCTGATGACGGCTGATAGCCAGAAACCGGTCCTAGGATGCTTGGTTCCGGTCCAGGAAAGACATGGCTTGGCAGGATGGACTGGACTGTTCCCATGAGGCAGAGGGTCAAGACTGATTTGCATATGGCCATGTCTGAACTGGGGTGGGCTGGTGAGCAAAATAACAATGGATTAAACCCAGATCTGTGACTGGGGGTGAATGTTCTGCCATTGTTCAACATTCCGTCCATCAATTGTTGTTTTTGCATTTGTCACCCCGAGTGTGACGGGTATGCTCAGAAGTGAGTCCTGTGCTCTCCAGGCCACTGGAGTCAAGCTATCCTGGCAGATGACGGCTGATAGCCAGAAACCGGACCTAGGATGCTTGGTTCCGGTCCAGGAAAGACATGGCTTGGCAGTTCGGGCTGGACTGTTCCCATGAGGCACAGGGTCAAGACTGATTTGCATATGGCCATGTCTGAACTGGGGTGGGCTGGTGAACAAAACAACAATGGATTAAACCCAGATCTATGACTGGGGGTGAATGTTCTGCATTGTGCAACATTCCGTCCATCAATTGTTGTTTTTGAGTTATCAGTGTAGCCGGCTTCGTGCGATGAGAATAGCAGGCCTTAGTAATCCCTTGAACATAGAACTTCATTGTTCCAACAGATATGATGTTATTTACCATCTTTGAAAGTCTTAATAGGTTTTATTTTATGCTTGGCTAGAATTAGATTGGCCTTTAGAAGTAGCAGAGTGAGGGTGGGATTGCTATGTATTGATTAGCACAATCATTTTGGAGTGGTATCTATTTTCCACACCGTTTAGTAACATAGCTGCTACCTTGTGTCTTCGTTGTGGTTACAATTCATATTGTGTTCACTAGACGAGGGTTTCAGTTTTAAAATAAATATTAAAAACATAACTATATATCTATATTCAATTATTTGAGTGTTATTCCTTAATGAAAGGAGATTTAAGGTTCCTCTGATTGCCCCTGTAACATCTCATGTGATTGATCAGTACCTAGAACACACCCTGCCCGTAAATTGCTCAGTTGGTTGCCTGATAATTGCAGTACAACTGTTTTTCTAATTTGGGTTGCAATATTGACTAGGGCCCTAGTGCCAGTGGGTCTCTAAAACAAAACTGCATTTCTAGAAAAAACTAGAAAACTTATCTTTTGGAAGGATGTTTGGGTTTCTTCTAATATCTCGAGTGATTGATCGTTACCTAGAACACGTATTGCTCAGTGGGTCATCTAACGGTTGCAGTACAACTAGTTATCTGATATGGATTGGCACATTGACTAAGTCCTCAGTGCCAGGCAAGTCTAGAAAATTGAAATCAGTGTTTGTAGAAAATGTGTCACTGTCAGACACAATCCTTTCTTTTCTGGCATCTGTCGCTGACCACAGTGACTTTCATCTAGGCTTTGCTTGCCATGCTTCTGCCTCTTGCTGCTCAATCTGGTGCATCTTTGGGGACTAAGCAGTTCTACTGGTAGTCATAACCCCAACACCAATCTGTTTTGTATGGATGGCTGGCTCCATCCTGAGCTAGACATGTTCCAACTTACCACCAGAGGCCATGCTGAACGTATCTGCTCAGGGCCCTCATTCAGTTCTCCAAATGACTGATGTTCCATGACTGAGATTTGGGGGCTGAGCCCATGAATTTCAGATGCTTTTCTCATTGTTCTGGTACCCCTGCGGCCTCCATTAAGTCTTTGGAGATGGTGTATTAGGAGGTGGATGATGTTAAGGTCGTGTTCCACACAACCTGTTCCCCAGAGTTCCATGCTGCCTGAACATGGGATCTGACTCTGATTTTTAAAGGGGCAGAAACCTACCTAAGCAAGATTGTGTAACGCTGTGAAGGTTTTAGATTTCCACTGTCTGTGTCTTGAGGTTAAAACTATTTTTTACAGTAGGACCCCGTGATCCCAGTAAATTTGGACTAGAATCTGAAAAGTACTGATTATCATGCTGTATTACCCCCTCTTTTATTTTGGGTAAGAATCTGGACAACAATGGAGCTTGTACATTACAAAAAAGGTTTACAGGAGATAATGAGTATTGGTCTTTTCAAGGCTATACCATGGTTTCAACATGTGTCAACCTGGTTAGACAAAATAGGATTATTACACTATTGGGAGGAGCCTCTAGAACTGACCCAGTTCTAGAGCCTCTAGAACTGGCATGTAGCAAGGTAGTGAAGTCATCTTTTTGGACCTATATCAATAGTAAATTGCTACATGACTCTAGTCTAGGCCCTCTGACAACATCATTTCTCCTGTTCAAAGACATAGCTCAGTTTGAACCGTTTCTAGATAAGGTGCGTCTGCAAACTGCTAAATCTTTGTACCTGAAATTTAGATACAGGGTTTTACAAACAAATAATAATAAACCCAAATTGGGCAGTAACCGCGATGATAAGGATTATGACAAGTGTACGTTTTGCAAAAATTTGGCTGAGGTCAAGGAAGATGATGCACATATATTCTTCTTCTGTCCCCTATATGACACTTCAAGAAAAATATGGATTAAACCCCTCTGCAACAACTTAAATATTAGGCATTGTAGAGAGGCTGAGCGTCTATTAAGGACGGACACCACGCAACTGGTGGTTTTTTGTGTATCGAGATTCCTTTATAATGTGATGTTTATTAGAGCCAAAATTGTTTTGAAACTGTAATACTGTAACATGTAATTCTAGCAAATATTTGACATATTTTGCATTTGCACTTTAAATTTGTAAAGAACCCAGTGATGAATTTTTCTTCAACCTCGCAAAAATGGTGGAGTTCCAGATATCATATATTTTGATAATTGTAATTATGAGGAGTGCTATTGAAGGATTTTAAAGGTTTTAACGTGCCTATTTTTATTGTTTCAAAATATTTTTATCATATTTATTGCCTTTATTTGAATAATGGTTTTTAATTGTACATCAAGGACGGATCATGATATTTGTGCTTTCTAATACCCAATCAATGTGTCAAAATCAACTGTCGATTAAGTGCATAATGGAAATGTTTATCTTTTTTTAATGTGCTTTTATGGTGTAAGTAACCAAAATAAAGTTAAATTGAGATATAGGTGTGTGTTTGTGGCATGAGCAAGAGCTTTTAAAATGGGACGAGCATCAGTTTTTAAAGTATAAACATTCAGTCATTCCTGTGTTTTATATGATCCCTAAGGTTCATAAAAACTTGAACAATCCACCTGGGAGACCGATAATATCCGCCCAACAGAGCCTATTTGAAAATGTATCAAAGTATATTGCTTTTTACTTGAATCTATTGGTAAAAACACTTCCGTCATATTTGAGGGACTCAAGTGATTATTTTTAAAGAAGATGTATAATGTTAAGCGGGAAAAAGACATGATACTGGTAACGCTGGATATATCCACGATGTATACAAGCATCCGGCACAGGGATGGACTGAGAGCCACAAAAGATGTCTTTAGGATGAGACCCATGAGTTTTGTTAATCATAATTGTATGATCCTTGAGATGATAGAGTGGTATTTTACAAAAAATATATTTCTCTTTGGTAAAGATTTATTCCAACAGGACAGGGTACGGCAATGGGCGCCTGCTTTGCCCCAGTTATGCTAATTTACATCTAGACTGGTGGGAGGAGCAGGTGCTCGGAGGCAGTACACTAGAGCAATGGTCAGACAAGATTCTAATATGGTCTTGATTCATTGATTATGTCTTCGTAATATGGCAGGGCACAGAGACCGAAGTAGTTCAGTTCATCAATGAATTGAATGATAATTACCTGAAACTTAATTTTGTTGGACACAGTAGTAAAACGTCAATTGCATTGTTAGTTATTAAGGTATGTGTGGAGGGGGAGAAATTCGAGACTATATTTTTTAGGAAGCCTACTGCTGGGAATACAATTTTACATGCAGGCAGTCCCCCCCCCCTCCCCCAATAAAAAGTATCCCATTTGACAAATTCTCTAGAGCCAGAAAAGCATGCAGCACCCCCTTGAATATGACTAAATAGAGATTGAAATGAAACATCGTTTTATGGAAATGGGTTACCCCATTAGTGTTTTGGAAGCAGCATCCAGGAAAGCTAGACACTTTAATAGAGAGGAGGTGTTCCAACCATCTAAAACAACACTAAGAGAGAAGAATAGGAATCAGAGCAGCTCACACAGATTTATAACAACATATAATGCTAACCATAAGAAAATAAGACAGGTTTTAAACATGCATTGGCACCTTATCGTTGATTATCAGATATTGGGACAGGAAGTAAGAAAGAGACTAGACATTACGTATAGAAAATCAAAGAAACTAAGGAACTATCTGGTCAAGAGTGAATATATGGGGGACAGTCTCACAACAAACCTGGCTGCGCTAGAAAGAGGGCTTCCAAAGATGTTCCAAATGTAAGGCTTGCCAACTTGGGGAAAAAATGTCATCATTTAAAACAGCGTTCAACAAGACAGTTAAAGTTAAAGGAAACCTATAATGCAAGTCAAATTTTGTGGTGTACATCTTAAGATACCCATGTAGGAAAATGTATGTGGGCAGTACCACACTTCAGTTAACAAAAGGATACTGCAGCATAGGAGAGTGTAGTGTAGTTCCTATATCCCTGAGAGACTCTGCGCATTGGAATAAAATACACTTTAGATTTGACAAACGACTGTTTCAGTATGTCTCTATCGAGTACATTAAACTTAATTACTTGTGTGTGCCAGCTAACTCAGAGGTCGGTAGAAACTTCTCGAATGAACAAGAAGGGATTAGTTTCTGACAACCGCATAAACATCACAACTTTGTTTCCCTTAGAGTCGGAACAATATCTTCAGAGTTGTGGAAACAATATATTACAGTTTCAGTTGCACAGAAATATAGAGACAGGCGTTTCAATAAAAGGGTTTATTGAACAGTCTTATTTCTCATGCAAGAGATATGAACTGCTACAATCGTAAGACAGAATGCCAAGTATAATGCGTACAGCATTAGCAGTAATATAAAATAATACTGCAATAGCATGGTCTGTAGCTATAGCACATATAAAAATACATACATGAATAACACAGGTTAAAATACTCAACTGGTGCTTCTAAAATAATCCTACCCCAGTTTACCTAACCTAAGTGGAGTACGAGGGAAGAAGGAGGTGCTGCTTTAGCTATAGCCTAGTTGTAGCTAAAGTTTAGTTTTAGCTTCGCCAAGAGTTGCCAAAAGTTTCTCTAGGTTCTAATCAGCTACATACCTTAGAATGCGAGATGTTGGTATCTCTTTCCCGGGACTCGATCTCCAACACCCTGCAAGAGGAGTCGAATCACTGGAGCTAGATTCTCTGCGAGGAGGATGACCGCGTCTGGTCAGTGCGTCAGTTGGGGACTTGACTTCCTTCGGGACTTGCTGTGGTGAGCTGCGTCGTGCAAGTAGGTAGTCGAACCGCACTGTGCCTTGCCATAGCAAGTGAGGGTATATTTATACCTTGAAGGTGTTTAGGAATGCCAGTATTGACGTACAAGTCGGGCATAGGAACGTCACGAATGAACCCCTAAGGAATAGATGTTCATGCATAATAAATGACTTATTGGAGAAATCAATATCCAGGCAAGGGGAAGTCCTAAAGGCTTAAGAGTCTGGTTTTCCAAGAACTCATTGTGACGAAGAGGATCGGTGATGAAAATCGATATACGTAATCTAAAACGACACACAACAGCAGGGAACATCAGATCGAGGGTATGCCCCTCCATCATGCATAGGGACATACATTAGTTGTTCCAATCCGAGGGCGTCACAGGGCGTACAATCTCAGGGCCCAGCAGATCCCTCAATGCAGGGGAAGAGTCGTTGTCTACCCAAAAATTATAGTCCCCCAATAAGATGAAGTTGGAGTGAGGGAGTACCATATTGTCTAGCTGCTCCAACTGCACCGGTAAATACAGGCTCGATGACCCTGGTGGAGGGTAACATTAGACACCAAAACAAAGACATCCTTCCCTGTCTTTTAGAAAAACCCCAGGAGATCAGGTCCTTTCAGTTCCACCAGACTGAGTGGGCAGAAATCCCACTTATCTGTAAAGATGATACCCATACCACCCCCTTTTCTATCACCCAGCGGTTTGTGAAATAACTTTTAGCGAAGGGGGCAAGCAAAACCTAAGTCAACCGAAGAGTCGGGAGAGGTCCAAGTTTCCGTTACAAAGAGGGCGTCTAAGTTGTGTGTGCTAATAGTAAATTATTTTCCATTGCATGCTTTTATTAAGGACGGGCATTTAACCCCTAAGCTGCTAGGCCTTCCCCCCTACCCCCCGTGCTAAGCCTGTTTTTTTTTAGCTATTTGGGGTAGTTTGGGCTTAGGCCCCTGTAACGTTTTGACCTCATAAGGTATTCACGCCAAATTTGCATCCATTTCTTCTAACATCATTGGGATTTTAAAGGTACCCAGGGTTTGTTGATTCCCCTTCAGGGGATCCAGAAATTAGCCAAAATATAGCAACATCTTGTTATTGAAAAATGGGAATAAAGTGCTGCAGAAGAAAGGGTCTGTTTTTTTTCCTGCAAATGGTATCAACTAAGGGTTTGTGTTGCTGAAATCGCAATTTTCCCGGGTTTCGGAACTGACAGACTTTTGTCAGAACACCTACATTTTTAGAAATTTTTGGCATTTTAATGGGACATAGCCTATTTTTGCTATTTTTGGTGCTTTCAGCCTCCTTCCTGTTAGTGGTAGAAATGTGTATCAATGCAATATTAAATCCTGGAAAGCAACACATTTCAGAAAAGTAGACAACATTCTGAATTCAACAAGGGGTCATTTGTGTAGATCCTTGAAGGTTTTTTCATAGAAACTAACAGTTGAAAAAAAAGGTTATTTGAACATGAGTTGAAAAAAACAACCATTTGTGCCAACGTTTTCACCTGTAACTTCGGGCAAGCGCAGGAATTGCTCGAAAGGGATGCTGGTTTTTTGTGTGTCCGAATGGAAGCTAGCAAAATCTAAAAGGGTGTTGCGAGCAGTAGGCTTAACATATAAGTCTAGTTCTAGGCGATCTTCTCTATTTTGGATAATTATATCCAAAAACTCTACCTTGCTGTTGCTAGATGTAGCTGTAAAAAAGATGTTAGTCTATACTACTATTATAAAGAGACAACACAAAACTTTTGGCAAGGTAAACTCTGGAACCACAGTGCCAATCCACACACCCAATACATTGTTGTAATCCTCAGGGTGTGCAGATGGACATAGGCTATAGAAAATTTTAAAAAACCATAAATTTAAAAATATAACTTTAAAAAAAAAAGTAGTTCCCTAAAAGTAGCGCCGGCCGCGACACTGACAGCCATGACGTAGCGCTGGCCGCAACGTACGTGATGACGAGGAGGAGCGGCGGTGAAGTGAGGAGCTCGGGGAGGAGCGGCGGCTCAGGTAAGGCTCTGGGACACGGGACGGGAGGGAGCCGGTGCGGGAGGTTGGGCCATAACAACTGCGGTAAGGCTCAGGGTCTGGGGGCAGCATTTCAGGCTTGCGTGCACTGCCACCCCGGCCCCCGCCCGCCACGACATTGTCCGGGACACAGACAATGTCGTGGCGGGCGGGGGCCGGGGCGGGAGTGCACACAAGCCTGAAATGATGCCCCCAGCCCCCTTCTGCCCCAGGCAACGCGGGGGCGGGCTGCTAGTATCACATAAATTGAGCCAGGAGTCGTAAGTTGAAAGTTCTTCTGTTTCAGCTAATCTAGCAACAGCAAGGTAGAGTTTTTGGATATAATTATCTAAAATAGAGAAGATCATATGTCAGCCTCATATGATAGTTCGGTTTGTATCCGAACCTCGGATACATATTCACACTTAGCTGATCTCCAGTAAGTCTCTGGAACCATCTTTTTAGGTGATCCATATATCGACACTCATATCTATTTCCTAAACTTAGTTTTAATTTTTGTATATATATGAGCAGCCTTTTTTCATATTTACTGTATCATCTTTAACATACACTAAATAGAATTCCTTTTCGGCAAATCGGTAACCCCGAACACAGTAAACTCCTAACACAATAATCGTTATGTATATATACCTTCTCCAAGATGGCCACCACAGCGTGAGTACCATCCCTTGTCTTTTATCCCTTGTTTTTGATCTGCGGCTTATTTAGTATTCCCGGTGTAGTGCTTCCGGGGCACATGGCTTCCCTTCCGGCCCAAGACGCATGTCTTTATTACAATTCGGGGTATAAATACATGTCCCCGCGTACATTGAACTCTTTACATATCGAGCATCAATTGGGAGCGCACGCCCGCCTTTGATCCGAATCCAGATTTACAGAACCCGCGTATATAGCCATCCACCAAATATCGGGTAAGCCATCCTCGAGCAGACGCCACTGCTGTTCGCTGCGGGTAACTCTTTTCTTTGATTACAAACTAAAGAACCATACATTTGAATTCTAATTATGGTTCCTTTTTTTGGATTGTGGTAGGCTCTACTGTTGGGGCTCACCTTCGTAAGAATTTATCTTTAGAGCGCTGGCATAATCCATTCTTTACCTTTCAAGACCAAGTGAAATGGTAAGCCAATTTTTGAACATACAATAAATTCCCAGAGTCACTAATGAGCAATTGACTTATCTTAAGTATTAATGGCAACACGTATATATTTACAGGGTCTTTCACCTATCACACTCTAGCGCTATTGGACCCCCTAGTTTGAAGCACCACTTCCATGCAGTTTCATGATATAGACCAGGTACTGCTCCATTGACTACTGTACATTATCGTTCTTATGGATATGTATAAAGGTCTTAGATAGTTTAATCTGTCTCCATTATAACAAACCTACCATAAAACATCATACTCATAGGGAGACAGCCAATTACTTGAATTCCATCTACAAGTAGGTTTAAGTTATTGGTTAGGTATAGTTGATCCTGTAATACATAGTACTGACCCATAGATACGGGTAGTCTTGAGTAAACACTTAGGTGCACCTATCCATTTGGGTCATTTTTCTGTATTTGTTACAGAGTTCAATCGAGCCGATTTAAGGATATCAATTTTGATCTAAATCTTCGTAGCCCTGGTTATGTAGCTTCAAAAAATTCATTTAGGTAAATATACTCGGTCAAGAGCTATCTTTTCATCATCTTATAGAGTTATGGTCACACTGATGATTTCATTAATTTCAGTTTGTTCCCCATTTTAGGGTTGAGCAACAACACAGATGTAGTGCACATAAAGTTGACCTCCTTCCCAGAATTACTTTTTTAAAGGTTCTGTATAGAATGTATTCACTTGGTGATAGTTGGTGGTGTTAGAAATTAACAGGCACGCCTTTGATAAGGCTTTTTGATAAGAATGTTTTAATTTTAAGTAAGAATAGTAGTTTTTAATTGAAATTTGAATGGAATTATGAACATTGACCTCATGTTGTAAAAGAGGCAATTGTATGTATATAGGACCGTTAAACAGCATTGATATTGGATTTTTGTTTATCTATATTTTGTTTTGGTCACTTCGTGAACCTTACTCATGGCTTCCTGATGAAGGCTGTTAGCCGAAACGCGTGTAGGAATTACGAGAAATCTTTGCCATGACAGGATTTATTATTGTTTCGACATTATAAAATGTGTTTTTTGTCTTAATGAGTTTAGAAAACAAGATTTGAATTGTAAACACAGTTAATATTTGGAAATATGTATTTAAATGAAAAATAATTTTTGATATGGAGTAAATAAATGTACTAAGTAAAAATGACTATTCTCTGAGTAGCATATTGCCATATTTACATTGTTATTCATTTCAATATATCGTGCTGTCTGTTTAGGTCCAGCACTTTTAATTCTCTTACTCCTAAATATATTTTTCACAATTGATTTATTTGCCCCGATTTAGGACTAATAGTTGGGGGTACCTCCTTTTCTTTACAAACGTTGACAAAGTTATTTGTTCAGCTAAAATTGAGGTTTACAGGAGATTTGGGGTAGGGAAATGATGGGGATCCATGCAAGCCATGCCACCCTGGACTCCCCCGGGTCTCTTGAATTCAGAAATGTGTGGATTTGGTATGTTTCCCTAGATGGCGGCTGAGCCCGGGACCAAACACGCAGGTGCCCCCATTGCAAAACCAGTTAGTTGTGTGACCGATACTTTTTGATGTCTCCAAAATAAGTTTTGGGTCCTTCCCAGCCACGGGTATTTGGGCCACCCACAATGTGATTTTGTTTCATTCAAATTTGAGGTGTGTAGGATATTCTGGGTAGGAAAGCGCTGGAGGATCTACGCAAGCCAAACCACCCTGGATTTAGGTTTCCTTAGATGTCTGCCGAGCCCGGGGCCAAAAACGCAGGTTCCCCCCTTGCTAAATCAGGTCATTTTGTGTTAGATAATTTTGATGTCTCCACAATACGTTTTGGGCCCTTCCCTGCTGTGGGTACTAGGTCTACTCACACAAGTGAGGTACCATTTTTATCAGGAGACTTTGGGGAATTCTGGGTGTGTGGAAGATTGTGGATCCAAGCTGATTCCAGAACTTTCCATCACAGAAATTTGAGGAAAGCGTACTTATTTTGTTTTTACAATGTTAGAAGTTTGCAAGGGATTCTGGGTAACAGAACCTGGTGAGAGCTACACAAGTCACCACATCCTGAATTCCCCTGGGTGTCTAGTTTTCAAAAATGTATAGGTTTGTTAGGTTTCCTTAGGTGCCTGCAGAGGTAGGGTCCAAAATCTACGACTAGGCACAATGCAAGAAAGGGTCAGTTTTCACTGGGAAAATGTGATGTGTCCACTTTGTGTTTTGGGCCATTTCCTGTTGCGGGTATTAGGCCTACCTACACAAGTGAGGTACCATTTTAATCAGGAGACTTTGGGGAATGGTTTGTGGGTGGAAGTTTGTGGATCAAGGCAGATTCCGGAGCTGTCTATCACAGAAGCGTGAGGAAAACGGTGTTTATTTTCTTTACTAAGTTTGATGTTTGCAAGGGATTCTGGGTAACACAAACTGGTGAGAGGCACCAAGACACCCCATCCTGGATCCCCCTTAGTGTCAAGTTTAAAAAAATGTACAGGGTTGCTAGGTTTCCCTAGGTGCCAGCTGGTCCAGGGGCCCTAATATCCACAGCTAGGCACATTGCAAAAAAAGGCCAGTGCCTAGTGGGCTTTATGCCTCCCTGGGGTGACAGACCGAGGGATATTTCCCCGATATGCCCTCAAGGCGGGCAGAAAGACTGTGCCAATTTTTTTTTGGGGGGGGGGGATTGGGGTAATTGGCATGCTCATTCTGGGTAGCCCCCACCCCTGAACTTTAATTTGTTTTTCTATCCCTGGTACCTAGTGGACTTTCTGCCCAACCCAGAGGGGGCAGATAAGTGTATATTGCCCCCATCTGCCTCCTGAGGGGGGGGCAGGAATACTTTGCCTTTTTTGGGGGGGAAACCCCAAAAAGGATGTGCGCCTGTACTCATGATGTAATGGTTCTGTCATGAGCACAGGAGCACTGGTGCCAATGACGGAACCATTCTGTCATGAGCACCCGAAGAGTTAACAGCCCACAATGTAAGACGGATGCTTGGGTGGTTGTGCTGATGACCGGCATATTGGGGTACGCAGCTTCTCTCACAGAGGTCACGTATAAGGGAGCTACCAGTGGGCAATTAGCGCCTTGGCAGTACCAATCTGGTGGTTTAAGAAAGTCCTACATGTACAGTGCACCTGTTAATTGCCATCCTGAGCTACACCCAACAGTAATAGAAATGGCTCTTCCTGGACTTGGTAGCCAAGATCTCCTTAAAATACCTCAAAACTTCCTTGCAATCGTTCCACCATATGAGTAGCATTGTGCCAATATGTGACCTGCATCTCGAGATAGTGGGCCTGGCCTCAGGATATATCCGATGGAGCCTCTCGGGGTCATGTACCACTAGTAGAGTTCTTTGTAAACAATTTTCTGGCAGAACTGTCTCCAATATGCTTAGGGATATTGTTCAAAATTCTTTCCCATTTTTTGACTCTGTCAAGTGCTTCCTGACCTAACTTGATACCGCCGAGCTGAATCATGTTGCTCTTCTCTTGGGATCTTATACAGACTTTTATCAACCCTCTGAACCCATATTGTGTTCTTACAATGTTTTCTAACGCAGTTAGGTCACTTGTGGCGGACTGCATGTTGGTAGGATGCAAACTCCAGTGTCTGATCTGAAAGTTTTTTAATCAGTCTAACTCATTTAAGCTAAAGTCCTTTTTGCATTGAGAAAATAACTTGATCTGCCTATGTTGAAAGTGATCAGAGACGGTCCTACATTCTCCGCCTTGCCACCTTTTAAAATAATTCTTCAGGAGCCATGGTGTGATTTTGGAGTCCTCATGTATTGGCATGTTCTGGTTGGGAACAGATGTGCATACCCACCTCCTAAGTCCTTGTCAGACCATAACTGCTTTGATTTGCAGAGCCATATAATAATTTTGTAGTCTTTGGTATTTTACCATCCAAGTTAAATCCTATATGGACCTGCCCACCACTGCCCTTTTCATATGTATCCATTTCTTATACGATTGTCTTGCTGCTTATTCAACTATAAAATAGAAATATGCAGCATTGTAATATTTAATTATGTCTGGGCCGGGTACACCCCCATTTTAATGTGGTTCCATTAGGATGTGCTAATTGATTCTGGCGGCGCCCCAAGGATAGGCAATCATTTTCACTTGAGATTTCAATTATAACAGTGACCTTGGGGTCCCGTTCACTTGAAAGAGATAGAGGTGTCTTACAAAACATTAATTGTCAAGACATTTATCCTGCCAATCTAATATACACCTATACAATTGTTTTGGCCTCCTCGGATCCTCAAGGATACTTATTTTTAATGGGTGCCAAATAGCAATGTATCAATCGCCTAGTTAGTCTGTTAGTTGTGTATCTGATATTTGGTCTTCTCCGAGGACCAGCGAAAGGGTGGACCTCCCCTATCTGTCGACTAACATAGTTGAGGATCGCTCTCTCCAAAATTTTAAGTTTATATTTGTTAATTTTTATAACCTGAAACCTTCTCAAAATATTCTAGTCCAGGCAAAAGGTCTTCATTTGAAGCTACCCCGTCAAATAAGGCCAGGGTGACATCATTGGCATATAAAAATAATTGGTGCTCATCCATCCCTGTCAGAAATCAGCCATTTTGTTCCACTGCACTCTAACTGTATCCGGGAGAGGTTGCCCTACAAGGGCAAAATGTAGTGGTGACAGGGGGCATCCCTCTCTGATCCCTCGCTTCAAGTAGATTGGGTTTGATTTCATACTGTTAAGCTTAATTATGACTTTGTGGATTGTGATTGTTCTCCAGCGATCCATCAGATTTTATTGGGCTTGTGCTTTCTAGGACCACTTCCAAGAAGTCCCAATTGACACGCTCAAATGCTTTTTCAGTGTTGAGGCTTTCCAAGGGCAGCGTGATCTTTTTCTTTGAGGCCTTTTCCACTTAATGGGTGATTTGCTGCTTGTTATTGGACCCTAGCCGTCTTGGGATAAAACTTACTTGATCCACATCTATCAGATGTGTTAATCACTTGCCTGTCCTATTAGCCAGGATATTGGTATAAATCTTAACATCTACTTTAGGATTGGCTGCTGGCCTGTAGGAGGAGCAATCTGAAAAGTCTTTCCTGGTGTAGGGGGTGAGTGAAACATTTGCCTCTCTTCTTGATGGAAAAAATAATTCTTATGGGGTAACCCAGTATCCCTAAGAACCTGGGCAGTACAATGAAAATTTCAACAATGGTTCTTTCGGGTAAGTAAAAATTGCTTTAAATCATCTCACTAACTTCGACAGTGGTCAAAGCATAACTTCATTATTTATTATGCTATTGTAATTACCATTAAAGTGCAAAACCAAACAAAAGAAAGGGTCATGATTATTTTAATTATTCAATTATTTTTCATTTTTCATCATTTTGTTACCAACTGACACCTCAAGTGTATGCATAAAAGACTTCTTACAAAATACAAGATACGGCGCAACAGTTCGAATCAGTGTAAAGGTGACATAATGTGACATTATTGTGACAATGTGATAAACAAGTGATAGTCTATTTACATGTCAGGAAATCAACAAGGGGGAGGAAGAGGTAGTGCCGCGTGGCACTGAGGTGGACACGTCCTCCTCATGCACAAATAACTATAATCAAAGAGGTCCACCTCAAAAGGGGGTCTGTTTGTATGTATCCTGGTGTTTCTGGAATACACACATTTGTTTAAAATACCCCTCACACACCTAAAGGGCCCTTGGTGTCATGCTTCATCATCGGGGTCTTCCCGCCCGGCTGCCGGACGGGGCAGTGCTGCGACAAGCAACTACGCTGGAGCACCTTTTTAATGTGGGTGCTATGTGAGTGAAATGGAGTGAGTGTCAGTGAGGTCAGGAGTGATAGGAAGGTGATGTTAAAAAATACCTGGCCTAGTGATACAAAAACTATTTAATAAACACTGGCTGGTATTATTAAAAAAAGTGAAGTCGGAAAGGATAAGCGGGGTTATGTGCTTACTTTCCTATGTGGGTCGACATGTTTCGGGGCTCCATGCCCCTTCGTCAGGACCGGGGTTAATGATCCCCCTGTCACTCACTAGAAAGTCGCCACAATGGGTGTATTTACAAAAAAGTGAAGGTAAAGGGAACTATGTGTGTGGATATACAGTTAATATTCTAACACACAACCCTTACTAACAAGATACTCATGTAGTATGCTTATTATGATGAGGAACAGTGCCTTATGGACCAACAGTAGATGGAGGGGTATTGGGGGGGTCCAGTCAACTCCCAGCCTCTATGTGCTTCCTCCTCCGTCCGTGGCCTCCGTGGACCACGGAGGCCACGGACGGAGGAGGAAGCACATAGAGGCTGGGAGTTGACTGGACCCCCCCAATACCCCTCCATCTACTGTTGGCCCATGAGGCACTGTTCCTCATCATAATAAGCATACTACATGAGTATCTTGTTAGTAAGGGTTGTGTGTTAGAATATTAACTGTATATCCACACACATAGTTCCCTTTACCTTCACTTTTTTGTAAATACACCCATTGTGGCGACTTTCTAGTGAGTGACAGGGGGATCATTAACCCCGGTCCTGACGAAGGGGCATGGAGCCCCGCAACATGTCGACCCACATAGGAAAGTAAGCACATAACCCCGCTTATCCTTTCCGACTTCACTTTTTTTAATAATACCAGCCAGTGTTTATTAAATAGTTTTTGTATCACTAGGCCAGGTATTTTTTAACATCACCTTCCTATCACTCCTGACCTCACTGACACTCACTCCATTTCACTCACATAGCACCCACATTAAAAAGGTGCTCCAGCGTAGTCGCTTGTCGCAGCACTGCCCCGTCCGGCAGCCGGGCGGGAAGACCCCGATGATGAAGCACGACACCAAGGGCCCTTTAGGTGTGTGAGGGGTATTTTAAACAAATGTGTGTATTCCAGAAACACCAGGATACATACAAACAGACCCCGTTTTGAGGTGGACCTCTTTGATTATAGTTATTTACATGTGCATGAGAAAAGTATTAAAGAAGAAGGGGAATTTACAAAAAGGCCGATTCCTATTTTATTGATACTCGAACCCAATGCACTATATTAACTAATTGTAGTTGGGCATGGTAAACTGGTCCTTCCAATAGTTCTGTTGGCGTTTCGACCCTGTGGACACCTTATTCATGGGTCACTAGCGGGTCTTCTTCAGGACGGGGGTTAGGAAAAGGATTATTGCGCCAGTTCTTCATGGAACAGCCCGATATTCTACTCGATGGGGGTGTCCTCTGTGATCTTGGACCTATTGATGATAACCTGTTGTCTCAATCAGGTACGTTCCTATTCATTGGTTACGTGTGTCTCTATTTATCACAGTTGTTGTATCTAATTAGATACCGCATAGCTGAGCGGATACCAGTCATAGAATCCCGGATTGAGGAATGAAATCACACCATTCTTGAAAATGTTACTCTGAGTGGCACAGTAAAGGCCAGGAACAACTATGCAATTTTCATGAAGGAATCGAAATTTGCCTAGTGTAGTAACGGTAAGTTTCAATTCTATTAAGGACACGGAGGCGAGGATTATGCTTTTCTCTCTTCGCTGTTTATTAACATCACATCGCACAGCAGCCAGAAAAGCATCAAAACGTGAAAATTTTTTGTAGTATTCCCAACATAGGAATCTCAGAAAACATTGTAATAACATCGTTTAATAACTACAAATCCCATGAGATGAACATTTAGGCAGTCCTTCTTTAGTGTCCATAAACCCCAATATAAGGCGTCCAACCAACGAACTCCTCCTCTTTCTTCGTGGCGAGTCAGGCCAAAGTCTCAGGCATCTCTTTTCGCACCATCATTCCCTGGCGGAAAAAAGAACAGCGTGAGCCAAGCCATACCGCTAAGCATGAAGGCAAAGCAACAAAGCAGATTAGCAAGTCATCGACATGTACTCCAAGAAAACAGTGACCAACTGCAAGTCGGAAAACGGATTACTTACTCCAGTACGGGCGGGATCTCCGCAGGAGATATGGGTGGGATAATCCTCGCCTCCGTGTCCTTAATAGAATTGAAACTTACCGTTACTACACTAGGCAAATTTCGATTCTATGTCAGGACCGGAGGCTTCAGATTATGCTTGTTTAAAGCTTACTCACCACCAAACTAGCAATATCCACCACTGGCTTAAAATAGAACCTTTTGAAGGTGGAATCCGAAGACCAATCTGCAGCGCGCATGAGGTCCTCTAAGCGTGCCCCAAGGGCAAAAGATTTTGAGGCCATGGCCCCTCTTGCCGAGTGAGCTCCGAACTGCCTCGTATCAATACCAGCTTCCTGCATTACCCAACGCACCCACCGGACTATAGTGGGGGAAGAGACAGCCTTGTGCGGTTTGCGCAGCGCAATCAGCAACTGCCGTTCGCCCGGAGGGCGAAGTTCCGTTGTAACATCCTCATATGTTTTCAAACACTGTACCACACACAACTTGGAGGCATCTGCAAATGCCGGATAGGAAATAGACCTCGTAGCCGATTTCGTGCGTCGACCCACGGTAAAGGTCAACCCGTCCGGGGAGAACGCTCTCGCCGTGACATCCAGGGCACGCACATCAGACACTCTGCGACAAGATACTAAGCACAAGAGCATCGCCAGTTTAGCTGAGAGTTCTTTTAAGGAAAGGTACTTGTTAGGCTGCCAGGAAAGAAAAAGGTTCAACACCACGTTAACATCCCACAGGACGGAATACCGTGGTTCCGGCGGTAAAGCCAGACGCACTCCTCTAAGGAGTCGACATACCAGGGGATGTTCCCCAACTGCTGCTCCATCTATCTGCACATGAGCTGCCGAAATGGCAGAGCGTATCGTATTAATCGTCCGGTATGCCAATCCGGCGGTAGAGAGTTCTGCAAGAAAATTCAGGATAGGAACGATGCCTGCGACCATGGGATCCAAACCCCGTCGAAGACACCAACGAACCCACCTGGTCCAAGCTGATCTATACCTCTTGGCAGTGCTGCCTGCCCAGGCCTTGGACAAAAAGTGCTGAGCTGAGTTCGAAAGGCCAGGGAGCGACCAACGTCTCCTGAAAGCCTCCATGCCATGAGGCGGAGAGAACCCTGGAGGAGATGGTGAGGGACCCCGTCTGGATTGAGGAGAAGACGAGGAAGCCGGGGGAGTAGGATTGTAGAATCCCAGGAAAGTTCCAGAAGAACTGGAAACCACACTTGCGACCTCCAAACGGGCGTCACCATCACCACGTCCGCCACCTGACGGCGGATCTGGGCCGCGGCCCGTACTATCATTGAGAAGGGCAGAAAAGCATACGGTCGTTCCTGACTCCAGTCTTGGAGGAACGCATCCGTCGCTTCCGCCAAGGGATCCGGTCTCCAGCTGAAGAACCTCGGAAGCTGGAAGTCCAGACGGGACGCAAAAAGGTCCATGGAAAACGGACCCCAGCACGCCGCCAGCCAGCGGAACACCTGAGCATCCAGCTTCCACAGACTGGAGTCTCGGAGATACCTCGAGTGCCAATCCGCCACCTGATTGGCCTGACCCGGCAGGTATTCCGCCTGAACCGAGACTTGATGAGCGAGACAATAATCCCAAAAGTCTTTCGCCAGGTCCGCGAGGGCTCTTGACCGTGGACCCCCTAAGTGGTTCACATACCGAACCGCTGAGACATTGTCCATCCGTAGAAGGACACATGATTTCACCGAGTCCCTCGTCCAGCAACGGATGGCGAACGAGCCTGCTAGAAGTTCCAAGCAGTTGATGTGAAGGCGCTGTTCGTCTGACGACCAAGCGCCGCCTGTGGAGAAATCCCCGCAGCCGGCGCCCCAGCCGGACCTGCTGGCGTCTGACTCTATCACTAGGTCTGGAACGGACCCGAAAATCACGCGGCCGTTCCACGCCTCCATGTGGGCTAGCCACCAAGACATTTCTTCTTTGACCTCCGCCGACAGGGGAATCAAGTGGTCGTAGGAAAGCCCCCTGCGCAAATGGTGCGCTTTTAGCCGCTGAAGGGCCCGATAATGAAGAGGGCCCGGGAATATCGCCTGAATGGACGATGAGAGAAGGCCTACTACTCTGGCCACCTGCCGGAGGGAGGTGTGTGACTTGGAGATAGTTTGCCGAAGCAGATGCTTTATTTTGGCCATCTTTCTGGACGGCAAACTGAGAGTCGATTTCACCGAGTCCACCACAAAGCCCAGAAACACCATTTGCTGGGCGGGGGTGAAAACAGACTTCTCCCTGTTGACAATAAACCCCAGACCTTGCAACAGGGAGATCGTCTCAGACAGATGGGCGGCCAACTTGCTCGGGTCCTGGCCCAACAGCAAGATGTCGTCCAGATAGACGATAAGCCGAATCCCCTGACCCCGCAGGGTTTCTATGGCCGGGTGCAGAATCTTTGTAAAGCACCAAGGGGCCGAGGAAAGACCGAACGGAAGGGCCTTGAACTCGTACACTATGTCCTTCCAGCAGAACTGAAGGAAACGACGATGCGGGGGGTAAATCGGAACCACCAGATACGCATCCTTGAGGTCCAGACGGACCATCCAGTCGTTCGGGAGCAAAACGTCCCTCAAAAGATGGATGCCCTCCATCTTGAAGTGGTTGTATACCACCCAGCCATTGAACTCCCTGAGGTTGATGACTGGTCGTCTGCCCCCGTCCACCTTTTCCACAAGAAAAATATTGCTCAGGAAACCCCGGGGGTGGCGCGTTGTTCGACAAATAGCCCCCTTGCGCAGAAGCGCCGAGACTTCTTCGTCGATCAAGAGCGCGTCCGATTGGGAAAACATTATAGGCCGGGGCGTCACCGCCTGGCACGGCTGGTCGTAAAATTCTATGCGGAATCCCCGCACGGTTTGAAGGACCCATGCGTCCGATGTAAGAGCCTCCCATGCCTGGGGGAAACACGCCAACCTCCCCCCAATAACCACTTGATCTGCAGGGATAACACTCACCGTGAGAACTGTTGCCGCCGGAATCGTTCCGGAAGTTTCCGCGTCCCCTGAAACGTTGTCCTCTGGTGGGGTAGAAGTTGTTATAATTCGCGTTGGAGTTGTAACCTCCTCTGCCGGAGCCATGCCCTTTTCCGGGCTGTTGCTGACCACCGCGGCCGGTCGTGAGGCCCCTACCACGACCAGCCCCCGGGAAAAACGCTGGTTGAAGACCCGCTTGATGGTCGACTGGGCCTTATCCAGGGAGGTGAAGGTGGAAACAAACTTCCCCAGCTCCTTGATGAATGGGTCGCCAAAGAGTCCTCCTTGGGCGACAGCGCCAGCTTCCGACGAAGCCAAATCGCCCAATTTGGGATCCAATTTTATCAGTAGCGACCGACGCCGCTCGGTCGACAGGGCACAGTTGGCATTCCCCAAGAAGACAACCGCCCGCTGCGCCCAATTGGACAATACTTCCGGGCAAATGGCGCTGCCAGACACCTTGGCTTCTTCGGCCATATCGAGAATCTTGGTGAGAGGGCCAATGGTGTCCAAGAGCTTGTCCTGGCAGGAGCGCCAGGAACGGTCGATCCCCTTCCGGGGGTCCTTGACGAACTTCGCCATGAAGGTGGCCATTTTCCCATCAAGTTCCGGCGTCATGGCCACCTTCCCCTCCAAAGTCGGGCGAGGGCATTCGCCCCTCAGACAGCTGCGCGCCTCCTTTTCCAAGGGCTTGCGGAGGCGGCCCGCCACAAACTGCGCCACCTTATCGCAAGGCGCCCAGGCGGCTGACCGCGGGTGCATGATCTCGTCCGGGTCCAGCATGCCCGAGGTGTCCTTGGGCAACTCCGTTGAATTGGACGACGGTCGCCATGACCGCACGGAGTCCCCATCGTCGTCGTCGTCGGTATCCGCGGGGGGAGCCCCCCCCCGGGGAGGTCGGGACGACGTTCGCCGGTGCAGAAGGTGTGTTAGGCGGAGGCGCCTCGGGAGTCGACCCAGACGCTTTAGCCAGAAAAGCGTCGCGTAGGCGCTCGAAAGCGTCCTTATCCACACCCTGCGAACCACTGGGACCCGCGTCCCCACGAGACTTCTTGGCCGCCGGAGGCTGGCCGGGATCGGTGGCCGGGGATCCCCCCGGGGTCGGTGCCCACTTGGCACATTCCTGGACAATGCGGGCTGAAAGTCTGTCCTCCATAGGCCCAACGATTTCCTGTACACACCGATAAATCGACTGGTCCACAGCCGCATAAAACTCGTCGTCCTGGAGGTACTGGTGGGACTCCTCCTCCTCGACGTAGCACCCCTCAGCCATGGCGCTACGCAGTAGAAAAGAAAGTGAAACTGAGGGTTCCGATGGCGTACACAGACTGCCACGTGTGGGCCGACCGAAGGTTGGCAAAAGTTGTGGGCCGGTGGAACCGGACAATTAAAAGGCAGCACCAGCCTTTACAGCGCGCCGACCCTCTCTCCAGAGACCGGGCCGCACCGCCTCCCAGCGCGCTCAAGCGGGGAACACCCCAGCGGAAGCTGTTGCAGAAAAAGGTGCTGAAATCGCCCGCAGGCTTCAACGTGGGTACAACCACAATACAGACCCCACCGGGGCGTTCAAAACAGGACAGTACAACCCAAGAGGGCGTCAGGGTTAGGCAGCAGCAGGGCACTTGCGATGTCGATTCCCCAGCGCAGCTCCAATCAATGAGACGAAAACTGCGCGCGGGCAGGCGAGACGCGACGGCGCCCTCTAGCGGTGACTCAGCACCGCGGAATACACGGGGACATCGCGTAAGGGGCGAAGGCGTCCCCGCGATGGAAGGGGCTCTGAAAGGGAAGAAAAACCCCACAGGCCCCCCAAAGCAATACTCAATGCAATAGAATAGAAGAAAACACAAAAAAACCTCAACAAACACAAAAGTGCAAGAGAGGGATAATAGCACTTAACTGGCTGCGAAGCAGCGAAGAAAGAGGAGGAGTTCGTTGGTTGGACGCCTTATATTGGGGTTTATGGACACTAAAGAAGGACTGCCTAAATGTTCATCTCATGGGATTTGTAGTTATTAAACGATGTTATTACAATGTTTTCTGAGATTCCTATGTTGGGAATACTACAAAAAAATTTCAAGTTTTGATGCTTTTCTGGCTGCTGTGCGATGTGATGTTAATAAACAGCGAAGAGAGAAAAGCATAATCTGAAGCCTCCGGTCCTGACATAGAATTGAAATAAGTTCATGCCTACGGATTGTTGAAAGTCAAGATAAAATAACTGTGATAAATAGAGACACACGTAACCAATGAATAGGAACGTACCTGATTGAGACAACAGGTTATCATCAATAGGTCCAAGATCACAGAGGACACCCCCATCGAGTAGAATATCAGGCTGTTCCATGAAGAACTGGCGCAATAATCCTTTTCCTACCCCCCGTCCAGAAGAAGACCCGCTAGTGACCCATGAATAAGGTGTCCACAGAGTTGAAACGTCGACAGAACTATTGGAAGGACCAGTTTACCATGCCCAACTACAATTAGTTAATATAGTGCATTGGGTTTGAGTATCAATAAAATAGGAATCAGCCTTTTTGTAAATTCCCCTTCTTCTTTAATACTTTTCTCATGCACATATAAATAGACTATCACTTGTTTATCACATTGTCACAATATTGTCACATTATGTCACCTTTACACTGATTCGAACTGTTGCGCCGTATCTTGTATTTTGTAAAAAGTCTTTTATGCATACACTTGAGGTGTCAGTTGGAAACAAAATGATGAAAAATGAAAAATAATTGAATAATTAAAATAATCCTGACCCTTTCTTTTATCTCTTCTTGATGGAGTAATGCTGTCTCCATTCTGAAAATGTTTAGAGAGCTGTGATCACAGATTTATTGTTTCTAAAGTAGTTAAGCTTCCCTTTCACATCCAGAATCTTGCATTTCTCCTTCCTGCATTCCTGTTTATCCAATTTGTTGACCTTGTTTATTAATTTGTTTTCCTGTAGTTTGGCAATCGTTCTAGAAGTAATGAGTATGGGCATCCCTCTTACTACCATCTTAGAGGCGTCCAAGTTTGCCACGTGGATATCTCTTCCTGTTGTTCAGTGTTAAGAACTCTTCATTAGACATTTGCATCTCCCTTTTGTCGGCAGGGTCTCTGAAGAGGCACAGAGCGATTTTACATGTCACTTTATCTGGAATCCTCTCTGTAATATCCCACACGAAGAGAACGCAGGCATGATGTAAGATTGGGAGATTTCAGTCTCAGCAGACCAATAATGCCCTTGATATTTTGACATGGAACCCATTTGTAACCATGTTTTATTGTATTGCAGCTATATATGGCCAATAAAGGCAGAGATGGATATTATCAGCCTCTGTTCCTTGCTATAAGATAAAACCTAATGTTTCACAAGCACATATGTGAAAACTAGGCTTGATCTCCGCGCAGTGACAAAAAAAGCTCAGCAGAGTTCCACAAGTGACGGGAGTGCAGTACGAACTGCTGTTCGCACTGATCATCCTGCAGCTCGAGTAGAAATTCTATCCGAGCGGCCGCTTGAGCTCACCAACTTACCATTGGTGAGCGAGGAAACAACTCTGCTGCACTATGCAGAGCAGACTTTTCTGCACTCCACAAGCTGTGCGGAGTGCCACAAACTCCGCGAGCGGAGTTCACCCCTCAGGCCTAGTAAAAAGCATACAGGCCATACTGCAGTTTAGACTTGCATTTTTCCAGCTAAGATTCTTTGAAATTTACGTTTTGTGTACTGCGACTTTAAGCACACCTGATTTGGTTTCGATATGGCTGAGCAGTGTGATTATGAATGGGGCATTTTTTATATGAAAAACCAAAGGAAATGATGGACGGAGCGTTGACAATACAAGCACTCACCCCCAGTGAACTGATCTGGGTTTAATCCATCACCGTTCTTTAGCCCACTCTGCCACCCCAGTTCAGATATGGCCATTTGAAAATCAGTCTGACTCTGTGCCTCATAGGTACAGTCCAGCCCGAACTGCCATGCCTTCCCTGGACCGGAAACAAGCTACCGAGGACCGGTTTCTGGCGTTTCAGCCGTCTTCAGACCGGCTTGCTTGAATCCAGTGGCAAAGTATGCACTGCACATGATAAATACACCTTCCCCAAAATTTTGGAACAAACCGGTTTAAAAACTTCCATCAGCTTTTTAAATAGTGCCTGACTAAAAGGAAGACACATGTGTGAGTGTAAAATTTGTTTCCAGTATAGGTATTTCGGCAAGACATATCAGTTTTTAATTTGTTTTTAAGTACTTAGCTGCGTGGGACGATATTGATGCAGACATTTTCCTCCCCTTGACCTCAGACTTGCCATCTATTAGATGGTGCATGCACTGTGTAATTATCCACCCACCCGCTGTCTGGAACAGAATGCGTGTCCTTCTCCTCCACTCCTCTGTTTTGGGTGGTTGCTCAGGTTTGAGAGACACTCTCCTATTTTATTTTTCATTACCTTTCTTACTTTAATTGACATTACCATAAATACTGTTTGTTTGATTGGTTCAGTCCTCAAAGTTTATTTTATTTTTAGTCAGCGTATGTGCAGTGGCAGAGTATTCCCTCAAATCAATTTATAATTTGTAATTCGTTGCTGTACAACTTTGTTTTGCAAAATGATTACAATATGAAAATATATGTAAATAGGCCTCTTAATATGAATGAATCACTGTTTTTGTATTTGCCAAAAGTTATTTACTGTGTGGAGCAATCACATTGCAGTGTGTGTGTGTGTGTGTGTATATATATATATATAAGTATATAAAATGTATAATCCCAACTTGATAATTTTTTGTGGTTTCATTCATGTAAAGAGCAGAGTTAATATTACAGAATAGGTTTACAAAAGCATGTATTCAAAAGAGGATTACTATGCAGGAGGTTACACTTTGTCAGTGTGGACCTCTGTAAGTTCTGTAGCATCTGTACATGAATCAGCCTCAAGCATTTTAAATGAAGTTCTTCACTTATGTTACACTTGCCTTAAACCTTTAATGTGTGCTTATCTTCTCTGTATTAAACATCTAATTTTGAAATGTTCATTCAGGTTTTACTGCAATAACGGCAACCAATCCCATATGGCTTATAAAGACCCGGTTACAACTTGATGCAAGGTAAAGAACTACAGTTGATTATATTAAACTACTTAATACAACCAGCAAAGCTATAAAAGCCACAGCTCAAACCTCTATACCACAAGTGTGCAGTAAGATACTGCACATTTACACAACCAATTGCACTTTGCATTGCTCTGTAGAATATGTATGAATTGGCTTTGAAGGTAAGTACAGGTCGGTAAATTGAGTCCCTAGATCATGTGATGTTGTTGGAGGTCATAGATAACCAATAACACATGCAAGGAATTAGATTTTGCTCTTTATAGTTTTATACTTAAGTGAGTAGTCTTCAATTCCTTCCATGCGTAGCCTATATTGTGTTTTGATTTTTAGGCTGTCACTCCTAACTTATGCACTCTTAACTTGTGAATATCATCTCTCAGCAAGTCTTAAAGGCATTGGGGATATTTTCCCAGTTGTTAAGTTAAAAAACAGACAGATAGTCAACAGAACATGCTTGTCATTTCTGTGTGACCTGCTCCTCCTTATCAAGCATGAGCAGCGTGCCTCCCTTTCTACATGTTTATTTCGACAGAGTAGTGTGGACTTTCACTTAATTTCCCAGTATTCTAAGGCTTGTGACTCAGTTCTTTGGGGTTTTCTTTGCATACAATTACTGCTTCATTACTGATTTCCACATACTTTCTTTCAATGTGAGCCAAAATAGTCAAATCTTATGACAAGTGATCTTTGGATTACACCATGGCATCCTAAAATACATCTATGCTTGGTCTGCACCAAACTAGTCAATTTGTCTTGAGTAAGACATATGCCCAGAGTCAAGTGAATTGAGATTAGTACTTCATCTATGCTTGCAGCAAATGAAGCCTTGATTTAGGGCAGCCTATCACTATGAGCTGATTGGGGACTTTTAGTATGTAGAAGAAACAGCTCCCAGTCCACTCTACTTTCTAGACATTCAGGGCTATATGTCTGTCTTATGTACTTCATCTTCCTTATAATTCTACAACCATCATCAGATGACATCTCTCTCCACACTGTTGTAACGTATGTCTTTCCGAGGACTTACATCTTCCCTCCCAAACATTTTGTCTTTCTTCTCCATATTATAGATAACATTGGTCTGAGTAGAAGTGGAGCAGTACATTCTTTGTGACCCATCTCGTAAATGGCCCACCATTCACCATTATTAGTGCAACTTCATCCTTGGATTGTTCGAATTGTTTGCTGATCAGTGAGCTGATACCAGTGTCTGTTAATGTGGTCTTATTGCTCAGGAGCATTGTGGCATAGGCCAGGTCTGTTCTTGTCATTTCTATCTTTTTCCATGGTTACTATAAATGCCCACTTCCAAAATACACAATCCTGCACCACTCTCGTAGGGGTATGCTACTTTTATTCACATTTCCCATAGTTTAAGTAGGTCACATTGATGTGCCATTTTCCCTTTGAAATGCAAAGTGCTAAACAGCTTTTATCATTTGAGGTAGCCATACCTTTTAGTTTCAGGTTCGTGGGTCCAAAACGGATTATTGGCAGAATGTAACCTCTCGTATTTGTTTTGCAGCATCATTTAGAAATAATTAATTGTTCGCCTATGCTTTACTAATGGATTTCTTTTAACAAAAAGCATGTTACAATCTGTTATTTTTAAATCATTTAAATTGGCAAACATATGTAATTAATTGAGTTTCTATTGGTGAGCTATCAGGGTTAAGTCCAGCAGTAAGAGATCTTTGGCATACATGAGGATCCTCATAATTTGGACCATAAATATTAGCTTGTGTAGTGTCTTGCGATATTTTTCAACTGAACTCTTTTAGCTCCTAACGGACTCGATAGAGCAGTGACTTGGGTGTCAGAACACAATGCCATAAAAGTTTTTTTCAGAATGATGAGTTTACAGATAAACACAGCTGAATAAAGATGTGTGATGCTAAGCTCCTTGTATGGAAGTCAGTGCTTCATGATTCAGTGTCACCAGCCGCTGTAAGGCAAGCGAAGACAATGGAAACGTCTGCACATCGATGGTCGAGAACCTGTTGCAGGCCACATATAAAGACGCTGTCACACACGATAAAGTTGTACATTATACGGAGTGTTAAAGCTGAAAGCGGACTCAACCTGGTTTATGAAGCGCAGCTGCTGACAATCATAACTTTCAAAATAATGCTGCAACTAGAACAGCTGCAGGCAGAGATCAACCAGCTGCTAGAAAATGCAAATTTTACATTCAGAACAAAATAAATGGCTTACTAAATACACTAAAGAGTCATAGTACTACAGCACTCTGTGAAGTTGGCTCAAGGAAAAGTGTTCAGGATTGTGCTTATGGAGCCATTCCTACCCGATGTGGTTAATTCACAAAGTTGTAGAGCGGGGTTCAGAACAACCTTCACAGGATTTTGGAAGATAAGGTACTGAGAGCGACTATCGGAATAGTGAATTTTTCAGATGGCAGCAAAGAAAGTCACATTTCCAGTTATAATTAAAGAAGAGTCAGAGGCCAGCATGTTGCAAAGTTTCACAGATGAATTGCCTAAACCAAGTCACAGGGATCCACCCCTGGGGTCAGTAAGTTACACACTGGTCTACAATGCTGCTGCATTCCGAATTCCAGCACCACCTTTTGATACCACCAAAAAGTAAAATATTGGCGAACAATGGACTGCTTGGATGGAGACCTTTGATGAATTAATTGATGCACTTGAAGAAATTGATAGCAAAGATTACCAAGTATCTTACAAATCTTGCTGGTGATGGTGTAAAGGAAGTCATAAAGAAACTACAGCGCACTGACAAAGACATTTCATATTGTCAGTTTAAGGAAAAGCTGAATCTCCATTTAAATCCAATACCAAACGTTGGTTATGAAAGAAAGGTTCAGACAACAACACCAGAAAGTTGATGAAACTACTGATACATTTGTGGAGAGACTAGATACTCAATAAACACTCTAAGTTCAATTCATTTAACGATGAGTAAGCTATGCTTCTCAGTCATTAATGGATGCTTGACCGATTGCTGAGAGAAACTCTTAGTCTGTAGCGATTGCTAATGGCTGCTTGAGCTGAGCAGCCTGCTGAAATCCAAACTGCTGACATGAAGGCTGGAGATGCCCAGAGTGAATCAGTCATGAGTATAAAAAGTAAGCCAAAGCAAAAGACTGAAGGACACAAAGTGATGTCTACACATAAAAATAAATTGTTTTAGATTTGGAATTTTGTTTCCACATAAAGGTAAATGTCCCGCCATTGGATAGATATGTAAAAGCCATGAGAAAAAGAATCTTTTTTGACAGTTTGTAAAGCAAAGGAAAAAGTAAGTGCTTCATGGCGCGAAGAAAAGGTGGCCACCAGAACATTCCAGAAGCAACATTGTACCCAGAAGGCCAAGCAGTGACCTCAGTTGAGGCAAATCGACGCTGAACAAAGTCGCTCGCCCTCTAAATCATCGTCAAACAGTTCATCTGTCTCAATATTAAGTGAAAATGAGTGGGATAGTTGCGCCTTGTCAATGTTTATCTCGGAGAAATGTACGCATGTTGAACTGGCTGCACGCGAGGAAAAATGTCAGTCAAAGAAAAGTCGACACACCAAAGTACCAAAATCATACAAATATTGTCCAAAAGTTGCATTGAAAATAAATTATGATTACTCGATACCTTTCATCATCGACAGTGGTGCATTGATAAACCTAATGCCTAAAGAGAAATACAATTAATTATCTCCATTGCCACTACTTACGCCATTGAAAACCAAAGTGTACACATGGGCTGCATCCACGCCCAAGAAAGGTCAAGGTTCCTTTGTTGCAGCCATGAAACACAAGAAAATGAAGGTGCAAGCACACATCCACGTACTTCAAGGTCCAGCGTCCATTTGCCTGTCTGCTCAGTTTCAGTACCACTGCTGACCTGGGACTGATTTCTGTGAATTAAAACATGAATACTCACCATGAAAAAGTAAGTCAGTTTTCTTTGTTGTTTCATGGTTTGGTAAAACTTAAGACTCTGAAAGTAAAGTTTCACATTAATGAAGAGATCTGCCCTGTTCCTCAGAGACATAGACTAATTGCTTTTCATTTACAAGAAGCTGTTGGAAAAAACTTGAATCGCTACTTAAGCATGATATTATTGGGTGTTCAGCTGGTCCAATACCATATGTTTCTCCCATAATGATAATGCTCCATAAGGACAGTGAAGGTGTGCTGTACACTAATATGTTGATATGCGTCAAGCAAACAAGACCATTGAATGAGAGTGAGATCCAGATCCACCCATTGCTGACATAATGCAATGAAATGGTGCAAAGGTCTTCAATCGCCTTTATTTAAAAAAAGGTCCTCATCAGTAGGAACTCGAAGTAGGATGCAGGTATATTACAACTTTTTCTGCACATGTTGTTCTGTTTCGATATAAGAGACTCACTTTTGGTGTCTCATCAACACCTTATTCAAGCATGTCATACAGTCCGTTGTGAATGCATTCAATTATAGTGATGACATATTGATTTTCGGAGCTACCGAAAAAGAGCATAACAAAGGTCTCGCCCATGATGCAGGCCTGACTTTGGATGCAGACACGCGTGAGTTGCACAAAATAAAGTGAAAGTTCTTGAGCCATATCTTTTCTGATGGGGATATGACACCTGATCCTGCCAAAGTACAAGCCCTGTCAAATGCTGATCCCCCACAACATGCTTCTATGAAATGTTCATTTCTTGGCATGGCCAGTTACTGTTCAAGATACATACAAAACTGTGCTATTATAAGTGCTCCCTTACAAGGGTTAACAAAGATAAATGTTTCATTCAAGTGGTCACAAGAATGTGAGAAGCTTCAAGAAAATCAAACAATTTATTGAAACTGCTGCTGAAATGGCCTACCTCAATCAAAAGCTTCATACTGAGGTTGGTGTTGACGCTAGCCCAGTCAAGTTGGGCGCTACCCTTGCACAGCACAGTGGGATCCCACATGCTCAAAGGCATATTGTGGCATAAGCCAGTAGAAGTTTGTCCCAGACAGAATGTGCTTACTCCAGAGAAAGTTTGTCTGTGGTATGGGCTTTTGAACATTTCCATGTATTTTTGTAAGGAAAGCCTTTTACTCTGGTAACCTAACATCAAGCCTTACTGACTATCTTTGGTATTCCAAAAGCCAAGATGCCTTCTCGCATTGAACGATAGGGCTATGATTATAAGAGTATGAATTTACCATTGTGCATCATCCAAGAAAGGATCAAAGCCCTGCTGACTTTTCCAGAGTGCCTATATAAAGTCAGGGTACTCTATTTAAGACTGCTGAAGCCTGCATTAATTTCATTGTAAAATCAAATACGCCAGCTGCCGAATCATTACCCCAGATCATCACTACCATGAGCCATAATATTGATGTGCTGAAGTTGAAGGAGATAATGACACATCAGTCATGAAAACGACACACTCAACCTTTCACCGGTAAATACCAAAAGTACAAAAACGTTAAAGATAAACTATCTAAAGTCAGAAAGGAGTTATAATGCGAGGGTCAAGAATCCTAATTCCGGAGAGTTTGAGACAGAAAATAATTGAAGTGGCACACAAAGGATATTGTGGTATTGTTGCCACCAAAAGAGAACCCAGGACAAAGTTTGGTTTCCATATTTAGATGAGAGGGTTGAAAATGAACTTAAGGTCTGTGATCGATGCAGCTGCCTTTCTACAAACATTAATCCCCTTTCAAGAATGTTTATTTATGATTCGGAACTCCAGTGAGTTGACACATAAAAATATACAAAAAAAGAAAGAAATTTACAATGTATCATATCGTAGTATTCTTAATAACACAATAAAATACAATTGGGGCATAATTATAATTTTACTGTACAATTGGGGGTCAAAAGCAAACAAGACTCCATATAATCACACACCCTAATGTATAAAGTGCATGTGCGCATATATAAAAATCTTTACACATCCAATTTTAAAATTGTTCAAAAACTACATCATTCTTTGTCCCTTTGAATATTCAAACATTCTCCTTTATACAGTTCAAGTATCCTTGGAATCAATTTACAGTAGGAATAAAATATGCTACGCAGCAGGGACCTTTTTTGCCTATCAGATCTTGAACATAATGTGGAGGGTGGCTAAATAACACTTGATTTTACATCCTGCCCTAGGTTCCAGTTTATAGTGTGCAAAATAAGCTACCAATCAGGGATCGTATTTTGCATTCCGAAACTAACCACAGCATTATACACCTATCTAAAAAATGTTTAAACATTGTTTATAAAAGCTAAACGTTTTAACACATACTAAGTCAGAGGGGGTGGCTAATAGACAATTTGGGGCCTCCTCTGCGGTAGTGATATTATATTTAAAAAATACAGGTCTTAATAGTTGATATTGTAGAGGTTGTAATGACTAATGAGTGACAAAGAAAGAATACATGGTTTGAATCTTGCACCCAGTTTCCACATAAACCACAAAGTCTGTTTTCCCTAGGTAATCCCTCCCAGGCCCCTGTTATAATTCTCATGCATCCTTATCAGCAAAATGGTTCTACGCACTGTGCGGGGGAGGTTCCATACAACAAACGGTTGGGGGTTTTTGTACATACAACTCCCAACAATTATATTGTTTCTAGAGTGCCCTGAACACAGCTAGATCTATTACGACTGACTTCGTAAATAGTTTTTTTGATTCTGATTTATATCACAGATTTTGGTTGAGAGCATGTACTACTCCACCCGATTTCAAATAAGTCAAAAGCTTTCTCAAAATTTCTAAAAGCAACGCTTTTCCCTTTCACACAGACAAAAATGTCATGTCTTAGCACAGCCCTAATAGAAGTTGTATTGTTTTCCAATAAAACATTTCCCCACCTTAAACATACTGCCATGGCAAACACATAAGTCCAAAAAGCCCAAATTGTCTTGGGGATCTCCTTGCCATTAGAGGCGAGGAGATGCCTCCTCAATATATGGGAAACTACAGACCTCAACTCTGAACAGACACAATGGGCTACATTGAGTTTTATGATAGCGAAAAGGAATATTGCCCTGCAGTGGGGCTCGGAACAGCCTCCCACCCTTGAGATCGGGAAGAATAACTTAGACTGGTGTATGTTCAGAGAGAAAACTGTTTTTATGTCAAGGGGTCGCCCCCGTAAGTGGGCATTGATATGGGGACCATGGAATGCATACAGAGGAGAGATATGTGTGCCACCTAGAACAGCCGTATTTGATGTACCCCCATCTCTGTAATGTCTCTAACATGATTGTACTTTTGTTTCCTATTCCCCGGATGGTGTATTATTTACTATTATAGAAAAATGGGGCGAGTGCGCACCCCAAGCCAATCGTACAGCTAAGGCTGCTTTGCCACATTATTTGAAAATTCTTCTTATGTGTAACTTCAGTTTTAAGCATATGTTCCTTTTATGTTCATTTCTTCTGATTCCACTTTTATGTCTTTCATCACCTTTAACGCTTCCACACGTGGGATAATTCGCAATTTCCCAGACTTCACATGCCCAAGTTGTGCCTCTCCAGGCCTCTTTCAAGAACACGTCAAAAGCGAAAGGTTCGTCGAAGCAGTGTTTATTAAAAGACCCAATGCATTTCAAGCTTAAACAAGCCTTTCGTCAGGGGTAACTGTAAACAATAATACATTCCAATAAGACTGTGAACATTTACATCGTCTCCATATTTATACATATTGATTAATCTTAAATCACTATATCATGTCAAATAAGCCCCATGTTAAACAAGTTCATTTATGTTAGCACGAGGATCTTCACAGGTTATTCGAAACCTGACCCCTTAGTTCATAATTAGCTGTTCCCGCTATTGCAACACATATCTTCTTTATCAATGTGAGTGCTTTAACTATTTGCCGGGTACATGTTTCCCCATGCATCTGGCCTAACGATTCCCACTGATTCGACAATCATTCTGTCTCCTCCACTCCATACTGTCCTGTTTATTTCAAATCACGCTTGCTGATCTCACCATTTAACTTAAACGACATCACCGTCTCACTCCTAATGTAGTTCACTCACTCAACACACCATTTGTCCTTCCTTACACTCTCCAACATTCAACCACAATTCCACCTCTCCACCATCAATTACTTCACACTGTCTGCACACCATTCACCTTCCCTACGTTCTCCCACTTTCACCCTTGACTCACCAATCCGCCTCCCTAAAATCCTATGCCTTTACTCAGCCATACGTCATCCGTACACACTACACGTAAAAACACTTATTTATTCATCTCCACCACTCATTCTCTATTACGTTACTGCAACCTTCCTTATGCAAATAATTAACAACACTTTATTTCCCGTACCTGCACGACTTGTTAAAACTGGTCCATTCCCATCTCCTATCCAAACTTTGCCATACGCTGTCGACTCCCTCTTTGATATACCTCAACGAACCGCTAAGACCCCCTCCCTAATTGGGTGCACATGCTAATCCCATTACCAAAGGTTTTTCGCGGCATTATGTTAATTATGGTTGAAGCAACTACATTTCCCACAATACACTGTACTCAAGTTCCAAAGAAACGGCATAAACAAAATTACGACAATTACATTACAAGATATCATCCTAGCCTAATATGGCCACAATGATTAAGAAATACAAGTTTGTTGTTGAATGTCACTGTCTCGAAATTCAAGTTTGTACCAACTTAACACCAGCTGGTTAGACGGACCAAAGATGTTGCGCGGATCGTGTGGTGAAAATCGCTATTGTTGATATTAGTTTTCTTGACTCATCATTTCATTCCTGGGTGCAATCCCGGAAAGGGGCATAATTCTTGTGCAGAAAAAAGTTATATTGGGATGCACACCATTCCTCCATTGTAATCCATGTTACTCCTCATTTTATCTTTATTTTTACTTCATCAAAATGTGCGTGCAGAATGGCTCGATGACATGCCCATAAATCACCAATTATGTACAACTATAAAAAATGGGGCGACGGCGCACCCCAAGCCAATCGCACAGCTGAGGCTGCTTTGCCACATTATTTGAAAATTCTTCCTATGTATGACCTCAGTTTTAAGCATATGTTCCTTTTATGTTCATTTCTTCTGACTCCACTTTTATGTCTTTCATCACCTTTAACGCTTCCACACGCGGGATAATTCGCAATTTCCCAAACTTCACATGCCCAAGTTGTGCCTCTCCAGGCCTCTTTCAAGAACACTACAAAAGCGAAAGGTTCGTCGAAGCAGTGTTTATTAAAAGACCCAATGCATTTCAGGCTTAAACAAGCCTTTCGTCAGGGGTAACTGTAAACAATAATACATTTCAATAAGACTGTGAACATTTACATCATCTCCATATTTATACATATTGATTAATCTTAAATCACTATATCATGTCAAATAAGCCCCATGTTAAACAAGTTCATTTATGTTAGCACGAGGATCATCACAAGTTATTCGAATCCTGACCCCTTAGTTCATAATTAGCTGTTCCCGCTATTCAGCACATATCTTCTTTATCAATGTGAATGCTTTAACTATTTGCCGAGTACAGTTTCCCCATGCGTCTGGCCTAACGATTCCCACTGATTCGACAATCATTCTGTCTCCTCCACTCCATACTGTCCTGTTTTTAGGTTTTGCCTGGCGAAAACGATGCGAAAGCATCGTTTCGCTAGGCGAAAACCTATTGATTACAGTATGTGGGGCATGGAACGTCCCCAGTCTCCCATTGGCTAGCTCCATAAATGGAGGCTAGCCATTGGAAGACGGCTCTGTCCGTCAATCCCGGACCAGATTCGGGGGCGTTCCCGAGAATTTTTGGCTTTTGGCTAAGTCAGCCGAAAGCCTGTTCTCGGGAACGCCCCCGAATCTGGGCCGTCATTGCACTGGGGGTCAGGTGCGGACTCCCTCTTTGCATGTGAGTCTGGGACAAGGAGAGGATGTGTGGTCTGCACTAAACTAAAGGGGGCGGGAGGGGGAGCGAGAGGCGGTGAAGGGAAATGCTGCGGGAGGAGAAAAGTTCAGAGCGAGAAAACACACGCGAGAATAAAATAACAGAACAACTCTGCTGAGCCTGGACTCTGTGCTTCATGGAGAGCAAAGCATGCCTTGGAGAGCGAATCATGCCCTGCGTGTAAAACTTCCTGATCTAGGCGGCTTGTTTCATCCATGCATCCACTCGACGTAGAAGGATAAAACGTCAGTCATTGCCAGTGGCGGGTTGGCACCCTTGGTGGGTGGGCAGCTGGCACCGTGTGGTCTAAAAAACAAAAGCAGTTTCAGCAGAGCGAAGCATTGTATTTGCCCAGACAATGTGCCCTGATTGACTGTGGCGCCTTTGTGATGGAAAAGTTTGCCAGCTGGAGAATGTCTTATTTTTGCTCACTTTGTAAAACGTGGGTTCCTTTCACTCTCCGCCCCCCCCCCCCCCCCCCCCCCCCCACCCCCTCCCGCCTGCACATGTGGCATTCGCAGCATGTGGTGGATTTTTTGTTTAGCATAAAAGCGCAAATATTTTCAGTCCTGGGTTTGTCTCTGGCGATGCATCTCATCTAACTAATTCCACCTCTGGCTTCCCCAACCCCCTTTCCCCGAGCCGATGCATCTCATCTAACTATTTCCACCTCTGGCTTCCCCAACCCCCTTTCCCCGAGCCGATGCATCTCATCTAACTAATTCCACCTCTGGCTTCTCCAACCCCCTTTCCCTGAGCCATTAATTTAGCTCTACAGACGCATCAGTGGCAGATGAGATTCAGGCTGCCTGGTCCCAGTCTAGCCTGCTCAGGTCTGTCTGCGCCAGCAGTGCAGTCTGATTTCCCCGTCCAGCACTGCGTTTGCTTTCAGTGCCCCAACTAGTTCCTTGGGCCATACTGCACACCTTCAGTGCTTGATTGGTTAAAAAAAGTGCAAGGGCTCTTCTGTTTTCCCCATGAGGCAGTAGCAGGCGCTGCAGAATGTCGGAATTTCCAAATATCAATGCTGCATAAACATGATTACACCTCATACCCAGATGGTCTGGGTGATTTTTCCGCCCGGGTGTTTTCCGCATAATTGTGATTTTTCTCACTTGCCCAGTAATCCATCATCTGCGCCAGGATACTCACAAGTAACAGAGCGCGTTACAAAACGGTTTATAACATAACATAACATAACATAAATTACACAAAATGCTTCTAGCACATACGGATCGCAAATTACTATGCTCTGTCTCACGTGTTGCTGCTACAGCGCATGCGAAAAGTTACCTGGCCATCTTTCGGTCACTGATGTCTCTATTATGGTGTTGAACCCATACTAATGAGGAGTGAACGTTCCCAGATAGTGCAAACTTGCAAAAAAATTCAACCTATTGAAGTAATGCTGCCACAAATGATGCCACATACTTCGCCTTTTCATGCCACATAATTTAGTTAAGCCTGCCACATAACTTGGTCCTAATCGTCACTTAATTCTAGGGGCCCCGCTCATAGCTTTGCTTTCCTCCACTTTTACATTTTTGTCACTTTATCTCAAGCTTTCATGACTGTCTTGATGCTTCAGTCCTGGTCTGAGATAAAAAAAATAAAAAAAAAGCGGCAGCCATCAAAAACACAAGCGGTGGTATCCAGCTGCCCCATCGACTGCAATAACCGGGATAAATTGAGCTCTGCTACTAGTTTTGATGACCCAGGTTAGTAAAGTGCTCAGTAATTGTAATGATGGGCCGTTAAGAAAGCAAAAAAAATGCCCCTCAGGTCTTTCAGTTGTTGGTAAGATTGTCCCAGCATAAGGCGCTGTTAAATTTGCTGTTACTGCACCTATTATGTCCTCAAATAGTTACAGTAATATGTGCTTTGTGGGGCTCACAGTGTGTGGGGGGCTATGTGTGGGTGTGTGGGGGGGCTCGCAGTGTGGGGGGCTCTGTGTGGGGGGCCTCTGTGTGGATGTGTGTGGGGGTCCTCTGTGTGGATGTGTGTGGGGTGGCTCTGTGTGGGGGGGGCTCTGTGTGGGTGTGTGGGGGGGCTCTGTGTGGGGGGGGCTCTGTGTGGTTGTGTGTGTGGGGGGGGCTCTGTTTGCGTGTGGGGGGGCTCTCTATGGGTGTGTGTGTGTGTGTGTGTGTGTGGCATTTGCGAGAGATTAAGCTATTGGCATTGAAAATGACAATGTTTATTTATCTGTTTTCAAAACCAACACATAAATAAAAAAGTTGTCATTTACAATGCCAATAGCTCTAACTTTTGCAAAGGCAAAACCGTTGCATTGTAAATGCTTGTTTTCAAACCACGCTCGCTGATCTCACCCTTTAACTGAAACAACATCACTGTCTCACTCCTAATGTAGTTCACTCACTCAACACACCATTTGTCCTTCCTTACACTCTCCAACATTCAACCACAATTCCACCTCGTCACCATCATTTACTTCACACTGTCTGCACACCATTTACCTTCCCTACGTTCTCCCACTTTCACCCTTGACTCATGAATCCGCCTCCCTAAAATCCTATGCCTTTACTCAGCCATACGTCATCTGTACACACTACACGTAAACACACTCATTTATTAATCTCCACCACTCACTCTCTATTACGTTACTGCAACCTTCCTTATGCAAATAATTAACAACACTTTATTTCCCGTACCTGCACGACTTGTTAAAACCGGTCCATTCCTATCTAAACTTTGCCATACGCTGTCGCCTCCCTCTTTGATATACCTCAACAAACCGCTAAAGCCCCTCCCTAATTGGGTGCACATGCTAATCCCATTACCAAAGCTTTTTCGCGCCATTATGTTAATTATGGTTGAAGCAACTACATTTCCCACAGTACACTGTACTCAAGTTCCAAAGAAACGGCATAAACAAAATTACGACAATTACATTACATGATATAATCCTAGCCTAATATGGCCACAATGATTAAGAAATACAATCATGTTGTTGAATGTCACTGTCTCTAAATTCAAGTTTGTCCCAACTAAATAGGGTGACCAACCGTCCGTAAATTTCACGGACAGTCCGTCATTTCGGCCGTCTGTCCGTTGTCCGTGAAGGAATCTTTAACGGACGCCATTTGTCAGTCATTTTAACAGGGCACCGGTTGCTCCACCCTAAAGACGGCACAGCTTGCACCAACCTCTTTTCTTCACTCCGATGCTGCACCAAAGCTCCTCAGATGCCCCGCAGCATTGGAGAGGCACAGCGGGATGGCTACCCTCACACCACCAGCCCTTGATGACCTGTTAAGAGGTGCTTCGAAGGTGACTGAGAGGGAGGGGCTGCCGGTTCAGGAGCAGCGACATCTTTTCACATGCAAACAGCCCTGAATGTGTCATGTCTCTGCTATTTAGAGGGGGCTCACACATTCCATTTCTACCAAGGGCCCCAAACATCCAGACTCGGCCAGAATGCGCCCCTGATTACACCGAGGCAGCACGTAGTTCTCTTCACAGAGCTTAATTACAGTCACTAAATTGTAAGCAAACCTCGGTTCTTCAAACATGCAGTCTATAATGTAAGAAAATAAAGAAATGGCACAATCGCACCCACACTGATTAACAAAGTATGGAGGACAATCAGTTCAATCAGTTATCTTAGAGTATCTCCTGTAAGTACTGTACATCACAGTGGGGGGTGGCATTTTGGACAGAGAGCCTGTCTTCTCGTTGTCTTGTGCAGGAGAGGAGCCCAAGATGATACTAGAATACTGCATGCCCGCCCCTGTGTTCCCTCTCCTGTGATGGCTCCTGCCCTCCCCTCAGTGATGGCACCTGTCCCCCCATGTGGTGGCTCCAGTCCACCCCACGCCTGGGATGGCTCCTGTCCCCCCATGTTGTGGCTCCAGTCCACCCCCGCCTGTGGTGGCTCTTGTCCCCCCCTGTGGTGGATCCTGTCTCCTCCCTGGGTGGCTTCTGTCCCAGTCCTGCAGCGAGGGTGAAGTTCTTGATGGGCCTCTTCTCAAAAGGGCTCAGCTCAAAATTAATATGGAAAGGTCGGCGAGTAAGTAAGTGAAGGGATGAGTGAATGGCTGGATGAATTAGTGAAAGGGTGAATGGATGAATGAAAGATTGAATAAATGGCTAATGAGAGAGGATGGATGGATTGATAAGTGAGGGGAAGGATGGAGAGAAAATGAAAATAGCTGGATGTATGGGTGGAAGGGTTGCTGGATGATGGATGAGGGGAAAGATGGATGAGGGGAAGGATGATGGATGAGGAGAAGGATGGATGGATGGATGGAGGGGAAGGGTGGATGGATTGGTGGAGTGGATGGATGGATGGAGGGGAAGGATGGATTTATCAGGAGATGGATGGATGGATGGTTGGATGAGGGGAAGGATAAATGGATGGGATGGATGGATGGGTGAGGGGAAGGATGGATGAAAGGAAGGATGGATGAGGGGAAGGATGGATGGATGAGGGGAAGGATGGATGGATGAGGGGGAAGGATGGATGGATGAGGGGATGGATGGATGAGGGGAAGGATGGATGGGTGAGGGGATGGATGGATGAGGGGATGGATGGATGGATGAGGGGATGGATGGATGGATGAGGGGATGGATAGAGGGGAAGGATGGATGAATGGATGGGTGGGTGGGTGAAAGGATGGATGGATGATGAGGGGAAGGATGGATGATGAGGGGAAGGATGGATGGATGGATGATGAGGGAGTGGGTGGATGGATGGATGATGAAGGGAAGGGTGGATGGATGGATGATGAGGGGAAGGGTGGATGGATGGATGATGAGGGGGTGCGTGAAAAGATGGATGGATGGATGGATGATTAGGGAATGGATGGATGATGAGGGGGTGGGTAAAAGGATGGATGGATGATGAGGGGAAGGATGGATGGATGATGAGTGGGTGGGTAGAATGATGGATGGATGGATGATGAGGGAAAAGGTTGGATGGATGATGAGGTAAAAGGATGGCTGGATGATGAGGGGAAGGATGGATGATGAGGGGAAGGACGGATGGATGGATGATGGGTGGGTGAAAGGATGGATGGATGGCGAGTCGGTGGGTGAAAGGATGGATGGATGATGAGTGGGTGGGTGAAAGGATGGATGGATGATGAGTGGGTGGGTGAAAGGATGGATGAGTGGGTGGGTGAAAGGATGGATGGATGGATGAGTGGGTGGATAGTGGGTGGGTGAAAGGATGGATCAGTGGATTGGATGGTGGGTGGGTGGGTGAAAGGATGGATGAGTGGGTGGGTGGATGGTGGGTGGGTGGATGGTTGGGTAGATGATGGGTGGGTAGGTGGATGAGTGAAATTATGGATGGATTGATGGATTGATAAGTGCAAGGTTGAATGAATGGACGTATGAGTGAAAGGGTGGGTGTAAGGATGGATGAGTGAGTGAAAGGGAGGGTAGATGGACAAAAGGATGAATAGATGTGTGAAGGAGTGAAATGATAGATGGATGAGTGATAAGATCAATGGATGGATTCCTGAGTGGATGAGTAGATGGATGGATGGATGGGTGGGTGGATGGATGGATGGAAGGAAGGATGGCTAAGTGAAAGGGTCGATGGAGAGAGAAAGGGAGGATGGATGGATGACTAAAATGGTGGATGGGTGGAAGGATTAGTAAGTGAAAGGATGGCTGGATTGGTGAAAGGGTAAATGGCTGAATGGATGAGTGAATGGATGGATGGGATAAAGAGTGGATGGATAAGTGTACAGATGGATAGGGTGAAATGGTGGATGGATGGATGGATGCATAATAGAGATGAGTGAAAGGATGGATGAGGGGATGGATGAAGGGATGGATGAGTGAAATGATAGATGGAAGGATACATGATGGATAGGTTTGCAAACGGTTGAATATGTTTGGAAATGGCTGGGCTTACTTCTATACTATTGTGCGACCTCTGATGTGTCTGTAAAACGTACCTATTGTCCTGAAGTTTTGTCCTGAATTTTGCCCTCCAGTCCTGAATTTGTGTCCTGAATTTTGACCCTTTGTCCTGAATTTTTACACTCACCGTCCTGAATTTGCACCAATGCCAGTTGGTCACCCTATAAGTAAACACCAGCTGGTTAGATTATGACAATATTCCTCTGTAATGTGCCCTTTTTCGGATGCTTTTTCAAATAAAAAGAATTGTAAAAAAAAAAAAAAGAAAAGCCCAAATTCAAGCCGAAGTGCCGCTATACTCGCTGCACAATTCAAATTGCAGATTTGGCGCCAAATGCGCCCTTCTACCTTTTCAAAAAAATCCCACTGCTGAGCAACCACCGATTCACATGATGGCATTTTGATTTTATAGACAGATAAAACATGTGCAAAATGGCCTGCCACGTTCAGCTCAAAATGCTCAGATCTGAGTCAACCTGGACCCTAAGTGGTGCTTGCTGATCATCGATCTTGTTTGCAAGGGGAGGGAGTACGAGCCCATGGGGAATGTTGAATGATTCCAGTGACAGTGGTGGTCAGTCCTGGGTGTCAAGATCAGATAGGGCCTGGAACCTGTTGGGTAAGATTGGGAATGTATGCTCGTTTACTGGAGGCCCAGAAGTTGGTTTATACCAGTAGCACAATGCTAAGGAACAAATGTTGGTGCTGTGGTTAAGTGTTGAATCACAGACTCTCAGTAGAGATCGCACTGTGGATGGTCTACAGAAGTTAATCACAATGCAATCTCCCTCTATATTCTTAGTAGCCGTGTCATCCCACCGACTCTACGATCCGTGATAATCTCATTCAGGTCTGACGGGTGAAACCTGTTCTTTGTTAGCCAATCCAAACATTTGATACGCAAATCGGCCCAGGGCTCCCTCTGATCCCTCTTAAGGATTGGAACACCGACCAAGACCAGCACATATGGGCAAGCATCCATGGGCAGGCTTAAGACATCTGCGTTATGCCTTAGATGGTAACTGCTCAGAGTGTCTGTTATGCTACGGCTTGGGTTACCTGGCTCTATTCTGACTTGTGTGCGGTCAGAGTTATTACTACAGCCTCGGGTAGTCAGGGGGCAGGGTTATAACTGTATCATCTACAGGTTGGAAGCCACTCTTTGGATTAGGATTCAGTGCTGCGTTGGCGCTAAATGAAAGACGTTCCCTAAATGTTGAACATGCACTACTGCTAAGTGAACTGACTGGTGGGGAAGTGCCGGGACGGGCGCAGTGGCAATGGTGATTGAGAGTAGACTGTCGCTAGTGGTAGATCCAACCCCCGATGCTGCATTGGATTGTGCTATTATCTGCGGCAAGCTAAGTTTCCCTTCAGCTGTGTCCAGAAAGTCTAGACATTCTAAAAGGGAACCTCTGCACTTTAGGTGGCTGTCGGTATGCACTGCGATAGGGAATTTGAAATCTAACAGATGGATAAATCGCTTGTACACAGTATTAACAATAATATTAACAGGGGTATCTCCAACCACCCCATTGTCCAATGGCGCCTCAGTCTGTGTACGGATGGAACGGTGTGAGATCCTATTTGATCCCACCTCGAGAGAGTCAATACTTGTAGATGACTGCATCCAGGCACACAAACCATTTCGAGATGTGCCAATTCTTGGTAGTGGTTTCCTTTTTGGGCAGACAGGTTTCCTGCACTTCCTCTTATGTTTGACAACCGGGTTTCCAGCATTTGTGGGTATGTCAGGGGTGCTTTGGGACTCCGGTATAATGCAGCCAATTGGACTCGTGCTGACGTGCGGGGTGATACTAGTGCCAGGGATGGGGTGCTGAGGGATGCTGTCAAGTTGTGGGTCCCTGTTCAGATATAAAGTCAAAATCGGGTACAACCCCTCTTAGATGGGAACTAACCGATGGGCTCTCACTGCCCAGAGACAAGCGGCGCTCAGTGAGTTCAGTCTCCCCTGATACAATATTGACAACCTCACAAGCATGCTGTTAATACTGCTAGTAATGGGGCGTGCAGTCAATATTCCAGTGCGCTTCCCCATAGTTATATTCCAGGTCAGGGTAACAGTCAAAATGTGCCAAGTAAATAGGGCTTGGAGAGTCTCACCTCGTTGCTACTGAAGACTTGAATGGGAGGTGGCCCTGACCTGCCTACTCCTGTCTCTGACGGGCGCATAAGGGCCCACCCTTGACTCGGGCATGCCAGCGCGTGTCCTGCGCAGCGGGAGCCCTGGCCGGTATTTGTGCACCTCCTTGCGCATGCAGGCTACGTAGGCTGCGTCCATGCCGCAAAGAAGCTGGGTGTTGTGGTTTTCTGATCCCCTCTGGCCCACGCAGTCACGGTCAAAACAGCAGCAGGCGCCGGTAAAACAATTCAAATCGGCTGGTATTTGTGCGCCTCCTGGCGCGTGCCGGCTAGGTAGGCTACATTCACGCCGCAAAGAAGCAGGGAGTTGTGGTTTTCTGGTCCCCTCTGGCCCTCACAGTCATGGTCAGAACAGCAGCAGCTGGTAAAATAATTCAAATCGGGCTCCCACTTTGCTTGACTCGCCCTCATTACTTGGCTTGGCTGGCCTCCTTCCTAAATGGCCGCACCTCCCAGGTCTTTTCTGCGAAAGCCTCTTCCAAAATGTGTTCTTCAGCGTCCGGTGTACCCCAGGGGTCTATTTTGAGTCCTCTATTGTTTAATATCTACTTTAGACGCCTGGCCACTATTGTGGAGAAAGCTGGCCTCACGTTATTTTCGTACGCCGACGATACGCAAATTATTTTTCTCTCTCTACTGTGGAAGATGGCAACATTTCAGTTCTTAAACAAGGACTGATTAAGGTCTCAGAATGGATGCGTAACAACTTTTTAAAACTTAATGGGGACAAGACCGAGGTTGTCATCCTGGGCAAAGGGAAGAACACATGGGGCCCTCAACATTGGCCTAAAGAAATGGGTTCTATTCCTCAACCTGTTGCCAGGTCCGCAACCTCGGATTTCTCATTGATGAGAATCTTTCTATGCGGCAGCAAGTAGTAAAGGTGGCTTTCACCTGCTTTACTATTTTAAGATGGCTTCATAAAATTCTTTGGATGCTCCCTGTTTCCACACAGAGGACGGTGGTCCAGGCCTTAGTTGTTTCCCGCCTGGACTACAGTAATGTTCTTTGTTTAGGAGCTGATCAAGCAACTCTTAGAAAACTTCTGGTTGTGCAGAATGCCGCTGCACGCTCCTATGCCATGTTCAGTGGAGAGCCTCTATCGCCCAATCACTTCATGACCTTCACTGGCTTAGGATTGCCAGCAGAATTAAGTTCAAAGCTCTCTGCTACATATTCAAGATCAAACGAGGCACGGCCCCTGCATACCTACAGGAACACATTCAAGCTTACCACCCTATTCGTTCTCTTAGATCTTCTTGCAAAGGTGTTTTTGTAATTCTCAGATTTAGCCTGGTGAAAATGGACGGCCGCTCATTTTCTCACTTGGGTCCTAAGTTTTGGAACACCCTGCCTGCTGCATTGAAAACTGAAACCAACTTTTTTCCGCTTCCGCAAAGGACTCAAGACATGGCTCTTTTGGCAATGATCTACGGTTGCTCTCTTTTTCTTCTCCTAATCTGTCCCTTGGCGCCAGGAAACCCACTGCAGGTAGCTGTGCAGCTTATAAGTTAAATAAATACATAAATAATAATTACCTCCCAGCAACACCTTTGTCCCCGTTGAAGGCCAGGGCTCCTGCAGCGCAGGAGAAATCTATAAAGGCAACATATAAGGCCACTCCCCTACCTACTGGATAATTTTTTTTTCTTTTTTGTGTGTCCTCATTTTGCCCTTGGAAAACCACATAGGAGCACTAGGAGAGGGAAATGAACTGTACTGTCTCAGATAAACTGGTAGTGCCATCAACCAACTGATATTGACACTCAGTATTGTTCAAACTCTCCAAAAGGTGCGTCGCGAGATATTAACCATGAAAGAGCAATGTTGCTGCTATTCAATACCCATTGTAGACCGAGGAGGCCATGACATTGGGTAAGTCGAGGGAGGAGAGCAGACCAAGCAGCGTTAATCATTGGACAGTGGGGAAGAAAAAAAAAAAGAGAACAATTTTTTTGCAAAAAGAAAGAATAAATTTAAAAAAAAAAAAAAAATTTACAAAAAAATAAAACAAAATTACAAAAAAATACGTAAAAAAAAGTAAAAAATGTTTTTATTTTAAAAATAAAAGTTTACAAAAAAAATAAATTAAAAAAAATATATATTTAAAAAAAAATGTTAAACAAAAAAAAATTAACACATTTTTATTTTAAAATTAAAAAAAACATTTAAAAAAAAACAAAAAAAAACCGACTGGATATTTTTTAATCAAGGTTTGTAAGAAAGAGATGATATCCATAGTGCCACTATGGGCACGAAATCCCGCTTGTTCTACAGGGACTAGATCAATACCAAAAGCCTAGTCCTGGAGGTGAAGGAGTATACTTTTGCCGAACAGTTTTCCGGTTGCATCTAGTAATGAAATCTGCCTAAAGCTGGCAGGAGAAGTCTTAGGGCCCTTTTTATATAGCAGAACCACTATGCGTCCCCTCTGAGAGGACGGAATGATTCCGTAAGCATAGAAGTAAGAAAACACCGGGTAAAGGAAATAAACCCATGCCAGTCCTTCTTGTTTAATAATAGCTATTGGGTAGATCGTCTGGACATATCGCACCAGAGTATCTTGCCCATTTAATAAAACTCTCTATTTCTTTACAGGAAGGAGCACCATAGATATTCACCAGGGAGGGCTCGGAAATAGACTCCACATTAAAACTGTTCCCAGTACTTAGTGCATATAGCTGTGAGATATATTGGGTCCATTCTGCATCAGATGATAAAATGGCTTCTGCCTTAGTTCTACTATCACAAAATGTGGCAATCAGGGCCAGTATTTACGTGAGTCGCCAGACTGTGCGACCTCTCTCAATTTGATCCATTTGGAATCCTCCACCCTTCTACGTTCGGAGGCCTTAAGTCTAGTTCTTACCCGCTTTAACCTATTAATTTCTCTTTGCCTGGACAATGATGCCTGCTTAAATTGGTCCCTTACTAAAGTATTCAAATCCCGGTCTAACTTTTTGATCTTCCACGATGTAACCACCGGGTGGTCAATGACGTGGAAGTTTTTTACTTCCACACAATCTAAATAGAGGCACGTACTTCTCATACCAACTAATGGGATTCTCCTGACCGGGACCGGAGTTTGCATTTTTTAAATATCTCCCTAAGCATATCGGATTTGTTTTCAACCAAAAGGTGCGCCTATTTGTTCTTTGAATGTAATAGTTTCATTTCTGGGATTCCAATGATCAAGTATCTTAAATTCCAGTTTGAAATCCAATGATATAATTCTGTGGTCACTCAATTCCATCCCCAGTATCTTAAACTGAGTACATGCTCCAAAGAATTGATATGATACCATCATATAATCAATTAGTGACTGGCTCCAGGCAGCAAAGAAAGTAGGGGAGGCAGGGGAGTCAACTGGAAATCTTCCATTTAATATAACAAAGTCGATGGTTCTCAAACAATCCAAGAGACTCAACCCTCTCCTATTCAATCGAGTATGAGCTGGCAATATTATTTCAGGAATAAACCATAGATCTTCCAATTCTCAGTTGCTAATTGCTAAAGACCAGCAAAGAACAATTTGAGATTTTGGTGTTAAAATCACCTACCACAATTATCAATGTGCAATCTTCCAAAATACTGATTCAATGCGCAAAAGAAAAGATAGAGACAACAAGAGAATCGGAAGCCCTACCTGGAGGAATGTATATGTTTACCAATAAGAGGGTAGAGTTCTGACCTTGTGTCACATTACCCAAGCTCAGTTTTTAACACAAAGATTATATGGATGAATAAAGACCAATTGGTTCCAATTTATGCTGTTACTAAGCAGGATAGCTAAGCCCCCACTTGCGTGACCTTTGACTGAGGGTTTTGCTGCACAACAGAGGACACAAAAATTCCCAAAATTAAAACCTGCGCAGCTCCATGTTTCCCGAAAGCAAATTATCCATGGATTATATGTCTTTAGCAAACTCAATTTAAAACTCAGATTTCCTACACCTGCCACATTCCAGGACAGGCACTTTCCCCGGGAGCTACCACTTCAGCATGGGGAGTTTATTTCCTTTGGGAGCATTCAATGATCCAGCATCCCAACTCCACTGTACCAACTCAGCTTCCCCGCTAGATTTGGTAGCCCTTTGATCCTCATGTCCCACAATTTTGATCACTCTTTTGCCTGTGTTATTACCAACGGTGATTGTGAAAGTCCTTCAGATTTACAGGCCCCCTGCTGATTGTTGACACTCTGCTTAAGGCCTGGTGATCTCTTCTAGGAGATTGTCTGAACAGCTACTGGTCCCTCATGCAAGAATACGTCAATCTAATTTTTATTAAAGGGATTCGCCAAAACATTGAAATTATTTCAGAGGTAAAAGTAACTTTGAAAGTTGGGAGCCCATTTAGATGTTCCAATAAAACCCGCTCAATATTTCCACTTGTTATTATTCTATGGTCCTCAATTTCAGATAGTAGCTGCAGTAGGCAGCTTCTATTAATTGGGCCTAGTTCTCTGTCAAACAGGGAAGCACTAATCAGGGTATTAGATACTTGCCCTGACTTACACCTTTCAAGTGCCTTTGTCACTAAAAGTGTGTTCTACCCCCAGCTTCACTATCTTTGCAGAGGGTGAAGAAGAAAAGGGAAAAGGGAAAAAAGATGCAGAAGCCGCCCCCTACCCACACACACCCTTCGTGCAACCTTCCATGATTAAGCACAATCTGTCCACTGAGAAACTCCATATGGGAAAGATTAGAGGGACAGCTATCCATCATCCTCCCTGCCACTAATGAGGTATTTGTTTTTACTCCCAAACATTTCTCAACATACTCTTAAAATGTCAGAATCCCCAAGCATGCTTGGGAGAGAATAGTCCTTGATTTCGTTGGTCCACTCGATAATGGACGTCATCTATTGATAATTGTGGATGAGCACTCATGTTCCCCTTCATAGAGGATATCTCTTCCACAACTCACGAGAGAGTCATTGGGAGACTAGACGGAATGTTTGCAACATAGGGTTTCAGCCATTTTGAAGTCTAATAATGGCCCGCCGTTTAACAGTGGAGACTTGAAGGATTTCCTGGAGTACCTGAACATAAAGCATCAGAAGAGTACATCTTTGTGGCCGCAGGCCAACTGACTCATTGAGTGTTTTATGAGTACGCTAAAGAAGGCAGTTCAGCATGCATCTCTTGAGAGGCTCAGTTTAAAAACTGTATTGAATTCCACTCTAGGAGACTCTTGTTCCGCACCTCACTCCACCAGATATGAAAGTCCTGCGACTTTGATGTTCGGGACAGTGATGACAGCTAATTTACCTGAATGGACCAACAAGAGAGAAGGAAATAAGTCTATAATTCGTATGAAGTACTTGGTTAACAAGTAACAAAGGGGGCCTATGCAGACAAGTGCTGACATGCAAAGAACTTTGAGCTTAAGACAGACCTTCTAGTGATTTCCTGACACATGCAAAGGAGGAAATCTGTTGCTCCATATTATGCTGAACCTTTCTACGTTGTGTTCTCCAAGGTACATATGGTGATTGTCCAGCATCTTAGAAAGTCTGTTACCAGAGATTCTTCTCACTTTCGGCATTTGTTTCATAGGTCTTCTGATCGAGATGGTGAAGGAAAGACTGAACCTGAAAACTCAGTGAATGCAGTTACATTTTCACAGTTTTAAAAATCTCTGACGGTCAAGATGACTGCTTCCAGTAACCAGATCAGGTCGAATAATTAAAGCGAAAAGAATATTGAGTGAAGAGCAATAATTTTGTGTGTGTTTTTATATATATATATATATATATATATATTTTTTTTTTAAGCAAACACTGTACGCCGCACTCAGGAACTGTAGTTAAACTCGCTTATTTAGCAAACTCCACAGCAAATCAGTCTGTCACACTGACGCATTTCGGGCACACGCCCTTTCTCACGGTCCTTTGGTTGGTCTCACGCATGCACCCGCTGAAGAGCGCTCTAGCCTTAACCAACATTGCTTGCAAAAAAAAAAATATATATATATATATGGATTTTTTTGGCAGGGGGGTGTAATCCATTTTATATACTTTATGAATTAATAGGTACCTGATAATAACTAAACTGTGATTATTCTATTTATATATATATATATATATATATATATATATATATATATATATATATATATATACTTTAGCATTTCTGATATATTTGACTCTATAACTTTAATCTTCATTATATGTAATATCTATAAGCAGGTGAAAATATGCTTCTTTATCTTTGCTCAAATTGCTGTAATACATTCGCATCCAATTTTAAAATAGTTTTAATAGAAGTTAGGCTGTTTATTTAGCTACGCTTCATCATTACTACACTGGGTGTATTCATTATGAGGGCTGCTCTTTTCCATTACATCTTATAGTATGGTTTGCATATTCTCTCTTCACAAGCAGAATTTGGGCACTTGCCCCGGATTTCTTACCTAATATAGGAGGTTTTAACAATGAAATGTTTAATTGTGAAACTACAATGTTTTTTGTTCATTGCGAGTTGAATATGCTAAATGCACTTTGCATTTTTTTGAATTGTGTCTTTCTTCACTGTTCATGATCAGAATGGGAGTGACCAGAGTATGCCTCAAGAGATTTAAGGGCGTGGGTTTTCCTGACATGTCATGTGATCAAGGCCGGGGCAACCTGGTCGAAACGCGTCATGTTGTGACTTAAATGGAATAAAATTTGCACTTTATAAATTGGTGGTCCGTTCCTGATGGTGAAGCGACGTGTAGGCTCTCGTTTGCTCATTGAAGGACTTGGTTTCCATATATATATATATATACACTACTATTATAAAGGAAGAACTTTGCTCCTTTGAGGCGGGTAAACTCGGGAACCACAGTGCCAATCCACACACCCGATACATCATTGTAATTTTCAGGGTGCGCAGATGGACATAGGCTATATAAAGTATAAAAATAAGCGTTATTAAAAAAATTAACATTAAAAAAAAGTAGTCCCTTCAAAGTAGCGCCGGCTGTGACCTGCGTGCTGACGTCAGGAAAGCGGGGAGGAGCGGCGTCCAGGAACGCGAGGAGGAGTGGCGGACATGGCGCGCAGGGGAGGAGCGGTGACGAACGGCGGAATGTCGGTGAGGACTGGCGGACAGGCGGGAGGAGCGGTAAGCGGCGAGGAGCGGCGGAGCGGTGAAATGAGGAGCGCGGGGGAGGAGCGGCGGCTGAGGTAAGGCTACGGGCAGGCGGGAGTCGTAGCAGGCGGGGGTTGGGGCAGGCGGGGGGCGGGCTGGGGCCCAGGCTGCTTGACAATGTCGGGGCAGCCGGGGGTCGCGGCGGGCGGGGGTCGGGACAAGGCGGGCGGGGGCCCGGGCTCCTTGACAATGTCGGGGTGGGGGGGCGGGCTGCTGCTGCTGCACAATGTCAAGGCGGGCGGGGGTCCGGGAAGCCTGATTGCTCCCGGACAAGGTCGGGACGGGCTGCTAATATATATATATATATATATATATATATATATATATGTGTGGGTGTGTGGGTGTGTGTGTGTGTGTAAAAATGTTTTCATTTATTTAACAGAGTAGGAGATGTAGTGTCTTGCGATATTTTATGACAAAACCCTTTTGGCTCCAAATGGTCTCCGTAGAGCTGTGACTTAGGTGTCAGAGCACAATGCCATGAAAGTTTGTTTTAGGATGTTGAATTTGCAGTTACACATAGCTTTTAAAGGTGTGTAATATGAATTCAAAATCAGGCCGCCCGCCTAATCTATCGTCAACCAAAACATCACCACGTCCGTCCCCTCCTCAAAGCCCTTCATTGGCTCCCTGTGTCGGAACGCTGCAAGTTTAAACTTGGCTGCCTTACCCATAAATCCCTGGCCGGCATCGGCCCCTCTTTCATCTCCTCTCTTCTCCACCCGTACGCCCCCCCAGACCCCTCCATTCTTCCCATCACGCTCTCCTCCAAACACCTAGGTTTAGGCGTAAAAAGCACGGAGGCCTTAGATTCTCCTTTCTGGCCCCCTCACTCTGGAACTCCCTACCTTTGGACCTCAGACTCTCCTCTTCCTACCCTCACTTTAGGTCCCTCCTAAAAACTCACCTTTTCCGCGGTGCTTATACATAAGGTTCCTCTTTCTCCCCCCTCTGCCTCCCCCTGGGTTAGTGATCAGCGCCAAGAAACCGTCCGGTGAACGCAGCGCTCTACAAATCCTTTTTACATTACATTACAAGCTCTGTGTGTGGCATAGCCATTGGCGGGTTCCCAGACTGGGGAAGATGCTACAGCTTGTGCTGCAATTTTTGGGAGGCTTGAATGTAGGGATAAATGAAAACGAGGCCAATATTAGTAAGTCCATCACCATTTGCTAGTCTTTTCTTTTCTGAATATTTGTTGTGATTTCTCATTTGCATTTGAACCCAATTGCCTTTGTGATACTCTGATAGTAACATTAACAAACAACAAGGAATACTCGTACAATTTTATCGAAAGGGTATTGCCAGCCACCTGGTCAAAGGTGTTACAAAGGACTGTGCTTCCTTCAAATACTGTTTGCGTCTAATGATTTTTTTTTTTGAGGGGGGGGGGGAAGCCTAATCATAAAGCGATTATCAATCCTGAAGCACCAAGCATGAAACCCAGTTGGCTCCCCTCATATTACACTTTCTTGCTTTCTGTCCACTGTTTCAGCTGACTGAGCAGGCACTGTGAAATATTTATTATATTTCCTTCTTGTCTTTCAAATCAACTTTGATCTTGTTCCATACCCATGTGCTTGACGCTTAGGCCAAACCACATTACAATGTTATTCTTTTGCAAGTATTATATACAATACACTAAACTGTTTTTACTTCCTTTAACCCGTTGCATGCTTGTGACGGAACGGTTCCGTCACGGCCCGCTCGCCGCGCCTGCGCTGACGCTTTAATGGGCGGGCGGGTTCGTGACAGAACCGTTCCGTCACAAGCACAGCTCACCCGCGAGCCGTGACGGAGCGGTTCCGTCACTAGTATGGAGCCGCCGCCCCACCCCCTTAGCGCTGCGGCGGAATAGCCGCTGCAGCGAAGGGGTTAAAAAAAACACTCATATGTCAATTACAGAGATGCATATAGGACGCTTCTTAATTTAGGAAATGATGAGTTAATATTTTGTGTGGGGGCCTTTTTGAAAACTGCAGTTTGTGCGCATAGCGATGAACACTGTATAAACTGTATTTTAATTGTTCTGCACTGTTTTGGAATTTATATATTGCACCTTTTTATGAATATTATGAGTCTATGTTTTGAAGTATCATTGTATGCGTTTGTCCTTTTATGGATACGTTTTTATCAGAATAAAGTAATTGAAATGAATAAATACGACTCCTATTAACAACAACAAATCAGTTTCCTCTGACAAGACTTGGTGACTTGTTTAAATTGTGTACAGATTGTCACTGAGCTACTAAATGTTTTTGCACGCTTCTTAAGATGCGTTTTATAGGCCGTTACTAGGATCCTGTCAGGGTCCTGTACCCTTAACGAGTTGGTGTTTCTTATCGGTCTTTCTACCTATGGAGGGGTGCACCAACAAAAAAAAACATTTTTCACTTCATCTAATATGACAGCCTAATGGCCTCCTTGCCCCCATATTTATTATATAGGGAGTCGAAGTAGTGTTTCTAAATCTCCAGAAGCAACTTAAAGCTGCCCTCTTAAATCGTTGTCTTGACATCAGGCTCCAAAAACACCCATAACAGTCAATCAGTTCAGTTTTTATTCGGGTACAAAAGTATCCATGAAAGTGCATACATAAATAAATATATTTAAAAACATTTGTACAATTTTGTCATCATTCCATAATGATAAATTCAATGAAATTGCAGCAGCGACCGATCATTAAAACTAAATGGTAGTCACTGTAAGGCGGGCCCACACAACAGTTTTCAGAAACAAGCATGCATGAGAGATACATTCATCATTGTTTGACTTAGGCAGTTTACTCTACGAATCTCTAAAATCAATAATGCGATGCCTCTTGATTAAAAGTAATAGAATGCTTTTTGTGTTCAAAGAATAAAAACCACAGAATAACAAAAATTATAACATAGATTGGTCTGATCTCCCATTACACAGGCAGCGGCAAGTGTCTAAGTTTGCTTGAAAACCTAGTAGGACCCTTAGCAAATGTTTGACAGTGCCTGCCCTGAGGCGAAATAAAACACTATGCTCCTATTGCCCAAGGGACTTTTCAGATAACTTTGAATTGAACTTTTTCCTCTCATATTTATGTTCAAATAAGCTGTCACACTCGGCTTAACAGACTCAAGTTCAAGTTCAAAAAGCTTTATTCGGTTTGTTTTACACAACCATATAAGCTGAATTTTTTTTATAAAAACACAAAAATAAAATATCGATACATGTTTACAGAATAAGCATCACAAGCACGGGTATATTACGCTCCGCTTACTGGACAGTTTATAAGGAATTATTCCACGAGCCGACTCTCATAAAGACTTTAGTACTGAAAGGAGGAACACTATTATATAAATACTTAAGAACAGTTGCAATTAATACTCCATATTAAATGCGTAGTGCTAGAAAGTGACATATGCGAGAGTCCAAATGTGCTAAATCGCAATCATCAAATAGCTGTCTTTACCAAGAGTTTAACTAATACTCCGAGAATTGATATATGCATAAATTCAACATTGCAAAATAAAATTCAGAGTGATACACAAAAATGGCTGTTATTCTCTTGCTCTATGTTTCTTTTAGTTACAGTTTCTACAACATAGTAAACAATGAAAAAAGAATTTACAGTACATACAGATAATCCTAACCTGGAGTAAAGTGACTTGTGCATAAATACAAATTTAACCCTAGAACAGGATTTTCGCATAAAGTGCATTTCTTAATAGCAGCTCTGACGTATTCCTTCATGCTATTAACAGCACGATGTAAAGTGACATATGCGTAGGTGCAAAAATGCAAATATAACCAAGCAATGAGTGCTATATCACAGTATTATCGATTTTCTCACTGCCCTACATTTCAATAGGTAGAGTGCGACATGAAAACAGATGTCTGGGCTCTCAAGAGAGCATAATAAGTTCATAGCATCTACTGTTAAACGAGTATTATATTTTAAAAGGATAGGCTTCAAATAAAATTTCCGTATAGGTACATAAAATGTATAGAATAATAGGAAATGGCAACAACTCTGCTTGGAAATATCATCGCAGGGGCATTTCATGGTAGAGCCTTCCCCCATTACAGGGAAGGATACAAGGTGGTGTACAATGCCTAACCTTAAACATATTAGAACAAATCGGTGTGAAGGTCTTGACACATCCGCCAAATATGCCTGAAACCCACTTTTCAGTTTGAGTTGCCTATAGAAGACAGAAGTCTTTTGGGTCCTAGTTAATTTAGTTTGCTCTTCCCTCTTATATAGCAAAAACGAGTCTTTTATTTCTTTCTTGGAGAAAGGTATTACAAATTCAGACTCCTTAAGAATATTAAAATCAAATAATATGCTATACCAACAAATGATATAGCTCAACCATGAGATGCGTGAACAATTATCTAATTTAAGACAATCTCTAATAGTGGACTGTGTGAACTCAGTTTCGCTCTTATGCCAGATGGATCGCCATAAGAGTAAGGGGCGTAAGGCTGACAAATCTGATATATAATTAAGGCCAGTTTCCTGATGGATTAAATCAGTGGAAGCTGAGGCCAGGGCACACAGCAACCGTTTTAGGAAACTGTTTTCATCCCTTTGAAGTTGAGCTGTAGATGAATAACCCCATAGTCCAGCTCCATACAGAGATGAAGAAACACATCTTGCATTGTATATGGCCACCTTGTCCCTTGTTCTGCGGTCTCCCAATTTAGTGGCATAGCGGAAAATTCCATTAGTGTTTCTAATCATTTTATATCTGATACTTTCTTGCTCACCCGCCCATTTACCATTACCTTCAAAAGTGATACCTAAATAACAGAAGGTATTAACAGTTTGTATTATAGAGCCGTCCAAAAAAAAAAGACCTTGATGACTTCATTTTCTTCCCGCATATCATGGTGCATGTCTTTGATTTATTTATGAAAAGTTTCCTTCCCTTAATAAAAACAGTAAATTCATCAATAAATCGCTGGAGGCCTATTGGGGAATGGGAAATTAAAACAGCATCATCGGCATATAATAATACCGATACAACCGCGCCACCAATTTTAGGTGCATCTGCTGAAATATTGTTTAAAACCATAGCTATTTGATTATTAAAGAGGGAAAATAAAAGAGGGGCCAATACACACCCTTGCCTGATGCCTCTTTGCACAGCAAAAAATGGGGTACGCTCGCCGGTTGGCCCATATCATACACTACAGGATAATTTCTCATAGACCCGAGCTAAAAAGAACACCATCTCTTTTGGGGCCTCAGATTCCAACAGCACTGTCCAAAGAAGGGAGTGATCCACTAAATCGAATGCGCTGCTCAGATCAGCGAAGCATAAAAACAAATTATCCTCTTTAGCTACTGTATATTTATTAATGAGTAGGTCCAGATTTACACATTGTTCAATAGTACCTAAACCTTTCCTACATCCATATTGGACTGGGGTTAGGACTTTGAAATCTGAAGCCCAGGTTTCCAATCTTTTCAAAAGGACCCTACTCAGCACCTTTATAGAGGAGTCCAGTAGCGATATCGGGCGATAATTACAAGCTTCGGAACACGAGCCCTTTTTATATATTTAGGGATTGGGCTCATGATGTTGGGAAGTTCCCCATGGCTGCAGTGTAAAAAATCCTTGTAAGAATCGGTGCCCATAAATCCATTAAATCCTTATATAGATCAATCGGGATGCCGTCTGGGCCCGGTGCCTTCCCGCCTTTCTATTTAACAACCCTTCCTCCACCTCTTCAACATCAATCGACAATGGTAATATAGGCCATATAAAATCATCATTTAAAAAAGAAGTTAAACGCAACCTATCCGGGTTAAAAATATTAGAAAAGTGTTCAATCCATTCGGTACAATTCACATAAGACGTCAATTCGGGTTTACAATTATCCTTTAAAAAGGGGCTATTAACAGTTTCCCAAAAGAGTTTACTGTTGTTAGTATCAGCAGCCATACTTAGTTTATCCCAGGCATCTGATCTCAACTCTTTTTTATGTGTCAACTTAGCTTGCTTGTATTCAATTCGAAGCTCATGAACTAGCAATTGGTTACCAGGCTTAGTCCCCAGTGCCAATTTCAATTTATGTAATGTCTGGGTACATTTAGAGTCAAACCACATCGTACCAACCTGTTTCGTACCTTTGGTATTTCTAGTTAAAACATTCTTAATTATATCATTTATATCAGAAAATATATTTAATAAAATATCAGGGGTGATCTCTTCACTAAGACAGTAATCAATGGCTTTCCTGCCTCTAGTGACCACTTCTGTTTAGATATTAGGGGGGTCTACGCCATCCCACTTTATTCTCATCTTGTTAGGCCTAACAGGGAGAATATCCGAAAGTTGGTCCACAGTATTAGTTAATTTATTACCCCAATCTAGTAATACCATGGAAATACTATTGTGGTCGCTAACCACCTGATCTGATATCCAAAGGTCAGAATAGGAACTATTCTTCGAGATTAAAATATGATCTATGTTGCTCTTCGCATTTCTCCCAGTGAAAGTCGGACATTTAATATGGCCCTGTTTCATGGAACAATCTAACAGATCAAGGTCAAATTTTGCCATTAATATATTTAGAGCCATGCCGTATCTACAATGTGGGAAATGTAAAGATTCATCATCAGTCCTATTGGTAGTAATGTGGGCCGTCATGTATCCACATGAATTGGTTAGAGTCGCTGGGCAGACCCGGATATTCAAATCCCTAGCCTACAAGATAACTGCAAGTTTACTAGATCATTTCAATACCCTGTCTATCTCCTTTCTAATAAGTCTAGCGGTGCATCCCTATCCTTGTTAAAATTGTTATTATAATGGTTAATTAAAACCAAATCCTTACCCTTTGGGAGTGTTAGCCTCAGAATGTGGCTATAGTCGCCTATAGATGAATAGCTAGTGATTTTACACCCAATTAATTTGGTGGATATGAGCAACAATAATCCACCCTTTGCTCTACCTGATGAAGAAGGTACAGCATTTAAGCAATGGGATGTATAACCTTCCACTGCAACCACATCTGTGCTCCAAGTTTCCTGAATACAGATAATGTCACTTCCATGAGTGATAAAATCCTGCCAAAAAGGCGTATCTAATTTTTTCCCAAGGCCTGCTACATTCCAAGTAGTTAATGTGTACCCTTACTGCGTTATAGTTTCTGTTCCTTGGTTATCATTTGGATTTAAATTGGATAGGTCTACTACATCCATTAAAAACACAGGTTTTATTATAATTAGGTTATCTATCACATCGTTTCCAGCGCTCTCATGCACCATATCAGGTTCTGTGTATTGGGATTGGATATTACTTAGTTTATCTCCCCTACTAGTTGGTCTATGAGTTACCATCTAGTTGGAGTAATTAAAAAAATGGAATCTTCTGGAGCAATGGGTCCTGATGAAATTCCCATGAAAGTAATTAATAACAAGCATTTACAATGCAACGGTTTCGCCTTTGGAAAAGTTAGAGCTATTGGCATTGTAAATGACAAAATTTGTATTTATGTGTTGGTTTTGAAAACAGATAAATAAATGGCATTCTCATTTACAATGCCAATAGCTCAAACTTGCGTAAATGCAAGACCAATTGCTTTGCAGAAGCTTGTTTAATGTCACGCTTCATACTGAAGACTACCTAGCTTTCTAGCTTCCCACGTTTTAGCAGGTAGGGGGCTGAGATTCAGGGAAAATAAAAATAAGGTGCTGTTTCCATGGTCACACAATGTGACCACTAGGAAAGCTAGGACCTGAACTCAAGTTTGCAGGTTTTAAAGCAAGCAACATAATCTCTAGAATATGTTTAGCAAAAGGCATATTGACAGGCCTGGGAGAAATTTGCATTATGCTGGCATAATTAGCTTAATTTTGATAATTTTGCGTTAGTATTGTTACACAGAACTCCAGAAATTATGCTATTATGCCACATCGCATGATTATTGGCTATTTGTGGTAACAAAAAAACTACAGCGAATGTGCTGTATTTGGTGAAAAAATACCATGAGTGCAGGGTAACAACGTGAATGACAGAGTTCAAACAGCTGTTGTTCAAGTTGCTTTTGTTTTTGTGGCACTGTTTTTTTTAGCACCAAATGCATTCTCGTGTCCAAAGTGGATGTGAGGGCGCATTTTGTGCTAAAATACAGTGCTGGGTATCTGTTTACAATTTAGCGTATTTTTCACCCAACTGTGCAAAATAGTAAATCACACGATTTTTGCGTACCTACCCCTAAAACTGATCCTGTATCGCAACTGTACATTGATGTAGTGGTTTTTCCCTAATGGGATGTACGATCAGTCGTCCACATATTCAGTTATCCTCTTACACCTGTGTGAACTTGGATAAATGCCTAGAAGAGACTGTAAACCTTTATTTCCGCAACACTTTTTATGTTTAAAGTATTTTATTAGAAAGGTACAGCTGCATATGGAAAGCAATTTACAAACATGCAGTGGGTATTGCGAGAGGCAATTCAGGATCAGAAATGCTAATGACCCAGCCCTAGGGCTGCTCCACTGTCCTGCCCTTCGCACTGAGGCGTACACAAGGAAAGGAAAAAGAGAACAAAAAAACAGTGCCCTATGGGCTTGTACCTCTATTTAAGTAAAACAACATTCCCCAACAAACTTCCCCCTCCCCACCCTCCCTGTCCAGTGCGGTGTAACATGAAAGCAATCAGTCATCCTTCTTCCTTCCGACTCTGTACCTGCCCGTGAGTCCATGGTTATCCCCTCCTGAATGAAACAATGCCTCACGAAGGGGGCGTAAGCCTTAGCAGCCTGAGGTACCTCGGGCATGTGATTTCCGTAAATTCTGAAGCCAGCAGTGAGTGAAAGGGTTGCCACAGTTCCTCAAAACCAGTCACATCTCCTGCTAACGTGAGAGACAATTTTTCCATCCCCAGAACATGCCACAACCTGTGCAGCCAACCAGTGCGTGAGGGAGTGGTAGTTGTGCACCAGTGTATCAGTATGTTTTGTACCGCAGAGCCCAGCATAATGGCAATCTGCCTCCCCCTCCTAGATTTTTGAGGATACATTAAGTCATTTGGGAGACCCAGCAGGGTATACGCTGGAAATCGAGGCAGTTCAATCTCGAAGCATTTATCAATCTCATCTATCACTGTCGACCAGTAGGCTTGTAGTACTGGGCAGTCCCAAAGGATGTGTGTTAGTGTACCAATCTGCCCGCACTCTCGCCAGCATCTGTCGCTAAGAAGCCTGTTCATTTCGTGTAGTCTTTCTGGGGTGTGATACCAGTAGGTGGAGATTTTAGTGAAGGTTTCTGTGAGGCCCACGTGATAGGCCGAGTGTCGTGCTCTGTATGAGATACGGTCCCATTCCTTAAGGCTAAGCGTTCTCCCCAGTTCTCTACTCCAGCGCTCCCTACCGGGAATGTAGAAGTGGGAAGACGGGAGCTGGAGCATTTTGTATAGGTCAGTAATAAGTTTGGAGTCTGAAGCGCGGGTGATCAGCCACCGTTCATACGGTAGGAGCTTCCTGTCCACAGATTCTCTCACACTCGGCTGTAAGGCCCAGTGTCGTACCTGCCAGTATCTCATGCGGTCAGATTCGGTCAACTGATAAATATCTTTAAAGCTGTGGAAGGGGAGAACTCCATCCGTTGCGTACATATGGAAGAGTGCCCTACAGCCCCTATCCCTCCAATGTGAGAAGGCCCCTTGCTCCATCCCCGGTGTGAAGTCGGGATTGTCTACAATCGGTGTGAAAGGCGAGGGAAACGTGGTGAGGTCAAATGTGCGATTTGTGGCATCCCATACTTTCAGCGGAACCCGCGTTATTTAAGAAGCATAGAGATTCGGGGGCGGTGTGGGCGGCGAAGAAAGGGTATTTCTTGTAAAGGGCGCCCGGCTACCGCTTGATCCTGGAAGAGCCAGTGTTTATCGGACTCCCACCTGCTCCATTCCACCAGATATCTCAATTGGGCTGCCTGGAAATATTTGCGAAGGTCGGGAACTCCCAGCCCTCCTGATTCTGGTGTCAGTGTCGTGAGAGTGCGGCGCATTCGGGGTTTGCGGCCCTACCACACAAATCGGGACACGTCAGTTTGCATTTGTGGAATCCAGCCCTTGGGGGGTTGTAAGGGCAGTCCCCGGAATAAGTACAGAATTTGGGGTAAAACTGTCATTTTGATCGCTGCTACCCTACCAAGCCAGGAAATCGTTCCTTTGTTCCATCTCCCGAGTTCGTCCCTCACCTTTTTGCCCACTGCCTCATAGTTAATGGAAACCATGGCCTGCAACGTCGGAGCTAACGTAATCCCTAGATATTGCACCTGATCTTTCGACCACCGTAAGGGAAAGAGCCTTTGTAGGTCGGTCCTCGTTGTTAAGGTCAGGGAGAGGTCCAAAGCCGTGGATTTCTCCACATTCATCCGAAAGCCGGCCACACTCTCAAAAGCTTTGAGTTCCGCCATACATGCGGGTAGGGCCTGCCTCGGGTTTTCCAGCGCGAAAATAACGTCGTCTGCGTAAAGGCTTATTACATGGGTGAAACCCCCCATTCGTACTCCGGTTACGGCCATGTTCTGCCGCACTCGTTGGGCAAAGGGCTCCATGTAGAGCGCGAAGAGGAGGGGGAAGAGGGGACATCCCTGTCTCGTTCCGCGTTCGATATCAAACCGTCGAGAGCCACAGCCATTCACTCGTACTGCGGCAGAGGGGGATTTATAGCAATTAAAGACCATGGTTCGGAACTTTTCCCCCATTCCCAGCTTCGCCATAACTCGATCGAGGTAGGGCCAGTGCACCCGGTCGAACGCCTTTTCTGCATCGACCGAGAGCAGCATACGTTCCCCTGGAATACGTGAGGCTTTTTCCAAGACGTGAACTATTCGCTTAGTGTTGTCCACAGTCTGCCGTCCAGGCACGAAACCGGCTTGATCCGGTTCAATTAGGCCAGGGAGGTACTGTGCCAATCTCGCCGCAAGAATCCCCGTGTAGAGTTTCAGGTCTAAATTTAGCAAGGAGATTGGTCTGTACGAGCCGCACTGCTTCCTATCTTTCCCTGGTTTGGGGATGACAGACACTGTCGCTTGTAGCAGATCCGGAGAGATAGTTCCAGGATCAAAGAAGGAATTAAACAGTTTGGTCAAGATAGGGGCTAGCGTCCCGCAGAACGTTCTATAGAAGAGGGCTGTGTAGCCGTCTGGGACAGGGGCTTTTCCTAGTTTGAGCCTAGAAATCGCTGCAATCACCTCCTCAATCTTAATCTCTCTCTCTAGGTAATCTGCCTGCTCTTGAGTCAGGGACGGTAGGGTCACCGAATCCAGGTAACCCTCCGCGTCTCCCATGTTGGCGGCTTCCGCTCTATATAGATCCGCAACACTTTTTAGAGTACTTGGGGAGGAGGTGGAATAGGGGGTGTGTGTGTGTGTGTCTGTGTGCATGTCTGCCTGTATGTGTCTGTGTGCATGTGTGTATGTATGTATGTGCGTGCAATATTCTGCATTAATGCACTGCTCTGCTTACCTATCTGTGTGCTTCGCCTGTTTTATTAGGAAAAGTTGAGAAGCAGCAAGCACTGTTTAAACCTCTTTCTTATTACTAATTCAATGAAAAGGGCCGAAAAGTCCGCAACGATAAGGATCTTTGTGACAAACAATGTTGCGGCTGTTGGGATTGTGTCTGGAAAAACAGTGGTGAAGATGCTGGTCTGGGAACTAGAAGCCCAACGTCCAATCCCAGCTTCACCATTTCCTCAAAATGTGTGATCTTGGGAGAACCAAGTTATCTTGCTGTGCACTTGTTCTCTTATCCGCCAAAAATTGTGAACGCTTAGAAACGCAAGTATTTAAATACCGATAGATTTAAATGTTCAACCCTAAGGGGTGACTATCTCTTACCACAGCATGTGATTGATTACAGCTCTCTGGTAATTTGTCCCTGTCTCCAATGGAGTGGCAACATCAATACTCATCGGCAATAAAGAACGGTGATGGATTAAACCCAGATCTTTTGACTGGGTGTGAGTGTTTGATTGACTCAGATGCTCCGTCCATCACCACCCCCTTTTGTACCGCTTTTGGCCGCCATAAGTGTGGAAGGGTATGCTCAGACGTGAGTCCCTTGCTCACTTTGCCACTGGATTCAAGCAAGCCGGGCTGAAGACGGCTGGAATGCCAGAAACCGGTCCTCGGAAGCTTGTTTCCGGTCCAGGGAAGACATGGCTTGGCAGTTCGGGCTGGACTGTTCCCATGAGGCACAGGGTCAGACTGATTTGCATATAGCCATGTCTGAACTGGGGTGACGGAGTGGGCTAAAGAACGGTGATGGATTAAACCCAGATCTTTTGACTGGGTGTGAGTGTTTGATTGATTCAGATGCTCTGTCCATCACCACCCCCTTTTGTACCGCTTTTGGCTGCCATAAGTGTGGCAGGGTATGCTCAGACATGAGTCCCTTGCTCACTTTGCCACTGGATTCAAGCAAGCCGGGCTGAAGACGGCTGGAATGCCAGAAACCGGTCCTCGGAAGCTTGTATCCGGTCCAGGGAAGACATGGCTTGGCAGTTCGGGCTGGACTGTTCCCATGAGGCACAGGGTCAGACTGATTTGCATATAGCCATGTCTGAACTGGGGTGGCAGAGTGGGCTAAAGAACGGTGATGGATTAAACCTGATCTTTTGACTGGGTGTAAGTGTTTGATTGATTCAGATGCTCCGTCCATCCCCACCCCCTTTTGTACCGCACAGCCTACGACGGCCCGGAAGAGTAAAGGAGGGATCCGGAAGTGGGCGAGAGGAGCCCCAAGTGCGGCTGGAACCCGATGGCTCCCTGTTAAAGCCCCAGGCCCCAGGAGCGGGACCCGGGTGAAAGGCAAATTGGTGGCCGCCAGTGAGGAGCGCTGCCAGAACTGTTTTTATGCTGGCGGGGCTCCCGTGCGGTAAAGGGAATTCCAGCGCCTGTTGGCACCAGGGATTCCAGCCGCAGTCCCCCAAAGAATCTGGAGAAGTGCGTGCTCCGTGCCGGCCGCCCAGAAGAGGCACAGAGGAGACCGGCAAGAAGAGCGGGAGAGCTTGAAGCCGGGACGAGTCCCGGAGGAGACCCGGTGAGTGGGGCTGCGTGTCGGGCCCAGGGGGGGGGTTGGTCAAGGGACGGGTCGGTGCCTTTCCCCAGTGGCCCCAGCCCGCGAGGATGTGCCTACCTTGTTTCTTCCAGCTGCCCCGAACAGCAGGGGGCAGCTGCAACGTGCCACTATAATTGTTTGGAGCCCCCATGGGGTCCCCTTATGGACAGGGCCACAATAGTAGTGGGGGCACATCCTGGGTAATGAGAGAAGCCCCCGGAAGTGGCATGGTGGTTGGGGGGTAAGTCAGGGCACATTGTCGGTGCCCGCCTCCAGTGACAGTGTTGCCTTTGCAGATGCCCCGTCTGGCAGCGGGCACCTGCGACGTTGGGCCAGATGGGACTCCCAGGAACAGTGCCAATTGTAGAGGCCCGGAAGAGGCGGGCCCCACGTCCCTGGGACTGACTTCATGATACTTGACCGCCGGACAGGGGGCAGTCGCCATCGTTGGGGGCATTGTTGACTTGAGGGCCTCACTGTGCAGGATGCCTGTTAGGTCTGAAAGTGTTGTTTCTGCCCCATGCTACATGTGATCCTATGCCCTACCAATGTGAGTTAGGCTGACATAGTATGCCCCCATGTGAAAGGTGTTCATGCTACTGTGATTAGGCCCTGAGTTAGGTCTGATGCCTGCATGCCTACAGGTTCATCTGCCTTACACCCATGAGGTTTAGGAAGGTACATGCCCCAGGTACTTATGTTGAGGCCCCACATGAATATGGTTGGCATTTCATGCGCAGATGTTCCAGGCCCCATGTTGAATGTGATTCATGCCTGATATTTTGGTGTACCTCCTGTTGCCTCACTGCTGTTGATTTTGGGCATAGGAGGCTTGAGGCTATTCTGATTATGCCTGTCTCATGTTTCATGCATGCTAGTGACATGCATTCTGTGCTTTTACGCCTGGTGGATGTGGCCTATGCTAATGGGGTTACGCGGGTGGTTTCCGCCTACTATTTATGCCCACAGGTTCATGTTAGATGTGTTGATGATCATGGAAGGGATGCCTATGTTCCCCGGTGGGCAGTGCTGAAGTTTCTGTGCCCAGCTGCATACACACTGTGTTCCTGCCTAATGTTTTACGCCTAATGTTAATGCTTATGGCTTTCTTGCAGTAGTGGAACTGACGGACTTACCCCCTCCTTCATTTTTCATTCATCCATTACCCATTCCCAATGGTCTCGGCAGTGGCCCGGTTGGCCCTGCCCTGTACATAATCCGCATTGTATATTTTGCCCTGGCACCAGTTGGCGCAGTATAGTGATAATTGTGATTACCTGTGTAGATTTGGTACAATACAACAACACACACAACAGCAAGGAGCTCTTCAACATCTTAAAGGAACTCTCCAACCCCAGCGCCAACGTCATCCCGCCGTCGCAAGCCCTGTGCAATTCCCTCACCACCTCTCTCCACCGCAAGATCGCTGACATCCACGACAGCTTCAACATCCAGACAGCCCCAACAGACATCAATACTCCAGACTCTCCTCACACCATCTGCCACGACCCCCCTGCCAGCTTTGGCCAACGTGAACATCGATGACACCATCAACACCATGAGCACAATCCACTCCGGCTCCCAGTCAGACCCATTCCCGCACCACATCTTCAAAAAAGCCAGCACTTACATTGCACCTCACCTGAGCAACGTCATCAATCTCTCCTTCAAGACCGCGAACTTTCCAGAGAGCTGGAAACATGCCGAGATCAACGCCCTACTCAAAAAACCCAAGGCAAACCCGAGAGACCTCAAGAACCTCCGGCCCATCTCCCTACTTCCGTTCCCAGCCACGATCATTGAGAAGATCGTCAACAGACAGCTAACCCAATACCTCGAAGAAAACAGCATCCTGGACCCATCCCAGTCAGGATTCCGCAGCAACCACAGCACCGAGACGGCCCTCATCGCCGCAACCGACGACATCAGAACCCTGCTGGACAGGGGTGAGACCGCAGCCCTCATCCTCCTATACCTCTTCGCCTCTTTTGACACTGTCTGCCACCCCACACTACGCACACGCCTCCACGACGCAGGGATCCAAGACAAGGCCCTGGATGGGACCACCTCCTTCCTCTCCGGCAGAACCCAGAGCGTCCGCCTCCCCCCATTCCAATCCAAAGCCTCCAAGATCATCTGCAGCGTACCCCAGGGATCATCCCTCAGCCCGACACTGTTCAACATCTACATGGCCCCGCTCGCACAAGTCGTCCGACAACACAACCTCAACATAATCTCCTACACCAACGACACTCAACTGATCCTCTCCCTCACAAAGGATCCCCTCACCGCTAAATCCAACCTCCATGAAGGAATGAAGGCCGTCGCCGACTACATGAAGAACAGCCGACTGAAGCTGAACACCGACAAGATGGAGGTCCTCATCCTTCGGCTCCAACCCTTCAGCCTGGGACGACTCCTGGTGGCCCACGGCACTGGGGCAGCTCCGACACCCACCGACCACAAACGCAACCTGGGAGTCATCCTCGACTCAACACTCTCCATGAACAAGCAAGTCAACGCAGTCTCCTCCTCCTGCTTCAACACCCTCTGCATGCTCCGCAAGTTCTACAGGTGGATACCGACAGATAAAAGAAGAACAGTCACCCAGGCCCTCGTCAGTAGCAGACTCGACTATGGAAACGCCCTTTCTGCGGGAGCCCAGGCCAAGCTCATCAAACAACTGCAACGCATTCAAAATGCCTCTGCACGCCTGATCCTCGGCGTACCACGCCACAGCCACATCACCCCCCACCTGAGGAAACCTGCACTGGCTCCCCGTCAACAAGAGAATTTCCTTCAAGCTCCTCATCCACGCACTCAAGGCACGCCACAAGATTGGCCCAGCCTACCTCAACAGATGACTTTTCTTCTACATCCACAACCGCCAGATCTGTTCCGCTGACCTCGCCACCGATCCTCGCTTCCAAAGAACAAACACTGACTGCAGATACTTCTCCCACCTCCCCACCAAGACCTGGATCACCCTCCCACTGAGCCTACGACAGACCAAAGACCTGCTGACCTTCTGGAGGCTACTCAAGATCTGGCTGTTCGACCAGTAGCCCCCCCCCCCCTTTTTCCCCAGTGCCTTGAGACCCTCACGGGTAAGTAGTGCGCTCTACAAGTTCTTGATTGATTGATTGATTAGGCAGCCTAACTTTTAGTTTTTCTATGGCAGCAGCCTATGTCGTCTCAAGCTGGAGACTGCAGTGCAGTAAGCAGGCAGTCGAGTGATAGGTACCGATGAGCCCCGTAACATTATGCATTGTTTTTACTCTAGCAGAGCCTTCATTCGTCCACCTGGCTCCGCGGGTCTTAGCCTGCTGCCTGAAAGAATGACAGTGTACTTAAGCGTTTCTGAAAAGTGCAAACTATGTTTTTTTAAAGAAAGACGGTCACTAAAATCATGCTAACATGAAGGAGAGACACGAAACCGGGTTCTGCACCATAAACAAAGACACAAGCAGGATCTGGTCTGAAGACACAAGCATTCTAAAAAAAAAAGCAAAGGAACATTTAATCAAAAGAGTTCCAAGAAACTCCAGGTGAAGAATGCAAGTGTAATTAGACTGTACTTGGTCGGTGCTCCTGACCCTTAACAGAAGTGAGCCATCGGCTGCCTGAACAACTTAGGAAGAAGTAAAGAAGAGTGACACCTGAATGAGCCAATGGTAAGGAGCAGGCAGCAATTCACTCAGTTTATTGATTAAAGGAGGTCTTGCAGACAGCGCTTGCGCTCTGATGCTCGACCTAAAAAGAGAGTGTGACTGTAACTGACCGTGTGTGTGTAACTGTGTTTGAGTGACGGCCTGCGTGTGACTCACATGGTCAGCGACTGGCTGCCGCCCCCCCATCTGACCACACCAACCCCCAGACACTTGAACATGAGACCTGGTTATCTTTGGAAGGCGGGAGGGAGGTCGCAAGACCCCCCGGCCGTATTTATTAAGATATGAAATTAAAAGATTTTAATTGCATGGTCAACAATTTATACAAAAATCAGCAGGACATTAGATACAATATTGTCAACAAGTTTGAGAGTCTAACCTTAACAGAAACTCTAATACAGATTGTTTCCTAACCGAATCTAACATCCTCATCTTGATTTTTGTATACTACATTTCTGTCCATATGGCAAGGTCGCTAACCGGTGTCAGGTCCTACTAGCTGCGCCTCACCTAGAGATGTGCGCATGCGCAGCCGGGCCTGGTAATTACCCGGTCCACTCCGTGAACTCCATTTACCCACTAAAGGAGGGCCCTTACTCTGCGCCATCCGGTGACGTCATGAGTATGCGCGCGCGGGGTGGCTACCAGCCTAAGGAAAGCGTGACTACTCCAACCCGCGCCCCTTTGAAGCATCAGTAACCTTGCCCCTGAAGTTCTAGGAGTGGCCAATGGCCCCTCCCCCTGGGCGGGAACCTCCATAGGACGATGCCCGCCCCCTCAGACCTTAAAATAGCTGCTCACCGGTCATGACCTTACTGCATGCCCCATACCTAATAAATACGACGACCTATGGGAAAAAATTCTAATGAACAACTACTCTGGCTGATACATCAAAACATCACTGTAAAGCTACAAAGGGAAAAAAGTCCAAAACACAATTGCAACATCATAACATATTTCAGCACAGTTCACTAAAAGGGGAAAAAATTCCTAAAGAAAGCATCATCAGCATAATATACAAACCAGACAAAGTTCACTTATGCATGGCAAGGATGGCAACAATCACCTAACAAATTACACCTAAACCAGACTAATACAGCATCAACCATTTAGTTCCAGGGATGGTGGGTGGGGAAACAAGAAGCCCCGAGAGCGGGGCACAACACGCTGTGGGGGAGCGTCCAGGGAACAAGAGGGTCTCCCGGGCGCTCCCCGCCTCTTTATTCACAAGGAACCGGGTGGGGGGTGGCTACGCCCCCCACCCAGCCCCTCCTGCGGCATGCCCCCCCCTGACCCAGACATCCTACCATGGTATCCGGGTCAGGGAGGGGGCTGACCCATCGGTGGTGGGGCGCGCCCGGAGGGCCCGCCCCACCACCGAGAGGCACGAAGGGGGAGGCGGTTGCCACGCCGCCATGCGGGCGGGGGGGCCAAGGGCCCCCCCTTTTCACATGGTCAGCGACTGGCTGCCGCCCCCCCCATCTGACCACACCAACCCCCAGACACTTGAACATGAGACCTGGTTATCTTTGGAAGGCGGGAGGTCGCAAGACCCCCCGGCCGTATTTATTAAGATATGAAATTTAAAGATTTTAATTGCATGGTCAACAATTTATACAAAAATCAGCAGGACATTAGATACAATATTGTCAACAAGTTTGAGAGACTAACCTTAACAGAAACTCTAATACAGATTGTTTCCTAACCGAATCGAACATCCTCATCTTGATTTTTGTATACTACATTTCTGGCCATATGGCAAGGTCGCTAACCGGTGTCAGGTCCTACTAGCTGCGCCTCACCTAGAGATGTGCGCATGCGCAGCCGGGCCTGGTAATTACCCGGTCCACGCCGTGAACTCCATTTACCCACTAAAGGAGGGCCCTTACTCTGCGCCATCCGGTGACGTCATGAGTATGTGCGCGCGGGGTGGCTACCAGCCTAAGGAAAGCGTGACTACTCCAACCCGCGCCCCTTTGAAGCATCGGTTACCTTGCCCCTGAAGTTCTAGGAGTGGCCAATGGCCCCTTCCCCTGGGCGGGAACCTCCATAGGATGATGCCCGCCCCCTCAGACCTTAAAATAGCTGCTCACCGGTCATGAACTTACCGCCACAGGCCAGCATTGTTAACCGACGATCTGGCCTCCCCCTACCTAGACCCAAATTAGGAGCGAGCTTGTTTAGCAAATCCCTCCAACCAGGCCCAGAGATTGTTAGACCACAAGACATTCCCCGCCTCAGTCAAGTGTACTCCATCCCTCAGGTGGTACTGTTCGCCCCAGATACACCCATGTGGAATCGTCTGCAACCGAGGGGCTCAAAATAGTTTGTCCCACTGTATGTTGATCCTCTTTACCGAGTGATTCAACGCCCTGACCGAGTCCCCCCCTCACCACTGCCACCGAGGGATAAGTTGCGACCATACTACTGTGCAACCCGGGCAAGTCCTGGCCACCCACCCGCAGTGGAGATGATCTCCTCAATAAGGATGCGTCTCCCCAATTTGGCCAAATCATTCTCCCCCAAGTGAAGTATCACCGCTGACGGGGGCGGACTGCTGAGCTAAGAGTCCCTGGAAGAAGTCCCTAAACTGGTTGAGACATAAACCCCCTCTCCCGAAGAACAAGATGTTAAACCCCTGTTGCGCGGCCCTTTTTCTACGGTCTCCTGAAAGAAAAACACATTCAGCACGCCTCACATAAGAGTGACCCATAATCCAAACCATTTTCCTGTGTTGATCCCGACGCTTGTTCTGTGATGGTGTAGATCGTTGCCGCCCGGTGACGAGTTCCTCCCCTGCGTCACAGGTTTGAGAAACTGCAAAAAACCAGAAACAAACCAGGCGTGAGCACCATCCTGTCACAACAGGTCAATTCGCACATATCGTTTGTAACATTCAGAGGACCATCTCCCAATTTCCTTCACATTCTCCACCGGGAGGCCCCTAGCCACTGCCTCAGTTGCTGCCCCAATCCTAAAGGAGTGAGTGCCAAATTCCTTGGGGTCAAGACCTGCCTGTCTGACCGTCAGCTCCAAGACTCTTCTGAACTGCTACCTGGTCAAGGGCGTACCATCGGCGTGACACAACAGTGCACCTCCCGCCGTGCCCCCTCGCTGCCTATGGAAGATTTCCACATGCGCAACCGGGCAGCAAGGATTGGCACGGGCCCTGTGGAGCACTATGGTGTGACCCTGTGACTCCTGGTCAGTTTTGGATTTCTGAATCGTCACCCACATGGTATCCTCCCTGATCTTTACACAGGCCGCTTGTAGGCCGCCCTGCTGATCATTTTTGTACGCTGCCACCAACTCGCCAATTCTCAGAGCCCCATAGAAAGCCAAGGAAAATGCAGCTTTGAAAAGAAGTACCTCCCACTCCGAGCTACAGACACTGTGAAGTGCCACCAATAAAGCTGTCAGCCGTGCTAGCCCGATGGGCCTTCTTTTATCCTCAGGGTGACCCTGTAAACGGCGCCAACCCCTCAAGGCCTTGCGCACCATAAAGGTGTTAATGGGATCTCGCATGCCCTTAGCCTGCGCAAAGAAGGAGACCGCCGCCCTATGCCTGCTCGCAGCCACTACTGAGCGCCCTTCCCTGTGCATCCATTCTAAATAGGCCGCAAAGCTGTCCTCCTGTGCCCACCTAACCTCCCATTCCTGCCCCAAGAAAGTACAGTAAGACAAAAACGCCCCTTCGTAAGCCGTCTTGGTCCTGGGGGCTAAGCTAGCAACCACGAGATCCTGAAATCTGGGGCACCAATCTGCCAAAGTACTGCTGGGAAGTGCGCTGGCGAGGGGTCTGCTGCAGGAAGATGTTCCCTGAAAACCTGCATTTTAAAGCGAGAGAGGGAGTCAGCTGCATTATTGAGAATGCCAGAGACATGCTTGGCTTTGAAAACCACATTCCATTTTAAGCACTGCAACACAATCTCCTTTATCAGGCGCAGTATGAAAGGACAGCGTGCCCCCTGTTGGTTTATACATTCAACTACTGTCATGTTGTCCGACCAGAACACCACTGATTGATTACATAAGTGTTCGGGCCAGACCTTCAATGCCACCCAGATTGGGAAGAGTTCCAGGAAGCCAATATTGGTGGTCAGACCCCATGTTCTCAATTCTTCCGGCCAACGCTGGGCGACCCACTTGTTCCCCAGGATGGCGCCAAAGCCCACACTACCAGCAGCGTCTGTCCATAAACCCAACTCTTCTGATGTGGCGGGAGGACCGGGCCACACTACCCTACCATTGAAATCCTCCAGGAACGCCATCCATATAAGCATATCCTGGCGAACCTCAGACGACAACCTTGTGCGGTGATGTTCCTCCCGTAATCGTTTCATCGCTTGGGCAATGGAGCGTGAGAACGGGCGTGCCATAGGAATGACCCGCAGTGCGAAGTTCAGTTGCCCCACCACCTCCTGTAGTTGTTGCAAGGAAACCTTGTCTTTGCGTAGGCATTGACGTAGCGCTGCTCTAAACCTAGACACTTTGTCCCTGGGCAACCTGAAGCATCCCTGCACTGAGTCAATTTCGATAACAAGAAATTCGAAGCAGGTGGATGGGCCAAACGTCTTCCCTGGCGCTAGCGGGACCCCAAAAGCCCGCATGAGCACGCAAAATTCCTGCAATGCCCAGGCACACTCCTGAGAACCCGCCGCACCTAAAAAGAGAAAATCGTCTAGGTAATGCATGACCTGCTGGTGGCCCGTCGCCTGTCTCATGGCCCATTCTAGAAATGAGCTAAACGTCTCGAAGTATGCACATGATATGGAACAGCCCATGGGCATGCATTTATCCATGTAAAACTTGTCCTCAAAAGTGAAACCTAGGAGATGATGATCAGCCGGATGGACTGGGAGGAGACGGAAAGCAGATTCTATGTCTGACTTTGCCATCAGTGCCCCTGGCCCCATGGCACGCAACAAGTCAACCGCCTGGTCAAATGAGGCATACTTTACACTACAAATCCCCTCATCAATGGCATCATTCAAAGACGCACCTCTGGGCGCCGACAGGTTGTGGATCAGTCTACACTGGCCCTTCTCTTTTTTGGGAACTACTCCTAGTGGTGAACACACAAAATTGGGGACAGGCACCCTCAGGAAAGGGCCAGCTATCCTGCCAAGAGACAGTTCTTTGCTAATTTTAGCCGCCACCACTGAAGGGTTGTGTTTTACTGACAGTTGGTTCTTGCAATGTGCCCTACCTGTGTACCCCCCCCGCCGGGATCCTGAAGCCTTGGGAGAAACCTTCTTGGAGTAGAGTGGCTGCTGTGTGGCCCGGATATCCATGGGATCATTGCTAAAACATCTACAGGCGTGGGGGTACCCAACTTGTTTGTACTACTCTGGCTTCCCTCTTCCCCTCTGACCATGGTTGCCGTGCTTGGACCTGCAAGATGATTCTGGGTGTGAGGGGTGACCACAGACCGCACATGCATGTCTAAATCTACAGGTGCCCGGGGCCCTTGTGCAGATGCGCTTATTAAAGTCCCAGCACACCCCTTTTTTCTCTGACCCGCCGCCCCTATTCTTACCCGGGACCTCACTCGCTTGGGGTGACCGAAAGGGCTGTTGAGGTCTGGCGCAGAACACCCTGACCGCACTGGTGCACTGAGGGGGGGGACGAGCTCTCTGAGAACTGCTGATGCCATGACATAGAGTCAACCCTGTCCCATGTCAGTGATGGGTTAAATTCCAAGGCTTTCCTGAAATTGACATCATACCCTTTCCACGCATCCCCAGAGTACTGTTCACTCCACCCCACAATCCTGCTCTGGTAGCACGCCAATGGCGCCTGAACATTAGGGGGTCGTTCGGCCTTAATAGCCGTGAATACTGCAAAAGCCCTGATCCAGTTAAGGAGAGTTTCCTCCTCCCTAAATCTAGAACACTGTGCCCTCCATTCACTTGGATGCATCCACTCTTTTAGTGTCTTTGCATGCTCCATTTCCCTATTATCTAGCAACAGTGAAAAAATGTACACATATTTATCAGCCCAAATCATCTCCTTCACAGTCTGTGACACATGTTGTGCTAAATTCTCACTCCTGGAGGGTATAGAACCATCCCCCAAGAGAGGCAGCGCCACCTCCTTACCATTTCCGGGCACCTGGGCCGGCTGCCCACTTTCTCCATTCGGTTGGGCGGGACTGGAACCTGCGAGGGAAGAAGATGAGGGCACTGCAGCACTGTTGGCCACCGCTGCCGATTTAATCCTTTCCACCAACTTTGCTGCCTCTGCCGCATGATCCGAAGTAGCAGGTAACACCCCCCCCTTCTGCAGCCACGGCATCAAGGCCGTTATCTGAGATACCAGTTCAGGAGGCACTGAGTCTAAGTTACCTGCTGGGACTGCAGGCGCCATTGGGGGCATATCCAGTGGCACAGGTGTAGGAGGCAAGGGGGCGGCCGGTGGCGGCAGGCCCGTGACTGGGATCGGAACTACAGGCGAGGGGGCCGGCCCCGCAGGAGGGAGCCCCGGCGGAATGGCAGGAGCCGGTGCCGGTGCCGCGGGAGCGGGAACTACAGGCATAGGTGTAAGAGGGGCCGGACCCGCAGGTACAGGTGTAATAGGTACCGGAACTACCGGCTCAGGGGCGGGGGCAGTGTACCTGGGCTTCTTGGCCTTAGACCTCCTAGGCGGGGTAGCAAAATCCCCCCTTGGCAAGGGGGCCGACCTCTGGCGAACGGGCCTACCAGATGGGCCAGGGGGATCATCAAACCTCTCATTGATGCGGGACTCTAATTCATCAATTTTCCCCAATCGTTTGCTAATGTTGCTCATTTCACGCATCATGGCCTGCATCATAACCTCCATCCTGGACCCTCCTTTACCACCCCTTGGCATGTTTGAAAACCACTGCCTACACTCCTAGTGTTACAATTGAGAGTCCGTGTGCTTTGTACCTTCACCAGATGGAGGATGTACAGGGGGCTGTAAGCACCATGCAACGGCAACCGCAACACCACCGGCTTATCCGGTTTTGTCAGGGGTGAGTAAACCTAGCGTAGACCCACCCGGCGGCTACCAGGAGCAATGAAATGCTAGCCCCCGCTCTCCTCTTACCGACCAATCATGCGTACTTGCTGCTGGTATTGTGTCCGCAACCGCGTCCTAGGACCACCTCCTTGAGCTGACCAATCGAAATGCAGCAATATTGTCTTAAATTGCCTGTAAAAGAAAATGTATCAATACCTGGGAGTATGAGGCAGGAGCAGTTGTTTTAAAACAATTATGGAGAGAGGGTTGCAGTACTTGGATGCTTGAACCCCCTTATCAACCACCCCCCAAGGCTGCCTCCAGCTGTATAACTTAACTAACTAAATACAGTTGAACTTTCAGTTGAAACAACCACTGCTTTCTATTAAAACGGCACAAAATTGCAAAAATCACTGCTCCGGGTCTCCCATCCAGGGGCTACCCTGGTCGACCCTGCTTCGCCTCCCCTTGCACGCTATGCACTATTAATCAGTGTCCGCCCGATTTCTACTGCCGGCGGGAGACGATGGAAGGCGGGAAACAAGGAGATAGTCGACACGGGCAAAATCGCGGAGACGATGTGGGGCACACCCAGCAGCGCTATCAGTTTAGAGCAATGCAAACCTTAATAACACGTTGGGCAGTGCAATCTTATCTTCAATTCCCACACTCGTTCTCTGGAGCCGGAATACGGCTACAAGGCTTCCGGCCCCACCCCCGACCCGACAAATACCTCAACCTCGCCGACCACTCGTCTGTGCGCACAGATTCCTGCTCCCTAAACACGCCGACACTGTTCCCTGCGGCGCCGGACGACCTCTGCTCCCTCCGGTGTCTCGATCGAACAACAAGGGGAAAAACACGGCGACCCTGCTCCGCGATCCGTGGGACGACCTCCGCTGCGTTATGCACAACACGCTGTGGGGGAGCGTCCAGGGAACAAGAGGGTCTCCCGGGCGCTCCCTGCCTCTTTATTCACAAGGAACCGGGTGGGGGGTGGCTACGCCCCCCACCCAGCCCCTCCTGCGGCACGCCCCCCCCTGACCCGGACATCCTACCATGGTATCCGGGTCAGGGAGGGCGCTGACCAATCGGTGGTGGGGCGCGCCCGGAGGGCCCGCCCCACCACCGAGAGGCACGAAGGGGGAGGCGGTCGCCGCGCCGCCATGCGGGCGGGGGGGCCAAGGGCCCCCCCTTTTCACTCGTGTGTTTAACTGCGTGCTGCAGACCAAGTTGCATAGCGTGTAAATCTATTAAAGCTAATTATTTTAGATATCATAGGCGTGGCTCCACCCTTCAACTTTATTTTGTAAAACCACAATAAAACTATACCGGTAGGTGTTCCGGCCTTGCCTTACAATATAGGGCCTTAAAAGCTATGTGTGTTTCTCAAGAGCAGCTCCCCCCACACCCGTATAAATATTATGAATGCACCGCAACGTAGCTCAGCTGAGGTAACTTTAATGGGAGATAACTTAAAAGCGTGATCATTTATCTTGCCTCTTTACTATGTTAACGAGATAGTGACAGAGACAAATGAGGCAGAAGACACACCATAAATTAAATACTGGTGCAAACTACCTAACCTTCTGGCATCGCGGGTGAATATAGTTTTTTAAGAAAAACAGCACTTCCACTTATACCTTACAACTGCCTAATACAGAGAAGGAAGGCATGTAACATTTCACAGAGTAATTAGTGTTTGATTTGGGTAAGAAACTGTGTCAAATCTTTCTCCATAGTACCTCGAGAGGAAAGTCCTTTGTGCCAACATATTTACGTTAGCCATAACACAACAGCCAGAAGTGCCAAATGTGACGCAGCATACAGAGCTGCTGACTTTGGGACTGGGGACTCGGATTCGAATCTCCACTCGTCTTTCTCCCCTATCGTAACAAATAAAATACTAATTAAAATGAAACAATATCACAACAAAAAAGGGAATTAATGGCATATTAGTAAATGGTTGAACTTGCTGAAACGTACAGAATCGGGTGAACAAAAGCCCTTCTTGAACGTGAAGAGGATCGCGCGCCGTGTCATGAGGAAACGTTGCATTGCGATGGGATGGCCAACTGTGAGGCAGAGCCATCATGCACTGTGAAGAAGCATGAGTGCGTTGAGATGGACGTTTGCGGACAACCAAAAGAAACAACTTGTGAAGTCTGCATAGAGCGGGAACAAACAAAGAAAGGAGGGACAAATGCCAGTTAAAAGACAGCATTTTAGAATTCCACAGGTAACAACGGTGGCAATCGATGGGCCTGCCAAAAGCCCACAGAAGAGATAATAACAAGTCTTGCTGACAACGCATGCGCAACCTAAATATGACCATCGTATTTTCGAATTTTGTCTTAATGCCTTAACGTTGCACTTTTCGAGTGACTTGGGTATTGTGAACTACTAGTAAGCCTAAATCGTATGCTGTACAATCCTGTGCATCAACATGAGCATGTCAAGCATGGATGAGGGAGGAGAAGAGAATTGCATGTAGGTTTGTTGTTGTAGAAAACAAATGAGTTATGATAACTCATTTGTTCTCGTCCTTTAAGGGAACATTTCAGGTTTGATGTGATTTATATAGCTCAAATCTGGCCAGAGATTCAATCCTCTAAACCGTATCTCACTATTTTGCATAGTGAATAGTTTTGGAGAGGAAGAAATGTGTGAGTATTTTCGAGAAGGTCACCTACCAGTTCCTGACCTCACCGAACGGAATCCAAAAGTAAGGTTGATGTTTGTGTGCTCTTGTGGTAATTCTTAGGGTGAATTGTGCTACATATAGTTGGCATACTTTGAACTTCAGAGCCAAACTTCATGTGCTAGTTTTTTAACCAAAGTAATCTTGCACCCTTTTTAGGTCTCCACTAGCGTAGGCTGCGCACATGCGCAGTCTCGCTGGCGAGATTTAATGATATGGAGTAAGTTTCACTAGTGAGGTTGAGCCCCGCCCCTCTTTTTCATTGGCTGGCGTCACCGTTCATGCTAAACGGTGGCCAGCCATTGGAAAAGATGTGTTAGTGATGTACTATTTTCTCTTTTGAAGCAGTCCCACTTGGACTGGCTTCCTCGACTTACTGCTGTGGTAAAAGTTTTCTTATCATCTTTATGAGGCGAAACAGATGGCCCCATAAAGCCCGTCCAAGTGGGATGGCTCAAAGAGAAAAGGCTGTGTCATGGCGAGCGCATGTGTTTCATCGGCGCTTTGCATAAACAATTCAGCAGTAGCCTGTCCCCCATAAATATCAACAGAGCTCTCAAGTTCTACACAACTTCATGCGCGATATACTCACCTGGTTCGTGTATTTTGTTGTATGCTGGGATTTGTAGTCCTGTTTACCTCCAAGAGAGACCGGGCGGCACGTAGAGCTGGTAGTTGTAGCAGGAGACAGCCACCAGGCTGAGCACCCACCGAGGCAAAAACCACCAGCCCCCGCAGCCCACCAGCAGAAGGAGGGCCCGTCCCGCCAGCAGCGCACTCCAAGCGAAGACAGCGCCACCCCGAGGAGAGTGACCACCGTGGAGGTAATCATGAGCCGGCGGGCCGCCTGCCCTTCGGGCCGCGAGAAGTAGTCTCGCCGGTCGAGGACGCAGGTCCGCTGGTGCATGGACTCCACCTCGCTGCAGATGTCTCAGATGCCCTGGTGCTCCACGAAGTCCGGGGCTTCGCCAGTGATTTGACTCTGCTTCCGCCAGTCCGGTGTGAAAGTGCAGGTCAGGACGAGCACCAGCCCGCAGGGGGCCAGCACCATGCCGACGATCATCGCCGCCGGGGTACGCATGCTGCCTGCGATGGGGAGGTTTGCTTGGATGAGCGGTGCAGGGCTGCACCATAGAAAAGCAGCTCCCTCCGCCTGTTGCAGCTTCACCACTTGCTGCTGAGAGTCATGTTACAGTCCAGAGGCTTTCTCAGGTAACGATGGTCTTTCCGCAGTGTGTACTCCTGCCTCTTGTTCCGGGGCCTCCCCTTGGGCCGCTGCCCTGGTGCTACCTTCTCTCCGTGCTCCTGTGCACACTTCCTTCTGCTTCTTCGCACGTCTCCCATACCTCTGAGCGAACCCAACCCGACCGGCCAGACAGAAACTGCTGTGGCGACTGTAGTACAGCAACAGGAGGAGGAGGAGGGGCAGGACGGGGTGGGGTGAGGGCGCCTCTCTCGATAAACACCTGCAGGGAGCTACTTCAGCTGAAAGATAACACTGCTCTCCGTAATGCAGCACATGCAGTTGCACTGGGTCAATGTCTTTCAAGGGACTATTAAAAGCCCAATTATGAATGTAGTTTACCGCTAACAGTATTGTGTTTGTTTTTCATGTTTGCCCCCTTTCTACACCTCTGACTCATCACGCTATATATATGTAATTCCGTCCGCTACAGGACCAACCCAAAAGTTTGCAATTAGCTGCGCCTGAAAAAGGCACTAAGGCTTCAGAACATAAAACATCTTCAGATCATAAAACATATAGCTGCAATTAGTAACCCTTCAGGGAGGGGGTGCGACCCGAAGATAGGAGGATGTTATGACGACTGTAATGCAACTAAAACATGTTGACTTAAACTATCATTTCTCAGAGTCTCATTGATGATATACGTTTCGTTATACTCTACTTAAGATAAAGTGCAGCGCATTTTGTCTGCCATTGTGATGCCCCCATCTGAACTGGCCCTTGCTCACACTTGAATGTGTCTGCAACGCAACTGATGATCACATAGAGCGCCCGGATATCTGCAGTTCGAGTTCGCGCTATATAAAAAAATGCAAAAAAACAAACAACAATGTACGTGGCAAGCAGCCTGCATCGCAGGGCGGAGGCTCGGATCGGCTCTCAGCAGTTGACTTGGGCAGGGTGTGTGTGTGTGGGGGGTAATGAAAAGCAGAGGGGCTTTGTGGCCCGGGGAGCAGCAGTGAAGTCACCCGTTCATAATAAAAGGCCCCTATGATCCCTGCAGGGGAGTCAAGCTGTTTGGGAAGGAGGCTGACAGTGATAGTGTACGGGTTGGGCGAGGCAACAGGACATGTTTTCTCTTCTTTTGGGGGGGTTTGTTATTGCGTGATAGTGCTTTTTTTTTAGTGGAAGTGCGATAACTTGGTGTGAATACCTCAGCTTGAGGCTCAAAGGCTTTGTTCAGCTTTGCCGCAAGCGTGTTTTGTGTGGAGGTGTTCTCTTCAAACATAGCGGCGCTACGATCACGGGTTCTAACAAGGTGGGTTGTTTGGATGGCACTTGCTTGAAGAATTCTTTGTTGACAGATCACAGCGGCTAGAACACAGACTAATATACTCTGAAAGGTTTCTCAGTTTGAGCACATGAGCCATCTGTCGGCATCTGCGTCACTGTGTTCGCCCTCGCCCTTCGGTTCAAGCCCTCTAATCTTTCTCTGCACGCCCCGTTCTTCCTAACCAACCAGTAGGTGCACGTCACTGTCTTGCTTCATTATTTCTTTCTTTTCCTCCGCCTAAAACAAAAAAATGCTAACGACCCGCTTCTTGTCTGCCCTCTTCACTACACTGTCTGTGGGAAACAAGGGCCGCATTGTGCGTTTTGGTCTAGCTGGCCCGACTTATGCTGCCAGCCTTTTGACTTTGTCAATGCATTAGGTTTCTCAATGCATGTTGGTTTTTGTAAAACTTTGTTTGGGACTAACAGTTACCTTAACCCCTTTTCATGGCGCCCTACTGAAAACAAATGCTCTTTTCATCCATTTATAGCAGTTGTGTAAGGCTAAATGACAAGACTTAATATAACAGCCAGGATAATGTGCTGCATAGCTAAATACTTTTAAGATCCTAAAGGCGAGACTGTTGCATTGCAACTACTCTCTACTAGTCACTCTACAACTCTCTACTACTCTCTCTACTACGCTACTACTCTACTACTCACTCTACTACACTCTACTCACTCTAGTACTCTCTACAACTCTCTCTCTACTACTATCTACCACTCACTCTCTACTATTCTGTACTACACTCTAGTACTCTCTAATACTAACTACTACTCTCTAGTCTCTACTCACTCTCTACTACTCATTCTCTACTACTCAATATACTATTTACTACTCACTCTATCTACTACTCACTCTCTACTACTCACTTCTGCCCTCTACTACTCTCTAGTACTCTTTACTACTACTCACTCTATAATACTCACTCTCTACTACTCAGCTACCTACTACTCACTCTCTACTACTCGCTATCTCCTACATACTCTCTCCTACTCACGCCATACTACTCTACTACTCTATACCACTCACTACTACTGCCTACTACTCTCTACTACTCTACTCTCAACTACTCTCTATTAGTCTCCTACTCATAATCTATCTACTACTCAATACTAATAATTTCTACTACTCTACTGCTCACTCTCTAATACTCACTCTACTAATCACACTACTTCTCTACTACTCAATATACTCACTCTCGACTACTCTCTAGTACTCTCTACTCACTCTCTAGTACTCTCTACTCACTCTTTACCTCTCAATACTACTCACTCTCTAATCACTCACACTGTAAAAAAAACAGCGTGACCTTACTCCAACCCTTTACTCTTTGCCTAAAGGCACTAGTGAAAAAAAATTCAAAATGTAATAGGTCTCTTCTTTATTACACTTAAAGCAATTCTGTTTGTAATCAGGTGACTTTTTACCTTTACTTTTATTAGTGTTTGTAAAACTTTCATGTACATAACATGCATATATATTCATATATATATATATGCATATGTATGTGTATAAATATATATATACACATACATATATAAACAGATATAAACATATATAAACACCTGCATATCTATATAAATACCAATATTCATGCATATATATACATACATATGCATGGTATGTACATAAACGTTTAAAAAAACACTAATAAATGCAAAGCTAAAAGCGACCTAATTACAAACAGAATTGCTTAAGCTTAACTAAAGGCGAGACCGTTGCATTGCAAATGCTTGTTTCAGATTGACAGTCATTTCAGTCAGAGTGGATTTGCTTGGATTGGTTGTGGCTTTCACTGTTGTACTACAGCATTATTTACCAACACTGAGCCATCCAGCAACATTGTTATATTTCACCTGGGGTGCTTGCATAGCCCAGAGCAAGACAGCAATAGAGCAGTGTACTGTACGAAGCAAAGCCAGGTGTACAGCATAAAGGCAATAGGGATTAAGGGAGGACGATTAGAGCATTGTTTCTGTGAAGTTATGGGTGGTGGTGTATGTTGTAAGCATTGGAGATTTACGATCTTGGGGTTGAGATTCATTTAAATAATCCAGTGCTTGATACTGAAACTGTTTGAGCCAATGCTTCTGCAGTGGCAGTCATTGCATACATTCTTTCAAATGTATGACTGTTTAAAATGTCCTGTTTCCTTCACTCTTCGCAGGAATCGCGGACAAAAGCGCATGAGCGCTTTTGAATGTGTCCATAAAGTGTATAGGGCTGATGGACTGAAAGGCTTTTACAGAGGCATGTCTGCATCTTACGCAGGAATCTCGGAGACAGTTATCCATTTTGTCATTTATGAAAGTATTAAGAGGAGGCTATTGCAACAGAAAGCTGCCTCTGCTATGGATAGCGATGAAGAGTATGTGAAGGAAGCATCAGACTTTGTTGGAATGATGCTGGCTGCTGCCACCTCCAAAACCTGTGCCACATCCATTGCATATCCACATGGTGAGTTCACTTTTTTTTTTATAATAGGGTATGTTTTCTAAATATGTCACCAGTTTTATCTGTAGAAGTTAGTTGAAGTTCTGATGAGCCAAGTAGGTATTCTCTATGCTGGGATTACACCTATATTTCAGCTGCATTTTGAATGACGTTCTTAAAATCATCTTAATGTGTTATACTTGGGAAACCTATAACTGTGGAAAGTTTATGTTTTGAGTTGTACCGAAAATTACACACACCACTTTTCAAGACAATCAAGCTCTGCATCAACCCCCTACTAAATCTTTCTATTCCTCCCTCCACCCAAACGTGCAATGCCATCAACCAATTCAGTAAAAAATAAATAAATTCAGAATATCTGACAGTATATTGACAACACTACACTAGCTTCGTCTCTTGAACCTATCATTTCCTTTAGAGTCCTGCAGTGGTCAATTCTTAATCTCTCCCTCACTCAAAGTATCTTGCCAGAAGCTCTCACGACAGGCCAGATCCTCCCACTTCTGTAGAAACCTGCACTAGACCCTGATGGCCTCACCAACTACCAACCTGTCACTCACCTACCACTTATCAGCAAGATCAATGAAAAAGCAGACTGTTCAACTCAAAGATCCATGTTGATGCTAACCATCGCATGCATGACTACCAGTCCAGCTTCTGGTCATGCTGCATCACAAATACTGCTACTGTACACATTGTAGATATATCCCTCTTACCCACAGATAAAGATGATCCTTTCATCTGAGTATTGCTACACTCTCTGCTGCCTTCAACACAGTCGACCTTCCCACCTTATATATACCCCGGAGTCTTGACTTGATTCCCCAGCTGTATCCTTCAATGATTCTCTTCCTACTATTCTAACAGACATCAGTTTGTATACAAGGTCCAAAAAGACCACTGCCTCTAATGGAGTCCTCTAGGGTTCCATATTGTTGCCTGTCATCTTCAACGTCTGAATGGAGCTGCTTGGTGCCCTTCTCACAGAATACGATTCGCCAATATGCTGATGATACACAACTCTGTTGCTCTGGACATCCACTCCCTTAAACAATACCTGGACACCCCCCAGACTCGTATGTTCAGCGTCTACCTGAAGCTTACTTCAACCCAGACAGAATTCCTGTTATTAGACAAGAACACCAATTAAGAAATTGTACAAGCCTCACTCAATTATATGGACCATTACGGTTTTGAACCCCAACTGTTACTGAGTGCCAAATCACTTGGATTCACCCTGGGCACCAGCCTCACCCTCTAGGCATCTGGATGATGGTAATACCCTACTCTTTGGCCTCCCAGACTCCACACTTAACTGCATCCTACATGCTACATCACATTTTATCTAGGCCCTCTAGAAATATAATCACTTCACCTCCATTCTCATGGAACTCCATTGGCTCCCCTTGCTCGCCGACACTATATTCAAAACAAGCTGCCTTATTTAGAAAGTCATCACCACTAGCAACCTACTTATGTAGATGAGCTCACCATCTCTGGTGGTTCTCGGCTCACCCACAGCTAGGACGCCATCAGACTGCAGACTAAGTGTAAAAAATTAAAAACAAGGCAACAGGCCTTTTCTATCTATGTACCCAGGATCTGGAATAACATTCACACACGTCTTTAAAGCACTACATCAAAATGAACTAGCTGTCCACAAACCAGCAACCTCTCCTGTTGCTCGTAGACTTTATGCTGGTCTTTGAAGCTGTTCAGCACTCCGCTGCTGTTTGGATAGGTTCACTCCATAAAAATGCCACATACATAGACTTTTCCACATTGCCATGATCTATAACTCCACTTTTCCCCTCCACTCACTGAATCTTCGTTTTCCAGTTAGTTATCCAGTAGTTATCCATTTGGTACTAGTCATTTAAGTTGATCTGTTTATGCACAACTGCCACCCAGGAGCAATCAGCTTAAAGTTTGATTTAATTGACCTCATCATCCAATGACCCTACCTTATAATACTGAGCATTCTATACTTGAAACTAAAGAAAAAACTAAAGAAAGCACGTACATGCTCGTTTTGCACAACTGAGACCAGCCAAGCCCTACTATACACTTATACTGCTTCCAACCTCATGTAGAGCTACTTCATTGACTTGTATTCCCCAGCAATATATTAAAATATTCCCTTCCCACCATCTAACACTCTCCTTCTGAGCACTTCAGCTTTGTATGCATTTGCCAATGCCACACTACCCAGTATCTGCACTTTAGACCTCATTCACTGTTGAGACGTTCTCCTGATTATATCAGTATTTATAGTCCAAGATCACAATGACCTGCCCCATGCCTCAACCTGTAGTACTCTAAATTTAGCATTAGATTCCCACTGCCATGTATGAACCATGTGTCAAGCCCGAACTTACATTCTTCTGATGGATACATCTTTTTGTGGATTCTTCGCCTTTTGAATTTACAATATGAGCAGCGTTCCACGGAAACTCTTCTCCATAGCTCTCCAGCGTCGATGAGGACATCATACCATGGTACCATGGTTCTGTAAGCAACCCAGCTTGATGTCGGAGCCATAAGAAGACCTCATTGGTGTACTGACGTCAGTTCCCTTTTTTCCACACTGTTGACGCGTAACGGTTTTCCAGGCTCTCTATTTTTTGGGAGATTTCTTCTATTTTGTAGGTGCAACTCTGTTGCCTGGTGAAGATGTCTCCGCCGAAGAAGTCAGGCTTTAAACCATGTAGGGAATGCAGCGGTCAGATGTCCATCACTGACCCGAATGAAGACTATCTCTGGTGTTTGTCGTCGGACCATGACTTTGAAGCTTGCTCATCATGGTGACAGATGAATTCAAAGGCCTTTAAGGAAAGGGAAGTGAAATTCATGGCGAAGGCTAAAAGGCAGAAGAGAGGTAGTCAGAGATTTCTACCTCATTCGGAGACGCCAGCCATCTGGAAACATACGATGGTTTCACCATTATTAAAAAAAACAACGGCCGACCCAAATGTCATTTCCAACTTTCGTCCCATCTCCTTATTACCCACTTTGTCTAAAATTCTTGAAAAGGATATCCGTTACCATCTTGCCCAGTTTACTGAGGATAATCATACTCTCCACTTTTCACAATCTGGTTTTCGCCCAGGTTTTTCCACGGAGACTACCTTGTTAGGAGTTACTGAAAATTTACGTAGGCTTTTGGACAGGGGTGAGACAGTGTGCACTGATCTTATTAGATCTCAGTGCCGCTTTCAATACCCTCTCACATCCCTTACTTATTAAAACCTTGAATGATGTGGGTGTAGGGGGACCGGCCTTGGGTTGGCCGAGTTCATTTCTGGAGAAACGTACGTTTCAAATGTTTTCCAACTCAGCAACCTCTCACATCCATTCTTCCCCTCATGGTGTACCTCAAGGCTCAGTGTTAAGCTTGCTCCTTTTCAACCTTTATCTTAGACAGTTATCAGATATAGCAGAGCAAGAAGGCCTTACGCTTTTTACCTACGCGGATGATTCCCAGATCGCATTCTCCCTCTCGAATAATGCCCAGGACTCGCCATCTCCCCTGAAGTCAGGGTTGAGGAGAATTGCTGACTGGATGAATCTTAATTTCTTGAAACTTAACGGCGAGAAAAATGAGGTGCTAATACTAGGCCGGCAACATGATTTATGGTGTGCCAAGTACTGGCCTTCTGATATGGGTTCTCTCCCCCTCCCATCAGACCACGTACGTAATTTAGGCTTTGTCATTGACAATGCACTGACGATGCAAGACCAAGCCAACAAGGTTTTGGCCACGTGCTTTATTATAATGCGCTGGCTAAAGAAAATTATTTGGATGCTGCCAGAAGACTCTAAAAAATCCGTAGTCCATGCTCTCATAACCTCTCGCTTGGACTACGGAAACGTTCTTTTTTTAGGGGCAAACAAAGCCGTTGTAAGACGACTGCAACTGGTGCAAAATGCTGCAGCAAGATTGCTGCGCAAATTACCTAGATCCAGCCATATTTCAGGTCCTTTACGCAGTCTCCACTGGCTTAAAATAGAAAGTTGCATCAAATTTAAGACACTGAGCTACATATTTAAAATCAAAGCTGACCTGGCCCCTCAGTATCTTCAGTCCCTTGTCTATTCTCATGTACCTTCACGAAATTTGAGATCTGCCCACATGGCCTATTTTGTTGTGCCTAGAACCAGATTAGCCAGAATGGGGGGTAGATCTTTTGCTCAGTTAGGTCCCACCTTGTGGAATGCCCTGCCATTGCATATTCGTACTGAAACTAATTATGTACAGTTTCGCAGAGCTACTAAAACCTGGCTCTTTAATTAATAATTCCTCCTGCAGTTGTAACGGAGACTTAACGGAATTTGTCTGTCCAGCGCCGGGAAACCCTTTGTGGGTAGCTGCCGCGCTTAAGAAACTCAAATAATAAATAAATAAATAATCACCAGCACTTCGAGGACATCAAAAAGAGAACATAAGAAGTGGTGCCATGGGTCTCAACGTCATTCTTCTAAAGGTGGTTTGCCGAGGTTGGCGTCCCCAGGTCCAAAGCCTCTGAAAGATAGAGGGAAGTTGTTACTGACTACATCTCTGAGGATGTTGCTGACTCCGAGGCCGATGACTCAGATAAATTGGCCTCTACCAGAGCTGGATTTGGCGGTCTTGCAACATCCGACGCTAGTGCCCTCGAACCAGAGTATCCGGCTCCTGGGTTCAATCCCTCCTCATTTTTAATGCTATGTTCAGCATTTTTACGAGGGCTGCAACTCCAACTGGTGCGCTGCGGGCCCCATGAATCCACAATCGTATTCTCTTGAAGAATTTCCAGCCAATTTTCAACAAGCACCCTTTAATCCTTTTATGCCCATGACTCCAGTTTAGTGTAGTTTAGTTTATGGGTTTATATAGCGCTTGAATCACCCCCTGAGGGGTATCTCGGCACTGCTATGCTATGGGAAGTTGGTTCCATAAGGAGGGCGCCTGATATGAAAAGGCCTTTCCTCCTGCCTGTGCCTTCTTGAACCTGGGAATCTTGAGCAAAGATTGCAAACCAGATTGAAGGTCCCTTTGGGGGATATACTGATGAAGCTTCTCTAACAGGTAGGTGGTCCATTACCCCAAATTGCCTTATGTGTCAGACTGCAGATCTTGAATTTCACTCGTTTCCGCACCGGCGGCCAGTGGAGTTGGTGCAGGAGAGGGAGGGAGGCAGATCTGTAAGGGGCGTTTACGACTAAGCGTGCTGCAGTGTTTTGAACCACCTGGAGGTGGTTTAGAGAGAACTCGCTAGCCACGATCAATAAGGCGTTACAATAGTCTAATTTACTCAGCACCAGTGTTTGGATGAGGGTCTTTTGCAGGGAATCAGGGAAAACTCTTCTCAATAGGCCCAACACATGGAAGCATGAGCCGACTGTATGAGTTACATACTCCTTCATGGTTAAAGACTGTTCAAGACATACCCCAAGGTTCTTGGCCATTGATTTGGGGGGCTGGGGGGACTCAAGCTCTGTGGGCTACCAGTCTGGCTTCCAGAGTAGCAAGGCCTCCCCAAAGAGCAGGATTTCAATCTTGCTGGCATTCAGCTGTAAGAAATTGTTTCTCATCCACTGTGAGATTGCCAGCATGCCGAAGGGGAAGGAGGCTTGAGCCGTCTGAGAGGTCTTGTTGAAGGAGAAGGTGAGTTGGGTATCATCTGCATAGGATATCGGGATGAACCAGTAGTTCCTCAGTAGTGGGGGCAATTTAGATGTTAAACCTATTTGGGCTTAAACAAGAGCCCTGAGGCACTCCCTTGGTTAGTTCTTTCGTACCAGAACGGTATGGACCCAGGGTAAGTGTCTGGGTGTGATTAGAGAGGAAACTAGTCATCTATTGCAGTGCCATTCCACCAATCCCAGCTTCCCTCAATCTCCTGAGCAAAGTCTGGTGGTCGACCGTATCGAATGCGGCAGAAAGATCTAGCAGCACCAGGAGAGTTGGTTGGCCGTTGTCAAGTTTGAGCCTGATGTTATCTGTAACGGCCACCAGGGTTGTTCCCAGGCTATGTTTTGGCCGGAAGCCCGATGGAGATGAGTTCAGGTAGCCAGCCGATTCGATATGGTCCGATAGATGTTTGTTAACAAATTTTTTTCCAGAACTTTGCTCAGAAAAGGTAAGAGGGAGATGTGGCGGAGGTTTGAGAGCTTTTCCTTGGAGGCTTTGGTGTTTTTACGGATGGGAATGATGTGTGCTGCCTTCCACAGAGGAGGCAAGTGGCCCTCCTTCAGAGATAAGTTCAGTAAAGAACAAATTGGATCTGATAGCGTTTGGCCAGAGAAGCTGAGATTCTAGTGGGTAGTACATCAAGGGGTGAGCTGGATTTTACCTTACACATTAGTGTTTCTGTCTCTTTCCGGAATAAAAGAGGGAAATTCAGCTGTGATTTCGCCCTTGTAATAAGTGTGGGATCGGTTGAGGTGTCTGCTGGTGGTGGGCTGCTTACCGCGGTGATCCCTTTGTAAATGGTGTCTATTTGCTGTAGAAAGTGGTCACTTATTTTGTTGCAAAGAGACTGAGAGAGGTTTTCTTCCAGGTCACAGGCTTTAGGGCTGATAAAAGCTTTCAGGATCTGGTACAGGGCTTTGGGGGTGTTCTCTGCCTGTCTAAGTTGTAGAGCTATATGAGCTTTACGGGTCTGCTTAATGTTTTTGTGATAAAGTGTAAGGACTGTCCTGAATTTCTCTTTATCTTTTATGAGGTGAGACTGACGCCATTGTCTTTCCAGGTTTTTGCACACACTTTTTTCCTTATGATGTTCAGGGGTAAACCAGATTGCTTGGGTTTATCTGGGTTTATCAGAGCGTGTTTTCAGTGGGGTGATCAGTTCAATTGCGACTAAGGCTGTTTTATTGAAGTGTGCTAAGCTCTCTTCAATGTTACTGAGCGCAATGTCCCTTGGTGGTGTAAAAGCCACAGAGAGGCTTTCAGAGTTAATTTTATGCCATTGTCTATACGAAGATTAATTCAGTGGGGCAAGCAGCTCTTGTTCTCGGGTGTCCTACACTTGAAAGTCGATGAGTGTGTGATCAAACCAGCTAAGGGGATTTGGGGCTTCACAGGTGAGGAGAGGTGAGTTGGAGAAGATAATATCTAAGGTGTGTCCAGCTGAGTGGGTTGGACCGTGGTTGATTTTTGCAAGATTCAGTGTAGATAGGTCGGCCAAAAAAGATGAAGTTTCTGCCTTCTCCAGGCATTCACTGTGTATATTGAAGTCTCCCAGCAATATAAAATTGCTGGAGGAGATCACGTACGGGACTATCAGCTCCATGAGTTAGAGGGAGAATTCGGCAATGGGGCCTGGTGGATGGTATACCAGTGCCCCTTTCCAACTATTTTGTGACAAAAGATCCATCCTAAAACTCAGGATTTCAAACTTCTCGTTGCTAAGCTGCTCAAGGGTAGTAATTTTCACTCTGTTACTATGAACGATAGCTATCCCTCCTCCGGTTTTATTCTTCCTGTCAAGTCTTTGGATCCTGTAACCCTCTGGTAAGGCAATGATGATTGTGGGGGTGCTAATGGGTTTGCCGCCTGGCCACTGGCACCGATACAGCTAACACTGTTGCCACTGCAGGAAGGACGTGACTCTTTGACACCACATGAACCTTCTCCAGCGCAGTCCGGATCCGAACTGGCACTGCGTAGCCCGGAGCTGACTTCTCCGACTCTACCACTTTCTGATCAGCCTCCAGCGCTAGTATTGAAGTAGCCGGCTCTGCCAAGGATCAGACCCTGTAAGGAAGCTCAGAGATTGCTGTAGGAAGAAAGATATTGAGAGTACCGTAAGAGTATTGAAGGAAAACTTATAGTATTGGGTGTGGACTTTGAGGGTTTAGAGGAGGGTGGTCTGGATACATCACCGGAGTGGTAGTTATTATCTCATAATGGTTTGGCAACTCCTAAGGTCACTTCCTATCATGGGGTGGTAAGAAAAGCTGCAGATATATTGGACTTGCTCTCCCTTCTACAGAATTAAAATCCAATATACTGAAACAAGTGCTTCATTACAAAGCACCGTCTTCAGTGCGAGTGGCGGCTCCTCCTCTAAGACGGAAGAGCGTCACCCACTGCTATTTGAGCACTGCTAAAAATAAAATGATAACAAGCCGTTATTATCATTTTATTTTTATGCAAGGGATTGGAGCTGGGGCAGTGCTGACCACAGTGAGGAGTGGTTTTTGCACTCCCAAGTTGTGCATGATTGTTAGACCGGCCCTCCTGGGCTGGCAAACAATCATGCACATTTAGCATGTTTTCCACCTGACTGTTTTTTTCAGCCCGGTGGAGAACATGCCCAAGCTCCCAGGCACTGCCTGGGCGGCTAAACAGGCTGCTCAGACCAGTCACGACACTACTCATGCAGCGTCCTGATTGGTTGGGAGCCTGGATGCTTCCGGTGCTGCAGAGTGAGGACGGAGGAGAGGCGTGCGGCGAAAAAGGTACGTTGTTTTTAAAATTAAATTCCTCCCTGCCTACCACCCGGTTGTGAAGCAGCCGCCACTTTTCAGAGCCGTTATTACCCTTTAATGAAGCTTTGACAGAGCCCATACTTGAGATCTGGCACTAACCAATGTTCTCTGCTGCGGTGTTGAGATCAGTGGCCAGAAGATATAAACCAGCTCCAGGGGATCCTGTGTTTTTAACTTAACACCCCACACCTGAGTGTTTGGTGGCTTAGGTCTCCTGTTTGTCTACATTGTCATCTGTTTCATTCCCTACTACTCCAGTGGACAGGAAATCTAAGAGGATGGAGCAGTAGGCAAAGAAAATATTTTCCTCTGTAAGTATGGCCCTTCAAATCCACGAAAGCTACTTGTTTGTTGGGGCGATATGTGCATGCCTTAATGGACTTTGCATGGGAGGTCTTCCAAAGTTACCTGGAGATCTCCAAGGTAATTTCTCTGAGCTATTAAACGACGCTCAGGCAGAAGCCCACCAGGTTATTTAATCAGGTCTCAACACTGCGGATTCTGTGCCGAGAGGCAGGGGTTTTTCTGTTGCACGAAAGAAGGCATGCTTGATTGTCGGGATCAGGCTTCTCACCAGATGTTCAAGCTACACTTTTGGATTTGCCCTTTGATGGGTCTGGTTTGTTTGCGGACAAGGCTGATTCTGCGTTGCAGAGATTTAAAGACCGCAAGGGGACTGCGAGATTGTTTGGTTTCAGTCAAAGCATAAGGTCTATAAACAATTTCTCCGATTTTGCGACTTGATGCTGTAACCTGTAATTTCAATGAAGAAATTTGCAGCAACAACAGCAGCAAAGCTCAAATCACATTTATAAGCGGTACGGGGGAAGGGGCAGAGGTAGTCAGCATGGCTATGCCCATCAGCAGCCCCCTTCTCTTCTTCCTCCCCAGCCATTGTTGCAGGAAGGCAGCTCTAGCTTCACCATCTTGGAGCACGCTTGCCCATTTGGAGGATGGGTTACCTATTGTCTGTCTCACTGGAAGTCTGTCAGTACAGACCTCTGGGCCTTAGACATTGTAGAAATTGGGTATGCCCTACCCTTCCAGGAGTATTCCCCCCCTTTTCCCCCCAGATATGGGGTTTGTTTGGAAGAACATCTACTGCTCCTTCATCAGGAGGTGGAAATGCTGCTTCTGTAGCAGGGGATCTCTGTGTATAGTCATTATCTAGTGAATAGTCCCGCCCATGTGCGTGGACCCCGGAGCAATCAAAAATAATCTCTTAAAGTGTCGAAAAAATGCAGAACTGCACAGACACTGAAGAGATATTTTAAAGACAAATAATGCAGCCTAAAAACAGGCTACACTGTCCAGTACTTCAACTAGAAATTCCACCAAAAAATCCACAAAACAGCAAAGCCTGTCCATATTTCCCTTGCCTTCAGCAAAACCCCCTCTGGAATGATAGAGAGGAAGACATGGACAGAAAAGCCCCATAGGCTGCCATTATGTGGCTCAGAATAGGATACTGTGCCTTTAAGAGAACTTTCCAGAACTTCACAGTATCCCAGAATGCCCTGCAGGTCCCTCTTACTTTCAGTTCTTTTTTCTGGCTCCTGCTAGCAGGACCCTGGAGCATTGAGCTCTCCCTTTTTGGGACTTTTTTGGTGTTTTTTCACTAATTTTCGAAGTTTTAGTACTTTATTGTGTTGTGGGGCTTTTCTTCTTGGTTTTCTCACTCTGTTTTTGTCGAATATGCCTGCCTTATTCGACAAATGCCCGGAGTGCTCCAGGAAAAAGGCCAGGTCGGACCACCATGAGGTGTGTATCCTCTGCCTTCCAGCTTCTCATGTTCCAGAGGAGTGTGTTATCTGCCAAGGCTTCTCTGGAAGGACCCTGAGGGAAAGGAAGAAGATCAGACTTCAGGGTCTCGAGGAAAGAAGACTGAAGGCACAAGGTGGGTCTGGAGGGGCTTCTTCTGCCCATGCTGAGGTTCCTGGGGGGCTCCCCAGGGGCAGGAAGACCAGCAAACGTCACCATTCTCCGCCTGGGTCCATTGCGCCCACTACGGCGTCGAGAGGAATGACTGCGGTCTGTTCCCCATCGTCGGAGACGAAACGACGTCGAGGCTCGGCGTCGAGGGTTGTGACTAGACCTTCAAAGTCTCCGGTGATTGTTTCATCGTCATCCTCGTCGGCGTCGACGCCGAGCGATCGGCGTCGACGAGCCAGGCGTCGGCGTTCGCCGTCGAGGCGATACCGCCGTTCGCCGTCGGCGAAGAGGAGGCGGGCGTTGTCGGTGAGTTCCTCGCCGTCAAGGTCGCCGTCGAGGCACAGGTCGCCGTCGAGGCACAGGAAGTCGCCGTCGAGGCGCATGAGGTCGCCGTCGAGGCGCATGAGGTCGCCGACGAGGCACCGAGGATCGCCGTTGAGGCGCCGAGGTTCGACGTCGAGGCGCAAAAGGTCTCCGTCGAGGCACAGAAGGTAGCCGTCGAGGCGCCGGAGGCGTTCGACGCCGAGGAAGAGACGCTCGACGTCCAGGGGCCGACGCTCGCCGTATGGTCGCCGTTCTTCGACGCCGAAAAGAGGTGGAAGTAGACCTGACGCCGTGGGAGGTTCACCTGTGTCCCAGGCTGGAAATGAAGGGGGTTCGCCACACTCGGTGTATTCCGAAGTATATACCCCGTCGGGGAAGGTGACTCCCCCTCCTCCGTTGCCGAGAGGTCGCCCTTCGAGGACACCAACTCCGCCTCAGTTGCCTCCACCGCAGCCTGGATCAGGGTTGCCTGAGAAGCCACCTCCGGTTCCGCCGAGGTCGACTTCGTTGCCTAAGCTTCCGACGCCTCCGAAGGGTACGCCTAAGCCAAAGGCTCCGTCCAAACCCAAGTCACCCGTTCCGGTGGACCCGGTTGATCGTCCTCAGCCGAGGAGGTCCCGTTCACGCTCCGGACGGAGAGGAAGATCAAGGAGTCGTCATAGATCCTCCACCAGATCAAGGCATAGGAGGAGGGGGTCCAGGTCCCGCACAGACTCTTACAGGACACATACTTCCTACTCTCCGACCTATTCGGACTCTCCTGAGACCAGGATCTCTCCAGTGGACGACATTGCCACGTTCCAGGAAGTGCTCCTGAGGGGGGCTGCGAAGTTAGGTATCACGGTGACGGCTCCAACACCTACGACGTCCGTGATATTCGAGACGCTTCACTAGAAGCACTTGTCTCGACCTCTTCTGCCTCTGGTGCCTGGATTGAAGGAACCTGCGGAGGAGCTGTTCCTTGCACCAGCGGTGGTGAAGGCCGCTCCGTCCCGGCTTCTGAAGAAGTACAGGGCCCCGGATTCGGACCCTGCTTTCCTGAGATGGATCCGGTACCGGACTCGGTTATTGTGGCGGTGGCCAGGAAATTGCATTCTACCTCCCTGTCTTCCACTGTGCCGCCAGATAAGGAGAGTCGATGGATCGACTCAGCGGGACGGAAAGCGTGTGGGACCGCTTCCGCGGCCATGAAAGCTGCCAGTGATACAGCTCTTCTAAGCCATTACGACCGAGCGCTGTGGGACTCCCTTCAACAGTTCGTAGAACTGCTACCGAGAGACAAGAGGGAGGACTACCAGGAGATCCTCAAGGAAGGGATGCTGGTTTCGAACCAGGTGATCAGTGCAGCGGCGGACACCTCCCTGTTGGCCGCACATGGTTACTGCCATGGAATCAATCAGCGGCGGCATGCCTGGCTACGGCTCACGTCACTCAAGCCGGAGGCCCAGCAGCGGGTGGCCAATCTGCCCTTTTCCGGAGAGACTCTATTCGGTAAACACGCAGATGAGGAGATGGCCCGCATGAAGGCGGAGGCAGAGACCCTGACGGCTGTGGGCTTGGAGAAGCCCAAAGAGAAGAAATCCTTCAGGCCTTTCCAGAGGCGCTATGGCGCACAGGGAAGAGGACGGGGGCAGTCTTCGGGACAGCAGCAGCAACAACAGCAGCAGTTCCGGAGACCCTTCCAGAAACATCAGAAGGGTAGAGGGGGACAGCAGTCCTCTACCGCGAACAAGGGCCCGGCCGGGTCTCGACCCTGAGCGGTTACTTCCCCTTCATCCGTTACCCGCTCCGGTGGGGGGAAGCGTTCAATTTTTTCTGGTAGAGTGGAGAAAAATTACTCAGGACAAGTGGGTGCTGAATATTGTTTGCAATGGATACAGTCTTCGGTTCATCAGCCCTCCTCCAGCGATCCCTCCGGTCAGCTCGCAGTATCAACTGCGCGAGCTCCAGGCGGAGGCCGATATCCTGTTAAGGAAAAGGGCGATAGAAGACGTACCTCTGTCTCAAAGAGGAAGAGGTCTGTACTCCCGGATCTTTCTGGTTCGCAAGAAGGACAAGAACGAGTTCAGGCCCATTCTGGACTTGCGGCAGGCAAACAGGTGGATTTGCAGAGAAAAGTTTTGCATGCTGTTGTTGCATCAGATTTATCCTCAGTTGCAACAGGGGGACTGGCTTTGTGCCATAGACCTACAGGATGTGTACTTCCACGTGCCCATCGCGTACAAACACAGGAAGTTTCTGCGATTTCAAGTCGGCACCAACCATTATCAATACACAGTGCTGCCATTCGGGCTGAAATCTGAGCCCAGGACATTTTTGAAGTGCATGGCAGTGGTGGCGGCGCACCTCAGGAAGAACAAGGTGTTTGTCTACCCGTACCTGGACGATTGGTTGATCAAGGCCTCCTCCTTCTCGGAAGCTCAGACAGACTACCAGAAGACGTGCGTTCTCTTGAACAAGTTGGGGTTGCACATCAACATGTCCAGGTCTGTCCCAATCCCGGTCCAGTGCATTCAATACTTGGGAGCCACCATCAATACGCTGTCAGCAAGCGTGTCTCCTTCGGAGGAGCGACGGCGATCGATCCTTCGGAAGGCTCAGGCTCTTATGACCGCTCCATCTACAACAGTGAGGACGGTGTCTTCTCTACTGGGGTCGATGGCCTCTTGTATCTTCCTCACTCCTCATGCACGACTACACATGAGACCTCTGCAGGAGTGCTTGGAGGACCAATGGGACCAGAGGAAAGGATCTTGGGACGACAAGATACGACTGTCTCTGCATGCTCTCCAGTCTCTGAAGTGGTGGTGTTCAGCGGAGAATCTCCTCAGAGGGGTTCCCTTCCACAAGGACATTCCTACTCAGACTATCGTGACGGATGCTTCTCTCCAAGGCTGGGGAGCGCATTCGGGAGACTTACAGATTCAGGGAACGTGGTCTCAGATGGAGTCCACGTATCACATCAATTTCCTGGAGCTGTTAACTTGGCACTGAAGGCCTTTCATCCGTCCTTCCAGACCAACTCTCTGCTTGTACAGACGGACAATACGACCACAATGTATTATCTCAACAAGCAGGGGGGGTCGAGATCGCGCACCCTGTCTCGGGAGGAGCAGACGATCTGGCGCTGGCTTCTGGCCAGAGGATTGACGATAACGGCTACCCATCTACCAGGTGTGCAGAATGTTAAGGCAGACGCACTGAGCAGACTAATTCAGGAAAAACACGAATGGGTCATAAACAACGACGTACTAGGAGAAGTCTTCGAAAGGTGGGGGACTCCAGACGTGGATCTGTTCGCCACTGCCGAAAACAGCAAATGCCGAGACTTCGCCTCCAGGTACTTCCAGCAAGGGACGCTGGGGAAGGCACTCTGGATCAACCGGTCGAACAGCTTTGTTTACGCTTTTCCGCCCATTCCCCTGATTCCAGCGGTGCTCATCAAGCTGTTCCGGTCCAGGGCACAGATGATCCTGATTGCCCCGGAATGGCCCAGACAGTGGTGGTTCACGGACCTTCTACACCGGTCTCTCCTTCCACACATACGGCTGCCGTGCAGCCGGACCTTCTCACGAAGTTCGGGGGGGGCAGATGTTGCACCCCAACCTCTCGTCCTTGAGTTTGGCGGCATGGCTCCTGAGATAGTGCAATATGGCCATTTGAATCTGCCCGAAGATTGCATGGACATACTGAAGGAGTCTAAGAGACCTTCCACTCGGACTTCTTATGCTTACAAGTGGAAGAGGTTTTGTATCTGGTGTGTGGCCAAGAACTTTGACCCAACGACGTGCAAGGAAGATGTCATCCTTCCTTACCTTCTACATTTGGCGCGGTCTGGCCTTAATGTTCATTCCATTAAGGTTCATCTCGCTGCATTGACTGCCTACAGGAAAAACCCTTCACAGTCTTCCTTCTTCCAGATCCCTGTGATCAAAGATTTTTTGGAAGGCTTGAAGAAAGTGTTCCCTCCTGTCAGGCTTCCTTCGCCTTCATGGGAATTGAATGTGGTGCTGTCCAGTTTGATGAAGGAGCCTTTTGAACCCATTCATAAGGCTTCGTTGCAGCACCTGTCCTGGAAGGCGGCGTTCCTCGTGGCCATTACATCGGCCCGCAGGGTGAGTGAAATTCAGGCGTTGTGTTGTAATGAACCTTATACTGTATGTCATGCTGCTAAGGTTGTTATGCGTACTCACCCTAAATTTCTTCCCAAGGTTATTTCTGATTTTCATGTCAACCAGACTATAACTTTGCCTACGTTTTTTCAGAACCCTTCATCTCCAGCGGAAAGGTCCTTACATTCCCTGGATGTTAGGAGGGTGTTGAAATTTTATCTGGATAAGACCAAAGGTATTCGTAGGTCAGACCAATTGTTTATCAATTATGGATCGGTCAGGACGGGTCTTGCGACCTCTAAGCAGTCCATCTCTAGGTGGATTGTGTTCTGTATACAACTGTGTTACCAGAAAGCTAATAAGACCTTAGGAGGTAAGCCTAAGGCTCATTCCACCATGGGCAAAGCTGCCACGACAGCCTTGCTCCGTAATGTGCTGATTGCAGAAATTTGCAAGGTCGCCACTTGGAAGTCAGTTCATACCTTTGCTAAGCATTACTGTCTGGACACTGATGCCAGAGCGGATGCTCAGGTTGGACAGGCTTCGCTGCGGTATTTGTTCGCGCAATAGTGGTGTTGGTTTCTTTTCTCCACCGCCGCTTTGGTGTGGGGATGGGCTTGCCATTCTATTCACTAGATTATGTCTATACACAGAGATCCCCTGCTACAGAAGGAGTAGTTTCTTTTCTGTAACTCCAGTTCTGTAGTAGGGGTATCTCTGTTATAGTCCCGCCCTCTTCCCCGGTGGAGACAGATATTCATGTAAGGAATGCTACAGGTCTGGCGTGTTACGCCTTCAAAAAGAACTGAAAGTAAGAGGGACCTGCAGGGCATTTTGGGATACTGTGAAGTTCTGGAGAGTTCTCTTAAAGGCACAGTATCCTATTCTGAGCCACATAATGGCAGCCTATGGGGCTTGTCTGTCCATGTCTTCCTCTCTATCATTCCAGAGGGGTTTTTGCTGAAGGCAAGGGAAATCTGGAAAGACTTTGCTGTTTTGTGGATTTTTTGGTGGAATTTCTAGTTGAAGTACTGGACAGTGTAGCCTGTTTTTAGGCTGCATTATATGTCTTTAAATTATCTCTTCAGTGTCTTGCAGTTCTGCATTTTTTCGACACTTTAAGAGATTATTTTTGATTGCTCCGGGGTCCACGCACATGGGCGGGACTATTCCCTAGATTATGACTATAACAGAGATACCCCTACTACAGAACTGGAGTTCCAGAAAAGAAACTACTCCATAAGAAGGGTGCAATAGAGTTGAATCCAGAGAAAGAAGGGGTCAGGGATGCTATTCCTTGTATTTCTTGATTCCCAAAGAGGATGATCGTTTGTGGCTGATACTCGAACTCAGGATTTTGAACTTGTTCCTCAAACAGAAAAAGTTCAAAATGTTAACCCTAGCACAGATTCTTCTTGCGCAGGAAAAGGAAGACTGGATGTTTTCAATTGATTTACAGGATGCATATTTTCACATCTGAAAGAGAGTATCCAAAAGAAGAAAGTGAAAATCTCTCTTTAAAACACAGAAGCCATAACTTTAAAGTTCACTCCAAGTTCTCTTCAGATTCAGGTCAAATCATGCAGTTATAATTCCTCCATATTCTGGCCAAATCACGCAGTCAGAACTCCAACACCCTGGGGAAACAGGCTGTCCCGATCACTAAGGACACTGGTGGGGTTAACCAGGGTGCTCTCATAAAATACCTTTTCCTCTTTAGCTTGAAAAAAAAAGTTTTCCAGTTGCAGTAGTTCCCAATTCTTAGTTGCAGTCTTCTTTCCACGCATTGGTTCTGTACCTCGTTGCCAAAATTGTAACAAATTGAAGTCCTTAAATCCAGTATATGTAACAGTTTAGGTTTATTTAAGATAAGATACTGGTAAAGTAGATAAAATAGAATAAAGTAATTGGGGGGGCGGAGCTAGCCGGCGTCGATGGCGGACGCGTGAGCTCTTGGCTCCTCGCCTTAGCCCCGAAATAATCCTGATAATTCATCCTAAAAAGTGTCCTATAAGCCATAGCGGGCTCTCCTACACCCGCCGACACCCCTAGATTCTCTAGGGGGCCTTTTTGGACATTGGCTGGCGAGCCTCTCCGAGTTGTGTGAAGAGCGGCTCCTGGCAACTCGGCCGCAGAGGACTAGGCCTGAAGCTGCGTGCTATCCTTGAGAGGTGGCCGGGTGACGTCGCCTGACGTGCAGCCTCAGAGTCGGGAGAGGACGGACTGATCTCCGGTCGGACTAACACTTGGATTTTTCCCTTGCCGGAACGTCCCCCCCCCCTTTTGTCTGCGATTGCCCCACATCAGCACGACTTGTCCTCCCAAGCGGAGGGCCACCGGCAGAGAGGACACTGAGCACCCGAACCCCGAGGTGGAGCGGTCACCATATCGGCGAGATCACTGGTTCGGATCCCCACTGCGGCGACCTGCTGTCCCCGTTCCCCCACGCCACGGTGGTGCGACGTTGACTGGTGCAGGCGATGTCGACCTGATAATACCCTGTGTCTAGCGAGTGTGGGTTTTGCCAAAGGGATTGGAGGCGGTTCGTCCGCCATAACGGACGCCATCTTGGCTGCATCGGGCCTCTGGCTCAGACTTAGTATCTAGTGGCAGTGGATCGCTGGCTGGTGTATCCCCTGTATTGCCCCTGCGGCCTGCTGATTGTGAGGCGCCTCTCTGTTCTGGGACCCACCGCAACAGGGGCAGAAGATGGGGAAAAACGACGTTGCCCAGGCGAAGCTCTCCTTTGAACGGCGCCGACCGAAAGGGCCTGATAAGACGGCCCCGGAGTCATCCCCGAAGGGGGCCGCTGCGACCGCCCCAGCATCCACGGAGCTCCGGGACATGCTGGCCGCCATGGAAAAGGGCATCCAGGACAGCATTGCGTCTGTGGGCACTAAGATAGACGCTCTGTCTTACCGCATGGACCGCATGGCGGAGCGAGTGGATAAACACGCGGAGCGCCTGGACATGGCGTAACGTCGACTCACCGAAGCCGAAGAAGCCCAGACCGAGTGGGACAAGGATAGAAAGCAGTTTGATAGACTTTTGCAAGTTATTCGTGATAAAACGGAGGACTTGGAGGCGCGCTCACGCAGATCCAACATCCGTATTACAGGTGTGGCGGAAACAACGCAAACTGGGAAGATGGAACTCTTCGTAGAAAAATTGCTGAAGCTGCTACTCGGGGAGGAGGCTTTTTCCCCCATGTTCATAGTGGAACGGGCCCACCGCACGTTGGGCCCACAACCGCAGCCGGGCGCGCCGCCTCACCCCATTATCGCGAAGCTCCTTAATTACCGCGACAGGGACACTGCTTTGCGCTTGGCTAGGGAGAAGGGCAAGCTTCAACATGAGGGTATGGACATCTCCCTCTACCCGGACGTTACGGCCAAAGTGCAGGAGGAGAGACGACAGTTTGCGCCGTATAAAAAACAACTGCGTACTCTGGGCCTTGACTACGCGATGCTGTACCCTGCCAAGCTTCGCATTAACACAGGAGGGCGATCGTATTTCTTTACGGATCCGAAAGAACTCCAGAAATCCCTAAAGACATGGACACGGGAGCGAAAGGAAGCTAGGCATAGTCAGGAGGACGACGCTGGCGAGGCATCGAACCTGGATGAACAGGACTAGAGGGCTCTGCCGGGATATTTGGAACTTCACAGCGTGTCTGGGACACTGCAACCAGGTACCGCCGCGCCACCCCAAGAGGGGCGGTAAGTCTGGTCTACATGAGCGCTGCCGGTACTATCTGGAGGGGCGGCGGCCACACTGTTTGGACTTAAGACTTATGGATTGCTGGTGAGGAGGTCGTTTACCACTGAGGGGGGGGGGGGATCTGAGCACTGCTGAATCGTTGGGGGAGCTGGTAGGGTTGTGGGGGGGCCGTTATACTTGCTACTAGAAGGGCACTGGCACACAAGTGGGGCAGGATCGAGGTGCCGATCTGAACTTTTCATTGGGACAGTTTGTGGTGTTGCACTATTTTGGCGCGCTTCGCCCCGGTGCCTTTGGTTGTGCTACTCTCCAGGGAGTTGGTATCGAACTGACGTATACTCTGCTACTTGAGGGTTGATGGGGGGGATTTTTGGGGCCTGTCTGACCTGGTTGGGGGTGGTCGGCTGTGGGTGGGCGGGGGATTGGGGGGTGGGGTCGGGGGACTGGACAGTTGGGGGGGTTGTTGCCTTGGGTCGTTTGGGGGGTTTGTGCGTTTTGAGTGTGGACTGCTTTGTGGGACTGTACCTGTTTGGAAATGCCGGCTGGTGAATATAGGGTCAAATGTACTGCTGTGTCCTGTTTTGCCCATCCCTGCTGCTAATACAACTCATGAGCTCATGCAATGTCTAATGCTACTCTGAATGTACCCACAAGCATCCCGAATAAGCTGAAATTGATGACCTGGAATGTTCGGGGCCTGAACGACTTTCGTAAGCTGAGGAAGGTCCTCGGCTATCTCCATAGATATCATGTCGATCTGGCCTTGTTGCAGGAAACCCACTTGCCACTCACCAGCAGGATGTTGCAATCTAGGGGGTTGGCCGGGAATGTGGTGGCTGCAGGCTTCACGACACACGCCCGGGGGGTGTTAATCTGGGCCAATCCTACATCACAACTGAAATTGATCCCGGTACACGCGGACACGGAGGGCAGGTACGTCCTGGCTAGGTGTGTGGGTAAGGGTCTTGATCTGCTGGTAGTAAATGTTTATGGCCCCAATTATGACCACCCTGAATTCTATGCGACTCTGTCTGCCCTTTGCAGGTCACACGCTCAGCCTGGGATGTTGTGGGGGGGAGATTTCAATTTTGTGTTCGACCCATCCAGGGACCGCTCCGCGGGCCCTGCTCGGCGCCCGGTGGCTTCGGCCACACATATGAAAGCCGAGATGACTAAATTAGACCTAGTGGATGTCTGGAGAGACAAACACCCCACGAAGGGCGGCTTCACGCACTATTCGGCCTATCACAATGTGCACACTAGGATAGATTACTGGTTAGCATCTCCCTCGGTCCTGGGTGGTATCAGCGCATGCGAGGTCCTCCCACGCACACTCTCGGACCACTCCCCCATTCTATTACACCTTTCCACTGCCAGAAAGGGGATACCAGCCTTCACTTGGAGGTTCCCTCCTTTCGCTCTGCTAGATGATGCCTTCCGGGGGGAGCTCGCCGAAGATATAGAACAATATTTCGCTACTAACCAAGGCTCGGTCGAAGACTTTTTTACGGTTTGGGAGGCTTTTAAGGTTTTCATCAGGGGTATGGCCATGTCTAAGCACTCCAGTGTCCTACGTTTCATCAGGCGGGACCTCACTGCTCTGGAGACTAAGATAGCGGAGCTGGAGGCTCGACAATTGTCGACACCCGGTACTGCAGAGGGCCCGGCGCTCACCCAACTCCTGTCCGAGTTTCAAGCTCTGGCGGATAGAGAGATTCTTTATATGGGCAAGTACGCCACTGCCCGAGTGTATGGTGAGGGGGATAGGCCAGGTGCCTTGCTGGCTCGCATGGTTCGGGGCTCTCGACGGCATTGGTTGTTGAGGAGCTAAGGACCCCGGAGGGTGCACGGTTTCAGACGAGGAGCAGATACTAGGGACCTTTAGACGATATTATGCCGAACTATATCAGTCCAAGACGCAGGGAGTGGAGAGCGATATGGATGATTATTTGGACCACATTGCCATGCCGTTCCTCAAGAACTCGGATAGGGAATTTTTGATGGCCCCCTTTCACCAGGACGAAATACTAGAGGCTCTTGCAAGCATGAAATCGGGGAGTGCGCTGGGTTCCGACGGACTCACGGTTGGCTTTTATAAAGCCTTCAAAGATATTCTGCTCCCGCACTTGGTTGCCCTCTTTGATGCTATCTGCGAGGATGGCGAAATGCCGCCCACCATGCGTGAGGCATTGCTGATCACTATACCTAAGCCAGGGAAACCACCGGACCTTTGCGGCTTGCACAGACCACTTAGCCTGCTGAACGTAGACGCAAAGATCTATGCTAAAGTCCTAGCCAATCGGCTGGCCTTGTTGGTCCCAGAGCTTGTTGCCCCGGAGCAGTCCGGTTTTGTCCCATGCAGGAATTTAACTTACAACATACGCACGGTGCTGGGCACAATGCAGCATGTCAAGCAGGAGAACAGCGTGCTGGCAATCTTCCTTGACATGGAAAAGGCGTTCGACTCTGTTGAGTGGCCTTTCATGGTTCGAGTACTGCGAAAGCTGGGCCTAGGCGAACCGTTCCTGCAGAGGATTGGGGCGCTGTACCATCGACCTTCTGCCAGGCTACGGTTGGGAGACAGAGTGTCGGAGCCGGTTTTCATAGGTAGGGGCACTCGACAGGGCTGCCCCCTGTCGCCGTTGCTCTATGCACTGGTCGCGGAGCCCCTCGCCTGCGCCATACGGGAGTACCACAGTCTGGAGGGTATAAGTTTCCTCACTTACAAAATAGGGATTTCGACGTACGCTGATGACACTCTACTGTATGTCCGGAACCCGGAATTTAACCTGTCCGCGGTTCTTCGGGAGGTGGTCCGCTTTGGAGCGCTCTCGGGCTTGAGGGTGAGCTGGGACAAGTCCATCGCTTTTCCTCTCACCCCGGTGACGCACCCCTTTGCTATGGAGTACCCACTACAGTGGTCCACTGACTCAGTACGTTATTTGGGTATCCGCCTGCATACTGATCCTGAGGTCCTGGTTAGGGACAACTACGGAGTTGCGTACAATAAATTGGTTGATGATGTCGATGCCTGGGTCAGACTCGCGCTCCCCCTTCTGGGCAGGATCGCTATTATGAAAATGATAGTGCTTCCCCGATTCCTGTTCCTTTTCCTTACCTTACCTGTGGTTCTGTCGAGAGCATTTTTTAAACAACTTACCCAAGTCATGATCCGACTGGCCTGGGGCGACAAGCAACCAAGAGTACGGTGGTCGATCCTGACTCTCCCCTGTGAGATGGGGGGCTTGGGAGCTCCGGATCTAGAGCGCTACTACCGAGTCGCGCAGGCTTCGCACCTGCACTCGTGGATTCATGGAGACGCGCGCACGCCGCACCTTATACTGGAGCGGTTGTTTACGGACCCACTCCCCCTGCCTGCCACTATTTGCCTACCCACAGATCGATCGATCGGCCGGATGGACTCCCTTAAAGCGACCAATCATGCCTGGAACTCCCTGATGCGCTCCCGCGGCTGCACCCTTTTGTACTCCCCATTGATGCCGGTAGAATGGGCCCTCTGGCTGGACCCGTTGGGCGAGAGAGGAGTAGTCGAGGCCTTGCGTGCCCTCGGCATAGCGAGGATGGAGGATGTGTTTTCCGAGGGCACTTTGAAAACCTGGGTTCAACTTACTACCGCGGAGTCGGGCCCTTCTTGGCTACAGAAATATCAATTTCACAGACTTCGCTCAGCGTTCCGTGAGGTCCTGGGCTCTACCATGGAGGAGCCTGAAGAGATCCCGGAACTGACCTATATTATTAAATCCACATCACCTGCAAAGCTAATTTCACAGGTCAACAGGTTGGGAGTGGCACATCAGCGCCCACAACCCTCTAAAGCTAGAACGGCCTGGCAGGATGATTTGCAAACCCCCATAGACGACGTCATGTGGCGATACTGCTGCTCCAGCACGCGCAAGATTTCCCTGAATGGCAGGCACAGGCTGGGGCATTTCAAATTCCTCCAGCGGGTGTACTATACCAAAAAAATAGAATAAAGTAATTCCAATGATAGAAACCCCACCAGGAGCAGATGGACTCCAGCTCAGCCTTAGATGTAACTGTCCCTGCTTTCAAGCATACACAATTGGAACACTAAGTGACATCATAGATGCCTGCTGAGGAAGTAATGAGAAACACTAAAGAAGGACAGGGAAGAAAGACAAGCAGGATGTAACATAATCCCCATTCTGAAATCGTATCGGAAGTTTCTCTGTTTTACGATGGGGTCTCAGCATTATCAGTCCTTCCAGTCGGCTTTTCTGCCTCGGGTCTTCCAAAAGGTGATGGCAGGGGTGGCAGCACATCTCAAGTCGGAGATTCCAGTATCCCCTTAGCTAGATGATTAGCTGCTGCAAGCCAAGTCACCAGAGATTGTGTTGGGCCATTTACAGTTGATAATGCAACTGTTATGCATGGGATTTCAATAAATGTACCCAGATCTTACCTGGAGCCCTCTCAGCACAACCTGTTCATAAGGGCAGTATTGAACACTATAGTGAGTTGTGACTTCCCGCCCCCTCAGAGGATTCAGGACATTCAGGCTATGATTTCGCTGTTTCAGAATTGAGATTTTCTTTCAGTCCTGAAGATCTTGCGCCTGCTTGGTATGTTAGCTTCCTGCATTCTGTTGGCAAACATGCACACTGGCATTTGAGGGTGTGTTAGACCTGGCATCTTTGGCGTGATTACCCCTATCTTTTTGCCTCTGCCTCCTGTATTTTTTTTTTGATGCTGTGCTGGATCCGTTTTTGCTGGTTTAGATGCTTTGGACACTCTGCCACTGCTGATCAGTGCCAGAGTGTAAGTGCTCCCTATGTAAATTGTTATTCTGATTGGATATACATGTTTGGCATATTTGTATCACCATGAAGTCCCTAGTAAAGTGCACTGGGTGTGCCAGGGCTGGTGATGACAAATGCTACTAGTGGGCCTGCAGCACTGATTGTGCCACCCACAGGAGTAGCTCTAAAAATGGTGTTTCAGGCCTGCCACTGCAGCGCCTATGGGCAGTTTAGAACTGCCATGTCCTCCTGGTCAGTGTCCCCACTGACCAGGCCTAACCCTTCCCTTTTCGTGCACATCAGTCACCCCTATGGAAGGCCCAAGGTATCCCCCTGGGCAGGGTGCAGTGTATGTGAAAGGTAGATTCAGAAAAGGGGGTGGTGATGAACAGAGTGTCTGAATTAAGCAGACCACTCTTACCCAGTCCAAAGATCAGGGCTTGATCCATCACCGTTTTTAGCTCACTGTACCATCCCAGCTCAGAACCTGGCTACATGCAAATTAGTCTGTTCCTGTCCCAGTGCATGATGGGAACAGGGCAAACCAAACTACCAAGCCAATTCTTATACTGGGATCAGAAAAGGGGGTGGTGATGAACAGAGTGTCTGAATTAAGCAGACCACTCTTAACCAGTCCAAAGATCAGGGCTTGATCCATCACCGTATACCACTATAGGTGTGGCAGGGTATACTCAGACATGAGTCCCTTTCTCACTGCACCATCAGGATTCAAGCAAGCCGGGCCGAAGACGGCTGAAATGCCAGAAACCGGTCCCCGGTAGCTTGTCTCCTTTCTGGTGAAGAATTGGCTTGGTAGTTTAGTCTGCCCTGTTCCCATGATGCACTGGGCCAGGGACAGGCTGATTTGCATATGGCCAGGTTCTGAGCTGGGATGGTGCAGTGAGATAAATAACGGTGATGGATCAAGCCCTGATCTTTAGACTGGGTAAGAGTGGTCTGCTTAATTCAGACACTCTGTTCATCATCACCCCCTTTTCTGAATCGATTTTGGCCACTACAGGTGTGGCAGGGTATACTCAGACATGAGTCCCTTTCTCACTGCACCATCAGGATTCAAGCAAGCTGGGCCGAAGACGGCTGAAATGCCAGAAACCGGTCCCCGGTAGCTTGTCTCCTTTCTGGTGAAGAATTGGCTTGGTAGTTTAGTCTGCCCTGTTCCCATGATGCACTGGGCCAGGGACAGACTGATTTGCACATGGCCAGGTTCTGAGCTGGGATGGTGCAGTGAGATAAATAACGGTGATGGATCAAGCCCTGATCTTTGGACTGGGTAAGAGTGGTCTGCTTAATTCAGACACTCTGTTCATCATCACCCCCTTTTCTGAATCGATTTTGGCCACTATAGGTGTGGCAGGGTATACTCAGACATGAGTCCCTTTCTCACTGCACCATCAGGATTCAAGCAAGCCGGGCCGAAGACGGCTGAAATGCCAGAAACCGGTCCCAGGTAGCTTGTCTCCTTTCTGGTGAAGAATTGGCTTGGTAGTTTAGTCTGCCCTGTTCCCATGATGCACTGGGCCAGGGACAGACTGATTTGCATATGGCCAGGTTCTGAGCTGGGATGGTGCAGTGAGATAAATAACGGTGATGGATCAAGCCCTGATCTTTGGACTGGGTAAGAGTGGTCTGCTTAATTCAGACACTCTGTTCATCATCACCCCCTTTTCTGAATCGATTTTGGCCACTATAGGTGTGGCAGGGTATACTCAGACATGAGTCCCTTTCTCACTGCACCATCAGGATTCAAGCAAGCCGGGCCGAAGACGGCTGAAATGCCAGAAACCGGTCCCCGGTAGCTTGTCTCCTTTCTGGTGAAGAATTGGCTTGGTAGTTTAGTCTGCCCTGTTCCCATGATGCACTGGGCCAGGGACAGACTGATTTGCATATGGCCAGGTTCTGAGCTGGGATGGTGCAGTGAGATAAATAACGGTGATGGATCAAGCCCTGATCTTTGGACTGGGCAAGAGTGGTCTGCTTAATTCAGACACTCTGTTCATCATCACCCCCTTTTCTGAATCGATATGTGAAAGGTAGAGCATGTACTAGTGCAGGTGACATGCTCTGGTAGTGAATTACAGCCATTTTCGTTTTTCACTATTGTAAGGCTATCTTGCTCCATAGGTTAACATGGGGGATGCTGGCTACAGTGGTTAACAGCATTTCTTCCCATCGGAACAAGATAGGACATAAGTATCTAGTATCCCTGAACTCAGAATTTAATAACACTTCTTTTAGGAAAGGTGGTTTTTAAATCCTGTGTTTGAGAACAGCACTTTTAGAAAGTTGCTGTTCTCTTGTCTGACCCTTCTGTGTGCCTGGGACTGTTTGTGTATTGACTGTCTGGTTTGTGAGTGACAGGGGCTGGGGAATTCCCCCAGAGGCTGGATGAGTCAGCACTAGGCTGAATGAAGCAATTGCAACCTGAGTGGTGGGAGGAGTTAGCACCTGGGCTGAATAGGGCTGTGCCTGCCTGCCACAATGCTGGCTCCACCTCTTGCTGGGCGGCTGAGGACCCTGCCCCTCTCTCTGAAAGGAAAGATGCAGCCAGCAAAACAAAGTGCTCAGGAACCACCCAGAACTGGTTCAGACCGGGCTCAGGGCCCACATGCACAGAGAGAACAAAGACTTTAGGGGTATAAGTACAGGACCCCTGACAACAGAAAATGAGATCATCCTGGAATCAAGAAAGAACCTCTGCCAAGGAGAAAGCTGACTCTGAAGAAGGAAGACTGTCCTGCTGTTGCTCTGCTGGACTGACCTGCTGTTGCTTTGCTGCCAAGGAGAGGGGAAGGACTTTGCTGTGAGCTGTGTCCCCTGTCTTGAAGGAATCTCCAAGGGCCGGAGAAGAGCTGGCTCCCTGTTTTTGAAGTCCCAGGAACAAAAGGACTTCACCCCCAGTTTCCCTGAACTCTGCTGAGAGAGTTCTGTCCTTCCTAGAGTGCTTGATCCAGTTGTGGGGCCTCTGGAAGTTGAACCTGAGCTGGGAAGCTTGAAACTAAGCTTGAGAGACTTTTGAATCTGAAAAGTGTTGCATCGCTCGCTTGCGGAGCGCATCCCCGACAGTGCGAGAAGTTTCCCGCCGCTACGAAGGTCGAGATCGGCGCAGCGCCTGACGCCGCTGCCAGAGCCGTCGCATCCTTCGTTTGCGGGACGCACCAGACCGGTGCGGGAGAATCGAACATCGCTGCGAGTGTCGTCGCAGAGCCTGTCGTCGCTGGGTGAGATCACCGCACCGCTTGCTTGCGGACCGCATCACGTCGCTGCGAGCATCGTCGCAGAACCATCGCATCGAGGAGCTGCGTGAGAGAGGATCACCGCTGGACCGCGCATCGTCGCCCCGGAGATCGTCGCAGCCCCTACGAGATCATCGCATCGTGCCTTTGCGAGAACAGACTTCCTACGGAACCTACGCACCAGAATTCACGCAAGCGGCCTTCCTCCCCATACAGACCGGATTCGTCGCAACACGCCCGCTGCTGCAGCGGGGCTGTCGCATCGCCTCCCCAGGGTCTCAGGAGTAACGCATCGCTTGTTTTCCACCGCACCAGCTTCCTGCTTGTGGAACTTTGTTGCATCTAAAAGGTACTGTGAGTAAACGTGACGCAACTCTGAACTTTTCACGCATCTGTGGATTATTTTAACGCAACTTAAAGAACTTTGATTACAACCTGAAGAACTCTTTTGAAACCATATTCTTGAACTGTGTATGTTGGATTTTTGTTGTTTAGAATAAATATCTTTATTTTCCTAAACTGTTGTGGAATCAGTTTGTGGTGTTTTCACTGTGTTACTGTGAGTGTTTGTACAAATACTTTACGCATTGCCTATGGTTAGCCTAGACTGCTCAGGCCAAGCTACCTAGAGGGCGAGCAGGGGTTATCTAAGAGGGTTATCTCCTTGCCCTGACTAGAAGCAAGGGTCCCTATTTGGACAGTGGTACCTACCTCTGCCAACTAGAGACCCCCAGTTCTAACAGGGCCCCTTAGTGATGCTTCGGCAGGCAGTAGTTTAAATACAATGGAGATCTTGAGGAGTTAGTCAGGATTTCCGGAGACACTGCAGCGGATCTGCAATGGTGGGGTGTGTCAGACAGCCTGACTCAAGGAAAGCCGTTTCACCCTCCACCTCCGATGTCCACAGTGATAACAGATGTCTCTACTCTAGGTTGGGGAGCTCATCTTGGAGATCTGGTTGTCAAAGGTCTTTGGTCTCAAGAGGAAAGATTGTTGCACATCAATGTTCTGGAATTGCGGGCAATAAGTTTGGCTCTGAAAGCCTTATTCCCTTCCCTTTGCGGTCAGTCAGTTCAGTTCTTAACAGACAATACTACTGCGATGTGGTATATCAACAAATAGGGAGGAGTAGCATTGTATCTTCTCTGCAGAGAAGCTCTGCAGCGTTGGTTCTGGGTAAGCATGGGCAGAAAATCCGTTACGCTCGCGGATTTTCGGTAAATTCTTAATCCGCGAACGCTCGCGAATTTACTTAAAATCCGCAAATTCGCACGCAGCGGATTTTTTTTTCTTGGTGATACAATTTTGCGGCGTGCGGTGTAAGTTCGCAATTGCGAACATGTAGGTGCGGCGGGCAGCAACAATCTCGCACTCGTGAAATTACAAAAATTGCAATTCTTCACAAGAAATCCACTAGCAAGCAGCATAGACCTTCTGAAAATGATGATTTTTATCAGAATAACTCCTCAGGTTGACATTTACCTGCACTGTTTTGGATTTGAGGCCTTTTGACTTTCTTTGGATCACTTTTGGATTAGAAATCAACTTTCACAAGTAAGCTTGTTTGGGGCATTACAGTTGCTGTAATGCTGTTCTGCAGAAAAACGAGTTTTGCAAAAGTGAAAGCATTCAGCAGGTGCAAAAGTTCAAACTCATCATTAGTAACCATTCCCTGTAGTGCTTCCTGACTGGGGTCCCTCCAGAGTTCAGTTGCTAGTTGCAAAAATTGTATGACCCTGCTCTGACCCTCACAGCAGGCTCATAGAATAGACAAGTAGGCCACAAAGGTCCTGGAAAAAAAATTGCACTGCAACAGAAAGCAAATTACAGATAAGGAAGCAGGTGCCAGACTGGAATTTTAAAACAGTGACACATTAATAAATCAACCCCAAATTAATTCATGTCAGTTGAAGCAGGGCAGGTGTGCTTGCTTTTTCCCCCCATAAGCTACAGTGATGATGAACCAGAGGGTGGCATTGATGTACCAGAGGGTGGCATGGGTGAAACAGAGGGTGGCAGGGGTGAAACAGAGGGTGCTGGGAACCTGTGATGATGAACCAGACGTAGAAACAACATAATCGCGACCGTTGCAAGCCGACATGTAAGTTCGCAATTGCAAACTGGTACAAAACCCTCACGAACTGGCAGAAATCCTTGCGAACACAAAAAAAAAATCTGCAAATTCCCAGTTCAGTTGCTAGTTGCAACAATTGTATGACCCTGCTCTGACCCTCACAGCAGGCTCATAGAATAGCTACAAGTAGGCCACAAAGGTCCTGGAAAAAAAAATTGCACTGCAACAGAAAGCAAATTACAGATAAGGAAGCAGGTGCCAGACTGGAATTTTAAAACAGTGACACATTAAAAATCATTCCCAAATTAATTCATGTCAGTTGAAGCAGGGCAGGTGTGCTTGCTTTTTCCCCCCATAATCTACAAGGAAGATGAACCAGAGGGTGGCATTGATGTACCAGAGGGTGGCATGGGTGAAACAGAGGGTGGCAGGGGTGAAACAGAGGTCGCTGGGAACCTGTGATGATGAACCAGACGTAGAAACAACATAATCGCGACCGTTGCGAGCCGACATGCAAGTTCGCAATTGCGAACTGGTACAAAACCCTCGCGAACTGGCAAAAATCCTTGCGAACACAAAAAAAACCCGCAAATTCGCGAGAATTCGCGGATTTTGCGGATTGCGAGTTCGCAAATTCGCAAAATTCGCGAACGGCAGATTCGCAAAATCCGCCCATGCTTAGTTCTGGGCTCAGGACTATCAGATTTGTGTAATTGCAAATCACTTGGCCGGAGTTCTGAATGTATTTGTGGACACTCTGTCTGCAGTATTCATCTGATCACAAGTGGCGTCTCCATCCAGAAAGGGTACATCATATTTTCAGGATGTGGAGGATTCCATAGTTAGTCTATTTGCCACTCACGATAACTCATGCTGACTGTCGTTCTGCAGCCTCCAGTATCTGATACAGAGTGTGTTGGGGGCAGGGTTCCAGTTAGTTTGGGGTTTCCGGCTTCTTTATGTGTTTTCCCCATACCCTTGATTCTTCTAGTTCTGCAGAAGGTCTGCCCAGACTGGGCCCAAGTCATAGTGATAGCCCTGGATTGGCCTCAAAGGGTGTGGTACACAGACCTTTTCTTTCCTCTCATTGTGTGCCTTCTGCTCTGTCTCCCTTTCAGGGTAGACCTCCTCTCACAATTACAGGGTCAGGTTCTAAACCCCCACCTCCAGAGCCTGCACCTTCCTGCCTGGAACTTGAATGGGCAGAAGACACTCCCCCAAGATGATCTATGCTGGCAGATGGGCAAAATTCATTAAATGGTGTGGAGAGAAGTCAATTAAACCTTTGAAAGCCCATTTATCAGATGTAAGTTTCTTCCCACTCAATTTATGCCTCAGTGGGATCTTAGTCTTGTACTTGCATTTCTTAGGGGTTCTCCGCTTGAATAGTTTTCCTTTTAGGCCTCTTATCTTCAAAACTATATTTATAGTTGCTATTTCATCTGCTAGACGGGTGAGTGAGTTGCAGGCCCTTAGTTTCAAGTCTCCCTTCACATCTTCCATGAAGAAAAGATTGCGCTTAGGACCAGAGCTGCTTTCCTGCCTAAGGGGATCACTCTGTTCCACTTGGGGCAAACCATTACCTTGCCTACTTTATACCCTCCCCCACATCCATCAAAGGAAGAGGAGATACTTCATCATTTGGACTGCAAGAGGGCTTTGAGTTTCTAAATGGCAGAACCTGTGAATTCAGATTGGACGACCAACTGTTCGTTGGATATATGGGCAAGATGAAAGAGAAAGCAGTGCATCAAGATCTGCTATGCCATGGCTGAAAAGGAGCCACCTGAAGGTATTAGAGCTCATTCTATCAGAGCCAAATCTTCAACCTATGCTTTGGCTAGAGGTGTACCTGTGATTGACATCTGCTAAGCGGCAACTTGGGCCTCCCTGCACACTTTTGCAAAGTGAGGAGGGACAGCCATTTTGCTCAGTCTGTGTTACATAATCTTTTGGTATAGGCAGGCAGACGCCCTCCTCTGAGTGTGGGACTGCTTGGGGATTCTATTCAAAAGGTGAGGAATTTACAGGCAGATGTATCCATCAGAAGAACGAGTAACTTACCTTAGGCAACGTTTTTTTCTGGTGGATACAGTATATGCCTGTGGATTCCTCACTGACCAGCCCGCCTCCCCGTTGCCTGTCTGCTTATACCGAAAATGTTTGTGTGTGTATATATTACCAACTGGCGGTCACCATTAAGTAGTTAAAGTTAGGACCTAGTTTTCCTAGGAAAAACATTTTTTGAACTGGCTATAACTATAGCTTTGTTTGACCAATCTGCATGAAATGTTGCTAAAAAAAATGCCATGGTGTGTACTATTGATTGCAAAGGTTTGGGGGTGATCCGCACAGTGGGGATCGAGAATTTTGGGCACAAAATAAGGTTGTATTTGTAATGTTCATTCCTATAGGAACCTTTAGCCACCTCTACAGCCCGAGCTGCTGAACAGACTTTTACCAAATTTGACAGGGAGGTAGATGTTGGTTTAAGGAAGTGCCTTTTGCTTATTTGGTGTGAATCTGTTAAGTAGTTTTTGTGAAATTGAAGTTTAAAATCATAGTGATATCTCTGGCTGCATATATTTCGCAAATGCATGCATCAACAGGAATGCTCTGAGTGGCTGGACAGAACTTGAACAGTAAGTTGCGGCTGCCATTTTATTGCTCGGTAACGAGCAGGGTGGAGATACTTTGACCCCATGGTTGAGAAATGGAGGTATTAGTGACATGAGTTATATGTCCAACATTGTTTTTTTGCATTGTGCGTGATATTCGGGATGATGCCACGACCGCCAGCGCATGTGGTGGTAGCTTTTTGCTTCTGCATTCCACTTTCGCGACATCCCCTCAGGGATCAGGATGATCATCATCGCAATCTCCAACCTTGCCGTAAAAACGGAAAATAGATTTTAGAGATGGGTGCTCTAGAAAAAAATTAGTTTGAAGTGTATAGTAATAAACCTCTAGTGTGTAGAATACTGTAATGTGTGTGTAAATATGTGTTTTCACTTTATGGGAAAGGCCTGATCGTAGCGGTTAACGACGCCATCGCAAAATCCAGAATAACGGGGAAATAGGTCTGAAAGAAAATTAGTACAAAAATATGAGTTTAAACATGCTTTGAAAGAAGTATGTGTATAGTAATATCTGTGGGGCAATGTTCCAAATAAATTTTTTTACGTATTATTTTTGGATGTGGTGGTGGCCATTGAATGTCTGCTTTGTCTGCCGCGGCATAGTTGTTAGGGTGCCGGCGTTGCATGTGGCGTATCATGGTGTTATTGCCAAAAGAGTACTTTTTGTTAGGGTTCCCCCTGGAAAGTACAGTGCCACAGATTAAACAAGTAACCTTTGGCGCATTTACTTTCTTGAGGTCCTTTGGGATTGAAAAAAACTCCCAGATAATGTGCTCCTTTGGCTTATATGGGGTTGTATCTTCAGGCAGGAACCTCCTCCTCTCCTCCTCCTCCTCTCCTCCTCCTCTTCTTCATCTCCACCACTGTGGTGGTCCTTGTGGTGGTGGTGGTGGGTGAGATGCTCCTGCTGCTGCTGCTACTGCTACTGTAGCCATTTTTCAGTACAAATTGGTACTAATAGATTTCCAAACAGGGCTTCCTCAGTCAAAGGACAAAGTGAGAATAAGGAAAAAAGGTGGGGGCTTTCATCATTTGGAAAACAAAACTGTCCTGAACCAATGAAAAGTGTTATTTTCAGGTCACATGACCCAGGCTTTCATCATTTGGAAACCAAAACGGTCTTGAACCAATGAAAAGTGTTATTTTTAGGTCACATGACCCAACGCGCTTACGCTACGCGCCCCGGGGCGCGCCCCGACGCGCTTACGCTACGCGCCCCAGGGCGCTTACGTAGCGCGATCGTATGCGCTCGAGTGCTTCCGGGTGCGCTTACGCCGTGCGTATCACACGGACGCGGCTACGCGATACCTCCGATGTTTTCTTTTGCGGCATTAGCGCTAATGGGACGCTCACCGGTACGTGCACCGGGGCGCGCCGCAAGACTGCGCTTTACGGTGCGCTCACTGGTACGCGCACCGGGAGCGCTCCAGGGCAAAAAAAAAAAACATGAACAATATACATAAAGAAAATAGTATTACATAAATATACAATATAGGATTAATTATAAAAAATATTACATTTCATAGTTATTGTCATTTGCTATTAAAAAACCTTTGAAATTCACTGAAAAAAACATAGGTTTGAGGCCCTATATATAGTTAGGAATTAGCATTTAAAAAACCTATGAAATTCACTGAAAAAAACATAGGTTTCACACCAGTTATAGTTAGGAATTAGCATTTAAAAAACCTTTGAAATTCACTGAAAAAACCATAGGTTTCACACCAGTTATAGATAGGAATTAGCATTTAAAAAACCTATTAAATTCACTGAAAAAACCATAGGTTTCACACCAGTTATAGTTAGGAATTAGCATTTAAAAAACCTTTGAAAGTCACTGAAAAAACCATAGGTTTCACACCAGTTACAGTTAGGAATTAGCATTTAAAAAACCTAGTAAATTCACTGAAAAACCAAAGGTTTCACACCAGTTACAGTAGATGAAAATTTTACTGACCTAAAACCATTGAAATTCCCACGTTATAGTTAGTTGGACTCACTATAACTTGCGCGCCTGCAATGCACTGCTGATAACGTCACATATTACATCACTCATGACATGGTCGGTGACATCACTGATGACATCACTGATGACACCATCCTTGTGACATAGTGACAGACCTCCTTTCAGTGTAATGTAACCCTTGAAACACATATTCAAAAATATAAACTAACATTTTCAAAAAAATGGAGATACCCATACCAACAACCAATTCAGTAATTCCACCATCTATATACACATCCACTCATTCACCAACAGTTCTATGTAGTCACTCATGCATATACTCACTCATCATATGTAGTGATACACCTATACATCCTGTTACACACAGACAGTCATCCAAAAGTTACTCACACACATACTCACACATGCAAATAAACTATTCAACATCCATTTTTTTACATATACAACTAAACACACACTACCAGCTTACTTTTAAGGAAACTTACACATACTTACTCTCTTAAACAATCACTTATAGAAACAAATACTTATTTAAACAGGAACTCTTACAATCTCTCACTCTCACATATACTCACATATATGTATGTATAAATACAGATGGACTTCCCGTCTGCGCAGCGGGCGGGCGCGCCGAAGGCGCGGCTAAGGCAAGCCCGTCTGCGCCGGTCCCCTTGTCAGTCGCTCTGATGTTAGACATATTAGCTGGTCTAGAACTCAGCTCCTACAGTTGAGACTAGGTACGTGTGTGCCGGTCAACCGTTGCTGCCCTTGCAACCTTGAGGGACACTCTTTTAAATGCCCACACTGTGACTTCATTCTAAACCCATGGGGAAACGGTCCTCTCACCATTCGAATTTGGCCAGGCGTCCTAATCACCCTTTGACGCTGAAGGCGGGCTTGGTTAATTGTCGCTCTCTCCCTCGCCATGCTAGCGAGATTTGGATGTCACTTTCCTCTCATGCCTGGGACATCCTGTTTCTCACTGAGACATGGATAAAAGACACATCTAAACCCGATATCCATCTAGCTACTCCCTCAGGCTATCGTCTGTTGGGTATTAATCGAGAGGGCGCAAAAACTGGGGGAGGTCTTGCTATCATTTTGAAATCACATTTTAACTTGACGATCAGGAAACTCACGAATATTGGGCTTATTGAAGCCATGTACTTTACCATCTTAGATTCGGCTTCAGTGATTCTGGCTGGTATCTTAGTGTACAACCCCCCAACGCTTCAGCCTCCTCATTAGTACTACTACTACACATGATAGCGGATCTTTCCCTTAGACATACGCACATTTTGTAGTGCTTGGCGATTTTAATCTTCATGTTGAAAACTCTTCATGCACTCAGGCTACCCATCTATTAGAAACTATGCAGGGTTTGACCTTAACCCAACTAGTTCAGGGCCCGACCCACATAGTGGGCCACACTCTTGATTTAATATTTTCAAATCATCCTGGGATCATAGTGCATCCCTCTCTTCCCCTTACATGGTCAGATCATTACTTTCTCCCTTTTGACCTAACTCTTCCGTCATTACCCAGTCCTGTAGCACTTGGCAGGGAGTATGGGAGAAAATGGCACAAAGTAACTTTTGCTGCTTTGGATCCTTTATTTTCTTACCAACTAGACCCTCTATCCAATGACCTTGATGAAAGAGTGGCTAAACTTAATTCCTCCCTTCTACTTGCCATTGACGCAATTGCCCCTTTACAACCTATTACTTCCGCCAGATCCCGGCCATCTGCTCCTTGGTTCTCTCCTGCTGTGCGCGAGGAGAAGAGCCGTTGTAAAAAGTTAGAACGCAAATGGCGGCAAACTTATGATTCTGAGTCTAAAATTATTTATAAGACTGCTCAAAAAAAAAAAATCAAAAATTAAAACGGTCTACCATGAGAGACTTTAATCCCCCTGCCATGGTGCCTCAGAGTACCTCTAGCCAGTTCTTATGCAATGGACTATCGGACTACTTTCAAGATAAATTTACCAATATTACATCTTCTTTTTCTCCTGTTATGCCCCCCCCCCCTATTTCTAGTGACAGGGATCTTGAGAAAGTGTCACTGGTGTCCTTCAAAGAGCTTACTATAGAGACTGCATTGAGTCTGTTTGCCCAGTGCAAATCTGGCTCTCCTTTAGATCCTGTCCCTGCTAAAGTGATGGGCAATCTGGCACCTCTATTGATCAGCCCACTCCTTTCGATTTGGAACACATCACTGTGCACGGGCCAATTTCCGACTGTTTGGAAGGAGGCAATGCTATTTCCTATTCTGAAGAAAGTTGACGCGGATCTGGTACAATTTAGTAATTATCGTCCCATTTCTCTCCTCCCTAAACCGGCTAAAATCCTGGAAAAGGCTGTTCAGAAACAACTGGCAGATTATTTAGAAACTAACCAATTGTTACATGATTCGCAGTCGGGATTTAGAACTGGTTTCAGTACCGAGACCGCTCTTTTAGAGGTCTCGGAGACGATCCGGGATTGTGTGGATAGGTGCGAGGAGGCCATGTTGGTCCTCCTTGACCTATCCGCCGTTTTGGATACGGTATCTCACGAGATACTATTGGATCGTCTGGGTCAGACTGGAATGGGAGGCGCGGTTCTGACCTGGATTGGCTCCTTTCTTAAAGGACGGACCCAGAAGGTCTTTCTTAGACCTTTTGAAACAGAGGGTGAACCTCTACTTTGCGGCGTGCCTCAGGGCTCTGCTCTGAGCCCTCTGTTTTTTAATGTGTATCTTGCTCCTCTGGCGAAGGTGGTGGAATCTTGGGGGGTCAGAGTGATCTCTTATGCTGATGATACTCAGCTTGTCTTTTCATTTAGAGATCACTCTGACACTAATTTTGCCAGTTTTGGCCATTGTCTTAGCAATATATGCTCCTGGAGGACCTCTAATCATCTCAGACTTAATACTGATAAGACGGAGGTCCTATTTTTTAATCAGAAAACCACGCTGCCTGCCATTTTGTGATGGCCGACTCTGCTCAATCCTCCCCTCATTCCAGTCCAAACAGTACGTAATCTGGGCTTTCAATTTGATAACGCTCTATCCTGCAAAGCTCAAATTAATAAGGTCACAGCAGCTTGCTTCTGTAAGCTGCGTATGATTAGAAAGATTTTTCCGTACCTTCCGTTGGATGCCCGCAGAACCATCATCCATGCCCTGATCACCTCATACCTGGATTACGCTAACAGTCTCTATGCCGGTGCCCCCTTGTACCAAATTGAACGCATGCAGATTGTACAAAATGCGGCGGTGAGATTGATTGGCAATATTCCTTATTGCCACTCTGTCGCATCCTATCGTAAGAAGATACATTAGCTTCATATTGCCCGTCGCATTCAGTTCAAGGTTCTGACTCTTGCTTTTCGGGCCCTTAATGGGTCGGGCCCGGGATACTTGAGAATGAGACTTATACTATCCCAGTCGGTTAGATCTCTGAGGTCGAACAACTTGCGTCTCCTGGTTGTCCTCCGCTTTCGCCGTTCCAGAGCGGGTGGCAGGGCGTTTGGCGTACTGACAGCTAAGCTCTGGAACATCCTTCCACTAGACCTTAGGTTTATCTCCTCTGAATCACTGTTCCGGAGCAAACTGAAAACATGGTTGTTCACCATCCCTTAAAGTGTTTTTCCTTCCTAAGTCTGCAGTCTACAGCGCCGGGACACCCCCGTCGGGGGTAGCCGTGCGCTTTACAAGCTTCAAAATAAATAAATAAATAAATATACATCAGTACTCACATATACTAGATTAAAACATATGTCGTTACTAATAAATACAATAGTGAGACAGTCATTAACTCACTAATACACACATGTCTTTCTCCTTCGGTCGCAATCACGAGAGGCACCAGACAAGGTTGACCGATATCCCCGCTCCTTTTTGAGATTGCCGTCGAGCCGTTGGCCTGTAGACTCCGTCAGTTGCACCGAGAGGGCGCATTTCGCTGTTTTCGGTGGCAGATTGATGTATCACTGTACGCAGATGACATGACGATATATGTCAAAGACCCGTCGTACAACTTGAACCCTCTGTTAAGGGAATTTGTTGTCTTCGGAAGGCTTTCCGGAGTTTGTATCAACTGGGGTAAGTCGGAATTCTACCCCCTTACGGATGCGGTGGCCGACTTTCCGCTCGACTTCCCCTTAGAGTGGTGCAGATCGGACCTCCGCTACCTGGGTATCCAAATCTCTTGTGATAAAGACGAAACATTGCGCCTGAATTACGGGGTCGTGATTACGAAACTCATCACATCGGTTGATCGCTGGATCTCCCTCCCCCTGTCCATGGCTGGGAGAGCATCTCTTATCAAAATGGTGGTGCTACCCTTTTTCTTAATATTCCTTACCACCGGGTGCTTTTTTCTTTAAGACATTGAAAGCTGAACTTTGCCGACTACTCTGGGGGGGTAAACAACCCCGACTGCGGTGGTCGCTGCTGACTCAGCCATATGATAAAGGGGGCTTTGATATTTCTGATTTTGAGACTCATTATATATGCGTTCAGGCGCACTGTGCTTACCACTGGATGACCCCCACACCCTACATGCCCCAACTGGCGGTCGAGGATTGGATCGCGAACCCCCTCCCACTGAATGGGCTCATACATTGCCCAGTGTTGTCCATAGAAACGCCGTTCACCACTGTCACATGCACCATAGACGCCTGGCGTCGAATGGCGAGGTTACTAGGATGCATCTTCCCATATTCTCCTCGGATGCCATTGGCGTACCACCCCAAACTAGTGCTCCTCCAGGAGCGCGGTTTCCAATCGCTCTGTCAGCGCCTGCAAGTCACTTGCTGGGGTGACCTCTTCACCGATGGTCAGTTCAACTCTATAGACCTCTTCTTCAAATCCCACACGCCTACTCCACTCGACTCTTTCTATTATATGCGACTGCGTCAGGGGATGAGGGAGATTCTCCCTGACTTTCCCAGTGAGCCTGAGAGTTTTCCTCCTTTGCACTTCATGCTATGCTCGCAAGATGGCTCGCATTTGGTATCGGGCATGTATCGCCTCGTCAGAACATCCAGCCCCGGACTGGCAAACCCAGCCCGCTTACACTAGGCTTCTGACATGGCAGCAGAGATTACTGATGAACAGTGGCTTTACTGCTGCGATCTCAAGGCTAGGATATCCGCCAGCTGTCGACTCAAGATAATCCATTACAAGTTCTTACAACGGCTGTACTACACCCCGGTAAGGAAATTCAGGTTCCGCCTGTCCAGTGATGATAGATGCGAACGCTGTCGCGCGGAACACGCTGGATTCTTTCACCTGTCCTGGGAATGCCCCCAGGTCTATGCCTACTGGCAACGAGTGCATGCTGCCCTCGAATCCATGACCGGGGTTTCGATAAGCCTAGACCCTTTGCTGATGCTACTGGGGCATACACCACACATCCCTAAGTCCTGTAGGAAACTCCTTGACATTGCTCTGCTTCTTGCGAAACGCCGCGTAGCTTGTAGATGGGGTCGTGGCAGGCAGAAGTGCAAAGAGATACTGCCAACTAAGCAAGTCAAACGCCATATCAATGTCTGCTAGTAGCAGAGCGTCAGGACCATCATAATGTTCTATTGCCGCTATGGAATTGTGGGCACGGCGAATAATGTGGCGTTTTGCCTGGTGAGGCATAAATCCCGCCTGATCTGGGTGTATTAACTCTAACTCTGTGATATATGGAATTATGCGGTTAGCAAGGGCTTTCACAAGTATTTTACCTTCTATATTTAATAGGGAGATTGGACGATATGAAGCATGTTGCTCCGGGGGTCGTCTGGGTTTGAGGAATACCACTACTTCCCCAGTCTGGTCGGAGTTGTCCCACTTCCATTGCCTCATTAACCATCTCTAGGTTGTGAGCGCCAACTTTGGAGTGGTAGCTTTTAAAGAATTTACATGGGAAGCCATTGGGGCCTGCCACTTTGCCTGCGTGTATGTCCATCAAAGCGGCACCCAGCTCCTCTAAGGTGAGTGGGGCGTCTAGCTCTGTTGGTGCTGCATCTGATAGGGCCTTCGGTGGCCTCAATAAAGTGTTGTATGATGGCTTTGGATAGTCTCTCTGGTGGTGTATAGATCTGTATAATAAGTCTCAAAGCTGGTGGCTATCTGGGATAGCTCATTAAGCACCTCACTGTCTGGGCAGTGGATACCTGGAAGATCTATGGGCTGAAGTGTTTGCAGGCACGGGCAGTTTAGTAGTTTACTAGATTTGTCCCCCTATTGATATATCCTACTCCTAGATGCCATGCACGCTAGTCTGGCTTCGTCCAGCAGTTCACTCGCATGTATGTGTTGGGTGAAAAGCATCTGACGGTGTGCTTGGCTTCCATTCTCCTCCTGGCCCCACCACTCCAAGTCAGTAGAAGTCTTTTGCGGCGGCACTTACATAGTGCTGCGCAATATGAGATATCTACGCCACTGAGCGTCAGCTTTACAGCCTCCCATAAGGTCTCCGCTGATGCCATGAACCCTACATTTCTTGTCAGATAGTAGTCTATTGCTTGGTGTATGTGCATCCTATAGTGTTCATCATGCTGGTGGGTGCCATGTGGAAAGGCGCCAAGGAAAAGTGGGGCACTCAGGACCAATCCGCAGCCCAAGCATCACGGGGAGTGATCAGGCAGACCACATGGCACGATTTCTGCTGATAATGCTCTGTGGGTGTATCTAGAGGGCATGAATATGTAGTCCAGGTGGGAAAACGATTTGTGTGCCCCGGAGTAGTATGTGTACGCTTGGTTCATCGGATGTAGCCTCCTCCATGCATCCGTCCACCCAATCCCATCCACTAGGGATTTTAAGCGCGATTCCCTTGTCATTGGCAGTCCACCCGACACTCGCCACCTGTCCCAGGTTATATTGCTTACGTCGTTCCAAGCCCCTCCAATTACAGTCAGTCCGTCTGGTATCTCAGTCCACAGTGACACCATGCGCTCCACCAGGGTCAATGTGAGCAGTGGGGGTGGGGGTGCGTAGACGCTGACCAGCACGAGTTGTTCTCCATATATTGTGCCTGCAATTACTATATATCTACCATGGGGATCTATCCAGGACCTAATATGTGTATATGGAATTCTACAATGTACTAGGATGGCCACTTTCCAGGAGCCCCGAGTGAAAGACTTGGGTGTAGCCAATGCGGGAGAGACATTGTGTTTTTGTACCTAACAAGTGGGTCTCCTGTAGCAGGAGGACATCTGCTTGGTATCTTTCAGCCCTACGGAGAATGGCACTCCTTTTTATCTTGTCCAAGACTCCTCTGACATTCCAATTAACTAGCCGGAGCCCGCCCTCCGAGGCATCTGTCATTCAGTCGAGCATCGGGTCAGGTGGTGTATGTATTGCAATATATACTTGTGTGTGGCCTTTATTGGGTAAGTAGTCCGTGGATGATGATAGGATATAGCACTGATGTAAACCAAAACTTCCTCAACATTACCCCTCTCTCTCCCTTATACCTCAAAACGGTTGAAGTATCTGTCGCTGTGTGGGTGCGGTTCTGACACCAATGGGAGTCAGATACCTGCCCTCTCCAACTAATCCTCATTAAACTCCTCATATGTCTGAAGTAACCACTAGAGTCCGAAAATGTCCTCTAACAGGACGTAGCTCTTCCAGTGTTTCACCATCAGCTGCTGCGTATTTCACCAGTTGACCCAATAAATACAAATATTATGTCACAGAGTTGCCTGTTAAAGTTAATCCTCAATTGATCTTTGGGCTGACTCTGTACGAGACTTGGAACTTCTGTGTGATCTGGATCTGTGATTGTGTTTTCATTTAGATTTTAGCTGTTTGCGAGCCAGGTCGCCTGAGGAGGAGTCTGAGTCGAGGCGCAGCGGGGTGTGTGGCCTGATCGTTATCGTTTCATCTGTCCAGGCAAAAACGTCCTCCAGAGAATCGAAGAAGAGCAAGCGCGCCTGATATATCACTCTCAAGCAGGCCGGGAACAATAGAGCGTATGGGATTTTCAATTGGCGCAGACTAGCCTGTGTATCCATGAAGGATTGGCGGTGCTGTTGAACTAATTTAGTGTAGTCTGGAACGATCAATATGCGTTGGGAGGCAAAGGATAACGAGTCTTTTAGTCTGGCCTGTTTCAAGATAGCGTCCTTATCACAGTAGTTCAGGATCGGGGCTATGATAGGCCTCGGCCTGGCACCCAGATGAGGTTTCTTGAGTAATGCTCTGTGTGCTCGCTCTATGATGAAGCATTGAGACAGAGTATCTGAGGGGAGCCAGTCCATAAGCCAGGTAGTGAGGAATTTCACCATGTTGTCCCCTTTGCAGTCTTCGGGTAATCCCACAAACCGGAGATTGTTTCTTCGGGCCCGACCCTCCGCGTCCTCATCCCGCGTCGCCAGGCCTCTAGTGACTGACTCCAGGGTATGCACCTTTTTCTGCAGGAAAGTAACAGTGTCTTCCCCCCGTCAACTTCGCCTCTGTCCCTGAGATTCTAGCCACTGTATTGCGCAGATCCTGCCGTATAAGCACAACATCCAAGTCGACTGCATATATTTTTGCAACCAACATATCTCTAGATTGTGTGATCACTGCCAGCAGTGCAGCATTATCTAGTATGACACTAGTGGATCCCCCGGGGGCCAGCACCTGTAAATGTGTCCAATGTACTCTGCTTACCACTCTCGCCCGGCACTTTATCTTTCATCATTATGTGGCTCCGCACAGGTCTAAGGGCCGAGCCATGTATCACTATTGATGTGTGGCAAGCACGGGCAGTGTGTCAGTTTCTTGATCCACTGTGGTGTCACGCTGGAGTATCAGCCAAGATAGGGGGTTTTCCTTTCCCCATTTCACTATGTTTGCATCTGGTCAGATCTGTTCGTTGCAGGTGGAGGCTGAGGGGAAGCCACCTGTCTGCAAGCCGCACCAGGACCTAGCCTGACCGCTTCTGTGGGTGGACTTTCTCCACCTCCCCTATGGAGTTCCTCTCCTGCAGGGAAGGTGCTGTTTATAGGATGCCTAGACCCTCTGGTCAGTTACCACAGGGCCAAGCAAGCCAGGTTCCGGGATTCAGGCCCTGGAGTCTGGGACCTCCGAGGATGACTCCGTCGCTTCAGCGGCTCCACCCAAATGCAGGCTCTGAACAAGCGGTCGTGCTGTGCCCCAACGGCTACATGGGGCAATTGGGTATCGGGCAGTGGCATTGTGCACGGGTGTTATAGGTTCTCAGCGCAGCCAGAGTAGTCACGCCTCCGCCGAGCTAGATCCCAGCGTCTTCTCCCACTCCCCGCCCACAGGGCAGCGCTTTTTTGCCTTGTTGCCGTCGGTCAGGCCCGGTCTCCGATGCAACCTGGGCCAGTCCGGGTATGGGGAGATATTACCCCCGGGGCTACTTTACCTCCGGTGAGTCTTGCCGCACCTCTTCTTGTCCACGAGGTTCTTGAGTAGCACTGCCTGATCTGGCCGTCGAAGCCGGGTGCGGCCTCCCTGGCTTCTGCTGGGTGTGCCAACAAGGCCGCCTCCACGGCCCCTGCTTCGTCAGGCCACTCCCAGGACACCCTGCACACTCCTCAGTACGCGGGCCCAGCTGCAGCCCCGCCACCTCACTCACTGGCCTCCAAGAGGGCACGCACAGCCTCACCAAGGATCTCTCTGAGCCTGCCACAGGCCCCTGTTCTCTGTGCTGGTCTCGCCTACTGGCTACAGCGCCTCTGCAGCCGACGTCCCGGCACACAGCAGCCCCAGTATGGTGTCGCTCGCTCTCCTGTTTGTGTCCGCCAAATTAGGGCTTCTATGCAGAGGTACCGAGTCTGTTTACACGGCTGATTCAGCAGGATACATGTCGGATGTAAAGTAGGGCTACGGAAGCTCACCTAAAGCGCGTACGCCATGTTGGACCGCTTGGCAATGCCCCCAAGATTAGACTTTTGAATGGACTCTCTGCTTCGGTGTTGTGCTGCTATTGAAGTCGAGGGTCCTTCAGCTTTGCGCTGCCTTGCTGCTGCTCACTATGATCTCCTCTTATGAAAGGAGGAAAAAATATAAAAGGGGGTAAAAAATGACCATGTATCATTTTTGGCAGCATTGCGAATAGCTGTAACACACTGCTCACCAACACTACAGTGCATGCAATATGTGGCCAAAAAACTCCGAAGCCATATCTGTTGTAGTAATCTGTACCGCTAAAGGGACTTTGTGGCCGGAAATGTTTGCTTCTGCCCCTGAAGTAGATGATCCATCAGCTTCTCTCTGCTAGATTGCCAGCTAGCAAAGTTTTCTATATTACATTTTAAGATGTTAAACCAGGGATGTTATCCCACTTGAATATTTTGTATTAGTCTCAATAATTGATCTTTTCACAGAGTTTGCATTGTACTAGTTTTGGCGCAGTTTTCGATTTCTGTTGTTTGGGTATGAATGGGTAGTTTTTATGGAGGTTTTGTAGCTATGTTCTATTCGTGAGTTCAGATGTTGAAAGTTAGGTGAAATTGTTGTTTTTCTTAAATCTGTTGAATTAAAGTTATACAATTATATTACTAAACAGCTAGACTCAAACTGCGTAAAATATTTTTGAATATCTGTTTAACATTTTGTCATTTGTATTTGTGACTGCTGATGTCATTGCGACCTTCAGTGTTGCTGTGGAGAAGGATTTTTTTTTTCGGACAAATTTATACAACGCGAAAAGTTAAATTAGTATCTTACTAAGTAGCTACAAGGAAAGTTTATGTAAGATTTGTTATGTATGATTTTTACACTTTGTCAAAAACACCCGGTATTTGCAGTCTGTCTTTGGCAATGGCACTCATAGAATCGAAAAGGCACTACCTATGAATCATCAAGGGCATCCTTTCTCCATCACTCTGCAGATGCACCTCCTGGCATAGTACTAGTTAGGGGATGCATTCTCCTTGGCTATTTTTGGGGGCCAAGTATCTCTTTTGTTACCTCTAGTAAGTTCCACTGATTTAGTTTGCTAAGAGGTCTTCGGGCCACACCCCCTTTCTGCTCCACTCTGCATACACATCTCCAGGCATACTACTGGTTGGGGGAATATAGTTCTCTTGGATGCTAAAGGACATGGGGGACCAAGAAGCCCTCCCGGTACTTTCTAGAAGTCCTAATCTGCAGGATTTCTGAGAGCTGGTCAGAGGCCCGCCCCATTTTCAGACCATTCTGCAAAGACTATTGCTACTTTAAAAAACATAGACATTCACTGAAAAAAATCAAAGGTTTCAGGCAAGTTATAGTTAGGAATTAGCATTAAAAAATACTGAGAAATTCACATAAAAAAACTAAAGGTTACAGGGACGTTATCATTTCTTATTCATGCACTATATGTTTACTAATATCATTTTGATAAAACAAGAGGTTCCCTACACTGATGTAAGCTAATCCCATTTTGACCTCCAAAGCAACTCTAGCCAAATTATTTATTAATATATTCAAGTCATGTATTGTTGTATAACCACTCATATGACTTTTTTGTGAGCGCACGCATCTTGCGAATAATTAACTCTACACGTTCCTATTCCTAATAAATCTTAGTTCAACTGCACTCAATGTAAATACTAATTTAAAATATTATCCTAATTCTCTTATTACTATATTTTTTGTAAGTACCATTGTCCCTCAATTTTGTATTGAGACTTTTCTGACTTCATATTCTAAATTTGTACATCATACATCCACAATATTTAGTATTCGATACTCATAAATAAAATTAGAACATTGGAATGTTGAGAGCGCCATCGATGACAATAGAGTTATTTCATCCCTATTTTGTGACCTGATCACTGTTAAAAGTTTTCCTCTTACATATCACAAGTCTTCTCGCCAAGGATGTTTGCTTGAAATATAGACTAATTTCGGCAAACTTGTTTTAGTAAAATGTTTTGCCAGTGCTAAAAACAAATAACCACGAGTCTCATGAGGCATGATATTATTCAGGCAGAACCCTCATTTCCTCCAAAAAAGGTATAACATCTTTGTGTTACTGATCATAAATCTCTCTTCATTAGTGATCCATTTACTCATCTTTTCATCGTCAATAAGACACATTTCAGACCCCCTGGGATGGACAACATCTCCATTTTTAAAATCATCACTCTTAATAGTAAGTAAAAGAGCCTTGTGATCACATTCCGGATTCTCTGGGATCACCATATATCTGATTTGCCATATATCTGATTTGTAACACTTGTGGCCTATTTTGAAAGTTGACATACTTTGGCTGTCATAGGGAGTTCTTCCTTTAGAGGCCCTTAGGCCACAGGTCATGGCCAATGTGGCCATTTGTAAGGCAATTTAGTATAGTATGTGCCAGCTTAGTCTTCATCCATTGGGGTATGCTCCAAACTTCATTTTAAGATTCTTGAACTGATAATAATATGGGGCTGGGTTCATAAGTAACACTACTATGGTCATGGTATTAGTATCTCTAGTTAGCAGGTGCTCAAGCTTCATCAGAGTTGGTGACTTCCTAGATTTACAATTTCCGCTATTATATACATTGAATAATGATAGTTTATACACAGTAGGAAATTTGATCATCAAACACGATTGGTCAGTGCAATAAAGGCTACTTTTACATCAGTTAAATATGTTTTTCCATAGAATAAGTCCACCAAGTATACGGGCTACCTTGGGAAACAGATGCCGAAATTTACAAAACCATCAAGCAATATGGGTGAAACAGCCCAGGTGACTTGGACTATGCGTACACAAAGCCTATCTATAAACTCCAACCAGCAACCTATGCCCTTATGTTTTGTTACAAGGGCAGCTGTACTCCAAGTCTTAATATTTCACATGGGGATAATTTTCACGGTGAAAGTCAAATCAGGTGTAATAGTAGATGTTGTATTTAACCCCTTCGCTGCTAGGCCTTTTCCCCTCCTGTGCTAATCCTTTTTTAGGCTATTTGGGCAAGTGCGCACTTCGGGCCCTGTAACTTTTTGACCACACCAATTTTGCGTCCTTTTCTTCCAACATCATGGGGATTCTAAAGGTATCCAGGGTTTGTGAATTCCCTTGGAGGGGTCCCAGAAATTAAGCAAAATGCAGTAACATTTTTGTTTTTTTTCAGAAAAATTGGAAAAACGGGCTGCAAATGAAAGCCTCTGGGTTTTTCTCTGCAAATGTTATCAAAAAAGTATTTTGTCAGAGAACCAACATTTTTCACACAGTTTTGGCATTTTTCTGGGACATAGCCTATTTTTGCTATTTTTAGTGCTTTCAACCTCCTTCCAGTTAATGGTAAAAATGAGTATGAAAGCAATAATGGATCCTGGAAGGCTATACCTTTTAGAAAAGTAGACAAAATTCTGAATTCAGAAAGGAGTCATTTGTGTAAATCCATCAAGGTTTCTTTATAGAAACTAACAGTTAAATATTGGAAAAATTGAAAATTAGTTGAAAAAAACAGCCTTTTGTGTCAACGTTTTCATCGGTAACTTCTTGTAATTATGACAGCTCTTTGAAAGCAATATACCGTTACATCCGCTGGACCTTCCTGGTTGTGGGGATATATAGGACTTGTAGGATCACCAAGAACCCGACGAACCCAGAGCCCAAAACTGAGCAGCAACTTGCAATGGTATTTTATTATGTACCGGGTATAGAGCAATTATTCTGGGAAATTGTATACATGGGAAAATCGGTATGAAAGACGCCTATGTATTTCTGAAATGGGTAAAAATTATACAGTTTAGAAACAGTGCATATTTGCACGTTTTCAAAATTGGGAATACTCATACTAGCAGGAGAATTATTGGTCATTTTTCAAAATGACTTCTTTTTTTACACAATATCTTTCATTTGGAAGGCAGAAATGCATACAAACTCAATAGATAATAAAAGTTGCTTTATGAATCTGAATTACCCTAAGTCTCCCGATTAAAAATGGTACCTCACTAGTGTGGGAGGCATAGTGTCCACGACCGGAAAGGGCTTAAAACCCAACGTGAACACACCACATTTTCACAATGAAAATGTACCCTTTTTTGCGAAGTGTGAAGCTGTCATTTTTTTAACCCTAGCTCTGCCGGAACCTAGGGAAACCTAGCAAACCCATACATTTTTGAAAAATAGACAGCCAGGGGAATCCAGGATGGTGTGATTTGACTGCCTGCCACCATGTTCTGTTACCCAGAATCCCTTACAAACCTAAACAATTCTCCAAAAAAATATATTTTTCCTACATTTCTGTGGTGGAAAGTTTTGTAATCTGCGGGGATCCACAAATTTCCTTGCACCCCGCGTTCCCCAAACTCTTCCGAGAAAAATGGTACCTCACTTGTGTGGGTCGGCCTAGTGCCAGAGACAGGAAACGGTGCAAAACGCAACGTGTTCACACCTCAATTTTGAAGTGAAAAATTACCCTTTTTTGGCAAAGTGCCTAGCTGTAGTTTTTGAACCCTAGCCCTGGCGACACCTAGGGAAAGCTAGGAAACCTACACATTTTTGAAAACTAGACAACCCTTTCAAACCTAAAATATTTTCAAAAAAACACATTTTCCCCACATTTCTGTGGTGGAAAATTCTGGAATCTGCATGGATCCACGAATCGGGGGTACCGTTTTTCTCGGAAGACTTTGGGGAACGATGGGTGGAAGGAAATTCGTGAATACACTCAGATTCCAAAACTTTCCACCACAGAAATGTGGAGAAAACGTGTTTTTTCGACAATTATTTAGGTTTGCAAGGGTTTCTGGGTAACAGAACCTGTTGGGAGGCAGTCAAGTCACCCCATCCTGGATTCCCCTGGGTGTCTAGTTTTCATAAATGTATAGGTTTGCTAGGTTTCCCTAGGTGCCGGCAGAGCTAGGGTTAAAAAACTACAGCTAGGCACTTTGCCAAAAAAGGGTCATTTTTCACTGCAAAATTGAGGTGTGACCACGTTGCGTTTTGTGCCTTTTCCTGTCGCGGACACTAGGCCGACCCACACAAGTGAGGTACCATTTTTCTCTGAAGACTTTGGGGAACGCGGTGTGGAAGGAAATTTGTGGATCCCCGCAGATTCCAGTACTTTTCACCACAGAAATGTAGGAGAAATGTGTTTTTTTGGACAATTTTTTAGGTTTGCAAGGGATTCTGCGTAACAGAACCTGGTAGAAGGCAGTCAAGTCACCCCATCCTAGATTTCCCTGGGTGTCTAGTTTTCAAAAATGTATAGGTTTGCTAGGTTTCCCTAGGTGCCGGCAGAGCTAGGGTACAAAAACTAGAGCTAGGCACTTTGCCAAAAACTGGTTATTTTTCACTGCGATATTGAGGTGTGACCACGTTGCATTTTGCGCTGTTTCCTGTCGCGGGCATTAGGCCGACCCACACAAGTGAGGTACCGTTTTTTTTCGTAAGACTTTGGGGAACACAGGGTCCTGCTGCACGATCGCACGATCGTGCAGCAGGAATGCTCAAAAGAGGCATTGAGGTAAAGGAAAACCCTTTCCTTTCCCCCGATGCCTCTTTAATTGACATCCCCCCCTCCCCAGCCCCAAAACGTCCCTCTTTCTCCTCCGATGTGTAGGAAGCAAATGGCTTCCCTGCCGTGGGGAGAGAAAGGGAACCTCCAATGACGTCAGCGCGCCTCGCGCACTGACGTCATTAATGACGGGGGGAGGCAGGGGAAGGTCTTCCCCTGCCTTCCCTGTAAAAAACAGGATTGCGCACCCACGGGGGGAGCGCCAGCGCTCCCCCTGTTGGTGGGTCTCATGACGAGCTGAGCTCGTCATGAGCACAGTGCGACTGTATGCCATGATGAGCTCAGCTCATCATGAGCTAACAAGGGGTTAAAGTATGCCAACAAGGAGTCAATCAATAACTTGTAAAACTCACTATAAATTATAAGTAATGAGCAGATGCTGAGTTTAAATCTATTTCCTGGGCAGTCGTATTGCATGGCAAAGTAAGTTGTGGTAAAGTGGGATTCTGCATGTATACTGGTAAAAAAAAATCAGTTGATTATAAGTTATTGGGTGCTATAGTCCGAAAGTCTAATGACCAGGGCCAGACTGGCAATGCCGGGCACCGGGCAATCCCCCGGTAGGCTGCCAGGGGTGAGGCGTTTTTTGGGCCGGGGGGTTTTTGTTGCTGTGTGGGGCAGGGGCGATTTTTTGTACTGCATTCTAACTACAGTATTCACTGCTTATTGCTGCGCTGGTTGCAGCAATTAGCATTCATTATTAGATCTGCTGCTGTGGGCCAGCCGGCACAGCATTCACTTGATGTGGTGGGGTCACGTGAATGCAACTAACAGTGTATCCATTACTCTCGCTGAGTGAGCAGCAGTTATGTTGCTTTAGTTTGCGCTGCCCGCCACGCATTGCCACAAAAATTATATTGGTGCCTCCTGAGGGAGGTCAGAGCAAACTGTTGTGGGGGACTTATGGGGTGTTGCGTGGCCTAGCGCGGGGGCTGGGACGCGCCGAACAGACTGTCAGGCCGCACGGTTCCTGGATGGAAAGTGACGTCCCTGAGCGGCTGCCCTTCATTTATTGGATCCCCGCAGGCCACGCCTGGCCTGCGGATTTTGGGATGCGTGGATGTAAAACGACTAGACCACCCACCATTACATCCCTGTCCAACTTGGTTCTTTAATTGCAAACAGTTTCTTCAACACTGTAAACGATTCAAGAATGTCTCTTTGTCACATCTGCAAACACACAATACTTGCATAAGTTCTGGCCAACGATGTCCTGGGTATCATCAGCACGCATAGTCTCTCAGCCGCTGGGTCAGGTGGGGATTTGGCCTCAGGCTATATCGCTGCGAGCCGGTACGCCCTCCTGTGCTGTTCTGGCCAGGGCTCTCAGAGTCAGCCACGTGTTAAGTGGAGCCGGATGGTTCGGGCCTCCCTCTGGCTTGGCTGCTCCCGTATTCCTCTACTTCTTCATCAACCACTGCCGTGGCTCCAGGGCTTGGGGGTTTGGTTTGAGGTCTCCCGGCATTGTTCTGGCGGGACCTCCTTGAACCATGATGTGTTCCTCGATACTTCTTCAGTTCCCTTTTGGGCAGTTACCATTGTGCCATGATTCGCAGTGACAGTCCAGGTACCAGGTTCATAGCGCGTCTGGAATTTTTCTCTTTGGCGCCAGTTGCGTAGGATGACAGTGGCTCCCTGGCTGAGCCTTCTTGGGGTGGCTCGACGTCGGACGCTTGCCTCCTGATTTTGTCATCTTCTCCGCCCTTGTACTTCGTCTGTGTCTAGCGAGGGTGGTGACCATCCCGGGCAGGTGGGGAGCAAGTCTTGGCAGGGGCCATGGAGCCTCAGGGCCCACGGGCTCCGCTGGGTCGTACAGTGAGGGCTACTTCGATACTCTCTCAGGAACTTGTGGAGCCTGTGTTCTGGGTCTTCTTGCTCCACTACGGCGATGCGGAACATCTTGTTTAGCGTGCGCATAAAGCGTTCTACATCCCCATTGGGATGGGGCCACTGTGATGTGATGAGGCGATGCGATATGCCTCGTTGTCGGAGAAAAGTAGCGAACTCCCCCCCTTGGAAAGGGGGACCATTATCGCTGCGCACCTCTTGAGGGAAACCAAACATAGCAAAGAACTTTTCTAACACTGGTCCCACGTGGTTGAATGCTGTCGACGCGATGGGCTCTGGAAATTGCCTCAGGAGCTCCTCCACCTGGTACGCCCGGATCCGCCTGGCAAATGCGATCAGTTTCAGGTCTTCGGCCGTGTGGCTGCTTAGGAGGGTATCCACCTCTCTGTCGAGGACGTGGATTGTAGCCATCATCTCCAGGTCATCGGCTTTGATGGGTACTGAGATTTTTCCTTTCAATGACAGGGGCGTGTCTGCTCCATATGCATATATCTGAGTTTTGGATGGTACCACTGGAGGACGAGGGCGTAAGCTTCTGTACTGTTGTAGGCCCATGACGTTCACTGTCGCTCACGTATCGATGACCACTTTCACTTCGGTCCCTGCAACTTGGACTATGCAGGTGGGTTGGGGCCTGCGGAGTTGTTTGAGTTCCTTCGCGAAGGAGACTACGTAAACCTCTTCATCGTCTTCGTCTGACGATTCTTCTACAGTTGGTAGGTGTTTCGCGGGCCCCCTTTGGGCGTGGTCGGGTGGCAGAGCGACCGCCACTGATAGTTGTCGAACAGCTCGCGTTGGGGGCTTTTGCCCTCAGATGTCTCTGGTTCTGTTGCCTCGTCTACAGACGGACGCAAAGTGATTCGGTATTCCGCAGTTGGTGCAGGTCTTTCCTTGGGCAGGACAATCTTTTGTGGCATGTGGCTCGTGTCCACAATACCCACATTTTGATCTGGACGCGTCTCCTTGTGGTCCCCTGAATGAATCTCCTCTCGGTTTGGTCCTTACCTCATGAGAGTGGTCTGGTTTCCCCTGGGACTTGGTTAGTGCCTGGTACATTGCTGTGGCTCTGGCCGCGGACAGATCATGTGATCTGGCTAGGATCAAGATGTCTTCCAGTGGGATTCTGGGCTTAAGTAGGATGAGGCCGCGTAGTGTCTTGTCGCGGCATCCCTGGATCAGTTGTCTCCTGATCTCCTTTGGCTGGTCTTCATCCGTGCAGGTGCTGGCTAGTTCCCGGAAGCGTGTGTAGAATACATCCATTGATTTACTCTCTCTCTCTGGCGGGCTTGTCTGAGTTTGAAAACTTCAAAGTCGGGGTTCAGTTGTGGGTCAAAATGGGCGTTAAGCGCCGTCACATCCGCATCGTAGTCATCCGCTGCCCCTGTGTTAGGCAGATGCTTGAAGAGTTTAAAGATTTTGTTCCCTGCATAGTGAAGCAGTAAGGATCTCTTCACCGCCTTGTCTGTCTCCCTGGTCGCGACGAAGTAGTTGTCTAGGCGTTCAATCCATGTCCTCCACCGGGGAGCGGCTGTCGCGGGGTCTTCTAGTTCATTAAAAGGAGGCAGGACTCCTGATGCTGCGTGCTGGAATAAAATGCGGGTTGGCGCGGCTGCGTTGTCATCTTCCCCCATGTTGTCCGGCAGGTAGTGTCTCGGGATGCTTTTGCCAGTTCACGGACAGGATAGCGTTACGCGCCTTCCGCCGCACTCTGATGAGGCTTCCTCCTTTTTCCTTCAGGGTATTCTAGTGCTCGGCAATGCTCCCACGCTCCTTACTTGGCAACTCAAAGGCCTTCCAGACGCTGGTGTGTCTCCTCTCTCCACCACTTACAATGGTTTTGCCAGTGCTTTATTACCGCTTTCCCCCTGGAGTGGCCTGTGCACACGTGCACCTTATGCTGGGGCAGCCAGTGTGCCTGAAGACGCTCCCAAGCGCTGGTGTTCCTGTTTCCTGCAGGGCTCAGGGGTCAAAGGAGTGTCCCTCTAGTGGCGTCAGCAAAACATGCTAATTAGAGGTACCAGCCTCGGAGCTCTGCACTACGAGCGAGTCGCGGGGAACAGGACGGCCTTCCTCGGCCCGCCGGCATGCCATGCAGGAGGTACACGCCGACGCCAAGCTCCCTCGTTGCACGCGCTGCCACCACTGAGGTCAGGGCGGCGCGGAGGACGGAGCCGCGGGTACGCGGCGGCTCCGGCGGCGATGCACAGCAACGTTGTTGCGTACAGAGGGTTTACACGCTCCAGAGCAGCGCGAGGGTGCAAGCGAGGGTTGGGCCCTCTCCGCTCGTTGCCAATGTTGTGGGGGACTTATGGAGTGTTGCGTGGCATAGCGCGGTGGCTGGGATTTGCCAAACAGACTGTCAGGCCACACCGGTTGCTGGATGGGAAGTGACGTCCCCGAGCGGCCGCCCTTCAGTTATTGGATCCCCGCAGGCCACGCCTGGCCTGCGGATGTTGGGATGCGTGGATGTAAAACGACTAGACCACCCACCATTACACAAACCACACTCCAAGGCCACAATACCTTTTGTGGGAGGGTATCTTCAAGCACTCACGACGTGCTGCTGGGTCACACCACAAGCAGACCTCTTGGCATGCTCCCACCCACGTGAATTGGTTCCCAAGGCTGGCATAGGACGAGTAGTAGGCCCACGCGGCCACAGCAGGCAAAACTGACTGCCAGGCAAAGGCGTGTGAGGACAACAGGATACACCCAGCACAGCATGGCAAGGCTGCAAGACTGATCAGCGCGAAGGCCACGCCCATCAGTGCAGCACGAGCACCGTGTGGAGCCAGCCACAACCATGTAAAGGGCCACGGCAAACCCAGGAACACTGGTCCCATGAACTCGGAGCAAGGTGAAGGCTAGCAGGCAGGCAGGGCACTGGGAGACCTACAGCTGGCAGGGTGTCGCGGCTGTGAAGAGCAGGCAGGCCGGAAAGTGTAACCCGAGGTAGGAGCTGCAGCAGCAGCGTGGTCGTCGGCACCTGGCGAGCAGTGGTAAAGGAGCGATGACTGCAGCAGGCTTTAGGTGACGGGTATTCCCCCTCATGGCTAGTGTAAAGTGGCCTTGTTGACGGGCCAGCTAGGCCTTTCTGGGCCACGGAATAACTGGTGATGCACATTGCTAATTATTTCTTGGCTAAGGCCACGAGTGACCTTACGCCCTTGTATTTCTACCCTCGGGCCGAGCCTGGCCCGAAGGTTGAACTGGATACAGTTGGACGTAGAGGCCGGGTGGCTCTCTACAGCACTGAGCAAACAATAGTGTGAGGAAGAGGGCTTCTCGGGTGTTTGTTAGAAGCCGCCAGAACCCAAGTAGCTAGAATCAACACAGGGCTGAATATGCTGCACCCCGCCGAAAAACAATGTTACTATGTCGGAGGAGATGGAGGGTATGCCTCCTGGCCAATAGGCTGAGGATTCAATGGCAGGAGCACCAGGTCCTGTAAGTGCTTCGGGGGCCAGGTAAATACTGAAGACACTGACATAGCAGAAACATTGCGTAGTTACTACCAAAAGCTATATGTGGCATAAAACCTCCCTTCGGAGATTATACCAACATACTTGCTAGAGGCACACACACCCACCCTAACTTCAGACGAGAGGGACAGTCTGGACAGCCCTATTAGAATTGTGGAGGTTGTCTCTTGCATAGCCCACCTAAAGCTCTTTAAATCCCCGGGCCCGGATGGTTACCCAGCCATCTTTTACAAAACATTCTGGGAACTTTGGCACCCCTCCATACTCAACTCTTCAAAGCACTAGGGCATTCAACGACCCTCCCCCTTCCATGAAGATGACTTCCATTGCAGTGATTCCCAAACCAGGAAAGGATAAAACTCTGTTCTTCGTAAAGACCCATTTCCCTTTTAAAATCGACTTTAAAATCTTTACAGGAATCCTAGCAGCTCGTCTCAATCCCCTAATGCCAGGTCTCATTGACCTAGACCAAGCAGGTTTCATCCCACATCGCCAATGTAGTGATGACACATGCAGGGTCTTCCACGTACTAGACAAAGCGCAGAGACACAACCAAGAACCGATGCTCCTTTCGGACGACGCTGAAAAAGCATTTGACAGAGTACACTGAGAAAGCACTTGACCATGAAACTTGAAATGCTCCAAGGTGGCTTCGAGGTATGGCTTGGCAGTTCAGGCTGGACTGTTCCCACAAGGCACAGGGTTAAGACTGATTTGCATATTGCTGGGTCCAAACTGGGGTGGTGCGGTGAGCAAAAGAATGATGGATTAAATCCAGATCCTTGTGACTAGGGGTGAATGTTTGCATTGTCCAGCATTCTGTCCATCAATTGTTTCTTTTGCATATGTCGCCCTAAGTAGGAAGGGTATGCCCAGACATGAGCTTCATGCTCACTACACCACTAGATTCAAGCTAGCTTGGCTGATGAAGGGTGATGCCCTGAAACCGGTCCCAGGATGCTTGTCCCCGGTTCAGGGAGGACCTGGCTTGGCATTTCGGGCTGGACTGTTCCCGAAAGGAACAGGGTCAAGACTGATTTGCATATGGCTGGGACAAAACTGGGGTGGTGAGCAAAAGAATGATGGATTTAACCTAGATCCTTGTGACTGGGAGTAAATGTTTGCATTGTCCAGCATTCCGTCCATCAATTGTTTATTTTGCAAAAGTAGTAGTGGAGGCACAGGGTCCTTTAAGATGATCAACTCAGCTTCCGAAATGTGTTACAAGAGATGTTTTACTTCAGTATTCGGAAGTAATTCCTTGTGTCAGCAGCAATCCTTCAAGTCGTGCGATATGTGTCAGGCCAGCTTGACTTTGACGCGGGTTCTGTGTTGGTGCTCGTCGCCAAAATTGTACAGAAAGAATAGATGTACAGTGATGCGTGAAGAGCTTCTTTATTAGACTAACCAACACAGACTCCGCTGAGGCTCGGAGCACAGGAGAACACAACAGCTCCGTCGGTCACCAGCTGTCAACTGTCAATATTCTAGAACTGACAGCTGGTGACAGGGGAGATGATAGCCGTGGTGTCCGTGGGTGGACATAAGTATACAGATCGCAACAGTGGCTGTGTTTTAGATACTTCAGGAAGCTGCAGCAGTTCTACGGTCTCCACTCAAAGCAGCTCCGTGGCAGCTGCAGGAGTCTGCCAAAGTGCGTGAGCTGTGCCGACATCCAAAGGGCAGTTTGTCAGATCTGCAGTCTCACGGCAGGCCCAGTGTACTTGTCAACATTTGCAATGAGAGGTGACCACTGTTCAGTGCTGTGGACTGGCTGATCGCAGGCTGATTCTCGCCCTTCACATATCTTCCCTGTTTGTCGCCAGTCAATAGAGTAGCTAGGGATGGTCACCATACCTTGTTCGGGTCTGCAGGTCTCTTCGGTTCTATGAAGTGTTATTTCTAGAAGATATAGGCCTGCTATAGAGCAGAGTTATTCTGTCTTATGGCTGACTCCATTCATGCCACCGTGCAGAGACTTCTAAACAGTCAAAGAGCAATAGCAACATACACCGATAAACTATTAGCCTAATTAGGCATGCTTTGAGAACCATACACCTGCCCAAAAGGCATAAGGTGGTGTGATTTTGGTATTCAGTGGTATTCATTCTAACCAATTGGCGGTGGATCTGCTTCCCAAAGAAAAAGTATTCCAAGCGACAGCCAAGAAAACGCACAACCTCCTGTACATGACTTATAAATAGTTGGAATTGTAACAAGAGCTAGGGAATCAGATCTGAGAATCCTGACTGGAGTCTAGAAATAATTTCCTCTGTAATTTGAAAGGCTTGAAGCCATAGATGGATTCATGGACAGGGCTGAGAGACCTAAACAAGAGCTATTGCTACACCGAAAGCTAGCGGAGAGATGGGAAACATGTCTAAGCTCTGTTTAAGTCAAAAAAAGGAGTCTGGCAGCAATATTTCTGTACAATTTGCAACCAGTGAAGAAAAAACTACCTAAAAAGGCCCAATAAAGGGCAGTGCAGTGACTCTAGTCAAGACAATATGGGATTTTGAACAACCAAACAATGGCATTCAGGCAGAAGAAAAGGAAGAATGTTGTGAAGGGTCTTGAGATTACGAAAATGGGCCCTTTGTTGACTTGAGGAACAAAGATAAAATAGGTATATAGGGTATGGCTAAATGAGCTGGGTAGAGCGGTGAGGGAAGGGGCTCCAGGTCGAGAGGGTGACATCCATATGGAGGGGGGACCTCCAGAAATGGGAACCTCCATTTTATCAGAGTTGAGTATGAGAGAATGGGTGATCATCATCTCTGCTATTTTCCATCAGGTAGGTAAGGAACTGCGCAGGCTCATTTGGACGGGACCTGTGGATATATAGAAGCATCTTGGTGTCATCTGCATAGGCTTAGAAATTGAGGCCTGAAAAGTACTTGGTACACTGTGGGAACACATTATCTAACGAGAATTTAACACAGTAAATACTCAAATTAGTCACCAGTATATTTGTCTATTTATCACCAGTCATGATTTATTCATTAACTTGGGGACAACCTCAACCCTTACTCTCGGTAGTCATACCTGGGAAGAACGTAGCAATTGACACATTACCATACATAACAACACAATAGTAACACAAATCATAAACAAAAGCACTTATTCGCCTTCTTAGACAATACAAACAAATACATAAAATTAAACAAGGAAACATTGACAACTTCGAAACTTCTCTTCAGTCTTTCCAGTTGCTTTAAACGTGTTTGGCGGTCTCCAAAATTGAGCTCCCAGTCCACAGTAAGGAGGTAGGTTTTACAGGAGATAACACATTGAGGACAGATGTGGTGTGTGTCCCATATGATACTTTAAAGTTTTTCACTCTAAAGGGCTCCTCCAATGGAGATTATCAACGCACTTTCAACTGTGGGCCTCTTCAGGGAAATGGAAGAGTAGAAATACCTATTGAAATGATATTTACAAGCTATGGTCATATTTAGGGAGCAAACATACCTATGGGGCACCCAGACAATCACAACCAAGTATAAGTACCAGTAAACTATGATGTGCAAAACCAAATGTGCCATTTAACAGGAGATTTTTCCATCAAAAAAACAAACGCAGGGTGAGGAAATTCAAAATCCTAGGCTCGCAGCATCTGTTGTCTTCTGTGCCGGCAGCCTACTTAACAGGGGCCAGGATGAAAAGGCGGGCAACGTTGCCCTGATGGTGTATGGTCCACCAGGGTGAATGTTAAGCGGGGTCAGGGCTCAACCGGCTCGAGAACTAAGACGGGCCGAAGACTATAGGTCAATGGCGTCAATATTCCTCGCTTACAGTGGGTGCGAGGTGGGGCTTCACTGGTTTCAAGCAGGTAATCAAACTTAGGAAGTACAACGGGGAGCATAACGATTAGGGCTCTGTACATGACCCACCTAAAGTCAGGAAATGGATCACATGTCAAGCTCAAACGATGGGGGGTCGGGGGGGGGGGTGGGTTGGGGTGGAAGTCCAATAAGCGATGCATACACACACAAAGTTGAATATCACTTACTAGCGGGATAAAGTGTGGAGTGCTTCTGGCCAGTCGGCATCCACTGAGTCGGCTGTAACAACAGAGTTCATGGTAGGAGCCAGTCCAGTGGTCAGGCCTATTTACAAGAGGGTGCGTGAAGTGTATCCCTAGATTCGGGTGAACATCGGTTGGCAATTTTAGAGTGTACAAGCATTCAAGGCAGCATCAATTGAGTAGAAGTAGAATGAGCAAGGTTGGGGGCTACTGTCCAAAGATGCTTTTTGGAAGAAGGATCTAAAAGAGTTCCAGATTTAATGGTCATAAGGCAATGTTCACTTAGCAAAACGGTCATTTAAAATACTTTACAGAGGAATTTGCTTTGGCGTAAGGGACATGTCATGCCAGATGTGAATGACAGGTTGCAACCAGCAGGAGTTTCACGCAACACCAAAATCAAATGCAATCTGTCTTCTTCTGAAAATTTGTCGTTTCTGGATCCTGTTATGCAGTTTTGCTTTTAATTCTTGTAATAAATCACAGTACATTTGACGTATTGATGCACAGAAACAAATAATATTTTGATCAGAAATACTACACAGAATGACAGGTTACCAACCAAATGGGACAAAGGACAGCAAAACAGAATTGGCGGTTTACATAAACTAAAATGGTTGAATATTTTTGAGTTTGGTATGTAGTAGTGTGAAGAAAATGGCAAGGACAAACATTAAGTAATTATAACTTTCAATGTCTTTCTGCTTTTTGTTATACAGAGGTCGTACGGACACGGCTACGGGAAGAAGGAACAAAATACAGAGCTTTCTTCCAGACCTTGTCATTGGTTGTCAAGGAAGAAGGATATGCATCCCTGTACCGCGGCCTAACCACTCACCTTTTCAGGCAGATTCCAAACACTGCGATAATGATGTCAACCTATGAACTGGTAGTGTACTTGCTTAATGGATAGCCATCTACTACCTCTGGTTGCTGCGCACATGAGACCAAAGGTTTGCAGAAGATGCCAACGCATATTGGGTGACTTAAACTTAATCGGAAATCTAAAACTAAATCTGATTAAAAACCGAAAAGTAGTACAGTAATCTGTCGTGCAGTATTGATGTCTCTTCTTTTCACCTCAGATCTGTCTGAGAAATGAACTCCATACTTTTACCTACCTGTTATTTCAGAACTGCTGTTTCATCTCGCCTGACATGGAGGGAGGGCTTCCATTATTACAGTCTTGAAAGAGCCCAAAATTACGAGTTTGTAGAAGCAACAGTTGAACTTTACTTTACACTTACTTTTCTAAGGAAATATTTATCATGAATGGACTTATTTGTAAGATAAATCTCGATGTATAGAACATATTTTGTAATGTGCATTGCATTGAGAGATTTTGCTGGAGGGGAAAGTTGCATGCTGGCCTGTCCAGGCCTTTGGAAGGAATTATCATATAAGTGGTGTAGAAGAAGGTTTAAATTAAGTGAGAATTGTAGTGATGGAGCTGTCTGCAAAGACTGAAAATAAGATTGTTTTTCCCTCACTTCGGAAAACATAAATGTTGGTTAATATTGAGTTTCCTAGTGATCTAAACCTATGAAATATCTTAAGGATAATTGCGTGAAGCTGCTTCAAAGAGTAACGTATAACTGTTCATATGAATGCGAGAGGCCCTTCATTGGCCTCTGGAAAAAGGCTCAGGTAGCGCTATGTATCTTTAGCACTTCGAAGTTTGCCTGTTCAGTTTTTTTTTTCCGCAACAGTCTTTAATAAAACGAAGTTGAGCATTAGGATTTCATGTCAAGTCAAGTCAGGCAAGCTTTATTCGACGATTGTCATAAAAGCATATTCCATATATATAAAAGTACATGTATAAAATTCAATAGGTAAAACCAGATTAAAATCCAGATTATAAAAATTCATAAAATACATAAATAAATTAGGATTTCATAATATTTTGCCCTCAGATCCAGAATTTCGACTAAATAAATGCAGCCAATGAATCAAAAATAAGAGCTGTAAGGTAAACTCGTTAAACAGTTCGGGTACAGTAAAGACAAGGTCTACATTGAAATGACAGTATGCACAAAATACCGATATATTGTGCAGCCAAGTAAAAAAGGAGATTGTCCAAGAAGACAGTCACTGCACTGCCCATAGTATTTGTTTTTTCCTTCAACAATGTTAATAGTAATTGACTCGAACAGGCTCCCATTTGTCCTCCATGTTACTTCATGTGATAGAACCCTTTTTATGATTATTGAAAAATATAAAAATGGTGCGCACAAATTGGGTCACTGCTAAAATAGAGTTAAGTAAACAGAAAACAATAGAGCAAGGAAAACATAAAAACTCACTCTTAAAGCAAAATCGGTGTCATTAGTTTTTTTGTGTTTAGTTCGTGGCTGAAAATGTTGCAAAAGGAGTTTACGTAATAGCTTCTGCACGAGTGCTCGAAAATGATTTCAATTTCAACATATCATCACCATTCCTTTTACTATGTTAAATATCTTGAATTTGCAGTTGGTTGTCTTGCTACATCATCCCTGTCGCCTCATCAGTGAGTGTTATCCGATACCAAAAATATTCCAGTTTCGGCAATATATAGCTGCATCTTTGTAAGATAAATGCAATACATGAATAGTACACTATTTTGCGTTGTAACGAGTTGTCTTAGCAAATGTGCAACCAACTGGGAAACTCTCCTGCTTGTTTAAATAAAGATTTAGTGCACACAAAAATAAACTATTTGCTCAAACTCCTTTGAAATGGAAAGTGTCTGAACCACAGTCATTGAGTCAAGGGCACTGCTTTTTTATCAGAACTACTTAGGCACAAATACTACTACCATTAGAAATTCTTGAGTTGGCTTGTATTCACCTGTTTATGTAACTATTAACTGCCAACAATCATGTTGCTGTGGCGTTTGGGATCATCAAGCTAACATTAACAAGAAGTATTTATTCTTCATGTATTAACAGTATTGATGTATTTTAAGATGTACAAAAATGTTGGCTGCCTCTTTCCCTGCCTACTTTAATGTTTATACATTGTATATATTTATGCGCACATACGAAATACCTGTATATAATCAGTGAGAGTGTGCGTTCTAAGCCTATAAACATTGTTAATGTCACTACTAGCTTGTCTTGTTTATTTCACACTAGTAGTAAGACTATGGCAGGCACTTCCATTTCTGGCCTGCAAGTGGCGGCTAATCACATTACATTACATTACATTACATTACGCAATGCCGTACATTTCAGTAACATCCGGTTTGATCTAATAAACATTTGCCTACTGTTTATACATTGGACAAGTTACCCCCAATTGACTACATTACGGGGCTATTGCAAGTCACCTCAGAGTTCCATGCCCTTATAAAAGCTGTTAGCCTTCAGCCCTTGCCTGCTTTATGGAAATGGAACTCCTTGTGGAAATAATATCCATACAATGTACAATTGAGGGTACTTTATCCTAAATATCATGCTTCGTACCACTAGAACCATGCAGCAGTGCAATGCCTCATTAAGCAGGATTACATTAAATTTGTGGCAACAAAATGCAATTTTTTGTGAATATTTTGTTATTTAAGGCAAGTTATGTGGCACACTCTATGAAATTATCTGTTACACCATTTTACCAAACATCGCAAGGTTTACCAGAATCCAACACAAAGACCAATACAACATGGTTACGTCTTTATTAGTCATTCTGCACTAATACAACCCCCAATGCTAAAGTAAAGAAATCTAGGAATCCTGTTTAATAGTAGATGTCCTTTAGTGTCGGGGTAAACTGTGTGGTTAAAAAGACAAACCACCTCGTCTACAATATGGCAGATCCTCTGACCCGCTTATGAGCTAAATTGGGATCATGATGTCGCAGGTCTAGATGATGAAGAGTGGCAGGCGATGGTGGCTTCCCCTCGTGAGGTGGCCATCTCCTCCCAGCTCCGACTGGTCCAACTAAAACTTCTTTATAAATCCTACTTGTCAGGGCCTTTACTGGTCAACATGGGTTACACCCTGGATGGTGGCTGTGTAAGACAATTTGGGCAGGAGGGCACATTTATTCATACTCAGTGGGAGTGCACAGGGATCCAGAGATACTGGGAACGGGTGGTACACCCAATGGAGGAAGCACTGGGGCAACAGATCCACTGTAATATTAAGTTAGCATTGTTGAATATCTGGGATCCTAGAGATCTGAACTCCAGAGAGCGAATATGGGTCACACTTGGGCTTTTGGTCGCTAAAAGGAATATTGCGCGGCTTTGGAGGGCTCCGAACCCATCAAAAATATTAGATTGGGCCAATGATATGGACTGGTGCATGGTGACAGAAAGATCCATCTATGAAGCCAGGGGTGCCCAAGTAAATGGACGCAAGCATGGGGGCAGTGGAACGTTTACAGGGGGGGAGATTTGTGAGCCTCCGAGAGTCAGAGAAGACGTCACGGGGGGACTTGACACTGTACAATTAATATTGTCATCCATATGTTGGGATATGTACACAATGAGGAACCATATGTAACATATAATGATACATTGTTTACCATTGCCATCCATTTTTTGGTAAGTTTGTCTGCTCCCACAGACCAGCCATTTCATTGAACTTAGAAGAGCCTTGGTCCTATCTAGACTACTGCAACATCATGCATGCAGGAAAACACAAATCTCAAATATAAAAATTGCACAGAATACAGAATCAGGCAACCTGAAATGCAGCCTTAATCTACAAAAAATGAGCATGCAATGTCTGCTTTGGTATCCCCCTAATTGCTAAACAGATCGCAAATAAACCTGTATAAAGTACAATGCATAAGGCCTTCTGTGATCAGATGTACTCTGCTTGCAAAATGTAGCCTCATTTTCCTCCTACCAGGAATCTGATACCCAAGAACTCTGGCAAATGCAGATAAATGAAACAGAGTAAAATCCTTCAAAGTTCAGGGCCCCTGCTTCTGGAACGAATTAGACATAACTTTAAGAGGTGAACGTAGCTATCTTAAGTTCCTCTAAAACATAAAGACATGTCTCTTTAACAATAGCATCTACCAGTGATTGATTGAGGAAACACCCCCCTCCCCTTCCTGCGGTGGTGTGCCTCACTAATAAAACGATCAAAGAGAATATATCCTTCTAACAACTTCCAAGAAGGTTGCTTAAGCATTACTCTTCACCTTGAACACGTGAGGTCCTAGAATGAATAGGTCAGAGCTGAACATATTACTAAATCCATTAGGACTGTGCTCTCTTTTTGTGTGTGGAGTTCTCCGCCCTGACTACGGAGTCTCCGCAGTCATAAACTTGTTATTAAAACAAAGTTTCTGAATAGCAAAAAAATAGTAAACTTACACCAAAGTGCGTTTACCTTTGTGAACCAGGCCCTTAGCATCTTAAAAGCGGCATGCTTTAGCGTCACACAAAACACATTAAATAAAAAAAGGGGACACTAGCGGTTTGTGACTTCTAAAGTCTTGGTGCTCTTGAAATAACTGCAGCTTTGAGAACATTGCATTGTGAATATGAATTGGCTTCATCTATGAAACCAAACGTTTTCATGACGAAGGACAAATCATTCTTACCACTATATTTGAACTATATTTACATCTGGTAGTTTATTCCTTTCCACTGACAAAAAGAATTTGTACAGATATAAACATCAAGATAAAAACAATCCTCTAAAATAGAATATAAAAATGTATAATAAAATGTTTCTTTAAAATCAAGAAGAAACCCTAATATACACCGGCATTATGTAAAAAGTACAATCCTAAAAAAAAACGTGCTAATTGTTAAGATGTATCACCTGACCCCCCCCCCCCCCTATTTTTAAAACATACAATTAATTTAATTAACACAGTCTCTAAGTTGATTTACAATCAACTGAAATGTAAAAGGCCCCCTGACTCCAGATTGGAACACATTATTGGATCACAAGACTGGACCTGATGACCCAGCACCATTCAGATATTTGGCCACTGTGATCACTACAGTTTCTCTGGTTTCTACACACCGTGGCCTAAGTGCAATAGAGTACTGCCAGCAACCCATCATCCTTTGTATATGCAGAATCCATTTTTTTCCTTGGCCAAGGTTATCCTGTGCAAAAAAAAGAAAAGATAAGCTAAGGTCTCTCCTGTGTACTAGAAGACACTGTGCAAATATCCCTGCCGGCAGTCATAGGTGACAATTTGCAGTGAAGGACCATACCGTAACTTCAGGAACAGTACTCAGTCCCCAGGTGACAATAAAATAAATCTAGAAAGGGCAAAAGGCGCCCTGTGGCTTAATACCCAGGAAGGCGTCAGTCAAGGGGCCAAGGTCCCCTCTTCAGAGTTCCGTGTCAGTGACCCATTTTCAGTATGTCACTTTGAGCAATTCTCACAACTATGATGGGGAATAAAAAAAATCCTACCTATCATATTGGAGTTTCAATTCTGTTAAGGACGCAGAGGAGAGGGTTAGGCTTATCTTTCTCCACTTTATTTATCCAACAGCCATCAGTAGTTCAAAGCCATAACAAAAAGTACATTTCCCATGATACTTTGGGAAATGGAAAGAGTAAACGTCAACAATAATGTTCAATCATGAAGCAGGTCATCCAACAACTTGCTTCGAGGACGCTCTGTCCTCCTCTTTCTTCCTGCTATCACATCCAGCAAACCTCCGTATTATTCCTGTTTATCAGCGTCCGTAACCAAGAGATAGGAGGGACGTTGTAACTCTAGATAGAGAAGTACTAGATATTCAGTTTTATTCAACTTGAGCAACAATACCATTAATAGTACATCAGACACAGTCATTAAAACAGTTAATTATGGAACAGATACCTTGGATCGCAAATGTGGATATTTCGGGTGAGACTTGATGATCTGGGGGGCTAATCCTCACCTCCGCGTCCTTAATAGAAACTTCCCTTTACAACAGCTAGGACATTTTCCATTCTATGTCAGGACCGGAGGATTTGGATTTGGATTAGGCTAGTTTAAAGCTTGTCCACCACCAAAGATGCCAGACTTGACACCGGCTTGAAGTAGAATCTTTTGAAGGTGGAGTCTGAGGACCAATATGCGGCATTCAGGATATCTTCCACTCCGCTCCCAGGGCAAATGGCTTTGAAGCCATCGCCCCCCGAACAGAGCAGACACCAATGCGTGAGATGTCTATCCCTGCCTCTTGCATAATGCAACGGACCCATCTTGCAATCGTTGGGGAGGAGACCGCCCCATGTGGCTTAGTGAGTGCTATAAACTATTGTCTGACGCTCTGTTTACGTATGTCATCAATCGCCACCTCAAATGCATTGAGCGCTCTGACCACACATAGCTTTGGAACATCCGGAAAATTTGGGTAAGAACAGATTTTGAATTACACTTCGTTCTCCTGGATATATGAAATGAGTAAAAACTCTCCCTGTGAGATCCAAAGCTCTTACATATGAAACCCTGCGACAAGAAATCAAGCACAAGAGGGTTGCCAGCTTTGCCGAAATCTGTTTCTGAGATAGATATTTATTAGATGGCCATGATCGAAACAGATTCAAGACTTAAACATCCCATAGGGAAGAATATCGAGACTTCGAGGGCAGTCTGATACATCTTAAGAGTTTGTATACCAAACGAGACAGTCTGATACATCTTAAGAGTTTGCATACCAAATGATGCACCCCTACTGGAGGCCATCCACTGGGATATGCCTGGCCGAGATAGCCAATCTGAACGTATTAATCGACCTATATGCCAATCCCTCCGCCGCTAAAGAGGCCAAAAAAATTTGGATATGGACAACCTCGGCCCCCACCGGATCCACCTGTTGTCTATGACACCAACTCCCCCATTGAGACCAGGCAGAGTGGTATCTCTTGTTGGTGCTTTCCGCCCAAGACTTTGCAAGCAAGGAGGCAGCGTCTGCTGAAAGGCCTGGTACTTTCAAGCAGTCCCTGTAATCCACCAAGCCATTAGATGAAGTGTGCCCAAAGGAGATCCTGAAACTGGGGTAGACAGATTGGAAAAATCCAAGAAAGTTACATCAGAGCTGAAAACCAAACTTGCGATCTCCTTATTAAGGTTATCACCATTAGATCTGCCTGTTGCCTCCGCACCAGGATCGACAATCTCATCATCACAAAAGGAGGGAATGCTTAACATTTCTATGTGTTTCAGTCCTGGAAAAATGCATCTACCACCACCACTCCGGGATCTGGGTGCCAGCTGCAATACCTCTCCAACTGGGCATCCAGCCAGGAGGCAAGGAGGTTGAAGTAGAAGGGGCCCCAATGAGATTAGGTCTTGGAATACCCTCAGGTGTAGCCGTATGTCCTTCCAATGACAGGAGTGCCAGTCTGCCAGATGATTGGAGACATCCAGAAGGTGCTCTGCCGACAGCGATATCTGGTTGGCCTGACCGTATTCTCAGAGGTCGCAGGCCAGATCCGATAAAGCTTTAGACCTCGTCCCGCCACTATGTTGTCCATCTTGAGAAGGACGCAGCATTGGGCCTTGTCCCTGGATCAGCTTTGAGGTCCAGGCGGACCGACCAGTTTCGACCCTGGAGAAAGTCCCTGAGGAGGTGGATACCCTCCATCTTGAAGTGGCGGTAAACCACCCACTGGTTGAATTCTTTGAGGAATTATGTTGATTGTAGGATGATGACTCCCATCCAGCTTTTCCAACAGGAATAGGTTGCAGAGGAATCCCAGGGGTTGAAGGTAGAGGGCACCATCGCCCCTTTCAGCAAAAGGTCTGAAATCTCTGTCTATCAGTTCCATCTGTTTCGCAGGGAAAGAGAGGAGTCTGGGGGGAGCTACCTGGGTGGGTCATTCCAAGAACTCCATTTGAAAACCCTTTACTTTCTGTAAAACCCAAGCATCAGAGGTTAATAAGGCCCAATGGTGGGGAAATAGCTGTGGCCTTCCCCTTATTCTTATAACCACTGAGCTCTGAACACTTATCTTCTTTGGAGTTGTTGGGCCCATTGCCTCTTCCTCTACCGCCTCTGTGGCGCAGATACGATCTTGTGGCATAGAAATTCCCAAACTTAGCGGGTCTTGCCACTGTCCTCTGCGGGATTCTGTGGTCTTATAGGGGGCTTGGTTGTAATATAGGCTGGTCAAGCGCCCCCTGCAACGACCGACTGCGCCAACAACATGAGGGGTAAAAATACGCTTTATTGATGTTTGGCCTTGTCAAGGGAGGTGAATGTATTTCCGAATTTCCCTAATTCCTTTGACAGAGGGGTCCCTGAAAAGGTTGCCCTCCACTACGGACTGGCCTCCAAATTGGTCCCTTGCCCAGCTTAGGGTCTATCTTCATTAAGAGAGACCTGCGCCGCTCCGTGGAGATAGAGGCATTCGCGTTTCCTAAAAAAAATGACTACCCTCTGCGCCCGCCTCTGAAGAGATGAGCGTGCCAGAGGTTTTGCCATCCTCCGTCATATCCAAAATCTTTTTTAAAGGTCCGGCGGTGTCCAGCAGCTTGTCCTAGCTCACCCGCCAGGAACGATCTATACCCTTCTTCGGGTCCGGAATAAACGTAGCCAAAAAGGGGCCATATTAGCATCCACCTCCAGTGTGAGGGAGGCATTCCCCTCCAATGCCGGTCTCGGGCAGTCTGAACGGAGGCAGCTCCTTACTTATTTATTCATGAAGCGGTTTGCAGAACGTGGTAGCCATATAGGTCACTTCGCTAGGGCCAGGAGTCCATTCCTCTGACATTGGGTGCAAAAGATCATCCGGGTTCAGCATGTTATTCCCTGGAACGTGGGGTTCTCTGGCCCCTTGCCCTTGCCGAACGGCAGGGTCTGCCCAAATCCCCGTCTCCATCTGAGGTCTGGGGGAATCATCCGTATCCCCGTAGGCGAGGTATTGGAATCCTAAGAGGGTCCCCCAGGTCTCCTAAGGGAGGTGCGGGACTGGGAGGAGTCTGGAAGTCCTTGAAGGCTTTTATCTGAAAGAGACTATTAGTTCAGATAGGGCAGAGGTGTGCCGCCATGGCTAGGGCGACTGACGCTGGGGATCATGGTTCGATCCCCGGCTCTGGTGGCAGGGGTCTGCCAGGCACCATGTGACTCTAGGCAATAGCTCGCTTAATCTTCCCAACGGCCCCCAGAACCGAGGTGGACCCCAATGGAGGTTCCTTTTTCGCCAAACTGTAGCAGATCTTTATGCAAAGGACAACCCATTGAGAGATGGTACGCTTTTGAACAGCCCAACCTTTCTTGGCACCTACATAGCCAATGAAGAGTTGATCATCCACCCAGAAATCCTTTGTGCGATCAAATCTAGGAGAGAACACGTTTAGGGTCCAGACTGTGAAGTTTCTCCTCCTCCATGAAAGGTGCGTAGGAGGGAAAAAGGTGGGCAAAGTGATCATCTGTCCTATGAGAAAAGGTGTAACCACTTTAGGAAGGAAAAAGGCCCTTTTTCTAAGCAGCACTTTGTCCGGATGCACTGAGAAGAAAGGGGGCTTGGAAGAAAGAGCCTGAAGCTCATTAACCCTGGAGCAGAGGTGATGGCAACACGGAAGGCAGTTTTTCAGAGTGAGGAGCCTGAGAGGACAGTTGTGAAGGGAGCACACATGAGATAAGTAAAAAAATGAGGTTTAAGTCCCACTGGGGTATTATGAAGGGAGAAGGAGAAAAGAGATGAGTAATGACCTTGAAAATCTATGTACAATAGGGGACTTGAATAAAGAAGGCTGATCTGATGGCTGAAAAAAGCAGAAATAGCAGCAAGGTAGACTTTAAGAGTGCCCAGGGCAGAACCCTGCTGGACTATTTATTTATTTTATTTATTTTGGAGATTTGTAGAGCGCATGGCTGCCCGGGAGCGTCCCAGCGCTGACAGAATCCACTAAGGTCTCCAAGGAAGGGGCCGGGGGAGAAGCAGGGAATCAAGGGAACAGCCATGTCTTCAGGGATTTGCGGAATGCTAAGAGATTAGGTTGGGCCCTGAGGGCCGGTGGAAGAGTATTCCTAAAGAAAGTATATACAGAAAGACCTCTGTAAGAGGGGCAGAAAGGGGATCCACAGCCTTTGCTGTGCACCATGCCACAAACGTATTCCGTCGACAGGTGTATACTGTTTTCGTGGAGGGACGCCATGCTGCCAAGATGACATTAAAGACTTCGGGTGGCAGGTCAAAAGCTGTCGGCTGTCTCCGCTCAATCTCGACGCAAGGAGGTGAGGCTGGACAGGTTCGGGTGAAGAACCGTCCCCCCTGCTTCTGCGGCAGCTGATCCTCCCAAAGGGGCAGTCTGATCGGAGGATCGATGGACATGCCAAGAGCGCAGACTCCTCGTGCCTAGTCCGGGGCCACAAGAATAACTTGGACTCGGTCACACTTGATCTTTAGCACCAGGGGCAGAAGTGTTACCGCCGGAAAGGCGTACAGGAGTCTCAACGAAAAGTGCCACGGAAACTCCAACACTCAAAATTGCTGACTTGCGCGTTGTCTTCTTTGGCGAACAGATCTAACGAAGGCTCTCCCCACCGCTGAAAGAGACCTTGCACCAGTGAAGATGCCATTCATGATCTACCAGGCACCAACGGCTGAGTTCAACACCTGGCAGGTCCCCTAAATGGCAGGGCAGACGAACTACCAGGGACATGCCCTGATGTTCCAACCATCTCCATACTTGAAAAGCCTCTTTACATAGGGTCCTCAACCCCACCCTGCCTTGTTTGTTGCAGTACCACATGGCGGCGGTGGGTGGCGCTGTCTGTGAAAACCTGTGCCACCTTCCCTTTGAGAGAGGGAAGAAATGCTTTCAGTGCAAGGCAGATCGCCCAGAGCTCCAGCAGGTTGATATGGGGTCCAGAGTCCGCCAAAGACCAGATTCCTCTGATCTCCCCCTCTCCCAGATGGCCGCCCTATCCCAGGAGTGACACATCTGTCACCACTGGTAGATCTGGTTGGGAAAGGGAGAGGGCCTCTGACCCAAGCTTGGTTTGCTAACCACCACTGCAGTTGTTGCACAGTTCCCTCCGAGATCTGGACATAGCCGGAAAGATTCCCCTGATGCTGCGCCCACTGGAACTTCAGGTCCCACTGCAGAGCCCGCATATGCCATCTGGTTTGATCTACCAGCAGGATGCAGGAGGCCATGAGCCCCAACAGCCTCAGGGTCTTTCTCACCGAAACCCGGGATAAAGGCTGAACAATCGGTATCATAAACCGAAAATCCCGGACTCGCTGCTCGGGAGGGTAAGCCCAAAACTGCACTGTATTCTGAATAGCTCTGATCAAAAGGGAGCGTCTGAATGGGAGTCAGGTCTGCCTTCAGCACATTGATAGTGAACCCCAGCGAATGCAGGAGTTCCGGCATAGTCTGGATGTGGGAGATGACAGCCTGGGGCAAGCTTGCCTTCAACAGCCAGTCATTGAGATTGGGGAAGACTGGGACCTCTGATCTGAGCAGATGAGCTGCGAACAACCACCATCACCTTTGTGGGGAGCACATTGAACTGAAAATGTTTGTGTCCTATGACGAACTGTAGGTAGCGTCTGTGGGCTGGCAAGACAGGGATGTGGAAATAGGCGTCCTGCAAGTCCTTTGCCGTCATCCAGTCTCCAGGGTCGAGGGCAGACAGGACCTAAGCCAACGTGAGCATTTTGAACTTCTGCTTTCAGGGGAAGCAGTTGAAGGCCCTGTGGTCAAGGATAAGACGTAGGCTTTTGTCCTTCTTGGGGCACCAGAAAGTAGTGGGAATAGCAACCACAACCTACTTCTGGCGCAGGGACCCTCTCGATAGCCCCTTGGCCAAGAGAGCTGAAACTTCCTGGCAGAGAAGTGCCAAATGATCCTCCGACATGCAATCGACAGAAGGTGGCATGGAGTGAGGAGTAGTCTCAAAGGGGAGGGAGTAGCCCCTTTGGGCTATTTGCAAAACCCCCCTGTCCGATGTGATGGATTGGCAGTGGGGGAGGTGATGGTGAATCCTGCCACCCACCAGCTTGATGGCCCTGAAGGGTCGGACTAGGAAAGCTTCGACGCTGTTGCAGGGGGGGGGAAAGGGTGGATTGGCCAGCCCGCTGGCTCCTAGGTTTGCGGGGTTTCTGGGTCCAGCAGCCATTAGAGGCTGGGCAGCTTGAGTGGACAGGTGGCTAAACTGGGCTGGACGTGGCTGGGTGTCCCTTCCGTCCATGAAAGGGACGAAAAACAGACTGGAGTGGTCGAAATGGCTCTGCGAGGCCCAAAGATCTGTCCGTAGCCCGAGAATCTTTTAAGCGATCCAGCGCCGAGTCTGCTTTGTCACCAAAGAAGCAACAGCTATCAAAGGGCATGTCCATTAAGGTAGACTGGACATCCCCCCAAAAAGTTAGACGATCTCAACCAGGCATAGCGCCAAAGGGCTAACCAAGTGGCAATCATTCTACCTAGTGAGTCAGTGGTATCTAGCCCACATCATATTGTGAATTTCACCGCGTCGCTCCCATCCGCCACTGCCTGGGAGAGTATGGCCGAGCCCTCCTCCAGGCACTGAGGCCGCACTTGCACAACCGAGTCCCAGATGGTATGGGAGTATTGGCTCAAGAGACACAAGGTATTCACAGACTGCAGTGCTAATCTGGAGGAAGAGAACATGCACTTCTCAAGGTGATCCAGCTTTTTGGATTCCCTATCTAGGAGAGCAGAAGGGAATGCGCCCTTGGACAAAGAGGCCTGGACCACCAAGCTCTCGGGGGAAGGGTGTTGGGTGAGGAAAACTGGGTTGCCCGGGGCCACGCGATGGCCGCGGGAGATCGTCCTTTCCACAGGGGCCCCTGTGCTGGGCTCGGACCAGATGCCAAGAAGGATGTCAGTGAGGGCTTCATTGAAGGGCAATAGAGACCTAGAAGTGGATGCCGCAGGTTGAAGCACCTCTGTCAGGAGATTACTCCTGACCGCCACAGAGGGAAGCTCAAGGTACAAGACATCATTTGCCCTTCTCACCACCACAGCATAGGATGCTCCCTCTTCCGTAGCCATGGTAGGAGAAGAAAGCATGCCAAAGTTTTGGTTTAGATAAAGATTACTTATTTTTCTAAACTAGTGTGGTGTCCATTTGTAGTGTTTTCACTGTATTACTGTATGTGTTCAGAAATGCTTAACACAATGCCTGTCTCCTTGTGCCAAGCTTACAAGGGGGTGAGCAGGGGTTATTTTAGAAGTGTATCCCCTTTACCCTGACTAGAAGCAAGGGTCCCTATTTGGACAAAGTTACCTACCTCTGCCAACTAGAGACCCCCATTTCTAACATTTGGGGAGAGGATGTAGCCTTATGGCTAGAACAGTGGTCCTCGAAGCTGGGGAACCAGCTTTCTGTCTCTGCAACTATGCTCAACATCCTGTGATTCAGGGCAGATCACCTTATCTCCCAGTGCCTAACAAAAATGAATGTGTCCATCTGTAACGAAACTGGTGGTCATGTAAAGTTCTCTGATACCCGATGTCTCTGGTCTAGTTTGAGCTATATAAAACTCTAAAATAAAAAAAGTTTTGGGAGGTGTCCAGACTACTGGCATCACCCAGTTCCTCTCTGCAGTCCGGCTCCTCCAGCAGGTCTGCTAAAGGGTCCAGCGACCCCTCCCAATCACCACCTTCTGGGCGATAGGGAACACCAGGGATGAAAAGGGGAATACAAGTATCCTCCAGTGTCGGATTTGATGACGTCCGGGTCCATCTCGGGGTTGAGGATGGGTACGGCGTCGACCAAGGACACGGCCAGCTCCAAGGGCATTGTCGCTGGAATCGGCTCCGGGAAAGGTCGGGTAAGATTGACCGGCGCCAATCCGAAGGCGCACCGGCGAAGTTGGGCTGCCCAGAGATACAGTGGAGGGCTTCGTAAAATGTACGAAGTTGTGCAGGGATGCCCCGGCTCCCGGAAACAGGGGTCGGGCGCTGAGTCATCCCTGAAGGAGGCACCAGCGACGGCGCCCAGGAGAGACGACGACGGTCCGGGTCCTGTGTTGCGTCAGCCGACCGACGGGGAGAAGGAAAAGAGCGCCAGTGCTTCTTCCCCTTCTTTTTGTGCTTCGATTTACCTGAGGACTTTGAAGACTTTGAATAGGATGAGATGTGGGGGCTCCGCAAGCAGCCTCGATACCTTTCACTTGAACGAGACCTGTAGCGACACGGAGCCGACCGCCAGGCCTCGAAGAGCTTTCAGGATTGCTCCCGCAAAGACTTGGGATGAATGGTAGTCAGAGAACGGCTTTGGGTCGTGTACCAGACACCAAAGGCACACAAGGTGCGGGTCCATCCCAGACATCAGCTTGTCACAGGCCTCGCAAGGCTTGAAGCCGGTCCGACAATGGGAAATTTCTCGCGCACCAGGAGTCAAAGATTCGAAAAGTTGACAAAACATCAAAAAAGTTACTAAAGCGGTAGGTCTCTCCGGATCTGCGCTAGGCTAGGGCGTAAAAAGGAAGAACTGATGTCAGCGCACAGGTGCGGCATCTAAGTAGGCACCGCAATGTCATCTCGCTGAGTCGTCATCGAGTCGACTGATGCCACCCACTGAAGCGCAGGGGTACTGCTAAGAAAAAAATTCTCTGGATCCAGTCTGATGCCTGGTGGTAATTCTAAGGTGAGGAATCTACAACTAATAGTCTCTTTTAGAAAATAAATTAACAGATTCAGTGTTATGTTACATGCAACCTCTTGAATTCTTTTCAGACCAGGTTTTCTTTAAGATGTACAATGTTTCAATTTGTATTTCACACATTTCTCCGGGGATTTTGTTTTTTAAAATTATATATGTATATTTTCGATAAACTAGTTCTTAGTAAGATAAAATACGAATCACTTGTACCTAAACAAAGGCACATAAGAACTGCTTGTGATCAGTAAATAAAAAGACATGTGAAAAGGTGGAATCAAAATACGCATGTTCGTTTGCTTTAATACTTGTTTCCAGGTTAATTACACAACTATGGTTAAGTTTCCCTTTAGCAAAGTCGATGAACATTATCATCAAGTAGTATGGGTTGTCCAGTATTGTACCTTGGGCAGTTTATCATCTGTGAGAAAATGCAGTGAGTAGTAAGTGAATTAAAAAATAAGTAACACAAAGGCTGCAGTTTAAAATAACTTGTAGTGCAAAGTGTCATGAATGTGCAGTTATTTTCTGTATCTGGGCATAGAATATGGGGGTTTGCTTGACTGGAGTATTTCAGAACATAAGGAAAACATATAATTTCTAACAGTTTTATACATTCTTGTTTAATATTTTAGGTACCATGTTATTTAATTACATAAACTGGCTATTACTGTAACTCACATTCCCTTTTTGTCCCTTAGCCTTTTTGAATTCATGGACATTTACCTAACTCTGCCTTATATTTGACTGAGCTTTGCAGGACATTTGCGTTTTATTGGTCACTAACAACCTTCAGTCTATATTGTTTAGTAAAGCCATTTATTCATTTCAGGCGCAGATCAGATTGTCTTTGGTGTCGGACATGCATGCATCATAAAAGCAAAAAAATGGTGAACAGATGTACTATCTTGAATGTATTGAATGTAAACTTACATGTAGATATTAAGTTGCAGTGGCGAAGAAGTGAGCATTTGTAATAAAAAATTAACGTGTTTAGAAAGCCAAATTTATTTGATGCCTGTGGGATGTATAATTGGAAATGTCTACGTAAAAGGATGAGACGTCCAAAGCGATACCTTTCTTGTTTTAAACAATTGATTACCAGTTTAGTTTGAACACTGTTTTTAAGAACAATTGTCAGGGTGTCATGTTAGACATTTTCCTCACCTGTCTGTTTAGGTTTCTAGGTTTATTGCTTAGGTGAGTGTACTTTGTTCTGATATCGGATTCAATCGACCTGCAACCATCTGCCTTCATTTTCATTCCCTAATTATTTTTATATTGCAAAGTTTGCGGTCCATTATTGAACTGTACAGATTGTAGGCTCGAACTTTGTAACCAACAAACTATGCACTTTTAATGACAAAATTGAATTGTGTTAAACTTGTTTCACTGCCTAACCCTTTACATTTGGATATAGGTTATACAGCATATGCTTGAGATCTAGTTGCTCTTGTAAGCTTGTGAAGTGTTTTTTTACCGGGATCTAAATGTAGATGGCTGTAAAATGTATTTTTTTCTGTTTTTGTATGGAAATTAGCTCCCAAATGTTATTGTTTTGTTTAAAAACTGTAACAATTAAAGTAAGTATGTAAAACATATTATATATTTGTGTTTCATTGCTAGCTACACTCAATTGAGAATTTGAAAGCATCACTAGTGTTTTCAAACTAAGTAATTAGTAACCCTACCAATTTTAAGTTCAGGCAGTGGCGGATTCTTCATTGGAACCTGGGGACGTCGCCCCCCTGTTTATTTTGTTGCTCCTAGTATAGGTTAGGTTTTATTCCTTTTGTATTTTTTAGCCACAGTGCGCTGCATGGCTGGGCAAAGTTTGCCTAAGATGAGAGTGACTGAGGGCGATCTGATGGACGTGGGGAGTTGGAGCTTGGAGCTGCCAGGCCTCCTTGGGGTGAAGTGCGCATGTCAAGTTGGACGGGTGCCTTGCTCTGCCTAGCCCGACATGCTCACTTGAACCCTTGCATGCCTGCAGAAATATTAGGAACCTGGGGATTGCTGCCAGAGCCCTTGAGTTTTCTCCAGAGCGTTTGCAGCGACTGACCAATCCAATCCTCACGCTGCTCTCTTTCTGTTTTCTAACATAAACAGCTAGCGAACAGCATCTAGATTGGCTCAGGAGTCATGGGGGTAGGACAGAGGGCGAGTTGGTGTGGTCGCAAGTTACATTCTTTGGATGCAAAGTCACTACGAGTGGTGTTCTCGAAGACGGACTAGACAGTAAGTCTCTTGTCGGGTATCGGTACATATACAGTTGTGTGATATTCAAGTTCTTTCTTCTAATATATATATCTATGTTTTATAGAATATTAAATTATACATTATGTAGGAGAGTAGGGTCTGCTTCCTATGGTTACCCCCACTTTTTGCTGTGATTCTCTGGTTTTTCGACTTTAGTCTGGCTGTGGCCCTGCTAATCAGGCCCACAGCTTAGCTGTTCTCTCTCTAAATTGATACCATGTACTTTAGGTACATATCAGATTGGTTACTGGGTCACCCTTGTGAGCCCCTGAATAGTGTATCCTAGGTACCCAGGGCATAGGTGCACCCTAGGCCTACCAGGGGCTGCAGCATGTATTGCGCCACCCCTGGTTTGCCTTCCAAACTGACACCACAGGTCTGTTCATACAGCCTGGGTAAGGTGGTGTAATCACCCCTTACTTAGATATAGAATACCTATATCTATATACCTATATAGACACATATACACCTATAAGTCGCTCCTATGGCAGACCTTGACAATCCTGGAGGCAGAGTGCTTGGTTTTATGTGAGAGGGTGCCCTAGCATGAGCTGAGCCCCTCTGCAGCTTTCGGAACCATCTCCTTATAGCTGTTCTATGATATAGCCATACCTTATACTCTTAAGTGCATTATAATCCTCGCAGTTAATACTAACTTTGGTTTGGCTTTATCAAAACATGTTGTGTAAGGTGTCAAACACTTTGGAATACTACCCCCCCCCCCGCCAGTCCTGGCAGCAGGTGTAGCGTTCCACCCTTCTAGAGGGAGAAGACATGTAGTTACTGGTAAACCCGGTTAAAGTTAAACAGAGCCTCAGCATCACAAAATGGATGCTGCTGCCACAGACACGAGTCTGCCTTCCTTCTGCTGGACGAAACTCCGGCAGGGGAGGTCTGGACAATAGATTTCCTGTCCAGGGAGGTGCTGGCACCTCCCCAGACAGGCTTTTGTGTATTGGGGCAGGGAGGGCTGCATTCAGTGAATGCTTTCCAGACACTGCCTGGGTACACTAGGTGCTCCATGCATTTCCCAGTTCAAAACGGTTGCTGGGGCACTCTGCCCCAGCTCTGGCGCAAAACTGGACAAAGGGAAAAGGGGTGTAACCACCTCTTTCCCAGGTCCACCCATAGGAGGGACCTTAAAGGTAGTCCAGCCCCAAACTTAGTATAAGTATAGAATCCCAGTCCCTAGGACTTGAGATTACCCTGGACGAAACTCTGAAACATAAATCCTGCGTGGGTTGCGTTTGCCAAGGCTTGTTGGGTCCATTCCGGATACCGACAACGCAGTCATCTAGATCCTTTGTGGGACAGCTCGAATCCAGCTCCTGGTCGTCGTCGATGCCTCCTGGACCTCGTGGCTGAAGAGACAAGCTTCACCTTTTCACCTGAAATCACCCAACATTGGCTGGCAGCTTTCCATCACCATCCTGGTCACTGGCAAGTGACCAGGACTCTGTCCCTTCTGCTTTCAGGTTCTTCAGATCTTCGATCCACCCTTGGATCCACCCGGACACTTTTCCTCTGGTCGCCTGCAGCACTTCTTTGCAGCTCTCCTTAAATTGTAAAGTTGTAAGGGATTGGTGTCAGTACAACGCGTTGTGTTACAACGCATTCCGTTACAACGCAGATTTTACAACGCGGGATCCATTACAACGGATGTCATTACAATGCATGGCATTACATCGCAGATGCTATTACAACGCATGGCATTACATCGTAAGTATAGGTAAGTATACCTTTTTTAAAAATGTTATTTAGTTTATTGTAAATAATTTTGTTAAAATAATTTAATTAAGACATTTAAAAATTGTCATTAATTTAATTTAATAAAATAATATCTATTTAATAAATGTAATTTTATTTAAAATTGTAATTAATTTAATTTAATAAAAAAATAATTAGTTTAATGTACATATTTTTTATAATGAAATTGAATTAAATTAATAATAATATTTAATTTAATTTAATTAATTTAATTAAAAAATGTAATTAATGTAAAATAATTAATTTAATTTATTAAATATATTTCAATTAATTTTAAAATGGTAAATATAATTTAATTATCCCTAAACCCAAACCCTGCCCTAAAACCTAAAAACACCCCTGTACCCCAAAACCCAAACCCTACCCTAAAACCTAAAAACACCCCTGTACCCCAAAACCCAAAACACTGCCCTAAAACCTAAAAACACCCCTGTACCCCAAAACCCAAACCCTGCCCTAAAACCTAAAAACACCCCTGTACCCCAAAACCCAAACCCTGCCCTAAAACCTAAAACACCCCTGTACCCCAAAACCCAAACCCTACCCTGAAACCTAAAAACACCCCTGTACCCCAAAACCCAAACCCTACCCTGAAACCTAAAAACATCCCTGTACCCCAAAACCCAAACCCTACCCTAAAACCTAAAAACACCCCTGTACCCCAAAACCCAAACCCTGCCCTAAAACCTAAAAACACCCCTGTACCCCAAAACCCAAATCCTACCCTAAAACCTAAAAACACCCCTGTACCCCAAAACCCTGCCCTAAAACTTAAAAACACCCCTGTACCCCAAAACCCAAACCCTACCCTAAAACCTAAAAACACCCCTGTACCCCAAAACCCAAACCCTACCCTAAAACCTAAAAACACCCCTGTACCCCAAAACCCCAAACCCTGCCCTAAAACCTAAAAACACACCTGTACCCCAAAACCCAAAACCCTGCCCTAAAACCTAAAAACACCCCTGTACCCCAAAACCCAAACCCTGCCCTAAAACCTAAAAACACCCCTGTACCCCAAAACCCAAACCCTAGCCTAAAACCTAAAAACACCCCTGTACCCCAAAACCCAAAACCCTGCCCTAAAACCTAAAAACACCCCTGTACCCCAAAACCCAAACCCTGCCCTAAAACCTATAACACCCCTGTACCCCAAAACCCAAACCCTGCCCTAAAACCTAAAAACACCCCTGTACCCCAAAACCCAAACCCTGCCCTAAAACCTAAAAACACCCCTGTACCCCAAAACCCAAACCCTGCCCTAAAACCTAAAAACACCCCTGTACCCCAAAACCCAAACCCTACCCTAAAACCTAAAAACACCCCTGTACCCCAAAACATATACTCCTATACTCATACTTATTTAAAGAATCACTTAAATTAATATATTTAATTTATATTTAAAAACAAAAATAAATATTTTTTTTATAATTAATAATAATTAAATGAATTAAATAATATTAAATAAAATAAAAAAAAATTAAATACTTACCAATACTTACGATGTAATAGTATGCGTTGTAATAGCATCTGCGATGTAATGCCATGCATTGTAATGACATCCGATGTAATGGATCCCGCGTTGTAAAATCTGCGTTGTAACGGAATGCGACGTAAAAGTTGCGTTGTAAGTGTTACATACCGTTGTAAGTTGTTTGTTTCCCATTGAAAGTCAATGGTAACCTGTGTTTGGACACTGAACGCGTCTCCCGTGGGCCTCCTACTTCCTAACCCTTGGTTGTTCCTAGAAGCCCCAGCGATTCCCTAGGCCCTAGGCCTGCTTTCTATCCCAGATGTGGTTCTTATGCCACTATTTTAGTATATTGTTTGTGAGACCCCTAGGGCAAAACGTATACTGTGCAACTTATCGTATGCTAATTGAGATCCTTGTATTGTACTTTTACCTCTGACCTAAAACATAAAGACATGTCTCTTTAACAATAGCATCTACCAGTGATTGATTGAGGAAACACCCCCCTCCCCTTCCTGCGGTGGTGTGCCTCACTAATAAAACGATCAAAGAGAATATATCCTTCTAACAACTTCCAAGAAGGTTGCTTAAGCATTACTCTTCACCTTGAACACGTGAGGTCCTAGAATGAATAGGTCAGAGCTGAACATATTACCAAATCCATTAGGACTGTGCTCTCTTTTTGTGTGTGGAGTTCTCCGCCCTGACTACGGAGTCTCCGCAGTCATAAACTTGTTATTAAAACAAAGTTTCTGAATAGCAAAAAAATAGTAAACTTACACCAAAGTGCGTTTACCTTTGTGAACCAGGCCCTTAGCATCTTAAAAGCGGCATGCTTTAGCGTCACACAAAACACATTAAATTAAAAAAAGGGGACACAAGCGGTTTGTGACTTCTAAAGTCTTGGTGCTCTTGAAATAACTGCAGCTTTGAGAACATTGCATTGTGAATATGAATTGGCTTCATCTATGAAACCAAACGTTTTCATGACGAAGGACAAATCATTCTTACCACTATATTTGAACTATATTTACATCTGGTAGTTTATTCCTTTCCACTGACAAAAAGAATTTGTACAGATATAAACATCAAGATAAAAACAATCCTCTAAAATAGAATATAAAAATGTATAATAAAATGTTTCTTCAAAATCAAGAAGAAACCCTAATATACACCGGCATTATGTAAAAAGTACAATCCTAAAAAAACCGTGCTAATTGTTAAGATGTATCACCTGAAACCCCCCCCCCCCTATTTTTAAAACATACAATTAATTTAATTAACACAGTCTCTAAGTTGATTTACAATCAACTGAAATGTAAAAGGCCCCCTGATTCCAGATTAGAACACATTATTGGATCACAAGACTGGACCTGATGACCCAGCACCATTCAGATATTTGGCCACTGTGATCACTACAGTTTCTCTGGTTTCTACACACCGTGGCCTAAGTGCAATAGAGTACTGCCAGCAACCCATCATCCTTTGTATATGCAGAATCCATTTTTTTCCTTGGCCAAGGTTATCCTGTGCAAAAAAAAGAAAAGATAAGCTAAGGTCTCTCCTGTGTACTAGAAGACACTGTGCAAATATCCCTGCCGGCAGTCATAGGTGACAATTTGCAGTGAAGGACCATACCGTAACTTCAGGAACAGTACTCAGTCCCCAGGTGACAATAAAATAAATCTAGAAAGGGCAAAAGGCGCCCTGTGGCTTAATACCCAGGAAGGCGTCAGTCAAGGGGCCAAGGTCCCCTCTTCAGAGTTCCGTGTCAGTGACCCATTTTCAGTATGTCACTTTGAGCAATTCTCACAACTATGATGGGGAATAAAAAAAATCCTACCTATCATATTGGAGTTTCAATTCTGTTAAGGACGCAGAGGATAGGGTTAGGCTTATCTTTCTCCACTTTATTTATCCAACAGCCATCAGTAGTTCAAAGCCATAACAAAAAGTACATTTCCCATGATACTTTGGGAAATGGAAAGAGTAAACGTCAACAATAATGTTCAATCATGAAGCAGGTCATCCAACAACTTGCTTCGAGGACGCTCTGTCCTCCTCTTTCTTCCTGCTATCACATCCAGCAAACCTCCGTATTATTCCTGTTTATCAGCGTCCGTACCCAAGAGATAGGAGGGACGTTGTAACTCTAGATAGAGAAGTACTAGATATTCAGTTTTATTCAACTTGAGCAACAATACCATTAATAGTACATCAGACAGTCATTAAAACAGTTAATTATGGAACAGATACCTTGGATCGCAAATGTGGATATTTCGGGTGAGACTTGATGATCTGGGGGGGCTAATCCTAACCTCCGCGTCCTTAATAGAAACTTCCCTTTACAATAGCTAGGACATTTTCCATTCTATGTCAGGACCGGAGGATTTGGATTAGGATTAGGCTAGTTTAAAGCTTGTCCACCACCAAAGATGCCAGACTTGACACCGGCTTGAAGTAGAATCTTTTGAAGGTGGAGTCTGAGGAGCAATCTGCGGCATTCAGGATATCTTCCACTCCGCTCCCAGGGCAAATGGCTTTGAAGCCATCGCCCCCCGAACAGAGCAGACACCAATGCGTGAGATGTCTATCCCTGCCTCTTGCATAATGCAACGGACCCATCTCGCAATCGTTGGGGAGGAGACCGCCCCATGTGGCTTAGTGAGTGCTATAAACTATTGTCTGACGCTCTGTTTACGTATGTCATCAATCGCCACCTCAAATGCATTGAGCGCTCTGACCACACATAGCTTTGGAACATCCGGAAAATTTGGGTAAGACACAGATTTTGAATTGCACTTCGTTCTCCTGGATATATGAAAAAAACTCTCCCTGTGAGATCCAAAGCTCTTACATATGAAACCCTGCGACAAGAAATCAAGTACAAGAGGGTTGCCAGCTTCGCCGAAATCTGTTTCTGAGATAGATATTTATTAGATGGCCATGATCGAAACAGATTCAAGACTTAAACATCCCATAGGGAAGAATATCGAGACTTCGAGGGCAGTCTGATACATCTTAAGAGTTTGTATACCAAACGAGACAGTCTGATACATCTTAAGAGTTTGCATACCAAATGATGCACCCCTACTGGAGGCCATCCACTGGGATATGCCTGGCCGAGATAGCCAATCTGAACGTATTAATCGACCTATATGCCAATCCCTCCGCCGCTAAAGAGGCCAAAAAAATTTGGATATGGACAACCTCGGCCCCCACGGGATCCCCCTGTTGTCTATGACACCAACTCCCCCATTGAGACCAGGCAGAGTGGTATCTCTTGTTGGTGCTTTCCGCCCAAGACTTTGCAAGCAAGGAGGCAGCGTCTGCTGAAAGGCCTGGTACTTTCAAGCAGTCCCTGTAATCCACCAAGCCATTAGATGAAGTGTGCCCAAAGGAGATCCTGAAACTGGGGTAGACAGATTGGAAAAATCCAAGAAAGTTACATCAGAGCTGAAAACCAAACTTGCGATCTCCTTATTAAGGTTATCACCATTAGATCTGCCTGTTGCCTCCGCACCTGGATCGACAATCTCATCATCACAAAAGGAGGGAATGCTTAACATTTCTATGTGTTTCAGTCCTGGAAAAATGCATCTACCACCACCACTCCGAGATCTGGGTGCCAGCTGCAATACCTCTCCAACTGGGCATCCAGCCAGGAGGCAAGGAGGTTGAAGTAGAAGGGGCCCCAATGAGATTAGGTCTTGGAATACCCTCAGGTGTAGCCTTATGTCCTTCCAATGACAGGAGTGCCAGTCTGCCAGATGATTGGAGACATCCAGAAGGTGCTCTGCCGACAGCGATATCTGGTTGGCCTGACCGTATTCTCAGAGGTCGCAGGCCAGATCCGATAAAGCTTTAGACCTCGTCCCGCCACTATGTTGTCCATCTTGAGAAGGACGCAGCATTGGGCCTTGTCCCTGGATCAGCTTTGAGGTCCAGGCGGACCGGCCAGTTTCGCCCCTGGAGAAAGTCCCTGAGGAGGTGGATACCCTCCATCTTGAAGTGGCGGTAAACCACCCACTGGTTGAATTCTTTGAGGAATTATGTTGATTGTAGGATGATGACTCCCATCCAGCTTTTCCAACAGGAATAGGTTGCAGAGGAATCCCAGGGGTTGAAGGTAGAGGGCACCATCGCCCCTTTCAGCAAAAGGTCTGAAATCTCTGTCTATCAGTTCCATCTGTTTCGCAGGGAAAGAGAGGGGTCTAGGGGGAGCTACCTGGGTGGGTCATTCCAAGAACTCCATTTGAAAACCCTATACTTTCTGTAAAACCCAAGCATCAGAGGTTAATAAGGCCCAATTGTGGGGAAATAGCTGTGGCCTTCCCCTTATACTTATAACCACTGAGCTCTGAACACTTATCTTCTTGGGAGTTGTTGGGCCCATTGCCTCTTCCTCTACCGCCTCTGTGGCGCAGATACGATCTTGTGGCATAGAAATTCCCAAACTTAGCGGGTCTTGCCACTGTCCTCTGCGGGATTCTGTGGTCTTATAGGGGGCTTGGTTGTAATATAGACTGGTCAAGCGCCCCCTGCAACGACCGACTGCGCCAACAACAAGAGGGGTAAAAATACGCTTTATTGATGTTTGGCCTTGTCAAGGGAGGTGAATGTATTTCCGAATTTCCCTAATTCCTTTGACAGAGGGGTCCCTGAAAAGGTTGCCCTCCGCTACGGACTGGCCTCCAAATTGGCCCCTTGCCCAGCTTAGGGTCTATCTTCATTAAGAGAGACCTGCGCCGCTCCGTGGAGATAGAGGCATTCGCGTTTCCTAAAAGAAATGACTACCCTCTGCGCCCGCCTCTGAAGAGATGAGCGTGCCAGAGGTTTTGCCATCCTCCGTCATATCCAAAATCTTTTTTAAAGGTCCGGCGGTGTCCAGCAGCTTGTCCTAGCTCACCCGCCAGGAACGATCTATACCCTTCTTCGGGTCCGGAATAAACGTAGCCAAAAAGGGGCCATATTAGCATCCACCTCCAGTGTGAGGGAGACATTCCCCTCCAATGCCGGTCTCGGGCAGTCTGAACGGAGGCAGCTCCTTACTTATTTATTCATGAAGCGGTTTGCAGAACGTGGTAGCCATATAGGTCACTTCGCTAGGGCCAGGAGTCCATTCCTCTGACCTTGGGTGCAAAAGATCATCCGGGTTCAGCATGTTATTCCCTGGAACGTGGGGTTCTCTGGCCCCTTGCCCTTGCCGAACGGCAGGGTCTGCCCAAATCCCCGTCTCCATCTGAGGTCTGGGGAATCATCCGTATCCCCGTAGGCGAGGTATTGGAATCCTAAGAGGGTCCCACAGGTCTCCTAAGGGAGGTGCGGGACTGGGAGGAGTCTGGGAGTCATTGAAGGCTTTTATCTGAAAGAGACTATTAGTTCAGATAGGGCAGAGGTGTGCCGCCATGGCTAGGGCGACTGTTGCTGGGGATCATGGTTCGATCCCCGGCTCTGGTGGCAGGGGTCTGCCAGGCACCATGTGACTCTAGGCAATAGCTCGCTTAATCTTCCCAACGGCCCCCAGCACCGAGGAGGACCCCAATGGAGGTTCCTTTTTCGCCAAACTGTAGCAGATCTTTATGCAAAGGACAACCCATTGAGAGATGGTACGCTTTTGAACAGCCCAACCTTTCTTGGCACCTACATAGCCAATGAAGAGTTGATCATCCACCCAGAAATCCTTTGTGCGATCAAATCTTGGAGAGAACACGTTTAGGGTCCAGACTGTGAAGTTTCTCCTCCTCCATGAAAGGTGCGTAGGAGGGAAAAAGGTGGGCAAAGTGATCATCTGTCCTATGAGAAAAGGTGTAACCACTTTAGGAAGGAAAAAGGCCCTTTTTCTAAGCAGCACTTTGTCCGGATGCACTGAGAAGAAAGGGGGCTTGGAAGAAAGAGCCTGAAGCTCATTAACCCTGGAGCAGAGGTGATGGCAACAAGGAAGGCAGTTTTTCAGAGTGAGGAGCCTGAGAGGACAGTTGTGAAGGGAGCACACATGAGATAAGTAAAAAAAATGAGGTTTAAGTCCCACTGGGGTATTATGAAGGGAGAAGGAGAAAAGAGATGAGTAATGACCTTGAAAATCTATGTACAATAGGGGACTTGAATAAAGAAGGCTGATCTGATGGCTGAAAAAAGCAGAAATAGCAGCAAGGTAGACTTTAAGAGTGCCCAGGGCAGAGCCCTGCTGGACTAAAGAAAGTATATACAGAAAGACCTCTGTAAGAGGGGCAGAAAGGGGATCCACAGCCTTTGCTGTGCACCATGCCACAAACGTATTCCGTCGACAGGTGTATACTGTTTTCGTGGAGGGACGCCAAGCTGCCAAGATGACATTAAAGACTTCGGGTGGCAGGTCAAAAGCTGTCGGCTGTCTCCGCTCAATCTCGACGCAAGGAGGTGAGGCTGGACAGGTTCGGGTGAAGAACCGTCCCCCCTGCTTCTGCGGCAGCTGATCCTCCCAAAGGGGCAGTCTGATCGGAGGATCGATGGACATGCCAAGAGCGCAGACTCCTCGTGCCTAGTCCGGGGCCACAAGAATAACTTGGACTCGGTCACACTTGATCTTTAGCACCAGGGGCAGAAGTGTTACCGCCGGAAAGGCGTACAGGAGTCTGCAACTCCACTCTCAACGAAAAGTGCCACGGAAACTCCAACACTCAAAATTGCTGACTTGCGCGTTGTCTTCTGTGGCGAACAGATCTAACGAAGGCTCTCCCCACCGCTGAAAGAGACCTTGCACCAGTGAAGATGCCATTCATGATCTACCAGGCACCAACGGCTGAGTTCAACACCTGGCAGGTCCCCTAAATGGCAGGGCAGACGAACTACCAGGGACATGCCCTGATGTTCCAGCCATGTCCATACTTGAAAATCCTCTTTACATAGGGTCCTCAACCCCACCCTGCCTTGTTTGTTGCAGTACCACATGGCGGCGGTGGGTGGCGCTGTCTGTGAAAACCTGTGCCACCTTCCCTTTGAGAGAGGGAAGAAATGCTTTCAGTGCAAGGCAGATCGCCCAGAGCTCCAGCAGGTTGATATGGGGTCCAGAGTCCGCCGAAGACCAGATTCCTCTGATCTCCCCCTCTCCCAGATGGCCGCCCTGTCCCAGGAGTGACACATCTGTCACCACTGGTAGATCTGGTTGGGAAAGGGAGAGGGCCTCTGACCCAAGCTTGGTTTGCTAACCACCACTGCAGTTGTTGCACAGTTCTCTCCGAGATCTGGACATAGCCGGAAAGATTCCCCTGATGCTGCGCCCACTGGAACTTCAGGTCCCACTGCAGAGCCCGCATATGCCATCTGGTTTGATCTACCAGCAGGATGCAGGAGGCCATGAGCCCCAACAGCCTCAGGGTCTTTCTCACCGAAACCCGGGATAAAGGCTGAACAATCGGTATCATAAACCGAAAATCCCGGACTCGCTGCTCGGGAGGGTAAGCCCAAAACTGCACTGTATTCTGAATAGCTCTGATAAAAGGGAGCGTCTGAATGGGAGTCAGGTCTGCCTTCAGCACATTGATAGTGAACCCCAGCGAATGCAGGAGTTCCGGCATAGTCTGGATGTGGGAGATGACAGCCTGGGGCAAGCTTGCCTTCAAAAGCCAGTCGTTGAGATTGGGGAAGACTGGGACCTCTGATCTGAGCAGATGAGCTGCGAACAACCACCATCACCTTTGTGGGGAGAACATTGAACTGAAAATGTTTGTGTCCTATGACGAACTGTAGGTAGCATCTGTGGGCTGGCAAGACAGGCCCTGCGGTCAAGGATAAGACGTAGGCTTTTGTCCTTCTTGGGGCACCAGAAAGTAGTGGGAATAGCAACCACAACCTACTTCTGGCGCAGGGACCCTCTCGATAGCCCCTTGGCCAAGAGAGCTGAAACTTCCTGGCAGAGAAGTGCCAAATGATCCTCCGACATGCAATCGACAGAAGGTGGCATGGAGTGAGGAGTAGTCTCAAAGGGGAGGGAGTAGCCCCTTTGGGCTATTTGCAAAACCCCCCTGTCCGATGTGATGGATTGGCAGTGGGGGAGGTGATGGTGAATCCTGCCACCCACCAGCTTGATGGCCCTGAAGGGTCGGACTAGGAAAGCTTCGAGGCTGTTGCAGGGGGGGGAAAGGGTGGATTGGCCAGCCCGCAGGCTCCTAGGTTTGCGGGGTTTCTGGGTCCAGCAGCCATTAGAGGCTGGGCAGCTTGAGTGGACAGGTGGCTAAACTGGGCTGGACGTGGCTGGGTGTCCCTTCCGTCCATGAAAGGGACGAAAAACAGACTGGAGTGGTCGAAATGGCTCTGCGAGGCCCAAAGATCTGTCCGTAGCTCGAGAATCTTTTAAGCGATCCAGCGCTGAGTCTGCTTTGTCACTAAAGAAGCAACAGCTATCAAAGGGCATGTCCATTAAGGTAGACTGGACATCCCCCCAAAAAGTCAGACGATCTCAACCAGGCATAGCGCCAAAGGGATAACCAAGTGGCAATCATTCTACCTAGTGAGTCAGTGGTATCTAGCCCACATCATATTGTGAATTTCACCACGTCGCTCCCATCTGCCACTGCCTGGGAGAGTATGGCCGAGCCCTCCTCCAGGCACTGAGGCCGCACTTGCACAACTGAGTCCCAGATGGTATGGGAGTATTGGCTCAAGAGACACAAGGTATTCACAGACTGCAGTGCTAATCTGGAGGAAGAGAACATGCACTTCTCAAGGTGATCCAGCTTTTTGGATTCCCTATCTAGGAGAGCAGAAGGGAATGCGCCCTTGGACAAAGAGGCCTGGACCACCAAGCTCTCGGGGGAAGGGTGTTGGGTGAGGAAAACTGGGTTGCCCGGGGCCACGCGATGGCGGCGGTAGATCGTTCTTTCCACAGGGGCCCCTGTGCTGGGCTCGGACCAGATGCCAAGAAGGATGTCAGTGAGGGCTTCATTGAAGGGCAATAGAGACCTAGAAGTGGATGCCGCAGGTTGAAGCACCTCTGTCAGGAGATTACTCCTGACCGCCACAGAGGGAAGCTCAAGGTACAAGACATCATTTGCCCTTCTCACCACCACAGCATAGGATGCTCCCTCTTCCGTAGCCATGGTAGGAGGAGAAAGCATGCCAAAGTTTTGGTTTAGATAAAGATTACTTATTTTTCTAAACTAGTGTGGTGTCCATTTGTAGTGTTTTCACTGTATTACTGTATGTGTTCAGAAATGCTTAACACAATGCCTGTCTCCTTGTGCCAAGCTTACAAGGGGGTGAGCAGGGGTTATTTTAGAAGTGTATCCCCTTTACCCTGACTAGAAGCAAGGGTCCCTATTTGGACAAAGTTACCTACCTCTGCCAACTAGAGACCCCCATTTCTAACATTTGGGGAGAGGATGTAGCCTTATGGCTAGAACAGTCGTCCTCGAAGCTGTATGTATGTATAGGCATTTATATAGCGCACTACTTACCCGTAGGGTCCCAAGGCGCTTCGACCGCTGCGAAACCCTTCCTGGCTTCCCTAAGAGATGGTCCCTTAATGGGTATCTCCAGGGTGAGACCAGGCATCCCCGGCGGTCTGGTGGGGCCGTTAGTGAAGATGAGGCAAGCTAATGCCCAGAGTTGCCGAGTGTGATCGCTGATCAGAGTGGGCACCGAGGCGAGAGAATTATCGAGTCCGATGACCCTGGTCCAGAAACCTGCCGCGCCGGGAATCGAACCCTGGTCCCGGGCCGTCCTCTGCTCTCGGGTCTGCCGCCTCTAACCAGTGAGCCAGCTGGGGAACCAGCTTTCTGTCTCTGCAACAATGCTCAACATCCTGTGATTCAGGGCAGATCACCTTATCTCCCAGTGCCTAACAAAAATGAATGTGTCCATCTGTAACGAAACTGGTGGTCATGTAAAGTTCTCTGATACCCGATGTCTCTGGTCTAGTTTGAGCTATATAAAACTCTAAAATAAAAAAAGTTTTGGGAGGTGTCCAGACTACTGGCGTCGCCCAGTTCCTCTCTGCAGTCCGGCTCCTCCAGCATGTCTGCTAAAGGGTCCAGCGACCCCTCCCAATCACCACCTTCTGGGCGATAGGGAACACCAGGGATGAAAAGGGGAATACAAGTATCCTCCAGTGTCGGATTTGATGACGTCTGGCTCCATCTCGGGGTTGAAGATGGGTACGGCGTCGACCGAGGACACGGCCAGCTCCAAGGGCATTGTCGCTGGAATCGGCTCCGGGAAAGGTCGGGTAAGATTGACCGGCGCCAATCCGAAGGCGCACCGGCGAAGTTGGGCTGCCCAGAGATACAGTGGAGGGCTTCGTAAAATGTACGAAGTTGTGCAGGGATGCCCCGGCTCCCGGAAACAGGGGTCGGGCGCGGAGTCATCCCTGAAGGAGGCACCAGCGACGGCGCCCAGGAGAGACGACGACGGTCCGGGTCCTGTGTTGCGTCAGCCAACCGACGGGGAGAAGGAGAAGAGCGCCAGTGCTTCTTCCCCTTCTTTTTGTGCTTCGATTTAACTGAGGACTTTGAAGACTTTGAATAGGATGAGATGTGGGGGCTCCGCAAGCAGCCTCGATACCTTTCTCTTGAACGAGACCTGTAGCGACACGGAGCCGACCGCCAGGCCTCGAAGAGCTTTCAGGATTGCTCCCGCAAAGACTTGGGATGAATGGTAGTCAGAGAACGGCTTTGGGTCGTGTACCAGACACCAAAGGCACACAAGGTGCGGGTCCATCCCAGACATCAGCTTGTCACAGGCCTCGCAAGGCTTGAAGCCGGTCCGACAATGGGAAATTTCTCGCGCACCAGGAGTCAAAGATTCGAAAAGTTGACAAAACATCAAAAAAGTTACTAAAGCGGTAGGTCTCTCCGGATCTGCGCTAGGCTAGGGTGTAAAAAGGAAGAACTGATGTCAGCGCACAGGTGCGGCATCTAAGTAGGCACCGCAATGTCATCTCGCCGAGTCGTCATCGAGTCGACTGATGCCACCCACTGACGCGCAGGGGTACTGCTAAGAAAAAAATTCTCTGGATCCAGTCTGATGCCTGGTGGTAATTCTAAGGTGAGGAATCTACAACTAATAGTCTCTTTCAGAAAATAAATTAACAGATTCAGTGTTATGTTACATGCAACCTCTTGAATTCTTTTCAGACCAGGTTTTCTTTAAGATGTACAATGTTTCAATTTGTATTTCACACATTTCTCCGGGGATTTTGTTTTTTAAAATTATATATGTATATTTTCGATAAACTAGTTCTTAGTAAGATAAAATACGAATCACTTGTACCTAAACAAAGGCACATAAGAACTGCTTGTGATCAGTAAATAAAAAGACATGTGAAAAGGTGGAATCAAAATACGCATGTTCGTTTGCTTTAATACTTGTTTCCAGGTTAATTACACAACTATGGTTAAGTTTCCCTTTAGCAAAGTCGATGAACATTATCATCAAGTAGTATGGGTTGTCCAGTATTGTACCTTGGGCAGTTTATCATCTGTGAGAAAATGCAGTGAGTAGTAAGTGAATTAAAAAATAAGTAACACAAAGGCTGCAGTTTAAAATAACTTGTAGTGCAAAGTGTCATGAATGTGCAGTTATTTTCTGTATCTGGGCATAGAATATGGGGGTTTGCTTGACTGGAGTATTTCAGAACATAAGGAAAACATATAATTTCTAACAGTTTTATACATTCTTGTTTAATATTTTAGGTACCATGTTATTTAATTACATAAACTGGCTATTACTGTAACTCACATTCCCTTTTTGTCCCTTAGCCTTTTTGAATTCATGGACATTTACCTAACTCTGCCTTATATTTGACTGAGCTTTGCAGGACATTTGCATTTTATTGGTCACTAACAACCTTCAGTCTATATTGTTTAGTAAAGCCATTTATTCATTTCAGGCGCAGATCAGATTGTCTTTGGTGTCGGACATGCATGCATCATAAAAGCAAAAAAATGGTGAACAGATGTACTATCTTGAATGTATTGAATGTAAACTTACATGTAGATATTAAGTTGCAGTGGCGAAGAAGTGAGTATTTGTAATAAAAAATTAACTTGTTTAGAAAGCCAAATTTATTTGATGCCTGTGGGATGTATAATTGGAAATGTCTACGTAAAAGGATGAGACGTCCAAAGCGATACCTTTCTTGTTTTAAACAATTGATTACAAGTTTAGTTTGAACACTGTTTTTAAGAACAATTGTCAGGGTGTCATGTTAGACATTTTCCTCACCTGTCTGTTTAGGTTTCCAGGTTTATTGCTTAGGTGAGTGTACTTTGTTCTGATATCGGATTCAATCGACCTGCAACCATCTGCCTTCATTTTCATTCCCTAATTATTTTTATATTGCAAAGTTTGCGGTCCATTATTGAACTGTACAGATTGTAGGCTCGAACTTTGTAACCAACAAACTATGCACTTTTAATGACAAAATTGAATTGTGTTAAACTTGTTTCACTGCCTAACCCTTTACATTTGGATATAGGTTATACAGCATATGCTTGAGATCTAGTTGCTCTTGTAAGCTTGTGAAGTGTTTTTTTTTACCGGGATCTAAATGTAGATGGCTGTAAAATGTATTTTTTTCTGTTTTTGTATGGAAAATAGCTCCCAAATGTTATTGTTTTGTTTAAAACTGTAGCAATTAAAGTAAGTATGTAAAACATATTATATATTTGTGTTTCATTGCTAGCTACACTCAATTGAGAATTTGAAAGCATCACTAGTGTTTTCAAACTAAGTAATTAGTAACCCTACCAATTTTAAGTTCAGGCAGTGCGGATTCTTCATTGGAACGTGGGGACGTCGCCCCCCTGTTTATTTTGTTGCTCCTAGTATAGGTTAGGTTTTATTCCTTTTGTATTTTTTAGCCACAGTGCATGGCTGGGCAAAGTTTGCCTAAGATGAGAGTGACTGAGGGCGATCTGATGGACGTGGGGAGTTGGAGCTTGGAGCTGCCAGGCCTCCTTGGGGTGAAGTGCGCATGTCAAGTTGGACGGGTGCCTTGCTCTGCCTAGCCCGACATGCTCACTTGAACCCTTGCATGCCTGCAGAAATATTAGGAACCTGGGGATTGCTGCCAGAGCCCTCAAGTTTTCTCCAGAGCGTTTGCAGCGACTGACCAATCCAATCCTTACGCTGCTCTCTTTCTGTTTTCTAACATAAACAGCTAGCGAACAGCATCTAGATTGGCTCAGGAGTCATGGGGGTAGGACAGAGGGCGAGTTGGTGTGGTCGCAAGTTACATTCTTTGGATGCAAAGTCACTACGAGTGGTGTTCTCGAAGACGGACTAGACGGTAAGTCTCTTGTCGGGTATCGGTACATATACAGTTGTGTGATATTCAAGTTGTTTCTTCTAATATATATATCTATGTTTTATAGAATATTAAATTATACATTATGTAGGAGAGTAGGGTCTGCTTCCTATGGTTACCCCCACTTTTTGCTGTGATTCTCTGGTTTTTCGACTTTAGTCTGGCTGTGGCCCTGCTAATCAGGCCCACAGCTTAGCTGTTCTCTCTCTAAATTGATACCATGTACTTTAGGTACATATCAGATTGGTTACTGGGTCACCCTTGTGAGCCCCTGAATAGTGTATCCTAGGTACCCAGGGCATAGGTGCACCCTAGGCCTACCAGGGGCTGCAGCATGTATTGCGCCACCCCTGGTTTGCCTTCCAAACTGACACCACAGGTCTGTTCATACAGCCTGGGTAAGGTGGTGTAATCACCCCTTACTTAGATATAGAATACCTATATCTATATACCTATATAGACACATATACACCTATAAGTCACTCCTATGGCAGACCTTGACAATCCTGGAGGCAGAGTGCTTGGTTTTATGTGAGAGGGTGCCCTAGCATGAGCTGAGCCCCTCTGCAGCTTTCGGAACCATCTCCTTATAGCTGTTCTATGATATAGCCATACCTTATACTCTTAAGTGCATTATAATCCTCGCAGTTAATACTAACTTTGGTTTGGCTTTATCAAAACATGTTGTGTAAGGTGTCAAACACTTTGGAATACTACCCCCCCCCCCCTGCCAGTCCTGGCGGCAGGTGTAGCGTTCCACCCTTCTAGAGGGAGAAGACATGTAGTTACTGGTAAACCCGGTTAAAGTTAAACAGAGCCTCAGAATCACAAAATGGATGCTGCTGCCACAGACACGAGTCTGCCTTCCTGCTGCTGGACGAAACTCCGGCAGGGGAGGTCTGGACAATAGATTTCCCGTCCAGGGAGGTGCTGGCACCTCCCCAGACAGGCTTTTGTGTATTGGGGCAGGGAGGGCTGCATTCAGTGAATGCTTTCCAGACACTGCCTGGGTACACTAGGTGCTCCATGCATTTCCCAGTTCAAAACGGTTGCTGGGGCACTCTGCCCCAGCTCTGGCGCAAAACTGGACAAAGGGAAAAGGGGTGTAACCACCTCTTTCCCAGGTCCACCCATAGGAGGGACCTTAAAGGTAGTCCAGCCCCAAACTTAGTATAAGTATAGGATCCCAGTCCCTAGGACTTTAGATTACCCTGGACGAAACTCTGAAACATAAATCCTGCGTGGGTTGCGTTTGCCAAGGCTTGTTGGGTCCATTCCGGATACCGACACCGCAGTCACCTAGATCCTTTGTGGGACAGCTCGAATCCAGCTCCTGGTCATCGTCGATGCCTCCTGGACCTCGTGGCTGAAGAGACAAGCTTCACCTTTTCACCTGAAATCACCCAACATTGGCTGGCAGCTTTCCATCACCATCCTGGTCACTGGCAAGTGACCCAGACTCTGTCCCTTCTGCTTTCAGGTTCTTCAGATCTTCGATCCACCCTTGGATCCACCCGGACACTTTTCCTCTGGTCGCCTGCAGCACTTCTTTGCAGCTCTCTTTAAATTGTAAAGTTGTAAGTTGTTTGTTTCCCATTGAAAGTCAATGGTAACCTGTGTTTAGACACTGAACGCGTCTCCCGTGGGCCTCCTACTTCCTAACCATTGGTTGTTCCTAGAAGCCCCAGCGATTCCCTAGGCCCTAGGCCTGCTTTCTATCCCAGATGTGGTTCTTATGCCACTATTTTAGTATATTGTTTGTGAGACCCCTAGGGCAAAACGTATACTGTGCAACTTATCGTATGCTAATTGGGATCCTTGTATTGTACTTTTACCTCTGACCTCAAAAAGAGTGCAGAGGGGTTGTGTTTAGAATAAATACATATATATTTGATATATACCTTGTGTGGTGGACTTTTATTTGGTCCTCAGGGGATTATAATTGGTAAAACAACTTGCTTAATGCGCTCTCTGAAGTCTTAGCCTGATGACTGCTGGTCCATGCTACCACTAGGATAGCTTTCTATAAGGTTGACTTTACAACCACCATCAATAAGGGTCAATTAGACTGGTGCAAGGTGCCCACTAGAACTAGTGGACATCATATGCCAGGCTAACTTCTCACATTGGTGTGCAGCGGATGGCATAAGAGCTTGCATTGTTTTACCAAATAATCTTGAGAATATAATTTGAAAAATTACATCAAGGTATCTGTAGGTACATATTAATCAAGTCTTATAATACATACGTTCTACTGAACTTAGCAGTTGTAGGTGGTAAGGGCTTAGCACACCCTGACTACAACTTCTAGAGAGGTTCTAGTAGGAAAACAAGTAGTGTAGGTAGGTGCACACACCACACCACACTAGTCATGTCTTTAAGAGCAGGAGGTAGTGCCTCTCTGCCAGATATCAGCCATGTGCAGACAACTAAGTATGACACTTTCACTTTTCAAGATTTGAGATTTGTGTTGTCAGAAAGTTACGTTTTTTTTAATGAATAATTGTCATTGTAACAGAAGACAAATACACATTCTGGTACAGCGTTCTCTGATAAGAAGTACACATTGGTCACTCAATACTATCATTGCTTCATTAACACAGCCATTGTGCCAACATCCCAATCTGGGCAGGCGGCGAGGAACAGAAGAACATTTAAATCGGAACTACATGTGCAGCATCAGCGTAAACTCAGGAGCAACATGGGGTTGGGATCCCTTCTGTTGTGCTCCAATAAACAAGCTCCAAAAGAAACATTCAGAACAAGCACCCCTCCCGTCATCTCCCTTACTTGCAATGTCTGCGAGCATAGCTACTCCCCCAGTTATCCATCCAGCCGCACCCCATCCCCCTTCCGAGTGAACAAAATGTTCCCCCCCAAGTCTCAGTCAATCCCCGCAGGTTCATCAACACTAGTAGCACCCACATCTTGCACAGCCACTGCCTCTTCACCATTTTCGCTCCCCGCACCCTGCACATATGCTGTATATAATCCCCAAAAAATGTGGGTTTGACTCCTAGGCGGAAGCATCTCGCTGTACGTCTCCGATTGTGTGGCACAGTACAACATATCGCGTGACCACTGCCACAGCGTTGGAACAGGCCTCCTCATCCAGCACAGAACCACTCGTCTCTTGGCCATAAGCAGCCCCATATCTACCAATCTACGAATGGCTTTCGAACGCCTTAGTATACCCCAAAAGAGCCATCATCGTGTCCGGGGAAAGTTCCATCTCTACCACCCTTCCCAATTCTTCAAAGATTCCCTTCCAAAATTGATAAACTGCCTGGCACAACCATGGCAGGTGAAAAAAATCAGCAGGCGTTGTGCGACATCTCTCGCACCTAGCATCTTCCCGAATTCCGTATCGATACAACCTTTCCGGAGTGTAATATATTCTATTGATATATTTGAAGTGGACCAACCTGTGCCTACCATGCAGTGATTGATATTTTCCTAGTGTTAGTACAACAATAGAACAACTTATCATCATCTAACTGGACATTCAGATCACGCTGCCATGCAAGCCTAGCCTTCATAAACGTATGCGCCCTGTGAAACATCGCTGTCTTATAAATAGCCGTAATCATTTTGCGGGAAGACACACACTTGATGACATGAGTTAACTCCAGCACCTCAGGAGGCTCTTCCATACCGTCATCTAACAAAGCCCGGAGTGCCCCCCTCACTCTATGAAATTGAAATTTATTCAGGAGTGTGGCACCCTCCGCACCATCCAAAAGTTGCTCGGAGGTACGGACCGTTCCCTCATAGAATAGGTCTCCAGCTACCACCAAGTTCAGTGCACGTAGAGCCCGCAAGACACCCCTCTCCGTGCACGGTTCCAACCATCTCATCCACTCTATTGGGATAGCAGGAGAGTACAGCAAAGCACCTGCCTGATTCTGAAGGAGCCAGTGCCACGCGTGCCTAGTGGTGTTCAAGGAATCCACTATGCCTGTCCTACGATCAGCTGGTTCCATAATTACTGCCGGCAAGGGGATAGGGTCTGCAAATAGTCTCTCCATGCGCAGGAAGGGAATATCAGCCCCGCCATGTATCCAGGCATGCAGGTGAGCAGCCTGCGCCGCCCTATAGTACAATTCGAAGTCCAGTGTCCCCAGACCCCCCAGCTGGCATGGAAGCGTAAGCACCCCCCATTGAACCCTAGCTTGCTTACCCGCCCAAGCAAGTTTTAACATAGATTGCCGGAGCTGAGAGAAAGAAAGAGCGTGGTAGCACCAAGGGGATGTTCGAGAACAGAAATAGAAGTCGAGGGAGAATGACCATCTTCATTATGGAAATGCGCTCCATCAAGGACAGTGGAAGGCGACACCACAGCTCCACGTCGTCCTCCAATCGGGATATGGCTGTTCCATAATTTTCTCTGAATACAATATCCGCATCAGTATGAAGTTTGATGCCTAGGTATCTCACAGAGTCCTCTGTCCACTGCAACAGATATTCCATAGCAAATTCAGTCGTATTTGGCGTAAGGGGAAACACCAGTGACTTCTCCCAATTAACCCTAAGCCCCGAGAGCGCTCCAAACCTAACTACTTCCCTGATAACTGAGGCTAAATTATTCTCCGGATCTCTCACGTAAAGAAGAGTATCGTCCACATATGTGGATATCACTATTCTATACGTTGGAAAGCCAATACCCTCATTATTATGATATTCCCGCAGGGCACAAGCTAAGGGCTCTGCCACCAGGGCATAAAGCATTGGGGACAAAGGGCAGCCCTGCCGGGTGCCTCTAGTAATAGTAAAGTAGGAAGTAACTAGATCGTCAATGTAGACACGTGCCGTGGGCTTATAATATAGAGTCCCTAGCTATTGCAGAAATACTCCTCCCAGCCCCATTCTTGTTAATACCTGCCTTAAAAACGCCCACTCCACCGAATCAAATGCCTTTTCCATGTCTAGGAAAACGGCCACTGCTTTGTTTTCCTGACGAACATGCTCTATTGTGCCAAATACCGTGCGTATATTATAAGTTAAGTTTCTAGCTGGGATGAATCCCGCCTGCTCCGGAGCAACTAGAATATGAGACATCAGAGCCAGTCTAGTAGCTAGAATATTAGCGAACAATTTCGTGTCCACGTTAAGAAGGGAGAGGGGACGGAATGAACCACACTCATTCAGCGCCTTACCCGGTTTAGGAATTACCACCAACATGGCTTGTCTCATGAATGGGGGGGTATTGCCCGTTACACACATATATTCAAAGAAGGCCATAAGGTGAGGCATTAACTGCTCTAAGAACGTCTTATAAAAGGCAACTATCAATCCATCCGTTCCCGGGGCACTACTCGCCCTCATGCCTCCTAAAGCCTAAATAATCTCATCCCTCTCTATCGGGTGCATTAGAAGCGCCCTATGCGCGTCCGTAAGGAAAGGGAGCTGCATATGCTCCAAATAGTCCGCCATCTGCTCTTCAGTCCCTGAGGACCGGGACCTGTACAGATCCGCATAGTACTGTCGGAAACGTTCAGCGATCTCCACCTTCTCTGTCAATAACATCCCACTCTCCGTCTTGATTTCCGTTACCTGTGTCCTACCGCGCCGCGCTCTCATCAGACGAGCCAGGACAGATCCTGGCCTCTCGCCCTCTCCGTATGAAAGTGCCGTGGCGTATTTACCCAAGTGTTTTACTTCGCTATCGGCTGCAGCGTGATATTCCTCCAGAAGAACCTTAATCTCCCCATCTATAGTCTCATCTCCCTCAGCAAGCCGCCGCCGCTCAAGCTCTTTCAGTTTACCTTCTATTTCAGACAAAGTCCTACGAATAGTCTTTAGTACTTCCGAATGCCTAGCCATAGCTACACCCCTGATATACACTTTGAACCTTTCCCAGACAGTCTGGAAACTATCCACAGAGCCAATGTTAGTATCAAAAAAGGTCTCTATGGCGTCAGCCAACTCCTCCTTAAACACTGGATCTAATAAAGAATAGGGAGGAAACCTCCAAGTGAAAGGTGGTAGACGTTTCCTAGGTGGCTCCATGACCAACAGCAATGGCGAGTGGTTCCATAATGTGCGAGGCTACACTATACAATGCAGTATTGAATTAATCAGCGCGGTTGATGCCAACCAGTAATCAATACGTGTGTGTATGTTGTGAAACACCGAGTAATGTGTGTAGCCCCCTCTCACTCCACTCCTAGCTCTCCACATATCACACACACCCAAACATAACATAACTTCCTCCAACTTCCTCGCTGCTGCCGCCGGACTACTGGGCAGACCCGCCGATCTATCCAGGGCAGGGTCCCTAACCAAGTTAAAGTCCCCCCACGTAAAATCCTGGCTTCTCCATAGGGAGCCACCATTCTAGCAATTTCCCCCAAAATTCCGGACAGTCATAGTTGGGCCCGTATATATTAAGAACGATAAGGTCCAGGACCCGCCCTCCACACCTAGACATGACATATCTACCGCGCGGGTCTTCCCTAGTAAATCTTTTAGTGGCAGATGACTTAGAAAAAACATCAGACCCAGAGGCACAAGGTAGCAGGGAGGGGGGCCATCCCTCATCAGAAGAAGATCCTAGTGGGATTCCCAACCAGGATGATGATGCTGATGATGAGGATGCAGACCAGGATGAGGTTGATGAACCTAACCTGGGAAACACAGGACTACGTGAGGGTGGAGAGGACCTAGGAAGGCCTCCCTCTATCCCTCCACGTAGGCCTAATGGTGTGATCAGAAGACACAGATCTCTTTCAGATGAATCTGAACATTCAGCTCAAAGGAAAATTACTTCCCCTCAGAGAAGAGAGCACAACGCTAGAATGAAAGAAGTCAAGTTTAGGATCAAGAGGCAAGAAATTGCCCTTACCAAAGAGAGCCTGGCTCTTGAAAGAGAGAAGAAATTGTGTGGGCTAGAGCCCACTGGTGGCAGAAACAACCCTAGTGGTAGGGAAAGGTCTCATGACCATAGAAACCTGAACAAAATTGTCCCTCCCTATCAGATTGGGGATGACATCCACAAGTGGATATCTGCTTTAGAGAGGGCCTGCAAAGTACAGCAAGTACCCCAAAGTCAGTGGGAAGCAATTGTGTGGCTCTCCTTTGCAGACAAAGGCAGAAACAAGCTCCTCAATGTTAGAGAAGAGGATGCTGACAACTACAATGTCCTGAAGAGTGCTCTGATAGATGGGTTTGGCCTAACCACTGAGCAGTACAGGTTGCTGTTCAAAGACACCCAAAAGACACAGACTCGGGACTGTACAGATTTTGTAGATTGTGCTACTAAGGCTCTGTATGTCACTATACAGGATTGCATAACCTTACAATGAGAGAACAGATTCTTAATAATTGTCAGAACCAGTTATTGCATCAACACCTGGTTGACTCTGATTTGACCTCTCCACAATAATTGGGCAGAAGGCAGACAAATGGGTCAAAACCAGGGTGAAGCAGAAGGTACAGAACCAAGGTGGTGACCAGAAGAAGCAAGACTAAAATGGCGGGGAGAAAGCAAAAGTCTTCTCAAGGTCCCCAAAAAGCTTCTAATGGTGGGGGTTCCCAACAATCCAAAAAGAAAGAAGGTCCAAAGAAACCCTGGTGAAAGGTTTGTAAAGTAAATACTCACTTGACCAGTGATTGTGCCAAGAAGGAGACAGCTCCAGCCACCATTGCCACTAAAGCAACTGTTCCCCCCAGTTTAGCTCCAAGTGGTGGTTCTCAACAGAAAGGGTGTAGTAGGGTTAACCCTGAGAACTGAGATGGATTCTGGCCTAGTCAGAATACCGATTCAAGCTGTTTTGATCTGTGATGGGGACATAGCCATGTCCACTACTGTGAGTCCCAAAAGCTTGGGCAAGTACAGGCAAACTCCTTCAATCAATGATAAAGTGGCTCAGGCCTACAGGGACACGTGCTAGTGTCACAATGTAAAATTGATACTTGTATAGCGCACTACTCACCGCAAGGGTCTCAAGGCGCTTGTACGAATACCGCTGTGGAACCCATCCTGGCTTTCCCTGTGAGGCGTCCACTCCTGGGCACCCCCAAGGTGGAGGCCAGGCATCCTTAGCGTTGTGGGGGCCGTTGTGGAGATTAAGCAAGCTATTGCCCAGAGTTGCAGAGTGGGACTCCATGATTGGAATAGGCACCGAGGTGAGAATTATCAGGTCCGTGGAATTTTGAGCCCAAGACCCGCCGAGGCGGGGAATTGAACCCTGGTCCCGGGCTAGAATTCTGCATCAGGGTCTGCCGCTCCAACCATTGAGCCACACTTCTCCACAATGGTGACGCCCAGCTTTGTGGACCCTGGACAGATCATACTAGGTGAAAATTACCTAGTGACCAATGCTAGCAATGTCACTACCACACACAGTATGGCAGTTGTTAATTTCTCCTGGGGAGGTGTAACTGGCCTTAAGAAGGTTGTTGTTAGCTCAGACCTCCCTGTAGAAGGTTTGCTTGGCAATGACCTAGAGACTTCAGCCTGGTCTGAAGTGGAGTATAGGACACATGCAGAAATGTTAGGCATCTCAGCACATGTGCTTGCTGTGACTAGGTCACAGGGCAAACATTGCAACACTGAACAGGCACTGGATTCCCCTTGCCTCAGGATGAGGATCAGCCTTCTGAGGAAGCTGATTGTGAGCCTGAAGAAGGAACTGTCCCAGAAGAGCTTGAGCCTGATCAGGTTGAGTTTCTTGGGACAGGGGGGCCTTCCAGGGCAGATCTGAGGCAGGTGCAGTTGGACTGCCCTTCTCTTGAACCCCTCAGACAGCAAGCTGCTGCTGAGGCTGCTGGGAATGCTAGTGGAACCCATAGAGTCTATTGGGATGAAGGGCTCCTGTATTCAGAGGCTAGAGACCCCAAGCCTGGGACTTCCAGGAGGTTGGTCATACCTTTGGCATTCAGGGGCTTCCTTTTGACACTAGCCCATGATATTCCCCTTGCAGGACATCTTGGCCAGAACAAGACTTGGGACAAGCTTGTCCCTCACTTTCACTGGCCTCACATGTCTGAAGACACCAAGGAGTTTTGTCGCTCCTGTGTCACCTGCCAAGCCAGTGGCAAATCAGGTGGCACTACAAAGGCCCCCCTTAAACCACTACCTGTGGTGGGGGTTCCCTTTGAACGTGTAGGGATTGACATTGTTGGATCAATGGTTCCCCAAACAGCCTCTGGGCACAGGTTTATTCTGGTGGTAGTAGATCATGCCACCAGATACCTAGAAGCCATTCCACTTAGGACCACTACAGCACCTGTTGTGGCAAGAGCCCTTTTGGGAGTTTTCTCAAGAGTGGGTTTCCCTAAGGAGGTTGTAACGGACAGAGGTGCAAAATTCATGTCTAGTTACCTGACTGCAATGTGGAAGGAGTGTGGAGTGAACTGTAGGTTCACCACACCCTATCACCCACAATGCAATGGTCTAGTTGTAAGATTCAACAAGACCGTAAAGGGCATGATTAAGGGTCACCCTGAAAAGCTCAGGCGGAGCTCCTGCTGCCCTGCCTTTTATTTGCCTACAGAGAGGTCCCACAAAAGGGGGTTGGCTACAGCCCTTTTGAACTTTTGTTTGGGCATCCTGTAAGAGGACCCCTTTGTCTGGTGAAGGAAGGATGGGAGTTACCTCTCAAACTTCCCAAACAAGACATTGTGGACTATGTAGTGGGTCTCTGCTCCAGGATGGCTGAGTACATGAAAAAGGCATCCAAAAACCTTGAGGCTAGTCAGGAATTGCAAAAGGCCTGACATGACCAAAAGGCTGTACTGACTGGTTACCAGCCTGGACAGAAAGTGTGGGTGTTGGAGCCTGTGGCCCCAGCAGCTGTTCAAGACAACTGGAGTGGACCCCACACTATTGTTGAACAGAAGGGAGAAGTCACCTATCTGGTTGACCATGGAACTCCCAGAAGCCCCCACAGGGTGCTTCATGTCAACAGACTGAAACCATATGTTGACAGGGCAGACATGGGCTTGCTCATGGCTATTGATGAAGGAGGAAGAGAGTGACCCTCTCCCTGACCTGCTCTCTCAGAACCCTGATGATTGTTCAGTTGATGGTGTAGCCTTGGCAGGCAGCCTCACTGACCAACAGCAGAAAGACTGCAGACAAGTTCTGCAGGCCTACAGACATATGTTTTCACTGACTCCAAGTCAGACTACCTGGTGCACTCATGAAGTAGACACTGGGGACAGTCTGCCTGTTAAAAGTAAGATTTACAAGCAACCTGATCATGTCAGGGACTGTATCAGAACAGAAGTCCAGAAGATATTGGAATTGGAAGTCATTGAACCCTCAGAGAGCCCTCGGGCCAGTCCAGTAGTCATTGTGCCTAAACCGCACACCCGAGATGGGAAGAGAGAGATGAGGTTTTGTGTGGACTACAGAGGTCTCAATGCTGTCACTAGGACAGATGCCCATCCAATACCCAGTGCAGATGAGCTCATAGACAGGTTGGCATCTGCCAAATTTCTGAGCACCTTTGACCTGACAGCTGGCTACTGGCAGATCAGACTAGCTGATGATGCAAAGCCAAAGACAGCATTTTCAACCCCTGGTGGACATTATCAATTTGTGGTAATGCCCTTTGGTCTGACAAATGCACCTGCCACATTTTAAAGGTTGGTGAACCATGTCCTCTCAGGCCTTTATGACTACTGTGCAGCTTATCTAGATGATATTGCGGTCTTTAGCTCCACCTGGGAAGATCACCTAAAAAATGTTTTGGAGGCCTTGCAGAAGGCAGGCCTAACTATCAAGGCTACCAAGTGCCAGATAGGGCAGAGTCAGGTTATATACCTGGGCCACCTTGGAGGTGGAGGCCAGGTTCAACCATTGCAAAGCAAAATCAAGACCATAATGGACTGGGTTACTCCAACCACCCAGACTCAGGTCAGAGCTTTCTTGGGCCTGACTGGGTAGTATAGGAGATTTGAGAAGGGGTATGGATCCATTGTGACACCCCTGAATGACTTAACTTCCATGAACATGCTTTAAAAAGTTCAGTGGACAGTCAGCTGTCAAAAGGCATATGATGATCCTGAAGCAGGCCATGTGCACTGCACAAATTCTGCAAAGTCCAGACTACTTCAAAGAATTCATTGTTCAAACAGATGCTTCTGAGTTGTGGGTAGGGGCTGTGCTATCAGAATTGAATAAAGATGGTCAAAGCAAGCCAGTAGCTTTTATTAGCAGAAGGCTAATCCCTAGAGAGAAACATTGGTCAGCTATTGAGAGGGAGGCCTTTGCTGTGGTTTGGGCACTGAAGAAGCTGTGGCCATACTTGTTTGGTGCTCACTTCAAATTTCAGACAGACCATAAGGCCCTCTTGTGGCTAAAACAGATGAAGGGTGAAAATCCCAAACTGCTCAGGTAGTCAATTTCCCTACAGGGGATGGACTTTACAGTGGAACATAGACCTGGGAATAACCATGCCAATGCAGATGGACTCTCCAGATATTTCCACTTAGAACATGAAGACTCTACTGGTCAAGGTTAGTTTAATGTCCCTGCATTGGGGGGGGGGGGGGTGTAGGAGACTAGTGTCTGCTTCCTATGGTTACCCTCACTTTTTGCTGTGATTCTCTGGTTTTTCGACTTTGGTCTGGCTGTGGCCCTGCTAATCAGGCCACTGGCCTAGCTGTTCTCTCTTTAAATTGATACCATGTACTTTAGGGACATACCAGATTGGTTACTGGGTCACCTTTGTGAGCTAGAAGAAGGAGCACAGAGGGAAACACAAGAACTAGGACGCCCTCCACTCATTAAGTCACAACAATAATGATGTTCCTATTTGTTGCATACAAAACATATATAGAATTAAAAAAGGAGGTTGTGAATACTACCAATCGATTCACAACCTACTCACAGCCGACATGTTTCATTGCCTTGGTTTGTATCAGGCAATTTCTTCAGGGCATATACCTTTCAATGCCACTGCAAAGGACACTGGGCGCTCAATGGTTCCAGGGCTGATTGAGCGACAGACTTCTCCTCACTACCGTAACAAGAACGGAGGGAGACTTAACAAAGCTCACCATTGGGAGCTGTGATCCTGTTCAAATTCCTCTCGGCTGGTATGAGAGACTAGGATTATTGAAGGTGCGCAAAGCCCAGTGTCCTTTGCAGTGGCATTGAAAGGTATATGCCCTGAGGAAATTGCCTGATACAAACCAAGGCAATGAAACATGTCGGCTGTGAGTAGGTTGTGAATTGATTGGTAGTATTCACAACCTCCTTTTTTAATTCTATATATGTTTTGTATGCAACAAATAGGAACAAAATTAAAGGAACTAGTCCTAGTTGCAGAATAGAATATGTGTTATGTGTTAAATGTTGTACGTTGAGTCACATATCATTTTTGTTCACTGCACCACGCACGATCTTTTCTTTGGGTTTAGGACACGTTTCCGTTATAGCTTGATGGCACCAATGATGATAACAGGGCCATCCTGGTGAGTACCAGCCAGGGGTCCCATTGGTGTTGCGCCCATGAGGTGCCATCTCGCTTTCTCACCTTTTTTCTATGTTACACTAGGTGAATGTGGGCTTTGTAAATGTTTGTTAAGTTTATCAGAGTTGGGCTATTTTAGTAGTGGCAGCAGACTGAGGCATCCCCTACCCCAAATTCATGGCAAGAGGGGAGGTATGTTGTAATTTTGGTGCAACTTGTGATGCCGCAGATCTTTTGACAATATTGTTTTTGCCTTGAGCACTAGGATATCATTATTGTTGTCACCCTTGTGAGCCCCTGTATAGTGTACCCTAGGTACCCAGGGCATAGGTGCACCCTAGGCCTACCAGGGGCTGCAGCATATATTGTGCCACCCCTGGTTTGCCTTCCAAACTGACACCACAGGTCTGTTCACACAGCCTGGGTAAGGTGGTGTAATCACCCCTTACTTAGATATAGTATACCTAAATATACCTATATAGACACATATACACCTATAAGGCAGGCATTGACAATCCTGGAGGCAGAGTGCTTGGTTTTATGTGAGAGGGTGCCCTAGCATGAGCTGAGCCCCTCTGCAGCTTTCGGAACCATCTCCTTATAGCTGTTCTATGATATAGTGATACCATATACTCTTAGGTGCATTATAATCCTCATGGTTATTGCTAACATTGGTTTGGCTTTATCAAAACATATCGGGTAAGGTGTCAAACACTTTGGAATACTACCCCCTCGCCAGTCCTGGTGGCGGGGTAGCATTCCACCCTTCTAGAGTGAGAAGACATGTAGTTACTGGTAAACCTGGTTAAAGTTAAACAGAGCCTCAGCATCACAAAATGGATGCTGCTGTCACAGATATGAGTCTGCCCTCCTGCTGCTGGACGAAATTCCGGCAGGGGAGGCCTGGACAGTAGGTTTCCTGTCCACTGAGGTGCTGGCACCTCCCCAGACAGGCTTTTGTGTATTGGGGCAGGGAGGGCTGCACTCAGTGAATGCTTTCCAGACACTGCCTGGGGCATCATAGGTGCTCAATGCATTTCCCAGTTCAAACCGGTTGCTGGAGCACTCTGCCCCAGCTCTGGCGCAAAACTGGACAAAGGGAAAAGGGTGTAACCACCCCCTTCCCAGGTCTACCCATAGGAGGGACCATAAAGGTAGTCCAGTCCCTAAACTTAGTATAAGTATACTAGGTAGTAGGACTTTAGATTACCCTTGATGAAACTCTGATACCTAAATCCTGGACCTTCGACATTCCATTTGGCTTATACCAGCTCTGCAGTGGGACCTGAAGTTCCAGTGGGCGCAGCATTAGGGAAATATGACCGATGATGTCCAGATCTCGGCGGGACTGCACTTCAGTTCCAGTGGTGGCTCACAAACCAGGGTTGGGTCAACGGCAGATCCCTCTCCCTTCCCTAACCAGAGTTAACAGTGGTGATAGATGCGTCACTCTTGGGATGGGGCGGCCACATGGGAGAGGCGGAGATCAGAGGCCTGTGGTCTCCGGTGGAGTCCGGGCTCCACATCAACCTTCTGGAGCTCTGGGCGATTTGTCTAGCATTGAAGGCATTAGTAATTCAGGTGTTCACAGACCACACTCCCCCCCCCCCCCATGTGGTATTGCAACAAAAAAGGCAGAGTGGGGTCATGGACTCTCTGTCAGGAGGCCCTTTGGAAGTGGTTGGAACATCAGGGCATGTCCCTGGAGGTTCGACACCTGGCATGCCAGGTGAAGTAGTGTGGCTCACTGGTTAGAGGCGGCAGACCCGAGAGCAGAGGACGGCCCGGGACCAGGGTTCGATTCCCGGCGCGGCAGGTTTCTGGACCAGGGTCAGCGGACTCGATAATTCTCTCGCCTCGGTGCCCACTCTGATCAGCGACCACACTCGGCAACTCTGGGCATTAGCTTGCCTCATCTTCACTAACGGCCCCACCAGACCGCCGGGGATGCCTGGTCTCACCCTGGAGATACCCATTAAGGGACCATCTCTCAGGGAAGCCAGGAAGGGTTTCGCAGCGGTCGAAGCGCCTTGGGACCCTCCGGGTAAGTAGTGCGCTATATAAATGCCTATACATACATACATACATACATACATACATACATACATGTTCCCTGAACACCAGGGCGGACGAACTCAGCAGCCGGTGCTTGATGGATCATGAATGGTGTCTTCACTCGGAGGTGGTGCAAGGTCTCTTTCAGCAGTGGGGAGAGCCTTCATTAGATCTATTTGCCACCAAAGAGAGTGTTTAATGCCAGCAGTTCTGCGAGTTGGAATTTCCAAGGGGGAACTCGCTAGGCGACGCTTTTCGTCGCGAGTGGAGTTGCAGTCTTCTAAACGCTTTTCCGCCTATACCACTTCTGCCCAGAGTGCTGAAGAAGATTAAGCATGACCAGGCCCAAGTCATTCTTGTGGCTCCGGCATGGGCACAAAGTGTCTGGTATGCCGAGCTCTTGAACATGGCCATTGATCCTCCGACCAAACTGCCCCTTCAAGAGGATCTTCTGTTGCAGCAGCAGGGGACGGTCCTCCACCCAAACCTGTCCAGCCTCCACTTCCTTGCATGGAGATTGAGTGGCGACAGTCAAAGCTTTCGACCTTCCTTCTGAGGTCTGTAATGTTATATTGGCAGACCGGCGTCCCTCTACTAAAACAGTATACGCCTGTAAATGGATCACATTTTTGGCATGGTGCGCAGCAAAGGCTGTGGATCGCCTTTCATAGGTTCTCCTCTTCCTGCTTTCTTTGGTCCAGCAAGGCTTTGCTCTGGGCACACTTAAGGGCTATCTTTCGCCCATTTCAGCCTTTCTTCGCCTTCCTGATCAGCCTTCTCTTTTCAAGTCCCCTATTGTAAATCGTTTCCTTAAGGGCATTACTCACCTATTTCCTCCTATTTTTTTCGTGATTCACCAGTGGGACCTGAACCTTGTTCTGACTTACCTCATGTGCACTCCCTTTGAGCCGCTACATAATTGCCTTCTCAGGCTTCTGACGCTAAAAACTGCCTTTCTGGTTGCCATCACCTCTGCTCGCAGGATGAGTAAGCTCCAGGCTCTGTCTTCTAAACCTCTTTGTCTTGCTGTCTATCCGGAAAAGGTTGTCCTCTGCACTAGGCCTTCTTTCTTGCCCAAAGTGGTTACCTCTTTCCACATAGGACAGAGCATCACATTGCCCACCTGCTTCCCATCCCGCATCCTTCCAAGGAGGAGGAGAGACTCCACCATCTGGATCCAAAACATGCGTTATCTTTCTATCTAGATCGCACAAAATGATTCCGGGAGGACAATCAACTCTTTGTTGGCTATGTGGGTGCTAAGAGAGGTCGGACCGTGGAAAAGTGCACCATCTCTTGATGGGTCGTTCTTTGCAGCAAAATCTGTTATTCCTTAGCGAAAAAGGAATCTCCGGTAGGGCTGCACGCCCATTGCACCAGGACGACTTAAGCCACTACCGCTTTGGGACGTGGAATTCCCCTCAATGACATGTGCCAGGCAGCTACGTGGGCATCACTGCATATGTTCACTAAACATTAATGCCCTGGACAGTCAGATCCGGAGAGACGGCTTCTTTGGCCATTGAGTTCTCCAGGACTTTCCTGGGTGAACTTAGTTTGCAGATCCACCTCCGGGGTTGGTATTGCTGGGGTATCTATTGTAAGGTAAGGGATCTATAACTAATGGTCTCTTTCAGATGAACAAGTTACTCACCTTCTGTAAGGATATATCTGTAAGAGAAATATATTAATTAGAGATTATAGATTCCTTACCACCCCACGTATCCTACCCGTTCTGCGAACTGACTGCTAGCGTAAGAGACTCCCTTTCAGGGCCCTAGTTTTGTGCACCAGTGGTCAGAGTTTTGCATGGCTCTGCACTTCTGGCATTGAATGTCGTGTAAAATACCTGACGTCAGAATGCAGGGGCAGCGTCTAAGGAAATACTGCGATGTCACGGCGGCGACCACGATGCCAACAATGAACGCAAAGTCGACCCACGCCACCTACCGTCGTGCAGGGGTACTGCTGAGAAAAAATTCTCTGGATCCAGTCTGACGCCTGAGGTAATTCTAAGGTAAGGAATCTATAACTAATATATGTCTCTTACAGATATATTGTTACTGAAGGTAAGTAACTTGTTCTTCATGCACTGTAAAGCTCCTCCGGTAGGCCCTCCGTGCTCTTGGTACCAGCCTTCCAGAAGTGGACAACAAGCTAGAGCTGCTGCCGGCAAGAGACACGATTCTGCCCTCCTGCTGTTGAGCCAAGCTCTAGCAGGGGAAGGCAGAACAATAGGTATCATGTCACAGGGAGATATGACCAGCTTCCAGACAGGGTTTAGTGTATTGGGACAGGGTGGTGGCACTTGCCAGCACTACTGAGACTGCTTGTATGGCACATTTGGTTCCCTCCTTGCATACTGCAGTTCAAACCAGTCAGGGAGCCGCTGGTTTCCACTCTGGCGCGGAACTGGACAAAGGACATGGGAGTATCCTCCCCACTGTCCAGCCTCTTCTCTGGGAGGGACCTCTGAATTGTCCCAACCCTTTTCTAAGGGTAGTTCAGGGCTTACCTGTGCACAGGTCCCTAGATTTGTTGAGGTATAAAATTAAGATCCCATACCACTTCAACTTCGATAGTCTGGACTTCGCTTTGGGAACCGAGACAGCAACAGGGAAGATTCCTGCTGCTCATGGTCTCGTGGTCCTGCTGGTCTTCTGAGACGTCTGTGCATGTCCTCCATACAGGTTCTTCACCAGGCCTGTGGCCATCCAAGGCACCTGAAGGAATCTCCCTTGGAGTGAAGGAGTCATTTGACCGGTCTGCTGATCCTGGGCTTCCACGTGCTCCGAAAAGCTCAGCAACACAGGTGGTGGTTCTGCAACTCCCTCAAGGCCTGCACTTCTTCATACCAAGTTTGAGGCCAGTATCCCTCAGCAGAATGCTGGAGCAGGACCCTTGTGCACCGAGTCAACTTGCTTTTGTCAAATCTTGTTTACTCTCTCCTCCTCAGAGATCTTCGGGCTCCAAGAAGCCCCAACCTCAAGCAACTCCTGCAGCCAAGATCTTCGCCCCCACCACTTTCTCTGCACTGTGGGCCTTCTTCATTGGTGATCTGCTCGAGGTCCTCTTGCAACTTCTGTGCCTTTGGCCCATCGGTCCTGCTCCAACTTACCTGCTCATGGTGAGTCACTTGGACCTTGCTGGTCTCAACATTGCACCTTTTTTCGTCAACTATGTTGTTTGCTGCTGCCAAGGCTTGTTGGTTTACTTGTAGAACACTGCCCCCTTGACTATTGACATCTGATGTGGGACAAGTCATGAACGGTTCCTGGTCTTCTACATTTTAGCCTGGTCCTCACAGCTGCAACTTCAAGGGTACCGTCAACCTCTCCTGCATCCCCAACATCGGTAGGCATTCGTCTTCTATGCCTCTGAGTCACTCCTGAGTGGCCTAGACTGCTTTAAAATTGCAACTGCGACTTCCCAATGGACTAACATTGAGCATGTGGTCATGACGCCACTCTGCACACGACATCAGTGCGTTTCCTAGATACTCATCTAGGGTGGTTCCTTGGGTCCCCGGCTCTTCTATGTCTTCTGGGTCCATTCTTGCCTTGAGTCGTGGTTTGTATTCCACTATTTTAGTATATGGTTTTGTCTCCCCATGGAGACCACTATGTATTTGTGCTACTTACGTGTTCTATTTCCTAAGTATTGTGTCTATATCTCCAGGTAGTAGATAATACAATGTGTTGTTAGTGAGTGTTTGTAATAAAATATAAAAATGTTGAGTGAGGCCCCTCTCACCTGTTGTGTGGCGTTTTAGGCTCCAAGTGAATTTTCTCGATTCATGCCCTTATATAGATACAATTCACATTGCCCTAATATAGGCATAGAAATCATTCCCTTATTTAGACATAGTCCATGCAGACCAAATACAGACATGGCTACTTCCATGTGGAAAATTAATACGGTTTGGTAAACATTATCTGCGTCATCTTGCCCTTTCCCCCGGATGCCACACTTTTTGTCGTGCACACCCGCCATTTTAGGTGCCTTGGTCAGAACCACACTCTGCACGCCGCTGACCCCTAGCACGGCTCTTCACCCTCACAAGCACACCCCCCGCATGCTGCCAGCCCCCGCTCTCACATGCCTTGGGTCATAAACCCCTCTTCCACGCAGCTCTGCCTCGGAACCCCATCCTGTTCCCAGCGCGACACTTCCCTCCATCCCTTTCATGGTCCCGGATCCCTTGATAACACCCCTCTTTCCTTTGTGCCCGTTTGTCTCACTCGTTCCCAAGCCGCCACCTGGCCCTGCGGGTACTGTCATTGCCCCCTTCCTCCTGTACAGTAGAAAACACCCCCCCCCCCCATCAAAGGATCCTTGAGCTAATCAAAGCCCCCACCCCATGAGATCCGATCAACCTCACACATTCCGTGAATCGGCGGAATGTCCAGCTGCGCGATAATCATCATCCGTTGTGACCGGGGTGGGGACTTCAACTGTAAATGTGTGTGGGAACGGGCCTGAAGCGGGGATTCCGAGGATGTCTTTCCGTACATCAAAGGGTTGACAGAGATGTGTTTTATGCAATAAAGTAATAAACCTGTGTATAAGAACCCAGGCCTCGGAGATGCAGTTAGAGCACCTCGTGACGATACTTGCTGTCCGAACTGATGTGTTTCTCCTCCGGAGAGAATAAAACTTCTGTTTCCTGCCTTCCAAGTCTCCAGCGCCTGCCTCTTTGTTTGGTAAACTTAAGTGGGTATAGAGGCGGCTAACGCCGGGCAACTTCGGAAAATGTCTTCTGCCTGTACCTTTTTCAACAATTGGCGTCCCCAACGTGGGGCCCATCAGCGACACGTGGATCCAGTGGGAGAGGTCCTGACGACAGAGTGAACGACTGCAACGATCGGGAGAGCTCCTGCCCAATAGACCCTCGTCTGGCAGCCGATCATCCGAACTTCACTGGTTCCGAACAGACCTCTCTCGAGTGATCTACGGTCCTGACTGGGAACCATCAGGAGTGCCGCGAGGAATACGGAGAAAAGAGGACGATCGGGCGCTGGATTTGGAAGACAAGAAACTGACCATGCGGTCCGGGTAAGGTCGTGTAAACACGACAAATTGCGAAATGATTGTTTGATTGTTTTGAAAAATACTAGTATTACTCTTTGCTGATTTGTTTGGAGGCTCGCTGTCTGCAAACGGAGAAACAACCGGCTCTCTCTTTGCAAGCAGTGAAGGATAGGTAACGCAGCCGTCGTGCCTATCTTTCTCCCCCACTGATTGATTGTTTGAACTCGAACTACGGTTCGTGGATTGTTTTCGGGAGATTTCCCTCTCCCACACTGATTAATTGATTGAACCCGAACTACTGTTCGCGGATTGTTTTCTGGAGATTCGCTGTCTGCAAACAGGAAAGAACAGATTCCCTCTTTGTAGATAGTGAAAGGGTAGGTGACGCAGACCTTTGCGGGCCTACTTATTCTCCCCACTGATTGTTTGATTGACCGAACATTTTGATATTGGTTCATGAGGTATTCACTGCCTGCAAACAACGTAGAATAGAAATATTCTGTCTAGTCTTTGCACGCAGTGATGAGATAGGTAGTGCTGACTTTTGACCCCATTGTGATCCGTCATGTCTATCTTCTCCTCACTGATTGGTAGCTGGTTCAACCCGGACCGTTTATTAGAGGTGGACCATCTAGCTCCGCTGGAAGGCACCCCTAATAAAGACATGTTCACAAAATATGGATTAGTTACCATAGCTTATAGTAAGCTATGGCACAAGTATACCAAAGAAAATCAAGAGAAACAGTGGCCACTGATAGGATCCTTCGACCTTGATAAAATAGAAACGTTAGAAATAGCCTTTTGTAGTAGTAAGACAACGCCTATTATGCTCGACAGTCTCGGTATGTGGCGCAAAGAAGCAATGCTACGAAAAGAAAGAGACGAGGTCAGAGTAGGTAAAGAAATGCGACAGACAACCTTCCAAGCATCTGAAAGGCCAAAGGAAGGGATAGCGGCGACACGGTTCCAAGGAGTAAACACAGGAAGGGAACGGTGTAAAGGGATGTACCGACAGGACAACCCCAAGACACGACGACCCGAACGTAATCCTCCGACATTACGCGCAGGACGAACAGACTTAGGACAAAATCAATGTGATTTTTGTAAATATTCCGGGCACTGGAAAGCCCAATGCCCGACTCTACTGAACACAGGTAAGAGCAGAGAGCCGACAGAGATAACAGGCCGGCAGAAAGGGAAAAAGCGTGAGACAAAGATGAATCAGACTGACACAGACAGGCCGGATAGAACCACCACGTTTGATTACGCCCGATGGCACAGATTTCGCCAGACCGATTTCAGCGACATGTTTGAGTTCTCATAGATCGAACAGCGTTAAGACGGGAAACCCAGTCAAGCTCTAGGTTACCCGGTGACGAACCCCGTACTACTGCTACTGTTCCCGAACACAAAAGCCACCCTTTCGGATAACATACAGAAACAACACACAGAGTAGTTTCGGACAGATTAGTACACATTCCATTAAAGAACTCAAACTTTGAGCGCAATGGGACTGATTACTCTCTGCTGCCCCCACTCTGTGGACAAAAGCAATTACAGGCCTGCATAGACAACCCCCCGTTCAGGAAAACTGTTCTTGTGGACACCCCACACCCCCATTACCCAGGCATAAATACCTACCCCCACTGCAGTGAGGTTCTCGTAGTAAAAAGATTCAAGGAAGCCAAGTCTCTGTCAATATAAGTTAAGATTTAATTCCAGTAAAGTAAAACCATACTAATAGGAGCAATACAATACATATTACGCCCACTCCGGAAGTTCCCAAAATGCAACAGGTCACCGGTCACGCCCATCCGGAAGGTGAAACACTCAGCACGTGTGGGGCGGGGTCCTGCCGACAGCCAGCAATCACGGAGGTCGCCGGTGGGATGCCCAGAAGGCACCATGGGCCCGGCATGTCCCATCCTCTTCTCCCATATGGTCTAGCGGTTAGGATTCCTGGTTTTCACCGCCGCGGTCCGGGCCACGAGTAGGGAGGGGGCGGATGCAGATGACCCCCCCTCCCTCGTATCTTCTGGTCCGGCCATCACGAATACCTCCGCTGAAAATTGGTGCAGGGTGGGCTGGGAGAGGGAGGCGACGCGAACGAGCCTCCCTCGCCTCCCCAGGTGGAGGTTTCCCAGCCCCGGCCTGGCGCAGAAATCCTCCAGCCGGGCGACGACCCTACTTGCGCAGCACAGAACATGGAATGGCTGGCCACCCTACTTGCGCAGCACAGAACATGGAATGGCTGGCCACCCTACTTGCGCAGCACCGGACACAGAATGGCCCACAACCATACTTGCGCAGCACAAGACATATGATGGCCCTCAAGTGTACTGGTGGAGGCACCACAGCTGCACCCTAGCGCCCCAAGCCGAATGTCCTGCTCCAACAGCACAGTTCAGTTTTTTCGCCCTAAGAAGTCTATGTAACTAGGACGATTGCCCCCCTGGGCACGAGTCCCCACCTCCGACAGCATCTCCACGACCTTGAAGATTCTACAAGAGTCCCAGGAGCCCTCGGCCCCTACAGGCTTCCGGTGAGGAACAACTGCTTTGATCATTAACGACGTAGCCACAAGATGGTGGTGCTCTCATGTCAGCGCCAGCTTCAGTCTGAACCATCCAGAAAGATTGTGGGCTAACAAATTCGAGCAAGTTCCGGCTGAACCTCAACGTGACCCGGTAGGGGAAATTTTGCTTCCCTCCCCACCCCTTTTTTTTGATTGATGGTCCACATTGCCTGCCCCTTCTGTTAGCACAAGTCTTTTTGAACTACCGAAAGGAACTCTGGTCCAACCGCCGGTTGTTGGAGACATTTTTTCCCTGATGCTGCTTCCGGACTAACCCAAAATGGCGCCGGTGTCAACAGGAACTCACGAACACCTCGTGGTGTTTTTAGCTAATAAGAGTTGATGTTCTGAAATATGTATATAATCCTTTGTACACTTGACGAAAAGGAGGGAGGGTTCACTTGGCGAACATTGAAAAATGATCTAGTTAAAATGTTGGTTTCAATGTACGATTTATTATGATATTAGTGTAACCGATACATAACGTCGCTTATGACACACGCCCACGGTATGCATCCAGGAAATTTGATTGCAACTAGTCTAACAATGCTTCCAATTACGAAACGAATGCCCCCTGATCCCTCAACTATTGATAGATGTTTTTATTCTCCTGCAGAATGACAAAACAAACCCTTTTTACACGTTTTATTAATGCTGCAAAATAGCCCCCTACTGTACGTGCTTCAACCAACGCCGTGTCCGGCCAAATACTATTGCACTCTCATATTTTACATACTGATCAAATCGTGTTAATAAAGGTTTTTCAAACTATGAACAGGTATCGCATACTTTTGTAAATGTGGGATCAGCGGGAAGGTTTTTCTGTGCAATCTGTTTTGTTCTCTTTTTAAGGTTATTAGAAAATGGTTACCCAGCCTTGGATTAACGATCGAATCTAAGGCACGTTACGTTGCCTCCAAATGTGCGACTGACCCAGGAACAAACGCATGAAGAAGGACCTCGACTTCTGAGAACGGGTAAAGTGACACGGTGTAAATGATAAAATGTTATAAAGGCATGGTACTCACAAGTACTAAAGAACAGGGTTGGCCGAAGAGCCGATATGCCTTAGGACATCACCGCATGGGGAATGATTTAAGGATCCCGATAGCTGGATACATCTACAAACTAGATACCTCGCACTAAGCGCCTCTGATTTTTAACGTTTCCCTACACATGACCTATAAATGCCACACTCGGACCGTCTCCCTCATGAACAACCTATCGCTTGCCACCCTTACCACACTGCCCGCGTCCCTGGCTTCAGAAACCAAGACCCCAGGGATTATATCCTGGGGGGGGATAAGACGAGTATGTGGTAAGTAAAGAATTTTCGTGCCCGTACATTTGATCTGCTCGAATGTTGTCCCCCCTCCCTTCCCCTCTTTTCCTCCCACTACAGGTTACATTGGAATCACGACTGGGGTATAGTGAAGATCCGAAGCCATGCCATGTCTGATACATGAAGCAGACGAACACAGCAAGGTGGCACCTAAAGACACCCACACACTGCTCTTGTAACGAAAGAGCCAATCATTGTATGATATGATGAGACGCGATCACCCCTAACCCGTGTTGCGTGAATGAGCACAGACCACGAATGTCTGAAACTGAGAAAATGTTTTCTATGCGACTGAAGCATTGACTTAACTAGGCAAAAGACTGAGAGTGCGAGGAGTGCGACACAATGGTGCCCTTTTACTCAATGCATGTCTCTTTGTCAAACTGCATGCTTTCTAAATCCTAACCCAGACCCGTAATGTCTCATGTCGTGTAATGCGCCGAATAGCCTATCTTAGTACACGGCCACTCTCCATGTCTCACGTGTACTGTTTAGCCTATTGTTGCATCTCTCTCTCTCTCTCTCTCTCTCTCTCTCTCTCTCTCTCTCTCTCTCTCTCTCTCTCTCTCTCTCTCTCTCTCTCTCTCTCTCTCTCTCCTCCTCCTCCACACTCTCACTCTTCCTAACGACTGGCACCTAATTGGCGAACAACCATCCCCGGTGCACCACCCAATTGGCTCCAAATACCGCAAGTATTTGCACAAAATTTGTCTTAATAAAATCACATTGATGCCATGTTACTACCTCTCCTTTCTGCTAAATATTGATAAAAACTAGATTGGCCAGAAGAGAAAGGACAGGTAAAGACGACTGAGGTTCCCCAATCTGACCCGTAATCAGGGAACCACATGTCAGTGGCTTTTATGATAAAAATGCCTCAGGCAAACGCGACCCTCCCCGTCCCGAATTGTCTCAATGCCCAAACAGTAAAAGTGATCGAAGCATCCCCGACTTCCCAAAACACCCCCAGTTTTTTAATGAAGTAGCTAGGTTGTGAGAGACTATGTAGAAAGTGGAATGATGTTTGCGAAGTTAAGATTAGATCGAAATGAAGAAATTGTTGCAGTAAACCCTGTTGAAAGTAAAATGTTTAGCTGAAAGATAGGATGCATCGATATAATGGAAAATTGTTTAGCCCATGTTCATTTCTCAGAAAGATATCCCTCAGGCCATGGTGATAGCACGTTGCACTTTTTCGTAAAATACACAGCCCTGAAGAACGGTATAGCTTTGTAAGACTCGTACTAGAAAAGTGGGTCTCTGCCAGAAGAGCTGACGTGACTGTAATAAATGAATGCAATGAATAGGTATCAGACCTCGTACCACGACAATGAATGTAATACTGACAAATGCCAAAGAAATAGGTACGATGGAAAGTTGTAGAGAATCCAGCAAACCTATCATCAATTATTTATACGTTGGTTGTAAACCCCAATGTAACGGATGTTTCCCCAGTTGCTTGGAGTTGGGAGAGAAATAGACTTATGTGATTACCTTCCTCTGCCAATTCTCTAAAGACTGTCTTTTCAAAACTCATTTAAGGGTACCCCTGTCGGAGGAGAGAGAGACCGGATGTGGGAGCACGCGGCCTGACTACAGATCGCGGAACACCTGCGACATCGACCAAGGCGGGACTGCAACAGTAAGGAGTCGCAGGACAAAGCACTGTTTCCGACAAAATGAAAGGAAAGGGCTGACCTGATGCCCCTGCTCGATGATCAACATGTGCCGAAAAGTCCCCGCCCTCTGAGCCCGGTCATGGGCCCACCTACCTGAAATTTTCCGTCCCCTTGGTCTGTTCCCGATCTGGCCCTGCTCCATCCCCTCTTCCCCCGACCTACCACAAGGACTACCCACACACCCCCTTCTTCCACCTGAACTCTTTGACAATCGACTCGAAAAAGAGCAAAAACTGCAGTCCGATTGACTAGGGTTTTGTTGCAAACTAAAATGAAACTTGGGTGCCCTGTCTAAGGTACCCATGAAAGAACAGTGAGGACACAGGGCGAAAAAGGACCTTTTTGACCAGAAAACGAGGAAAAGGTCATGCCCTGCAACGCAGGACCCGGAATAGAGCTGAACGCATAGCTCCACCGCCGGTGCTCAACAGTGCCAACAGAAGACGACAAAGAATGCTGAGAACTCACTGATAATGGTCCACGACAATAAAACACTGGAAAAAGCAACACCCCTCCTCTTCGAACGGTGACACCCCTGATTATCGTTTTTACTACGTATCATTTCTCTCCCAGCCACCATTGTATTGATTATGCTCCAACCAAGTATGAAATGAACTTACATATGTAATAACCTATCAGTTCATATTCCAAATGACTATAAGCATCTATGAAATGTACCCAACGCTATCACTACAGAATCATTTTTTTGTCCGACATTTCATTACTATGACTTTCCTGCAACAAGCTCAACGATGGGCCCGCCTCCTAAGATGAAAGATTTTAAATGTAATGTTTATGCTCAGCTTCTTTGCCTGAATTTCTACTTCTTTACTTATGACTGCCACAGTAGACATGGATGGGAAATAGGCCAGCAAGATGTCTTGTGAATGTTAAAGGGAGGACTGTGGAAAATTAATACGGTTTGGTAAACATTATCTGCGTCATCTTGCCCTTTCCCCCGGATGCCACACTTTTTGTCGTGCACACCCGCCATTTTAGGTGCCTTGGTCAGAACCACACTCTGCACGCCGCTGACCCCTAGCACGGCTCTTCACCCTCACAAGCACACCCCCGCATGCTGCCAGCCCCCGCTCTCACATGCCTTGGGTCATAAACCCCTCTTCCACGCAGCTCTGCCTCGGAACCCCATCCTGTTCCCAGCGCGACACTTCCCTCCATCCCTTTCATGGTCCCGGATCCCTTGATAACACCCCTCTTTCCTTTGTGCCCGTTTGTCTCACTCGTTCCCAAGCCGCCACCTGGCCCTGCGGGTACTGTCATTGCCCCCTTCCTCCTGTACAGTAGAAAACACCCCCCCCCCATCAAAGGATCCTTGAGCTAATCAAAGCCCCCACCCCATGAGATCCGATCAACCTCACACATTCCGTGAATCGGCGGAATGTCCAGCTGCGCGATAATCATCATCCGTTGTGACCGGGGTGGGGACTTCAACTGTAAATGTGTGTGGGAACGGGCCTGAAGCGGGGATTCCGAGGATGTCTTTCCGTACATCAAAGGGTTGACAGAGATGTGTTTTATGCAATAAAGTAATAAACCTGTGTATGAGAGGCCAGGCCTCGGAGATGCAGTTAGAGCACCTCGTGACGATACTTGCTGTCCGAACTGATGTGTTTCTCCTCCGGAGAGAATAAAACTTCTGTTTCCTGCCTTCCAAGTCTCCAGCGCCTGCCTCTTTGTTTGGTAAACTTAAGTGGGTATAGAGGCGGCTAACGCCGGGCAACTTCGGAAAAGGTCTTCTGCCTGTACCTTTTTCAACATCCACCCGTACGAAACGTCACAACGATTTCCTGGAAAATCGGCTTAAACAGTCAGTGACCTTCCCTTGCTTGAATATTGATTTTGTCCAAGAACTCATGTACTTTACAAAGAACTACTATTCCCTAGGGCTTCTTTCCTGACATTATCATAGCCAACTTTATGTCAAATTAGACACCTTCAAGGTATAAATATGCCTTCACTTACTCTAGTAAGAAACGGTGGTTCGGTTCAGTTCGACTATCTACTTGCCCGACGCAGTTCGCTACAACAAGTGCCGAAGGAAGCCGACCCTCCAGCTGACGCACTGATCGAGAGGCTGCCTTTCTCTCGCCGAGAATCCAGCTCCAGTGTTTCCAAGCTCCCCTCGCGGGGTGTTGGAAAATCGAGTCCCGAGACAGGGATACCAGACCTCCTTCATTCTAAACTAAGGTATAGAGCTGATTAGAACCTAGAGAAATCTTGGATAGATCAATACTTCTTACCGCGTACTAGACTTAGGTTAAGTACATTGAGGTAGGCGTATTTTAGAAGCACCAGTTGAGTATTTTTAGTCATTGTTATTTATATATGTATTTTTATATGGCTTCGAAACAATACAATGCTCTGACAGTATTATTTTACAATATTGTTCTCGCTGTACACATTATACTTTGCAGTCTGCATTACGATTGTAGCAATTCACTTTACTTGCATGAGAAAGAAGACTGGTCAATAAAACCTTTTATTGAAAACGCCTGTCTCTCTATTTCTCTACAACTCTGTAGAAACAAAGCATGCACGATTGACTGAGTGTAATACTTATCTATTGTTTCCACGACTCTGGAGATACATTTCTTATGCTTGGGAAGCAAAGTTGTCATGTTTATGCGGGTGTCAGAAACTAATCCCTTCTTGTGAATTCGAGAAAGTTTCTAGTGACCTCTGAGCTAGCTGGCACTCACTATTAAGTTTAATATATTCGATAGAGACCTAGTCGACCTCAGTCCTACGTCTAATCTATAGGATATATTATTCCAATGCGCAGAGCGTATTGGGAATATAGGAACTACACTACACACCAAAGGGACAGGGCTCTTTAAGAACTATAAAAGATAACTCCCTCTGGGTTAAACTCAATTCAGCACGTTCACACATGTACACACAGTCTAGTTCAATGTGCTTTATTACCCTAGTCCCCAGTTTGACTTATAGTACCACAACACAATGTATACAATTAAAATCAGTTTTATTATAGAAATTTGTATGCACAACACTATACTATTACATAATTATTTTCATTTAAAATAAAATATATATTTTTTAAATGTAAAAGCTATAATCAGTACAATTGCACACAGCAACTAAAACCAAAAGCAATAACTCATTAATACGTCTTTTTTAATCGCTGTAACTTAGCTAATCGTTGAAGAAGAGGAGAAAGAATAGAAAAGAGAAGGAGAAAGAAGGCATATGACAATGTGACAATAACTCAAGCTGCACCAAATCTAGAAAGAGTGCTCCATGGTTTTCATTAGCCTTAAAAATTGAATTAGGTCAAGTGAGGTCACTTGAGCGGAGGTGGCGAAGAAATTACGAGGCGGCTGCCCGTGATACATATAAATCTGCACGTAGGAACTATCATGCCGCAATCAAGCTGGCAAAAAAGACATACTACTCAGAGGTCATTTCTTCCTCCGACAAGGGACAGAAAGAGATCTTTAAGATAGTTAACAGCTTCACCAACCCCACAGCACTCTCTCAGAAAATTCCCCATTCTCTCCCGCTCTGTAATGCCATAGCTAATTATTTTGAGAAGAAAATCTCCGATATTGTTAAGGATTTCCCTCCTATGCCACCTACTCTAATAAACGTAGAAACTACGAAGATAGGCTCTGAGGCAATTAACTTCCCACGTTTTGACTCATTCTCGCCCATTTCCTTGGAGGACTCACATCAGGCCATCTCCTCAATAAAATCTGGGTCTCCATTTGATCCTTGCCCGCCTATGGTTCTGCGGACTTTGGTTGAGGAGCTAAATCCAACTATCAATAGTATTATTAATTCTTCACTGGCCACGGCAGAAATCCCTGGTGACTGGAAGTGTGCAGCGGTCATGCCACTTCAGAAAAAAGCCCTACCAGACCCAACCACCCTGTCCAACCTGCGCCCTATTTCCCTACTCCCTGCGGTGTTCAAGCTGACGGAGAAATTCGTTAATAAACAACTTACGAGTTTTCTGGAGGAGAATAACATCCTGCACTCCAATCAATCAGGGTTTCGATCCAAGCATTCGACTGAATCTGCCCTTCTGTTTACGGCGGAGACCTATCGGCGGCCTTCAATACGGTCTCACATTCTATCTTGGTGGACCGTCTGGGTAAAGCAGGTATTGGAGGAGTGGTACTGGCATGGCTTAAAAATTTCCTCACCCAGAGACGTCAGGTTACAGTATTAGGTGACTTCAAATCTGAAGAAAAAGTTATCAGCTCAGGAGTCTCGCAGGGCTCAAGTCTGAGCCCTGTACTTTTTAACCTTTATATGGTACCCCTGATTGAGCTAATCGCCTCTTACCAGATTAACACCATATCGTACGCTGACGATACTCAGTTGATCTTGGTGTTGGATAGGGAGCTGTCTGGCGCTGAGGAAAACTTGAAGAGCTGTCTTAGGGCTACATTTGAGTGGATGAATAACAATCACCTCAGGTGTAACTCAAGGAAGACAGAAATACTACCCTTTGGATCTCAAAATCTGTTCTCCCCTAAACAATGGTGGCCTGAAGATGCCGAAGCTCCCCCTAGTACCATCTCCTCTGCACGAAATCTGGGTATTAAATTTGATGACCAATTATAATTTACGATTCAGAAAAGGGGGTGGTGATGAACAGAGTGTCTGAATTAAGCAGACCACTCTTACCCAGTCCAAAGATCAGGGCTTGATCCATCACCGTTATTTATCTCACTGCACCATCCCAGCTCAGAACCTGGCTATATGCAAATCAGTCTGTCCCTGGCCCAGTGCATCATGGGAACAGGGCAGACTAAACTACCAAGCCAATTCTTCACCAGAAAGGAGACAAGCTACCGGGGACCGGTTTCTGGCATTTCAGCCGTCTTCGGCCCGGCTTGCTTGAATCCTGATGGTGCAGTGAGAAAGGGACTCATGTCTGAGTATACCCTGCCACACCTATAGTGGCCAAAAACGATTCAGAAAAGGGGGTGGTGATGAACAGAGTGTCTGAATTAAGCAGACCACTCTCACCGAGTCCAAAGATCAGGGCTTGATCCATCACCGTTATTTATCTCACTGCACCATCCCAGCTCAGAACCTGGCTATATGCAAATCAGTCTGTCCCTGGCCCAGTGCATCATGGGAACAGGGCAGACTAAACTACCAAGCCAATTCTTCACCAGAAAGGAGACAAGCTACGGGGGACCGGTTTCTGGCATTTCACCACCCCCTTTTCTGATTCAATTATCATTTAAGCAGCAAGCGGTAGGTGTGGCTAGCTCCTGCTTCCAGATCATTAAATCTTTGAGGAAGTTCTTTGATCTTCTTCCTCTTGCAGCCAGGAAATCAGTGGCAGTAACATTGATAACATCTAGACTGGACTACTGCAACAGCCTATATGCAGGTACCAACAAAGCAGTACTCCATAGGCTGCAGATAGTCCAGCATGCTGCCGCCCGCCTGGTTCTGCGCTGGCCGAGAAGATCATCTGCCTCGGCTGCGCTTAAGATCTTACATTGGTTACCCATTCATAAGCGTGTCCTATTTGAGGTGCTTGTCATCACCTTTAGAGCCTTCCAGTTCCAAGGACCAAGATATTTGTCTAATGGCTTCAAACGCTATCTGCCAGCACGCTGTTTGAGGTCTGCCAATCAAAACCTCTTGGTAACTCCCAGATTCAGACTGGCCACCAAAGGGGGGAAATCTCTCTTTGTATTAGGAGCAAGAGCTTGGAATAAATTGCCAGCTCATCTTTGAGCGCGGCTTTCGACACTATCTCGCACAACAGACTGCTTGCCAGGCTGAGTGGGGATGGTGTCGGAGGGGCCGCATTGGACTGGATTAGATCTTATCTGAGCAACCGGACGTTTCAGATCTCGTCCTCACATGCCCAGTCGGACATTTTTCCGTCATCCCATGGTGTGCCTCAGGGCTCAATTTTAAGCCCACTATTTTTCAATCTTTACCTCCGCCCCCTCGCTGATTTAGCAGAGCGAGTAGGTCTTGAACTGATGACCTATGCGGATGACTCACAGATTATTTTTTCCCTCACCAACGCAGAATCTTCATCCCCTTCAGCTCTGAAACTTGGTCTTCAGGAGGTCTTCAGCTGGATGTCAACTAACCAGCTGAAGCTTAACGGGGAGAAGACGGAGATTCTTCTTCTGGGAAAAAATCGTGATCTGTGGCAGGAGAGGCACTGGCCGCCATCCCTGGGAGCTTTTCCCAGCCCATCTACCCAGGTTAGAAACTTAGGGGTGTGCATCGATGATTCTCTATCGATGAAACAACAGGCTAATAAAGTGGCTGGCATTTGTTTCACGATAATTAAATGGCTGCGGAAGATTATCTGGATGCTGCCTGTGGATACCCAGAAGACCGTAGTCAATGCGCTAATAACATCTAGGCTTGACTACGGTAACATTCTATATCTGGGCTCCAACTTAGCTGTAACCAGACGGTTGCAGCTTGTCCAGAACTCCGCAGCCAGGCTGTTGTGTAAGATCCCTAGGACAGCAAGGATCTCGAGCCACCTTAGAGACCTACACTGGTTGAAAGTTGAAAACCGGGTCCGGTTTAAGGCCTTGACCTACATGTTCAAGATTAGAGCGGGAACCGCACCACGGTATTTGCAGAAACTGGTTAAGCCTCATGTACCTGTACGCAATCTTCGCTCTTTAAATGGAGCAACTTTCACAGTACCCAGATTCAAACTGGCCCGAATGGGAGGTAAATCTTTTTCCCGCCTGGGACCAGTTCTTTGGAATTCCCTTCCTTTAGCCCTGCGGAAAGAGGAGAACTATGCCAGTTTTAAGAAACAAGTTAAAACCTGGCTGTTTAATAAATAACTGTTTAAATAAATAGCGGCCAATGTGTTGTCAACAGTTGCTTTCTGTGCTTTGCCCTTTTTAGCCATGGCGCCGGGAAACCCTTTGTGGGTATCTGTGCGCATTATAAATGCAAAAAATAAATAAATAAATAAATAAATTCGGCGTACAGCCAAGGAGAGGGAATTCAGGAAATCGTTGAAGACCTGGATTTTCTCACTCTCAGATGTGTCTTGTAGGGCACTAGTGTAGAGCTTGCAATACGTTGAGGTTGCCTTTTGTCCACCAACCTTTTCCAGCGGGGTTGGATGTGAGCACCAAGATGCTCCTTGGAGCGATAGCAGCGCTATATAAGTGCGATTTTACATTACATTACATTACTTGCACTTATTGTTCGTTGACTAATCGGTTAGGAAACTCAACATTGGCATCCGTTAAACAAATCTTTTTCTGTTTCTCTCAGGCACGGCAATATTTCCACCAGAATTAGTTAAATCAAAGCGTCAACGCGTTTCGGTGGTATTAAACCCATATAGACCACCTTTATGAAGATCAAATCTGTTCCTCTCTTTTTACATAGGGATTGATACAACTCTGCTAACCCTTTAACAGAACCGCCAAGATGATCATGTACAAAAATGTAATAAAATATATTAAAATTACAAAAAAAAACCTCTGTAGTAAACACCTATGTAGAATACACAAACCTCAAAATTACAATCCATATAAAACATGATTTCGTATAATCTATACTACTATTATAAAGAGAGAACAGAAGCCTTTTGGCAAGGTAAACTCGGGAACCACAGCGCCAATCCACACACCCAATACATTGTTGTAATCCTCAGGGTGTGTAGATGGACATAGGCTGCATAAAATTAAAAAAAAACGTAAATTAAAAAATGTAAACTTTAAAAACAAAGTAGTCCCCTAAAAGTTACGCCGGCCGCGACGTAGCGCTGGCTGCGACCTAGCGATGTCCGCAACGTGCGTGATGACGACAGGCGGAGCGGTGACGAGCAGCGAGGAGTGGCGGTGATGTCCGGAGAGCGGGGAAGAGCGGCGGCTCAGGTAAGGCAAAGGCAAAGGTGAGGTGGGAGGCGGGAGGCAGTCTGGGCAATGTCGGGGCGGGCGGGGGCCGGGGCGGGATTGCACCCAAGCCTGAAATGTTGCCCCCAGCCCCGTTCTGCCCCGAGCAACGCTGCGGCAATCAGGAAATGCTGCCCCCAGCCCCCTTCTGCCCCAGGCAACGCTGGGGCGGGCTGCTAATAACATATAAATATACAGGGATATAAGATACTCATAACAAAACACATATGTCAATAAAAGCCTTTTTTGTTCATTTAGAAAAATATCACCATAGTGTTTACAGGGGTTTAGGGTATATCTTTATCGATTAAACTTACAACCACCCGTTCAGGCCTTCATCCCCTGCTAGTCAAACCCATACTGGCATACACTCAAGATTTGTTCAAGTACAACTTATACAAACGTGACCCCAAAGTCTCCTGTCGACTTAAAGCTAAATATCTCAATATAATCTCATCAATCTATTGGGTGACTGTTTATGAGATAGTCCACGTCTTCCTTGTATCTGTTCCTCTTATAGTCTCCTTTTATGTATCATACATAGAATCTAAAAATCAACAAAAGAGAAACCATCAACCTATTCTGTAGAGTAACTGAAAAGTTTTATTGTTTCTGACTAATTAAAACCATTACAAAAATACATTTGGATGCGCATTTCATCAATAAAAATGTTTTAAAAAGAGAAATATTAATTGTTAAGAAAATACAATAGTTATAAAATGAGGGCTTGAGAAGTGTCCATAATTCATTATTTTTCTAGACTACTGACACCTTAGTTGGATAGTTTGAGCTCCACTAATTTCGAAATTTTTACCAACATCCCATTTAATATTCTGTGTAGTGTTCCTTTACTTTACATACCGAAACATATATAAAAAAATCGAAATTGTTGGAAATAGGTGCCTGCGGTATCCCACCTTAAAGTTAAGATTTAGTCCCCATTAGAAGGTAAAAAGATAATTCCTTCAAGTTACTCCAAGAACCGGGAAAGCAAATGGCTTCAGTTATCCCACAATGGGTCCTTAATCCACAATGAAGTGATGCCGTTTTAGGTGAAATTGTCATTCGACCTCTTCCTCTGTTCTTTTAACTAAAAAGATATATAATATATAGAGCCATTACCATGCCCTGATACCTTCCCATTATTTATTTGACAAAACTGATAGCATACATTGACCGAAACACACTTACCTGCTCACTCGAGTAAAGTACTGCATTCAACAAGATTGCTACGTTTGATGTACGTTGTCTGCGCCACCTTGGGGCCATATAGAAACCCGCCTCTTGATGACGCCTATTCCCAGCTAGGTGCAATCCTGAACAGGGCACTCTTCCTTGTTACTCAAGCACCACCATATTGGAATAGTGCTTAAACAATAACACCTCAGTATAGTTTTAACCTTATCTGAATCGTGTCAACGGGGGATTTTTTCTGCGGATCTATTGCACGTAATTTAAACTGAAATATACACTTATTATGTGTACATATGTAAAAAATCTTAAAACAATAGTGCAACCTCACATTTATTTCAAGTATGTTAGTTTATTTCATAAATAAAAATTATAACATAAAAACCTTGCTTTTATCTCTTATGTGTACATATATAAACCATCTTTGAATAATAGTTCAATCCCACATCCATTTTAAGAAGGTTATTTTATAACATAATTAAAAAATAAACCTTGCTTTTATCATGTGTAGCTATTTGAAGGGTATTCCTACATCTATAAATATTACAAAGGGATTTTCTGTTGCAAGATATATTTTTTTGTTAATTTTATTTATCTGAGCGTATTTATCACCAAGATGTATTTAGCTGATATTTAGCTGATATCTCCAATAAGATATAAAGCGAAGATGTTGTACATTTCATACATTTTGTCCATTCCTCCCAAGTTTCCAAACTGTGTCCAACAGTATTAAGCCTTGAGATATACCACTGTTCCTTCATTTTCCATTCTGCTTCCAAGTGGCCGCCCCTTCTGTTACCAATAACCTTCTCCATAATAAACCAGTGGAAATCAGAGCACCCATGTTTTGCTTGGATATAATGCTCAACCAAGGGGGCATTCTGTTTTCCTGTTCTCAGTGCTGATTTTGCTCCGGTAGGTGTGTTCTTAACTCCCGTATTGTTTCCCCAATGTAGCGTAAGCCACGGGGGCATTGTAAGAAAAATATGTTACTGATACGACAATTGTTAAGGCTTCTGCAAATCACCTTAATCCCTTTGTTCTGTACTTCTGTATTGTTGAAATATGGCACAGTGTCCACATTCATAGTTACAAATTGCTTTGTTTTGACTTAAAGTGGTCTGATGGTAACTACCTACTTTTCTATATGTGTGAACCAAAGTCCTTAACGCAAAAATAGGCTTCTCTAGTTTGACATCTTTGCCCTCATTCAAAATATTCCAAGTTTTTGTTAATAATATTCTTACTCTGGTTGCTTACAGTGGAGAATTGACTCATGAAGACAATCTTATTATTCATCTGTCAGTCCTCAATATTTGGTGGAGAAGTGTGGCTCAATGGTTAGAGCGGCAGACCCTGATGCAGAGGTCTAGCCCGGGACCAGGGTTCAATTCCCCGCCTCAGCGGGTCTTGGGCTCAAAATTTCACAGACCTGATAATTCTCGCCTCTGTGCCTATTCCAATCACAGAGTCCCACTCTGCAACTCTGGGCAATAGCTTGCCTAATCTCCACAACGGCCCCCACAACGCTAGGGATGCCTGGGGGTGCCCAGGAGTGGACGCCTCACAGGGAAAGCCAGGACGGGTTCCACAGCGGTATTCGTACAAGCGCCTTGAGACCCTTGAGGGTGAGTAGTGCGCTATACAAGTATCAATTTACAATTTACAATTTATTATTTGTATTGTTAAACATACTGTCCCTATCAAAGAATCTTGCCCTTTTATAAGAATGGTTAATACTTTTTTAAGGGTAGCCCCCTATCTTACAACTTCCTTTTAAAAACATATGCTTGTGTATAAAAATCTTCTAGTGTAGAGGAGTTTCTCTGGAGACGGAGAACCCGACCAAGTGCTATATTGTCTTTTTGAGATTTGGGATGAAAACTTGGAATGATGAAGAGAGTTTTTTTATCAGTGAGCTTAGTGTACAACTCAACTGCTAATATTCCGGCAATTGTTTTAATAGTTATATCTATAAAATTGACTTTACTCCTACTCCATTGTGCTGTAAATTTAAGATTAGGATTCCCCCATATTAAGCCATTCTAAAAATCCCATCAGTGTTTCATTTGGGCCTGTCCATATGAAAAGAACGTCTTCTATAAACCTATACCATTCTGCTATATTTTCAAACAAAAGGTGCCATTTCGTTAAAAACATGCCTGGTTTCAAATTCACTTACATAGAGGCAGGCCAAGCTTGGAAAACAGATAGCCCCCATGCTTATCCCTTTGAATTGTAAAAAAATAATAATCTTTGAATACAAAATTATTCTTCAAAATCATTCTCACACAATGTGTTATGAAACCCTTATTCTCTCCTAGAATGTATTCCTTGTCTAAAATACTCTCTATTACAGCAATCATATCATCCTGGGGGATGTTGGTATAAAGGGCTTTAATATTGAGGGTCACTAATATTTGTGTTTCCTCGTTGAAGCTTCTACCTTCCAGGATAGATATGACATGAGCTGAATCTTTGATGTCAGATTTCTGTTTGGTAACAAGAGGTTTTAAGTAGCAAACAACATATTTCCTGAGTGGTTCCATCATGGAACCAAAACTGTTCACAATAGGCCTCATCGTGGGATTAGCCACATTTTTGTGAATTTTTGGAAATCCATAACTGGCTGAAATGGTAGGATTATTATTACACAAAAATCTAAATTACTCCTCACGAAGCCAGTCATTGTTTTTGGCTGTAGAAAGAGGTGTGTATACCTCCTTTTCCAACATTTCAAGTCTCGTATCCAGTATCCTAACATAATGTTCCCTTACCTCAAGGAGTCCTAGCATCTGCCTATCGTATTCAGATGTGTCAAACACGACCACACCCTCGTCCTTATCGGTAGGCTTAATGGTAATGATTAGATCTTCTCTTAGAGATACGAAGGCTCTCTTTGTTTCTTTGACATATTATTAGATGACCACTTAGAATTTTGCACAAGTTTGTTTACATTCATCTCACCCATCCTCTCGAAGATCTCCACGTTTTTGTTTACTTGGTTAAAGGAAGGGGTAAACTTTGATTAAGGCTTTAATCCGGAATTGTTAACTGTAGCAGGTTGTTCTCTACCTTCAAAATTCTATTTAACCTACTTTTCTTTTTTAAAAAAAAAAAAGGTCTAAGGTCCCTCTCTATTTCAAAAATCTTCACATTGGAAGTGGGAGCAAAACTAAAACCTCTTCTTCCGTACTGTTAAGTTCCCTCATAGATACATTAATAACAGGAATTCTTCTCATCTCCATTATCTCTGATTTCTCATTTTGAGATATTCCTGTGGAGGAAAATTCCTCATTGGTTCATCCCTCTCACGTTTCAGGTTGCTCCTGTGGCTTCCTCTCTGGAGCTGTTCTAAAAAAGAGTAATATTCGGGGTTTGAACTCTGTAGCCTCTGTTCCTCTCTTGTGGGTTCATCCTCCTCGCTGCTAGAGCCTGATGCTTCAGAGAAGGTCACTCGTTTTCTGCAGCCCCTTGAGTATACAGGTATCTGCTCTCTATCCCAATTACGTTCCTTTCACTGCTGGTAGTAATCTTCGTTTAAATATGGATATGCAAGTACACAGCTGAATCTATTGACATCTTTTTTCAGTTTATTTGTTTCGTTATTTATTAGCTATTCCCTATAACCAATGACCTCTCTATCTAGTTCCTCTAGCTTTCTTGTAGGTTCTTCGAAAGCTGTACACTCTTTTAAACTAGATTTTAACTCCTCAATCGCCTTTCTTTTTAGTATAATTGTTTCATGAGCTGTTTCGATAATAAGTAAAAAACCAATCTCTACTGCAGCGATTTGCGATTAGCGTCCAGGTCTCCAAGAATTTCCTATTTTCAAGATATAGTCGTGGTTCATTTTAAATTTGTAATCCAATTGGAATTACATCTGTTTTCACATTTTCAACCAAAAATTCCGCATAGAGTTCTGTTCTTATTAATTTTTTCTTTAAGTTTTGGCTCTTTCCCCAATTTTGACAATTGTTAGAGGTAACTGTGAATGGTTTCCCACTTTTACCATTCATATTAATGATTTTATTTTAATGGTCGTCTGAAAACCCAAAGGTTTTGAAGGAATCCATAATGGCTTCAAGTTTATATAAAAGCCAATAAAGAAAGCTCAATGGCTTAAATGGAATTTGACTCTCCGATCATTCGATTGTACTAACACATACACATGTTAAGAGAGAGGCCCCTCTCACCACAGGGTCAGAGCTATTTAAGAACTATAAAAGATAACTTCTTCTGGGTTAAACTCAGTTCAGCACTCTCACACATGTACACCAGTCTCAGCCCCTTTGTGATATATTAACCTAAACTTTGGTTTCACTTATAGTACCACAATAGAATGTGTACAATTAGAATCAGTTTTATTATAGAAATAAGTATAGCCAACACTATACTATTACATAATTCCTTTTATTTTTTTTAAATTAAATTTTCCAAAGCTATAATCAGTACAATTAATAGATACACAGCACCACTAAAAACTAAAGCAATAAATGAAATGAAATGAAAATCGTTTTTATTAAGCGCTAGCAGCTGCCCTGAGGCGTCCAGGCGCTAAAACTACCATTAGTGGTCTGAGAAGAAAAGAAGAGTGGGGGGACCCTATTGATTAAAAAGAAATGTTTTAAGCTGCTTGCGAAAGCTCAGCAGGTTAGGATCTGCTCTAAGATGGAATGGTAAGGTGTTCCATATTTTCGGGGCTTTATAAGCGAAGGATCGGCCTCCGGCCCTCGCTCTGTGAATCCTAGGGACTTGGGCTAGGAAGGCATGTGAAGATCGGAGGGCTTTGGTAGGTTTGTATGGTGATACCAAGGAGTGGCTGATCTCTGGACCTGATTTCCAATAGGCATGATGTGCAATGCACAGAGATTTAAATTGAACTCTCTCTTTAAAGGGGAGCCAGTGCAATGTTCTTAAACCAGGTTGTATTGAGGTTCTGCGGGGGGTGCCAAGCAATGTGCGAGCTGCACAATTTTGGGTGCGCTGCAGTTTTTGTAGGGTGTACTCCGGCGCCCCAAGGTACAGAGCATTGTTAAAATCAAGGCGAGATTGAATTAAGCCTTGTATGACTATCTATCTGGCCTCAAAGGGAAGAAGTGGAAGGATTTTTTTAACCATCCTTAGGAGGCCGAAACAGGTCGCAGAGACTTTGGTTGCCTGCGTGTCGAAGGTCAATGATTTGTCCATCCACACCCCCAGGCTTTTGATGTTGTCTCTAGGGGTGGGGGCTGTGCCCATGCTCAGAGGCAATGACAACTCTAAGGTGGAGGGAGTTGGAGGGCCTAGGAGGATTAGCTCAGTTTTATCATCATTGAGCTTCAGACATGATTTAGTCATCCAACTCTTGACTTGTAATGTAATGTAATGTATGTGGTCTTGTAAAGCGCACTGCTGCCCTGAGGCGTCGTGGCGCTGTAGACCGCTGGGGAACCCGTCCTGGCTATCCCTGTGAGATGGTCCCTACTGGGTATCTCCAAGGTGAAACCAGGCATCCCCGGCGAATGTGGGGGGCTGTTGTAGAGATGAGGCAAGCTAATGCCCAGAGTTGCCCAGTGTGATCCTTGGTTAGAGTAGGCACTGAGGCGAGAATTATCGAGTCCGCTGACCCTGGTCCACAACCATGCCGCGTCGGGAATTGAACCCTGGTCCCGGGCCGTTCTCTGCTTCCAGGTCTGGCGCCTCTAACCAGTGAGCCACACCACTCCACTCGTTCCAGACATGTTGTTAGGTTGGACTGCGGTAGTGGGTTGCTCTTTTGTGCAAGAGAGACCACTAGCTGGGTGTCGTCCGCATAGGTAATGATGTTAATACCATGCGGACGCACAATTCCAGCCAGCGGTCTCATGTAGGCATTAAAGAGCGTAGGTCTCAATGAAGAGCCCTACGGAACCCCACATCCCAGAGGTTTGCTCGAAGAGACCGATGTGCCTTCAAAGACCTGGAAGGGTCGGGCATATAGAAAAGACCTGAACCACACCAGGGCTTCTCACGAAATTCCCATATCGAGGAGGCGGTTTAAAAGAATTTTATGATTAACCGTCCCCTCGGCCTGGTTGCCCCCTCGCTCCCCGCCTGCTACCTGCCTTACCTGCTGCCTGCCTGCCGATCCATCCCGGCGCCCCAGCCGCCGCAGGGCCGCCCGCCTCGATCGACGTTCCAGCCCGGCGCCCCTGCCGCCGCAGGGCCGGCCGCCTGGATTTTCGTGCCGGTTTTTGACGCGACCCCGCCCCCCGCCTGCCGATAGGCCCACGCGCTCCCCGCCTCCCGCCTGACCCGCCCTCCCGGATCCCTTCTTAAGGGGACCCCGACCCCAGACTTACAGCGACCACTGTGCCCTCGGCCTGGTTGCCCCCTCGCTCCCCGCCTGCTACCTGCCTTACCTGCTGCCTGCCTGCCGATCCATCCCGGCGCCCCAGCCGCCGCAGGGCCGCCCGCCTCGATCGACGTTCCAGCCCGGCGCCCCTGCCGCCGCAGGGCCGGCCGCCTGGATTTTCGCGCCGGTTTTTGACGCGACCCCGCCCCCCGCCTGCCGATTGGCCCACGCGCTCCCCGCCTCCCGCCTGACCCGCCCTCCCGGATCCCTTCTATGACGCCCCCTCAGCGACCGCGCGCAGCGGGAGCACCGATTGAGCGCCGAAGGTGCGCCAAAGGTAAGCCCGTCTGCGCCCGTCCGTGCCTGGACCGCGCCCAGCGCCAGGACCCCTGGCCCCCGCAGATCCCAGCCCACCCGCCGGACGTACGAAACCGCCACCCTCATCGCACTCAACGACGGACGAGTCCCGGGATGCTACCGTGCCACCCCGAGGCGCACCCACGGACCCTTCTGCTGCACCGCCTGCAAGTTCACCTGCATCCGGACCTGCCTCACACCAGCACCCGCCAAGACGAACACCAGCAGCAACCACCTCAAGTGCATCCTGCTCAACACCCGCTCAGTCCACAGACACGCCATCGAACTCTGGAACCTCATCGACACCACAGCTCCTGACGTTGCCTTCCTCACGGAGACCTGGATGAACGCCTCTTCAGCGCCCGACATCGCCATCCCAGAGGGCTACAAGATCACCCGGAGGGACCGCACCGCCAACCAGATGGGAGGAGGCATCGCCATCATCCACAGGGACACCATCCGCATCACGACCTACACCGACGACATCCTGACTACCGCCGAACACCTACACTTCCAGATCCACACCGACCCGAAGACCACCCTCAGAGGCACCCTGATCTACCGACCCCCGGGACCACGCACACAATTCAGCGAGGACATCGCCGACTTCGTCAGCCCGCATGCCCTCCCCTCCGCTGACTACATCCTCCTGGGGGACCTCAACTTCCACCTGGAGAACAACAACGACCGCAACACCACCACCCTGCTCGACAACCTCGCCAACCTCGGACTCAAGCAGCTGGTGACCACCCCCACCCACCTCGCCGGACACACACTCGACGCCGTCTTCTCATCCAGCAAAGACATCACCTTCAGCCACGCCAAAGGACTCCACTGGACGGACCACAGCTGCGTCCACTTCACCTTCAGAAGAACGACGATCCACCACCACCAGCAACAGGTCGCCCGCAGAAACTGGAGCAAGATCACAGTCAACCAGCTCGCCGCTTCCCTGAGCCAGCACCCTCCCGCCAGCTCAGCAAACCCCAGCCAGGACGCCGACAACCTCACGAAGTGGATCAGCAACTGCGCGGACGAACTTGCCCCACTGAAGACCCCGCCCAGCAGACCCGGCAGCAAGAAGGCCCCATGGTTCACCGACGAACTCAAGAGCTCCAAGAAGAACTGCCGAGCCCTCGAGAAAGCCTGGAGAAGGGAGCCAACACCGGACAACATGACCACCCTCAAGCTTGCCACCCGGAAGCACCACCAGCTGATCCGCGACACCAAGAAAACTGCATTCAAGGACCGACTGGACAACAACGCACACAACTGCAAGGAACTCTTCAACATCGTGAAAGAGCTCTCCAACCCCAACGCCGGAAACAACAACATCACCCCATCGCAAGAACTCTGCAACTCCCTCGCCTCCTACTTTCACAACAAGATCGCGGACATACACAACAGCTTCAACACCCAACCGACGAACGCCACGTCCGACTCAACCGAACCACCGCCCCCCACCACCACCCTCTGCGCCTGGACTCCTATCAGCACCGATGACACCGTCCGCATGATGAACTCCATCCACTCCGGATCTCCGACCGACCCCTGCCCTCACCACGTCTTCAACAAGGCCGACGCTGTCATCGCACCCCACCTGCGGGACATCATCAACACCTCATTCGACACCGCCACCTTCCCTGAGAGCTGGAAGCACGCCGAACTAAGCGCTCTACTCAAGAAACCAACAGCGGACCCCACCGAACTCAAGAACTACCGCCCCATCTCGCTCCTCCCGTTCCCAGCCAAAGTCATCGAGAAGACCATCAACAAGCAACTGGCCGCCTTCCTTGAGACGAACGGATCCCTCGACCCCTCACAGTCTGGCTTCCGAGCCAACCACAGCACCGAGACCGCCCTCATCGCTGTCACCGATGACATCCGAACCCTGATGGATAACGGAGAAACAGCGGCCCTCATCCTCCTAGACCTCTCCGCGGCCTTCGACACCGTCTGCCACCGCACCCTAGTGCAGCGCTTCTACAACGTCGGAATCCAGGAGAAGGCACTGGAATGGATCATCTCCTTCCTCGACGGAAGAACCCAGAGAGTCCGACTACCACCGTACAAATCAAAGGCCACCGAAGTCATCTGCGGCGTACCCCAAGGATCCTCGCTGAGCCCTACCCTCTTCAACGTCTACATGAGCCCCCTCGCGGCCATCGCACGCCAACACAACCTGAACATCATCTCCTACGCCGACGATACCCAGCTGATCCTCTCCCTTACCAACGACCCCGCCACCGCCAGAGCCAACCTTCAAGAAGGAATGAAAGAAGTAGCCGAGTGGATGTCGACCAGCCGCCTGAAGCTGAACTTGCAGCCAGAAAGTCAGTCGCGGTAGCCCTCATACTCTCCCGACTTGACTACTGCAATGGTCTTATGGCCGGAGTGAAAAAATCTACTCTCAGAAAGCTGCAGAGCATCCAACACGCTGCAGCTCGACTGGTCTTACAACTCCCCAGAAGGTCATCAGCGTCTGCAGCACTAAATTCGCTGCACTGGATGCCATTGCATAAAATAATTCTCTTTAAACTACTACTTACAGTTTTCAAAACAATGCAAAATACAGGGCCCCGCTACTTTGCAAAGCGTTTCATGCGCTACAACCCCCCACGCTGCTTGAGATCTTCTGGGACAAATCTGGTCCTAATCCCCAGATTTAAATATAAGACCAAGGGTGGGAAATCCTTCAATGTTCTGGCCGCCAAAGCCTGGAACAATTTGCCTGTCAGTCTCAGATCCATAGATAATGAAAACAACTTTAGAAAACTTCTCAAGACATGGGTCTACCAACAACTAGACTCCTCCGTCCTGGCAGCCATCTAATCTTTTCCTTTCCAAATCCATCCTTCTGTTATTCTCCGCAGCTTGCTCAGCGCCATGATGCTCCCCTGGGAGCGAACGTTAGCGCTATACAAATGCACAAAAATATCAAATATCAAATATCAAACTCGGACAAGACGGAAGTCCTCATCCTGGGATCCTCGCCCTCCGCCTGGGACGACTCCTGGTGGCCCCCCGCCCTGGGAACTGCACCCAAACCGACAGACCACACACGCAACCTGGGCTTCATCCTGGACTCCTCCCTCTCCATGACCAAGCAAGTCAACGCAGTCTCCTCGTCGTGCTTCAACATCCTGCGCATGCTACGGAAGATCTTCCGGTGGATCCCCACCGAGACCAGGAAGACTGTCACCCAGGCCCTCGTCACCAGCCGACTGGACTACGGCAACGCCCTCTACGCCGGAACCACCACCAAGCTCCAGAAGAGACTCCAACGGATCCAGAACGCCTCAGCCAGACTCATCCTCGACATCCCACGACACAGCCACATCTCCGGACACCTAAGAGACCTGCACTGGCTCCCGGTCAACAAGAGAATCACCTTCCGTCTCCTCACCCACGCACACAAAGCCCTACACGATCAAGGCCCGAGCTACCTCAACAACTGCATCAACTTCTACGCTCCCAAACGACACCTCCGATCAGCCAGTCACGCCCTCGCCGCCGTCCCTCGCATCCGAAGAACGACAACAGGAGGAAGGTCCTTCTCCTACCTGGCCGCCAAGACCTAGAACTCCCTCCCTCCCGACCTGCGCCTGACCCAAGACCACCTCGCCTTCAGGAAGAAGCTCAAGACCTGGCTGTTCGGGCAGTAGCAGCACCCTCCCCCCCCCCCCCCCCCCAGCGCCTTGAGACCCTCCGGGTATGTAGAGCGCTCTATAAATGTCTATGATTGATTGATTGATTGATTATCAAAGGCGGCACTCAGATCAAGGAGGATCACTGCCACTGACCCTCCCTGATCGAGAATCCGCCTTGTCTCTTCTGTCACAGCCAGCAAAGCTGTCTCCGTGCCGTGTTTTGGGCGAAAGCCTGTCTGGGAGGTGTCGAGCACATGGTTTTGCTCGAAGAACTGAGTTACACTGATGTTGATATGTTTCTCTAAGATCTTGGTTGCCCAGGGAAGCAGTGATATCAGGCGATAGTTGTTAAAATTCGTTGGATCAAGAGTGGTTTTTTTAACAATGCTCGGACCATGGCATGTTTCCAGGCCTGTGGGACTATCCCGCTTGTAATGGACGAGTTCAACAGCTCCATTAGAGTGGGAAGGATGGCTTTATTGACTTGGATCAACGTATCAGGGGGAGCAGGGTCGCAGGGTGAGCCTGATTTAATTTGATTTATTAAGGTGTCAAGATACAGCATTGGGAAATGGTCTAAATAGTTGTTATGGTAGGAGGCCTCTGGTTTGATCAGTGGATCGGGTTTATGCGAGGACAAACCTGTTTCCGGGTCAGAAAAGGAAAGATAGATTGTATTTACTTTCAGAAAGAAGGCATTAGCCAATTCATCGCATCGGGAGGATGAGTTGTCATTACCTGGTGATGGAGATGGCAGCGTGGTCAATGTTTTCACAATCTGATAGATTTCTTTAGGGTTAGATTTGGCCGATTTGATCTTTTCCGTATAGTGTGTAGATTGTCTAAATCTAATTTCATTTTTATAATTCCTGATGGCTTCTCTGTAAGTCGCTTTATCCGTAGAATCATAGGATAAGCGCCACTTCCTTTCTAATCTTTTGCAGAGACGTTTTTTTTCCCTGAGCTCTTCAGAATACCAGGGTGCAGTTTTTTGTTTCCTTTTAGGGCCAGAGGTTCGGTAGGGAAGTACAGAGTCCAAAGAGCTTGTTATCCAGTTGTTAAATAGCTTATTATTGGCGCAAGGGTCAAGAGAAAGTAGAGGATTAGTGGCATTAAGACTGCTCGTCCATTTATCTATATTGAGCTTTGACCAGTTTCGCGTTTTACGTGGAGGGGGAGTAGAGAGTAAGATTTTGGGAGTGGACCAGATTAGAGGGATCAAAAAATGAACCAAAAAATGAACAGTCCAGGGGAGATGGCTAATACTACCCACCTTTAGGTGTTTGCTGTTACTAAATACTGGATCCAGGAGATGACCCTTGATGTGTGTTGGACCTAGAACCAGTTGCTCTAGTTGCATAGCGGCTAAGCTGGTTGTAACTCCAGTGGCGGTAGTGTCTAGCATATTGTCGAAATGAATATTAAAATCTCCCAGTAGTGTAAAGTTTGAAGGGGAAGTAACTAATTCTGCTACAACAGTTGGAAGATCAGTCAGAAATTTTTTAATAAGTCTTTTTTTCAGTCGCTGTCACATAGGTAATCCTTGAAGGAGTGGAGAAAGAATAGAAAAGAGAAGGAGAAAGAAAACATTTCAAGAATTTTATGGAATAATATAGTGTTGGCCATACTTATTTCTATAATAAAACAGATATCTAATAGACATCTAGCCGCAGATTCCTTACCTTTTAACCTCCAGGCATCAGGCTGGATCCAGAAGATTATTTATAACAGTACCCCTGCGCGCCGGTCGATTCCGAATGACGTCGTCTGCGACATGTTCATTGTCGTTGTGATGTCTGCATCGTCAATATAACCACCACTCCGGTGCGCTGATGTCCGTTCTTTTCTTTCCCTGCCAGCCAGCGCCAATCCGTTGAAGAGCGCTACCAACTGTCATTTTTTACAGACTTTTAAAAAATTTTGTTGACTCCATTGGTTTGTTAAAATGTCATGTAGGAAGACCTCTGGGTTCAAGCCGTGCGGTACCAGTCACCACGCCATGTCGGTTATGGACCCCGATTTGGTTTGTCTGTGGTGTCTTGAACGTGACCACGACTCCAAGTCGTACTCCGACTGCCAGCTCATGGTGCGAAAGACTTTGAGACTTTGAGACTTTGAGGGAGCGGTCCCTAAAGCTTCCCGTCATTCGGCACCGCGGAGGTTGCCTCGCCCGTCTCGGTCAAGAGGAAGCTCTGAACACTGCTCCGGCGATTCAAAGTCCTCTCCATCAGTCGTCGAAGTCAGGTAAGAGGCACCACAAAAAGCACAAGAAGTCGAAGCGTGCTTTGACTTCGTCCCACCCGTCTGCGGCGAGGTGGATGAACTTCAGCACTCAAGGCCCTGGTCTGTGGAGCGGGTGCCTGGGTCGGATCCTGTATACCTCTGCTGAACTCAAGGACTTTTATGATGCATCATATTTGGACGACCTGACCCTGCCTGCGCACCTTTTGGCCCACAGGTTCAGATGATGGAGGGGCCCCTGTGATTACCGTGCCTGCGGCTCCGACCCAATCTCCATGGCACCTGAGCGGACCCGTTCCCGGGTGCTGACAGATGCCAGTCGCACCTCCACAGTGAACTTCCCTGGCGTTGCCTCCGGTGCCGAGGTCCTCGGCGTTGCTAACGCCGATCGATGGCACCTTCCTAAACCTCATTCCTGACAACACGGAGCCGGTTGGGCATCTACCAACACTGAGACCGGCACCGAAGGAGAAATACGGATCCATGCAGTTTTTTCTGCACTATTCTAAGGGGGTTGGAATGGAGGAAGAGGATTGGGAGGGGGAGCCGGATCCCTTAGAAATTCCGCCTCAGCAAGACCTGGACTGGTATGAGGAACTGGATGATGCCAGTGGTCTGGATTCCTCCTCAGATTCTGGTATGCTTTCCTCTCCTACCCTGGCTGCAGAGGAGGGAGCAACTTTTGCCATGGTGGGGCGTAGGGCTGCAGAGGTTCTTGATCTACAGCTTCCTACAGTGGCGTTCAAGACAAATGGCATGACAGAGGTTTGAGCTTGTAACCCCTACTACCTTTCAATGAGGCCTTGACAGATGTCCTTCTGGGGACATGGTTTAAACCCAGCACAGGAGCTCCTGTGAATAGGACGATCAACCATCGCCCCACACCGGGGGTCCCACTTTTCTTCACCCTCCACCCCAGCCCCAAAGCTTGATAGTCCAAGCTTCCACGTCCCAGTGCAGCAGAATGTCAAAGTCCAGTCGTCTTCTTAGTTTCAAGTTGATTCAGGATGATCTGAGGTGCTATGGCACTGCTCCCACTCTTATTCCCAATCCGAGGGGTGGATCACCTGCTAGGTCCCTCCTCTGGGTGGGACCAGGAAGGGGGGCGGTTACACCCCCTTTCCTTTGTCCAGCTCCTCGCCAGGCCTGGGTCTGGAAAGTCCCAGGACCGGTTTGGACAGGCTTATGCACGGGGACACCTTGTGTGCCCCGGGCATGTCTGATTCTTTTCAGCCCTGTCTTACCCAATACACAAAATCCTGTCTGTGGTGGTGCTCGCACCTCCCAAGGCAGGAAACCCTTTGTCCAAGCCTCCCTCGCTGGAAGGACTCCCAGCAGCAGGAGGTCAGACTTGTGTCTGTGGTGGCAGCATCCATTTTGTGATGCTGGGGCTCTGGTTAACTTTAACCGAGGTTAAGGCTACGTACATGTCGTGTCCCTCTAGAAGGGTGGAATGACATCCCCGTCGACAGAACTGTCGAGGGGATAGTATTCCAAATCGTATGACACCTTACTTGACATGTTTTGATAAATCCAAACCAAAGTTAGCATATAACCGCGAGGATTATAATGCACTTAAGAGTATATGGTATGGCAATATCCCGGAACAGCTAAGGGAGTTGTTCCCGACAGCTGCAGACAGGCTCAGCTCATGCTAGAGCACCATCTCACATATTTCCAAGCACTCTGCCTCCAGGATTGATGACACCTTCCATAGGAGTGGCTGATAGGAACATATGTGTCCAGTTTAGGTTAGGTATAAATATACTACACCTACGCAAGAGGTGATTACACCAACTTGCCCCAGCTGAGTGATCAGCCAGTTGTGTCAAATATGGAGGCCAGGCCAGGGGTGGCACAATACATGCTGCAGCCCCTGGTAGGCCTTGGAAACACCTATGCCCTGGGTACACTGTTACAGGGGCCAATAAGGTGAACCAGTTCCAATTCGTAATGCACCTAGAGTGCATTGGCAGTAATTTAGAGAGAGAACAGCAGGCTGTGGGTCTGATTAGCAGGCCCACAGCCACATTAAGTCATAAACCAGTGAAGCAAAAAGCAAAAATTTGGGGTGACCATAGGATAGCAGACCCTACTCTCCTACAGCGTTCCCTGGCCCGAAGTAGGCAGGGGATGCTACTCCCACTACTTCCTGGTCCCCAAGAAGGACGGAGGCCATCAACCTAGCCTACATCTCAGAACCCTCAATTTCTTCCTCAGGGAGAATTAAAAATACTCACCCTTGATCAGGTCCTGTCTGCCCTAGACCCAGGATACTGCATAGTAGTGGTGGACTTGCAGGATGCATATTTTCATATCCCCATCCTGCCTTCCCATCGTCGGTACCTGCGGTTCACGGTGGGCAACAAGCACTTTCAGTTCACAGGGCTTCCCTTCTGCATCACAAGTGCCCCTCAGGTGTTCACAAAATTGGTCGCAGCTCATCTGCCGAGATATGGGGCCCAAGTCTTGTCCCTAATTCGAAGACTGGTTGTTGAAGGTGGGCCCACACCAAGCAGCCGTCTCCCACCTCCAGACGACGGTGAACCTCTTGCATTTGCTGGGGTTCACTATCAAGATGTTGAAGTCGCACCTGACCCCCTCTCAGATGCTCCTTTTTTTGGAGCGGTTCGGGACATGGTGCAGTTTTGGGCCTATCCTCCTAAAGGGCGAGTCAAGGATATTAAGGCTATGATACCAATGTTTTAGCCTCTATCCTGGATTTCGGTGAGACTGACTCTGAGGCTGTTGGGTCTCATGGTCTCCTGTATCCTGCTAGTGACCCATGCAAGGTGGCACATCTGGGCTCTGCAGTGGGACTTGAAGTTCCAATGGGCACAGCATCGAGGAAATCTTGCCGAGCTGGGTCAGATCTTGTAGGGCACAGAGAACTACCTGCTGGTGGCTGACAGACCATGATTCGGTCTCCCTTCTTGGATGGGGCAGCCATCTGGGAAAGGTGGTGATCAGAGGACTCTGGTCTTCGGCAGAAGCTTGGCTTCATATCTGGGTGGACAATCAACTCTTTATAGGTAATGTAGGTGCAAAGAGAGGCCATGCTGTCCAGAAGAGGACTCTATCCCGCAGGGTTATCCTCTGTATAAAAATGTTTTATGTCTTAGCGATAAAAGATCCCGCTGAAGGACTGAGAGTCCATTCCACCAGAGCTAAAGCTAGCAACCACTGCTCTTCAGTGTGGTGTCCCTGGTTCTGATATCTGCCAAGCAGCCATGTGGGCATCGCTGCACACTTTTGCCAAACTCTTCTGCCTGGATTCCCAAGTTCGCAGAGAAGGCGCGTTTAATTGCACCGTCTTGCAAGGACTTTCTGGTCTAAACTTTTCACAGTCCCTCCTCCGGGAAAGGTATTGCTTGGGTATCTGTTCAAATGTAAGCAATCTGCGGCTAGATGTCACTACCAGATCAGTTACTTACCTTGCGGTACGGACGTACTGGGGTCCATGATCACAGCCACTTTTGATACTTTAGGAAGGTCCTATTACAGCTCTTAAGGCTAGCTGTGTGTCACTATAAATACAGCTCCTTATTGAATTGTTCAATAATTGTTTGTCACTAGCTTTAATGACACAGGCTTGTAATTAGCACGTCAGGAGTCATCTACGAATTTGGATTTTGGTCATCACTTGTTTGTTACCAAACCTTCTCTGGCACAAGATGTGAATTCCATCTTGAAGGTATTTTTGATTAGATCATCAGTGATTTGGTTCGGGTTACACAAGACTTCCCCTTTGTACTAGTGTATCACTCAAAACCTACTTTGAACGTTGAATCTGAATTCAAAATCCTACTACGAGAAAATATTGGCGATTTATCATCATTTCATAGCATAACCATCTTTTCAGAGCCTTGAGGGAGTCATGGATGTGACGAAACATGTGTTGGCTGTTCCCGTGTTACAAGGACTAGATCACACTATTACAATTTAAGAAATCTATTTTTGTAACCATTTGTTCGAACTCAGTGTTTTCAGTCCTGTCAAATGCTGTTAAAGAACCCTTTTAGCTAATTCTTGAATTTTGCACAGTATAAATCTGTTAATTTAGATAAGGAAATCTCTGGTGTTTTCCTGTGTTAAAGCAGACTTTAATCTCGTCAGTTTTGACCAAATAATGTCACATATTTAAAATTTGTACATTAGGAGTGCCGGGGTACATCTTGTTGTATACTAAGTTCAAAGGTCACCTTTTAGGTCATCTGTGTTTACTGCACCCAAGGTAGTGCGGTGGTGTCTACCCTTAGTTGAACCATTTCACTTTTTTTGCCTCTTGAATCTCGTAAATTGTTATTGATACATGATAGCCCATTTCGATTTGTTCAATCATTTGACGTGCAACCCTTGTATCCTCCACTACCGTCTTTTGGTTTGTGCTTACCTTCGGTAACGCCTTATCTGGTAGGGACATGATCTAGCCCCAGATTCCTTACCGACCCACCCATCCTCCCCACACTGCGGAATTCTTTTTAGTGTCAGGGATGTTCCCTTTCAGGGCTCTAGCTGTTACATTTTTTACAACCAAGGTCAATTACTTCATGGCTTCGCGCTTCTGGTGTGGAAAGTCGTGAAAAGTACTGACGTCAACGCTCCAGAGTGGCAGTAATATATATGACTCGGACGTGATGACAAACACGATGACGACGGCTAGATCAAGCGAAGTCGACTGCTAAGAAAATATTCTGGATCCAGCCTGACGCCTGGAAGTTCAAAGGTAAGGGATCAGCTGCTAGATCATGTCTCTACCAGATAAGGCATTACCAAAAGTAAGTAAATTGTCCTTCAGGGTGAACCCTTAAAGTCAGTTAATTAACCGTTATAGCTGTGGCACAGAGCAGATTACTTGATTAGAGGCAATGTGTAAAGGATTTATGCAGTACCAAAAAAGTAATAAAGTGAAAACTCCACATTAAAAAAAATCCCAACCAATTTAGAAAAAGAGTATTTTTTATAAATAAAATGACAAATGCAAAAAAGAAAAACAAGAGTTATGATTTTTTTTAAAGTTTAAATGTACAAATAGCAACAAAAAAGCATTTAGCTCCAATCACGGTTATCTGATTGTATTTGAAAGGTACCTAGACACCGATAGAGTGTTTATTTTATACAAAAACAGTTTTGAACAAGTTGTAAGTTTTACCTTCGGACTTACGTCTCTGAAGTGGAAGTCAAAAATCCTCAGCAGGGCCTGGCAGTAGGCTGTGGCCGCTGAGGGCTTCACATGGCCGGATAGCTGCTTGACAATGTTTTGGTGAAGCTGTTGACTTTTGGTGGGAAATCTTCAAGCATGAGACATTTTAATTTTGCACCCAGAGAAAGTCCCAAGGAGGGTATTGGGGAAGTTACTTTTATGCCTGTCACCAACTTGTGGCTGGGGGAACTTCTGGCCACTCTGGCAGGCACTAAAGATATTGATTTTAATAATGTTTCATTTATTTTTATTTTCATAAACTATGACATTTACAGGATAGCACGTATGTTCATTGTGTACTTAGCATTGCATGCTCCATAACTTAGCAGGCACAGCTTTACGAACATATCAGGCGGGTAGCCCACCACATTTCAAAATACATTTGTCACAACATAACATGCCAAAAATTTGTATACCATTGAGGAGCTTGTGTTGATAGTACCTGTAGCAAACATGACTGTATCCATGTCACCTGAATTGTGTGTACGAAACCACTCCAACATAAGGCTCCAAGTGGCATATTACCAACAACTAGCGATAATAATCGCTATGTTGTCTTAGCGGAAATATTTTTACCGCCGAGCTGCGGCGCTTTTTATCGCTTAGGAACCTTGCTATTATCAAGGTTTATCTCCTAAGCGATAAAAATTGGCCGAAATGCACGAATATCGCTGTAAAGTCAGCGATATTCATGCATTACCAAGCGAATGCTCTTAGCCATGTTATCCACCTCCCATTGGATAACATGGCTAAGAACTGCTCAGGGCAGGTGTTAGCTTTTAGAGATATTCGCGCTTAGCGCGAATATCTCCAGAAGTTGGTAATAGGAGATAGCGATGTTAGCGACTGTTTCCAGTCGCTAACATCTTGGCAAGCCCACTTTGCATGTCTTTAGTGATAAATTTCACTGACATGCAAAGCGGGGCCCAAAAGGGTCGCTATCTCCTACTAGCTGTCGCTAACTGGTGTTAGCGACAGCTAGGTAATAGGGAGATACTTTTATCTCCGCTTTCTTGGCTTTTAAAGCCAAAAAAGCGGAGATAAACCCCCTTGATAATATGCCCCCAAATATCTTTGAGTCTAGACGCTGCGGGCATGCGTTCCCAAAATAACAAGATCTGGGTTTGGCAATATGGAATATCTCACAGCTACTTCTTACTGAGGGGGCTTTCTGTTTCCTCCAGTGTATGGCTATTCTGCGTTTAGCAAGTAACAATAGCATGGCATGCAATTTCTGAAAGCCAGCAGGGGTGTCCTTTACGAACCCCAACAATCCTATCAGCGGACTGGGTGCAGTAGGTGTATTCAGAATTTCCCTGATAATGTGAAAATATATCTACCCAATACTTTGCAATAACAGGGCATTCCCAAGCAATATGCAATAAGGTTGCTGATTCCGTCCTGCATATCCAACAATGGGCAGTGGGCCTCAGTCCAATGTGATGTATTTGGGAGGGAGTCCGATAGAATCTGTGCAAATATTTAAAATGGATTTTATGGATCCATTTATAATTAGGGGATAGCATCTTTAATTGGGCACAACAATATTTCCATTGTTCTACTGAGATTTTGGGGTTTAATTCAGTGTTCCAGAGTGCTAGTGCCTTAGGCTCCACTACTGCAAATGTGTTTTGCATATGACTATATTTATTTATTTGTTTCATTTTTAGAGTTTTCTATAGCGCGAACCAGACTCAAGGTAAGGTAACAGAGCACTTTACATAGTGAGCAAGGTATGAATAGCACATTTTATACCAACATAGCATACAAAAACAACACATACAAAGTAACAAAAAAGCATAACAGAGCTCGGGGGATAAAAGCAGAGTAGAGAACTGTTCTGAGCAAAGGGAGTCAATTCGAGATTGTCAACTTCTCAGCTTGGAAATATCAATGGACGGAGAGTATGAATGAGTTTGAGGTTGTAAGCTGGCGTGGTGTTTGTGCGGATTTTAAGGGAGGAATTTGCTCATCAAGAATGATTTTGGTTCCTTTTTGAAGAGGGGTGTTGAGGCGATTTTTCTGATGAATGGCGGAAGTGAGTTCCAAATTCTTGGCGCCGCTCCAGAAAATGCTCTGTTGAGGTTTTAGTCTTGTTGAACCGTGAGGGTTTCAGGAGTAGATTATCTGCGCTCCTAGAATGTCTGTTTCCTCCAGATAGTCTAAGTTTTTGGGCTAGGTACTGGGGGCTGTTGTGGTGTAACGCCTTGTAGTGATGCAAGCCATCTTTAGGTGATTAGGAGCTTCATAGGGTAGCCAGTTGAGGTCTGCAAGGAAGGTTTTGAGGGTGGTGACCTGCTTGTCCAGTGGGTTCTTCCAGTGGAGATTGAAATCGCCAAGGAATATGTCATTGGAATGAGGGGAAGAGTTTGCAGTGATGATTCCCATAAGTTGTTCTGTGAAAATTGTGTTTTGACCTGGAGGATGGCAGAGTATATGTAGTTTGAGGGAGTGGTTACTTGATGATTTCACAGAAATCCTAAGGTATCACAGGAGTCCAGGGGTTCCGAGTAAAATTTTGCGATGGTTATGTCACATCGATGTATGCAGGCTAAGCCTCCGACTATTTTGTGTCGTCTGTCTAATCTAACGATGTTGTAGTCAGGAGGGACAAGAAGGTCTAGGCATGGTGAGGATGATTCCTTGAGCCAAGTTTCTGTGAGGATAATTATATCCATTTTCATGCTAAGGACTAGGTCGGCAATGTCAGAGGCGTGTTTAGGGGCTGAACGACAGTTTAGTAGAAGGCAAGAGATCCTGTTTGAGGAATTCTTTAAAGTAGGCTCCTGATTATCCTGGTTCGGGGTTATAGAGTGAAGATTATTCCGGTTTATTCCTCTATGGATTGGATGAGATGTTCTACCTGGGTTGATGGAGACTGGGAGGATAGCGTATTCCTCTTTGTCTATGATGGGGACGGATGGAGTTTCGTATAGCAGTAGCAGTGTTTGTGTCTCCTGGTCCGTTATGTAGTTGGAGATGTTCAATAAATTGAAGTTTGTGATGTGTTGATTCAGTTGTTGCTGAACACATTTTTCCAAGACCTTTGCTAGCATGGGAATGTTGGTTATTTGTCGGAAATTGTTGGGGTCGGAGGTGTTTTGGGCAGAATTAGCTTATGTTGTACCAGGTTAGTTGCTTGAATGATCTTTGGGGTAGCTAAGTTGATTGCCGCCGTATTAAGTTCAAGTTGGAGGGAATTTGTTTTTGCTTTGAAGAATGAGGAAAATTTGTCACTACTTAGCTGTGAAGTCGGTGTTAAGAGTGACGATTTGGCCAATTTGTCTGATTGTTGTTTCAGAATTTCAAAGAGAATTTTTGGTCTATTTTTGGTATTCTCTGGTCAAGGACTGCCAGGATAACGGCTTCTGTGGAATGGGCGGGTCTGAAGCCGGCCTGGGTTGGTACGAGATAGCCGGAGGATTCTATAAACCTGGACAAGCAGCGAGTGACGTGAGCCTCCATAAGTTTAGAAAAATAAGGGAGATGGGGCAGTAGTTCGATGGCTCCGTCATGTCGGCCCCAGTTTCTTTTAGTAGGAGTCCCAGAATGGCTTCCTTAAAGGAGGTGGGGCAAATGCCGCTGCTGAGGGAGCTATTAAGTAGATGTAGGATACTGTCAGGTAAATTGAGACATATGCTCCGCAGAACGGACGGTGGACAGCAGTCATTCGGGAGCCGGATTTTACGCGAGTGGCTAGTTCCGCCAGAGAAGAGGAGTCTAGAATCGGAAAAGAAGTGAAAGACAGGGGGTTGTTGAGGGATTTATCCAGTAGTGACAGTTGGGGGAGTGAGGGAATGGATTTTTTGATAATGGAAATTTTTTCTAAGAAAAACGAGTTCAAGGTGTCGCAGGCCTCCTGAGTAGGGGTCTGGGCTGGTAGGGTCCTGTCGTCTGTGGTTAACTCGTTCAGAACTCTGAACACCTGCTTAGATTTGTTAGCTGCCAGAGAGATCCTACTGGCGAAGTGTTCAAGTGGGAAGCAAAGTAGATTTTTAATGTTTCCGTCCCTGAAACGAAACAACAAACTCCTATTCCATCTACCCATTACTTTGCGCAGGTATCCCTGAGGCATGTTGTTTGGCCTACCGCAAGGTTCTAGAAGGGGGATGTACCTAATGATAGCCGGCTTTAGAAACTCGGTCCTTTCCCTCACTTTGCAGTATAGGTCATACAGAGCCCTTTTTACTAGAGTCTTGTATTTGTATTTGTATTTGTATGTCGATTTGTAGAGCGCGATTGCTGCCCGGGGGCGTCCAAGCGCTAATGTGTGCAATCAATAGTTAGTGGTGATGAAAATAAATGGCCCTTTTCCACACTTACTAAGCTTTCCTCCACTGCCCTGAGCTAGGGTATATATTTAGCCCGCTCGCATTTTAAGCAATTTGTGATGATTTCACGGGTCAGAGAGGCAGCAGGGTTCCGCCATATTTTCAGCCAAAACAGGGCGGGCCTAGATCTTATAAAGTCCTCTGTATATGGGAGATACAATTCCCTGTGGCATACATAAGTTGGAGCTGAAATAACCCCCCCAAAAACCTTCCTACAAAATCTATTCTCTTCAGACTGTATGTTGGTGCAGTTTGAGTATCCCCAAACCTCAGCACCATAGGTTCCTGTTGGTAAACAATGGGTTTTGTAGATTTGTAGCAAAGGTGTTATGACCTCAGCATGTTTGGGTTGGCGGAGGCTGATTATGGAGTTAATGGCTTTACCCATTTTATTCCTCCCCCAGGCAACATGGGGCTGCCAAGATCCAGAGTCGGAAAACAACAGGCCTAAGTAGGGGAAAGTGCTAGTTCTTTATAAAACATTATTTCCTGACATAATTTGACGGATTTTATGTTTTTTTGGTCCACATGACATTATAAAGGATTTATTAAAATTAGTGCATAGGCCAAGGTCAGCCATGTATGAGACAAAACCAGCTATTAAAATACGCAGTGCATTGGGTGTGCGGCCCATAAGGACCGCATCGTCCGCATAAAGTAATGCGGGAAGTGGTTTTCGGTTGATATTTGGGACATCCCTAGTTAATTTACACAAAGAATTACTTAATTCATTTATATACAGAATAAAAAGCAGGGGGGTCAAGACACAGCCTTGTCTGACCCCCTGCCAATTAAAATGTCCCCTGAGACTTCACCGTCATTATTTATTCGAACAGGGGCTTTCAAGTCACTGTGTAGGTGGGCCAAAAAATAAACAAGAGACTCATCTAACCCATAATTTAACAGAACTGACCATAAACGGGACCGGTTAACAAAATCAAAAGCAGAACTCAAATCCATGAACCCCAAGTACAATGGGGATTTTTGGCAATGCTGTATTTGACCAATAATAAATTTAAGTTTAAGCATTGCAACACAGTCCCCACGTTACTTCTAAAGCCTAGCTGGCACGAGTATAAAATCATATTTTCCTCTGCCCAAGTCCAGGTCCTGTTAAAAATGACCCTTCCTAAAATCTTCAAGGTGTTATCAATTAAAGATATGGGGCGATAACATCCAGGATCTAGTCTATCGCCTTTCTTGAAGATTGGCACGATAGTGCTATTCGACCATGTTACTGGGACTGGGGTATGGGATAAATTATTAAAAATATTGCACAATAATGGTGGCCAAAAGTCAGGCTCTGATTTAATTTGATTGATGGATAGTCCATCAGGTCCAGGAGCTTTATTGCCCGCACTTTGTGAAATGGCATCCTCCACCTCTATTATAGAGATATTTAATGCCATAGAGGAGTAAAAGGTTTCAGTGGATAAATGCGGTGCAGCATAAATACTTGAGAAATGGTTCATCCAAATGTCCCCTGGTATATTGCAATTTATGGGGGTAATATTTGATCCAATTGATCTCAAATCCTTAACCTCGCTCCAGAACCAGGCGACATCCCTCAGTGCTGCCGTGCGCACCAAAGATCCCCAGTGGTCCTTTAGTAGCTCTTCTATTCGTATTTTTACAGTGCGCTTATGAATTAACCTCAGTCTCCTCACCAGTGACTGGTCCCGAGGTTCAGCCACAAGAGCAGCCCGTAATTCTCGATTAGCTTTGGAACACGAAGTATCAAACCACCATGGAATTTTATTATTATTGGCTACGACTGGTTTAGAAGTCTCCTTTTTTATGGCCCTACACAACCCTGTAAAAACCTCAATAATGTCATGTCCAGAATTATCAGTAGATAAACAGACAGACACTAAGGAAGGGTGCGTTTTAATGGTACAAGCTAAGACCCCCTTATTATCTATCCCCTTCCAGACTACCCTAAGTTTGTCTGTTGACACTACCAGGTTTTTTGCCCCAATTTCTCTACAGTTACCCAGTTTTTTTAATGGACTTAAAGCTGGTCAAAATTGAGTCGTGGTCACTATATATGGTACTAACCACCTCAGCCTCTAATAGACAATCCCCAAGCAAGGAGGATACAAATACATAATCTATTGTGGTTGAACTCCCACGACCAACATAGGTTGCCACAGGTCCCTTATTCGCGATAACGTTTGCCTTCTCCATAACATTAACTAGATCTCGTGTGGCTAAATGATTCAGCAATTCTTCCCCTCTTTTGCAGGGAGTGGTTCTGGGATAGATATGTGCATTAAAATCAACTCCTAAACATATGCCATCAAGTTTGCCGTACTTTTGACCATCTGTAATTCCATCAATAAAATCAAACAATCTTATACAATTTGCATTGGGATGAGATGCGAAGTCAATATTATAAAAATTAATTAAACATAACTTTATCCTGTTAGTATAAATTAACACCTGGAAACTCATATCATTGGTCTACAAGCATTCAATTTTAGCTCCTGCAGTAATCTTAACCCAAATAGATAAACCCCCACTAGGTCGGCCCATAGCCGGAGTAGGTACAGTTTGGTTGTAGCAGCTGTATCCCTCATGGAGTAGAGAGCTAGTGCACCAAGTTTCTTGGAACATTAAGATATCAGTCACCCAATCTGTCCAATCCCTTCATTTTAGTTTTGCAGTTAGACCTGCAATGTTCCAACTCAAGATTGTCAATTTATCAGGCGGTGTAGGGGCGACGATGACTTGAGCAGTTATTATAGGGTCAGGTAACAGTGCAGGCTCTATATTGCCATTAGACACCCCCATAGGGGAGCCAGTTATCAATCCTCCCACGGGACCAGTTGTGTTCAAATAGTCACCAGCTGCCCTAGCTAAGAGGATATCTGGTGGTCAGTCCAGGGCCTCCAGCTCCGATAACACACTGTATCTATTATACAGTGGATAAGGCGGTGGAGCTGGGCTGAATGGTCTCTGTGGGGGCCTATAGAAGTAACTCAACGGCAATAGAGTTACAACAGTTGAGGGGCTTGAAGGAATGTTGTTGCTATTAAGTATAAATTTTACTGTGGAGGGGTGCCTAAAATTAAGTACAATGCAGTCTCCATTGATGATCTTAAACAAGGGACCAACCCAGCTAACTCGGCGAACTGACAAGATTGTGTTTAATTAACCAGTCAATACACTTGTTATTCAACTGGACCCATGACTCACCTAGTCCCTCCCTAAGCGATGGTACACCTGCTAAGATTAGAACATAAGGGCAGGGGGCAGGTGAAGGGCTGGCCCCAAATTTTTTAAGGGCCTAGTAGCAGCAGTTTGACCTTTATCTAAACCAGTAGTATTAATGGATTTCCCCGACTTCGTGATGGCAGAGATAGATCCGCCCTTTGGTATTCCGGCAGCCACACTAGTGGGGCAGGGCGGTCCAGCTGCTACAGCCAGAGTATGCTGTGATGTTGAAACGGATTCGTTTTTTCCTGCAGAAACATCCGTGGGGACAGTATTAGTGGTAGGAGTACTACTAGGGATATTAGGCCCACCTCCCAGAATGCCCTTACTAGCAGCCTCCACATCTTTCAATAAACATTCTCCTCTTAACAGATCAAGACTAATCACCCCTTTCCTTTTTGCATCTTCCTTTTTTGCATCTTCCTTTTTGACCAGATTTTCCAATCTATCTAATCTTTTAAAAATTATATTAAACTGTTTGATCATTTGATTTTCCATTTGTTTAAAAATTGTGTTGACTATTGTCTCAATAAAATTCCTGTTTAGCTTTTTTTGGGTAACGCTTTCAGTTATAGGCTCAGTCTGCGTACAAGCTGAATTATGTTCTTCTTTAGGAGGGGTTGAGACTAATTGTGAGGCTTAGCATAGCGCAAACATACATTACCAGGGTTTCTTGTGTGACGTATACGTAACTTCCCAGGGCAACTGGGCAGGTCGGCGCAGCTACACATGTGCACCAACATGTAGTATGGAAAATCATTACATTAAGTCATCAGCAGTCTGTGGCGTCACCATGGGGAGCGATTGCAGGTCCTTGCCAGCCGGCCACACCGCTATAGAGCTGCTCCTGCTCTATGATCATACCGATGAGGCATCAGTGTCACAGCTGGGTTGACGAGTTCTCATGTTGGCAACTGCTCTCAGAACACCTTATCTCTCCCGGAGCACCTGTTCAGGATTAGGTTTAGCTGTTGACTGACTAGTGGGGCCCACTGCGCGCATTCGGTTTCTTCTGCGACGACTCCTGTGACTTCCCACACATGGCTCCATGGTGTTGCCTCTCTGGCTTGGTGAAGTGTGATGACCCGCTGACTCGAGCCAGTCCCATGCTTCGTTTGCCCCATTGAAGAAGTGGGTGGTCCTGTCAGCAACTACCTGTAGGCCGGCTGGAAATTTCAGCGAGTACTTTATATATAGGTCAAGCATACGCCGCTTGACTAGGAGGAACATGCTTCGTTTTCTCTGTACCCCCATAGCATAGTCCGGGAAGAAAAGTACCTGGAGTCGTCCACCTTAATCAACTCCATCTTCCTGGTCTCATGGAGGAGTGTATCCCTGTCCTTGAAATTTAGAAGCTGGAATAAGAAGGGGTGAGGCCTGACTCCCGGCTGAGGTTGTCCCGATGGTACCCTGTGTGCGCACTCCACTGTGAAATAGGGAGAGAGAGAGTCTGCTGACATCAGGGATTTCAGCCAGGCTTCGGTGTATGCAGGTGCACCTTTGCCTTCAGCACCTTCCAGCAGCCCCACCACATGGACATTGTTCCTGCGGGATTGGCCCTCAGCATCATCCACCCTGCATTCCAGAGAGGGCAGCCGCGCAATGAGCTCACCAACCTTTACCGTCAGTGCCTTGGCTATTGGGGCCACTTCTGTCATTTCCGCCGCTAGCGCACCGACTTTGCCAGCCAGCTTCTTATGGTCTGCATGAAGGAGCTTAAAGTCAGACGTGACTTTATCTTTGTGGCTTTCTAGCGATGCTCTGGTCTGTGTCAGTGTTTTGCCAATGTTCGCCGCGGCCTGAAGAACGGAGTCTATTTTTTATTCCAGCGTGGACAAGGCAAATGTGCACATGTCTCCAGGTGACTGAGTTGGCTGTGTGGGTCCGGTGCCAGTTGCACGCGAATTGCGCTCGTACCTACACGAGGCTTGCCCATCCTGCACTGTTGGCTGGTTTTATTTTTGGGGCTCCCTGAGGCTCCTCAGGCCCCAGCTAAGCTCCCCACGGGTAATGCACTGAAGTAGCGTGTGTGGTGCCACAGTTCACCAACCTGGATTAATGGTAGATCACAAGGCAACCCCCCTGCTGTATTACTTGATGATGACCTCCCTTGTCGGGTTCGCAGGTTGCCTATATTGCGAACAATTTTGTGTCCCACGTATTATGGCTAGGTCCACTGCCCACTGCGAGCATCTGGGCTCCCACAGTCTGCCACTTACGGTGGTAAGGCAATCGGTGACTCAGGTGCCAAAGACATCCACTCACTCCCCGTGAGATTGCTTGGCATTGATGTATTGCAGTTCTTACTATGTGGAGCATGGACAATGTCTTATGATCCAGGCCCTGCTCAGTTTCAGATCCCACAAACCTGTGATTGCCATGCGTTGAGCCCAATCGTCTCCCCAACTGCCAGTCGACTGAAAAAGCAGTGCTCTGGCCACTCTCATCTCATTTACTGAGCCAGATGCGCCATCGAGTTCATCGGGACACGTCAGGCCGGCAGCACCCTGCGGCACCAATTATCATTTGTCAGAGGATTTCAGTTCTTGAGTCAGCCATGCTTTTGTCCCTGCCTTGGGCACACACAGTGGTCCGCCGGGTCAGCGATGCTCCGGTCTGGGCGGCACAGGCTCAGACAATCCGGCAATGTACCTTGTGAACGCAGCGTGATCAGCGTTCGCCGCGTCAGTTTTTCTCTTGCGCAGGTTCAGCTGCCTCCTCTGTCCCCAGCGATCAGCAGGCCTAGAAGCCGGGAGCACCCTCAGGCCTCTGTCACGATGCGTCCCACAAGTCTGGCCTCACCAAGGAGCCAGTCCAGGGCTACACCTCCGGTTGCAGGCCTGCACCAGATGTCACGAGCGGATGATTCTCCTCCAGCGGGGACCCTTCAGCCTGCGGCATGCAAGCCCAGAGTCAATGCTCTCCGCCCTCTGTGAGTGGCACTGACTGGCCTAGTCTCCTCGCAGGTTACAGGTACACTCATCCGATCGTTGGTGGCCCCAGCGCCAAGCAGCAGGGGTGCTCATGTTCTACCACATCGCCACTCTGGGCTAGGCAGCACACTTCTTCAGCGGCCTCTCGCTAGGTCGCTACTCGTCGGTGGCCTGTGGCCGTCTCCTCTCCGCCATGCGGGCTGCCATCTGCGCCTTGTGGGCCTTTCACTTCCGAGAAAAAAACCTTTGATCAGTTCCCACAAGCACAAGGCAGCTGACCGTAGTCAGAATAGTGCAATGGCACTCAACAGGGGAGGATAAATGAAGAATTAACGGGTCGGTGGACAGAGCCTCTCAGAATGCAGAATTGGCTGGTTCGAGCAGCACAACAGGACTAGGTTCTCTCTGACCTTAGTGAGATTGAAATGTTTGTTTGTTTGTTTTCTGGTTTGTGAAATGCTTTCTCGAATGGGGCTCTCTTGTACAGTGCACCCTCCACTAAAATTGACTTTCTAGGTGCTGTGACATCTGTATATTCTTGCCTGTGGCCTTGCTCATATGTCATGCTACTAAGCACAATGGATGTAATTTTGACCACATCTTGCATTGTGTTTTTGAAAACCTTTAATAAGAAGAAAACAAGCAAAAATAAATTCAAACTATTGACCTGGGCAATTACTCCTTAATTGAGGATTGTATAACAATTGTAATTAATGGTGCCCAACATACAATGTCCACAGGAGCGCCATTGGGTCCTGGGGCTTTTCCCACTGCAGTCCTATTTATGGCAGTTATTACTGCTGACATCTCAATCAAGCTACTCAATCTAAGTGCACCTTTCATATTAATTAAGTGCTGACACATGACACCAGGTAATTGGCTGATTACCCTTTTCCGGATCAAAAACCTTAACAAAATGGGCTAGCCAGGAGTCAATGGGAATGAGACACTCAACGTTAGAGATGATGCCCTCTGTAGAAAATGGTGAGTTGACAACTTCCCAGAAAGTTCTATTATCCCTTGAGTTTGCAGCTGCTTCGGGGTCTTCCCAAGCAGATCTTCTGATTTCTTTCTTCTTCCAGGGCTGCATTATAAGCCTATCTAGCTTGTTTTATAGCCTTGTTGTTTCAAGGGGAAGCTTTAAGGGCAGATTTGAGGTGCCTTAATGCAGCCGAACAGACTAAATTAAACCATCTATATAATGCGGGCTCTCTGGGATTTCTTAGATGATACATTTGAAATATAGATTGACAAAACTTGCCAAAGCTATTTAAGATGATAACAAGATTGCACTGTGGTGTCAAACGTACATCATTATTACTTCTTTATCATTTGCAATCAAGATGGTGAAGAACTGGGTTGGGGCGATCCCGCCCCATTTAATAGTCAGACCTCTATTAGAGTAATTCATGTCCAATGTGTGTTGTAATTTCCGTTCCTACCACAGCAAAGTTAATAGAGATTGATAGTAAGTTATGATCGCTTATGCAACTTATTAAAATTTTAATTATGGGACATAAGTCAGTCAAAACCAGAATAAAGTCTATGGTGCTACTCTGTCCATTACCAATGAAGGCTGGAAAGTATAGATTATCCTCTGATGAGAAATCGCTGGCAAACATCAAGTTGATCTTGACTACCAACCTATTTAACTCTTCATCAAAAGGTTTTTGTATAAAGTGGGTGATAGCCTTCCCCCGCCCATCAAGAAGGTCACAAAGGCCACAAACAGGTTGGCGGCTGAAACAACATGTCGTGATGATGAAGTTGTCTGCCCAAACAATGACTGTTGGGAGTGCTTTTGACAAAGAAATCTGGTACAATGTCAACCAAACGGTCTATTACTTCAGTAGCCCATTGATCACAAATATTATAATAAAATTGATAAGTATATCAGAAAATCCTTGATAAGCAATATATCAGAAAAACCTAGGCAGGATAAATGGATTGCTTGATACCAGGCTGAACAATGCATGACTTCAACAATTAAATAGGTAGCCCTGACTTACACATGAAGCACCCAAACCCCCTTTTGGCGGTCCTGATAAAGAGGAGGGTGCTGGATTATTAAAAAGTTTGAAACCCATCCACACAAAAATGTTCTGTCAACCAGATCTCTTGGAGGAAGTGGAGGACCTGTAGAAAAATGCCAGAGGATGGGCATGCTCCGTGCCTACTCCTTTCACCAGATAGTTCAAACGTTGCAGCAAATTTTTGACCAGCCAAGATCTCTCAAAGTTTGACAACACAGTCTCTCATGGATAGCTTTGGAATGTGGCTAACTCAATCAACTCCTGCACAGTGAGTGTCAACTATGAATAGAGGGTAATGGTAGCTCACCTGATTTGTGCCACAAATCCAGAGATTTAGCCATTCCCAAAGGATTGTAAATTTCTGGAAGATGGTTTCACGGCACGGGACTCAAGCCAACACACCTGGGAAAAAGGCAGGCTTTACTGCACAGTTGAAGCAGGACTGTTTACACCAGGCTCTGGATACTGTAGAAACTTTGTCATTGCGCTCCTTCAATTGCTCCTAAATATCTCTATGAAAGCCTTTCAGCCTGCTCTCCAGTCATCTAACTTTGATACTAGAGCTACTGGTGCTAGAACTAGAGCACTATGGAGATTTAATTGCCTGTTTTCTGTCAATTTTAGTGCCCTTTCAGCCTTATTCATGAAGGCTAAATCGGCTCGCAAAGGGCCGGATTCTGAGAATCCGGCCCTTTGCGAGTGCGATTTTTGCTTTTGGGATTCAGCATCCCAAAAGCAAAAATCGCTAATTGCGATGTCGCAAATGTGCGAGGAAATGACATTTAAGGAATCTCTATTTGAGATTCCTTAAATGCTATTCAACATCCTATTTCAATTTGCGATTTCGCTATTTCTAGGCGCAATTTACCGCGAGGTCAGACCTCGCGGTAAATTGCGAAAACTCAGAAAAATGCATTTAAATGCATTTTTCTGAGTTGCATGTTACACACACACATGTCCTTTGGACATGTGTGTGTTCAACACCTGTGTCACAGATCATTTGAGGGGTGCTACAGGGTGTCCTGTGGACACCCCTGGCACCCTTCAAATCGCAATCTTATTTGCGATTAGCTAATTGCTAATCGCAAATAAGGAATACTCCCCATTCATTCCTATGGGCCTTTTGGCCCATAGGAATGAATGGCGAGTTATTCCTTATTTGCGATTAGCAATTTGCTAATCGCAAATAAGGAATCAGTAGGAATCGCATTTTATTATGCGATTCCTACATGATTACCGTTTTGCGAGTCCTTAATAGCGAATCGCTATGATTCGCTATTAGGGGCTCGCAAAACGGCCCCTTCATGAATAAGGCTGTTTGTGTCTACCCTTCTTTCTGCCTCTTTTTAATGGACATGAGTTTACAGATTTCGGGAAGAGTGTTTGCAGAAGAGTCTGTGATTACACAGTGATTACAAGCTACTCCCGACCCCACTTCTAGGTCCTTTGGGTGAGGCCTCCTGTGGACACTCCAACTGGATGTCACTTTCTTTGTTTCTCATGCTCAGTGCTGACTTATGGGGTGGCTGCTTCCCCTATTTCGCCTCCGTTCATTGGTCTTTGTACTGTGTCAATTCTCTCTTCCACTATTTTAATATCTGTACTTATTGCCCCATGGCAGTTGTGAGATAATTTACAACTGGGGCGGTAGACACTGCAGAGTAAGTCTTACATGCTGTCCAAGCACTCACATACAAGCATCACTCACTGTCTGGCGCTGCATACAATCGATACAGGGGGAGGGTGAGTTAAGTATACAGCCATGGAACTTTACATGGGCTCGCTATTAGGCCCCACTCCTGTAACAAAGGTAAAAAGGCATTTTCACATTACTTATGCTACTGTAAACAAAACTGTGTATAATGCCACAACTTTGCTCGTGTGACTCAACTCCAGGTAAGGGCAATGGCCCCCTATCTTGACGAAGATAGTGCTTGGTGCACCCCTCCCAGGCTACACAGGGTGTATTACCGTGAGACATGCCTAGATCACATGAGCCATGTTCGCCCATGACCAAAGATCAGTAGCAGGGATCCAGATATCATAGCAGCTGGGGCACTCAGGGCAGGAGTCCACTTCCATCATCATGCAGAGGACTGCTCTGTTCCAACAATAAGTGACTGTGATAGTTGTTAAGAGTAGTTGGAGAATGTGGTGGTAAAAACAGTAATCTACTTACCATGACAATATAGTGGTAGGGCATGCACTGGATGTCATTTAGTTACAGTTTACATGTTTACCTTGATATACTGCCATGTAACCGCCTGCATACATACAGAATCTAATCTTAGCGATCAATCGGGTTCTATGTCTCTTTGCTTCTATTTAGCAAAACTTCATGTATGGTACATTGAATACGTAAAGTTCCTATAAGACTGTGCTCACATACAGTGAGTTATGCAGCATGACATACTTGAGCTTCATGGAAACAAATTACCAAGCAGAGTCAGGTTTGTCCAGTATGTGCATATATGTCACATGTAATCTTTATTTTACGAGTTATCATTGCCTTCAGATAAATACAAAGACTTTAAAGCATCAAACTTCCAACACATATATGAGACAACAAGAGAACTACACATATCATCTTGTACAGTTTCCATTATTTGCAATATAATACAGTGAGGGAAAGGAGGGTCAGGAAACGGAAAGGCACCTACAGCACTCACATATACGTACCAAACAACAGAGAACATCGGCTCTTACTGAGAGGCTGAACAGGAGGACACAATGTGTCCGTCAATAAATCATACAATAATTGAAGCACAGGAAAAAAAAAATAATCAATAAATCAATACATAATTGATAGAATCCATCAAGGCTGCCACACACTCCATATCACAAATCGCTACACATGATGTAGGATATCAACCGTAAACTTTTCTGTGCAGAAGGGGGAGTTTGGAGAGACGCGGTGTGAGACACTTTGTTTCTATAGATCCACCTAAAGTCTAAAACGTGTTTCTCTGCTTTGTGGCGGTTTCCTTGGGTGCTGATCATACTGGAGATAACCTACTCCTTGGGCATGACTCAGGTAGAATACTACTGATAATATCCTATTCCATGCCATGCTAAATTCAGCTGAGCAAGCAAATGAAGTAACTGCTGTACGTTATGCAGCCAAAACAGCAAGACATTGAGCACAAATCTACTTGTTCACTGTCATTTTAATAAAAAGCACTTTTCAAAAAACCTCTTACTGTACAACAAAAGGAATGACTGTTGGTGCGATGATGCATTGCTAGAAGAAGGAAATGGATTGAAAAAGCAAGGTAGCAAAATGAGTTCTTGCTAGATCTAAAGTTGAAAGCACTTCTAAAAGATAATAAACAGGCCATTGGACAGGTGTAAACTTTCATTAGGTCCAGAAACTTTCTGAATGCGTGTTAAAGAAGTGCGCCACACGACCATCAAGCCACTGAGACCAGTATCCGAACATAACGCTGTAGTTTTTTTAATGGATTTATATAGCAGTTGCACGTTTGGGGTTCACATTTTTTTGGCTTCACCTTTAATAGTTTTTTTAATGAAAGTAAGTTTTTTTAATGAAAGTACAAAATATGTTAATCTACTAAATGCCTTACAATGAGGACGCAGACATTTCAACTGGGATTTCCAATTACATTCCTCCTCGAAGTTGCCAGTAATGGAGATAGTGGTAACTCCAGGGAAGAGCGTAACGTCAGTGGGATTACAAGTGAGACACTGACAGCCCCTACAGACATGAGCAATTACTGGGGGAATTGGGAGTACCACTCTGATTCTCCCAGTATTCCTCATTTCCCCCACAGAGTTTTACTTTGAGATTTAAAGCCAGTGTTCCAGGATCAAAAACACCAAACCAGCAGGAATGCATTGGGATTTATAAATCCAATGGAGCTTGTAACTCTCATTACCAGCCTAATTTGAATTCCAAAAAGGCTTGCTGTCTCATGTGGGATATTTTGTGTTGGAATTAGTGTGTATTGAAACCTGGGGCAAATGATAAATACTTAGCTACCCTAAATCCTGTGCATGTCTCAGATCTCTAGCCTCAGCCATTAGTAAATCCAGTAGGTTGGCTGACCTCTGGTACACTGACACTACTGCATTTGATACCAGTAGTTGTGGGAGGCATCGGAAATTTGGGGTTTGTCTATATTGGGATCATGCTGTTTGGATTGGCTGACCCAGGGCACGATCACTTGATTTTGCACTACTAAATCTCCCACTATTTCCTTGCTGAACAAATACTATTTCCTACTAAACAGGGCTGTGCGTATGATTTTTTTTCTCACAAGTATAATCTTGTGTAAATCCCAATTATCGAGCATATAATTTATGCTTTCCTTACACTGATTTTGTAGTTTTCTCTCACTGGAGACTTGGTTCAAGTAGAAAATGCCTTATATGAAGTAAAAACTGAGAGACATATGTATTAAAGGTTTTGAGTCACCTTTGCGTCACTCAAGGGGACGCAGGGCGACGCAAAACTTAGAATGATATTTACTAAGCCACACAAGGCCATCTTGGCTTGGCCCTGCATGGTCTAGTAAATCTGCAGTAACCCAAGGCAGTTCACTATGCAGCCTTGCAGAACTCAGCTCCAGGGAGGCATTCCATGGGTAGAGCGTGGGTGTTACACGCATCCACCCATGAGTACCATTGAGTTGGGTAACAATAAACATCTGTTATTCAGCGCCTTGAGACCCACGGGTGATAAGTGCACTTTACAAATACACATGTTATGCTATGTTATGTTTTGGAGTATTCCTAGATTTACCATGAGTGGTAGACCTTGGAATGAGTCAAAATGCTATGTCTTTACAGTAGAGGCATAACAAGGGAAATAGGTATACTTATCCTAGTTTTTTTCCTTTTTCAATGTGTGTCTGCAGCACACACAGAAAGAGGAAAAAGCCTCAGAAGTTTTTTTTAATGCAAGAAGGTGTTCCTTCCTGCACCAAAGTAACCTGCTTTCAACGTAGGCACCCTTGCACCATGGTGTAAGGGTGCCTGTGTTGGTGATAGGCAGCACATGGTGCGCTAGTGTAAGCAGAGGACAGGACAGGAGTGTGCCTTATAGTGTTAAATATGGCGCATTCTTGTCACACAACATGTGTGATATTTTGATAAATCTGCCCCTGAATGTACTATGACTGCATGTGCCATGCTACCAACATTCATGGTGTGAATTTAAAAAGTACTAGGACAATACGCGTATGCAAACATTTACATATGATTTTCAAACAGATGACCGCTCAAGCATAATATATGTAAAATCCTAAATTCTTGTATGAATTATGCATTAAGCAAGGATTGCTTGTGGTTTAGGTATAGAGCATCAGCTTACATTCGTCAAACACTGAAAACATTGAAAATTCCGGTTCTGGTATGAAAAAGGTCTCTCAAAGCATAAAGTCTCCCATGAAGGAGATAGACTCTGGGGATTACTTTTTTTCTCTGTCGGATCATTCGGATTCTTCCAGCGATGACTTAGAGTCAATTTTCAAGACCCACGCTAAGACCGATTTGCATGATGGCATTGGTAGCGACCTCAGCAGCATGTATCTGGAAGACACCGGAGGTGATACATCTGAGGGCAGCCTCGGACAGTGCATAAGAATCCAGACACCAGAGAAGGAGATAAGCAGGTGGATGGTAGCAATGGTAGTAATGTCTTACAATGGTAGTAATGTCTTCTCAACAGAGATAGGCGCTGGCAATGGGCACAGTTCGGAGACCAAAAAATAAAGTGTTGCAGGTCCACCAGAAGAGATTTCACTGGCCCTGATTACCGAACTATCATGACTCACAGGGAGGAGACGTGTGTAGAGAGTCAGAGGGCGCAAAGCTCTTGCCGCAAATTGCAGACCTCTGTTCGACGTATAGCCAAGACCTGTACGGAATTCACTACTACGTTCAATGAAGCGGAAGCCCGGATCTTGTGTTTAGAAGACGAACTGGTAGCACACAAGGCTTTGACAGAGTCCCTGCGATCCCTAAAAGCTGACATTCAGTGGAAACTGACTGATTTAGAAAATCGGTCTCGCAGGAATAATCTTAGAGTTTTGCAAATTCCCGAGGGCACGGAAGGACAGGATCCTCGTAAATTCATCAATGACCTGTTCACGGAGGCCTTCCCAGAATTTACACAGTGGGCCTGGCAGACAGAAATACAGAGGGCGCACTGTTTTCCCTCCATCCTAGACCCGGTCAAACAATAGCTAGACCGAGAGCGATATTAATATCTCTCAATAACTTTCTTGCCCAGGAAGCTGTATACAAGCTGGCACATCCTGATAAAAAGAGGGCTGGGAAAGGGGTCGGGTTTTTTGTTAGACCAGATTATTGTCATTATACTGCAGAAAAGCTTTGGCAGTTACGCCAGCTTATTGCACCATTTCATGCCAAATGTGCTCAAGCTTTTTTACTAAATCTAGCTAAATTAAAAGTGTTATATAAAGAACATAATCGATTCTTTACCTCTGAGGTGCAAGCCAAAGAGTTTTTACAATCTCTGTAAAGTAAAAGCAGTTGTCTCTGGCCATTGATATACTTTTCGGGATGTAACTTGTATACATCTGTGTTCTTTTTTTTAACTTTTTTTTAGCAGGTGTAATCACCTGTTTTTTTGTATTGGCTTCTGGGGCATATAGCTTTGGCTTGTTTACTTCCTCCTTTTTTCCTAGCTTTATTTGACCCTATGAGGTCTGGTTCGCATGTATAAAAGTTAATTTAAGGCATTTGCAACATTTGTATGATGTATTCAGTGTTTTACTGCTGCATTTTCTTGTTCATAATGGGTGTACAGGTGCGGTGTTGACACCCGGGTGGCGGGAGCTTATCATCGGGACCATTGGTCCTAAAGCTTTTTTGAAGGGTTGGGGTGGGGGTCAGAGGGTGGGCTGGTGGGGAAGTTAGGGTGGGTGGGGTTCTAGGGAGGGAAGGCGGCAGAGGTGGGGTAAAAAAAGAAAATCAATCCACAGTATCGTTAAGTTTATGAAGCTGAGAGATTTAAGGTTTTATTATAAGAGAAGTGAGAAAGGGCTGGCACCCATACCTAACCGATGGCTATATTAGGGCTTTGAATCTGCTCTCTATAATTTTTTGTGGGTTAAATAATTATAACAAAAGACAAAGAGTTGTTGAAGAGCGCCTCACAGCAATCAACAATAACTCTCAGGGTGGCGCGTTAGCTAATCCTATAATACAAACTTAAGGACGTGTTTAGTGGACAAGCAAGCACAGTGGGCCATTCTGGAATGTATCCTGGGGGAGTGAAGTTCACGCTGTGCATGGTTTACAGCTCCAATTTCGATGAGGCACTCGTCCTTGAGCAGTTAAATTTAGAACTGGCATTATGGCCTACTCCACTTGTGCCATGTGGGGATTTCAATATTGATTTGTTTGTGAGGGAACTACAATCTGGTATCCAAAATTATAAAGGTAGGAAACCCAGGGTCTTTAAGGCATTAGATCATCTACTGTCTGATCACGGCCTAACTGATGTTTGGGGCACGCTCCATATGCTTGATCCGGGGTTTACTTTTTATTCTTACCCGCATAAGAAGCTAGTACAGCTTGATTATTTTTTTGTATCTTCTCTATGATTTACAGGAGTGAAGACACAAGTTTTTCCTAGAATCACCTCCGATCATGCGCCAGTAGTGTTGTATATTCTCGTATTTGGCACATGTATAACCCCAAGGGCTTTCACTTTTGGTAGGAAGCTCCTTTTGGATAATGTTTTTATTGACTACATAAAGGGTTGGATTAAGGACTTCCTCCGAAACAATCGGCATTCCACGTCTTATGGGGGACTTTAGGATACTTTTAAAGCTTGTTTTAGAGGGGAGGTTTTAAGTTTTGGACTGTATAAACAAAAGCAAGCTAAACTAGCAGTTTAGGAATTATATAGCAAACTCAAAGCAGCTGAGGAAAATCTGGCATTGGGGCTGACGGCGGATAATAATATTATTGATTTGCAAAGTAAGTTGGCCAGATGTAAGGCTAATTTTTATCTACTATGGAGCAAGGAAATTGTGTTAAAATATCAGTTGCATAAAAAGGATTGCTACGAGCATGGTGAGGCCACAGGGCGCTGCTTAGCTCAAAGGTTACGTTCAAAGGAGGCCGCTCAAAGAATAGACGGCATGAAGAATACTCTGGGCAGTATGGTACATGGTCCTCAGGAAATCCTCAAGATATTTCATAACTTCTATAAAGAACTATATACAGAGCAGGATACTGGGCGACATGCTAGGGATCTGGGATTTAAACATTTATTACTGGAGCGGCTGGGTCAGGAGGAAGCTGTGATACAGACAGCCCTATCACTATTGATGAATTAGAGCAGACTATCAATAGTAGGACGATCAAAAAGGCGGCTGGTCCGGATAAGCTTCCTTCAGAGGTTTATCTGACCTTCTTTCAAGACGTTAAAATGGATATGCTGGCCATCTTCCAAGCAGCGCAGAATGGGGATGCGCCACAATCTTGGGATGAGGCCAACATTGTTATATTTAAAAAGAAGGGTAACCATCTGAGCTCCCGGGTCCTATCGTCCGATCTCTCTTGTTAACTGTGATGGGAAAATCTACACTAAATTCTTGCAAATTGAATGGCTAAAGTCATCACCTCTCTGGTCTCCCCAAGACACCATGGTTTTATACCGGGTAGGGGGGCAGTGAATCATATTAGTAGGGTAGTGACCATATTTGATATCGCACAGGCGGAGTCCAGGGACTCAGGATTGATTTTGCTTGAGGACAATAAAAGCTTTTGATCGCGTTGCGTGGGATTTTCTTTGGGAGGTTCTACAGCAGATGGGGTTCCGCCAGAGGTATATTCAGGCTCTGAGGGTTTTATATAGATCTCCCGTGGCCAAGATTTGCTCAATGGGGCTTGCACCTGAACCAATACAGATATCTAGAGGTACGCGGCAGGGGTGCCCCTGCTCCCCGCTGTTGTTCGCTCTGTACATTAACCCTTTTTTAAACATGTTGGAGAGGAGCGCCCAGATTAAACCTTTTTTCTTTCAGCAGGATAATTTCTGTGTCCTTGCATATCCCGCTGACATAGCGATTGTAACATCTGATCCTATCACGACTGTACCTGAGATCGAGCATTTGGCACATTGATTTGGCTCGGTCTCAGGTTATAAGCTGAACACCGATGAAACCCAAATCCGCTGTACGAATCAAATCTTCTTTACTGATTCTAGAGTGTGTGTATTGCTTAGTGTTAGTTCGTGATGTGTGTACATTTGTGTGTCTGCTCGTGTGTGTCTTTGCATGTACTAATTATTACCTTCTCTATGTAAGCGCATGCCTTATTGCCTCCAGTCAATGTGTGTTTTTGGATTTTATAAGTGTACCCCTGCGCGTTTTTATATGCATTCATCTTTTCCCGACCTCGATTGCTTTTACGATGTAAGTGCAGACCTCTGTTTATGTTTCCTACCAGGTCCCTCTTTATTGACTATATAACAAGAGAAATTGTTAGGCACACATTTAATTTAAACTTTATTGATCATGTTTTGTCAACATCTAAATAAACCATAGCTTCAGCATTAATCAGACTTTGCACAGTACAACAGGAAGGGGTCTGATGTATGTGGGTTAATAGGGGAATAGGGTGGGAAGTTATTGAATTGCCTCAAATTGTAAAGCGCTCTGATATCCTTCGGGATCAAGTTTGCGCTATATAAAACTTTAGAAATAAATAAATAGAATGGTTAATGAGGTTACATATTTGGGTATCAAGAGCCGGGTGTGTCTAAAAGAGTTGGTTGAGGTTAATTGGGGGCTATTATCGGCAACGTTAAGCAATCACTGGAGAGATGGGAGTGTTTGTACCTCTCCTTGGTAGGTATATCTAATGTCCTTAAAATGAACGTACTGCCTAAAGCTCTGTATTATTTTAGATTGGTTCCATTGGAACTATCTTGTGGACAACTTCAACATTTACAATCACTTTGTGCCAGATTCTTGTGGGCCCCGGGGGAAACCACGTAGAGCCACACGTTTCATGACTCTTCCTAGGGAAAGAGGTGGGTGGGCGGTCCCCGACTTTGCATTTTATTATGTGTGTATTTTATCAAATATACATATTTTACAGACTGGAGAAGAGGTGAACAATTTGGCTAAGGCCCCTTCGATATATCAAATGGTCTTGGGGACCGAGGTTAAACATTGTTTGTTTAAAAGAATAGATGGCAGCTGTTATAAAAAAACACGCTTTAAAATTCTCCGTGCAGTTTTTAAGGTGTGAAAAATAGTGCGAAAAAACCTGCAGATTGGAGGGCTTTCTTTTTATACACCCACCTCCGTAGTTGGGATACTACCATCGATTTTCTGGGATCAGGTGGTTGGTAGTTGGAGACTCAAAGACAAAGCAAATTGGGGGCTTTTATGTTGCTGGGGGCTGTGCTCTACTTTTTCAGGTTTGATGGACAAATACCACCTACCTAAGAGCCAATTTTTTAAATTTTGGCAAATACGGGATTTCTTAGGTAAACAGTCAACATTGATGATACCGCACAAGTTAGTAGAAGCTATCAGATGTCAGGAAAAAATAGGGGCTCTTTATAAAATATTGCTAGGTTCTAGGTCGGATGATCTAGAAAAGCATAATCTTAAGTAGTCTAAATGTCTGGGAGAACAGTTTGTGTCTAAAGAAGGCGATTGAAATCTCGGGTAATTTTTTATTTGCGTCGAATCTAAAAGCCCAGCATTATAAAACATTGTTTAATTTGTACCACACCCCTGCAAAGATGAAGAAATGAGAGAGAAGGAACGATGGTAAATGTTTTCGGTGTGGTGCAGACAATACCAACATTACCCATATATTCTATTCATGTGCAAAATTGGCTCTTCACATAGGATGTATCAAAAGGTTTTATCAGAGGTAACTGAAGTTGCTATAAACATCTTGGCTTCCATGGTGGTGCTAGGGATTGGGGAAGATCTAAGTGCAAAGGAGGACATTGCACAAGGTTCGGCATTGAATTTTCATGGCCATGGCAGTAGCACGGCTGTGTGCAGCGTCCACTTGGCTACAGCCGGAGGCACCATCTTTCGAAATGTGGCGTGCCAGGTTTTATAATACCTTTAATCTGGAGGTTAGTCTGTATTATGTTAAAGGCCCAAGAAAGCGAAACCTTGCTTTGTACTTATGGGGGCGATGATTGGCAATTGACTGGTTGGAATTAATTTTTGTACAGAGGAATGAATTGAATTGCTACTGTGCTCTGATTTAAGATATGTTTGTATTTATTTATGTTTTTTTGATACTGTGGATTTAATTCATTTTTTTTTATTTAAGTAGTAATTTATTTTTTAATGTAAACTTCAGAAAAATAATTTAAGTTTAATACATGTCCCTTATTTAAGGCATAAATCAAAATTTTTGTAATAGTACCATAGCTTTTTATATCTTGTTCTACTTTTTAAAGTAAATATATAAAAATTAATTAACATTAAAACTGAACATAACATATTTTTTAATATTTATTTTCCAGTAAAGAAGCTTTTTTTAAAAAAATTCCTCGTCCTTTGCCATGCGGAGATCACCCTCACTGCAGAGTATGTAAAGTATAGGAAACATTTAAAAAGTACTTAATTGAAAATAAATTTGGCAACTATTTTAATGTAATTATTAATGTAGATTAATTGTATGTATTTACTTTATTTGTGAAAAAAAATACAACACTATTAAATTATATTTTAATTAAAACTTTATTTACAAGATATAAATTATTTTCTGAAGTTTAAATTAAAAAATGAATTCCCACCTACAGAAAAAGAAATCATTATTAATGTATTAATAATGATTAAAGGTGATGCACAGAATTAATTCAAATTACAGTAATTATTTTTAATAAAATGTATTTCTGCAATACATTTCATATAAACATATATAAAAACTACTGCTGTGAAGAAATACAGCTCCTGGCTAGTGAGCCCAGACGTTAATTCTCCTGAAGCGCTGTCTGTAAAAGCTATGTTTCTCAGCCAGAAGATTTAGTAAAATGCTGTAAAATGCAATTGTCAGTCTCAATTTGCTTTGAGAAATGTTCTTGGGGGTCAAGTCCCACTCCCAATACAACTTAGTGTGGGTCCAGTTGCCAATGGCTCTGTGAACATGGAGCTGACATGAAGACATGTCCAGTTCTGGTGATGGTATGTTATGTAGATAGTATAGCAGACGACTCACCCGGGGCAGTATCTTTGGTATTTTGATGAACAGTCCAGAGCTAGTCTTAAGGGACTGACAAGAACTATAAAAAGAATGTAAAATGAACAGAAGAGTGCAGCATGCTGATGCAAAGAAGGGAAAGGAGCGACAATGATGACATCATGATTTCAGCAAAGTTTAGCAGAAAGCCCAGTGTTTCTTCATCATCATATGCCCTAATTGCCCTTTAAAATTTATCTTGAAATCAAATTTGAATCTTCAAACAAATACATTAAAAAGAAACAGTAACTGTGGGTCCACGCTTCACAAAATGAAAGGGAGGGCTAGCAAGCGCTATATAAATACAAACCTTTTCCCCCTCTTCTATTCCTGATTATCCTTCTCAATCCAAATAACTCCACTCAAATTACTTTCATATTTCACTATACTAATTCACCACTAATCCTTTATGGGTCCTGGAGTAGTGTGCTACTCGCCGAAAAAGAGCTTTGACGCCTTATCAGGGGTAGTAAGAGCTATATAAATGCAATTACAATACAATATGTTTACATTCAAAACAGATTACATATTTCATAATTACATTATAAATATATACTATTCTTGTTTCATTATTTTTAACATTAATTTATATTTTTAACAAATAACTGAATTTAACATTATTCCCTAACTCCATTATTTTCTGTGGGAGAGTGTTGTAGTACCAGTGGTTGGTCTTGTGTAGTGTTGGACTTACTTAAAAGTGTAAGTAATCACAGAAGTACACTTTGTGAATACCGAAAAGTAGTCAACTTACCAAATGTGCAAATTTACTCATAAATGATGTTTGTGATACAGGCTCTGAACATCTGCTTCACATGGTCTAATAACCGGATCACACCGGACATTTGAATCAAACAAGTTGACCACATCAAAGTCTACAAATTGGATTAATGAGAATGACTGACAACTTAATAGCGATAAAAGGCCATAAATACCTGATAATTGTGAGACTTCAAACAAAGAATAGAGCATACTGCTGCGTGTGGTCCTTCTGCCATGTACGGGTCGTAAATGCTAGTGAGTGGTCTCTGGCATTGCTTCAGAGAACGTGAGAGATTGTATCTGCATTGTCTGCTCTCTCATCTTAATGATTGTGTATTCCTGGATATCACCTATGCTTTTAGAATTGTGCTGCTGTGCAATGAGTTACTGACTGTTTGCAACTAAATGCCATTATGACTGCATTTGATGTGGGTGTTTCTGATGGTAATTCCCACTTGCCTGCATTCAAAAGAACATTTTGTGTTAGGCGTTGATACCTGAGCACAACTGTCCAAACCGCGTCATCTGCATAGGAGTAATATTTTAGTCTTCCTGGCTGGATGAGCACTGACCATGGTTGGATAGTAATATTAAATATGATGTGTGAAGGGAGCAAACTCTTAAAGCAGCTATCAGTCAAGCATGGAGGGGGGGGGGGGGGGAGGAGGGCCTGATCATCCAAATAGGAAGCAAAAGCCAAGAAATTCCGAGGCAGAAAGACCAGACACTTCTCAGAACCTGCATAGCAGCAAAATCATGATCTATGGTGTCAAAGGTTACAGAGAAGTCTGCTAGGCTTCCTGTGTCTGCAAGCCTTTCGGATGTTATCTACTAGGGCTACGCCTCCATACCAAATTAGAGGCAGAAACCTCAATCCTGCTTATCTAGTCCTTTGGTAGTTATTTAGATGTCCAGCCATTAAACAATAGATGTTCGGATCATCTGGTTCAATATTAGGGGGCATATTTACAAGCCCCTACCGCCACAGAAACGATGTTCCTGCGGAGATAGGGACTTTGCCTTATTTACAAGGCAGCGTTAAGCCACTAATGTGGCTTAACGCTGCCTTGTTATAAGGCCACTTTTCACGCTATCCTGAGCGTGAAAGGGGAGGGCAATGGGTGTTGCTGTGGGCGTTCCACCGCCCACAGCCTCTCTGCAATATTCTGTATAATAGCAGACCTGCATGTGCATCTTAAAATTAGTATCAGAATTCTAGTGTTAGTAATCTGTGCTCTACTCTGAGGGTAGCCCAGCTAGCGCTGAGCGATCACAACTGTATCATAATTACAATTTTCTTTTGGGGTAGAAAGGTTATTGCCCACCCAAGTACCATAAATATTATTGCCCCCATAAGACCTAACGGGGTTCGTACTAAATGTGATGTAGTGGACTCCACTAAAATTTTACATGAAATCGTCATAAAATGTTGTGGAGAGATCTCTTATTGTCTTAATGATGTTGCTTGTCAGTCCCATCCACCTATCAAAGTGTCTTTTCCCACTCAATTCTAAATCTGGACTGTATCTAAAAACAGCTAGAAATAGCACTTTCTAAAATCACACTATGCTAGAGAAATATGGAGTTGGATGACAGTCATGAAACACTCTACTGGATGTATTTGGATGTGCTAAGGTGAGTGTGAGGTCCGATAGAATAAAGTCTTATTTATGAGAGCCTTGCGTCACTTTTGCTCCATGTAATCTGTTATATGAAACCACGCAAAGCCACCTTGCTGTGCTGTCCTATGCCAAAATCTCATAAATGAGGGCATGCTGTTTCTTAGGGGCTATGCAACAAATATACCTCCCCTACAGTTAGTAAGGACTCGGCATGCTTGCTGACTACATGTTTGAAGGCAACATTTAAAGAATAACATAGTGGAAAATATAATACAAGCAACTCCCTTTCTCTAAGTGCACTGGAAGAGGAGTACTGACAAGGGTGAGGCAGGAACTGTCTGGTCTGCATCAACCTTTGTGACTTGTAAACTTTCTTTACAGAGTGAGCCATGTTAACGCCTTAACCGCAGCGGTTTTTCCACCGCGGTGCGGGTGTTCTAAAGCGTGGGCGGGGCTCCGTCGACCGTTGGCCAATGGCAGCACTAGTGAGGTAGTGCTCCCGTCGGCCATTGGCCATTGGCAGCACGCAAGGGGTTAAAACGCAGATGACAAGTCACAGGGCAAGCAGCCTTGCCTGCAAAGACAACACACACTACAAGCTATATCACACTGCTGTTTTGGTGGAAAACAATAAAGACAAGCACTGCTTCCTCCGTGTGACGCTCAATATTTGTGCCTCACTGACAGGTTGAGGGGGAATGTATGTAGCATGTCAGATTCTCATCTGGGCTGTTCTCCTCCTGGACAATTTGGATCTGTTAAAAACAGAGAAGGCAAAGGAGAAAGAGAAAAACATATCATAAGTTAAACATCAATAAGCAAAAAAACCCCAATAAGCTTTCTGCAGTTTTATACATCTGATATCAGACACTCATTTAGTGTCGCAATGATGTGATGGCTGAATAAAAGTATGACAACATGAATAGATACTGAAGGGTGGAGTTGGGAAGGTCAAATTAGAGTAAGTACGATACCAGTGTGGAAGGAAGGAACACAATGTGTGCAATTTACTCTTAAGCCTTTGTGTTTTCAGGGGAGGGTGGGCCAACAAGTAGTGGCAAACACACATTCTAAGCTTGTGAATAATAGGGCTGAAAAAGTTTAAGAATTTACAATTTGACAACGAAATACCTTTTCCACTACAAAAAAGCATGAGTGGTCCATGTTCCAGGAGGGTGTAAATGCAGGCATATTTCCAAGTCCCTTTGCGCAGCCCTTGCACCATGCAACATGGTGCAAGAGAGATGCAAATATAGAAAAGAGATTTCTTAAGCTATGCAAGGCCAACTTGTGTGGCCCTAAGTGGCTTCATAAATCTCATGTAATTAAATGCAGTGCAAATCGCTGCGTTGTGTTACTCTGCGACGGGGAGGTGTTTCCATAAATGCGCATAGGTGTTCCCACACAACATCCAAGGATTTTGAGGTGTGAGAAAGTGGCTCTATATATACTGGGCTAGAATGAAGTGCAGTGTGTATAGAGTCCACCAACCCCAGAGGTATACCAGAGGTAAAAGTCAGAACTGACCTTACTCTCCAAAGTGGTAGCTTGGTCGAGCAGTAAGGCAGTACCAGAGGACAGTGTAAAGCATTTGTTGTACACACTCAGTCAGCAAAAGGTTTCACACACTCAAGGACTGAACTCCAGGTCTATTGTTTTTATATCCACAGATATAATTGTTTTATTTTTAGAACCAACAGTTATAAAAATATACTTTTCTCGTTATGAGTACTCTCATGTAATTACTTTGCAAAGGAACAATAAAGTTTGTGCACACAATTAATACAGTATTGACAGTAAGCAACACAATCCTAAAACACACTATAGCATTGAGCTCAATGAGTTTTCCACATGTAAGTACAGTTTATTACTATACAGATTACTTTGGTAGCCCCTGGACCAGATCCTAGATTCAGTCCTGGGTTCTAAGCTGAAACAAGATTAGCAAAAACGTTTTAGTTACTGTAGTGAATTTTCATGAATATAAAGCTGTTTTAAAAGTTCACACTTCAAAACTTTTCAATGTAAATCTGACAATGTTATTCAATGGGAGAAAATTCAGGTTGCAGGTAAAGTATGATTGCGTTACTTTTGTAATCCAGCACTGGTCTCCTGGGGCCAGCACTGGGGTCTTAACTTAAAACAGGTAGGTAATTGCGTTTCAGTATTTCGTTTGATTTTTAAAGAACATTTCAAGTTTTCAAAAGTAGACAGAGGAAATTTCATAGAAAAGCAGACAATGGGTTCCTATGGAGAAAATACAGATTACTAGTAAACCCGGTACGGATTGCTTTTACGGTTCAGTATTGGGCTGAAAGGTACAGTACTGACTTTTCCCCTGATCACAGGTGAGTATTTTGGAATTTGGAATTCGGAATTCGGCTGATTTTATATGAATATTTTCAGTTTTCAAAACGTCACACTTAAAAGAAATTTCATAGAAAAGCAGTCAATGGTTTCTTATGGCAGAAATTTAGATTACTAGCAGACACAGTTGTGATTACTTTTGTGGTTCAGTACTGGGCTACAAGGTACAGTACTGGCTTCTCTCCTGATCACAGGTGAGTAATTCGAAATTCGTTATTCAGCTGATTTTAGATGAGTATTTTAAAGTTTCAAAACTTCACACTTCGAAGATTTTTCGAGTCAAACCAGTCAATGTTATCCTATGGCAGGAAAGTGAGTCTTCGGTTTTCAGGTGAGTACTCGACTGGTGAAGTTAAGGTTCTGGGCACGGACTCAGGGGTCCCCCAGGGTCAGGTAGGTACAGTTAGTACACCCTCAGCTGCACAGGGGCGGCCGGGTGCAGAGGTAGTTAGGCCCAATGTTATCTAATGAGAGGCAGGGGGCCTTCGGTTGGTGGCTGCTGGCTAGCAGGCCACGCGGCCCTGGGAGCTGGGCTCCTGGTCACTTGCTCAGGGCAAAAGGGGAAGTAGAATAGGGTACAGGTTGCACTGCCAGGGGCACTCGGGCGGCTGGGTGCAGGGTGCTTTTGAGCCGTCGGGTGCTCAATGTTATCCAATGAGGATCTTGAAAAGAGAACAAAGGCTGCAGGCTCGGGACGGTGGATCTTCAGGAGCGACCAACACTTCGAGGAGTAAGTTGGGATCTTGGAGGATAGGTAGGCACCCAGGAGTTGGGCACAGGGGGCCGGGGGGCGCCGGGTGCAGGGTTGTCTTTTGAGGTCGGGAAATCTTACCCCCTGCTGGTCGCGGTCGGAGGGGTCCTTTGTCCTGAGGCTGCAGGCGTCGTCTGGGTCAGTCGAGGAGGGTCCTTGGGAACTGGATTCGGAGTCAGAATCGGCGGGGGGATGTTCTCAGGGTCTTGGTTCACTCCAGCACAGTCCAGGCTTGGCGGGTGCAGAGTGTACAGGGTTTGCGGTTCCGAGCTGATGCCAGGGCTTGTTACTTGCTTTGAGCAGTACCACTGCTCGTGGGAGACCCAGGTAGTCAGAGTCACAAGGCAGTCTGGTCTTCCGGGGTTTTTGAGGCTGATGACCACTGGAGACGCCGGGGTTTAGCAGGAGCAGGTTCGAGGGTCGACAGGCCGGTAGGGCTGGGGCCAAATCAGTTGGTGTCTTCCTCTTCTTAGCAGCTGCACGGCAAGTCTTCTTGTTTCTTGTTCTTCTTTCTTGTTTTTGTATCTGGATCTGAGGAAGGAAGGTTCAGGGAGCCCCTAAATACCAAATTTAGGGGCGTTACAGGTAGGGCAAGGGCAGGGACCAATAGCAACTTGCCCAGGATGTGCATTGCTGCAGGCCCAGGAGAGCGGAGGCACTCCACCCAGGGGTCCAGCAACATGTCTGCTGTGTGGCAGCCTCTGCAGGCACTCAGCCCAGACGTGGATTGTAGGTTAGGTTTCAGGGGGCATCTCTAAGATGCCCTCTGTAGTGGATTTTACATTAAATCCCACACCGGCATCAGTGTGGGTTTAATGTGCTGAGAAGTTTGATATCAAACTTGTCAGTGTTTAGTGTAGCCAATATGGTGCTATGGAGTTCGATAATGACAACCTCCCAGCACCATATACTCTTAATGGCATCACTGTACTTACAGTGCCCAGGAATGGCCCTGGGTACTGTAGAGGCACAGGGCTCATGCACCCATGCCCACACCACAGGTATGGGGCACCCAGCTAGAGGGGTGGCTGATGTATGCCAGGGCAGTGGGGCCTCTTTGGGCGGACTAGGAAGGTTTGGAGGTGCGGCTTCTGCGGAGTAGTGGACTGACCCGACCACTGGCCACAGGACCCACAGGGTTGGCAGGAGCCATATTCACAGTCACACAGAGGTTGGTAAGCTTGCATGCTGTTGTATCTGGATGAGAAAGGATTGGACTGCACATCCCTTCCGTAGCCATGAATGGAGCGAATGGTGGATTGAGAGTGCATGGGGTGCATGGAAAGGCCCAAGGACTTGACTGTTCTCTACTGTCCTTAAAGCAGTCTAATACAGAATACGCCTTGTCTCCGAAGAGATGGGAGCCATCAAAAGGTATGTCCATGAATGATGTCTGAACATTCCCATAAAAGCCATTAGTCCTAAACCAGGCATGGCGTCGTAGGGCCACTGTGGACGAAACCGTTCTGCCTATTGGGTCAGTGCTGTCTAGTCCACATCAAATGGTCAACTTTGCTGCATCCCTCTCATTGGCAACAGCCTTGGAATGCATTGCCTGGGCCTTCTCTGCGACCATTGGCAGCAACATGTGCAATTGTATCCCAAAGAGCATGGGAATAGCAACCCAAAAGGTCATGCAGTGTACACCGACCGCAATGCTAGACTGGCAGAAGAAAACATTTTCTTGCTTAAAGTGCCCAGCCTCTTAGAATCCTGATCCAGCAGGTGGTTGGGAATTTGAAAGCATTTATGTAGGATGTGGTGGCTTGCGCCACCAACCTCTCCGGAGTGGGGTGTTAGGTGAGGAGGCTTGGGTCCCCTAAAGCAGCACGGTTGTGGTGAGCAATCACCCTGTTCATAGGACCAAGTTCCAAGCAGGATGTTGTAGGAAGGTGGATATCTGACTATGGTTACCCCCAACTTTTTGCCTGGTGTTTTGCTGGTTTTCGACTTAGTTGACCTGGGACCCTGCTATTCAGGGCCCCAGGCCTACTGCTCTCTCTGTAAAATGGATTCCATGTACCTTAGGTACATATCTAGTTGGATACTGAGTCACCTTATCAGTCCCTGTACAGTGTACCTTAGGTACCCAGGGCATAGGTGTACCCAGGGCCTACCAGGGGCTGCAGCATGTATTATGCCACCCCTGGCTGGCCATCCAAATCTGACACAACTGGCTGCACGACAGCTGGGGCAAGGGGGTGTAATCACCCTTTGCTTTAGATATAGTAATCCTATATCTAACCCGAAAATGGACACATGTATTCCTATCAGTCACTCCTATGGCAGGCCTTATCAATCCTGAAGGCAGAGTGCTTGGAATTATGTGAGATGGTGCTCTGGCATGAGCTGAGCCCATTTGCAGCTTGCGGAACCAAGTCCTAATAGCTGTTCCATGATAACGCGTACCATATACTCTTAAGTGCCTTATAATCCTCGCGGTTATTTGCCAACTTTGGTATCGCTTTATCAAAACATGTCGAGTAAGGTGTCATACGAATTGGAATACTAACCCCTCGCCAATTCTGGCGACGGGGTTAGCATTCCACCCTTCTAGAGGGACACGACATGTATGTAACTGTGAACCCCGGTTAAAGTTAGCTCGAGCCTCAGCATCACAAAATGGATGCTGCCACCACAGACACAAGTCTGACCTCCTGCTGCTGGGAGTCCTTCCAGCGAGGAGAGCTTGGACAAAGGGTTTCCTGTCAGGGGCGGTGCTAGCACCATCCCAGACATGGTTTTGTTTATCCCAGGTAGGCAGGGCTGAGAGGAAGGTGACTGCAAGTGGCACCCCGGTGCTCACTGTGCATATGCCGGCTTAAACCAGTTCCAGGGGCACACCAGCCCCTGAGCTGGGGAAAGTCCGGACAAGGGAGAGAGGTGTAACCACCCCCCTCCTGGTCCCACCCATGGGCAGGACCTAGTCGCGTGCCAGCTCCTTTTCTTGGAATAAAGGTAGGAGCAGGCCCCCTTCCCAAATTGGATAATTCTGAATCTTGACTACTTTCCACGAAAGGAACTCTTGACTTTTTCTGAAGACTCTCCCTAGTGGCTAAGGAGTAGCCACCCTGCACCCGCAGGCACCATCTAAGCATCGCGGTTTGCTGTAAGTCCATCCTCCGGATCAAGACTGCCCAGCTCGACGAGACCCGGATTCCCTGGCATCTCTGATCTCTACCTGCATCATCAGCCCAGTTGAGATTCGTGGGTGTGACGAGACCTGAGGGCCCGGCCATCTTCCAAAACTGCACGACGCTTAACAAGCACGACCGCCGAGGGATCCTCGAGTGAGTGCTTTGGGGTTTGAGAAGCCCTAACCCTGAGCAGCTCCAGCACCGAAGTCCAGCCCCCCAGCATCCACGAGAACTGCGTGGGGCCCTTCTGCTCTTTGCTGCTCACCGCGTTGTCTGGTCACTTGCCTGCTGGCTAGTGGCCCTCCAGACTGGCCCTTGCTCCCTTCCAAAAGAGGAGCACCCCGGACCCTCCTGGTCCACTCCGGACGCCATCTAGACTCCACCGCGTGGGCTTGCCTTTGCCAAGGCTTGTTGCTCCAATCCTGGTTTCAGCATCGCCGACAGCAGACACCTTTGTGGGACAGCTCGCACCTCCAGCCTGGTCGCCGACAACGCCTCATGGTCCGAGGGACAGCAGAGTCCAGCGTCTCCCACTCACCTGGTCGAGGTGACTTCATCCGGTGGCATCCTGGTGCCCACACAATCACTGGCTAGTGATTAAGAACTGAGTCCCCTCTGCTTTCAGGTCATCTCCATCATCGATCCAGGCTTGGATCACTCCGAACATCATCACTGGTCGCCTGCCAGCAACTTCTTCTTTCAGGCTCCATAGACTACAACAAGGATTCCCGACGTCTTTTGAACCCTATGCAGCCGCAGCCCCTGGGCTAGGTAACCTGAGCATTTCGGTGCTCCAACGTAGGTTCACTATCTAAGTGTCCAGATCCTTTTTCGTTTTCAGTCTACCTAGTCGGATTCGTCCGGAAACAGTAACTTTACAAATACTAGCCTCCATAGACTTTGTCCCGCATCCCGCGTGAGAGTGCACACTCTGCACCCGATCTCCCTAGGCCTCCTGCTCCTAACCTTAGGGTTCAGTAGTGTAGACCTAGCGATCCTGAGACCTCTGGATCTTGTTTCTTACCTGCTAGTATTTCGCATTCCACTTTTAGTGTATATGGTTTTTCGTGCCCCTCGGGCATTTGTGTAAATTGTGCAACTTGAAGTATTTTCTTAAGAGTTTTGTATTGTGCTTAGCTCCCTGACTCATAAAGAGTTCAGGGTAGACTTGTTATAAATAAATATCCTTTTATTTTCATAACAACTTGTGTGGTGTCCTTTCACTTGGTGTTCAAGGGGTATATGTGATGGTATAACAGCTGGCTTAACACGCCCTCTAGAGTTTAGCCTAAAGACTGCTCTTGTCCATGCTACTAGGATAGCTGGTCTATAAGGTTGACTTACAACCAATCATCAATAAGGGTCGTTTGGTAGGATACACAGTGATCACTAGAATAGTGAGCACTATATATCAGGCCAACTTCTCACATTGGTGAGCAGCGGTTGGCATTTGAGCTTGCTGTTGTTTTACCACACGTATCCTAAGAATATCATTTGAAAGATCACATAAGTACCAAGGTACGGATTGGTGTCAGTACAACGCAATGTATTACAACGCGTTCCGTTACAACGCGATTTTTACATCGCAAATACCATTACAATGCATGCCATTACAACGCATGGCATTACATAGCAGATACTTTTACAACGCATGGCATTACATCGTAAGTATAGGTAAGTATATCTTTTTTTAAAAAAATTTAATAAAGTTAATTAAATTAATTTAAAATAATAAAAATAATATAACATTTTTAAACAGTAATTAATTTAATTATAGTAATTTAATAAATATTAAAATTGATATTAATTTAATATATTTAAAATAATATAATTAATGAAATATAAAAAATTTAAAAATAGAAAATAATATAATGTAATTAATTACAATAAAGATAATTATAATTTAATTAAATTATAAATAATACATAATATAATTATATTTAATATAATTAAAAGAATTTAATTAATTAAACATTTTAAAATAATATAATTTAATTATAATCGTTTATTAATACAATTAAATTAATAATTGTAAATATAGTTATTAATGTAATTAAATTAAATAAAATTAATTTAATTAATTTAATTTATATAAAGTCGTAATACCCCTGTACCCCAAAACCCAAACCCTGCCCTAAAACCTAAAAACACCCCTGTACCCCAAAACCCAAACCCTGCCCTAAAACCTAAAAACACCCCTGTACCCCAAAACCCAAACCCTGCCCTAAAACCTAAAAACACCCCTGTACCCCAAAACCCAAACCCTGCCCTAAAACCTAAAAACACCCCTGTACCCCAAAACCCAAACCCTGCCCTAAAACCTAAAAACACCCCTGTACCCCAAAACCCAAACCCTGCCCTAAAACCTAAAAACACCCCTGTACCCCAAAACCCAAACCCTGCCCTAAAACCTAAAAACACCCCTGTACCCCAAAACCCAAACCCTGCCCTAAAACCTAAAAACACCCCTGTACCCCAAAACCCAAACCCTGCCCTAAAACCTAAAAACACCCCTGTACCCCAAAACCCAAACCCTGCCCTAAAACCTAAAAACACCCCTGTACCCCAAAACCCAAACCCTGCCCTAAAACCTAAAAACACCCCTGTACCCCAAAACCCAAACCCTACCCTAAAACCTAAAAACACCCCTGTACCCCAAAACCCAAACACTGCCCTAAAACCTAAAAACACCCCTGTACCCCAAAACCCAAACCCTGCCCTAAAACCTAAAAACACCCCTGTACCCCAAAACCCAAACACTGCCCTAAAACCTAAAAACACCCCTGTACCCCAAAACCCAAACACTGCCCTAAAACCTAAAAATACCCAAACACCCCAAAACATATACATCAGTACCCCAAAACATATACTCCTATACTCATACTTATTTTAAAAAATACTTAAATTAATATATTTAATTTATAATATTTAAAAACGAAATAAATATTTTTTAATAATTAATAATAATTAAATCAATTATAAAATATTAAATAAAATAAAATAAAAATTCAATACTTACCAATACTTACGATGTAATGGTATGCGTTGTAATAGCATCTGCTATGTAATGCCATGCGTTGTAATGGCATGCATTGTAGTGGTATTTGCGATGTAATAGCTGCGTTGTAACAGCATTACGTTGTAAAAGATGCGTTGTAGCGGTAACACACCCCAAGGTACATATAACTTAGCTTAGAATACTCTGAGTTCTACTCAACCAGCTGTTGTAGTGTAACAGGGCTTAGCACACCCTGACTACAACTCTTAGCAAGGGATCAGTAGGCAAACAAATAGTGTAGGTAAGTGCACCACTTACACCTCACTAGAAAGGCATGTCTGACAAAGGAGAGAACTCAGAAGCTCCCCTTGAGTCAGTTGACCCTCCACAGGTCATGTCAAGATATGCAGCTCTTAGCTTCCAGGAGATGAGACAAGTGTGTACCTCCAGGAAGCTAAAACAGGGTTCTAACCCTACCATCCCATTTCTGATAGGTCTCTTAGAGACTTATGATGCCAGGAGAGCTTCTAACACAGGCCCTTCTAATCCAGATGGGAACATGCCCTCCTTAGAGGGAACCCTTGGGGACCCTGACCTCAACCTCAATGGAACAGGAAGTGAAGGAGAGGAAGAGGACCAGGGGTTGTCAGGGGATGAGGCAGACAAAGGTCAGGTAGTAGTCAGAAGGCTCACCAGGACCAACTTAAGTATGCATGAAAATGGACTTGGGGGACCACCAGGCCCACTCTCAGGCAGGCTTAACATTGGGAGTAGACGAGTTAGGTCTCATTCCAGAGGCTCTAACAGATTTATTCATACCAATGGCTCTCAAGCATCTTCTCACAGAGGGATGACATCCCCTCAGAGAAGAGAGCATGAAGCTAAGATGAGGGAAGTCAATCTGAGGATTGAAAGGGAAGAACTTGCCCTTGCCAAAGAGAGACTTGCCTTTGATCGAGAGCAGAAATTGAGTGGGGCAGACCCCACTGGTGGCAGCATTATCCCTAGAGATAGGGACAGGAGTTTTGATACTAGACACCTGAGTAAAATAGTGCCCCCCTTTAAACAAGGGGATGACATCCACAAATGGATTACTGCTTTGGAGAGGGCCTGCACTGTCCAGTGCATCCCCCAGAGTCAGTGGGCAGCTATTCTGTGGCTCTCCTTTGAAGGCAAATGTAGAGATAAGCTACTCACTACTAGAGCTGAGGATGCTAACAATTACCAAGTCCTGAAGAATACACTGGTTGATGGGTTTGGCTTAACAACTGAGCAGTACAGGTTGCTGTTCAGAGACACCCAGAAAACTCAGTCTCAGGATTGGGCTGACTTTGTTGATTGTGCCACTAAGGCTCTACAAGGCTGGCTATTGGGTAGTAAAGTTTCTGACTTCACAGGATTGTATAATCTTATTATGAGAGAGCAAGTCTTAAATAATTGTCAGAACCAGTTATTACACCAGCACCTGGTAGACTCTGATCTGACCTCTCCACATGAATTGGGTAGGAGGGCAGACAAATGGGTCAGAACCAGGATTAGGCCTAAGAACCAGGGTGGTGACCAAAAGAAAGAATCAACCAAGCCTCAATAGAAGGGTGGGAATAAATCTTCTGATCAAACCCCAGGGCCCCAAAAATCCTCTGAAAAGGGTGGGTCCCAAAATCCTTCCAATACCAAAAAGAAACCTTATTGTCATACCTGCAAACAGGTAGGCCATTACAAAACTGACAGCAGTTGCCCAAGGGCCAACAACAATAAGGAGAACATACCCCCAAGTAAAACTTCCCAGCCTCCTGTTACTACTAGTAGCAATCCCCCAGGTGGTGGGAGTGCCCCCAAGAATCTGGGTGCATTTACTTTGGGAGTTCCTGGGGACTCTGGCCTAACCAGGTCCCCAGACTTAGATACTCTTGTCTGTGAGACTGGCATGGGGTTTGCCAACTTCACAGCTTGTCCCAACACTTTGGACAAGTACAGACAGGAGCCCCTCATCAATGGTTCAAAAGTTGAGGCCTACAGAGACACAGGGGCTAGCATCACCATGGCGACTGAGAGCCTAGTCCCCTCAAGACAACTTATACCTGGAGCCACATACCAGGTGACCAACATTGATGGAGTGCAGAGAGATCATCCCATAGCAGTGGCAAATCTCAGCTGGGTAGGTGTCACTGGCCACAAGAGAGTGGCAGTGTCACCAAACTTGCCTGTAGATTGCCTACTGGGGAATGATTTAGAGATCTCAGCCTGGGCTAGGTAGAGCAAGAAACCCATTTTAAAATGGTAAACCTCCATGGTAAGGTTAGTGGGGCAGTGATAGCCACAGCCCCAGTCCAAGATGTCCTCCCTGAACAGGTCAGGAGGGCTGTGCCAGTCACAGCCCTATCTCAGAAAGATTCCTTCCCTGAACAGGTTGGCAAGGCTGTGATGGTCACAGCCCATACCCAAACTGAGTCCCTTCCTGAAAAGGTTGGTGGAGTTGTGATGGCCACAGCTCAAACTCAGACATATAATAGTGTTGTGAAGCCTGAAACTATGGATCACTCCACTCAGACAGAGAGCATTGAGGAGGAAGAGAAATCTCCCCCCCACCAGACTTTAGGAAAGGATCAGCCTCCTCAGGGAACTGATCTGACCCCTTGTGAAGAAACTGTCCCAGAGGTAGTCAGGCAACTTCTCACAGACATCAGTAAATGCCTCACTGAAAGGGAGAGGTGGTTCTAATGGGGACAATCCCTGTTGCAGCACGTCGGCAAAATCGTTAGTCTTGACTGCCACCGAAGGCAAACTAAGGTCCAGGACCTCTGCCACCCTCCACACCACCATTGCTAATGAAGCTCCCTCCTCCACAGCCACAGTAGGGGGAGAAAGCAGCCAGTATCTAGAAAAGTGTCCCTTCCAATGGCTTCACATAGATCCTCACACCAGCCTAATTGTTCTTTATAAGGCTGGCATTCTTCAGGGTCCAGTGACCCCGCCCTTTCCTACCCAACATCTAGCCCATAAGAATAGGGCTCAGGCTTTGGCAAAGATGGCATGGCTACAGTTGGCACTGAAGCCGACATTGGACGATACCTCTTTAGCTCTGTGTAGGGGATGAGGATGGGAATGGCACTGCTGGCAGCGCCTGGTACATCGGCCTTGGTATCAGCATTGGGAAAGGTTGAGGTGGCATAACCGGCACCAATCTGGATCCTTCTGTGGATCCCCGGGGTCCCACTGGAGCCTCCAGCATGGATTCACTAGGAGTCCCTCCCGAACCCACGGGCCCTGAAGGTGCGCTGGTGGGAACAGGTTGCCTAAATATCAGGTGCATGGCCTCAAAATTCTTTCAATTGGGCGGGGGTCACTCCAGATTTCAGAAATTCAGGGAAGTGCAGAGTCGGCCTACTTGCTGGCTCAACCATGGGGCCGGGACTAGAGAGGGGACGCATTCTAATCTTGTCTGCCTATGGATGAGGTGAAGACGAAGCATGCTTCGATGACTTCTTGTGTGAGCAAAACTTATCTGAGTGGCTCAATTACTTGGAGTATGAAGATGAGCTCTGAGTCTCCGATTGCTCCCGGGACTTTCCTCTCAACTGGGACCTTGATCGTGTTAGCATTACGCGTTGAGCCGCTAGAAGTTTGAGGGAGCACTTTCTCAAGGCCTTTAGGTGAATGGGGCGTCAGTCGGAACAGGCCTTTAGGTTATGGTCCTGTTCGACATATGCAAAAGAAACAATTGATCGAAGGAATGCTGGAAAATGCAAACATTCATCCCCAGTCCCAAGGATCTGGGTTAAATCCATCATTCTTTTGCTCACCACACCACCCCAGTTTGGACCCAGCCATATGCAAATCAGTCTTGACCCAGTTCCTTGTGAGAACAGTCCAGCCCGAACCGCCAAGCCAGGTCCTCCCTGGACCAGAAACAAGCATCCTGGGACCGGTTTCAGGGCATCACCCTTCATCAGCAAGGCTAGCTTGAATCCAGTGGTGTGGTGAGCACGGGACCCATGGCTGAGCATAACCTTCCCACTTAGGGCGACATATGCAAAGGAAACAATTGATTGACAGAATGCTGGACAATGCAAACATTCACCCCCAGTCACAAGGATCTGGGTTAAATCCATCATTCCTTTGCTCACCACACCTCTCTAGTTAGGACCCAGCCATATGCAAATCAGTCTTGACCCTGTTCCTTGTGAGAACAGTCCAGCCCGAACTGCCAAGCCAGGTCCTCCCTGGACCGGAAACAAGCATCCTGGGACCAGTTTCAGGGCATCACCCTTCATCAGCCAGGCTTGCTTGAATCCAGTGGTGTGGTGAGCACGGGACCCACGTCTGGGCATACCCTTCCCACTTAGGGTGACATATACAAAAGAAAAAATTGATGGACGGAATGCTGAACAATGCAAACATTCGCCTAGACGTGGTTTCCGTGCTCTCCATGCCACTGAAATCTAGCTATCCTAGCTGAAGAGGGTTGAAACCCCAAAACCGGTCCTAGGATGCTTGTTTCCAGTCCAGGGAGGACCTGGCTTGGAAGTTCGGACTGGACTGTTCCCATGAGGCACAGGATCAAGACTTATTTGCATATGGCTGGCTTCAAACTGAAACGGCATGGTGAGCAAAAAAACGATGGATTTAGGCCCAGATCTCTGTACTGGGGTGAATGTATGACATTGTTCTGCATTCTGTCCATCAACTGCTGTTTTTGCATTTGTCACCCCGAGTGGGAAGGGTATGCCCAGACGTGGGTCCTGTGCTCTCCATGCCACTGGAATCAAGCTATCCTGGCTGAAGAGGGGTGAAACCATGAAACCGGTCCTAGGATGCTTGTTTCCAGTCCAGGGAGGACCTGGCTTGGTAGTTCGGGCTGGACTGTTCCCATGAGGCACAGGGTCAAGAATGATGTGCATATGGCTGGTAATATATTTAACATGGTCTTATGTTGCAATCTAGTGGTTCTGCTGACGTTTACAAACCACAAGGCTGATGTCACCAGAACATATAGTTGGCAATATTTATCACGTAGTTATTCATTATGTATCCTGTCTCTCTTTTTCGCTCTCTCATACATTTCCGCAATAGTGACACTATTATCCTATTTACGTCCTAGTTTCTTCTGAAATGTTTTTATTTTATTTTGCTACTAAATAATAATAAATGTGTTGCCAATTGATGAATCTGCACAAAACTTCCAAAAAGAAAGATCATCCGATTTGTGTCCAGCATGGCGAGTTGTATAGAAATTCCTCGGGAAAGGGTCGATTGAGGGGTAAAAAAAGTGATATTTCCTATTTTAACTTCCATAAGAATCTTTGTTCCCTACTACAGAACAAGCATTGGCCAATAGGTCTCGCCTTTGGGTGTTTAGTATTAAATCTTTTTATTGTGCAGCATTGAGAAAAGACACGCAGCATCTCACAACCTAAGTTCAATTATCGGAGTACGCGGAGGCCATGCACAGTGCAAGAGCGTGAGGACGGCCAATAGCCGTGTCTACCTAAAACAATTAACACAGCAAGCCGCCTACAACCCAGATGGGCTGGCCGCGTTAGAAGAGGTGAGATGCACATGTAAGCAATTCTGACATTCGAGGACAAGCCTACACAAATAACAGGGGAAAAGCGAAGGAAGAACAAACCCCAACCCCAACCTCCCCCCCCCGCCCACAACCACCCCACTCCTTGTCCGCTACGCAGAGACTGTTAAAATATGGGAACACCGCCTCATTGGATACCACTGTTTGTGCGGCTCTCCGGCGTCTTGCGCTTGCGCAGCCGCGTCTTGGGCTCAGGGAGCGGAGTGTCCGCCAGGCGCAACAGCCGCAAATAGCGGGGACAGCTCAGCTCCTGGAACTCCCCCGTGAGTAGGGACAGAAACGGCCGCCAAAGTGCTGCAAACTCCTCCGCCCTCCCCGCCCCCGCCAGTGACAGCTTCTCCATCCCCAGTATCGCCCACAGCCTATGTAGCCAACCCAACTGTAGTGGCGGCTGGACATCCCTCCAGTGCGCCACAACATTTTGCACAGCCGCCCCTAGCGCAATCGCAATGAGCCTCCCTCTTCAGGATTTAAGAGGGTACATCAGTGCGTTAGGGAGGCCCAATAGGACATATGCCGGAAGTCTGGGCAGCTGGGTGTCTAGATGGGAATCCACCAGGTCCAGTATCGAGGTCCAGTACCGCTGCAGGCGATCACAACTCCAGAGCAGGTGCTCCACCGTACCCATTTCCCCACACCCCCTCCAGCATCGGTCACTCACCCGGGGGTCCCACTGATGCAGCCGCTCAGGTGTGTGGTACCAGTAAGTGGCGACCTTGGTCAGGGTTTCAGTGAGACCCGTGTGGTGAGCGGGGTGGCGGGCCCTGTAGTAAACCCCCTCCCATTCCTTGCGTGTGAGCTGTCTCCCCAGATCTCTTTCCCACCTGGCCTGCCCTGCATAGTATGTGTAAATGTTGGTAAGGAGTAAGAGCTAATATAGGTCTGATATTAACTTTTTGTCGGATGTGCGAGTCAACAGCCACCGCTCGTAGGGGGTGAGGGGACGCTGCGCGCCGGGCCGCATGGACGGGTGGAGAACACAGTGGCGGACCTGCAGATAGGGCAAACGGTCCGTTTCGGGAATGCCATAAATCACCTTTCACGTTCTGGAAGGAGAGTATGCCCTTCAGGTCGAACATGTGGCCCACGTCCCTACATTGCGTCTTCCGCCACCTCACATAGGCCCGAGGGTCGAGACCCGGTGAGAAATCGGGGTTATCAAAAATTGGTGTCATGGGGGAGGGAAAGGAGGTATGGTCCCGCCGGACAGCCACCTTGTCCCACACATCTAGAACGGTACTGGTGATCTGGGAAGCGTAGAGATTGGGAGGCCTATGACTGCGTGGCTAGAACGGGATACCCTGAAGCGTACGACCAGCGACCGCTTGGTCCTGGAAGAGCCAGTGTTTGGCAGATTCTAGCTGATGCCATTCCACCAGAGTGCGCAGCTGCGTCGCCTGGAAATAAAGAGTAAGGTCAGGCACACCCACGCCACCATGATCGGGGGGTAGCGAGCTTTGTGTGCTTAAACCGTTGGGCGGCGGCAATTCCAGATAAAGCTAGTGAGATCTGCCTGGGTTTTTTGAAGCCATCCCGTCGGAGGTCGCAGGGGAAGGGTCTGAAATATATAAAGAATTTGGGGCAGCAGGGTCATCTTTACGGCCGCAATCCGGCCTAACCAGGACAAAGTCAAGTGCTTCCACCGTCTGAGGGTGTCTCGGAGTCGGGAGCTGAGCTTGGCGTAATTGGCATCTGCGGAGGCCTGCACCGTCGGGGCCAGCAAAACTCCCAGGTAGGGGACGGTGGATTCCGACCATTGCAGGTCAAATTCAGCCTTGGCCTCTTCCAACACCTCCGGTGTCAGGGACAGGATCAGGGCCTCGGACTTTGCCACATTGATTTTGAAACCCGAGGCCTGCGCGAAGGCGTGAAGCTCGATAAAAAGTGCGCGGAGGGATTGCATTGGATTCATCAGGGAGAGCAAGATGTCATCAGCATACAAACTAATTTTATGCGTGTCCCCACCGAACGGTATGCCAGTGATGAGGTTGTGGTTCTGCACCCTGCATGCCAACGGCTCCATATAGAGCGCGAACAGAAGGGGGGAGAGAGGGCACCCCTGCCTGGTCCCGCTGCCAATCGCAAATCTCGGTGACGTGTGACCATTCACCCGAACCGCAGCGTTTGGATGGCGATAGCAATTGAATATATGGTTCCGGAGCGTCTCCCCGAGTCCGAACCGCTGCAGAACCAGCTCGAGATAGGGCCAGTGCACCCTATCGAAGGCCTTCTCCGCATCAATCGTGAGGAGGAGGCAGTCCCGTCTCGTCCGAGAGCCAGCCTCTATGAGGTGGAGGATCCGCTTGGTGTTGTCGCTAGTCTGCCGCTGGGGGATAAAGCCCGCTTGATCCGGCTCCACCAGCTGTTGCATATAGGGCGCAAGGCGACTCGCCAGAATGCCCGTAAAGAGCTTCAGGTCGATATTCAGCAGGGAGATCGGCCGGTATGAGCCACGCCGCGTGGGGTCCTTCCCGTCTTTGGGAATTACCGAGATGGCTGCCTCCAGTAGGTCTGATGGAATGGCGCCAGGCGTGTCAAAGGTATTGAATAGCTCCTTCAGTAGCGGGGCCACCAGCGGGCAAAAAGTCTTATAGAAGGCCGCCGTATACCCGTCCGGGCCCGGTGACTTCCCAAGAGTCAAACGCGAGATTGCTGAGATGACCTCCTCCAGGCCTATGGGGCGGTCAAGGAAGGCCGCCTGTGCCTCGTTAAGCGACGGGAGGGTCGCACCCCGCAGATAGCTCTGACCGTCCCACAGTTCAAGATCGTCTGCTGCATATAAGGCAGCGTAAAAATCGCCAAAGGCTGCGGCGATGGCTGTGTCGTCAGTGATGGCGTCACCAGTGCTAAGCTGGAGCGTCTGTACCTGCTGCCTCTGCCGTTGCATCCGCAGCCTGCTCGCCAGCAATCTCCCGCAGCGGTCTCCCCCGGTATAATACGCATGCCGGAGGCCAATGGCGGCGTATTCCGCCACGTCCTGGTCCAGGGCTGCCAGCATCTTTCGTTCCGTGCAGAGTTGCCGCCACGCCCTCGCCGCCCCGGTGCGTTGGTGCATCTGCTCCAACTCCGCCACCCGCTGGGTGAGCTCGGCCCGCTTCTGCGCACGCTCCCTGTTGTTAGCGGTGGCCAAAGAGATAAATTCGCCGCGGAGGACTGCCTTGAGTGCCGCCCATTGCGTCGCTTTAGAGGTGTCCCCGTTGGCGTTGTGGGCGAGAAATTGGCGAGCGCCGTTTTTATGCGTTCCTGTGTGGTCGGCAGGTGGAGGAGGCTATCGCGCAACCGCCAGTGTCGTTGCCGGCTAGGCGCCGCCGGTACCCGGAAGGACGCCACAACCGGAGAGTGGTCTGACAAAGAGGCTGGAAGGATCTCTACATCGCATGTTTGACGCGCTAGCTGGGAAGAGCACAGAAAGTGGTCGAGGCGTGCATATGTTTTGTGGGCCGCAGAATAGTAGGTGTATGCCGTCGACCGTGGGTGCATCTGTCTTCACAGATCAACGAGAACTAGGTCTGCAAGGTGTGTGTGCCCCGGCTCCGAGAGTGCTCCCACCTGGCCGGACCGTTGGCTGGAGCGGTCTGATGTGTTGTGGAACACCAGGTTCAAGTCACCCCCAATCAGTAGATGTGGATGCGTGTTAGCCGTGGCTGTCTCTAGTGCCGTGTGTAGGAACTTCTCCTGGCCTTCATTGGGCGCGTAGATGGAGTCCACTAGTAGTGTCTGCCCTGCCACTTGGAAACGATGCACCAGCAACCTACCTCTGATCTCCGCTACTTTCTGCATGACCTTCCCCCCAAACGTCTTGGCTACCAGTATCGCCACACCCGCCACTTTCTTGTTAGCAGAGAAGAAAAGTTGCCTGGGAAAGGCACAGGATTTTAGCCTGTGGTGATCTTTGGGCAACAGATGGGTTTCCTGCAGGAGGCAGATGTCCGCCCCGACTGTTCTAGCAAAGACAGGATCGCCCTGCGTTTAACGGGGTTGTTGAGCCCTCTCACGTTGAGTGAGAGAATCGTTAAGTGGTGCGACATCTTAATCCCCTATGTGCAGCTTCGGGCCCGCACCCGCCCTCTGCGGCGCTGTCGCTCTAGGCATACACAGTAGTCCAGGCAGTCCCCGGGATCGCGTAGAAGAATGCGGACAAGGAGTTCCCGCCCTCCCACCCCCCCCCTCCAGCAACCCCAAACGATCCCCCAAACCCCAACTGAACCAACCAATCCCGGGGGCCCACCCCTTACCCCCACCCCCCAACCCTCCCCGTCATCCTCCCCCTGGGGAACCCCAACTTGGAACCAGGTGAATAGAACCATAGTCCCGGTCCTGTCCCTTCTTACAGGTCCGTGGAAGATTGACAATGGGAAACGTGACAGTGGCGGCCCTTTCTCGGCCCCCCCGACCCCCCCATTCCAAAGCGAGGTGTGAGCAGTGGCCCTCTCATGCTGCTCACGGGGCTACAGTGGTATCTTGCTCCACATCCTGTACTGCCGCTGCCTGTTCCTGGGCAATCGTTTCAGGGTCCGGTTTCAAGCGGGCCCCCCGTTTGCGTCTCCGTCTGACTTTCCGCCAGCCGCCTTGACTACGCTGCTCCGACCCCTCTTGAGAACCATGGTGTGCGTCCTCGTCCGAGTCTAAGGAATCCGGCAAGTCAATGCCCAAAAGAGAGCAGGTGTCTCTGAGGGAGCGAAGTTGGTGCAGCTTCCCCTGCCAGTTAAAGATGATCCGGAATGGGTGGCCCCAGGAGTAAGGTATTTCTTTCTCGCGCAAGAAGGTGGTCACGGGTTTGAACTCGCGCCGCTTCTGCAGCGTGATGGCAGACCGGTCTTGATACAGCGCCACAGTCACTCCCCGGAATTGCAAAGGCTGCTGTCGCCTGGCCTCCTGTAGGATCCGCTCCTTTAACGGGAAGTCCGGGAGATAGGCCAGTATGTCGGGCGGGGGGGCCGGCGCGCGTCTTGGTGGTCCCACTCGGTGTGCGCGGTCAATGCGGACAGGAAAGTCCTCCGCCTCCCCCAACACCGCACGAAAGAGGGCCTGCAGGTAGCCAGTGACACTGTTCCCCTCGGCGCTCTGAGGCACATTCCGGACCCTAATGTTATTTCTTCGGGAGCGATTTTCCAGGTCCTTCGCATGTGCCTGGAGGCCTACCTGCTGCTCCTGAAGGCGGAGGACCTCTTGCTGCAAGTGCGCGAGCTCGTCACTGCGAGCGTGGCCGGATTCCTCCACCGCCGCTACCCTCTCTCCCAAGCCATCCAGGTCGCGGCGTAGCTCCCTCTGTTCCCCCGCAATGTCCTGCTTGAGGGCCTGGAAGTCATCCCTCAGGGTGTTAAAGAGCGTCTCCAGGAAGGTGCGCGTGATGGGAGCCTCCCTCTCCTCCTGCTGTTGTGAACCCGCGGCTGCAGGTGTAGGGGGGGGGTGTCTGTGCCTTCCCGCCTTTGCTAGTGGGTTTCGCCAGCATGTCCGTGATGGTACGGTTGGCTCTGCGGCTCGAGTTGGCCATGCCTCCTCTCACTTCAGGTCCGTGGCTCGGGCCGCTCTGGGCGGGGGCCCACTCCCTGCCTCGCTCGACTGGCGCTAGACCACCGACAGAGCCCCTGCGGCCTCCGGCTTTCTCCTACCGGTACCTCGGGGGCACTCCTCTCCACAGGGCCCACCAGCCCTCGCTTTCAGAGCTTCTGCTCCCTCTAGTAGTCTCCACCGGGGGCTCAACCACTCCGCCCCCCGAGAGCCGCGATCTGTCTCGCTTTGCCGCCGTTAAGTCCCAGCACCCCTAGCTTCTCCCGCGGCCGCGCGTTCGGGGACCCGGTTTCTGCCGTGGCCGGTCCCCCCCCGCCTTCAATGCTCCGGCGGGGGGGTCAGCCTCTCCAAACCAGTGCACGGGGTCCCAGTTCCCCCCGTTGGGCCTCACAGGGTCGGGCCCCTGTACCGCAGCCGCAGCTCGCTTCCTGTTCGTGGCCGGTCAGCCACGCGATCAGGGAGTCTGACAGTCTGACCCTCTAGGCCGTGGCCCCAATGCTCCGCTGTCTAGGCCCCACTCTAGGCCCCACCTACACCCCCCGGGGCCCCCCGCTGCCTTGCGAGTGCCCTCAATCTGTCGCTGCGGGGCCCCAGGGACGTGCGGGCCTACCTGTAAATGCTTCCGTCGGGCTGGGCCTCCGTGTCCGCGTCGCGGGAGGCAGGGGCACTCCCGGGTTCGGCTCCTGCCGTTCTGTGCCGCCGCTGAAATAGGCAGCCGCCGACCACGTGGGCTGTGCCGCCGCCGCACGAATCCGCTCTTCCTCGCGGCCTCTACCGGGCCCGACACCGGGGCCGTGCCCCAGGCTGGACGCCGCCGCGGCGCCGGGCGGAGATCGGCCCCGCCGCTGCTACTGCCCCTCCTCGGATGTGGGGCCCAAGGCTCCTGTGCGGGACTTCCGGCTTGCTCTCAGCCCCGGCCTGGACTCCCGCCGCTGCAGCGTGTGCGGTCCTGTGGCGTCCGTGTAGGCCCGAGCCGGGGCCTCGATTAGTGGCTGCGCAGCCGCGCGGCGGCTCGTCACCTCTCTCCTCGATTCAGGGGCGGGCGTTGCACCCGCGCTGGCCCAGGGGACCCGCAGACCCCCTCGGGAGGGGGCGCCGGTCTCAGCGTGTTCCCCCACCAGTGCCGATCCATGGGGGCTCCTCTGGTTTCCCCGCTTCGGGTTTGCCTCGGCCGAGGCCTCTCCGTGCCCGGCGGGCGCACGTCAACCACACCGAATCTGCCCGTCTCTGCACGTCTTCAGGCTCGCACCAAGCCGGTAGGGTCTGGACACTACTCTCGGGCCAAAACGCGCTGATTTTCGGGGCCACTGCTGTGGGAAGAGGGCTAATAGGGCCTAGGGCCGGGGAGCTGAGGACAAGCACGTCCGATCAACCCGCCATCTTGGCCACGCCCCCCGCCTTTGGGTGTTTGTAAGTGTTTATTTATCCAGCACAATATCCTTGGTGAAACAACATCAACTGTTGCATGGATAAACACTTATAATGTCCCAAAGGGGAGACCTATTGGCTATGCCAATGCTTGTTTTAAGTACCTTTTTAGTATGGTTTTTTATTTTGTTGTTGAAGTATTATATAGAGCGAACTCGATCCAAAACTATGAGCACCAGTTACATTACAAAAGGACGCTTTCATTTTTTTAGGCAAGGAGAGATTGAGTGATATCTCTGAGCCGCAGGATGTTGAGCCGACGCCGAGAATCGAACCTTGTTTCCCATTTTAAAGTAGGCAGCTCCGGCATTAAGCCACACCCTCTCCCCGAAGGTTGATATTATTGTTTGTATATAAATTATCACTACTGATTGCTTATTTTGTCTATGGTCTCTTTATAGATTTTCTTTTTTCCTTAATTTTCTTTTCACTTATTCATTACTCTCTTTTTATGTACGTCTTTGTATCGCAATAATTTTTTTTAGCATCCTTATTCAATAATAACGTTGCACTTTATCGAACATGTTACAAAAAACTCAATTATTATATTTTTATGTGTTGGTATATTTAAATTATACCAACACATAAAAATATAATACTAGTTGTATTCGTTTCTTTATTTAGTTATTGCAGGCCACATTCTGTCGGTGGTGCCCTTAGTGCTTACCATGAAGCAACACATTCAAGTGAGACATTGCCCGAAGACGACATAAAAAAATTGACAGTCATGCTATAACTAGCACATAGCATTACTGAATCCCTAAAACCGAATACGTACATATTCATTTTTATACTTTGTACTCCTGTATATCAAATAGATTATAAGCATGCATATTTGTTTCACCAACATATTTAACCCTTTCGATGCTGATGACGAGCTCAGCTCGTCATCACCCACGGGTGCCGTGTGCTGATGACGAGCTGAGCTCGTCATAGTGCCACTAAAATGGCATTTTCCAGCACTGGGGGGGAAAACGCCCAGCAGCCATGTGGTTAAACAATGCTAAGTAGAATTGTAACTTTTTTTTTTTTAAACAGGCAAGATTTTGAAGCAAACTGGAAAAACTCCATGTAGGCACTGTGAAAACAAAATATGTTTTATTGTAGATTTCTTAAACTGATTTCAAGGAGAGTGAAGTGATTCCCCAACGTTGCAGCCCATCCGAGATCAGCAGTGCATGCGAGCTCAGCCCTGCATGCCTCGCTTAGCTTGACTCCGTAGTAATGTCAAGGGATCAGAAATGGCAACACTGCTTCCTCGGAGCAGTGCTTGTCTTGTTTCTCTTACTTAGCACAGCTCGCTCATTCCTGAAGTCCTGTTTGTGCCTTCGCTTCCTTTCCCTCTGTTTTTTGTCAATAAGACGCTTTATTTACGTTTGTAGTTTACTATGGTTGTGAGTTAAACCTGTAAGAGTTTTAGTGAAACACCTCCTCGGACCTTGGCGGAAAATCTAGGTTGACTAGGTGGAGTGTGCGTTTATTGTTCGGAGAGGCTCCCTTTGTGGGAGTCTCATGGAGGTTAGCTCCTGCGGTGAAGATCAGGGGCGGGTCATTTATAAAACATGCCAAAGGCAGGAGTCAGAGCTTCACGCTACCTAGCACCGTGCCTGGAATGCGATGCACTCCGAGGCACCGCAGAGTTCAGAGATTTATATTTAGGGTGGCAACGGCCCTTGAAACTTGTAAACAAGTGTGTGTCTCTTTATCTCCACGTTTCACTTTGTCATCTCATACACTAGACATACACTTCTACTTTCAGAGGTACAGAGCAGACTGTATCATTGCAGATGAGTGTTATTGCCTGACAAGAAGGTGTCTGAACAGAGAGATCGTGAAATGATTGATGTTCAGCAAACCAAGCCTGGGGAGCAGTGTGAACTCTGAAATGAGCCGCCTCCTACAAATCCTTGTACTGCTTTGACAGTGTAGGCTCAAACAAGAAGTAGTTACATAACCAGAAATACAAGCCCGCGAGTGGTGCTTGCGGGTGCACACCACAGCGAACAATCTGTTTTCAATTATCACGCCTGTGTCTGGGCACGATAATTGAAAACAGATGTGGCCTGTGCGGGTAACTGCAAGTAATATGCCTTGTGCGGAGCAAAGGCGGGACAAGCAACCACCTTCGCCCAATTGCGTGCTGTCTTTATTTGAAAGACGCACGCAAAGCCCATTAGCCTGTAAGAAAGAAAAAAAAACACACACACACGTGTAGTGAGCTTGGGGAGCTTTCTGAAGACCCTTACTAAAAGTTGAGCAAGCAGCACATGCGCGCTGCTCTAGGCTCGACCTAAAAAGCATAATTACACCAACCTTGGCATAAACTAGAAATGTACTCAATGAAGTGCTTATGAATGGCAGTTGCCAAACCGTTACAAAAAATAAGTAAAAGTGAAAAAAAAAGAAATCCCCAAAGAATAACAAAAACCCACAAACAAAAAAGTTTCCTTTGAAAATGACCAGGATAACGCAATCAAAGGGCTTGTCTCTACTAACAGTTATGCCTTAAGGCCAGCCCCCACTACACACAACCAATACGAGTTCCTGATAATTCTTGTGTTAGTGGGAATAAAGGCAGGCACAACAAATTAATCACAGTAACAAAGGGTGCTGTATATGCTTGACATAAAAATGTTTTGGTTTGGAGGAGAAGTAATAGGAAATGCACACAACTCTGTTCATTATAACATTCTGCACAAACATAAAGAGAAGGAGAATGAAAGGGTAAAACGGATGTGCTCTGGAGAGATGGAGAGTGAAAACAGGAATAAGATGGACAGCAGAAATGCCCCCTCTTTGTGATAGCAAGGAACAAAGGTGCCTTACAAAGAAAAAAAAATTAAATAACTGTGGTCAAGAAGCGAGGAAGGTAGTCATATAGAGATACAGAGAAAAGGGAGGCCAGTAAGAAGCAAAGGGGCATATTATCAAGAACAGGCGATACAATTTTCACTGCTTTATTAGCAGGAAACTGCAGCTAAAGCCGCGATAATGGGCTTGATAATATGCCCTTGTGAATTTACATAGCAGCCCTGGTTATGGTGTTAACCTGGTCTTCTATGGGAATTCGCAAGGCCATATTATGAAGCTCATTATCGCCACTTTAGCGGCAGTTTCCTGCAGATAAAAGCGGAATAATATATTGCCCTTTCTTGATAATATGGCCCAAAGATCAGCGGAGACTATCGTCCTACTAGGAAAAGAAAGCAGGCAGAAGATGTCAGCGTTAGATTAGGGAGTAAGCAAAAATCAATGAAGATTGAGAGGTTGGGGATTTTCCTCACCGGATGGACCCCGCCAGCAAAGGGTTGAAGGCATACAGCCAATCATGCATCTCCTTTTCACTGCTTGCCTGCAGTAGAATACCCCGATGTTCTGTACACACAGCAAAGGTGTTTGGTGTCTGAAAAAGAAAATAACAATGGTACTGCATCAACCAGTGGGAAAGGGCAAAGTCTGATATGTCAGTGCGGCTTGCGTTTGAGGGCAGATTTGTGACCCATTCATGTTTATTTCTGGTAAATAACCATAAAACATGTAAAAAAAACTGTATATTATATATTTGTGTCTATTTTTAAAAAGGTAAAAAATACTTTTAAGGTAAATATTTGCAGAGCATAAACAAACAAGCACATTCCATATTACTAAATCAAGATCAGCTATTTGAAGATAAATACAAATTTAAATGCTCTTAGGTAGTAAGGGAAAACTATGTAAATCCATTTTTCGACATCTGGCGGCCACCCAGAGGGATTATGGATAAAATGCATGTTTACTCACAAGGATGTAAGCAATGAATCAATGGTGCCAGTGATCTAAATTATTACATAGTGCAAGGAACAACACTGATTTGTGTTCTGAATAGTTAGCATTTAATAATGTATATCAGACAATTGTGATGTTTTTGAAATACGAATGACAATAAATAACATTCAAGTTGCGCGAAGCGTTCCACTTAAAAAACACTGGTGAGTTGGCACACCTCTGGTTTCATGGCATACTTTGCCCTTGAAGCACCTTTTTGGGGCACTGTGCACTTTTTGTGATATGAAAACAAAAATAATATAAGAGAAGATTTATTTGTACATGTACCTGGGAGTGGTTTGTGTTTTATTACCGAGAAGATTAGCCATTCTTCTTGTTTCCACTGCACATGTTATGTTTTTTAGATGTTGGGCTTCTGACAGAAGAATCTAGTATTGAGAACTCACAGATAAAAGCTGGTTTTGTAGTGGAGAGCAGTGAGCATTGCCCGGTTACTCACCGATAAATCTCATTATCCCTACATCCCATGTCCTCATCAGAATCATTACTTTTGAGGATTACTCAAGCTGGCCTTCAAGACCAAATCAAATTTTCCTATAATTGAAAGAGCACACTAATTTTGATTGCTTAATCAATGCGCCAAAATCAAAATAATGTATTTAACACATTTTTGCAAAAGGGATTTACCATCCATTACATTCAATACAATTGCACCAAGCTCACCAATCCTTCGTGCTTAGGTGAAAGACAAACAAAATAACACATTAAAAGACAAGTAATATAAAGGAACTATAATTAAAGGTTCAAAGGATACTCCCTGAAGAGCTTTAAAGAAAAAAGGCAGTGTCCAGTGTCGGACATTAGGTCTAGAGGAAAGTCTTGAAGTAAAAAAACTTTCCAGGAGCCTCACCACCAGATCAAAATCTTTACTAGCACTCCACCACAGTTCCCTAAATGCTTTAATGGCTGTCCACTGGGCCCTTAAGGTCATAACAGTCAACGGCATCAGAAAGTCATCCAGTCAAAATTGTAGAAATGTAGCAACTTCACACACTGCTGCTGAAAGAGATCTAGAGGAACACCATCTGTGAGAACTGGGGTCACCAGTTCCCCGGGGGTAGCTTGGCGCGAGCAGGTAGGCATCCGAAAGCTTAGGTGTAAAGTGACCATACAGCACACACACCCACTGAGACAGGAAACGCACACAATAACTGACACCACACCAGCTGGTCTATTAAAATCAATACACTTTTATCTAAGACAAAATTCAGGATAATCAAGGTAGCATCAAGTCATTAGCAACAGTTGATTACCAAAGCATCCGGGAATTCATTCAGTATTCATTAAAGAAGCCAGTAAGCATTTCATGAGATAATTCTAGGCATGCATTCAACATTTCATTAGATAATCATTCATTAGATAACCATAGGCAATCCTATTCTCTTGGTAATCAGGCAACATTTCATTAGAGAAGCCTAGCAGGAACATGGGTATAAGCCTAATCAATGCAGTCTGGCAGGTCTAGAATATATGCTTAGCTCCTGCTTAGGGGGTAGCCTATAAAGAACAGTCCCCTAGCCAGGGGTTACCTTGGCCCCAACAACCGTCAGTGATAATGGCAGATGCCAAGTTCAGGGGATACAGTTCCTTTTTTTTTTTTTTTTTTTTAATTTTTGGAAACCTTTATTGTGCATAAAAAGGAAGGACAAATACGGGCCTACAACCGTCAGGCCGGCCACAAAACAATTAAGCACAAAAGCAAACAAGTTAAACCCCCCTACGGTATCAGGCAATATAGCATCAAATAAAGCAGTTACCCAAAAGTGAAACATGCCGTCAAGGGGAAGGATCAGTGAAGGTTAATTTTAAAAATTATATCGAAACATAAATCAATAAGAGTTAAGACAAGGAGAACTGAGTCCATACAGTACGCTTACAGCACGTATAGGCAGCAATAAACAAGGCAATAATGATAACACCCAACAGTTCGGCGGCACAATCTTAAACAACAAGAGCATCAGCCCGCATTAGCGTACCACCCACAGCGCTACCCACTCCATACAAACCCTCATTACAGACCCAGAACAAGGAAAGAAAAAATAATAAAAAGATCATAAAGAGGTACCATAGAACTTACGAAACTAAAACATACCCCCCCACCCTACACACATGCAGAGGCTATGGCCTGCCCCCCCCCAGCAGAGTGTCTGTCGCCCCTTAAACCCGAAATGCAGCAAGAAAGTGAAAAGGAAAGAGAAGAAGAAAAAATAAAGACCTAGTTCAGAAAGAGTCAGAGAAGAAAAAGCGTCACATTCGACACATAGGGAGGAAGACAAGTATGCAAACTAGCCTATAACCCCCCAAAAATGAAAAGGGGTGGGGAGGAGCCAACAAATATCAGATCTCCACGCTAGCGAGCGAAATAGCAATTAATATCCCAAACGGAGCTTCAGAATTAAGTGACCTCACAACAAGTATAAACAGGTCGCCCTCCCCCAGGCCCCCCCGCCGCCCAGTACCAGGATATCAACCAAAGGCAACCCCCCGTATAACCAAGCAATCAACCTCCAGGCCTCCCACACCGCCCAGAGCCGCCATATTGACTTCGGTAAAGCACCGATAGGGTGTCGTTACCATCACCTTCAAACAAAAGAAGCGTTCCCCCCAGCGCATTGAACAGAGCAAGAAACGTTCCAGGCCATGTCATCTCCGGTTAGTCGGCAAGTCATTGTGCAAAGGATCCTCAGCCCTGACCAGAGCGCCGAAAGACATCCAGACATTTCCACTGCCGTACACTCCCCTCCTGCCGGACAATGAAACAAAATGGCCACCTCCGAAACTGAGGGCAAAAAGAAAGAGGAGGCGAATACTCCCAATTTTCGACACTAACCATATCTGGGTGGCAAGTCGCCCCCCCCGCCACAAGTTGATGCATACTCCACAGCCTCGGGGAAAAAGTCGAGATAGTAAAGGCGGGGAGGGGGACCAGCGCCCGGGGAGCCTCTGAGGAGTGCCACAGTGTCGGAGGAATAGCTACAGTTTCCAGCAGAATAACAGAATGTGACTGTGTAGCAGTGTTCCCGTCAATAATGGGGCTGACATCGGTACATCCAGGGGCCGGTCGCACGTCTCCGTGCGCGTGGTGGAGAGCAGTCTCTTGAACAGGGATAGGCAATGGCAGCGGGGGGGCAATCGAACCCAGTTCCGTGATATACGAGGCAGCTCTAACTATCTTCTGTTCCAGGATATGGGCTTGTTGCCGGCATGTAGCTCGCAATCCGAGGAGGGCAGTCAGGATGTCGCCATAGGTGGGCTCCCGTTGTGATGCTGGCTGGCGTACACCGCACGAACATTCCCCCGGGACAACCGCCAGGTCTGCCATAGCAGAAGTACTGCCCGGTGAGAACAAAGAAGCCGCCATCTTCCTTCTACAGGGAAGGGGGCGTCATGGCAGACCAGCAAGAAGCTCGCTATGCAGAGGGGGGGGGAATGGCGTTGCGGACAAGAAAGAAGGAGCGGGAGCCACCAACAATCCAGCGGCACGCAGGTCTGGGGCAAGGCAGGGAGAGAGATTAATCTCCAGCCGGCAATGTAAATAGGCTGCGGTAAAACAAGCACCCCAAGATGGACTCCGGGCAGCCTATATGCAGCAAGTCGGGACGTGGCCGTCGCGGCTCAGGTCCAGTGTCTCTCGGAGGAGGGGCAACCCAGCAAGAGCCTTACCGCTGAAAAGGTAGGCGGTGAAGTCCGTAGCAATGATCAGAAGCGCCCCTGCCCCAGCCAGCTCCGCCGCGACGTGCCCGTCTCACCGCATCCAGCCGTGTCCAGTGGCAGGCATTCAGCTCCAGGTCCCGGGTCAGGGTCGGGGGCCGAAGAACGGCACCAATACACCACGGAAGTGAGCGGCGGAGGTCCCAAAAGAACGCCAGCAACCTCCGTGCTCACACATCCCCGTTTGTGCAAGAGATATTCAGGATTCGTGTCAGGATCACGGTGCAGGATCGGACGGCTCGCGGAGCTCAAGGCTTACGCGTCCGTCCCGATCGCCATCTTGGCTCCTCCCCTACAGTTCCTTTTAACCCTATTTCAGGCCCCTCTCTGGTTAATCCGGGCCACCACAGTGTTAATTGGGGCCAACGGGGCCCAACTACAGTTTCTCCCCCAGGAAGGGGCGGCCACGGGCTCCCTCTTCGCTCCTCGGGGGGCCCGCTCTTCCTCCTAGCCTACCGTCCTCCTCCCCGAGGAGTTACCTTTCTTTTCGACTCCAACCGGAGCCCTTGCGGTGGTTTTCTGCTGGAGGAGAGGGCTCCTACCCTCCAGTAGGCCTCACGCGGCCTTGGGACCGATCTCGGGCCTTCCGGGGCTTGTGCCGGCTGGTGGGGGGCTCTCGTACTCTCCCTGAGCCCTCCGGTGAGACAACAGGCTGATCACGGGCCTTCTGTGGCTTCCGCGGCCCGAGAACCAATCACGAGGCGGCTGGTGAGGGGCCCGGCCACAGCGGCCAATCGCGGAGCAACTCCTGGAGGCGCGGCAGCCAAAGCCAATGGCTGCGCAGCGTTTGGCGGGGGTGTGGCCGGTGACGCGGCCGACGCCCCCGTCACGTGGATATTGTGTCGTGCTTCGCGGGGCCTAGTGCGGCCTACTCCTGCGCAGCGGCGGCCTACTCCTGTCTCCGAGGTCCACCGGAACGACGCAGGTGGCAGCGGGGGTCTCTTCAGGCCCGCGGCAGTGACGGTGGGACCCAGAGGCTTCTGGGTGGCGCGATGCGTCACGTTGCGGCGCCAGCGACTCCCGGGCTGCAGCGGTGAGTTCCACGACGAGCGCTGTAAAGGCACAGCAGCGCTGAGAGGTAGCCGTGCTTTTGGGGCGACAACAGTTCCTCGGGGCACAGCACTTAACCAGCACACCAATGGGACCAGGGCAGCGGCGGTGATATCGGCAGCGCTCTCAGTGGTGTAGCTCTTCGGGGCCGCACAGATGACCGGGGCTGCAGCGGTGATTGCAGGCAAGTCCTTCACAGCACAGCACTCAGGAGGCTGAGCCCAGGGCACAGGTCAGGACAGCGCTTGAGAGTGATAGAGCTTAGGGGGCAGACAGCAGTTCAGGGTCCTAGCGCTAAGAAGTGAGAGCACTTAGCAGGCAGTTCTGGTCAGTTCAGACAGTTTAGGACCACATAGGGGCACAGGCTGAGCAGGGGAGCGCGTGATTGGTGAAGCGCTGGTACCTGGCTGATCCCCAGTAGTCCTTCTGGCAGACAAGGGTTCTTCTTGGCGCCTGATGGTTCCCGCGCCCTTCTGAAGCAGTTTCTTGGGGGGGTTGTGGTTGAGTTGGTGGCTGAGGACAGGCTGGTTCCTGTAGCTCACTGCAGGTGGATGGTCCCTGGGTTCCCCTCACGCTGGACCAGATCAGTGGGTTCGGTCAGAGTCGCTTACTCAACTTGGAAGGCAGTGCCTAGGCCCAGTCACTCCTAGTGGTATAGGTTCCCCCCTAGGCCCTACCGCCTAAGACTCCTGCGTAGGTTCCCCCAGGTCAGTGATGCCCCAACTGACTAAAGGATTTCCCTCCTTTCCTTAAATAATCCCAGGTCAGGTGACCACTCTGCAGGACGGGCCCTCACAGCATCACGTAACCTGTGCTCCACCACCTTCATGTCTTTCAATAGTGTTTTCCACACACCCACTGTCTTGGCAATACATAACCCCCTAACTACTACCTTAAAAGCATCCCACTCAATCGCCACTGATATCGCAGTTCCCTCAATCGCAGCAAAATATTGAGTTATTCCCGTCCCAAGATCTGCACAAAATACTGGATCATCTAGCGCCTCCAGTCTAAATCGCCAGGTTGGTATCACCGCCCTCTCTTGGACCCATCGTATCCGCACTAGTAACGGGTTATCGTCCGATACTGTCCTAGCCAGATATTCACTATGACTGACTTTGGCATGCACATCCGGGGTGCATAATATCGTATCGAGCCGCACGTGCAAATCATGAATGCCGGAATAGTAAGTATAGTCTTGCTCCTCCAAGTGAGGCTCCCGCCAGGTGTCTACTAATCCCCAATCATTCTGCCACTCTCGTCTAACCATAGAGAGTCTATGAATCTGAGCACACAGGAGTGGGGTGGGACCTGTCCATCTCTACATCCACAATTGAATTAAAGTCCCCTCCCATCAATGCCGAACCAGTCAAATATGGCGCTATCCTCCCTGACAAATGTCCAAAAAATGGGGCCTGATCCACGTTAGGGGCATATATACTACTCAGCGTCACATCAGCACCATTGAGGCGGACGGTCACCACCACTAATCTCCCCTCCAGGTCAATCAATTGTCGGGTTGACTGGAACGGAACTTCCGCCCTAACCCATATCAGCACACCCCTAGAAAAAGCTGAATAAATTGTGTAAAATAATTGCCCCCTCCATCTGCGTTTCCAGCGTTCTTTCTGCTTGTCTGGCATTCCTGCATCATCTTCTTGCTCGGGGCACTCCCATCTGTTTCCCTCTGGGTTTCCCCATTCCTACCTGCAGTGCTAGTTCCAGCACCAAGTCCGGTCCCCCTCTAGTATCCGGTTATATGTATGTTCCACCAGCAAGGGCTTTGTACTCCTAGCCACATGAAGACTGTGCCCCTCGTCCCTGCTGTCTCCTCATGCTTCACAGGCGGGCACCTCGCTGGACCACCTTCTTAATCACCCTCATCTGGGGCCTGTGCTATGCTCCTCAGTCAACACTTTCCAACCTCCAACACCGTCCCACCACTCAACAGCGCCCCTCTGAGAATCCTCTCTTCCCGTGAACACAAGGAGTGTGTGGCCTGGATCTTAGGGGGGGCAATTCCAGTGTCCATTCAGCTGCGGCAGGGGTTCCCACAGGGTGCACTCGCCGCTTTCCCTTCCGCTGCACTACTGTACATGCACTACTCCTCTTGTTCGGCTCTCACCCCTCTTTTGGCACTTCATCAGCATGGCCGCCCTTTGGGCCCTCCAGAGCTCCTTCACTGCGTCTCTTGGCGCGCTAGTCCTGCGCCATATGTCTGCTGCCAGTCAGCTGGGTGCCTACTCGTAATATGTCATTCCGATGCATCCCCACGAAGCCACAACATCTCTTTCGGTGCCCCTGAAGCCCTTCTCCGTTTTGCAGCTATCCCACGGGGAGCCTATCTCCTCCAGCCCGGTCACCTCAGCCATGCTGCCCAGTCCTCTTTGCCAGATTAGTGCCACCAGCCTCACCGGAGCCCAACAAAGCAAGGCCACTGCTTTCTTGGCTGTCCTGCCACTGCCCGTCTCTTTGCTCAGTGTTGTGTGACTCTTGAGTGGAGCCCCGCTCTTCTCAGTTTGTCCCGCAGTCCCCCAGAGCTGCACCAATACACGCTGCTAATCTGCAGCCACAGACCGCCAACCTATCACGGCTGCCCCCGCGATGCCGACCGCTGTCCGCTGCCTCCTCTGTGCCTCCTTTGCCTCCAGCGCCTAAAATGGCATCTCACCCCTGCAAACAGCCGCTCAGGCCGAAGCTAAACAATGCGGCCAACGTGCGCCAACATGGGGTGCCCATTCGCAAAAAATTTTTTTTATAGCCAATGAGCTACTACCTCTTCCACAGCACAATGATAAATTAGACGTGTTTCTGCGAAGACATATGCAGAAATATATGTCCTACTTAATTTACAGCTCCTTGCCATGAGCTTTATATGCCTTCCTTAGGGGAAACTTACATATACTGCTAAAGGAAGTGGTGGCTTTGCCATAGTTTAACCAAAACAGTGGGGAGCATAAACTATGCTCCGCTCCCAGTCGCACTGCGTTACAGGATATTTATTCCTACTCCATATTTCCACATTTAATTTACTCCATTTTAATCCATGTTCGTCCACACTTTTCTTAATGTTTATTCCTTTTATGTTCCACATGCATAAATTGAATCGTACGCTTTTTCAAGGCTTCTCATATTCAAAATGTGCCCATCCGGACCTCTTCATGAATACGATCAAAACACATAATTTGTCCAATACAGCATATCTTTATTGGCACTCAATGCATTTCGGGCTTAAAATAGCCCTTCGTCTGGGGTAACTGCAATTAAATCATTTAAGACAAACATTACTGTGTTGTCCATTAGTCAAGCATATATAATTCATCATATAACCTCTCATATATAAATGGAACATTTCAAATACACAACATGTACCCTGTGCATAAAACGAAAGCCACAAACAAAACAGCTATTAAGTTTTGACAGATGCGAACTCCACCCCGTTAACCCACCATTAAAAACCAACCCTCCTTCCCTAATGTATGAAACCACTATTTGAAACCAGTGGGCTCTGGGTGGAAATCTCATTCGCATGGAAATGGAAGTTAAGTAAGAACAATGCAGTTTGTGGTAGGTACGTGCGGAGTAAAAGGAAATGGGTGTATTTGTTGGTTTTAAACACGCAAGTACTGGAGAATTAAGGATGCGCGAACTAGTGAGGTTTCGAGTCAGGCGTTTGCTTGTTTCACATATTAGGGAAGAAGGTTTGGTTTTTAATGGTGGGTTCACGGGGTGGAGTTCGCCTATGTCAAAACTTGATAGCTGTTTTGTTTGAGAGACTCTGGGGTCTCTCATGCTGGGGCAGAATGCCTTTGGCTCCATGGCTCTCAAAGAGGGGCTTCCTTTCCTACTTTTACTTTTTTGCATTTCTTCTGGGGCCTACGTCTCCTAATCTTAGCAACAGGACCTTCAGGCTCTTTGAGTTGAGCAGTACCCTGGGTGACTGCCCCTTCTGGGACCAAACCAATCTCTGGGAGATCACTGCCTAGGTTGCAATCTAGTGGGAAGTCGGAGCGGACTACCACCCTATGCAAGCAAAGGGTACCTCCTACTTCTAAGGTGACTAAGACCAAAGGTCTGTTAAGAACATCCCCTGGGGGTGCCTGTACTCTTTATTATATCTCCTCGGAAATACTGGCCTGGGATACTAACTTATCAACCACTATGGTGTGGCTGACACTAGTGTCTGTCAGGGCAGTAGTGGGGATCCTTCACCTTAAGGGAATGGAAGTGCTTGCTACCTCTCTAAGGGATCACCAGCATACCATCAGGACCATTTTCACAGTTAAAAGACATTAGGACCTCCTCATCTGAGGAATCCTCTTCCACGGCTATACTGGCCAGCCCAGTGGTAACTTCTTCTTTTTTTTTTCCCCCAAAACCTTTATTGCTCCTTGTCATTTTACACAGCCATTGGCCTACAACCCAACGGGCCGGCCGCTATCTCAATGCGAAAGTAGGCTATTATTGGAGAAGTCCGTACATTTGTTGCTGTGTCCGTGGTTTGATTATTTCGCACTTCAGTAAAGGGGCATCTTTCACAATCAATGTGCTAAATTAAGTAGGTTTGTTTTTTGTTTTTTCAACAATAAACAACGTAAAAGATCAACAAAGAAATCACAGGTAGGTCATCACGTGCTGGAGTGAGTCCACATACAGTATGCCGTGGTAAGTTTCTGACACATTTATCCGCACTTAAGTCTGCAAGGTCATACATATTGTTCAAAACTGATGTTAAGTATACATGGAAATTCCTACGGTGTGGGTGCTCTGTTTGTTCCACCATTTCCAACCCTCCCGTCCCCCATGATCTCCCGCAGACCCCACCCCCACCTACACTCGCCCCCTTCCTGGGAACTCTAATCGTCCTCCCCCTCTTCATCTGAAGATATTGGATCATCTTCCGGTAAGGGGTCACAAATGTCTCCTCTATATGTATTCCACGGGGTCCAAATCTTATTCCATTTTCTCGGGCAGGCCCTGCTAGCATACACTTCCCTTTCCGTGACCATTACCCTGTCCATATTCTCACACCATTGTGTTCTCGTCGGCACCTCTGTTGCCCCCCATTTTTGCGCTATGTCTCTTTTAGCTAATACCATGCCCAAGGTAACCCATTGCTGGCCGTGCCTAGACAAATCATTAGGTTCCCACACATGGAGTAGGCATTTTCGTGGTTCAGGGACCAGAGATGTCCCCATAGTCTGTGATATTGTGCGCAGCACACGTCTCCAGTAGTCTTGAATGCGTGGGCAATCCCATATCGTGTGGAAGAATGTCCCTTCCTCCCCACACCCTCGAAGGCAAAATGGGTGTTGGGCGCGGTGTATGAGGTGTAGTGTTGTTCTAGTATAATATACTCTATGTAGAATTTTGAGCTGTATGAGCCGGAACTTAGCTGAGATGCCTACTTCTTTGGGCGAAGCCACTGCTTCATTCCATTCGGCTTCGTCCATAGCTGCTACGTCACCCTCCCATTTTTCTTTAAGTTTGGTCATGGGATCTGGCAAATTATTTATTAACTTACGGTACGTGAGCGAGGTGGCTCGCTCCAACATAAAGTCCGTAAGGAGGCGGTCTTCAAGCGGGGAGGCCTCTGGTACCTCCGTCTCGGGGGGGATAGCTGTAAGCAGTGCATGCCGAATCTGAGCATATCGGAACTCTTCTCGTGTTCCTAGCTCATATTGTTCTCTCAGACGTGCAAATGGAACCACCGTGCCTCGTTCCCATAAGTCTCCCACTGTGGACAGGCCAATCTCATCCCATTGAGAGAAACCCTTGCTATTCCGTAAGTTCCCCAGCTCCCGGGAGTCCCACAGTGGAGTAAGTTTAGTTATTCTCCCTTTCCAACCTAGTGTCGACAGTGCCTTGTGCCATATCTCAGCTGTGAGTTTTGTGGGTCCCGTCAATTTGCGTATTACCCGTTGGTCGTACAGTGGGGCTAGCAGGGTATTTGCTCCCAACTGTGTCCTGTCTGCTCTGAATGCTGGGTCATTTTGGGGGGCATGGATCCTTTGATTTATGATTTTCAGCTGTGCCGCCCAGTAATACAATTTCAGGTCTGGCAGTGCAATCCCCCCGTCGTACCACCCTTTGTGCAATTTGGCCTGCGCAATGCAGGCCGGGCGGTAACCCCATAAAAGATTCGCCACCAACGCTGACACTTTCCTGAAGTAACCTGGTGCCACCGGATACGGTGTATTCTCCAGGATGTGCAAGAAACGGGGCAAGGACATCATTTTGTACAATGCAGCCTTACCCAGCATCGTTAGGGGAAGTCCGGCCCAGAACCCAACGTCCTGTTTAAGCCGTTCTATAGGTGGCTTCAGGTTTTTATGTGCAAATTCTACCGGGTCTTTGGTGACATGTATGCCCAAGTATTTAAAGGAGGATCCGGCTTCGGTCAAGGGGCAATGAGCACTCAGTGTCGGGCCCGGTCCCTTCAAAACATACAGTTCCGATTTGTTCCAATTCAGTGTGTATCCCGAGATTTTCCTGTGCTCAACACACAGTGCCAGAAGCGCTGGAATGCTACGTTCCGGGTCTGTGAGGTATACGAGCATGTCGTCTGCATATAGGGAGACGCGGTCCTCCCCACCACCAGCCCAGGAAATCCCCCTTACCAATGGGGTAGATCGTATCAGGTGTGCTAAAGGTTCTAGGGCGATTGCGAAGAGCAGTGGTGACAGGGGGCAGCCCTGTCGGGTTCCTCTTCCCAAGGGGAAAGTGTGCGAGATGTGGCCATTCGTTACTACCTGCGCCACTGGTCTCGTGTACAGCAGTCTGACCCATGCTATGAATTTGGGTCCGAACCCTAAGTGTGCCAGGAACTCAAACAGGTAGTTCCATTCAACTAGGTCAAATGCCATTTTTGCATCGAGGGCCAGTATCACCGCTGGTTCGGGAATCGAATCCGCTCTTGCCGGCACTCTTCGCAGATTCAGTGCCGTGTTCCTGTGCGGCATGAACCCGGATTGGTCTGGGTGTATGAGGTCAGGTAGGTGTGTCATTAATCGGGTAGCCAGGAGTTTGGCTAGTATTTTAACTTCTGCATTAAGCAGGGATATGGGGTGATAGGAATTGCAATTTTCCTCTGGTTTCCCGGGTTTAGGTATCGCAATGATGGTTGCTACTCTCTGGTCTGGTGGGAGCTCGCCCCTCGATAAGCAATCCATATACATGGCCAGTAGGTGTTTACTAAGCTTTTCCGATGTGGCCTGATACCACTCTATCGGTATGCCATTTGGGCCGATCACTTTGCCGGGTTTTATCGCCCGTATCGCTAATTGGATTTCTTCCATGGTTATATCTGCCTCCAGTTCAGCTGATGCCTCCGGCTGCAACCTCGGTGTGTGGATAGGTTCTAATGCCGCCCTGGCTATTTCTACCGTCACCTCCCTGTCAGATGTGTAGACACCCTCAAAATGGTCAGTGAGTATTTCGACGATTCGCTCCGGGCTTGTATGCATGTACCCCTTCTGTCTTCTATTTGTTGGATACCTCTAGCGCACCCCCCCCTTTTGTCTAGCCAGGCCAGCATCCTACCTGCTTTATCCCCTATATCATAAATTCTATTCTTTGTTTCCGTTATCTGTCCTTTCACTTGGTGCCGTAAATATTCCGTATACGAGTGTTGTTGGAGGTGCAATGTGTGGCCCGTGACTGGCGTGGGACGTGTTTCGTGTTCGCTTGTCGCTTCTCTCAGCGCTAGCTCTAGTTCAGCTAACTCGCGTGCTTTTTCCCTTCTATAGCCCGTAAGTGTGGTAATTGCGTGCCCCCTTAACACTGTCTTGTATGCTTCCCATAGGATCGCTGCCGACTGCACTGACTCTAGATTCTCTTCGAAGTAATGCGTTGTTGCCTTCTTGAGTGCTTTCCTGACCTTAGGTACTTTGAGACATGCTGCCTGTATGGGGTAAAGCCGTTTGCGTGTTTTCTCCTGGGATGAGAGCGTTAAGGTAATCGGTGAGTGGTCTGATATGCCTCTGGGTTGAATGTCTATGCTGTCTACGTGTTGTATGCAGTCTCCCAGTGCCAAGAAGTAGTCTATCCTTGAAAGACTGTTGTGTACAGCAGAGTGGAAAGTGTATTGATTCATGTTAGGGTGGGCATGCCGCCACATATCTACCAGCCCCATAGCTGTCAGAAAACGTTGGAGACGTGATGGACCCTCGGTCCGACCTGCGGTGGGGAACCTGTCGAGTGTACCGTTTATAGTGGCATTAAAATCCCCCCCAAGTATGATGTCACCCTCCGGAAGGGCAAGTAAGAACTCACCTAGGGCCGGAAGCATGACCGAGTGAAGTGCTGGTGGGATGTATACCGAGACCACATTAATAGACCTTCCTTCCCACTGTCCCAGTAGGGCCGCGAAGCAACCCTGCCCATCAATCTTCATACTCAGTGGAATAAATTGTGATGATTTCTTAAGTAAAATCCCAGTCCCTCAAGACCCTGATGTGAACTCAGAATGTGCCACCATTTTATACCCTCTTCTATCAAGCGCCTTGGAAGTACTGCCCTGTAGGTGAGTTTCTTGAAGGAGTGCTAGCGCCGGCCCCGTCTCTTCAATGCAGTAAGTACTAGCCCACGTTTGACCTTGTCTCCCAATCCCCGTACGTTCCATGTTAGTATGCGAAGGGGTGCTCCCTGGGATCTAGGCGCACCCTCTACCCGACTACGTTGTGAACAATCTGCCATGTACCACCGTGAAGATGTTCATATGTCCGTTGTATCTTGCAGCCACAGTGACCCATCCCTCCCTGCCCAGGAGTCGGCGCAGGTACCACCCAGCACAACTCCACTCTTCCTGCAAAACTCTTAACAACTCAACCAACTTCTCCTTTCCCTTCTCAATCTGAACATGGAGAAATGTATAACCTGTTTCAGCTTGCGGTTTGCAATGAACAGTTAAACAACCCCCCCTCTCCTCCCCCCTCCCTGCCGCCCTGCCAGACGGGCTTAGAACTGCCCGCCACCCCAACTCAGCAGAGTGCTTTGCCCAACCCATAAACAGTACTTGCTTGCTGAGGTGAAGTGTCCTCCGGAGTAGACAGTGCCCCTGCCCTCTCCGGTCTCTCCCCGGACAATGTCCAAGCCGGGTCCCATTCGGGAAGCCATGTCAGTGTACATTCAGCTTGATGCCGGGAGACTATTCTTCCACGTCTTCCAGCGTATTGGTGTTGTCCTGCGTGGGAGAGCCCATCGATTCAAATCCACCTGACGCTTGAGATCTCGGTTGGCTGTCCCCACGTTGGCTCTGGTTTGTTCTGTTCGAGCGCCGGGGTAGTCCTACTTGTCGCCATCCATCCAGCCATTCACGCGCCGACTCTGGTGTGTCGAAAAACCATACCTTACTGTCCGCGACCACTCGCAGCCGGGCCGGAAACAGCATAGAGTACGGTAGTTCCTTGGCTCTCAGTTCTCTCTTGATATCAAGGAAAGTCCTCCTCCGGCGTGACACCTCCGCAGTATAGTCCGGGAAAAAGGCCACGCAGAGAGGTCTGAACCTGCAGCGGCGCGGCCACCCTCGCAGCCTGTAGGATCGCATCCCAGTCACGAAAGTTGAATAGTCTTGCCAGTATGGGTCTGGGGGGGGGCTCCGGGCTTGGGTTTACCCCCTGGAATTCTGTGTGCCCTTTCAACGGAGAAGAATTGCGATAAACCCTTGGGTTTGAGCTGCGACTTGATCAGGTCCTCCACATACAGGTCCATGGCTCTCGTTCCCTCCGATTCCGGAACCCCAATAATTCTGACGTTGTTGCGCCTAGAGCGCCCCTCCTGGTCGTCCAGCTTCTCTTTCAGCGTCTTATTCTCCACTGCCACTCGCTCCATTGCTAATTGTAGGTCTGATACATCTTCAAACCAGAGATTTGGTGACCACCTCGACCTGCTTCACTCTTTCGCCCATTTTTTGAAAGTCTGCCCTGAGGAGTGAGACTTCAGTGGCCGTGGACCCCACCGTGGCCTGTACTTGCGCTAGTGCCTTCATCACGTCGTCAAGTGTTGCCTTCTTTGTTCCATCGGTTTCAGGCGTCTTCCCCGTCGATGTGCGCGGTTCCGCATGAGGTTGCTCCTGTCTGTTGTACGCAAATTTCTCCAATTTAGACTGCGACGCATTGTGCTTCAAGCCTCTGCCAGCCATAGTCCCTTCCGTTGTGTTCGCTGTCCACTGAACCCATGACAGATACACCCAGGATGGGGGTGTCCGTACTCAGCAGGTTAAAAGTGCTTCCCAGTGGCGTCGCACCTCTATCGCCCCTGCTCGCTGAATGGGCAGTCAAGCCAATGTGCAGAGCAACATGCCCAACTCTCCTCTCTGCCCACCACACTCTCCGCCGCCGCCTGCCTCTCCGATCGCGGCGTCCGGCGATGACCGCCAGGGAACCACTCCGGTGCCCACTGTGCCTAAATGTTGCAAAATCAGTGTCCTCGGGTCCCGGGCCCTGGGCAATTGAATGGATGTCAGATCGGTTTTGAGGCTCCCCGCCCGAGTCTCTGATGTCCTCCAGCCCACTCCCCCACCGCCGCTGCAGATCAGCTCACCTCACACTCCCCAGTCGTGTGGCAGGGGAAGGGACTCCCCCAATGTCCGAACCTCGCGCCTGCAAAGCGGCGCGGATTGCCTGTGTGCAGCGGCGGGTGCCGCGGGCAGCTGTTCACGCGCGGTCTCTTTTAGTCCGGGGGGGTCAGGTAGCGGATTGCGTTGCAGAGGCCCTTCCCGAACGGGAGGTTCGTCCTCCCCTCCCCGCAAGATATGTCGCACTGCGAGGGGGAGTTATTCTCCGTGCGTCGGGTGCTGCTCTTTGCCTCTGCAGTCCGTGTGGCTTCTCTGTCCTCCGGAACTCGGAAATGCAATCACTCTGCGGGGCCCAGGGGAGCGCTCTGGTCACCGGTCTCAGTGTGTCACGGGGGGCGGGGGGTCCGGTCAGCGCTCACTTCCAGTCACCCCTACCCGCCTCGCCTTCACTTCCGCCCGGCTCTCGTTCACACCAGAGCCCGGAGCTGCAGGATCAACGCAGGCCCCTTGACGTCGGCGGTCATAAATCCGTCTCCCGGCATCCGATTTCTGCCGCTTTTCTCCCAGGCGAGTCCCGCTCGGTCCTGGAGCCGGGTTCCTCCGAGTAGAGGTTTAAGTTATTCGGATTAGTGATCGGATTGTAGTGGGGACACTGCCTCACTCACGGAGCCTTACAGCTATGCGACCGCCATGTTCGGCCGTCAAGCCACGCCCCCCGTGGTCACTTCTTTTGCCGCAGGCTGCATCCCCTCTTTTGTGCCCTGCCTCCTGACAGTCAAAGCATAGCCTCTTGTCTAAGAGTTTCTCTAGACCTGCTTACTAGTAGGTGGTGGGTTGGACCTCCTCCTTAGGGTTCCGAGGGAATCTATTTGGCAGGTTTACTGTCTCCTTTCCCTTTTTTGGGGCTGACCCCACTGGTATCACCCCCTGTGAGAAGCTGACTTAGTATATGGTGCACACTTATGTAAGTGGGCACCCTGCAGTAATCCAGACAACCCCATATGGTGATTTTTAGTGGTCTTAGACAACCGTAGAAAGTTCTCTATGGGGTAGCTGTGGACAACAGCCTTCAGGCTTAGTCCAGAAAGATTGTAAAGCAGCTTTTTTACCAGAACATAATCTTATAGGTATAGATTAAGTGAAAAAGAACCATACAGGGTATTTATAAAAATATGTTTTTATTATAAAACACTCACTAACACATCAAAATATCTCCTACCCAGAGATATACACAATGGACACAATACTTTGCCATAAAAACAGGTACGTAAGTAGCACTGATACACAGTGATCGCCTGGGGAGACCAAACCATATACTAAAATAGTGGTATGGGAACCATGAGTCAAGTCACGACTATACCCAGATGATGTATATGTGTGGGACCCAAGGAACCACCCGAGGTTAGTAACCAGGAACCCCACTGAGGCTGTATGCAGAGTGGGAATACGACCGTGGGCTCAATGTAGGTCAATGGATAAGTCGCGGTTGCAATTTCAAAGAAGAAGAACGCTTCCCAGTGGACCCTGAAGAAACCCTGTGTAAGACAGAAGGTTGGAGAGCCACCCCACCCGTAGATACCCTGGGAACCAGGATACCTGCACCATGGAAGCCAGGTGCACAGGTGTGTAGTGGCGTCGGAAACCGCCGTCAAACTCAATGGAGGACTTCAGGAAGATGCCGCTGGTGGAGAAGGTGAAAGTGTCCGGTGTAACCCAAAGGTGTATTCAAGTTGAAAAGTACCTGCAAGCAGAAGGGATAGTGTCTCTGCCACTTAGGAGTGACCAAAACGCACTGAAGACAAATGCCCACCGATGTCGGTGTTGCAGGGGAGTTGACAGTGACCTTGGAGCTGCAGCTCTGCGGACAAGGCAATGCTGTAAAAGAGCAGGAGCCATGTATGAGCTGTCCCACATCGGGTGTCGAGAGTTGAGGGGTCGGTGTCCGTCAGGAACACCAACAAGTCTTGGCAACTACAATCAACGTGGAAAGTGAAAAAGGTGCAGTGTCAGGAGTTCAGGTCCAAGTGATTCGCCAAAAGCGGGGGAGTCAGATCAGGCACCAAGCAATCAGGGGAGCCTGCTGAATTCAAAGCAGACCCTCAAGAGGACCCAGAGGTCAGAGTCACTGGAGTCGCAAGAGGACCTCTAATAGCTCACCGAAGATGCAGGCCCACGATGCAAGTGATCTGTAAGGATGAAGATCTTGGTCACTAAAGATGCTCGAGTTTGGGACGACTTGGAGACCGAAGATCTTGGTGGAAGGTAGCCAACAAGTCTTTGCAACGGCAAATCAACACAGTGCACAGGGGTTCGGTTCCTGCTGCTCGGACGAGGGATACTGGCCTCACTCTTGGTGGGAATACAGGGCAGGCCTTGTGGGATGAGAACAACCACCACCTGTGTTGCTGAGTCTTTCGGAGTCCATGGGAGCCCAGGATCAGCAGACCAGTCAGCTTTGTTGTGGTGCCTGCAGATGCAGGAAGTGTCTTCTTCACATCAAGGGAGTTTCCTTCAGGTGTATTGGAAGGTTCCTGTATGGAGCAGATGCATGGATGTTGCAGCAGGTAAGCAGGCAATGAGACCAGGAGCAGCAGGAGTCTTCCTAGTTGCAGTCTCGATACCCAGAGTGAAGTCCAGAGTGCCCAGACAGGAGAAGAAGAAGTGGTGTCTTGATATGACTCTTGTCCCAAGGTGAATTTAGGGACCCACCAACAGGTAAGCCCTTAAGTACCCTAAGGAAATGTGTGGGACGATTTAGGGTTCCCTCCAAGGAGAGGGGTTGGACAGTTTGGAGAATACTCCCATGCCCTTTGTCCAGTTTCACACCAGAGCGGGAGTCATCGGCTCCCTGAACTGGTTTGAACTGGACTATGCAAAGAGGGAGCCAACTGTGCCCCTCAAGCAGACTGAGTGGCGCTGGCAAGCACTCCCACCCGGCCCCAATGCATTGAACCCTACCTGGGAGGGGGTCACACCTCCCTGGGACAGAATACCTATTGTTCGGACTTCCCCTGCTCGAGTCTGACTCAGCAGCAGGAGAGCACAATCGTGTCTCTGGTTGGCAGCAGCCAATATGTGCTGTCCGGGTCTAAAACACTGGGAGGACTTAGGGCCTCCTGAAGAGCTTTACAGTGCACGGAATCATACGGTGTGGGGGTATGATTCGTACATGTTTGATACCAAACATGACAGGGTTGGTTACAGCCAGTTTAGATATGGTCCTTCCGTAATGACGCATGCCCACTCCATGTATCATAATGGCTGATGCACTTACAACCCAGGGGAATGGACTCAGAAGGTTGTAGGGGCGTCCTGCTCATGCAGGGGCACCCTCACACTTAGAACCAAGCACCCTGCCAGATTGAAAGGCTTGTTTTATGGGTGACTTATAGATTTTTTAAGTGCAGTGACCCCAGATATAGGGAAACTGATGAAAATGAAATTGTTTAGACTCACATGATGTATTATAAAAGTTAGCATTAGCGGCGCCATTGTCTGTTAAGGGGCCATTTTAGGTTGTTTGAAACAAATCTTGTGTAATTCTGAGAAAACGTTCCCTATTAGGTTTTGTTTCTCCAGATGGGTTTTGTTTTAGTAATGAGCATATTGTTCATGTCAGCACATAGCTTTCTCATTAGATAGAGGCCCTCTCCCACTTGTCTGGTGGCAGGCTGCGAATGGAAAGACCTTGAGTTGTGCAACTGTGTGCAAAGATATGAGTTCTGAATTGCTTTCCTTGTGTTTCACTAACTGTACCTGCCTGGAAAAATCCCATTGTGGGCGTGCCTTTGCTTGATTATAAAACGTACATAATGTATCTTTATGCTTGTTGATTTCAGTCCTCTGTAGCACTCCTCGTGAATGGGCAGATGGGGTTCCACATTGAGTGTATCTGATTAAATAATTATTGGTTTGTATTCTCTACTGTCTGACAGACTCTTCATTAGTAGGAAAGGCTGAGAGGTGGTCTGAGTGACCCGGGTGGCCCAAATCGGGTTACCTCCTTCAGTTGGCACCCGAACAGCGACTCCTTTGGGTTATGTCCCATCCCTTTTCCGTAATCAGAGGGGTGGAAGGGAACTCCATCAGGTCGGACTGAAGGCTCAGGGATCCCTGCACGAAGAGCTTGATACTTGCAGCTGCTGCCTCTGTCCCACTGGGCGGTGCCCCGCCTAGTGGTCATCCTGACTTGCGTCCTGAATGGCAAAACCCTTGGATCTGACCATTTGGTCTGAAGAGTCGGCAGTGGAGAACCAGTTTGTTTGTACTGCTGATAGCAGCTGAGTTCGTTTTTGGTGCTTTATGGATATGGTACAGTTTGGGTTTACATTTGGCACCGTCTGAGGACTGTTTTGATGAAAAATATTTGCAAATATTTTGCCAGGTAGAATTATTGATTTTGTTTCCTTATTCCAAGATGCCTGGTTTTAGTTGGATTTTGAGTTTGTGTTTGTGTTGTTGCTATTGTTCTGCAGATGGTCGATTGGAAGAAGCTCAGCCTGCGCCTCCGGGAAGGCACTCCTAATTATGATATGTATGTGAAACACAGTCTTCTCCCTATTATGTTTAGTACATTATGGCACAACTATATGAGGGACAACAGCGATTTGCAGTGGCCTTTAACGGGCACTTTTGATGAACAGAATATTGAGTTTTGGCAGGAACAGTTATTTAAGAGAAGAAGTAGGCATTCCATGTTTGACTCTTTCAGGACTTGGCAGAAGGAAGCCAAGCAGATGGAGAGGGACGCCTGGAAAGGGAGAATACAGACATTAACACAGAAAGCTGTGGCATATGATAGAGAAAAACTGGAGACAGGGAATTGAATGTGAAGATAGGAGATCTTGGTTGCATATTGATAAGTCTTATTTGCCCAAAGAAGAGAATGATACTTTTATAGAGGAATAGTTAGATGCTCGACCTCTGTCTACATATTCCCTGCAGAGGATATATCCCACTGTTCCTACACAGTCACAGCAGCCTGTTTCATCTGTTCCGGTTGCTCCTGTGACTAGGGTTGTTATCCTTACAGCCTCAGCCACTGTGCCCCCACTCCTTCTTTGTACAAGAGAGAAGAGAGACCCTGCCGTTGATAAAGAGGCCCTATTCCAGGGTCCTAAGAGATAGATAAACTTAATGGACCAGAAAGCAAAGCCAAAAATTATAATCACAACATGGAAATGAAGTCCATTTTTCTTTTTCTTTTTTCATTTTCTTTGATGTCTTTATGGATTTATACAATGATAGAAAACATTTTTTTAATATAGATATACATTTTTGATAAATATATTCAACAATTGATCCCAACAAAATAACAATTCATAAAATATTTCTCATAAATCAATGTGACGTCCCACACAGAACCACTCATACCTCATCATTCTTCACTCATAGTACAGTCATACAACAGCATTCATCCTCAATAGCTACAGTTAAAAATCAATTCAAGGTACACAAATGCCTGAGTAGAAGGTCAGACGGAAATACACTGTAAATATAGGCACGCTATATTGGCTGGAAAAACAGAGGGGGGGGGCTGATCCCAGAGATGACTAAGGATCGCTGTCTTCAACACCATAGACGCCTACGCGCGTTTCGGTGAAGCGGCCAGGTCAGGCCACCCCTTCATCAGGGCCAAGAGGTACCGAGGGGCAGGGGAACAACACTGTGATACAGAGGAAAATAATTTTTTTTAAATATATATGTAATCGGATATGTGCATTTAACAGGACAACATAACACAAATCTCACAGTAATACATATGTTCCTGAAATCAACTTCATAAGGGAATTTTTGGCATAAAGCAAGCTGGTCCATATAGATAAAGGAGAATATTTTATAGGATATATCTACGGGGTTTCAAAGAAACCTCCTAAAGCTCACAGGGAACTGGGAAGTTTCTCCATCGGGCTCAATACATTCATCCATCTCACATATGTCCAATTCTCTTTATATATATACAAACACATTCACTTTGTTTGGCTTCAAAATTCTAGAGGGGTAGAGGCAAGGGAGAGCATTCGGACTGTCTCAAGTGGTTAAAACAGTTCCTAGTTTTTAGAAAAAACCTTTTCAGAGCAATTTCATAGTTTATTTAGGTTTTACCTCCGTAGGTTCTAGGAGTAATTCGGGGACTTACCTGTGAAATCAAGGATCAGGGTCTCAATAATAAATGAGTTGTGTAGAATGGACTATAGTTAATGACAATATCTTCAACCTTGCATCATTTATAGGTCGGTCCAGACGGGCTAGCAGAGTTCTTTCATCATTCACAGAAATTTCTAACGGGGAGAAACGCACCCGTCAGGCAAATTTCCCGAAAGAGGGATGATAAAGGAGGTACGAGTCCCTTAATAAGGAATAAGTGCATGGATTATAGCTAATGCTTAGGGGATATATGACCTGGGGGGTTCAGAGTAGGTCTCAAAAACAATAGTGTTTAGGTAGATTTAGAAAGTCATGGGATATATGGTCACTCTAGTATGTTTTAGGTAGAGGTGCTAGATGAAAGATCTCTATTAATAGGGGAACCAATCCAAATATCAACTATTTACCTGTTTTCTATTAGATGGGAGAGAAAAATTCTCGGGGACTCCGAAGGAACAGGGTCCGTGGTCTCGGTATATAGATTGGAGTAGTATCCTGTTTCTGATAAAAATAAGCAACAGCAAGGATATAAACCCGAGCTATTTAGCAAACTTCCAGAGCAAATAGAGAATATCAGCAGGTCCGTAGTAGCTGGAAGAGCGACAAGTCTGATCCTCTAAGCGCAAGTATCTTCAAAATAAGCGATATTTACCTATATCCTAGTAGGTGCTGTGAGATTCTCTCCAATAGAGAGTCCGGGCCCGTGCGTGATGTGTTAACATGGGTCATCAAAGTCTGACTCCGTCTAAAAGAAGAAGCACCAACAACCGTTAGCTAACGGGGTACTAAAAGGGGGCCAGAGTAACAGGAGTTGCTTTGACCTAAAGAACGGACTGTAGGGCCCACAAAGGAGTCCTCTGCTGTAGTGCACGCTGGTGTATATTAATAAGGAAGAGGTAGCCCCGGTAAAGGACACCAAAGAATGCCGACATTTAAGCTGAACCGATGGGAAGCTCAATATATCGGTTCCAACTACAAACGTGGAGATCCACCCAAACCCACAAGAGGGGGGACGGACTGCTTACTTACGTCAGATAGCGGGGTAGGGTCCGTTCTCATACGGTCATCATGCCGGGAGGAGTCATCCTTCAGTAGAGCCTAGTTTCAGACGCACGCCGTCAAGGTTCTTATACACGCTCACTGATAGCCGTCAGCTGGTTAGCCATGGCGATAAACAGAGGACTGGAAACGGGGAGCTAAGAGGTTTCTCCTGTTCCAAGATGGTTCTAATTTCATGAGGGAGAATAGGCATCGAAAATGGACTCATACGGTTCCCCGGAGTATTCCTCACAGGGGAAACAGAGGGAAAGGAAGATTTCCTTTCTTCCTCACGATCTCAAGGGAGAAAAGGTATATTGATCAAACAGGGGGGGGTTTTAGGGGTGCAGAGTTAGAACTCCTTTTCTAAATGAATTTTTACGTTAAAAAAATTAAACGATCCAGAACTCCCACTCCTTCTTTGCCCTCACCATCCTTGACAACTGTGACTTTTACTACCCCTACTACTTCAACACCTGTGCCTGCCACTCTTTTTCCACCTATGTAACCACCGGCTACAGTTGTACCTATTGGGTCTGTTATTTCTCCTTCTACAGTCCTTCATCCCCCATCATTGTGGACGCTGCTACACCGGCGCGAGGGTTTAGGGACAGAGATTGGATGAAATTCAGGGAACGACTGGGTCCGTTGGTGCGTTCCGGGGTTGGAGAGGAAGATAAGCTGTTAGTAGCTGAACAGGCTGTGCAGTGGGCTTGTGAAGCGATTTATAGTGTTGAAGATATTTGAGGAGTTATGCAAGATTTTGAACCTTTTCTGCAACAGCATGCCCTTAAGCATATGTCAGCTACTCTGATTAATCTTTGGCAAACACATATTAGGACAGACGCACCTCAAATCTTATTTAGCATTAAAGATCAGGTTTACGTTACTAATTTGGAGCCAGGCCAAGTGTTTGGGAATGCCACGACTTTAGTTGCCAATAGGGCTAGACTGCATGAGAATAGCCCTGCCCCGACTACCCAATTCTCGATGCGGGAGGTTCACCCAATTTATCATCTGGAGATACCCGAGATAACGGATTAGCATGGTAGTGTTACAAGACCAGCTGTGGCGGTTCATTTCCAGGAGCAAGGGGTCAATACTCTGTGGAAAAGAAGTGAGGTTTTAGCCCTTAAGGCTCATTCACCTGACCCTAGGAAAAACCCTACAGCTTATTATAAAGAGTTTACAGAAGCTGCCTCTTCTACTATAATGACTCTTGCTGATATTTAAATGTTCTTTGGTCTTCTGGTTCCAGTTGATGTTTGGAGACAAGTTCACATTCAAGAACATGTAACGGAATTTGGTGGTACATGGGATGCAATCAAAGGTTGGGATCAGGAGAGAAAACCAGGTGATAAACCTTGAGCTGAGATACTTGCTTTGCCAGGGCGTATTATTACAGATATGCATCCGCTTATTCCCCCTAAGAAGGTAGACTGGGACAAATTCACAGCTTATCGACAGAAGGATGGGAGTGTCAGATTTCTTTGCTCGTTTTGAAGACACGTTTTTGGATTATAGTGGGCAGGATATGTCAATTGAAAGAGGAATTCGACTGTTTGCTGACAGATTTGTTTCTGGTCTTCTTCCTGAAATAATGACTTGTTTACAGGCAGCTGAGAGTACTCAGTCCATGTCTTCTCTTTTCCGTTATTTTGAACATGGCTCAATTTTATGAACATCGAGATCAGGAGGTAAAGGATAGAATAGATAAGAAAAATAAGGATTTTAAAACAAAGGTGTTTTTGCAGCAAGCGTTTAGGGGAAATAGTAGGGGACGAGGTGGTCCTTTGCATCAGCTTCCACCTACCAATAGGCAGCCTCCAAAGACACCTTTAGGGCCGAAACAGTGTGCATATTGTAAGGAGGAGGGCCATTGGCATAGCAGGTGTCCCGTACTTTTGCAAAAGGTTTCTCCCCCACGGAGATGGGGTTCTGGTGGTAGAGGGCATGGTGCAGGCAGACAGCAAGACAATACAGCTTCTGTGGGTTGCTCTGAAAATTATTTTGACAATTCCAAGGATGGGCAGTAATAACACAATGATTATGATTTTGATGATGCTACTGGGCTGTCTCACAGCTAGGACAGCCAGGGACAGAGTACGGGACCAGTACATATACCTGTAGATCAGTGTGACCCATATGTCAAGGTGGATTTGCAGGGACCGACTAAAGAATGTTTGGTGGATACAGGCGCTACAAAGAGTTCTGTGCCCCGTTATGTGGTCCCTGGGGCGGCTCTGTCTGGCCAGAATAATGTTTCAGTAGGTTTTCAGGAATACTGGTCGTAAGCCCGATTTCACGCCCCCTTGCCCTTACGTTTGGTCCTTTTACTGTGGATTCTCTGTTTCTTCTCACTTCTTATTGTGGTGAAAAATTGATGGGGTTGGATTTCTGAACTGGGGTGGCTTGGTGAGCAAAATAATGATGGATTAAACCCAGATCTGTGACTGGGGGTGAATGTTTTGCCATTGTGCAACATTCTGTCCATCAGATTGTGTGTTTTGTTGGATTTGTTGAAAAAATTGCATGCTACTTTTTATTGTTCTCTTGCTGATGTTCATATTACTATGGGTCTGGATGTGAGCATTCAGCAGTGTTTCTCTCAGGATGCACCCCTTCCAGCTGAATTTGCTCAGGTGAAGCCCACATTGTGGGCAACAGGTGATACAGATATGGGTTTGTTGCATATACCACCAGTTTCTATATGAGTGAAAGAGAATGCTGTTCTTCCCCGTATTCCTCAGTGTAAAATACCACAGGCAGGTGAACGGGCCCTTCTTCAGATTATTTAAGAGTTGATACGAAAGGGAGTAGTTGAAGAGACGTCTGCCAATTTATGTAATAGTCCTATTCTCCCAGTCCTTAAGAGGGCACCTTTCGATTCTCCTGGTGTTATAGATGATGTTTATCGCTTTGTGATTGCCTTGCGAGATGTTAATAAGTTTGTGGTTCAGCCGTTTCCAGTGGTTCCTGACATTACTAAGCTCTTAATGATGATTCAATCTACTGCAAAGTTCTTTTCTGTTATTGATTTAAAGAATGCATTTTTTAGTATCCCTATTCATCCAGACAGTAGGTATTTGTTCGGATTTACCCTGGCTGGCAGAAGTTTTAGATTCTGTCAAGCTCCTCAGGGCTATACGGAGCGTCCTAGTATTTATAGCCAAACATTGAACAGTTTTGAGGCACAGGAGATTGACCTGATTTTGGTGGAGCCGCCGAACATTTAGCCAGCAGTACGACCACTGACAAGGAGCTTCCCATTGTCACTGAAGTTGAGGTGACAGAAAACCCATGTTTTTCAACAAGACTTTCCAATGAATCAGGGCAGTTTATGCTTTTGTTGGTCTTAAAAGTATGTTTCCTCAGTGTAACGTGCAAAAACACTGAAGTGGAGGAGGGCCAAAACTGATTCAGACATGGCTGGGTTCAAACTGAGGAGGCATGTTTTGCAACATAATAATGGAATGGGATGCAGCCCAAGTAATTACCAGTGGTTGAGGTTAATTCAAGCATTCCAGGCAAAATGTACAAGTTACCTCTATAAGGACCTATATTGCTTTAACATTGAATAAATCTTACGGATTTTCAATAATGTATTGTTAATAGTGATGAATTTCAGTTGAGCATGATATATGATAAAATGATATGCACAAATGCATAAATGTTTTGAAATATATTTATCTGAAAAATGAAAAGAAAAGTAAAAAATATGTTTTGATAATACTTTGAAGTTCCAACTTCTCTCTTTGGCATCTTCTTATAAAAATAGTTAAGATTTATTCAATGTTAAAGCAATATAGGTCCTTATAGAGGTAACTTGTACATTTTGCCTGTCTTTGTCTCCCCCCTCTGGACCTAAAATCAACTGGGAGAACTCTCTCTCTCTTTGCCTAATTCAAGCATTCCATCCATCCTTTTTATACTTTAGTCCCACTAAGTGGGACGGATATGCCCAGGCATGGGTACCATGCACACTGTCACAGGAAATAAGCTATACCTGGCTGATGAGTCCTAACTAGGATCAAACAGGTCCTAGGTTGCTTGTTTTCTGGTTCAAGGAGTGCCTGGCTTGACAGCTCAGGCTAGACTGCTCCCATTGTGGCAGGGACAAGACTGATTTGGTTGGGTCCAAACTGAGGTGTGCAAGATAATGATGGACTGGGATGTGGCCCAAGTAGTTACCCGTGGGTAGTATTAATTCAAGCATAGCACACAATGAATTAAAGTGATCAACTTTCTCTTGATGGTCTTTCATCACAAACGTTAATGCCAGAGCCTATTTCAATCAAATAACTAGATTAGACCCCTTAAGGATTTCCTCAAGCTAACATGTAGTAGAAAATCTGTCAGTTGGAGTCCCTAGGAGAGGAGTGAAGCTCTCAGCCTATCAACCAGATTGGCCAGACTTCAGGTCATAAAAGGAGGTGGATAGGCTGTCTGTAGTCTCTGGCTGTTTCAATGTTCTTGAATGCTTTATTAGGCACTGCCACATAACATTGCACTGTCACATAACATTATCTACAGAGGATTCCTAGCCTGACACTGGGGAATATTCAAGCATGCGTATTCTTTGAAAGATGCAATGCGCATAACCAGAAGACTGGTGGGGGTGTCTTTATCCACTAGAATTCCCTTAATTGCAACTTATTGAGTCAATTAACTGCTTGTTCCAGTGCATCATTTTGGAGATTACAAACCCAGAACCTAAATCATTTCAACTGAACATCATATATTGCTCACTTGGCACCAAGAATAGATCTATTGATTGTTTCCTCAATTATAGTGTTAAGCAACTCACCTCTTGTATGATCAGATTTTCATGGGAGATTTTAGTCTCAACTGGAAATATGTTGAAGAAACCTGCACATCCCTCCTCCAATTGTTCCTACTGAACAACCACCAAAAACACCAAGGAACCTCCCCTACCCAAAAAGGCTACAGCACATTGAAATAAATCTCTAACCCAGTCAAACAGGACTGGTCAGACCACTTCTTTATTCCCTATACAATCATGGCATTAATGTGCCATTTCCTAGCTAATCCATAGAAGGAAACAGAAACATCTAGAGACCTCCAACACGTTGACAATAGGCACTGGCAGAGCCATCAGGTCATGTTAAATAAAGTACAACTGCTGGAGGCACATAAAGAGGCAGTTTGAATCGAGACAAGGCAAAAAATGGTCTGTGCATGCCTGCTTATGCATGTGTTAGCACATTAAAACCACACCTGCTAACTGTATCAACACTTGCTACATGAGCACTTGGTGTTATTAAATTAATTTTATTTACTCTGAGCATTTTCTACAAATTTCAGTGATACCACTTTAGTATGTCAATAAATATAATAATAACAAGAGGCTACAAAGCACTCACTGCTAAGAATCAAAGAAAAATCAAGTGCTTCGCTTAGTGATAGTTCCCTAGCCTTATTTTTAGCACAGTTTATTTTATCTTTATGTAGGCTAAGGATAGGCAGAGGGTGTATGCTCCTCTAAATTTCCCTAATGACATTGGAATGCCAGTGATGCCTGCTTCCACGATACCTTCAAGACAATCCCCCATCTCTTCTTGAGTATAGGCTAGTGTCCTCTAATACAAACCAAGATGTTAGGTTCTAATGCTGTCCTACGCTATTCTGATAGCTCCCCTTACCATTTTACTCTGTGACAGACTCCTTGCCTCATCTTGAGCTTCGTCACCTGTCCCTACTGCCCACTGTGGGGATTGAGGTTTCATTTTTCTACATTCTTTAAATATACTATAATAACTCTTAGGTGCCCCTTACGCCTTACCTTAGTGATAACTCCAATCTTACCTTTAGCATGGCTTGTTGATCTTCACTGTACTCCACCTGGGCTGTGGACAGGTTCAAAATGGCCCTCTCCACCACGTCTTTATCACTGTTGTAGATATAGACATACGGACGTCTCACGATCACATATCGCTTTACCCACCCATTTGTATGTGGCTCCAGGAAGTGCAGGCTTCCCTTCTTGGAAACAATCGGGCTGTAGCAAAAATATTTAAAAACAAGGAAATATTTATTACAATTGTAAACTGTATGTATGTTGTAGTCATTTGTACTCATGGTAGCGCAGGAATGCAGGTTGGGTATATTTATATGGTGATGGTTATATGAAATGTATATGGTTATTCATAACGATGGAAATGTAAGAATGGAAAGAAAGGGGTAGTTGCGTTTACATGGGAATCTATACGATGCTATCATAAAGCCAACACGAGGAAAAACAGCTACATTTACAATGTCATTACTAACCAAGGAAGAGGCAAGTCTCTGCGAAGATAGGATTGGCTTAGATAAAGAGGACAAAACCAAGGGGATAATAATTTTCATACATGAATCCCCCCGTATAAAATGCGGTACTGCAAGATAGGTTAAGTTGATAAATTCCACCAAAGAAAGAACATGGCAGATGCATTAGCTAGACATTCTTACCCAAATTGTATCTACTTTCTGTTTTTAATTTGCACAGAATAGAGCCAAAGACATATTCCAATACATATTCATTGCATTAATACTGTGATACAAATTACTTTTAGTCCTCGACATAATTCTCGTGTGAGCACTGCTCATTTTATCTTTACTGGTTAGTTAGCCACAGATCAACTTATTAACTTGACCCAAAAATGCTTATATCTTTTCGTAGTTCTGTCCAAATGTATTTGTTTTTGCAGGACATAAATGTCCAATACCTCTTGAACCCATAAAGTAAAGTGGTTCAGTGGTTCTTTGCCATTGTCAGGGCATGTTTAACGTGCAAACAGCAAAACCAAAAAAATCAAAGGGACATATTCTCAAGGAGCTATCGCCATGCTATTGGCACTTTATCGCAGCCAAAGTCGGGATAATTTTAGCTCCCCATTCACAAGCTGGTGCTAACAGCCCAGTTTACAGGCGATAGCAGCCGCAAAAAACTTTGCCACAGATGACCCTGGCAACTATCGCTAATGAGATGCAGAGAAGGCGTTCCTGTGCAAAAAGCCGCGACAACACCACTCCGCAACAGTCTCAACCACCAGCCAGATCGCCGATGAGAACCCAAAACAGGCGATAAGGCGCGTTAGCAGCAGGAAACTAACACCTGCTCTGACCTGGAGTAAAATCGGACGACAGCCTGCACCACAAAAGAGAGCAAAGGCCAGAGCCACACAAGAAAGGAAACAGATGCCATGGAGTTGCTGACCATGCAGCTGGGAGCCAACAGGGCCACAACCCCCACCCGACCCCGGACCAACACAGACAAAGACAGCGACCCTCACAGTCCCAACACCAGAAAATGTCATTGCCCACTACTACAGGCTCAAAGGGACAACCATCCTCCGCATCCTGACCACCATTGTCCACAGTCTGACTGTAAGAAAGTGGCTCTGTAAATACTGCACCAAAGTAAGGTACAGTGTGTACAGAGTCCAACAGTCCCCAGAGGTTTGGCAGAGGTTAAAGTTAAATATAACCTTACTCTCTAAAGAGGTAGCTTGGTCAAGCAGTAAGGCAGTGTCAGAGGACAGTGTAAAGCATTTGATGTACACACCCAGTCAGCAAATGATCTCACACACTCAAGAACTGAACTCTAGGCCAATTGTTTTGTATATAAAAATATATTGTTGTTTTATTTTAGAACCACAGGTTGGTAGAAAAATACTTTCTCAGAATGAGGTGCTACCGTTGAATACTTTCAATGAGCAATAGACTTTTGAATGCAATAGATACAGTTGTTGCAATATGCAACACAAGCTAAACACAATTATAACATTGAGCTCAATGAGGATTTTAAGTAAGCTGTAATAACATTAACTTTACAAACGTTTTTCTTACTCAGGGCAGGGTCCTGGATTCAGCCCTGGTGCATCTCCTGTAAACAGTTGAAAGAAATCATTTTAGTTATACAGGCGATTTTTAAGGAATAATTGTATGTTGCAAAAATCGACACTTAGAAGAATTGCTGGTGAAAACCAGCCAATGTTATTCTATGGAGGAAAATCAAGGTATCGGAAAATCACAGTTATCACTTTTTCTGGTCAGTGCTGGGGACCTAGATCGAGCACTGGGATCTCTCCTGGTAACAGGTGAGTAATTTCGTTTTCGTTGATTGGAGGATTGTTAGTGAATATTTTAAAGTTTCATAACAACACTTTCCAAGTGAAAACCAGTCAATGTTACCCTATTGAGAAAATGCAAGTTATCGGCTTTCAGGTAAGTACTCAACTGGCAGAGTTAAGGTTCTGGGGTAAGACTCAGGGGTCTCACAGGTTCAGGTTGGTACATTAGTTACACCCTCAGCGGCACAGGGGCAGCCAGGTGCAGAGAGAGTAGGCCCAATGTTAGCCTATGGCGGGTAGGAGCCTTCGGTTGGTGGCTGCTAGCAGGCAAGCCACGCGGCTGTGGGAGCCAAGGTACTGGTCACTTACTAAGGGCATGTGGGAAAGCTGAACAGAACAGTTGGTGCACATCCAGTGGCACTGGGGCGGCTGGGTGCAGGGGGCTTTTGGGCTTTTGGGCCATTGGGCGCCCAATGGATTCCAATGGGAACACTGTGAGACGAACAAAGGCTGCAGGCTCGGTGACGGAGATTCTTCAGGTGCGACCACCACTTCGAGGGGTAACTTGGGAAGCTGTAGGTTGGATAAGCACCCAGGAGTTGGGCGCAGGGGGCCGTGGGGCGCCGGGTGTAGGGGTGTCTTTAGGCATCAGGAAATCTTACCCTCTGCTGGTCGCGGTTGGGGGGGTCCCTGGTGTTGAGGCTACAGGCGTTGTCAGAAGCGTCAAGTTGGGTCCTTGGGTGCTGGATTCTTGGTCACAGTCGCCGGGGGGACCTCCTCGTGGTCTTTGTTCACTCTGGCATGGGCCGGGATCGGCGGGTGCAGAGTGTGCTGGATTTGCGGTTCCTGGCTGGCACCAGGTGCTGTAGATGTTTGAGCAGAACCACTGCTCGTGGGAGTCCCAGTCTTTAGTTGAGCAAGGCAGGCAGGACCTCCGTGGTTTTTGAGGTTGCTGACTACAGGAGACGCCGGGGTTTAGCAGGAGCAGGTTTGAGGGTCGACAGGCCAGTAGGGCTGGGGCCAAGTCAGTTGGTGTTGTCCTCTTGTTAGCAGCTGCACTGCAGGTCTTCTTTCTTCTTGTAGTTTTGGAATCGAGATCTGAAGAAGGAAGGTTCAGGGTGCCCCTAAATACTAAATTTAGGGGTGTTAATGGTAGGTAAAGGTCAGGGACCAATGGGTCCCTTCCCTGGGGTGGGTGCACCCCCTATTCTGCCACTCTCCAGTGGGAGGGGGACAGGAGCCTGTCCCTGGTTGGCTGGGTCCCCCATCCTCAAGATGACGAGGACTCAAGGTTGTGCTTCACCTCGCCTCCCCCACCCTAGCGGTGGAGTTGGCAGAGGTGGGCACACCTCTCTCCCTCACTTTGTTTTTCCCACCGGGTCTCCCGTCCAAAGTGGGGGGTAGAACCAGTGGGGACCAGTTGCTGAGTACAGCAAGTGGTCTGAGGAGGCTCACAAAGGCGGTATGCCTTTTAAGCCTTTCCTTCATGAACCCTGCCCATCGTGGGGGAGGAGGCTTGGCACCTCGTCCCAGGATGTGCATTGTTTCAGGCCCCCGAGAGCGGCAAGCTCTCGACCTAGGGGTCCAGAAACATGTCTGGGGGGGGGGCAGCCTCGGCAGCCATTCAGTCAGGTCACTGGGAGTTGGTCGAATTTCAGGAAGCATCTCTAAGATGCCCTCTGTCAGGCATTTTACATTAAATCCCACACTGGCATCGGTGTGTGTTTAATGTGCTGAGAAGTTTGATACCAAACTTCTCAGTCTTCAGTGTAGCCACTATGGTGCTGTGGAGTTCGTAATGACAACCTCCCAGCCCCATATACTCTTAATGGCAGCACTGCACTTACAGTACCCAGGAATGGACCTGGGTACTGTAGGGGTACAGGGCCCATGCACCGGTACCCTCACCACTGGCATAGGGCACCCAGCTAGAGGGGTGACTGAGGTATTGCAGGGCAGTGTTTTGTGGACATTGGGACTTTGCATCAGCCTTATCGTGAACAGAAAAGTTAAATTTGTTGAATTAAGGATAACATGCAATTAACACTGATTAAAATAAAAGGAGTTTCCCAACTAGTGATTTTGGTTGTGCGATTGGAAATGGAGCGTCTTCACGCTACATGTTGTGATGAATTTCGTAAACGTGCGTAGAGGGGAGGCACGGATCCAGTCGGCACGCAAGCATGAATAAATGGAACACTTTCAGTACGTCGATAATCAAGGTGTGCATTCTGCCACCCCCAAATGCATACACAGGGATGTGTGCCATGTCGACTCTTTGTTTTGTTCTGCACCAAGACACGCAGCCTGCCAAGGCAGTGTGTGTGTGTCACGGTACAGGCCCTCTAAGGGTGGCACAATAAGTGATGTAGCCCTTAGGGGCCTTCTCTGGTCACTGTGCCCTGGGTACCTAGGGTACCATTTACCAGGGATTGAAATGTTGCCAGAGATGCCAATTGGGTTTAGGCTTCAATGTAGTTTTTAGGGAAGGAACACAGGTCCTGGGTACATGATTGGCAGGAGCCCAGGGCACACTCAGTCAAAGTACATCAGCAATTCAGCAAAAAGTGAGGGCATACCATGCAAGAAAGAGGGCACTTTCTCACACTGACGGTACCAACACAGCGGACAACCAACATACCACCTCAGACAAAGCTGCTGGCTGTGCTGCACGTGTTGGCCTCTGGTACCCTCAAACCAACAACCGCCCAAGTCGGAGGAGTCACACAGCCAGCCCAATACAAGTTCCACACAACAGTCATTGTGACATCATCAGCTTGGCACCCCACTATCTATACCTCCCCCACACTGCGCAGGAACACCTGGAGACCAAGCAAGGCGTCTACGCCATAGCCGGCTTCCCGCACGTGTGAGGGGGCAATTGACTGCACACATGTCCTACTTGTGCCCCCTGGCAACACTGCACACAATCACTGCAACAGAAAGCACATGTATTCCATTAATGTGCAGGCAATAGTGGACCACCCGGGAATCTCCACCACGGTCGACGCTACCCACCCAGGCTGTGTGCATGATTCCTACATCTGCCACCAGTCCATCATCAACCAGCGCTACCAGGATGGCCCAAATGAACACACCACACACTTCAACTCCACAATCATGCAACGCACACCACTGGGAATGCACACGTAACCAACTCACATACAACATGCCAAACAACATGCCCACCCACCAGACATGACAGCACAACTTACTGTGGGAACCTGGGCAAGCCATGTACATAAGCCATCAATGGCATGGCACCTCAGCCACACAATAGCAGATTGTGGGTAGAGGAGGGGACCAGGCATGAGCGAAGGAGGAAAGTGACTGATGAATGAGAATGTACACAATGCCAAGTGTGGCATGGAAGTGGTGGACAAACTGCAGTATGCAGAACACACACATATCCATGTCGAAATAAACCGCTGGTTCTTGTAGTGTAGTGGACGCAACCATGTCACCCCAGCCAGTGGGAAAGATCAAGGAAATGTGGCTTATTACGTCCCCCGTAAGCATGAGCGGAGTGGGTTGGCCCGGTGTACGCCAGGCCTGCATAGGGGTGTGAATAAAAGGCACGTAACTCTGGGCGTAGCCCTCTTCCAGAATGCCCAACATGTCTGCCAGGGCGGCACCTCTCACCCCACCACGAGGCCGACGCCGTCCCTGTGAGCGGTGTTGCCTGCGATCCTGTGCGCCTAATGCACCCCGGTCCGCTGGTCCCGAACCAGTTTTGCCTGCCCCTGCGCACACGGGCCTCAATGCTCACCTGCCGACAACGGCGTGCGTCAAAAAGGGCCCACCACGTGCCGGTGCAAGCTCCAAGCCGAGTCCTGTGACCTTGGCAGCCTCCTCAGGCCATCACGGCCTCCGCAACATAGGCCCGCAGTACTCCTTTCTCGTTGATGTACTCTACCGGCATACACAGCAGAGTAGTAGGTCACATATTTGGAACTGAGTCTTGATTACACTATGGCAGAGGAAGAGGTTCATGGCTGAGTTTAAGTCACTATTCTCCCTTCAATGTGGTGCCACCAAGTCTGTGTATAGCCACACTGCGCTCGAGTACGTCCCACATTTGGAACTGAGTGTTGATTTCTTCATGGCAGAGTTCATATCATTGCACGCAAGGAGAGGTGTAAGAGGAAGACGCGTTTCAGTCAGGTGGAAAAAAGGATCATCGTTACGGAGGTGATCGAACACTACCAATAAAATGCCCTGGTGTCACTAACTCTGTGCATCGCGAGCCAATGACACGTGGCTGTGGGCCCCTACTGACCGCTGCCTCTGGCCTACACTGCGGTCGAGTAGGTTACACATTGGGAACTTAGTCTTGATTTTTTTATGACAGCTTTTATATAATTGTACTGGCCTCATCGCAGACTGCATACCCCTTCAGCTCCAGTGCCACTAAACCTGTTCCCCGACATTCATGGACACTCTCTGGTAGAACTTCAGTGGCGTCTGAGTCTATGGACTGGGGGTAGTCTTCATCCTCATGTAGCTGATACCAAAATAGTGGTAAAAACGAGGCTGTAGCATTCCACTCCTCCATTTGCTGCTTCCGGACGGCTTATGCCGTCTGCATCATGCCCTGGAGGACACCATCCCCTGTCACTTGCAGCCCTCCACCACATTCCCCTTGGACATAGACGAGATAGACGAGGACCCTCTCAGTCAGCGTGGCCCTGCCTCAGTGCACCGCAAGGCACTGTCCCGTGGCGGGGTGCCTGTGCCGGCCTCTGTGCATCCGGGGCCACTAACTCTGTACAGCTAAAGTCTGGGACATTGTCTTCTGAGATATTGGATGGCCTTGGGTCATCTACGTCGTGTGTCTGTGGCCTTGCGCTGTCCACTGCTTGATGAGGAAGATGATGCACAAGTGACACACCCCACTGCAGCTGCATCATGAATATCCCAAAGGGACCCACTCCTAGACATTTCCTCACATGGGCGCGCTCAGCTCTAGTGTCCCAAACTCAGTGCAATGCAACGCAACTTTCTGTTTGCTCATTGGGCGACCTCTCTACTTGCACCGGCTACCACCATAATGCTCCGCTGTTATCTCTGTGATGCTGATGTTTTTTGTTTCCGTCTTAGTAATGTTCACTATTGTATTTGCTGCCAGCACCAACAACTCCTTGAGGGCTGGCTTACACTCACCCCATTCACATTCAGCACAGGCGTCACTGTTCAAGTGACCCTGCCAATAAAGGGGCCGGGCGTACGTGCCCGTAGCCAGTTCCACAAACTATATCATGATGTTCAATAAACATTTTCAAGAATTGCTCCTTACATAATGCATATAAACTCGGCAACAGTGGGCATCGCTAATTTAGCACCTCTAGTAATTGGGGATGTATTGGAAGTGACACTGTTAATGTTTACCGTTCCAAATGGGTTTTGATAAATACGGAGTGCCTCATTTATGGGGTTTTGGCCTAGGGCAGCGCAACAAGTCACTTTCGCGCACTGCACTACGTCAAAGTGTAAGAGCAGGACTGTGCAGTATTTATCCAATGTGGTGTATCTTTTCCTCCTGCGCTAGTACCGTTTTGGCAGCCTGATGCCAGCGCAGGTACCATGGTGCAAGGGTGCCTGTGTTGTAGGCAAGATAGCTTTTGTGCAGTAAGGGGGCACCTTCCTAGATGAAAACAATCCATAGAGGTGTTTTCCTTGCAGCACACATATAATATGGAAAAAACGGAGGAGTAATAAACATATTTCTCCTCATTACGCCTGCCCTGGGAGGCATAAGAGTTTGATGCATTTCCAGGTTTGCAAATCCTTGTAAATCTGGAAATGCATCAAACCCCATTGCCAAGAAATTACACAGTTAGTAATTACTAGATTAATCTGACATTCTAAGATTCTTGTGTGAATTTTAGGTCTTGCATGAAGCCAAAACCTTTTGATTTTACTAAAATTATATCTATCATATACTTACTTACAGACGCTTTCAGCCAATCCTCTTTATTCATTGGTCTGCTGTATTGTGTTGTTGTGTAATACACATTTTAATTCTACCCACTGCAACATACAAGCATGGGTCAGCTCCCCTTCAGCCATTGACTAACATTGATATAAGAGACAGCATTCTACTCTTTCACAAACAGCAAATCCATACACAAAGTATTTCCCTCAAGTGAAATCTTTGAAAAAACTATGACTACACAAAACAAATATCGAGAAAGCCATAAGGTTGGCAGCCAACATCAGACCTACTACCTTTGCAAGTGATTGGTATAATTTGCACCTAATGAAGATATGGGACAAGAATGGTTCCCTCAGAGGAAGTATTTAGTCTATACTCCTTTAGGATCAAAACTTTATCAAGATACTAAAAAAATATGCATACAGTTAGTTATTTTCAGTAAAACATACTGCATGTGCTCCAACAAACGGCGCAGTGATAATGAATAGTAACATGAGTGAATAATAGTGCACTGGTGCTCTACATAAAATTAAAAAACTAATATTGTAAATTGGTTAATATTTTGATTTTTTAAACAAAACTGTGAGAAGTTGGCCTGGTATATGATGTCCACTAGTTAAAGTGGGCACCTTGCACCAGTCCAAACAACCTTTATGATGATTTAAGAGAGTCAAAGATAACCTTAGAAAGCTATCCAAGTGGTAGCTGTGGAGAGAAGCCTTCAGGCTTAGTCTTGAAGGAATGTTAAGCAGCTTTTTTTTTTTACCTGAATGCAATCTTAATTTATTGGTTAAATGTAAGGAGAACCACACAGTAGTTATGAGAATATATATTTATTATTATAACACCTTAAATACCTCACAGTATCTGCTACACACAGATAAACACAAAGCACACAATACTGTAGCACAGAAACAATCGTAAGTAGCACTAAATACACAGTGGGCTCCCAGGGAAGGCCAAACCATAGACTAAAATAGTGGTGTAAGAACCACGACTTGAGTGAAGACAGTTTCTAGAGAGTAGAGAATCGCTGGGACCACAAGGAAGGGTGCAGTGTGAGAACACGACAGTGTGCTACGTACAATTCAATGGGAGAGATACTGTCACAATTTTAAAGTTTAAGGACCCTTCACAGTGGATTATGAGGAAACCCTTTGGAAAATTGAAGGTTGGAGAGCCACTCCACCTAAGGATACAGAAGTACCAGAGTTACCTATCCCAGAGGAGCAGGGTGCATAGAGCTGAAGTGGCATCGGAAACCGTTGTTGTTCTCAATGGAAGTCTTCAATAAATATATACATGGATCCCTTCACCACCACACTCAAACAAACAAACATCCTCTACCACCCCCATGCAGATGGCACCCATATTTATCTAGAAATGTCCTCACTAAAGGACGTACAATGATTAAACACCACTCTCATAAAAGTACAAAACTGGCTCTTACACAACTACCTGAAACTCAACCAAGATAAGACGGAAATCCTACTCCTATACAACAGTGGAAAGGCCACTCAGGTCCAAGAGTAGATTAACACCATTGATGCTCTGAACTGCAAACTGACATTATCTGAATCTGTCAAATCTTTGGGGCTCTCCCTTAACCTAAGTCTGACCCTGAGTCAACACATAAAGAATACAGCCAAAAGTGCATTCTACAACCTAAAACTCCTACACAAAATCAAGCCCTTCCTCCCCCAAGAACATCTAAAAACCAACACACAAGCAATGTTATTATCTAGACTAGACTACGGGAACGCCACCCTCACTGGCACTGCAAAGTCGCACTTAGACCCCTTAAGAGCAACACTTAATGCAGCAGCATGGATGGTCACCAGAGCAAAAAGGCAAGATTACAACTTCCTGATAAATCTCAAAGGGCTCACAATCGCACCAGTTGTTACTTCAAAACAGCATATCTTACCCATAAAGTCCTACACATAGGGAAACCAGCTTACTTTGCATCTAAACTGTCTAAGGCAGGCCAGACTAGAAATCTAAAAATCACCAACACTATGCTTCTCATCCCACCAAAAAACACAATCAAAAAGCCCTTTCCCGGGGGAGTGGCCAACCAAAGAGAAAGATGTCCACTTCTTAGAGTGGCTCCGCTGCCCTGAACTCATCCTCCAATATATCCGCACATTGATCTGTCGCAATTGACTGTCACCTGAAAGACCGAATGTGTTGAACGTTCAGGGAAGCAGGTAAACCGAACTATACCTGCCGATGAGGCTGTAGACAGTAAACCAGTGCAAAGACCATGTAACACAATCGTCATAAACGCCATCTTGAGAGTACCCTAAGTTAGGGAAGATGTCAGGAAAGCAACTGAGAACTATTTCAAAGAAAATGAGTCCTCAGGGAGGCCTTTAAAGCAGTTATTAAGGGACAAGCACTATCTTGCATGATAGGACATAAGCGGGAAAGACGACAGGACGTTGAGGCGGTGGAAAAGAGTATATTGGAGTTAGAGCAACGTGCAGTATGCACAGACAGTGAGGCACAAAGCACTTATTGAGTCTAAAGCATCAAGAATATAGAGATATGACGACGTGTATGAGCACGGGGATAAAGCTGGGAGACTCATAGCCTGGCTCAACAAGCAAGAAAGGGCCAACCGATGGGTAGCACTGATCCAATCGGAAGATGGGCAGATCCTTACAGACCCGCAGGATATAGCTGTGGCATTCCCCAACTATTATGCCAGGGTTTATACGTCCGATTCCTCCATTATGACTTAGGAGGCCCTAGAGCTAAATAGGGATAGACCCCTACCCCCACTTACACAGGAAGACGAACAGGTTTTAGATGCATAGCTAACAGCTGAGGAGCTGCAACAGGCCGTTATGGAGGTTAAATCTGGGAAGGCATTGGGTTGCAATGGGATACCAGTTGAACTTTACAAATATACTGCCAAACACATAGTACCCCACCTACTGGAAATGTATGAGGAGAGTCAAATAGCAGGTACACAACCCTTGGAACAGAGAACAGCCTCCAAAGTAGTAAGCCACAAAGAAGGGAAACCTAGGGTCTAATGTGGGTCATTTCGACCCATCTTCTTACTAAATGCTGAGGCAAGGATCCTGGCTAAGCTCTTGGCGCGCCGCCTAATCGCCATCATGCCCAAGGTGATACCCCCAGACGAATCGGGATTCATGCTGGGCCGAAACACAGCCCTAAATCTTTGTTGGCTCCAGGGGGTTATTGGTTGAGCAAACATGATAAAAGAAGATCTGGATGTGGTATCCCTCGATGCCTGCATGGCCTTCGATATGATCAAGTGGCCCATCTTATTAGCAGTGCTGGAACATATGGAGGTGGGACCTCAGTTTCGGGCATGGGTTCAGCTCTTACACACGGGCTCCCTGGCGTAGGTAGGGGTGAATGGGAGGGTGTCGCAAACTTTCTGACTCCATCGTGGAACCCGGCAGAGCTGGCCCCTCTCGCCCCTTTTATTCTCCCTGGCCCTAGAGCCATTGGCGACCTGAATCCGGGGGGACCTGCTGATTTGTGGGCTGCGTTGGTTGACCAACTGGAAAGATAGACTATCGCTATATGCAGACGGGTATCCTTGTGTATCTGGCATCGCCCAAATCTTCCATTCCCAGAATTCTCTATGTCTTTGTGAAAGACCGTCGGTTCTCTGGGTACAAAATCAATTGGACAAAATCAAAGGTGCTCATCTACATGGGCAGGCTCCGAGAATGCCCAAAGAAAGTGAGGCGCAGGTGGTGACAGATGGGTTCCGCTACCAGGGAGTTTTTGTCACAGCCAATCAGGAGCTTTTTTCGGCTAGAAATCTGCACCCCTGCTAGTTCGATTGAAGGAGGATGTGCAAAACTCTCTCCTTCTTAATGTGTGGGAGCCAACTGACCTAGGCAGAAGCGACCAAATATGTGTGACCCTAGCTCTGATGATTGCCAAAAGAAATATAGCACAATCATGGGGGTTAGACTCGATCCCCTCCTTGAGGAACTGGAAGGAGGATATGGACTGGTGTATGGTGGCAGAGAAGGTGGTCTATAAAAACAGGGGATGCCCTCAAAAATGGAAGAAGGTGTGGAATAAATGGAACGAATTTAGAGGTAACCCATGTACGTCCCCAAGGTCACAGAGGGGGTGGGAGGAAGCACATCATGAAATTGACTAAGGGGGAACAAAAGATGTGACATCTAGCGGGTGAAACGATAAGATTGTTAAGAATGCTAAAAAATGTGACTAGAAGAGGTAAAAAGATATTATTTTTTAACCAATGGTGATGACTGATGTCTTGTTGTTTTTTAAATAAAAAGAATATACAAAACAAAAAAGCCCTTTTCCGCTCCTTTTCGGGCAATGCCCCCAAAATCTGGAACTCCCTCCCAGTTCATATCAGGACAACCCCTCCTTCATGAGCTACAAAAGACAACTAGAATATCTTCTCCTCAACTGACACTTTCAACCCCTGGGACTCTGATACCTAGCTCTCAACTGGACATTTTGCCTCATATTATTTAATGCATGCCTCCCCTCCATGTACTACTTGACCAAACCTTCAACGAGTCTGTACTCTGTAATCTATGCTCTCCAAATAGACCATATCTTGTCTATGTCTGTAAAGCTTTCTGATACCCTGAGTCTTGCCAGTGTATTATATAAAACTCTTAAATGATCAAGGCTTCAGAATGGCATGAGTTTTATGTCACCCTGATCTTCATGTGACAGAGAAGCAATGTCTTACCTGACACGGATCTCCTGGATTTCTGGAACAAAGAAGCTCTGGTTGTCCTTGTCTCTGGCACTACAACATAGTGATAGATTCTGCTCTTCATCTAGCACCACCACTTCTGATTCAGGGAGTTCTGGTCTGGAGCAGGGCACATTGTTCCTGTAGAGAAGGGAGAGATGAAATAAGGTAAAGGGCAATTTCCCTTCAAGTAGAAACATATTTTAATAGAAGAATAAACAAAGTTCCAATAATTAGACATGCTTATGAGAAGGAGATACAGAAAATAAGGTGGAGGACAATTATGCTTGGTTTCCTTACTACTCAGATATGCAGCGAGTAGGGACCATACAGCAGAACATTGTAGCATGCATTGCATCATACATATATCACGATAACATGTTCATGTATGTGTCATATATCATAACATAGTGCAGCAAATATAACAAAGAAAACATATATCTCACCAGTGCCTCATATTAGAACATTAATCTGTAGACATAATCTAGTATGGAGTGCATGTCGAAGCTAAAATATATGACGAAAGTGGTGGAACAAAGAAGAGGAGAATAAGAACATATACTTGAGTTAATGGGAAAAACGTGTCAGCATTAATTTAGTGAAATTAGCTTGAGACGACCTATTGGTTCTATTAAGTCACGCCGAGGTGGACTTTTTATCTCGTAATTGTTACGTACACCAAGAGGTATAGTGTGGATGTCAAAGTCTTTCAGGGGGGTTTGTAGTTAAAGGATGTGGCATCAGGTGAATCCCTTATCTTTCTAAGAGGAGATCGTCATGGTGATTGTTGTAGAGAGATATTATCCGTGCCTTTAGGAAAGGAGAACTATTCTTGCCACTTCTTGAAGGAGACCGCCTTGGAGTTTTTTCCAGTTGTTAAGAATTAGTTTAAATGCAAGTGTAAGCATTAAGTCCTGGAAAATGCAATAATTTTCATTTTAAGGTTAAGGGTCTAGATAGCCCAAGAGGTTATATTATTATTATTATTAAAGCTTGTAGAGTGCGCAGCTACCTCCAAAGGAAGTGTCCCGGTGCTAGCAGTGCGCTCAACCTGTGAAGAGTAAGCAGGGAATGAGCCTAGGGCAGGTCTAAAAGCCATGTTTTTAAAGCTTTCCTAAACATAGTTTCTGAATTGGTTTTCCTCAGATGCTCAGGCATAGAATTCCATAATGTGGTGTTTTTCACCAAAAAAGCACGGCCACGGATCCTGGTCTTTGCAAAACAGGGGGTCACCAGTAGATTCTGGTCATTTGATCTGAGTATTCTGGTCTGGCTGTATTTCTGAAGTCTCAGCTTCAGATATTGGGGACAGTGTCTCTGACTGCTCTATGTGCCATGGTCAGTACCTTGTACTCTATTCTTTGTTTTACAGGCAGCTAATATAAACTGCGCAAATGGGGAGTAATGTGATGTGGCAGTGGCACATTCCTGATAAGCCTGGCTGCCGCGTTTTGAATAATCTATAACCTCCTTAGCAAATACTCAGGGAGACCAAGGTAAAGGCTGTTAGCATAGTCGAGTTGAGAGGTGACTAATGCATGCACCACTGTCTTCCTACAGTCCATAGGCAGGAAGTGAAGAAATATCCACAGAGCCTTCAGCTTCCAGAAACAGTGAGGAGCCATGAGCAATTTGCGCCTTGCCATTAAGTTGAGTCAAACTTAAATCCTAGATTCCTGGCGGGGGCAACTGACAACGGAGGCGGATTTATCTCAGTCGGCCACCAGAGTGCCAACCGAGGTGGAGTGTATTGATTAAAGAACAGGACCTCCGTTTTGTCAGTATTTAATTTTAAGCAGCTATCCGTCATCCACAACCAGATATTTAAAAGACACTGCTTAAAATTGGCAAACGCTGTCTCATTGTGTTCCCTAAAAGAATGCACCAGCTGCGTATCGCCGGCATACGAGACAAGTTTCACCCGACGTTGCTCAACAGTTGCTGTGAGGGGAGTAAGATAAACATTAAAAAGCATTGAACTCAAAGCCGAGCCCCAAGGGACCCCACACATGAGGGGGCTAAAACTGGAAACATGGGGTTGAGAATCACTTTTTGTGAGCGGCCCTCAAGAAATGAGCGGAACCATGGCAAAACAGTTCCTGTCACTCCTGGATGTTCAAGCCTATTTAAGAGAATCCTGTGTGACACTGTATCAAAGGCTGCAGACAAGTCCAACAGCACCAGCATCGCGCAGCTGCCCTGATCTAAAGTTTCACAAATCAACTTTGCAACTTCAAGCAGGGCTGTCTCCGTGCTATAGCCTGATCTAAATCCTGACTGGGAGTTGTGCAGATGGTTATTCAACTCCAGGAAATCCGAAAGTTGTCTCTGAACTTCCTTTTCAAGAATTTTGGCCGGCACTGGGAGAAGAGAAATTGGCCTACATTTTTTTTAGCTCTGCCAGTTCAGCGTCCTCTTTCTTGAAGATTGGCTGGACATATGCTTTTTTCCAGCTGGTTGGGTAGACCCCCGTCTCTAACGAGGAATTCCAGATAGAGTTCAATATAGGGTTGAACCAGAGGGCTAATAACTTTTAAAAATCTGTCCGGGCAGGGGTCCAGCGGAGAGCCTGATTTTGTTTTATTCGATTGCACCAGGGATGCTTCTGGGCAGAAAGGGCAGAAAGCAGACCACATGCCCAGGTGATGTGTTGACAAATTAGATAGTCCCAAAGATGGAATGGAGGAATAGATAGCTAAAGTTAACTCAATGTTAAGTGTTTTTTATACAGCTAAATATTTTGTCCCAGTATTGTTGTCTAATGGGGAAATGGAATAGCATATGGGCTAAATCTCCTTCGTATAGATTGCAATTCCAGCAAGTAGGTCTCTTAATAATATTGAGTTTAAAAGTTCTTGATGGTGTCCTGTATGTCCTATTAATGATCACATATTTTATTTGGGATAGCGTAGTTGAGATCTTGTTTTTGAAAACGGTTTTATATATACTTTTCCAACTATATTTCTGGTATTTCGTTCTGATTCCCATTTCAGCTCGTTACGGGTATGGGTTTTGCACGGGTTTGGGATTAGTAGTTTATATATTTCAGATACAGTATGTCCAGATTTTAATAGATGACCCATCAGCGTAAGAATCGTGGGATTTATAGGATGTATTGAGTGTTTCGTTAAATGAGCTTTTAATTTCAAGAACATATAAAAGTCCAGAGCATCTAAACTAAAACGTGCCTGCAAGCTAGAGAACGGTCGGGGTATTTTGTCCACAAAGAAGTCTCTGACCAAATTGATACCTTTATTGGACCATTTTTGCCACAGTGTGTCATTTGCCCATCTATTTTTAAAATGAGGTTATACTAAAGGGAGGTCAAATTGGACATGCTAATTTTTATCTAAGATTGGCAATCTAGTCGCAGAAGGGCTCGTTTCAGATTTCGGATTATATATTTAGAATGTGGGAGGGGGGTGATATGCATTGTTAAGATTGCGGGAAGGGCAATGTTGTTCAACAGTGATTTATCTATTGTCAACCGAGTTGGAAGATATTCTAGATCATTTACAAACCAGTTTAAGTCCTGTTTGCAAAAATATGCAGTTTGAACCTTCCTTAAGTTGGGAAGGCCTAATGCACCTTTCTCTTTGCTTAGTTGAAGTTTCTTAAATGATTTTCTTGGTTTCTTCCCTTGCCACAGGAAAGTGTTAAAGGTATTGCCCATTTTGTTTAGAAAGAAGTTAGACAGGGTCTTAGGGACAATGCTGATTAGATAGTTGATCAGTGGCGTAATCATATTTTTTTCTTTTTTGGCTGCTTACATTTTTATCAGTTTTCAACAAGTATAAAGCACAAGGCCACACAGGCCAGAGTAGAAAAGAAACATAAAATGTTCAAATTATTTAAAATAGTAAAAAACAAATAATGGTGGGGATTTTTATCATGATAAAAACTACTTCTACATGTCAGCAGCCATGAAAATAAGACAAAAGGAATGGGTTTGGGGTGGGAGTGGGGTAGGGGAGGGGGAAGGGAATAAGGGGAGGGAATGGACAATAGGCGCTGTCTCCTAGCTTTCTTCTGGGAAGCAGGCAACCAGGCACCGGCGGGGACATACGGCGGGGCCCGTTCACGCCGGGGGCCCAGATGGTTTACTGGGCTCACTGGCGTGGCGCTTCCTCATCACCTCTTGAGCCAGACCACACGTGATCACGCCATTGGCCCCCGGAATGTTCCTGAATTCTCCTGGGTCTCCGACACAGTTGTCATGACCGGATGGGTTGGTTTTCCGAAAAAGAAGCTAGCCCACCAGTGACCAGGATCTGCTTTGGGGAGACCTGGGTGGTGAGGGATAACTTCCCCAGAGTACTCAACACTACCACAGGAGCTGTTACTGGAAGTAGAGCCCAGACGTCTTCTGTAGTAGTCGTGAGTTGCAACGAGCGAGCCGCTGGATGGGATAGATGCCATTTTGCTTGCTGTTCTTAAAAGTCACTAAGATGTTTCTTAAGGCCAGATGTTGTGTGTTGTTTCTTCTTGGCACCGTGCAGCAGCGACTTCAGTTGGCACTCGTCTCGGGAGAGCAAACGCTAGGCAACATGGCCCATTTGTAAAGGAGATGCTGGGAGTATACTCCACTGCCACAAGACTAAGCTCAGCTTGACTGGTATTTTTTAATGTTTCTACACTTTCCCACCAGGATAAGAATTTGGGTGACCAACCATCTAGAAATATGTTTTTTTTAATGACAGTATTTTCACTATTCTGCAGTGTGGTGATTAGGGGCCATATGTAGGTAGCCAAAATACCGGTCGGTAATGGAGAAATTTGGTAAATTTCACCGTTACCGACCGGTAAATAGGCATGCGCGACGTAGGGAATGATTCGGGGTAAAAGAATCGGTAAATACCGATTCCTCATCATCGAATCGGAATCTACCGATTCATATATACCGAATTGGATAATACCGATTCGGAAAATAAGAAACGATAAAAACGATAAAAGAGATGTAGGAAAAAACGTTAATTAAGAAATCCATGAAATTCAGTATTTAAGAGTCGTAATTACCATGGATTGAAAGCAGGTGGTAACCAGGTGCAGGCCATAAAACAGGCCCCAAAATACAACAGTGTGATCAGAATAGCTGCTTTCTATGTGATAGCAAGGTGGCTACGGCTACAGGCAGCAGGACTGAGGATCTGGAGATGGGAGGAGCAAGTCTACAGACAGCGGATCACACTCTTCCAACTTACTAAGGCAGAGATCCATGAAAGGTACAGGCTACACCCCCACATCATCCTGGACTTGATAAGGGACCTCCACCCACTCCTGGAGCACCCAACACCAAGGGCGCACGCCATACCATCACATGTGCAGGTGCTCCGTAGCCTACACCTACTTGCATCTGGCAGTTACCAGGGGGTGATAGCTGCGGTAGGTGGGGTGTCCCAGAGCTGCCTGTCCCGTTTCTTCAGGAAGTTCCTGGAGGTCATGATGCAGAGAATGCATCATTACATCAGCTTCCCTGACACACATGTGGAACTGCTGAAGACCAAGACTGACTTTTACCAAATGGCACAGTTCCCACATGTCATCAGCTGTATGGATGGCACACACATTCCAATCTGCCCACCTGCAGCCACTGAGTACATCTACAGGAACAGAAAGTCCACCAACTCCATAAATGTGCAGGTAATCTCTGATATTGCCAATATAATCACAGACATCGTGGCCAAATTCCCTGGAAGCACCCACGACTCCTACATCTTCCAGAACATTGGGATCTACACACACCTGGCAGCGGGGGAATTCGGAGAAGGATACCTGCTAGGTAAAACACTGTGACACACCCTGATAGATACTGCATGTATGTGTTGTTGTGGATGTGATTAATGGCTCTCTCTTTTCCACATAGGCGATAGCGCATATGCCGTCCGCTCATTCAGCCTCACTCCCTACCTGAACCCATCAACCCTGAGTGAGAGACGATACAACGTGGCACACAAATCTACACGCAACGTTTTGGAGCGCACCTTTGGGCTGTTAAAAAGCAGGTACCGCTGCCTCCACAAAAGCGGAGGCGCACGTCAGTACTCACCCCTCATCTGCTGTAAAATCATTGCAACTTGCGCAATGCTGCACAACCTTGCCACTAGGAAAGGAACAGCAGTAGAATTAACAGATATTGAGGATGATGATGTTGAATTTGCACACCCTTTGCACATTTGAAAACGCGCCTCGTGATGCACCGCTGCTTGGGGGATGCAGTCCACTTCATTCCAGAGGTCCTTAGGACACAACGGGACTTCATCACCCCAAGTTGGCCCCCAGGAACCCTCACTAGCAATGTGGAATTAATTCCTCAACTCAGAGTGCGCCAGGCGGCGTGTTTGCAGAGTCATGCAGGGAGGGGGCGGGGCGGGGGCCTCTGGCGAGTTGCCAGTTTTTTTCTTATTTTATGGGAGGGGCCGCGTGGTCGCCCCTTTTCCTGTGCCACTGTGAAAATGTGGTCTGTCCGTTTTTGGCCGTTTCATGTCACGGGCGCTAGGCCTATCCCCACAAGCGAGGTACCTCTTGCAGGACTTTGGGGAATGTTGGGTGGGTGGAATTTTGTGGATCCACGCAGATTCCAGAACTTTCCACCACAGAAATGTGAGGAAAAGTTGGGGTTTTTTGGACAAATTTTGAGGCTTGCTAGGGATTCTGGGTAACCGAACCTGGTGAGAGCTACACAAGTCACCCCGTACGGCATTCCCCTTGGTGTTTAGTTTCTAAAAAGGTATAGGTTTGCTAGGTTTTCCTAGCTGCCAGCAGAGCTAGGGTTCAAAATCTACATTTTAAAAAAAGGGTCTGTTTTCACTGTCAAATGAGGTGTGTCCACGTTGGCTTTTAGGCAGTTTCCTGTTGCAGGCGCAAGGCCTACCCACCGTGTGAAGTACCATTGTTCGCAGAAGACTCTGGGGAATGCAGGGTAGGTGGAATTTTGTGGATCCACGCAGATTCCAGAACTTTCCACCACAGAAATGTGAGGAAACTGTGGGTTTTTTTCTTAAAATTCTGAGGTTTGCAAGGGATTCTGAGTAACAGAACCTGGTGAGAGCCAGAGAAGTCACACCATCCTGGATTCCACTGGGTGTCTAGTTTTAAAAATGTATCGGTTTGCTAGGTTACCCTAGGTGCTGAAAGAGCTAGGGTTCAAAATCCACAGCTGGGCACTTTGTAAAAAAAGGGTCAGTTTTCACTGTGAAAATGTGGTGTGTTTATGTCGCGTTTTCTGTCGCGGGCACTGGGCCTACCCACACAAGCGAGGTACTATTTTTTTTGGAAGACTCTGGGGAATGCGAGGTCGATGACATTTTGTGGATCCACGCAGATTCCAGAACTTTCCACCACAGATATTTGAGGAAAATGTGTTTTTATTGACAAATGTTGAAGTTTGCAAGGGATTCTGAGTATCATAACCTGGTGAGAGCCAGAGAAGTCACGCCATCCTGGATTCCCCTGGGTGTCTAGTTTTAAAAATGTATTGGTTTGCTAGGTTACCCTAGGTGCTGAAAGAGCTAGGGTTCAAAATCCACAGCTGGGCACTTTGTAAAAAAAGGGTCAGTTTTCACTGTGAAAATGTGGTGTGTTCATGTAGCGTTTTCTGTCGCGGGCACTGGGCCTACCCACACAAGCGAGGTACTATTTTTTTTGGAAGACTCTGGGGAATGCGAGGTCGATGACATTTTGTAGATCCACGCAGATTCCAGAACTTTCCACCACAGATATTTGAGGAAAATGGGTTTTTATTGACAAATGTTGAAGTTTGCAAGGGATTCTGAGTATCATAACTAAGTATGAGCGGAAAATCCGTTCCGCTCGCATATTTTGCGAATTTTCGGTAAATTCGCGATCCGCGAACTCCCGCGAATTTACTGAGAATTCGCAAATCCGCGAGCGGCGGATTATTCCGGGGGCAAAAGTTGAACCTGTTGTAACTATTTTAGGATGGCGCCGGCAAGCTGCCAGCGCCATCCTAAAATAGTTACTAAGTTAGCTTCAACAGGAAGCTCTAATAGATAAAATCGAGCAGGTGCTCGATTTTATCTATTAGAGCTTCCTGTTGAAGCTAATTTAGTAAGTATTTTAGGATGGCGCTGGCAGCTTGCCGGCGCCATCCTAAAATAGTTACAACATGCCCTTCCTGTAGCCTCGTCGAGGCAGGTGTGCCTTCTTCACAAATCAACCGTGGAAAATCAGCTGTGATGCTGGATAGAGGCTTTTGCATCCTTGACTTTCACGAGCACAATACCCGTGCTGTTCTTGTGACCAGGGGTTTCTTTCTCTTCATCTGCTGAACTGATCTTTCTCTGACCTTTTATACACACAAGAAGCATGTTGACCGCGCATGGTAGCCCTGCCCGTTTGGCCCCGCCCATACACTCGCGGTTTGCACCATCTGCCCGCCATTCACCCACTATGATGGACAGCTCACTCAAGGGACCCCTGCGCCCGTCGGGGCGATTGCATAGTAACACACACATGGTCGCTCGAACTAGTTGATGCTCAAATTCAGTGACTCATTCATTAGCCCAAAAACAATCGTGAGCGTCGTCGAGGCTGGACAGGTGTGCCTTCTTCCCAACTCTACCGTGGAAAATCAGCTGTGATGCTGGATAGAGGCCTTTGCATCCTTGACTTTCACGAGCACAATACCCGTGCTGTTCTTGTGACCAGGGGTTTCTTTCTCTTCATCTGCTGAACTGATCTTTCTCTGACCTTTTATACACACAAGAAGCATGTTGACCGCGCATGGTAGCCCTGCCCGTTTGGCCCCGCCCACACACTCGCGGTTTGCACCGTCTGCCCGCCATTCACCCACTATGATGGACAGCTCACTCAAAGGACCCCTGCGCCCGTCGGGGCGATTGCATCGTAACACACACATGGTCGCTCGAACTAGTTGATGCTCAAATTCAGTGACTCATTCATTAGCCCAAAAACAATCGTGAGCGTCGTTGAGGCTGGACAGGTGTGCCTTCTTCCCAACTCTACCGTGGAAAATAAGCTGTGATGCTGGATAGAGGCCTCACAAGAGGCATGTGCACTCGCATGGAAGCCCCGCCCCGCCCCAAATCCGCGGATCCGCAAATCCGCGGATTTTGCGGATCCACGATCCGCAAATCCGCAAAATCCGCGGATCGTGGATCCGCAAAATCCGCCCATGCTTAATCATAACCTGGTGAAAGCCAGACAAGTCATCCCATCCTGGATTCCCCTGGGTGTCTAGTTTTAAAAAATGTATATGTTTGTTAGGTGTCCACGTTGCATTTTGGGACTTTTCCTGTCGCAGGCGCTAGGCCTACTCAAACAAGTGAGGTGACATTGTTATCTGAAGACTTTGAGGAATGCGAGTGGGTGGAATTTTGTGGATCCACGCAGATTCCAGAACTTTCCACCGCAGAAATGTTCGGAAACATATTTTTTGAACATAGTTTGAGATTTGGAAAGGATTCTGAGTGAGAGAACCTGGAGAGAGCCAGATAAGTCACCCCATCCTGGATTACCCTGGGTGTCTAGTTTTCAAAAATGTATAGGTTCGCTAGGTTTCCCTAGGTGCCGGCAGAGCTAGGGTTCAATATCTACAGCTAGGCACTGTGTAAAAGAAGGGTCTGTTTTCACTGTGAAAATGTGGCGTGTCCACGTTGCCTTTTGGGTTGTTTCCTGTCACGGGCACTAGGCCTATCCACACAAGTGAGGTACCATTTTTCTCGCAGGACTTTGGGGAATGTTGGGTGGGTGGAATTTTGTGGATCAACGCAGATTCCAGAACTATCCACAACAGAAATGTGAGGAAAATGTGGGTTTTTTTGACAAATTTTGAGGTTTGCAAGGGATTCTGGGTAATAGAACCTGGTGAGAGCCAGACAAGTCACCCGATCCTGGATTCTCCTGGGTGTCTAGTTTTCAATAATGTATACGATTGCTAGGTGTCCCTAGGTGCCAGAAGAGCTATGGTTCGATATCTACAGCTAGGCACTTATAAGAAAAAAAGGGGCAGTTTTTTCATTGTGAAAATGGCGTGTGTCCACGTTGCGTTTTGGCCCGTTTCCTGTTGCAGGCGCTAGGCCTACCCACACAAGTGAGGTACCATTGTTCTCAGAAGACATTGGGGAAAGCGAGACAGGTGTAATTTTGTGGGTCCACGTAGATTCCAGAACTTTCCACCTCAGAAATGTTAGGAAACTGTTTTATTTTTTACAAAGTTTGAGGTTTGCAAGGGATTCTGGGTAACAGCCTGCCGAGAGCCAGACAAGTCACCCCATCCTGGATTCCCCTGAGTGTCTAGTTTTTAAAATTGTATAGGGTTGCTAGGTTTCCCTAGGTGCCGGCACAGCTAGGGTTCAAAATCTACAGTTAGAAAATGTGGTGTGTCCACGTGCGTTTTGGGCTGTTTCCTGTCACTGGCACTAGGCCGATCCACAAAAGTAAGGTACAATTTTTCTCACAGGACTTTGGGGAATGTTGGGTGGGTGGAATTTTGTGGATCAACGAAGATTCCAGAACTATCCACCACAGAAATATGAGGAAAATTTGTTTTTTGGGGACAAATTTTGAGGTTTGCAAGAAATTCTGGGTAATAGAACCTGATGAGAGCCAGACAAGTCACCCGATCCTGGATTCTCCTGGGTGTCTAGTTTTCAATAATGTATACGTTTGCTAGGTGTCCCTAGGTGCCAGAAGAGCTAGGGTTTCGGTATCTTCAGCTAGGCACTTTATAAAAATAAAAAGGGGCAGTTTTTTCATTGTGAAAATGGCGTGTGTCCACGTTGCGTTTTGGGCCTGTTGCAGGCGCTAGGCCTACCCACACAAGTGAGGTACCATTGTTCTCGGAAGACTTTGGGGAAAGCGAGATGGGTGTATCCACGTAGATTCCAGAACTTTCCACCACAGAAATGTTAGGAAACAGTTTTTTTTTATACAAAGTTTTAGGTTTGCAAGGGATTCTGGGTAACAGCCTGCAGATAGCCAGACAAGTCACCCCATCCTGGATTCCCCTGGGTGTCCAGCTTTTAAAATTGTATAGGTTTACTAGGTTTCCCTAGGTGCCGGCACGGCTAGGGCTCAAATTCTACAGCTAGGCACTTTGCAAAAAAAGGGTCCATTTTTACAGTGAAAATGTTTTATGTGTCAGGATCCAAATGCCGGTTGCGCACGAACTGCCCTCATCGCGCACACCTGACCCCGGAACACCAATTGCCAAACTACAAGTCCCAGCGTCCAAAGCGAGTCCCGCATCACGTGACACAGATGCGACGCCGGGTATGGTGTTAAAAGCAACAGAAACAAGGCAGCACCGCTGATTATTCAACTCGAGGTTCCAGAGTCGGACTTCTCCCAAGGACAGCTCTTCGTTTTGGCCGGTAAGAGTGCGTTTGCACAACTCCTCCGAACCACCGTCGCAGCAAGTAGTACGGTGGCGGGTTCACCGCTAATCAGTGACTCCTCTGTTGGCTGGGACCCACCTGCTAGCGGTCTCATGCAGAGGAGCTTAGGTGCCTTCATTGGTGCTTTCCAGAACTTTCCACCACAGAAATGTGAGGAAAATGTGTTTTGTTTTTGAGACATTTTGAGGTTAGCAAGGATAATGGGTAACAGAACCTGGTGAGAGCCAGCGTGTCCCCGCATTCTGGATAACAGCCTGGTGAGAGCCAGACACGTCACCACATCCTGGAGTCCCCTGGGTGTCTTGTTTTAAAAAATGTAAAGGTTTGCTAGATTTCTCTAGGTGCAGAGAGACCTTGGGTTTGAAATCTACAGCTAGACACTTTGTAAAAAAACAGTCCTTTTTCACTGTGAAAATGTGGTGTGTCCACGTTGCGTTTTGGTCCGTTTCCTCTGGCAGGTGCTAGGCCTACTCACACAAATGAGGTACCATTTTTCTTGGAAGACTTTGGGGAATACGGAGTGGGTGAAATTTTGTGGATCCACGCAGATTCCAGAACTTTCCACCACAGAAATGTGAGGAAAATGTGTTTTATTGACAAATTTTGAGGTTTGCAAGGGATTCTGGGTGACAGAACCTGGTGAGATCCAGACAAGTCACCCCATCCTGGATTCCCCTGCGTGTCTAGTGTTAACAAATATATATGTTTGCTAGGTTTCCCTATGTGCCCACAGTGCTAGGGTTAAAAATCTACAGCTAGGCACTTTGTAAAAAAAGGGTCAGTTTTCACTGTGAAAATGTGTGGTGTCCACGTTGCATTTTGGACCGTTTCCTGCTGCGGGCGCTAGGTCTATCCACACAACTGAGATACCATTTATCTCGGAAGACTTTGGGGAATGTGGGGTGGGTGGAATTTAGTGGATCCACGCATATTCCAGAACTTTCCACCACAGAAATGTCAGGAAAATGTGTTTTGTTTTTGAGAAATTTTGAGGTTACAAGGATTCTGGGTAACATAACCTGGTGAGAGCCAGACAAGTCACCCCATCCTGGATTCCCCTGCTTGTCTAGTGTTTAAAAATATATAGGTTTGCTAGGTTTCCCTAGGTGCCCGCAGTGCTAGGGTTAACAATCTACAGCTAGACACTTTTTAAAAAAAAGGTCTGTTTTCACTGTGAAAATGTGGTGTGTCCATGTTGGCTTTTGGACCGTTTCCTGCTGCGGGCGCTAGGTCTATCCACACAAGTGAGATACCATTTATCTAGGAGGACTTTGGGGAATGAGGGGTGGGTGGAATTTAGTGGATCCACGCAGATTCCAGAACTTTCCACCACAGAAATGTGAGGAAAATGTGTTTTGTTTTTGATAAATTTTGAGGTTAGCAAGGATTTTGGGTAACAGAACCTGGTGAGAGCCAGCGTGTCCCCCCATTCTGGAGTCCCCTGTGTGTCTAGTTTTCAGAAATGGATATGTTTGCTAGATTTCCCTAGGTGCCAAGAGAGCTAGGGTTCGAAATCTACAGCTAGACACTTTGTAAAAAAAGGGTCCGCTTTTACTGTGAAAATGTGGTGTGTCCACATTGCGTTTCGGCCATTTCCTGTCGCAGGCGCTAGGCCTACCCACACAAGTGACATACCATTTTTCTCAGAAGACTTTGGGAAATGCGGGGTGGGTGGAATTTTGTGGATCCACCCAGATTCCGGAGCTTTCCACCACAGAAATGTGAGGAGAATGTGTTTTGTTTTTGAGAAATTTTGAGGTTACAAGGATTCTGGGTAACATAACCTGGTGAGAGCCAGACAAGTCACCCCATCCTGGATTCCCCTGCTTGTCTAGTGTTAAAAAATATATAGGTTTGCTAGGTTTCACTAGGTGCCCGCAGTGCTTGGGTTAACAATCTACAGCTAGGCACTTTAAAAAAAAAAGGTCTGTTTTCACTGTGAAAATGTGGTGTGTCCACGTTACGTTTTGGACCGTTTCCTGCTACGGGCGCTAGGTCTATCCACACAAGTGAGATACCATTTATCTCGGATGACTTTGGGAAATGCGGGGTGGGTGGAATTTAGTGGATCCACGCAGATTCCAGAACTTTCCACCACAGAAATATGAGGAAAATGTGTTTTGTTTTTGAGAAATTTTGAGGTTAGCAAGGATTCTGGGTAACAGAACCTGGTGAGAGCCAGACAAGTCCCCCATTCTGGAGTCCCCTGTGTGTCTAGGTCTCAGAAATGGATAGGTTTGCTAGATTTTCCTAGGTTCCGAGAGAGCTAGGGTTTGAAATCTACAGCTAGACACTTTGTAAAAAACGGGTCCGCTTTTACTGTTATTGCGTTTCGGCCATTTCCTGTCGTGGGCGCTAGGCCTACCCACACAAGTGACATACCATTTTTCTCAGAAGACTTTGGGAAATGTGGGTTGGGTGGAATTTTGTGGATCCACCCAGATTACGGAACTTTCCACCACAGAAATGTGAGGAGAATGTGGGTTTGTTTGACAAATTTTGAGGTTTGCAAGAGATTCTGGGTAACAGAACCTGGTGAGAGACAGACAAGTCACCCCATCCTGGAATCCCCTGGGTATATAGTTTTCAAAAATGTATAGGTTTGCTAGGTTTTCTTAGGTGCTGGCAGAGCTAGGGTTCAAAATCTACAGCTAGGCACTTTGTAAAAGAGGGTCAGTTTTCACTGTGACAATGTGGTGTGTCCACGTTGCGTTTTGGGCCGTTTCCTATTGCGGGCACTAAGCCTACCCACACAAGGGAGATACCATTTTTCTCTGAAGACTTTGGGGAATGCGGGGTGGGTCGAATTTTGTGGATCCACGCAGATTCCAGAACTTTCCACCACAGAAATTTGAGGAAAATGTGTTATAATTGACAAATTTTGAGGTTTGCAATGATTCTGGGTAACAGACACTGGTGAGAGCCAAACAAAATCACCCCATCTTGGAGTCTCTTGGGTGTCTCGTTTTAAAAAATGTATAGGTTTGCTAGATTTCCCTACGTGCCGAGAGAGCTAGGGTTCGAAATGTACAGATAGACACTTTGTAAAAAAAGGATACATTTTAACTGTGAAAATGTGGTATGTCCACGTTGCGATTTAGGTCATTTCCTGTCGCAGGCGCTAGGGCTACCCACACAAGTGAGGTACCATTGTTCTCAGAAGACTTTGGGGAATTAGGGGCGGGTGGAATGTTGTGGATTCACACAGATTCCAGAACTTTCCACCACAGAAATGTGAGGAAACTGTATTTTAAAAAAAAAAAGTTTGAGGTTTGCAACGGATTCTGGGTAACTGAACCTGGTGAGAGCCAGACAAGTCACCCCATCCTGGAGTCCCCTGGGTGTCTTGTTTTAAAAAATGTATAGGTTTGCTATATTTCCCTAGGTGCAGAGAGACCTAGGGTTCGAAATCTGCAGCTAGACACTTTGTAAAAAAAGAGTCCATTTTCACTGTGAAAATGTGGTGTGTCCACGTTGCGTTTCGTTTTCCTGTCGCGGTCGCTTGGCCTACTCACACAAGTGAGGTACCATTTTTCTCTGAAGACTTTGGGGAATGCAGGGCACGTGGACTTTCATGGATCCACGCAGATTTCAGAACTTTCCACCACAGAAATGTGAGGAAACTGGTTTTTTTTAGGAGGTTTGAGGCTTGCAAGGGATTCTGGGTAACAGCCTGGTGAGAGTCATTCCTGGATTCCTCTGGGTTGCTAGTTTTCAAAACTGTATAGGTTTCCTAGGTTTCCCTAGGTGCCGGCTGAGCTAGGGTTCAAAATCCACAGCTAGTCACTTTGCAAAAAAAGGTCAGTTTCACTGTAAAAATATGGTTTGTCCACGTTGTGTTTTGAGCCGTTTCCTGTTGCGGGCACTAGGCCTACCCACATAAATGAGGTACTATTTTTATTGGGAGACTTACGGGCACACAGAATTGTACAGCATCTGTTATTACCTATTGATTTTCGATGTATTTCTGCCTTCCAAATGTAAGACAATGTGTAAAAAAGAAGTCACTTTGGAAAATGTTCTATAATTCACCCACAATTTCGGAGATGTGCAAATAGCTACTGTTTCTAAACTCTATATTTTGTTCCCATTTCGGAAATACATAGGGGCCTTTTATACCTAGTTTTTACTCTTTATTTTACCAAATGAATTCCTATATACATGGTACACAATGAAAAATCCTTGCAAAATGCTGCTCAGTTATTGGCTCTGGGTTCCTCTGGTTCTTGGTAAACCAACAAGTCCTATATATCCCCACAACCACAAGGGTTTAGCGAATGTAACAGTATATTGCTTTTAAACATCTGTCATGCTTAGAAGTTGTTAGAGGTGAAAACTTTCGCCAAATGGTTGTATTTTTCAAATCATTCTCAATTTTTATTAATTTCAACTGTTCGTTTCTATTAAAAAAAATTATAAAGGATCTACACAAATGTTTTTGCTAATTTCTGGATTCCCTCCAGGGAAATCCACAAACCCTGGAACCTTTAAAATCCCCATGATGTTGGGAGAAAAGGATGCAAATTTGGCATGGATACCTGATGTGGACTAAAGGTTACAGGGGCCTAAGTGCGAACTACTCCAAATACCCCAAAAAACGCTTAGCACAGGGAGGGAAAAGACCTAGCAGTCAAAGGGTTAACACAGCCCTCTGTTAAGCCTAACTGCTCAACCACACTACCACTAAAGTGAGCAGTAGTATTATCTACTTTAGCTTCTGTAAAGTCTTTGGGGATCCACTGGACTCTATACCTTACTTTGGTATCGTATATACAGAGCCAGCTTCCTACATTGGTTGACTGCTTTATAAGCCCTGGTCAAATAGTAACCACAATCCTAGCCTGAGTAAGGCACAAGCAAACCCAAATTTAACCTGAAAAATAGTTCCAAAAAGCAAAAAGCTCTTTTGAGGGACATCAGTTTGTGCCGGATCGGGACAAAGTGAAAACTGCAGGCCAGCTACAGGAACCCAGTTAGGCCAGCTGAACCAAAACTAAACCCTGGTTGTGGAGCATTGGCTGGCTCAGAGTCGAAGATGCGCTCTGCAGCAGAGGCACAGCATCGGTTCCAAGATGCGACAGGGCTGCAGTGCAAGGTCCTGATGGTCCTGATGCGTCAATGTAGAGTATCCTGCTGATGGGGGTTGTCATGAGAAAGCTGGTGTTGAGGATTTGAGAGGCAACTGAGACCATGCGTCGGTTCAGAGAGGTGAAGCTGCGATACAGAGTTTAGTCATCGTAGTTGAGGCTGCCGTCGACGAGGGATGTGAGGAGCTTGCACTGGGAAAAGTGCCACGCAGCTGCGTTTCTGAAGGCGATGCGTCAGTCGTAAAATGCAGCAGTGATGTAAGTCTTTGGGGATGAGTCCAATTCCCCAATCCACGCAACAGCAGCAATGTGTTGGTTCTGCTCAAAGATGTGCAGCTCAGCAACGGAGATGCTTTGGTTCTGCTTTGGGATGCGTCGCTCAGCAGAGGATGTGGTGCTTCTGCTGGAGAAACACCGTAGGCCCATTTCCAAGGGTCCAGGACTGGGGTGGCACCACTTGGCAGGGCCTACTCACAGACTGCAGAGACCTGGTGCAAAAGCAAGTTGATTGGAAGTCTTTTAATGTCCCCAAGACTTCCGATCAGGAGGCCAGCCAGCTAGCCCTTGTAGTCACTCTGGGTTCAAGTAATGCCGGTCCAGTCTCCTATCCCGGGCTCGAGGACAGCAGGCAGCAGGCAGTGGTCCAGAGGTGTACTGAAGTGGGGGTGTCAGAGGTTCAGTATTTATACCCAGTTGGGTCTTTAAAATGGAGGAGACTTCAAAGACAGGTCTTTAAAGTGCACAAAGGTCCTTCTTTTCCTGCTCTGGCTCCAGACTCACTTCAGGGGAGTATGCAGCCCTATGTGTGTGGACAGGACACAGCCTATTCAGGTCTAACACAGGCTGGGTATAGCTTCCCCCTCCCATCCTGCCAGGATGGCCCTGCAGGTCACACCTAAGGTCCCTTTATGTGTGGCTGTCTAGGGCGAATACAAAAACCCCATCTGTTAACCAACTCAGAGACAGGCAGCAAGCACCAAATGGCTAAAGTAAGAAAATGTCAACTTTCTAAAAAATCATCTAAGCATTAATAATTGAATATATAACACCAGAAGTTCACTGTTAGTCATAGCTCGACATATTGAGAACATCGGCAGTTTCATCTTTATTCATCATTGGCTTTTAAAAAAGTGTGTGTATTCATTAGAACTGTTTACGATTAACTGTGTATTCGTCTTCGAATATATTTTTTGTGTCGGGAAAAGCACTCATTATGTTATGTTATGTTATGTTATGTTATGTTATGTTATGTTATGTTAAACTGTATTTTGTATAGCGTACGGCTTCTCAGAGAGTGTCCCGACGCTTTAATTTGCACACCAATCTTATAACATAACAAGAAAAAAACACAGCAAAAGACAGAAAAGAAACCAACAGATCATGGAAAACTAGGAAGTAAAAAGCCAGGTTTTAAGCCCTTTCCTAAAAGCCAACAGGTTTGAAGTGCTGCGCAGGGCCACTGGTAGCTTATTCCACAACTGGGGCGCCAGCAGTCTAAAGGAGCGGCCTCCAATGCGTGCCCTCTTGACACGGGGCACAACGGCAAGAAACAAGGCTTCTGACCTCAGCGACCTGGCTGGGTGGTAAAAGGTCAGTCTTTTTTGGAGGTATTTCGCTCCGGAGGCGTGCAGGGCTTTATGTGCCAGAGTCAAGGTCTTAAACATTATCCGCTTCCGGACAGGGAGCCAGTGCAATGCCTCCAAGAGGCACGAGGCTCTAGCACGGCGAGATAGTCCAAAAATGGCCCGTGCTGCCGAATTCTGGACCACCTGTAACTGTTGAAGCAGATATTCCGGCAGGCCGAGATACAAAACGTTGGACTAGTCAATTCTCGAGCCAATTATCGCCTGCACTGTGATCTTCCTGTGTTCCTCCGATAACAAAGGGAGAAACTTACGCAGCATCCGGAGCAGACCAAAACAGGTGCTATCTGTGAGCGCAATGAGAGGCCGTTGTCGATCTTAATCCCAAGGTTTTTTGCCACCTGGGACGAACTTGCTGGTGGAAACATGTTCTCAGGCCACCACACTTTCCAGTCCGGATCCGACTGCACCCAAAAAAAAGGACCTCGGATTTGTCAGAGTTACACTTGAGGCTGTTATGTTGGAACCACTGAAATACAGCCTCAAGGCAACCCCGAATCCTACCTCCATCGAAATCCGCACCCTTCTCACAGGTGAAGAGGAGCTGGGTGTCATCAGCGTAGGAAACGATCTGGGCCCCGAAAGACTCCGCCAGAGCCGCCAGAGGGGTCATGAAGATGTTAAATAGAGTTGGGCTCAATACTGAGCCCTGAGGAACTCCGACCCCCAATGGCGACATCTCGGCGGAGCAAGCAGAAGCCCAGACCGTTTGTCGACGGCCTGCCAGGAAAGAACGAAACCACTGGAGCACCGTCCCCCTGAGACCAATCTCTGAGAGTCTTACAAGAAGACCCTCAAGGGGGATGGTGTCGAAGGCCGCCGACAGATCTAACATCACCAGCATCGCCCTGCCTCCCGAATCCAGCACCTCCTTAATCGCCTCCGAGACTTCTAGGAGAGCTGTTTCGGTACTAAGATTGGTGCGAAAGCCCGATTGAGTAGGGTGCAGTAGGTCATGGGACTCCAGGTAGTCGGCAAGCACCCTGTGCACATGCTTTTCAATGATCTTGGCGAAAGCAGGCAGGAGCGAGATAGGCCTATAATTCGCCAAGACCTCCGCATCCAAACCAGGCTTTTTGAGCAGGGGGATAATCATTATTATGTTTGAGTGTTTGTTGTTTTTTTTCAACTCAGCATCAGAGGTTTTTATGTGGCATATTGGGTTTATATTTTTGTGTGTATTGACTTTTCACAGTATTTAGTTTATTTCCATGTTCTTGTCGGTCACATGGTATGAATGCATCACAGGGTCTAATTTAAAACACATGTTTCACTGGAGCACATTCAATTTGAGCACTCACTCAGGATCAGAAAGTTTTTGTGTTTTCTTTTAGGTTTAAAGTATGTTTATTGTGCTGCACACATAGATGAAAGACAGTATGATGCGTTATCTACTGGTTCGGCGTCAACATTCGGTCTGCGCAGTATTGATACAGCTTTTCCACGTCAAATACAACAGCAACCATGAGGGATACCCTTAGCGGAACATATGTATACCGGGGATCTTGGCCGAGTTCATAAGTGTGGGTAACATAGGCCTACGGAGATCACCCGGCGATGAGGAAAGAGGGACCCACAGGATCAGCGCAGTACAAGTGCTGAGCCGGCCCCGTCCCTCCGAAGCTGCTTGCTCCGGTCCCTCTAAGCAAAAAGTCTTCAAACTGCTCACCCCACCCCCCGCGCCCCCGCCATAACCCACCCTCCACCCCAGTTCCAGGTCCAAACAATACGCACTATAGATGCTGTTGACTACTCTGTCGACTCCGTGGCAAGATCATACGGCAGCCGGAGAAGACGCAGGAACCTGGGACAGGTCACCTTCCTGAATTCCGTGGCCAGGAGAGCTAAAAAGGGACGCCACAGGTCCGGGTATTTATCTCCCTCCCCCCTAGCCACCAAAGACAGCTTTTCCATCCCCAGAACGTTCCAGAGACGGTGCAGCCAGCCCTGAAAGGTGGGGATGTGAGCAGAGCGCCAAAAAGTGAGAATATTTTGCAACGCAGATCCCAGGGCTATAGCTATCAGTCTGCCCGGTGGGAGCGCAATGGATAGGTAAGAGGGTTGGGAGAGCCCAGCAGTACATATGCGGGGAATCTCGGAAGTGTAGTGTCCAGGTGTATGTCCACCTCATCCAGCACCTTGTTCCAGTAGTCCTGCAGGTGCGGACAGTCCCAAAGCAGATGAACCAGCGTGCCCCTCCCTCCACAGCCTCTCCAGCACAGCGCCTCCCTTGTTCCGATCAATCTCATGGAGTTTTTCTGGGGTGTAGTACCAATAGGAGGTGATTTTCGTAGGGGTGTCGGTGAGACCCATGTGATGTGTGGAATGGCGGGGCTCTATAGCAAATTCCCTCCCATTCTTTGTTACCCAACTCACGGCCCAGCTCCCTCTCCCACCTTGCTCTCCCCGGGTTGTGGATGTGAGTGTATCGCCCAAGGAGCATACGATAGAGATCAGAGATGAGTTTACGGTCCGACTTCCTCGAGAGCAGCCAGTATTCATACGCGCTAAGTTTGCGATCAGCCCCCTCCTTGTAGTCGCATGAAGGGCCCAGTGTCGCCCCTGGAGATAACGTAGGCGCTCTTCTTCTGGCATGTCATATTCTCGACGGAAGGCATCAAAGGAAATGACTCCTTCTGCTGCATACATATGTGCAAGCGCTCTGCATCCCGCCGGAGCCCATCTCGCGAATGCTGTTGTGTCCATATCAGGGCCAAAGTCAGGGTTATTGAGCAAGGGTGTTAGTGGGGAGGGGAAGGATGTCAGTTCGTGTGCCACATTTACCCGGTCCCACACCTGTAGAGGGGTCCTCGTTATGAATGAGGCGTAGAGGTTGGGAGGGCGATGCCTCCGCTGCATAAAGAGAATCTCCTGCAACGTGCGACCCGCTACTGCCTGGTCTTGGAAGAGCCAGTGTTTTTCCGCCTCCCATTTACTCCACTCTACCAGCGTTCGTAACTGTGCGGCTTGGTAGTACAGTAACAGGTCAGGGAGGCCCAAACCTCCACTCTCAGGAGGCAGCATCGCCAGGCGAAGTTTCATCCGGGGCGGCGCCCACTCCAGATGAATTGCGCCAGTTTAGACTGGGTCTGGCGGATCCACCCATCCGGAGGCCGCATGGGGATGGCCCTGAACACATAGAGGATCTGTGGCAAGATGGTCATTTTTATCGCCGCTACCCTGCCCAACCAGGACAGCGGAAGGTGCTTCCACCTGCCCAATTCGGACCTGATGGTTTGCCGCAGCCTCGTGTAATTGAGGCAAACTGTGGCCTGCAAGGTGGTCGCCAGTTGGATACCCAGATACGGGATGGCTTCTGACGCCCCTGGAAACGGAAAGAGCCCCTGCAAATGTGCCCTCGTGGACTCCTCCAAGGAGAGGTCGAGCGCCACTGACTTGCTGAGTTTTATCTTAAAGCCCGCCATTTTTGCGAATTCCTCCAGAATGGTCATACAGGCCGGGAGCGAGACTCGGGGGGAAGACAATGAAAGTAGTACATCATCCGCGTAAAGGCTGATGGTATGTTCGAAGGCGCCCATTTTGATCCCACGAATCTCGGGTGTGAGGCGTATCGCCTGAGCCAAGGGTTCCAGGTACAAGGCGAATAACAGAGGCAACAGTGGACACCCCTGTCTCGTGCCTCGCTCTATGGGGAAGCGGGGTGAGGAGCATCCATTGTCGCTGAGGGCTGTGAGTAACAATTCAGGACCCAAGTGCGGAATCGGTCCCCCAGCCCCGCCTTCACCCGCCTTCACCAGAACCTGTTCTAGATACGGCCAATGGACACGATCAAACGCCTTTTCCGCGTCAATAGCAAGCAGCATGTATTCCCCCTCCGTGCGTGTGGCCTTTTCGATAAGGTGGAGCGCCCTCTTTGTGTTGTCCACCGTTTGCCGCTCCGAGATGAACCCAGCCTGGTCCGGAACTATCAGTTTCGGCATCAGTGGAGTAAGACGCGCGGCCAGTATGCCCTTGTACAGCTTCAAACCAATATTGAGCAGTGAGATGGGCAGATAGGCTGCACAACTTGACGGGTCCTTACCCGGCTTGCGAATTACAGATATGGTGGCGTCCAGGAGATCTTCCGTGATCACTCCCGGTTCCCAAAAGGAATTAAAGAGGGTGGTCAAGAGCGGTGCCACCTGAGTACAAAAGGTCTTATAAAAAATGGCCGTGAAACCGCCCGGCCCTGGGGCCTTTCCCAGTTTAAGCCTGGAGATGGCCGAGATGACCTCCTCGGGTCTGATTGCACTCTCTAGGGCCGCCGCCTGGTCCGATGTGAGGACCAGTAGCTGGACGGAGTCCAGGAACGATACGCTTGTGGCGTGGTCCAGTGTCTCTCCCGTATAAAGGGATGCGTAGAAATCGCCAAAGGCAGCTGCGATCTCCCGGTCTCCTGTAGCAAGGTGTCCCACGGATGTCCTAACGCCCTTCACTAAGTGTTGTTGCCTCTTTTCTCTAAGCGCGCGCCCCAGTAAACGTCCGCATCTGTCCCCCCCCAGTGTAGTACATGTGACGCGTTCTCAATGCTGCAAATTTTGCCCTGTCTTGGTCTAGCGCGCTTAACTGTTTCCGCGCCAGAGTCAGCTGTCGCCAGATCCTAGGCGCGCATGTCCTCTGGTGCATTCCCTCCAACTCCCTGACCTTCTGCGTTAGCTCATCCCTTTTCTCCGCTCGTGCCTTATTTTCAGCCGAGGATAATGCAATAAATTCCCCTTTAAGTACCGTCTTCAGGGCCGCCCAGTGGGTCGTCGGGGAAGTGTCGGAAGTGGTGTTGTGCAGTAGATACTCCTCGATCGCGCGCGTGATTTTCTCGGGCGTTCCCTTGCGCTGCACAAGTGTGTCTCTGAGTCGCCAGCATCTGGAGAGGCGCTGCGCCGGAGGAAAAAGAAAGGTCACTGAGATGGGGGCGTGATCAGAAAGAGTAGCAACCTCTATGTCCGTAGTGGACGTCAGGGCCTGGAGGGAAGTGGATGCCAGAAAATAGTCCAATCTGGCGTATGTGCGGTGTGCGTTGGAAAATTAAGAATACGATCTAGAAGCAGGGTGGAAGCTTCGCCAGAGGTCTACCATACCCAATTCCACCAATCTCCTGTGACCTCCCTCTGACAAAGTCCCAGCCGGGGTGGAACGCTGTGCCGATCTGTCTAATGTGGAGTCTAGCACCAGATTAAGGTCACCCCCTAGATGGATATGCCTGTCTTCGGATGCAGCCACTATGCTGAGCGCGTTCTGGAGGAATTTCTCCTGACCCTCGTTGGGGGCATAGACCGAGCATACTGTGAAGTCCATCCCTCGGTACTAAGATTGGTGCGAAAGCCCGATTGAGTAGGGTGCAGTAGGTCATGGGACTCCAGGTAGTCGGCAAGCACCCTGTGCACATGCTTTTCAATGATCTTGGCGAAAGCAGGCAGGAGCGAGATAGGCCTATAATTCGCCAACACCTCCGCATCCAAACCAGGCTTTTTGAGCAGGGGGATAATCATTATTATGTTTGAGTGTTTGTTGTTTTTTTTCAACTCAGCATCAGAGGTTTTTATGTGGCATATTGGGTTTATATTTTTGTGTGTAATGGTACGACAGTAACCTCCCCTTTATCTCTGCACCTTTACGCAAGACTTTTCAGCGGAACCTCTGAGCCACTAGAATCGCCACCCCCGCTTTCTTGTTCGGGCTGGAAGAGAAAAACTGCTGTGGGAAACTACGCGCTTTCATCCTGGAGCAGTCTTTCGGCAGCAAATGTGTCTCCTGCAGGAGACCGATGTCAGCCTGCGCGTGTTCCAGGCAGGATAACACTGCCCGCCTTTTGATTGGGTTATTAAGCCCCCTTACATTCAGGGAGAGAATGCGAACCTCAGTGTGGGCCATAGATCTGACTCCATCCCTCATGCCCGAACTCCAAATGTCTACCCTTGGGGTCATGTCCACGTCCCTGCAATGAACCCCCCCAGCATTGAATCGGGTCCGCGCCTGGTAATGAAGCCTTGTGCCAATGAGTCGTGACGAACCCCCTATGACCTGGAACCCCACCCAACCCCTCCCACAGAACAAGACATAAGAAAAATGCACGCCCCAACATGTGCCTCCCCACCATCTCCCGCCACCCCACATCCCACCCCGTCCCTTCCCCTGCCAACATCCCAAAACCAGTAACCAAAAAAGGAAAAAAAGTCAAGAGGTCCATCATTGTCCTTCATCTCTCGCAGATGACCGGTCAAACTGCTTCTCGGGGAAAAAGGGTCCGACCCCTCCCCCGCCCCCCCCCCCAATCGACCCTCACAAGGGCGTAAGTGACCCCTAGAATTGCCAACAGGAGAAGATTCAGCCTCCCGGCTGTTGTGATAGATCAGCAGACAGCGCCTCCACCGCTGCCCGACGGCCATTCTCGATCTCTGTCTTCGGTGGTCTTCTGACTCGCCTCCGATTCCGCTGCTGGCGCCATTGCGACGATGGTTCACCTTTCCTGGTCTGTGAGGTCGACTGTTCCTCCCCTTCTGGCGGTACGTCGATACCCAGCAGTTGACAAGCCTCCCTAAGGGAGCGGAATTGGTGAAGCTTATTGTCCAGCTTAAAAATAATCTGGAAAGGGTACTCCCAGCTGTATGGTATAGCCTGCTGCTGAAGATAGGATGTCACAGGCTTGAAGCAGCGGCGCTTCTGGAGTGTAAGCGCCGAGAGGTCCTGGTACAGCGTCGGGGAGTGTCCTTGAAATGAGACAGGTTGCTTTTGTCTTGCTTTTTGGAGAATGTCTTCCTTAGTGCGAAAGTCTTGCACTCAGACCAAGATGTCTGCGGGGAAGGATGATCCATAACGCTGCAGTCCGACCCTATGCGCCCTGTTGATCGGAAGTGTACAAAAAAGGGTCCCTGTAGAACAGTTACCTTTGCTTCACTTTATTTAAAGAAAATGTAAAAACTTTCACAACATTGTAAATAAATCACAATGAGTCAACCAACTTACTTGGTAAATAACAGTGCCCCAAAGAGAAAGGAGTGAGATAGCGTGATGCTTTGAGGGGAAGGACAGTGAAAGGAAGGTTTAGTGACAATTCATAAATATCGGATTTCTTCCGAAGTACAATTAGATTCAAGAGGCTTCAGATCCCTGAGCCTAAATGGGGGATCATCACATATCCCATTATACTTAGAACAGTCTCAGTTGACATTGGTATATCAAAATTTTTGGGCGTGTCAACTGAAAAAAGTGAAAAGTAGCCGCCGACGTTTCGACCCCACGCTACACTTGTAGGCGTAATTGTTGCCTTACACCGGGGTCTTCATCAGGACTGTGTAAAAACAGGGTGCACTACAGTTTCTGAAAAAATGTAAACAGTATAACATAAGTATAAGGAGCAACATTCAATGTCCATTTACCATAGTGAGTGGTAAAACAACCTAATTAAACTCTTACCATGGTTCCGTAAAGACAATTACTTATAAATTGTGAATGTTCAATTCATGTAAACAATAATGACGAATCAATCAACTCTTGGATGCATAGTTTAGTACTTCACCAAATTGGTTACGGACAATAAATGATACCTAACTCAACATTATTAGAAAAAGGGACACACAAAAACACAAGAGTTCCTGACTCAACCAGAACAAACCAGATCAATGTCCTGAACCAGGTTCATATACACAATAGTTTTAACATGAGATTAGTATGAGTAACCTTTGGATGAGTACAAGGCTCGGGATATACATAAAATGGAGGAAAGTTCGCTCCTGGTAGTGGGGGCAGGGTAGGTGTCTTAACATGGTTTCCAGAATACTACAGTAGACTAGGCTCTGATGTGTAGAGCTTAAAAATATTTATAATATGTGAACATATATATATATGCATAGAGCCTACCTGCCACAGGGAGCACCACAGAGTATATTAAATCTTAAAACTCCGGTCTGGTAATTTCATATGGCGATCTATAATAGCCAAACATATGAGTTCAGAAGTCTAATTTAAAAGACTAATTTTGAAGGAGAACACTGATTATGTGTTAAAAGAATAGCGAGCCCACCTACCTGCTCTGAAAGAGCGAGAGCCCCAGACCAAATCAAATGAAATGGCACTCCCAAACGCCGTATCTGTAGGTAATAAATGTGATTATGAGATGTTGATCGGAAGGGCGGCATCCTCCGGCCGTTCTAGGATATGGTTGAAGAGCTCCCTGGTGAATTTGAAGAGGTCCTTGTCCACCTCCGAGTGCGCCACCCCCTGGATGCGCACGTTGTGTCTCCTGGAGCGATTTTCAAGATCCTCCAGGTGTGATTGCAGGTCTACCTGCTGGTCGTGGAGGCGTATGATTTCCTGCTGGAGTGCCTCCGTCTCTACGTCCCGGGCATCCTGCTTCGCCTCAACGTCCGCCACTCGCTCCCCCACGCAGTCCAAATCTCGCCGCACAGCACGTATCTCTTCTGCGAATTCCTTCTTAAGAGTGTGGATGTCCTCTCGGAGTGTCGTGAAGAGGGACTCAAGGAAGGCCTTCGTGAAAGGTTCTGCCCCCTCCCCTCCCTGTTTCATGCTGGTAGCCGAAACCTCTTTAGCTGCAGTGGGCGATTGGGTTTTCGTGAATAGGTCTTTCACCCTCCGGTCTTTGCGGACTTTTGAACTTTGCGCCATGGTGTCCGTTCGGCTGGTGAAGGCGAGCCCACGTCCAGACTAAATCCCAGACCCAGCCGTAAAGTGTAGAGGTGCACTGCCGGCTGCCGGCCCACGTGGCAAGGGCCTTCCACCCGGCACAGCAAAATGGCACCCTGATACGTCCATATGCCGGAGGGCCACTCCAGTGTATGCCGCTAGTCAGCCCGGGTCTGGCCAGAAATGTCTGTCAATGTGGAGGGGCCCTGAAATCCCTCCGGGCGAAGCTCTCTTCCTGCCCCCCCGAGCACTCACTGGGCCCCTCTGTGCTAGCCGCCGCTCGGTGAGTCCTCAGGCGTGAATGAGGCGTCTCGCGCCCTCTGCCCCACGCTGCCTGTTCCCCAAAATGTAAACAGTGTTGGTCTACATACACAGTAGAGCAACCAATCACGAGTGTCGACTGTATTATTGTTGAAGCCCAGAATGGGACGACTCATTAGGATATTTCCAAAATGTAAACAGTGTTGGTCTACGTACACCAATCACGTCTAGCTACCAATCACGAGTGTCGACTGTAGATACACCCAATCAAATATGATTTCTTAAAACTCCGCTTCCTCTGTAATAGAACTCCGCAATTTCGCGCCTTAGAAAAACTGTCCCGCATATACTAAATATGTACCATTTTTTCTACTTTGATACAAAACTAGCAAACTTATTAGACATTTTCTACAATGAGCTATGCTTGACCCCTTATTGTTGAAGTCCAGAGTGGGAGCACACATTAGGATTTGGCCAAAATGTAAACAGTGTTGTGCTACGTACGCAGTAGAGCAACCAATCGCGAGTGCCGACTGTAGATACACCCAATCAAATATGAGCTCTCAAAACTCCGCTTCTCCTGAATTAGAACTCCGCAATTACGCGCCTTAGAAAAACTAAAGGCGAAGAAGCGACAGGTGTGAGCAATTTAGAGCAATTAACATGTATATATACTAGCGCAGTGAAACAGGCAAACTAACCATCACTTTTTCCCGCGCTTGCCGTATATCGAGACAGACTGACCCGCCACCGGACATAGGGAGCCCTTCCTACCATCTTCAGGTAAGTTTCTCACCACAAGCCCTGAAAATAGAATATTAGAAAGAAGTAATAGTATACCATGCTATCTTCCTTCTAGTTACACTCTCCGCTTTATTTTTTAACTCGTAGGCAGGGAGATCTTTTAACCCTACTCGCTACACACCTAAGGACTAAGAATCTCCTTAAGTCCTTGAGACCTGAAAAGGACAAGTACCAATCTTTTTAGGTAAGAGAAATTGTTAACAACAGAGGGATCTCAATCTTCGCTAAGTAAATATTATACATTCGATCCCTGAGTATATTTTTTGTGTACTTTTTTTAGGTTATCAGAACCATATCAACAATAGACGATCCATCAAATTGGAAGTTTTTTGACAAAGTTATAAGAACTAGATATAATCTATTGGGTAAGACTGATACCACTAACTTATACACTAAGGATAATTTTGATCAATTAAAGGAATAATAGCTTCTTCTGCTAAAAGAGAGATAAATAATAAATAAAATACTATACATTCTATTATCTCCCTTCTCCCCACCGCGATAATAATCAGAAACCCGGAATATCCAGGAAATAATTTTATCCAGCATCCATCCACATAAAAGGGTTCCGGTTGGCGGGCTTAACTACTTAATCACCAATATAATCAGGTAAAAATAACGCAAAATACTTGCTTTCCTGTGATAGCTATTAATAATTATGAAACATTTATGATATTATCCTCTTTCTCCTCAGTTTTAATTTATCTGATATCGAAAGAATACTAACAAGGAAATGAAAATCAATTTTTAAACAGCTCCTTGCTAAAAATTACCCATTAGTAAGTATCAGATCAACTCGCAATAATCTATTCTTTGCCACGATACATTGATATGCTATTGACTAAATTAAAAACAAATGCCTATTCATGGTTTGAACCTGATTAAGGTTGCTTAAGTCTTTCTGATCACCTATTAAAACCCTAATAAAGACCAGCACAGACTGTTCCTATGATAGATGTAACCCCATTTTGTAAAAAAGAAAAATATCTCTATACAAATGCTCATTAATGGCATTTATTCTTCCACCATTTGGAAAATGCCTTTCTGTCCACAAATAGACAGTCTAAATTCCGCAAGGAAATGACAAGAGATATATATAAATCATTAAGTTGCTTCTTATTATTCTACAGCTGCTATAAAGTTAAATTCTTTGTTTTTAAAAAAAATAATGTTTAGGAACTGATTTTTAATGTGTGACTTGGAATTGATATAATTCTATGTTCTATATGCATCTTCACCTTATAGATATTGTGTGGCTGCTCCAGGAAGAAGGCGCTGGCCGCCGAAACGCGCGTAGAGACCGAATTCTTATGCCACCAACCCCCATTTTTTACTGTTTGTTAATTTAATAATGTGTAACTGTCAATTATATACTGTGACTTTTTAACTGCTATTTGATGTCATATAAATGACCCTTTTTTACTTGTGTTAATTGTTTAATAAAAACTTGTGTTTTAGCCAGCTGTAGTTTATTCTTATATATTTCTTTGATCTATATGTGATTTTTTATTGTCAAATTGCCTAGGTTGTTACTTTTCAATTGTGCTTATTTCCCTGACCTAGGAATTACAAAATTCATTAATTCAGGGGGTCCTTGTTACCTACACTATGGTTTTCCCACAGCTTGTCTGTGCAGGGCTTTTCTTCAGTATTAACTTAATATATCGTACTCCGCCCCTTGTCATTTCTTTGCATAATTTCTGTCATTCAAATTTATTATCTATTTTATCTTAACTTAACACAAAAATGGCACTCCAAAAAACCTTCGGCTTCACAGATGAAGAATTTGAAACACTCGTAGGTATATCGTCCACGTTTGGTGCCTCTACCTCGAATTCTAATCTACATAACGATGACACCAAAAAACTATTAGACCTTAAAAAGAAATTAAAAAGAATTGAAGCACATGGGGAATTCATGTTAGCCTATCTCAGGCTAGGCATCATCCCCATGGGCCTCAGGGTGAGAAACATCCCTGGGCTATTCGTCCACCACATGGCCTTTCTTGATAAATGGAGCAGAATTGCCAGTAGATGTTCAAGAGACCTTATGATGCTCATCGTTGAGACTGCGAAAGAATTAGCCGCAGAAGTAAGGTCTGAAGTAGAAGAATTAGAAACCAAGCTTAAGAAAATGGGCAATATAGATGAAGCCATAAAGAAAATCGAGGAATGTAACAAAGATATAGAATCATTTCAAGCTATCTAGAAAAAAGAAAAAATGATAAGTTGTTGAAAGACAAGAGATATGCCACCATTGAAAATACATACCCCTATTTAAGACCAGACTTCTACCAACAGAATCACTACACCACCGAAACTAGTGAACACCAACAACAGAACCAACGAGTAAACACCTTTTCAGAAACGTCTGATTCTGAAAATGAAAGCAACGAAGGTTACTACGATTCCGATTTACCCTATAACCAAACACCTAACAGAGGCAATCGCAGACAGCCTTTTTTAGGGAACCGCGGGGGACGCCGAGGACGCCCCAGAGTTCACTTTCAGGGTCAATCGAGAGGCAATTACCAACCCCAACACCATCATCAACAGGAAGAACCGCAATTTGTGAGAGAAACCAGAAGCAGACAATACTGGAAGCAAGGCCTATAATTCCAATCTTTAATTTAACCAATCTAGAGCTAGACAAACATAGCACAAATCTGTTATCCAAAGGATTATCATATGTCCCACACTCTACAGTCAATTTGTTTGAACTACACTGTGACATTATTTCCTTTTTTCGTAAAATTCTTTTAAAAAAATTCTTTGCTTCAAACCCTGCCATAGACGATGATATCTCCCCCATTAAGCCACTTTGTCTTCCATCCACCTTTTGTCCAGGTCTTGAACAATTAGGGCCAGAAGTAGCCACCTTTGAACTAGTAGTCCTAAAAAGACTAGATCAAGCTCTCAGATTCATCCCTAAACCGATTTACAACTTAGAGAAAGAAGAACATCAGGCCTTAATATCCCTTTCCAACAACAAAGTCCTCACCATTAAAGGGTGTGACAAAGGTGGAGGGATAGTGATTGTTGATACTTCAGAATACGAAGTCAATATGCTCAAAATGCTAAATGACCCTACTTTTTACGTCCCTCTTAAATCTCACTCCACGATTAATATATCGAAGAGAATTCTGTCCCTAACCAAAACTGCTAGAGAAAATGGTCTAATCAGTGCCAAAGAATACGACTACCTGAATCACCACCAAGGAAAAATCGCCTGCATTTATGGTCTACCAAAGATCCATAAAGATGCAAATAACCCCCCATATAGACCCATAGTCTCAACAATAGGGACAATAACCGAGCCACTTTCCAAATATGTGGATAATTACCTACGCCCTTTTGTCCCAAAAATAGAATCCTACATTCGTGACACTGGACATATAATACAAAAAATTGAAGGAATTTCCTTCAATCCTAATAATGAATTATTAGTCACAATGGACGTCGAGTCTTTATACAGTAATATCCCCCTGACCGACGCACTAAAAACCACTAGTTGGTTCATTGACCTCTACCAAATCCCATGCCCAAAGGAATTTCTGCTTGAATGTCTGGAAATTGTACTGACAGAGAATGTTTTTGAGTTTGGCAACCACTTATATCGTCAGATTAAGGGTGTAAGCATGGGGGCCTCAGTAGCCCCTTCCGTAGCCAACATCTTCATGGCAGCATTTGAGAAAGAATTTATTCACAATGAAGTTGCCCCTTTTTTTGAGTCTATCTCCCATTGGTCCAGATACATTGACGATATCTTTTTTGTCTGGACCGATGGGAGAGAAACTCTTCTTGAATTCCTCCAATGGATAAATGGAGCTAACCCTAACTTAAAGTTCACCTCCCATGTTAGCAATAAGAAAGTCGAATTTCTAGATATAGAAATTATAGACAGTGTAGGAACTCTAGAAGTAGACCTCCATATAAAACCCACGGCAAGAAACACCTTACTTCATTACCAGAGTTTTCACCCGCGGACTCAGAAAAATAGCATCCCCTTCTCACAGTTCTTACGCGTTAGACATAACTGTACAAATATAAAAGATTTTGATAAACAAGCAGCAGTGATGAGAACTAAATTTATTGAGAGAGGCTACCCCCACCGATTAATAAGAGAATCATATAAACGGGCCCGATATTATGACAGAGATTGCCTTCTAAAAACAAAAACTACTAATCCCAACGACCAAATAGTCTGCATAACAAGGCATTCAACAATAAATGAAAAAGTAAGGCATGTCATAAACTCGAATTGGCACATACTAAACAGCAATTGTACAAATGACCAGAAACTGATGAAACCTATTTTTGCCCACAAAAGAAATAAAAACATAAAAGAATTCATTGTTCATTCTCGTTTTGCTAGGAGTTCCAAAAAAGATGCCCCAAGTCAACGTTCAATCTTGACCAACCACCCCCTAAAAGGAACTTTTCCATGTTCATCATGCAACTCATGTAGTAACATCTTGCCAGGTGAAGAATTCGAGTACAATGGTCATAGAACCAAAGCAAAAGAAATGTGGAATTGTAAAACAAACAACGTAATTTACTTTATACAATGTCCATGCCCTCAGGGGTACGTAGGTGAAACCTCAAGAGCGATTCAAACACGCCTAAAGGAACATCGTTCGGCGATAAGGACTAAAAAAACTGCATGCCCAATGGTTAAACATTTTTTAGATAAAGGACACAATGCTGACGACTTTAAATGGAGGATTTTGGAGAAAATCCATGTTCCAGACACAAAAGGAGGCATGTCTATCCGAAAGAAACGAGAAGTTTTTTGGATTTTTGTCTTTAACAGCTTTAGACAAGGCCTAAACAGCAAAATCCCTTGGGAACACGCAATCCTTTAGGGGAAAACCCCAACCATCAGCCATATATTTATATGGCTATATGAACTTTAGACAGTGTATTGCATACTTAGATACCTGAGTTAAACATGAGGTCCTATTTTTACCACCCTTATAGGAATCTCCCACATAGACTAACTACCTAATCCTCCCCAAATAAAAGCCCAAATAAAAGCCCATATCTGATTAAATTACAATTTAAATTTCAAATAATAAATACTGAGAGTGATTTTCCATATAAGTATCTCTATATAGAAATTAACATTCACAATTATCCCTTTCCTTGAATGAACCTACTATCTCTGATGGAAAGTGTTTCCGCTTTAATACTAATTTCTAATACTATAGAAACGTTAAATATATAATTCCTCGCTAAATTATCTAGTTTCACATTTTAAATTGTTTGAACCGTAACTGTCCTGTATTTACTAAAAATGTACTATTTTTTCTAATTTGACAGAAAACTAGTAAACCTAGTAGACATCTTCTACAATGAGCTATGTCTGACCCCTTATTGTTGAAGCCCAGAATGGGACCGCACATTAGGATTTTGCCAAAATGTAAACAATGTTGGTCTACATACACAGTAGAGCAACCAATCACGAGTGTCGACTGTATTATTGTTGAAGCCCAGAATGGGACGACTCATTAGGATATTTCCAAAATGTAAACAGTGTTGGTCTACGTACACAGTAGAGCTACCAATCACGAGTGTCGACTGTAGATACACCCAATCAAATATGAGTTCTCAAAACTCCGCTTCCTCTGTAATAGAACTCCGCAATTTCGCGCCTTAGAAAAACTGTCCCGCATATACTAAATATGTACCATTTTTTCTACTTTGATACAAAACTAGCAAACTTATTAGACATTTTCTACAATGAGCTATGCTTGACCCCTTATTGTTGAAGTCCAGAGTGGGAGCACACATTAGGATTTGGCCAAAATGTAAACAGTGTTGTGCTACGTACGCAGTAGAGCAACCAATCGCGAGTGCCGACTGTAGATACACCCAATCAAATATGAACTCTCAAAACCCCGCTTCTCCTGAATTAGAACTCCGCAATTACGCGCCTTAGAAAAACTAAAGGCGAAGAAGCGACAGGTGTGAGCAATTTAGAGCAATTAACATGTATATATATACTAGCGCAGTGAAACAGGCAAACTAACCATCACTTTTTCCCGCGCTTGCCGTATATCGAGACAGACTGACCCGCCACCGGACATAGGGAGCCCTGCCTACCATCTTCAGGTAAGTTTCTCACCACAAGCCCTGAAAATAGAATATTAGAAAGAAGTAATAGTATACCATGCTATCTTCCTTCTAGTTACACTCTCCGCTTTATTTTTTAACTCGTAGGCAGGGAGATCTTTTAACCCTACTCGCTACACACCTAAGGACTAAGAATCTCCTTAAGTCCTTGAGACCTGAAAAGGACAAGTACCAATCTTTTTAGGTAAGAGAAATTGTTAACAACAGAGGGATCTCAATCTTCGCTAAGTACGATCCCTGAGTATATTTTTTGTGTACTTTTTTTAGGTTATCAGAACCATATCAACAATAGACGATCCATCAAATTGGAAGTTTTTTGACAAAGTTATAAGAACTAGATATAATCTATTGGGTAAGACTGATACCACTAACTTATACACTAAGGATAATTTTGATCAATTAAAGGAATAATAGCTTCTTCTGCTAAAAGAGAGATAAATAATAAATAAAATACTATACATTCTATTATCTCCCTTCTCCCCACCGCGATAATAATCAGAAACCCGGAATATCCAGGAAAGAATTTTATCCAGCATCCATCCACATAAAAGGGTTCCGGTTGGCGGGCTTAACTACTTAATCACCAATATAATCAGGTAAAAATAACGCAAAATACTTGCTTTCCTGTGATAGCTATTAATAATTATGAAACATTTATGATATTATCCTCTTTCTCCTCAGTTTTAATTTATCTGATATCGAAAGAATACTAACAAGGAAATGAAAATCAATTTTTAAACAGCTCCTTGATAAAAATTACCCATTAGTAAGTATCAGATCAACTCGCAATAATCTATTCTTTGCCACGATACATTGATATGCTATTGACTAAATTAAAAACAAATGCCTATTCATGGTTTGAACCTGATTAAGGTTGCTTAAGTCTTTCTGATCACCTATTAAAACCCTAATAAAGACCAGCACAGACTGTTCCTATGATAGATGTAACCCCATTTTGTAAAAAAGAAAAATATCTCTATACAAATGCTCATTAATGGCATTTATTCTTCCACCATTTGGAAAATGCCTTTCTGTCCACAAATAGACAGTCTAAATTCCGCAAGGAAATGACAAGAGATATATATAAATCATTAAGTTGCTTCTTATTATTCTACAGCTGCTATAAAGTTAAATTCTTTGTTTTTAAAAAAAATAATGTTTAGGAACTGATTTTTAATGTGTGACTTGGAATTGATATAATTCTATGTTCTATATGCATCTTCACCTTATAGATATTGTGTGGCTGCTCCAGGAAGAAGGCGCTGGCCGCCGAAACGCGCGTAGAGACCGAATTCTTATGCCACCAACCCCCATTTTTTACTGTTTGTTAATTTAATAATGTGTAACTGTCAATTATATACTGTGACTTTTTAACTGCTATTTGATGTCATATAAATGACCCTTTTTTACTTGTGTTAATTGTTTAATAAAAACTTGTGTTTTAGCCAGCTGTAGTTTATTCTTATATATTTCTTTGATCTATATGTGATTTTTTATTGTCAAATTGCCTAGGTTGTTACTTTTCAATTGTTCCCCAGGCCGAGCCTGTCCAATGCACCTGGGTCCTAGAGGGGCCCTCTGTATATGGGCGACGGTCTGAAAGTCACTGAGAGGGGGCCCCCATCCCGGCAGACTCCACGTAAAGGCTCCGGGCTCACCATGCTGCAACCCCCACGGGGCCTCCAGATGCAGCGCGTTCCACCCCCTCCACTCGCCTGGTGTATGGCGCGGGCTCCTGCACAGTTCCGCCGCGCTGCACTAACGGCGGGCCCGCAGAAGCGTTAGGGCTGTGGGGTCCCCAGCACCTCACACCGGTGAAAGTGCGGGCCGGGCCCACCTGAGGCTTACTGTTGCGGCCTGGGATAGGCCCGATCCCCGGTCTCCGGTGCGACTTCTACGCCGCTGCCTGCTTGCTCCTCCTCCCACGCTGGCTGCGGCTCACGGGCACGCCGCGTGCCGGTCTGCAATTCCCGACTCCAGTCGCCTCCAGGGGCCGGACTTCTTCCAGCAGGGTCCACCCGAGCCGGGGGCGACCGATAGACCAAGGGGGCACGCTAAGAAGGGGCTCCACAAAACGGGGGCCCGCGCTTTCGAGGGCCGACAGCGGGAGCTCCGGGAGACGCGTCCGCCTACGCCGCCATCTTGCCACGCCCCCCCCCCCTAGTGTTTTCTTTTATTTCAGGTATATCAGATTTGAAATTGCTGCACATTTAAGCTAACCCATTTTAAAGGTTTTGGTAAGACACAGGTACTGGGTGAACACATTAGTGTTTTTAAGTATATTTAGTCTATACATTTGGCAAGAGTTTTTGGCACAGAGCATGTACATTTATCATTTGGTAGAAATATGAAAGCACAACATTTTGTATTAGGTTTATCATTTACAACTGTACATGATCAGTAGCTATTTGATTTATTGATTGAATGTCATGTAAATTTGATTAGAAGATACCACGCCTAATTATAAGCTGGTTGCAGTTGACAATTATGGGATTTTTTAAATCATAGTTACCCCTGAGGAAGTGCAGTTTAGTTGAAAATGCATTGGGTTTACATTTCCTATACTGCGCTATGAAGAACAGTGAATTGATGCGTGTTTTGAGTACAGCCTGATCCGTGCCTGTTGAAACTCTTGTTGAACTACATGATTAAAAAATGGATGAACTTGGAGTACTAATTGAGTAAACAAGATTTTATAGGAAGAAGTTCAAACATGTTACACTGAAAATTTTCTTGGCTGTGCATCATGACGCTTGAGTTTCTTTTCATATATTCATGGGCACGGACCAGGGTAGCATGCCCTACACATTTGCCTTTAGGCAGAAAAATAAATTTCGAGAACATTATAATTGAAGTGCACTGTACAATATTTTTTGATGAAGAGGTATATCTTGCAAGGTTGACACGGTACTGTAATCGATATTACCATGTTCAGGGGGGAAAGCAAAAGCACTCTAGCACTGGTTAGCCGTGATAAAGTACACAGAGTCCTAATACCAGAAAAAACACAGTCAGAAAAGGGAGAGAGGCAGGCACAAAGTTGGTAGGAAGGCCACCCTAAGGCTGTCTGGCCTAACAAATATTAACAATATCCTCTGCCTGCCCGACCCACTGCCTCCAAAAGTCCCCAACAAATCTCTTGTCCTACAGGAGTGCGGAAGCAACTCCACATATAACTCAGCTAGTTCACTACACATAATCATGTCTCAGGACACCTAGTGCCCCCCCATGCCAAAGCCATAATCCCCAACAGTTTCCTACAGTGTTTCAAGGAATCCAAACACCACTCAGTTAGAGCAACAGAGGAGTAATAGTGGTTGTGCTATCCACCATGATATCCAGGGCCCACGCCACTGCAGCCCAAAGGGACGCAACTGTGGGACTTACCATACAAGATAAATAAAGTCTGCAGTAGGAACAGCGTCTCTGCTGCAAGTAGAGCCATGTGACGTGCCAGGTTTATCATACTAACCAGGATATAATATGTCCTTTGTAAGTATTTCTAATGGATCAGGCTATATTTCCCATAAGGAGAAATATCTTTTGAGTGCACAGCAAAAGGACCATTGCTTATCAGTAATGTCGAGGACCAAGTCTGCAGACCTTATGTGCGTGCATTCCGGCTGTAAGGTAGCCTGGAATACTTTGGCATAAATGTGGGTGACAAAATGTTTAACAAAGGGATTTTTCACCAGAAAGAACAGGAGCTCCCAATCTGCTGGGGCATCCGGAAAGTCAGGGAGAAACCATTTTAGAACATGTTTGAGGTTATAATAACTTGACATATCTAACACAGTAGAGTAAGCCGAATCCACAAAGTCCACTGCAGGGAGCAATTTTTGATTGGGAAACAAGTCTCCCATGTATAGGAGCTGCTTGCGCCACAACACAGGAAGAAGCGCAGAATAAGAATCTATATGAAACAGAGATAATGGGAAAACTTAGCCTGTTCTGCAAACCGGTGGCCGACACCACTGAGTTCCGACAGCCGAGTCAGCATATATCCCGACCACTCAACTGTGTGCATATCACCCTGTATGCGCTTGGGCAACTAAGTAGTACAGATCAAGATTCGGTGCCTCAAACCTTCCCTTGTCATAAGGCTTCTGTAATTTAGACCAGCTGATCCCTGGTTTCTTGCCATCCCATGCTAAAGTGATCATGTGGGAGGACCGTTGGGAAAACAATGCCCTAAGAATAGGAATAGGCATATTCTGAAATAGACAATAGCTTTGGCAGCACTACCATTTTCATCAGGGAAATCCTGCTAGCAATCAATAAGGCCAGCTTAATCCACCATTGCTTTGAGTCTGCAAGGCAGGATATACAGGTAGCATAGTTTTCCCGTATAATTGTGTCCATATCCCTGTGACACATAATGCCTAAAAACCTAACTGGCTCAGTCGACCAGCATAAAGGGAAGTCAAGGTCCGAACTTGTAGTAGCAGTTGTGAGGGGGGCTAACAGTCATTTAGTACGGACCATCTCTAATATGCAAGTATATCCTGTAGGATTCAGTGTAGATTATCAGCAGGTTTCTTGATGAGGAGAAGTTCATCATATGCATTCATGGTCAAAAGGACATTCCGTCCACCCAATGGTATATCCCTGTGGTAGTCTAGTAAAAGGCAGGCCAAAGGCTCCATTAAAAAGACGAAGAGGAGTGTTGATAATGGGCACCCCTGGCTCATTCCCCTTTCAATAGACAACAGTTCTGGAATCAGGTCATTCATGTGAACCAAGCCTTAGTATATTATAAAGGATTTGAACCCATTGTAGATAATCCCTGCTCACTCCAATCCTTTCCATAACCATGAAGCAGTATTCAAATAAATCAAACACTTTTTTAGCATCTACGAATGCTGCAACCACGAAAAAGTTTGGAGTCCAATTGGTGTGCAATGGTAAAAAGAGAGCGCAAGTTGTCTGCCGTAGGGCAGCCAGGTATGAACCCTGATTAGTCTGGCTGAAACGCACAAGTTACTTACCTTCAGTAACGATATATCTGTAAGAAACAGTAGTTAGTGTTAGATTCCTTACCTTAGAATATCCCCAGGCATCAGGCTGGATCCGGAAAGATTTCGTCAGCAGTACCCATGCGTGTCGGTAGGCGTCGTCTGCGTCTCCGCGTCCTTCGGCGACGGCGTGATTGCCGGAATGACATAGTCGGAGTACTTAGACGCCGCCCTCGCGCCCTGACGTCAGTTCTGTACATAGCTTTCCGTGCCAGGAACGCAGAGCCATGATAAAAACCCACACTGGTGCCATAAAACTAGGGCTCTGAAAAGGGATGACCTTACCCTAGATATCGGTTCGCAGAATTTGGATGATGGGTGGGGTGGTAAGGAATCTAACACTAACTACTGTTTCTTTCAGATATATCGTTACCGAAGGTAAGTAACTTCTGCATCTGAAAGAAACAGGTTAGTGTTGTTTCCTTACCTTAGAATAGATACCCCAGCAATACCAACCCCAGTGGTGGGTCTGCGAACCAAGAGCACACCAGAAAGTCCTGGAGAACGGAACGGCCGAAAAAGCCATCTCTACGAAGTTGACTGTACAGGCAGTAGTGCTCAGCAAACGTGTGCGAGGCCCACGTAGCTGCTTGACAGATGTCCTGCAAAGGGACTCCCCGACCCAGGGCAGTAGTAGCCGCCGTGGCCCGAGTGGAATGGGCCCTCAGCCCAACAGGAGGCTCCTTTTTGGCCAAGGAGTAACAGACCTTGATGCACAACACGACCCACTGAGGGTTTGCTTGTGCACCGCCTGTCCCTCCGTAGCGCCAACGTAGCCAACAAAGAGCTGGTCGTCCACCCGGAACTGGCGTGTGCAGTATAGATAGAACGAGAGCGCACGTTTTGGGTGCAGACGGTGGAGCCTCTCTTCCTCCTTCGAGAGATGCGGAGGCGGAAAGAAGGTGGGCAAGGTGATGAACTGCCCGATATGAAAGGCTGTAACCACCTTGGGCAGGAAAGAAGGACGAGTTTTCAAAACAACTTTGTCCGGATGGACAGAGAGGAAAGGAGGCTTTGAAGATAGAGCCTGGAGCTCACTCACTCTCCTGGCAGAGGTGATGGCAACCAGGAATGCAGTCATAAGAGTCAAAAGACGAAGAGGGAAATTGTGAAGGGGCACGAAAGGAGCGCACATGAAATAGGTTAGAATAAGGTTCAAGTCCCACTGAGGCATCACAAAAGGAACAGGAGGGAACATGTGCGTGATGCCTTTCAAGAATCTATTTACAACCGGGGACTTGAAAAGAGAAGGCTGATCAGGAAGCCTCAAGAAGGCTGAAATGGCCGAAAGATAGCCCTTGATAGTGCTCAGAGCAGAGCCCTGCTGGGCAAGAGAAAGAAGGAAGAGGAGAACCTCTGAAAGGGGGGCAGAGAGTGGATCCACAGCCTTTGCTGTGCACCATGCCACAAATTTATTCCACCTGCAGGTGTATACCGATTTTGTGGAGGGACGCCTGGCTGCCAGAATCAAATCACAGACTTCAGGAGGCAAGTCAAATTTCCTCAACTGTCGCCGCTCAATCTCCACGCATGTAGGTGGAGACTGGACAGGTTCGGGTGGAGGACCGTCCCCTGCTGCTGCGACAGAAGGTCCTCCTGAAGAGGCAGACGAATCAGCGGATCGACTGACAAGCTGAGTAGCTCAGGATACCAGTATCTTCGTGCCTAGTCCGTAGCCACAAGGATGACTATTCCCGGTCTCGCCTGATCTTCTTCAGCACTCTGGGCAGAAGTGGTATGGCGGAAAGGCGTACAACAGACTGCAGCTCCACTCGCGACGAAAAGCGTTTCCGAGTGAGTGACGCCTTGGAAATTCCAACGCGCAGAACTGATGACATTGCACATTCTCTTCTGTGGCGAATATCTTTAACCAAGGCTCTCCCCACTGCTGAAAGAGACCTTGCGCCATGTTCAGACGCCATTCGTGATCCATCATGCACCGACGGATGAGTTCGTCCGCCCTGGCGTTCAGGGAACCTGCCAGGTGTTGAACCACCAGGGTGATGCCTTGGCGTTCTAGCCATGTCCAGAAGCGCAGAGCCTCCTGACAAAGGGTCCACGACCCCACCCCGCCCTGTTTGTTGCAGTACCACATGACGGTGGTGTTGTCTGTGAACACCTGCACTGCACTTCCCCGGACAGGGGGAAGGAATGCCTTCAGTGCAAGCCGGATCGCCCCAGCTCCAGAAGGTTGATATGTAGCCGGGACTCCGCCGGAGACCAGAGGTCTCTGATTGCCGCCTCTCCCATATAGCCCCCCATCCCAGGAGGGACGTATCCATCACTACTACATGCTCCAGTGGGGGTAGGGAGAGGGATCTGCCTTTGACCCAATCGCAGTCCATGAGCCACCACTGCAACTGTCTCGCAGTGCCCTCCGAGATCAGGACGTGGTCGGACAGGTGTCCACTGAAACTTCAGGTCCCACTGCAGAGCCCGCATCCGCCACCTGGCGTGATGCACCAGTAGGATGCAGGAGGCCATCAGCCGCAGGAGCGCAGCGTCAACCTGGCCGAGACCCGGGATAAAGGCTGAAAGATCAGAATCAGAGCCTGAATATCCCGAACACCCTGCTCGGGGGGATAAACCCGAAACTGCGCCGAGTCCAGAACCTCTCCGATGAAGAGGAGCTTTTGAGAGGGGCACAGGTGTGACTTCGGCACGTTAATGGAGAACCCCAGCAGGAACAGGAGGTCGGACGTAGACTGGAGGTGAGAGACGACTGTCTGGGGCGAGCCCGCCTTCAACAACCAGTCCTCGAGATAGGGGAAGACTGGAACCCCTGATCTGTGCAGATGAGCTGCGACCACTGCCATCACTTTCGTGAACACCCGAGGGGCGCTGGTAAGGCCAAAGGGGAGGACGGTAAACTGAAAGTGCTCGTGGCCTACTGTGAACCGCAGGTAGTGCTGGTGGGCCGGCAGGACGGGGATGTGGAAATAAGTGTCTTGCAAGTCCAATGCCGCCATCCAGTCTCCAGGGTCTAGGGCAGCTAAGACCTGAGCCAATGTCAGCATCTTGAACGTCTCCTTCTGGAGTAAACCGTTGACGTTTCGGAGGTCCAAGATAGGGCGTAGGCCTCCTTTTCCCTACTTGGGAACCAGAAACTAGTGGGAATAACAACCACACTCTACTTCTGACCCAGGAACACGTTCGACGGCCCCCTTGGCCAAGAGCGCCGTAACTTCATCTTGCAGAAGTTGCAAGTGATCCCCCGACATGCAGTGGTATTGTGCTGGCATGGCTGGGGTTGTTGCCTCGAAGGGGAGGGAGTAGCCTCTTCGGACGATTTGCAGCACCCACCTGTCCGACCGGATGGTACACCAGTGGAGGAGGGGATGGTGAACCCTGCTCCCCACTGGCCTCTAATGGGCCTGAAATGCTGGACTAGGAAGGTTTTGAGGCAGCGGATGTGGACTGACCCTGCCGTTGTCCCACGGCCCCGCCACGGCGGTAACCACGTCCACGACCGCGTTGAGACTGGTTTTGCGGCCTGTGGCTGGCTGGACGTGTGGGGGCGCCCCTTTCTTGGCCACGAAAGGGGAAAAAAGTGGAAGTTTGCTGGCGCTGGCCTAGGCCCAAGGACTAGGCCGTAGCCCTGGAGTCCTTAAAACGCTCTAGCGCACTATCCGCTTTGTCGCCAAAGAGGGGACGGCCATCGAGGGTATGTCCATGAGCGTGGCCTGGACATCCCCGAGAAGTTGGCAGGCCTCAGCCAGGCGTGGCAACGATTCGCCACCGTTGTGGAAATCGCTCTGCCCAGCGAGTCCGTGGTGTCAAGTCCACATCTAATTGAGTACCGTGCTACATCCCGTCCCTCCGCCAGAGCTTGGGCGAGCCGTGTCCAGGCCTCCTCCGGACACTGTGGCAGCACCTCCGCAACGTATCCACAGAGAGTGGGTGTAACGGCCCAAAAGGCAGGCAGTGTTGACAGACCGCAGCCCAAAACTCATGGAGGAATACAGTTTCTTCCCAAACTGATCATACCTTTTGGATTCCCGATCCGGAGGAGCGGTCGGGAATGCAGTCTGGGATGTAAAGGCCTGAATCACCAGGCTCTCGGGGTGGGGTGACCAGACAGAAAGCAGGGGTTGGCATCGGGCCGCGTTCTGATCCACGGGGAGGCCTGTAGAGGGCTTGGACCAGGTGGCCATCAGAACGTCAGTGAGGACTTCGTTAATGGCAGTAGAGGCTCCGAGGAGCTTGCCTGCGGTTTGAGCATCTCAGTAAGGAGGTTAGTCCTCACGGCTGCGACAGGGAGCTCTAGAGCCAAGGCCTTGGCCGCCCTATTCAACACCATGCTATAAGCCACAGAGGGAGGAGAGATGAATCCAGTGTCAGGCGAAGTGTCCAGATCACTGGCCTCCCCAGCTCATCTGCCCAGTCCTGGCTTAACTGGCACTGCTGTGCCAGAGGGTCCTCAGACCCCTCCCAGTCCTTCTTGTCATCCATGTCCTGGAAACCAGGCAAAAAGGATGAAGCCGGGTCGTAGGTGAATTGTTCACCCATCGGCGTCGGAGACGGCGCCGAGCGGCACCGTTCCAGCGTCACACCCGGACCGGGGCTGAAACCGGGGACGGTGTCGTCCGAAGACGGCACAGGGAGCGACACCCTCGGGGTTGGCGCCAGTGGAGGAGTCGTGAGGTCGACTGGCGATGACCTGGATCCAGGCCTGATCCTGGCCTGGATCCTGTGGGGCCCTGCGGCGTCGGGACCGGAGTCGACGGCAGAGCCGGGGCCGAAGCACCCGATGTGGCCGGAGCCGCCGGCCCACTAGAGCTCCCAGTCGGACCCGCGGGTCCCGAAGGCGCCTCGACAGGTTCCGACGGAGGGAAGTGAGTCCTCATGGCCACGAGGAAACCACTTACCCCTCCGGCATCGCATGCAGCCCAGGGATCGGCAGGTGTGGAGCTGGACGCGGCACCTGTGGCCATGTTACGCGAGCGTAGGGGGGAGTCAGAAGAGCCATGACGCCTCTTCGACTTCTTTTTCGAATGCTTCGACTTACTGGAGGACTTGGAGCCCGACGAGTGGTGGTGACTCGAGGAGCGGGATGACTGCGGCTCTGCGACCGGTCCCTCAACTTTCTCCTCGACCGGGACTTCGAGCGGCGCAGAGCCGACTGCCGGAGCTCGAGCAGCTTACGGGACCGCTCCCGTCTAGCCTTCAAGGTCAAGGCCCGGTAGTCGGGGCACGACTTGTGGTCGGCCCGAGGCAGTAAAGGCACCGATGTTGGGGGTCGGTCACCGACATCAGGCGGTGACAGGTGTCGCAAGGTTTAAAACCAGGCATCCCTAACGGCACCGCAAGTCGAAATTGACTCGAAAAGTGATCAAAAAAAATAAAAAAAGTTAGTAAAAAAATTACTAGAGCACTGCTTTTCCGGGATCTGCGCTTGCTGAAGCGGAAAAAAGAACAGAACTGACGTCAGCGCACGAGGGCGGCGTCTAAGTACTCCGACGACGTCATTCCGGCGATCATGCCGACAGACGCGGAGCTGCAGACGACGCCTACCGACGCGCATGGGTACTGCAGACGAAAACTTTCCGGATCCAGCCTGACGCCTGGGGATTATCTAAGGAAAGGAATCTAACACTAACCTGTTTCTTTCAGATAAGGCAGACTTGAAAAGCAAGAGCCTGATGGGCAGTAGTTTGGTGAGTATTTTCCTGTCCACACTGATGAGGGACATAGAGCAGTGGAAGCTGCATTGGTTTGGGAGTTAGCCTGGTTTTTGAAAGAATAATAATTACTGCCTCTGGCATTGAGCTTGGGAGTCAGCTCATCTGGAAGGCCTCCTTGTAAACAGAGAGTAGCATAGGGCACAGATCATCAGCATCAGTTATATCAAATTCAGCCTGGAGTCCCTCATTCCGTGAGCACTGCCATTCTTTAATTGTGTAATAACCCTTTTAATCTCTTCCACTGTTATTGGTTAACAGAGCCCCTCCTGCTGAGTGGAAGATAGCCATGATCGCCCCCTAGGAACCATGTATATCAGGGAGCCCTATAGGTGTATATAGAAAGTAGTAGAATCATCTAGTATAACTTTCGAGTCTGCCTCACCCAAAATCCCGGTACAAAAGGGGGTGGTGATGGACGGAGCATCTGAATCAATCAAACACTCACACCCAGTCAAAAGATCTGGGTTTAATCCATCACCGTTCTTTAGCCCACTCTGCCACCCCAGTTCAGACATGGCTATATGCAAATCAGTCTGACCCTGTGCCTCATGGGAACAGTCCAGCCCGAACTGCCAAGCCATGTCTTCGCTGGACCGGAAAGAAGCTTCCGAGGACCGGTTTCTGGCATTCCAGCCGTCTTCAGCCCGGCTTGCTTGAATCCAGTGGCAAAGTGAGCAAGGAACTCACGTCTGAGCATACCCTGCCACACTTATGGCGGCCAAAAGCGGTACAAAAGGGGGTGGTGATGGACGGAGCATCTGAATCAATCAAACACTCACACCCAGTCAAAAGATCTGGGTTTAATCCATCACCGTTCTTTAGCCCACTCTGCCACCCCAGTTCAGACATGGCTATATGCAAATCAGTCTGACCCTGTGCCTCATGGGAACAGTCCAGCCCGAACTGCCAAGCCATGTCTTCCCTGGACCGGAAACAAGCTTCCGAGGACCGGTTTCTGGCATTCCAGCCGTCTTCAGCCGGCTTGCTTGAATCCAGTGGTAAAGTGAGCAAGGGACTCACGTCTGAGCATACCCTACCACACTTATGGCGGCCAAAAGCGGTACAAAAGGGGGTGGTGATGGACGGAGCATCTGAATCAAACAAACACTCACATCCAGTCAATAGATCTGGGTTTAATCCATCACCGTTCTTTAGCCCACTCTGCCACCCTAGTTCAGACATGGCTATATGCAAATCAGTCTGACCCTGTGCCTCATGGGAACAGTCCAGCCCTAACTGCCAAGCCATGTCTTCCCTGGACCGGAAACAAGCTTCCGAGGACCGGTTTCTGGCATTCCAGCCGTCTTCAGCCCGGCTTGCTTGAATCCAGTGGCAAAGTGAGCAAGGGACTCACGTCTGAGCATACCCTGCCACACATATGGCGGCCAAAAGCGGTACAAAAGGGGGTGGTGATGGACGGAGTATCTGAATCAATCAAACACTCACACCCAGTCAAAAGATCTGGGTTTAATCCATCACCGTTCTTTAGCCAACTCTGCCACCCCAGTTCAGACATGGCTATATGCAAATCAGTCTGACCCTGTGCCTCATGGGAACAGTCCAGCCCGAACTACCAAGCCATGTCTTCCCTGGACCGGAAACAAGCTTCTGAGGACCGCTTTCTGGCATTCCAGCCGTCTTCAGCCCGGCTTGCTTGAATCCAGGGGCAAAGGGAGCAAGGGACTCACGTCTGAGCATACCCTGCCACACTTATGGCGGCCAAAAGCGGTACAAAAGGGGGTGTGGATGGACGGAGCATCTGAATCAATCAAACACTCACACCCAGTCAAAAGATGGATTATACCCAGATCACAGGGTCAGACTGATTTGCATATAGCAATGTCTGAACTGGGGTGGCAGAGTGGGATAAAGAATGGTGATGGATTAAACCCAGATCTTTTGACTGGGTGTGAGTGTTTGATTGATTCAGATGCTCCGTCTATCACCACCCCCCTTTTGTACCGTCCCCCAAAATCCCTGCATTGTGATTCACCTCCCTATTTGACCGAAGCAGCAATACAAGCGTATGCCCTGGACAATCTCCTTCCCCATAGATGTGGGCTGATTTATATTTGCCACAGAAATGATTCTTCCTTTCAGCCGCTCATTTGTATTCAGGGATTTTGATTTGTAGAGGTTCTAAGACCTGTGGTCTCCCACCCTGATCATATTCCTCCTCTAGTAATTGATGTCTCCTTCCAGCTGAACTAGCTCAGCTCTTACTAATGCATTCCCCCCATAATCAACAAAGAACAAGTGCCTATACTGATAGTAATTTAGAAAGGTTTGGCCACCAGAACCATTTTCTGACATTCCAGCCTGTGCCACTTATTAAGTTTTTCTTCATGTAAACCGAAGTTACCGTATCCGAAAGGTACCACGCATGCGCACTTAAGCCCTATATATAGAGAAGCCTTGCAAGCCATACAACACTCTACGCATGTGCGAGAGACTAGTGCTGTTGGAGACGCCGGTGATTTCTCAAAACATCAATTGCTCTATACCGGTAAGCCAGTGCTTGACTAGCTCAACCTAAAGAATCTTGTTCGTATACACCTCGAACTCTGACCTAAAAAGCCTTTACTTTTCTTCCCGATAGAGGCTGAAAACTTACGAGGTCCGATTTGATCAATCCACGATCCTGTGCTTGGACGTGAATATTCACGATCCCCCGGTAAGAACCTTGACCCAGTGCCCGACTATAAGCACCATGCTTTGTCTCTCTATCACACTAAATGGCCGTCGTTCTTTTCCAGGCCATCCAGCTTTATCCAGCCTTTTTCAACTTGAACCCATAAAAAACATGGCTACCGCATACATCTAAGGTAAATGCGTTCCCTTTCCTTCTATGACGGTTACGAGAAGGCTACACAAACACTTTCCCATACTTATGTAGTCGTTATTAATTTTCGTTGTTCACACAGGTGTTATCCCTTCTTGGATATTCTCCATAGTGGTAAGCATAGGTAACCTTGGGTGGTCACGCACTCGAGATTCTTGGTATTTTATAAGGTTTTTATAAGATGTATACAATAGAATTCTTTTCTTCTTTTTCTTTAGAGCTACCTGGCCCTGATGAGAATCCCTCCCAACCTATAGGGATTCGAAACGCATAGGCTCCTTCATGTCCAGTGTCTGCTCCTTTTGGTTCTTCCTGTAGTGTGAACATACCGTCACATTATCGACTATAAATTGTCTTATATATTGTTTTTGATTTTGACATTTGATTCTGTGGATTCATTTGATTTATACTTGTACAAAATCACTGTATAAATTGTATATATAATTGTACATATTGTAGCAGACCTAATACCCAGCACGATTATTTATTTATATCTGGTCGTGCTGTGTATTTGTATGTGTTTTGTGTATGAATGGCAAGGTATGATTGTGATATGACTGAATTTGGTATGCATGTTGGATTTTAACGCTTCACTGTTTTTTGTCCATAATTTCTCTTGTGTTTACAAAAAATGTTGTTTTTGTTCAACAGTATATGAGTAATACAAATATACCCCTTTTTTGACCTAGATATTATAATAAAAAGCGATTTATTAGCACACCCCAGCTTTGAAAAACCTTCTTTGTTCTGGTGGCCAAACCTTTCTAAATTACTATTAGTATAGGCACTTGTTCTTTGTTGATTATCGATTGTGGCTCAGCCTTACTGATTACGAGCCAACCCCAGTTGTTTTCAGGTTCCCCCCCATAAGGCAGAGCCCACTGATCCCTTATCCTCACTTAAGTAGTTTCTAGAAGCTTGCTGGATAGCTTCCCTAAATGCACTATCTAACAAGTTCTCTGGACGTAGGCACTGGAATCTGGTAGTATTGGCCTCTGCAAGGAGCACCAGGTCTAGAAAGACTGGATTGTTGTCTGATGGTGTGCTTGCCATGTGTATGCAGGCATTGGTCCACCTAAGGATATCTTTTCTACCAAACCAGGTGTAGGAAGGTGGATACCTGACTATGGTTACCCCAGATTTTTTGCCTAGTGTTTAGCTGGTTTTCGACTTAGTTGGCCTGGGGTCCTGCTAATCAGGGCCCCAGGCTATCGGCTCTCTCTGTAAAATGGACTCCATGTACTTTAGGTACATCTCCAATTGGGTATTGGGTCACCTTATGTGCCCCTGTACAGTGTACCATAGGTACCCAGGGCATAGGTGCATCCAAGGCCTACCAGGGGCTGCAGCATGTATTATGCCACCCCTGGATGGCCACTCACATTGACAGAACTGGCTGATCACTCAGCTGGGGCAAGGTCGTGTAATCACCCCTTGCTTAGATATAGTATTCCTATATCTAACCGTATGTCTAGACACATATACACCTAGCCTGTCTGCAGCTTTCAGAACCATGTCCTTATAGCTGTTCCAGGATATTGCCATACCATATACAAGTGCATTAAGAACCTTGCGGTTAAATGCTACCTCTGGTTTGGCTTTATCAAAACATGTCGAGTAAGGTGTCATTCGTTTTGGAATACTACCCCTCACAGCATTCCACCCTTCTAGAGGGAGAAGACATGTTGTTCCTACTAATCCCGGTTAAAGTTAACCAGAGCCTCAGCATCACAAAATGGATGCTGCTGCCACAGACAAAAGTCTGACCTCCTGCTGCTGGGAGTCCTTCCAGCGAGGGAGGCTTGGACAATAGGTTTCCTGTCTTGGGAGGTGCTAGCACCACCCCAGACAGGCTCTTGTGTATTAGGGCAGGGAGGGCTGAAAGAAAGGAGACACTGCCTGGGGCACACAAGTTGTCCCATGCATAGTCCAGTTCAAACCGGTGCTGGGGCACTCCAGCCCCAGCTCTGGTGCGAAACTGGACAAAGGGAAAGGGGTGTAACCACCCCCTTCCCATGTCCCACCCATAGGAGGGACCTAGCAGGTAATCCAGCCCCTAGATTTGGTATATAGGTAGGAACTGAGTCCCAAGACTTTATATTTTATCCTGACTGAAACTCTGAAATGAAACTCTGGACCTTCGACGTTCTACTTTGCAAGACGACGACTGAAGAATCTCCCTTGTAGTCAAGGAGTGACCACCCTGCACAAGCAGGCACCATTCAGCGATCAACGGCTTGCTTTGTCGATGCTCCCGCCGGTGCCCGAGCACAGAGACTGACAAGAACCAGACTTCCAGACTTCCTTCAGCCCGATCCACAGCCCCAGCAAAGCTGAGACCCGTGTAGGCGACGCGAGACGTGGGACCGGCCATCTTGAAAAGTCAGCGACTTGCTTACCGTGCAGCTTCTGAGGCACCCTCGTAGCTGTGCATTGGGAATTGAGAAGCCCCAGCCCCGAGCATCATATGCACTGAAGATCAGCCCAGCACACTCCACGAGTTCTGCGTGGGGCCCTTTTGCATTTTCCTGCTCGACACGTCTGCCCGGTCCCTTGCCCGTTGGCTAGTAGCCATCTTGGCGACGAACCTTTGAATTTACACCACTGGTCTGTTGCTCCAGACTGGCCCCTGCTTCCCTGAAAAGAAGTAGCCCATCAGACCTTGCTGGTCGGATTAAGAAGCCAACTTTGATTCCTGCGTGGGTTGCCTTTGCCAAGGCTAGTTGACTCCAATCCGGAAGCCGACACCGTCGACAGCGAGAGCCTTTGTGGGACAGTCTGTGCCTGACTCCTGGCCGTCGTCGACACCTCCTGGTCCACGTGGCTGCAGAGACAAGCTTCACGACATCACCTGATTGCTTCACGACATTGCCTGGTTCCTTCCTGGTTCCTTCCTGGTCACTGGCTAGTGACCCAGACTCTGTCCCCTCTGCTTTCAGGTACCCTTCATCCTCGATCCGCCCTTGGATCCAACCGGACACTTCTCTCCTGGTCGCCTGCAGCATCTTTCTTCAAGGCTTCATAGGATTCAGCGACGAAACCCGACACATTTTGACACCTATGCACCCGCTTCCTGTGGGTGAGGTAACGCGAGTACTCCGGTGCTCCTGTGGGTATTGACTTCCAACTGTCTAGGTTTCAAGTAACTTTCATCGAGTCCAGTCAGAAGTGCCCTAAAAGAACTAGTTTCCATCTTTTATGTTCCCATTCATTCTCTATGGTAACTTGCATGTGAGTAAAGACTCTGCACACGCCTCCCGTGGGCCTCCTGCTTCCTAACTCTTGGTAGTACAGCATAGCCCCAGCGATTCCCTAGGCCCTAGGCCTATTCACTTTCCGTGTAGTGGTCCTTATACCACTATATTAGTATATGGTTTAGCGTGCCCCTAGTTCCCTACTGTATTTTGTGCAACTTATTGTATTTTAATTAAGTAACTTGTTATGTGCTTGTGCTTCTGACCTCATAGAGAGTTCAGAGGGATTGTCTAGAAATAAATACATATATATTTTATATATATCCTGTGTGGTGTCCTTTCAATTGGAATTTGAAGGGGTTACATATGGTAAAACAGCTGGCTTCACATGCCCTCTTGAGTTTAGCCTAAGACTGCTTTGTCCATGCTACCACTAGGATAGCTGGTCTATAAGGTTGACTTTACCATCATCACCATAAGGGTTGTTTGGACTGGTGCAAGGTGCTCACTAGAATAGTGAACATCATATGCCAGGCGAACTTCTCACACCAGGCATCAAGTCTGGAGGAGGAGACATGCACAGAGGAGTGGAACTTGTGGGCTAGGATTTGAGGATGTAGATCCCTCCGAATATTAATCATATTTTTAGCATGTAGAATGCCAGGCATTGTGGCCCGCCGGTTAGAGCTGGCATCCTTGGCGTGGTTACCCCTGACTTTTTGCCTCTACCCTCCTGTATTTTTTACACTTGTTATGGAATTCGTTTTTGCTGGTTTATATGCTTTGGGCACTTTGCCACTGCTGATCAGTGCAAGTGCTCCCTGGTTAAATTACTATTGTGATTGGCTATCCATAATTGGCATATTTTTTTTACCAGTAGGTCCCCAGTAAAATGCACCGAGTGTGCCAGGGCTGGTGATTCAAAGGCTACTAGTGGGCCTGCAGCACTGATTGTGCCATCCACATGAGTTGCCCTAAAATGGTGTCTCAGGCCTGCCACTGCAGTGCCTGTGCGCAGTTTGTTAACTGCCATGTTATTCTGGCCAGTGTACACACTGGCCAGGCCTGACCCTTCCCTTTTATTACACATTGGACACCCCTATGGTAGGCCCAGGTAACCCCCAGGCCAGGGTGCAGTGTATGTGAAAGGTAGGACATGTACTAGTGTGGGTAACATGTCCTGATAGTGAAATTCTGCCAATTTCGTTATTCACTAATGAAAGGCTATCTTGCCCATAGGATAACATGGGGAATGCTGTGTAACATGTTTACCTGCATATCTTCCATTAGCAGTAAGATAAACAGTTGGAATCTGGTATCCATGAACTAAGAAATCAATAACACATCTTTTAGTGAAGATGGTTTTTAAATTCGAAGTTTGGAAATAGCACTTTTAGAAAGTGGTTATTTTCTTGTTCAACCTCCTGTGTGCCTCTGCCTGTTAGTGGATTGACTGTCTGGTTTGTGAGTGCCAGGGGCTGGGGTTGCTCTAGGAGGCTGGGTCACTCAGCACTAAGCTGAATAGGCCAATCTTCATGTAGAGTGGTTGGAGGAGTAGCACCTGGGTCTGAATAGGGCTGTTCCTGCCTTCGACAATGCTGGCTCTGCCTCCTGCGGTGTGACTGATGGCCCTGGCCCACACTCACAAATGAAGAAGATGTGCGCTGGCAGAGTGCATCCAGAACTGGTTTGGACTGGGTACAGGACACCTCACACACGAGGAACAAAGACCTGTCACTAAGGTTCGTAACCTTGGAGTCATATTCGACAATAAAATGACTTTCCATCAACATGTCAACTCCGTGGTCTCCTCATCCTTTTACATTCTGAAAAAGATCAAAAAACTGATACCATACCTTACCTCCCCTCGTCAGCCGGCAAAACCCTAATCAGCACTTTGGTCTTTTCTAGAACAGATTACTGCAATGCCCTTCTTCTGAATACCCAGGAAAAAATCCTTAACAGATTGCAGCTAGTCCAAAATGCCTCGGCCAGAATCTTACTAAGCATCCCCAAGTTCACATCCATTTCCCCTTAGATCCGACAGCTGCACTGGCTCCCAGTCAGGAGCCGGATAAAATTTAAGGCACTATGCATTGCATACAAAGCCATCAACAACTCAGGCCCACAGTTTCTTAAAAATGCCCTCTGCCGGCTTGAACATTCAAGAACACTACGTTCGTCTTCAGCTCATCTGCTCAAAGTCCCACGTACAAAAAGGGCCAATTGGGGTGACAGATGTTTCACGATCTCCACAGCCAAACTTTGGAACACACTACCCCTCTACATCAAAACCGCCCCCACGCTCATCAGCTTCAGGAAAAAACTAAGAACCTGTTTTTTTTCATTATAATTTCTGCCACAGCGATGGTTCTGTATTCTGAGCGCGGAGACACCCCCGGGTAGTTGCGCGCTATAAAAATCTCATAAACATAAACATAAACTGATGGCCATGGCCCACACTCACAAATGAAGAAGATGTGCGCTGGCAGAGTGCATCCAGAACTGGTTTGGACTGGGTACAGGACCCCTCACACAAGAGGAACAAAGACTTTTGAGGCATAAATATCGGAGCTGAAACCCCTAAACTTTAGATCAGGAAAACTTTGTGATCAAGAAGGAATCCCTGCCAAAGAAGAACAACCAGGAAGACTGAGGAAAAGTGCTGCCATTGCTGAGTGTCTGGGAGCTGACCTGCAGTTGCTTGTATTTCTGAGGAAGAGGACTAAGGGACTTTCTGCTGTGTGCTGTGTCCCTCCTTGCTTGAAGAGGAGCTGTGCTGGGTGTTTTGCCCCCTTTGAAGTATACCTGTCTCCAAGGGCCTGAGAAGAGCTGACCTTCTGTTGAAACTCAGGGATATAAAAGTTTGCCACTCTCCCCTAGTACCGAGAGCACCGTGTGCATCACCGCCGCCGGCCCGTGATCAAGATAGAGCACTGAGGGCCGGTATCTCTTCCCCACCGGCCCCCAATTGCCAGGATTACTGCCCTTTTAATTTGTGATTCACCGCCGCACCTCGAGCTGTGTGCCCGAGGCCGGGTCCGACGAGGAGAAGAGCCGCGAGACTCTCTTGCCAGCATCACCGCCGCTGGCCGGGAGTCTGTATCGTCATCGCTGAGCCACGCTGGGATTGGTCATCATTGCACAAACAGAGAGTTGCAAAGGATATTGACCACGGGGCCCCTAGTTCATTCAGGAACCAGAACCCAAGAATTCGTCTTTTACAAGTGAGCTGTGTGTCCAGACAGAGCAGACAGGCTTCTCATCAGAGGCAATGTGTAAAGCGTTTGCGCAACATACTCCCACAGCAACACAGCAGCTTTTTGTGCTAGCTGGGAGATTGCTCTAGAAGGGCTGGTTGCGTGTCTACCATTTCTTCACTACTCAAATTCAAATCATCTGTATTCGATTCAGATGGAGAATGATAAAAGTATAAATTACAATACAATAAAATGTAATCAGAATTTAAAATCGAGTGAGATAAAACAGAAACAATTTAGCATATGTCGGTTAATATCTTCCTTCTGGTAATGACAGCCCTCAAGAATCTTGCTGATACCACACATATGAATAAATTTGGAAGTAGCTGTAAAAATAAATACGCAGGTCTACATTATCTAAAATTTAAGGATTTTAATAAAGGCTAAATAAAAATGATCCAGAAAATGTAAAGAAAAACTGTACGTGGATGGTCGATTGACTTGACGTCTTATCACAAGGACAACATGTTAATTGATGGGAACAATTATTAGTGTTAGGGAAGCTAGTCAAACGGTGAAAGATATCTAGCCTAAAGTGTGTCAGAACAAACCTACGTTGGGCATTAAAAACACTGATTAAATATGGTGGCATTGAGAAACTGGTCAAAACCATTTGGGTTATGCTGTACAGTGGGCTTGACCAGTTCCAACGTCAATCTTGCTTCCTCTAGGGTATTTAGACATTCTCTCTTTAATTATTTCCTCATGATATACCACAGGATTACAGGGTAATCATAATATTCTGGGTGGCAGATATCAGACATAAAATTCTTAATGTATTTTGGCCAAGAGATTTTTTAGGCATACGCAGAGCCACAGCAATCCTGTACTATCGCACGATTAAAACCCATACTCAGACAGCAACACTGCAGCTTTTTGTGCGAGTTGGGAGATCGCTCTAGATGGGCTGGTTGTGTGTCTACCATTTCTTCACTACTCATACAGTAAGTGCAACTGTAATGATCTGAATGTTCCTCTTTTGTTTTGTTAATAATTCCAAACCAAAACCACCTGATTGTACGATATATGTCGTTTTGTAATATTCGAGCCTCTCAGGGAACAATGGTAACAATTCTGTAGTATGTACATGCATGTACATGTTGTGGTTTGGTATTTCTCTGTGAAAAACAATAAAAATTGGTTAAAAAAATAATGGTGTGAGAGAGGAGTTGGCCTAAAGGCTAGGGCGAACGACCTCAAATTTGGGGAACTGGGTTCGAGCCTCGGCAATAACGCTGAACATCCTGTTATTCTGGGCAAATCACTTAATTTACCCATGCCTAACAACAATGAATGTGTCCACATGTAACGCAACTGGTGCTCCTGTAAAGCGCTCTGATACCCGATACCTTTGGGTCAAGTTTGCGCTACATAAAATTCTGTAAGAAAAGAAATGGCGACAGAGAGGTCCATTAGTATTAAGATGGTAGCAGAGAGCAACAGTAGCATTAAGATGGCAGCAGAGAGGTCTACTACCATTGAGATGGCAGCAGAGAGTTCCAGTAGCTTTAAGATGGCAGCAGAAAGGTCCACTACCAATGAGATGGCTGATTTACTCTTGTCCTCATGTTTTCCTCTATGTGTGCGTCATTCTGCAGCACACATAGAAAAAATAAAATACCTCTTAGGATATTTCCTGGGCAGGAAGGTACCCCTTCCTGCATAAAAATAATCCTGCATGCAACGGAGGCACTCTTGCACCATGGTGTAAGGGTGCCTGCTTTGGTGCTAGGCTGTGGAAATGGTGCCAACGTAGGGAGAAAGGACAGGAATGCACTGTATTGCTAAATACAATCTATTCCTGCCGTTTCACACTTTGGCATAAAGCAGCTGTAAATTAGGGTCTAAGTTCAAAGTGATTGATGTAATGGGCCAGTAGTGTCCACACTGCTGGCTGTACATCAGTTATACCAGTGCCATGTATTTTCAAATATCTTATGGGGTTAAATGCACCTTGCATAATTCATTATAGTAATCTTCTATATGAATAAAAATGTAAATGTTCGTTTGTTCAAAATCGTAAATCTCCAAAAGTTCTTCACCGATTGCTTTGAAATTTTAACACAAAGTTGGATTCGAATACACACGTGTTTTTATATACACAACGTTGGATTGAATACGCATGTGTCGAATACGCATGTGTTTTTTATCGAAAGCCCGAACAGACACATAAAAATGTCAATGTTGGTTTGTTCAAAATCTTAAATCTCCAAAAGTTCTTCACCGATTGCTTTGAAATTTTGACACAAAGTTGGATTCGAATACACACGTGTTTTTATATACACAACGTTGGATTGAATACGCGTGTGTCGAATACGCATGTGTTTTTTATCGAAAGCCCGATTAGACACATAAAAATGTCAATGTTCGTTTGTTCAAAATCTTAAATCTCCAAAAGTTCTTCACCGATTGCTTTGAAATTTTGACACAACGTTGGATTCGATTAAGCGCATGTTTATATATACACAACATTGGATTTGAATACGCGCGTGTCTAATACAAGCATATTTTTAATCGAAAGGCCGAACTGACCCCATCGATTTGGTTGATGCGCAACAACTACAATGGACGCATAGAGACAATAGTCTACATATACTAGGATGGACAGTTGGTGTCAGGATGGCAGAATGGGAAGTGGGTGAAGGGAGGGGGGAGGAGTTGGTTCACTTTGCAACATTAAGAAAGGACGCATAGAGACAATAGTCTACATAGATCAGGATGGACAGTTGGTGTCAGGATGGCAGACCAGGAAGTGGGTGGAGGGGGGGGGGGGGGGGGGGGGGAGTTGGTTCACTTTGCAACATTAGCGCATGTTTACATATACACAACGTTGGATTTGAATACACGAGTGTACAATACGTGCTTGTACAATACGCGCGTGTTTTTAATCGAAAGGCCGAACAGACCCTATCGATTTGCTTGCTGCGCAACAACTACAAGGGACGCATACAGACAATAGTCACAAAAACATATTGTATACCCACAAACATTGTGAAATTAAACATATTAGAAACGTGCACTTACTCTTTTCTTTCTCTTCCATATAACCAGACTGAGCCACAGCAACGCGTGGCCGGGTACAGCTAGTAACAATAATAAAAATGTAAAAATATCTCTGATGATTGAAGTACCCGCTGAAGAGATCTGAGTTTTGTCTTGAGGCTGTTTTGACTCAGAGTAGTGCAGAGGGATGTGCCTGCTGCAAAAAAACACTAATATGCAGATCCAAGGATCCTAATGCTACTAGCAATTTATAAGTTAAAATCTTTCTATTATAGCACAGTGAGCTAATATCTGGCATCAAAGAGCTGCATGCAAACTGCACAGGGTAGGTTTAGAACGTATGTTTTACCCCAGTTTTTTGTTATCCTAAGTTTGCTATAAAAGGGTTAGCTTGGGTACGAATACATTCTCATTAGTAAAGCCAATCCAAACCACTTTGTTACTTTTTAAATCTCGAGTTTGTGCTTCTCCAGACCAAGCACTCTTACAATATACTGCCTACCATTATGCAAGGCATGTGACCTTGTAATCTTCTTTGTCTTATGTAACATTTCCCATACATTGACTTACACACTTGTATGATTCATTGTCTTGTCATAATGTGTGTTTGATGTAAAGTACTCTGACACCCTACAATGGCAAGCTCATCGCTATAAAAGAATTACATTCATGAAGAAAAGGGTAGGGGAGATGAGGGGCAACCTTGGAGGTTGGTCGTGAAAGAAGCTGTGGAAAAGGAAGTCAGTGGGGGCACCAAGAAAGATTGTGGCACAGGACACCACCAACAGTAAAGCCTCCCCGAAGGTACAAACAAAGTTAGGTTCAAAGACGCCTTTTCTTGCTGTGGAAAGAGCAAGCATTCTGAATGACATAAGTGCCTCTAAACAACATTGGAACAAAATTAGCAAAAACAGGATATGCATAGGAAACAGTTTCACAGTCATTTAACTCAGCCAACAATCGCGTCCTGCAGGAGTTTGCGTAGTAAATCAGCAGAAACAGGTAGGCAAGTGAAAAGGATTTATTCTATCAGCCATGTTTCATCACCTTTAAAGTTGCGAGACCAACCTTTAGTGACTATCAAAGATGTTTTCAAGTGATCAGTCAAGTTTCCTCATTATATTCCTAGCACCAAGTCACATGTCTGCCAACTAGAGATACCGAATCCTTCAAGTCTGTTGGTATGAATTCTAAGCAGATAAATCTGGCTAGCATCCATGGTACAGTAACGAGGTTTGTTTTTCAATACTCTCATACTATTCAGAAGGAAAACTTTGTAAGCACCGAGATACAAGCTTTGCTGGCTGATGCCCATTCTATTACCAGAGCCTTATTATACAAATTCCGTTAGCTACGTATGAAGATGCGAAGCAGGCTGTAATTGGTGCCACTTCTGATATGAGGTAGGTATCGTTCAGATCTCCTGCACCGCTAAATCATCTTGGTTCCCCCAGCCCTGGGTCTTTCACTCACCTGAGCTCTGTGTTGTTGTAGTGGCCTTCTACCAGTGATGGGCAGGTGGAAGAGGGTGTGAGGGTTGCAGTTAGAGTGGGAAGTGAAGAGTTCCTCAGCAGACCTACTGACATCTCGGATAGCTGCAAAATGACAAAGCGTACATATTTTACTAAAAGAAATCCTGCTAGATTAAACTAGCACGGTGGTGCTAGGGTCAGAGGAATGGATGCATATGGCACTCACAACAGATATGGTCGTTCACAGAGTAAGAATTGCATTCCTTTTTTGTCAGTATAAACAAAAATCTGACACCTATCTGAAATTGGAAATGGGAGGGAACTCATCAGTAGGCAACAAGCAAGTATTTAAAGGAAGTACACTACTCCCGTTTCATAACCACATACAAAGAGAATCAATACCAAAATGTAAAATTTGAATCTCTCACATCTCTTTAAAAAAAACAACATCTCACTTTAAAGAACAGTAACTAATGAACCAGTCACTTACCTTCATTAATGCCTTATCTGGTACAGACTATCTAGATGAGGATTCCTTACCTTAGAATTATCCCCAGATGTCTGACTGGATCTGGAAATTTTTCGAGAACAGTATCTCTGTGCGCCAGTAGGTGGAATCGCTCAGCTCTGTGTGGAGTCATCGGCGCCGGAAGTGACATTTGCGGTGCCTATACAGGCGCCACTCCAATGTGCTGACCTCAATTTCATCTCACCACTTTCCATGCTAGGAACACTGAGCCTCGGAAAATACTGGAAAACTAGGGCCCAGGTGGGCCAATAAGGAATCTGCACCTAGCTAGAGAGCCTACCTGATAAGGCGTTACCAAAAATAACTTGTTCATCTAATAGAGACTTATAGTTGCAGATTCCTTACGTTAGAAAAGATACCCAAGCAATACCTCTCCAGCGGTGCATCTGTGCAACAAATTCACACTAGAAAATCCTGAAGGACCAAAAAGGCAAAATGCCCATCGCAACGGACCTGACTGTCCAGGAAGTATTGTTTGGTGAACGTGTACAGTGAAGCCCACGGTGCTGCCTGCCATATGTCCAGGACCAGAACTCTGGTTACTGCCTTAGCTCTGGTGGAATGTGCACGCAAACTGGGTGGCTTCTTGGCCAATGTGTAGCAGATTTTAATGAAGAGTGCGATCCATCAGGAGATGGTACATTTCTGCACCGACTTCTCCTTCGTGGCTCTGTTATACCCCGCAAAGCGTTGATCACCGACCTGGAAACCTTTTGTGTGGGCAAAGTGAAAAGGCAGAGCTTTTTTTTGGTCCAGACAATGGGGTCACTCATCTTCGTTAGAGAATGCAGCGGAGTATAAGAGGTAGGCTGGGTGATGGACTGGCCTTTATGAAAGGGAGTGATAACTTTCAGCAGAAAGGAAGCTCTAATGAGAATAACCAGCTTGTCTGGGAAGATAGTTAGGTACGGAGACTTAGATGGCAAGACCTGGTGCTCACTGACCCTCCAGGCAGATATTATATCCACTAGGAAGGCCTTCTTGATGGTAAGGAGCCTAAGAGGGAAGTTATGTGGTGGAGCAAAGGGAGTGCACATGTAATGAGCACTCCCTTTGTAAGTACGAGATTGAGGTCCCACTGAGACGTGATTAAGAGTGAAGGTGGAAACACATGATGGAGACCTTTAAAAAACCTATTTACAACAGAGGATTTGAGGCGGAAAGGCTGATCTGTTACCCACAGAAAGGCTGAGATAGCAGAAAGATAGCCCTATGAGTTGCTCAAAGCAGAGCCTGCTGGGCAAGAGAAAGAATACATAGAATGACAAGAGAAAGAGGCTCCTTAAAAGAGTGAACTTGCTTTTCTACACACCATGCCACAAACTTGTCCCAGTGGCAGCTGTGTACCTTCTTGGTGGAGAGATGCCTGGCTGCCAATATAACATTGCAGACTTCGGATGGAAGGTCAAAAGCGGTCAACTGTTTCCGCTTAATCTCCACACATGAAGGTGGAGCATTTACAGGTTGGGTGGAGAACCCTCCCCTACTGCTGCAACAGAAGATCCTCTCAAAGGGGCAGCTTGATCGGGGACCGATGGCCAGGCTTAACAGCTCAGGATACCAAACTCTCTGAGACAACTCCAGAGCCACAAGAATGACTTGGGCCCAGTCGTTCCTGATCTTCTTGAGAACTCTGGGATGGAGTGGTATGGTTAGAAAGGCGTACAGGAGCACTGAGGTCCACTTAAGACAAAGATGGTCTATGAGCAAGAGCCGCTTTGGAAACTCCAGCACACAGAACAGCTGATATTGTGCATTCTCTGAAGTGGCACACAGATCTAACCAAAGCTCTCCCCACTGCTAAAAGTGAATTGCACCACCCCCAAATGGAGACATGATTTGGGATCCGCTAGGCATCATCAGCTGAGCTAGTCTGCCCTGCTGTTCAGAAAGCCCGCCAGGTGTTGAACCACCAGGGACATGCTCTGACATTTCAGCCATGAACAGTGTAGGAGAGTAGGATCTTCTTACTATGGTTACCCCCACTTTTTGCTGTGTTTCACTGGTTTATCAACTTTAGCCCTGCTAATCAGGACCACAGCCTAGCTGTTCTCTCTCTAAATTGATTACCTGTACATTAGGTACACTCCAGATTGGCTACTGGGTTACCCTTGTGAGTCCCTAGTATATGGTACCTTAGGTACCAAAGGCATAGGTACCCCAGAGGCCTACCAGGGGCTGAAGCATGTATTATGCCACCCCAGGAAGCCTTCAAAATGGCACCACGGGTCTGTAGTGGCAGCCTGGGTTAGGTGGTGTAAGTACCCCTTACTTAGATATAGTATACCTATATCTACCTCTATAGATAGACACATATAAACCTATAAGTCACTCCTATGGCAGGCCTTAACAATCCTGAAGGCAGAGTGCTTGGTTTTGTGTGAGAGGGTGCCCAAGCATGAGCTGAGCCTCTCTGCAGCTTTCGGAATCCCTTCCTTATAGCTGTTCTATGATACAGCCATACTATATTCTCTTAAGTGCATTATAACCTGGCGGTAAATGCCAACTTTGGAATGGCTGCATCAAAACTTGTTGTGTTTGGTGTCAAACACTTTGGAATCCTACCCCCTGCCAGTTCTGGCGGTGGGGGCAGTATTCCACCCTTCTAGAGGGAGAAGACATGTACACACTTACTTACCCGGTAAATGTTTAAAAGAGCCCTAGCATCACAAAATGGATGTTGCTGCCACAGACACGAGTCTGACCGCCTGCTGCTGGACGAAACTCTGGCAGGGGAGGCCAGGACAATAGGTTCCCTGTCCAGGCAGGTGCCAGCACCTCCCCAGACAGGCTTTAGTGTTTCGGGGCAGGATGGGTTGCATTCAGTGAATGCTTTCCAGACAGTGCCTGGGGCACACAAGGTGTCCCCGTGCATTTCCCAGTTCAAACCGGTTTCTGGGGCAAGCAGCCCCAGCTCTGGCGCGAAACTGGACGAAGGGGTGTAACCACCCCCTCCCCAGGTCCTCCCATAGGTAGGACCTTAAAGTTAGTCCAGCCCCTAAACTGGGTATAAGTATAGGGACCCAGTCACTGACACTTTAGATTACCCTGGACGAAACTCGGAAACAGAAATCTTGGACCTTCGACATTCCATATCGACTGGAAAATGGAAGAAATCTCCCTTGGGGTCTAGGAGTGACTCCCCTGTTCAAACAGGCACCAAAGAAGCATCTTTCCGGTCTGCATTTTCGAGGCTCCCGCCGGATCCCGAAGGTATGCACCTGTTACAACGCATTTTTTACTCCGCACTACCACTACAACGCAGGCATTACAACGCATACCATTACAACGCATTGCGCTGGGGGGCGCTCTAGGATAAGAGGTAAGTTTAATTTACTATCCAACACCTTCCCTAGGGTCCACGGGGACTGGAGTTAGAATAGTAAATTATACTTACCACTATCCAGCACCCCAAAGCGCTATGCGTTGTAACGGTATGCGTTGTAAATACCGCGTTGTAATGGTATGCGGAGTAAAAGTATGCGTTGTAACATCATATATCCGATCCCGAAGAATCTGCGACACAGGACATGGACCTCCAGACATCTCGGAGGCTGACACGAGTCCCCAGCAAAGCTGAGACCCGTAGCTATCATGAGAGACGTGGGACCGGAACTCCTGGACATCCTGCACACTTGCTAGTGCATCAACTTTCCAAGCTTTCCCGAAGTTGTGCATTTGGATACTTGTAGTCCAAGCCCTGAGCACCTTTTGTATTGAAGATTGTGGGCCTACACTCCACGAGTATTCCGTGGGCCTGCTTTCAGCATTTCAGCACAAGCGCCTTCTCGATCCCTAGTCCATCAACTGGTGGGTCCCCACGAACAACAATCCTTTGTTTCTTGGGCTTCCCTGGTTGCTCCAGACGTGGCCTGACTCCCCTCAAAATAGTGAGTCCCTCAGACCTTGCTGGTTTGTCTTGTCATCTTACGTGGGTTGCTGTTGCCAAGGCTTGTTGGGTCCAATCCGGATACCAATGCTGCAGCACTCGACATCCTTTGTGGGACAGCTCAAATCCAGCTCCTGGTTGTCGTCAACGCCTCCTGGTCCTCGTGGCTGAAGAGTGAAGCTTCACCTACTTCACCTGAAAGCACCCGACATTGGTTGGCATCTTCTTGTCGCCATCCTTGTCACTGGCTAGTGACCCAGACTCTGTCCCCTCTGCTTTCAGATTCTTCAGATCTCCGATCCACTCTTGGATTCATCCGAACACTTTTCTCCTGGTCGCCTGCAGCACTTCTTTGCAGCTCTCCATTGGAAACGACGACGAAAAGACACCATTGCACCCGGCTTCCCTGGGTGAGGTAACACGAGTACTTTGGTGCTACTGTAGGTCTTGACTCTTGAACTGTCTAGTTCTAAAGGGGTTTTACCGTAGTCCTCTCCTCAGTGTCCTTAAACTATAAACTTGTAACTTTAACTTTCTCCATAGAAGTCAATGGTGATTCGCGGTTGTGTTTAGACACTGCACACCTCCCCAGTGGGTCTCTTGTGTCCCTACCTTGGCTGGTTCCTGGTTGCCCCAGTGGTTCTACAGGCCCTAGGCCTTGTCTCTATGCTTAGAGCGGTACTTATACCACTTTCTTAGTATACGGTCTGTGAGGCGCCTAGGGCAAAACGTATACTGTGCTAATTGACTGTGTGCTATTTTAGTTGTACTTTTACTTCTAGCCTCATAAAGAGACTAGAGGGGTGTGTTTAGAATAAATACATATATTTTATATATAAACCTGGTGTCGTTCTGCTTTTGTTTGATCATTCAAGAGATTATAGACAGGTAAAACAAGCTGCTTTACATTCCTTCAAGACTTAGCCTGAAGGCTGCTCTCCACCGCTACCAATAGGATAGATATCTATAAAGGTTGTCTGAACCTACCATCAATAAGGGTCGTTTGGACTGGTGCAAGGTGCCCACTAAAATAGTGGACATCAGATGCCAGGCCAACTTCTCACATTGGTGTGCAGCGTGTGGGATTCCAGCTTGGATTGTTTTACCAGATAATCTTGAGAATATCATTTGAAAAACCATAAAGGTACCATAGGTACATATAATACAAGCTTATAATACAGTAAGTTCTACTGAATTTAGAGTTGTGTGTGTTAAGGGCCAAGCACGCCCTCACCACAACTCAAGAGAGGTTTAGTAGGAAACCAATAGTGTAGGTAGGTGCATACACCACACCTCACTAGTCATGTCTTCAAAGGAGGGACCTAGTGGGTCTGTCCAAGATGTCAGTCAGGTACAGACATCGAAGTATGACACATTCCCTCTTCAAGAGTTAAGGGCTCTGTGTGCCAGTAAAAGTTAAAATCATAGATTACACTGAGGGAAAAGACGGTGTGCATACCACCCCTTATGAAATGAGAAGATTGAAGCCAGGACAGAATCCTAATACCCAACGCCTTATAGAGGTGTTATTGCTTGATGAATTTAAAAGAGCATCAGATCCTGACAAGGTAGGCAATGGGGTGGATACATCTGAGGAAGAGGATCCCAGTGTGTTGCCCCACCAGGATTCTGACACTGATGGAAACCAGGAAGAGGATAAGGACCTTGACCTGGGGAATCCAGTGCTGCCTGGAGATGAGGAAGGTCAAAGTGGCCCATTCTTTTGTTGCAGGGATTCTGCACAGACACCGAACTGTGCACAGAGACTCAGGACCTCAGTGAATTAGGGTGTGCCAAAAACTCACCTTAGTACCCAAAATCACCTACCAGGCTTGTATCAGTGTCTCATTAGCTCTTAGTCCTATAGCAAAGAAACCAATGATTAGACAACCCAGAACATGCGACTCAGGTTACCTCTGGTAAGGTGGGAAACAAGAACAGTCTTTTGTTACATTCTCATACCAGTCCAAAACATGGAGTAAAGGGAGACACGAGTAAGTTTAAAATATTTATTTTAACACCGTGATCTCAGGTGCAGCAGCTTAGCTAATACAAGCAGACATATGATTAGAAATAAGATTGTCAGCATTGTTACTATTCCATAAAACCTCTAACAAAAGAGAGGGACCCAAACAAACCAAAGGGGTAGGGTACCAAAGGACACAATTGTCAATAAAGTTTTCCCCTTTGGGTGAACTTCAAAGCAAACCACAATTTTTAGACAAAACAGAGACAATTGACCTGAATCAACAAATGTGGAGCAAATATTGAAAAAAACATGCAATAGTCATACATAAAACATGTACATTTTATTTCAGTAAATTAAAAACCAGATTTTGGTCAACATATTATAGTACATCAAAAGTTCATTACACAAAAAAATGGGACAATACAAAAGGAAAATAATTCCATTTAAAAAGGAGAAAAAGAACACCAAACTCAATGGTTCAATAAGATATGCTTCATGGAGATGTATCCAGATTCACAATCACATGAGCTTCTTATCTATATTGTAAAATATTTCTCCAAAAGACAGTGCACTGGGGATGACATCCACTAGTGGATTACTGTACTGGAGAAGGCCTGCAAAGTACAGAAGGTACCCCAGGAGCAGCGGGCAGCAATCTTGTGCCTCTCCTTTGCATACAAAGGTAGAGACAAGCTCCTCACTGTCAGAGAAGAGGATGCTGATGGTTACAAGGTCCTCAAGAGTGCCCTAATAGATGGGTTTGGCTTAACCACTGAGCAGTATAGAATACAGTTAGAGACACCCAGAAGACAGACTCAGGACTGGGTTGACTTTGTAGATTGTGCTAATAAGGCACTGGAGCGCTGGTTCTGGGCAGTAAAGTGTGTGACTATATAGGATTGTATAATCTGATCATGAGAGAACAGATTCTTAATAACTGTCAAAACCAGCTGTTGCATCAGCACCTGGTGGACTCTGATCTGACCTCTCCCCAAGAATTGGGAAAGAAGGCAGACAAATGGGTCAGAACCAGTGTGAAACAGAAGGTACAGAACCAAGGTGGTGACCAAAAGAAGCAAGATCAAAAGGTTGGGGTGAAAGGTAGAGACCAGAAGTCTTCACAAGGTCCCCAAAAATCTTCTAATGGTGAGAACTCCCAATCTTCCAAAAAAATAAGGCCCAAGAAAACCATGGTGCAAAGTTTGTAAGAATAATAGTCACTGGACCAGTGACTGCACCAACAAGCATTTGCAATGCAATAAGTCTCGCATTAATTAAGTTTGAGCTATTGGCATTGCTAAATATTGCAACACCAATTGCAACAAAAAGTCTATAAATTGTAGGCCAAAAAAAGTGTATTTATTTTTGTAGCAATGGTGGCATGCTGCGCTTTAGATGAATATGTGTAAAAGTAAAGTGTGCCATACTGCGATTGCTACAATAGTTAATTGTGGATGTGTTAACAATTGATGTGTGCACTGATGGCTGGTGGTGTCTGTGCCTGTAGAAATTGTGCACTGATGGCTGGAGGTGTGTGTGCCTAGTGGAAGTGTGCACTGCCGGCTGGTGGTGTGTGTGCCTGGTTGAAGCGTGCACTGACGGCTGGTGGTGTGTGCCTGGTGAAAGCATGCACTGATGGCTGGTGGTGTGTGCCTGGTGAAAGCGTGCACTGACGGCTGGTGGTGTGAGCCTGGTGAAAGCGTGCACTGACAGCTGGTGGTGTGTGTGTGCCTGGGTGCACTGACGGCTTGTGGTGTATGTGTGCCTGGTGAAAGCGTGCACTGATGGCTGGTGATGTGTGTGCCTGGTGAAAGTGTGCACTGACGTCTGGTGGTGTGTGACTGGTGAAAGCGTGCACTGATGGCTGGTGATGTTTGTGCCTGGTGAAAGTGTGCACTGATGGGGTGGTGTTTGTGCCTGGTGAAAGCGTGCACTGACGACTGATGGTGTCTGTGCCTGGTGAAAGTGTGCACTGATGGTGTGGTTGTGTGTGTGTGTGTGTGTGGTTGTGTGTGTGGTTGTGGGTGTGCTTGTGGGTGTGTGTGTGGTTGTGTGTGTGGTTGTGTATGTGGTTTTGTGTGTGTGTGGCTATGGTTGTGGTTGTGTGTGTGGTTGTGTGTGGTTGTGTGTGTGGTTGTGTGTGTGTGTGTGGTTGTGTGTGTACAAGCCACATCGTTCACACTGAGCTCTGTATCTAAAGGTCATGCAATTTGTACATGCGATTTTGAAAGTATTGTATCTCTGAGAGCAGCAGCACCCTTTTTATTTAGATACCTGCTTACAAGACGACACATATCTTCTTTACAAATTAAATGAGGGCCTCTATTTGTAGGGAAAAACAATATAGTCCTGTTTTTAAATCAGTGAAGGAAATGCACGATTGGTTAACAACAAACAGGGCGCCCAAAGCAACGTGCAATAATTAAGGCGAAGATACTGTCTCTAAGTTAACACCCGCAATAACCTCTGAGAAAGAGACTTGTCTAGACAAGGAAGAACCGCCCACTTCTGAGAAACTCTAAATTTTCCCTTTAGTAATTATTCCCTCTAGTGGAATCCAGGAGCTAGAGCAAAAATACACATCCTGGCCAATGATAACGTTCAGCTTGCATGGCATTGGTTTGCAGTCTGCAAGAAGCACAGCATTTTCAATCAGAGTGAAGCAGCAATTAGCTTGTGGCATTTGGCTGCACACATGCACTGACAGTTCTGAGGCCTAAACAAAGCAGCATTGTTTTCGGGTCTTTCAACAGCTGCGTAATTAAATGCTTTGGAAAATAAAGCCACACAGGCTGCAAAAGGAAAAGTCGCGCCACCGACTTCACACGAGCCGCAGCTGCAATTATTACAGCTAGACTGCGCCTCCTGCGCGCGCCACAGAAGAAAAGGAACGTATCAGGAAGCCCAAAAGAGGGCCTCAGTGTAGCAGTTTACGATCATAGAATGCCCCAGTCTACTGGCTAGCCTCTTTCAACGCGGGCCCAGCTTCGCTTAGTGAATGGAGCCGATTTGCAGATCACACAATTTGGATGAGTGTAGATGCCAGGATCTACGGCTACCATTTAACTCTAAAAACAAGTTCAATACAGTCGTTGTACTTTCTGTTTTATTAATTCGTGGGACTTCAATGCAAGCAAAGTTAACGGTCGACACCGAAGCAGTGTGTGCCAGCATGATGTATCGGCAGAGATACTCTTCTGGAACTGGCCGGCTGGTCAAAACCTACAATATCCCATAGCGTGCTGTTTAGGAGAGCGAAGATCAAAATCAGACGGGAAAAAAAAGCATTGGTCGCGCGCCTTGTGCTCAAAGTAAGAAGAAAAAAAAAAAAGCTTTTAAAAGGAGTAGCCTTGCCTTTCTAATTGTTAGTTGCCAGCGCTAATTGCCCGGGGCTGTGCACTCAAGTGGTCGCCAGCTGTGCTGGTTTCCACTTAAAGGATGATTCTAAGGAGACACTTCTGCGCGTTTCGTTTAATAGTGTCTCGTCGTAAAGTACTTCTCGGCATAGTTCAGCTTTGCACACGAAGAGAACATTTTCCAACAGTCCAGCCTTTTTCTACTCGTTAGAATTAAGGTGTCGCCTTTATAAATGAATAACAAGATGTGAGAGTGCACTGCTGAAACCGTCGTGGGGCGGGACTTCCATCTTCTGAAGCCCGCGCCCACGGAGTGGCTGACCCAGAGGAGCAGTGGTGACACGGGGCTTCCATGCCCAAGGGAGAGCCCCGCGGAGGCTGCAGAAGTCCGGAGTGACGCTGATGCGGTGAGTGGGGCTTATTTGTACTGGGGGTGGCGGCGGGTGGGGGGGGGGGTGTCTCTGTATGTGTGCGCTCGTGTGTGTGTGTGCGCTCGTGTGTGTGCGTGTGTTTCTCTGTGTGTGCGCTTGTGTGTGTGCGTGCGTCTCTGTGTGTGCGCTCGTGTGTGAGGGTGTGTCTCTCTGTGTGTGCGCTCGTGTGTGTGCGTGTGTCTCTCTGTGTGTGCGCTCGTGTGTGTGCGTGTGTCTCTGTGTATGCGCTCGTGTGTGTGTGCATGCGTGTGCGAAACAAAAGCGGGGGGTGTGGCTGTGTGTGTATGCGAGAAGTGCATGAGGCTTTCAAGGGAGACAGGAGATGGTGAACGCGCGCGCGACCTGATCCGATTCCGGCATGCTGCGCGTGGCCATCTCCTGTCTCCTTGAAAGCAGACTCGCCGACTATAGGTCTCGCTGCGACATCGCTTCGCGATGCGTGGCAGGTGCGAGACTTAAAAAGGAGACAACTCCGGCCACCATTGCCTCTAAGGCAACTGTTCCCCTAGTTCAGCTACAAGTGGTGGTTCCCAGCAGAAGGGTGTTAGGGTTAACCCTGGGATCTGACATGGGCTCTGGCTTAGTCAGAGTGCCAACTCAAGCTGCTTTAGTCTGTGATGGAGGCATGGATATGTCCTCCTCTGTGAGTCCCAGTAGACCTGCTCCCATGAACTTCCATTGTGACATGCTGCCGCTCGCTCAGAGGTTTCTCACTTTGAACTTTGTCCGGCGCTGCAGGAGCAGCCTACTTGTTCCCCAGCCCTTTCCAGGCTCTTCAGTTTCCAGCATGAGGAGTCGTGTGTCAGCGAGGCCGCAGAGGAGGTGAGAGGCGCGGCCCCGGGACTGCGAGGACCAGCAAGCAATACCAACAGCTGGGTCCTCTTCCCGCGTGAGCCGCGCCCCCTCCCAGTGCCACGCCCCCAGTAAAGCGCTTTTCACCTCTCCCCACAAGTAGACCCAATAAGAACGCATTAGAAAATCCTAGCACTAATAAAATAAACATCATTAATGAATCATCAACACAATCTGCCCCAATTAAAGAGCTGGTAGAGAAGTTCGAACATCTGGTCACTTCCTTAATTTTACCGCTAGTTCATCGCTTAAAAATTATCACGGAAAAACTGGGTGAACTAGAAGCCACCACACAAACTAATGTGGAACTGACCAGAGAACTTGTGAATCAGATAGATAAGACTACAGGAGCCAGGAAACCTAATACTACTTTAGCCCCTAATGTGAAATCTGCTAGACCCGTATCCAAACCAGGGACGAACCAACAAAACTCAAACGCTATAACTCAAAAATCTGGGTCGACCCAATCGCAAACAGGTCAGCCTCAAACTAACAACAGTAATTTAACTAAATCATCCGAAGGTCCGATTAATACAGGGGTAAAAACCAGAAGGGCAGATCCCGTAACGAATAATCTTAATAAAAATCCCACAGACGCCCTAGCCCCTAGAAATAAGCCCAATGCGGTAGAGACAACGAACACTGGGTCAGCCCAAAAAAATCAAGGAACTAGACCGAAACGAGAAATTCAAATTACTCTTCCTCCGGAATCGGCTCCATTTGTGGCCATACTGACCGGGGTCCCTGAGCTTCTACCAAATCAGTATGAGGACTATGGGAGCCTTAAAAATAAAATAATATACTGGCTTAAAAAAAAACGTCCGCTGCCACCAAATATAAATGGGGATATTCTCCATGTCAGAAGGGCTAAATGGTTGGGTCCTAGACCAAAAGACATCAGTGGGGATGTCATAATCATCAATTTTAGAGACTACAGAGTGATGAAATATCTAAGCGAGTGGTATCAGGAGAGAGATAACCTGGGTATTCAACTTCATCAATTAACATACTTTTACTCCAGGTCATTGGTAGCTCTTAGGCCTCAGCAGGAATTTGCCCAGTTGAGTTACCAGAGGCACCAGAAACCTCAATATGAGGATTATTACTATCCACTTTCCCTATCAAATAGATATCAGGCACTGATGGGAGTAGATTCTTTAGACTGATGCACCCAGGGATCTTCCTCCTTTAAATCTAGTCCTCAGTTACAATCACACTCGGTAGATCCCCAAACATCAAGTCAATCATTATCACTACCGGTGGCAAATTTAATTCCTGAATTGGGCACTCAAGATAGGTATATAGATCAACCCCAAACCTCTCAAAATACTCCGTCCCACTCGGAATGTACTGAAAGCCTGATGTCTGTAGTCTCATGGAATGTGGCAGGCTTAGCGGGAAAGATAGATGACATACAATGGCAGGCGATCACAACAGTTCATTCTGTGATTGCGATTCAAGAAACATGGGCTACTGAGGCATCCCATATATTGGGATATAAAACTTTTTTTACCCCAGCTATAGCCAGCAGGAGAGGTAGGCCAAAGGGAGGACTAACTATATACACTTCCATAACTTCGGGTCCAGTAATTCAAAAAATAATCCTGGATGATAATTATTTTCAAATACTTGTTTCCACATGGGGCTCTCAGAAAAATTTAATAATTATTAATTTTTACAATAATATCCCACCACTGGAAGTGGATAACGTGGTTAAGAAACTGGATTCTACTCTTAATGGTATTGAAGAGTCATTAAAAGAGGATATGACAATTATCTGGGTGGGGGATTTTAACTGCTCCTTATGTCCCTTGAGCACAAAGGGGGTGTGCGGTTGGGAGGGCGAAGAAGAGGCGATGATTTATCATCACTTCTGTCATACGAAATTTGGAGATCAGATGAATAGGATCATGGGGCACTATTCTTTGGCCTTTACAAATGAGCTTTGTATTCCACCTAAACCGTTCACACCTACCTTTAATGGAAGAGGAGCAAACTCAATAATTGATTTTGCCCTATTCTCAGCACGGTATTCAGCACAGGTAATTGATTGGCGTACTCTTGACTCACCTATGAGCGACCATTTCCCCATTCTATCTATTTACAATTTTAAACTTAGTAACCAATTCCATCCTCCTGGTAGCTGTTATGACGTTACTCCGATTCTAGGCCAAAAAAATGGGTTTACAATTAAATGGGAAAAGGTAATCCCAGAAAACTTTAATAAAAACCTGATTAGCTCCACCCTGGAAGATTTTAATATCTGTTTATCCCTAGATGAGGATCCATTAACTGTCCTGAGATCTTTTGGAAACATCTCAGGTAAAATTAAGGACCTCCTTGTAAGAACCCATTGTAATATGCAAAAAGGACCTTTCGGATGGTTCGATAAGAAGTGCAGAAGCGCTCTCACTGCATTAAAAAATATCTTGCATAGTAGTTCATCCACGAGATTAGAGATCAGAACTGCGAGACGGAACTATCGCCTTGCACTAAGCTCTAGGAAAAAAGAACTGAAATTAAAAGCGTGGGCCAATTTGCATGAAGCATGCAAAAAAAGGGACAACGTTGCCTTTTGGAAGGCCGTGAGTGCGCCATTCTATCAGGAGCGCTCGGGCCCCTCAATAGACAATGCAATCTCTGCACAGGAATGGGTCCAACATTTCCAGAGACTTTATAGTTGTTCTGTCCCTACTTGTGAGGATCACATGACTACAAAAACTACTAATGAAAAAGAGGATCCTAGCTATCCAATAGATATTTCTTTTACCTTAGAAGAAGTTCAAAGAGCTTTAAAAGAAAGTTCAGCGGCAAAAGCTCCAGGACCAAATAAGGTCCCAATAGATGTTTTTAAAAATCTCCCTGACCTTTGGGCCCCAATTCTAACAAACGTCCTTAATTCCTCTAATAAAGTCGGATTCATTAAAACCTGGCAAGAGGCCATCCTGGTCCCTATACACAAAAAAGGGCATAGAAAGGATCCTGCCTGCTATAGGCCTATTTCGCTTTTAGATGGTCTAATGAAAACAGCAGGCAGGATTATTCTTACCAGGATGCAGGAGTGGCTCGAAGAAAAAGATATTTTATCTACAATGCAATACGGCTTTACTAGAGGAAAGGGAACAATTGAACAAGGTTTAAACCTTGCCCTTATTATGTCAAAATATGTTCATGCCAAAAAGGTTAATTTGTACATAACATATGTAGACCTTAGTTCTGCTTTTGATTGTGTGAGGCATGACACCCTGTGGCAAATTTTAGAAGATATTGGTTTAGATATTAGGATTAGAACTTTTATTAAAGAACTTTACTCGGGGCTGGTGCGCGGGTGAGGTTCGGCAAGGGAGGTGAATGTTCTGATTTCTTCCCTATACGTAGAGGAGTAAGGCAGGGGTGCATTCTTGCACCCCTGCTTTTTAATTTGTATATAAATGATGTGGGAACCTTGTTAACAGAAAAGTATAATCACTATCCAGTGATCAAAGGAAAATCCATACCCATACTCCTCTACGCCGATGACGCGGCTATCCTGTCACAGACTAAGAGAGGACTACAAAATGCAGTAAATAAATTTTCTGAGTATATGAATAAGAGGGGATTATCTATAAACGTTTCTAATGGTAATGGTAATGGTAAAAGTACTTATAAAGCGCTGACATTCATCCTGAAAGGATATCATGGCGCTAAAATTAACAGTGTACGTGTAACTGGTGGTTGTTGTCGGTGATAAGACTTTTACCATGTCGTGTGGCCCAAGGAAAACCAGAGCTCCATGTAATATAAACTTGGACAATAAGTGTGTTGAATTAGCAGACATTTTCTGTTACCTTGGGGTACATATGGACAGACAAGGTAATTGGAAATCAGCAGTGAAAGCAAGAGCTTTGGCACTTACTAAAGCAACAGGAGCCTTATTAAACTTTGCGAAGAAGATTGGATCAAGGCCACCAAGGGAGCTTTTACAAATTTATAAATCTAAATGTGTTTCCACTGGTACTTATGGGGCAGGGTTATGGGGGATACAGTCTGTGGAAATTATCCAACGAATAGAGAACAAATTCTTAAGGTATGTTTTGGCAGTGCCGCCCAGCACATCAATATATGTACTGCATGCAGAATTGGCCATGCAACATATCTCCGATACTATTAAGATGGCACCAATTTTATTGTGGCACAACATCTGGACTAATCCTGCCACAAACCTCAACAGAGCGATAGCAGAGGACTGCCTGCAATGTAGCGGGGTAAAAAACATCACGTGGCTCACCTACGTTAAGAACTTTTGCTCTGAAATTGGTTGTCCAGAATATTTCTCTAACCCAGCTACCATGGACTCTGTCTCCAGATCCACGTTAAAGAAAACCTTGACTGAACATTGTGAATCAATCAGATGGAAAACTCAAAGAGCCAAGATATCAGTCAGAAATCACGATGAAGTGACACTGCATAGAAACATCCAGCTGTATCTTATTGTTGACCAACCCTTTTTTTATCGTAGAATATTAACATCCTTCCGATTTGAAACATTCTTTAGACTTATAACTCTCCCAAGGCGTAACGATGGGTCCAAAGATAAACTAATTTTCCCCTGTGATAAGTTGTCAATTCAATCCAATATTCACTGCACTTTATATTGCACTTTATACGCACATCCAAGGCGACAAATACTAAGGCCCCTTCTGTTAAAATGGGGCATAAGAAAATCGAGAGAAGCTTAAAATAAATTGCGATCCTTGGAAGATTACTATACAATTAACACTGTAACGATGTATTTAAGAGCAATAATGAAACTTAGACGGGACATTACGTTAGAATAAGTCACATTATATTGATGATATAATGGTTTTGACCTAGTTTAGGCTCAATTTATTATTGAATACCTAATTCCCACATGTTGTTCTAATATTACTGTATACATGGATATTTAATAGTGGCTTTTTCCCTTTTAATGTAATTTGAATGACTTTCTTTGTTTTGTAGACTGTATGTATGCTTTTATGAATTGTTTTTAACATTTCGAATAAAGCTTTTTGAACTTGAACTTGAGTCCCAGTAACCTGGGCAAGTACTGACAAACACCTTTGATAAATTAGAAAAAGGATGAGGCCTACAGGGACACAGGGGCAAGTGTCACAATGGTGACACCAGACTTTGTGAACCCTGGACAAGTCATACTTGGTGAGACTTACCAAGTGATCAATGCTAGCAATATCAGGACCACTCATGCCCTGGCAGTTGTTAATTTTCCCTGGGGAGGGGTAACTGGCCTTAAGAAAGTTGTGATAAGTGCAGACCGCCCTGTTGAATGGTTGCTTGGCAATGACTTCAGCCTGGTCTGAAGTGGAGTATAGGACCCATGGAGAAATGTTAGGTATCTCAGCACAGGTCCTTGCAGTGACTAGGTCACAGGTCAAAAAGTCTAACACTGGACAGGCCCTGGATTCTGGAATAATGGACCAGGTGCCTTCCAAGAAAAGGAGTAGTAGGGTTAAGGCAGTGCCTTCCCCCCTGACTCAGAGTGATGATCAGTCTTTTGTGGAAGATGATAGTGAGCCTGAAGAAGGAACTGTCCCAGAGGAGCTTGAGCCTGATCAGGTTGAGTTCTTAGGGACAGGGGCCCTTCCAGGGCAGATCTGAGGCAGGCACAGCTGAGCTGGCCTTCTCTTGAACCCCTAAGACAACAAGCTGCTATTGAGGCTGCTGGGAATGCTAGTGGCACCCATAATATTTATTGGGATGATGAACTCCTGTATTCAGAGAGAAGAGACCCCAAGCCTGGTGCAGCCACGAGGTTTGTCATACCTTTGGCATTCAGGGGCTTCCTATTGACACTAGCCCATGATATTCCCTTAGCAGGACACCTAGGCCAGAACAAGACTTGGGACAGAATTGTGCCTCACTTTCACTGGCCCCACATGTCTGGAGACACAAAGGAGTGTTGTCGCTCCTGTGTAACCTGTCAAGCCAGTGGTAAGGCAGGTGGCACTACAAAAGCCCCCCTGATACCACTACCTGTGGTGGGGGTTCCCTTTGAAAGAATGGGGATTGGGCTAGCCAGGAATTACAGAAAGTCTGGCATGACCAAAAGGCTGTTCTGACTGTTTACCAGCCAGGACAGAAAGTGTGGTTGTTGGAGCCAGTGGCCCCAGCAGCTCTCCAAGACAAGTGGAGTGGACCCCACACTATTGTTGAACAAAACGGAGAGGTCACCTATTTGGTAGATCTTGGAACTCCCAGGAGCCCCTATAGGGTGCTTCATGTCAACAGATTGAAACCATATGTTGACAGGGCATACATTGGCATGCTCATGGTTACTGATGAAGGACAGGAGGAAGAGATTGACCCTCTCCCAGACCTGCTCTCTCAGAACCCTGATGATGGATCAGTTGATGGAGTAGCCTTGGCAGGCAGCCTCACTGATCAGCAGCAAACTGATTGCAGACAAGTTCTCCAAAAGTTCAGACATATGTTTTCTCTGACTCCAAGTCAGACTACCTGGTGCATTCATGAAGTGGACACTGGGGACAGTCTGCCTGTTAAAAATAAGATTTACAGGTAACCTGATCATGTCAGGGACTGTATCAGGACAGAAGTCCTGAAAATGTTGGATCTGGGAGTGATTGAACCTTCAGATAGCCCTTGGGCTAGTCCAGTAGTCCTAGTACCCAAACCTCTCGCCCAGGGTGGTAAGAGAGAGATGAGGTTTTGTGTAGACTACAGAGGTCTCAATGCAGTCACTAGGACTGATGCCCATCCAATATCCAGAGCAGATGAGCTCATAGATATGTTGGCCTCTGCCAAATGTCTGAGCACCTTTGATCTAACAGCTGGCTACTGGCAGATCAGACTAGCTGATGATGCAAAACCAAAGACAGCATTCTCAACCCCTAGTGGACATTATACATTTGTGGTAATGCCCTTTGGTCTGAAGAATGCATCTGCCACATTTCAAAGGTTGGTGAACAAAGTCTTAACAGGCATGGAAGACTATAGTGCAGCATATCTAGGTGACATTTCTGTCTTTAGCTCCACCTGGGAAGACCACCTGATCCACCTGAAAAATGTTTTGGAGGCCCTGCAGAAGGCAGGCCAAACTATCAAGGCTACTAAGTGCCAGAAAGGGCAGAGTCAGGTTGTGTACCTGGGCCACCTTGTAGGTGGAGGCCAGGTTCAGCCATTGGAGAGCAAAATCAAGACCATAATGGACTGGGTTGCTCCAACCACCCAGACTCAGGTCAGAGATTTCTTGGGTCTGACTGGGTACTATAGGAGATTTGAGAAGGGGTATGGATCCACTGTGACACCCATGAATGACTTAACTTCTAAAAGAATGCCTAAGAAAGTTCAGTGGACAGTCAGCTGTCTAAAGGCATTTGATGATCTGAAGCAGGCCATGTGCACTGCACCAATTCTGCAACATCCTAACTACTCGAAAGAAATCATTGTCCAAACAGATGCATCTGAGTTGGGGGTAGGGGCTGTGCTGTCACAATTGAATGATGAAGGTCAGGACCAGCCAGTAGCTTTTATTAGCAGAAGGCTGACCCCTAGAGAGAAACATTGGTCAGCTATTGAGAGGGAGGCTTTGGCTGTGGTTTGGGCTCGAACAAGCTGAGGCCATACTTGTTTGGCACTCACTTCACAGTTCAGACAGACCATAAGCCTTATGGCTAAAAGAGATGAAGGGTGAAAACCCCAAACTTTTAAGATGGTCCATTTCCCTACAGGGGATGGACTATACAGTGGAACATAGACCTGGGAGTAACCATGCCAATGCAGATGGACTTTCCAGATATTTCCACTTAGAACATGAAGACTCAACTGGTGAAGGTTAGTTTAATGTCCCTGCGTTTGGGTGGGGGGGGTTGTGTAGGAGAGTAGGACCTGCTTACTATTGTTACCCCCACTTTTTGCTGTGTTTCACTGGTTTATTGACTTTAGTCTGGCTGTGGCCCTCCTAATAAAGGAGGATGTCATTCCGGAAGCGCAGCGGACGAGCGCAGCGGGCGCGACGAAGGCGCGCCGAAGTGTCGCCAAAGTCGAGCCCGTCTGCGCCCGTCCGCGGCCGACAGCGGGCTAGGGCGATAACCCCTAGTCGTAAGATCCGTTGGTCTAAGGATCAACTCCTTGGCTTCCGTCCTCGTACTGCATCCATATGTATGCATGGCATGACGAGTGACGAAAGGGAATGTCCTCATTGCGGCTACCGTTTTACTACCCTGCTGCGGGATACCACGGAGCAAGCACTTTCCTGTGGCCTCCTTAATGTAAGGTCACTACGTAAACATAGACTCGACGTTTATGAGCTGATTCTAGATAAAAAGTTCGACCTACTGTTTCTTACGGAAACTTGGTTAGACCAGTTTTCCGACTCTGACATTATCGAGGCCACGCCGGAGAACTATTCTTGGGTCAGGCAGGATAGGCCTGAGGGGGTGGGAGGGGGGATTGCTATTATTTTTAGGAAAACTTTGGGCTGTTGCCTAGAGCGCACGCTGATTGTGGAGAGTGAGGCAGGAGTTTTTACGATTCAAATCAACGGGGGCACGACGATCAAAGGCTGTCTGGTATATCGGCCGCCATGGGCATGCAAAAAGTTCAGGGAGAGCCTGCTAGAAAGCCTTATGGAGGCTACCCTACGCAGGGATAAATTTCTCCTATTAGGAGACCTGAACCTGCATTTAAACTGCCCAGAGGATACAGGGGTTATGGACTTCTGTCGGGATATGCTAGCTCTTCAACTGGAATTGAAGCTATTGGACCCCACGCACCGCCAGGGACACCTTCTGGACCCGGTTTATGCTAACTGGGGAGGTGTGGAGGTGTCTGGAATAGAGCCTATCCCCTGGACAGACCACTTTCTGGTGGCATTTTCCATACAGAGCTTAAAATCCAACAAAGCCAGTCAGGCACCCCCTAACTATCTCAGGAGGAAGTGGGCTAAATTCTCGGTGGAGGATTTCAACCAAGCTTTAAGTAGGGGTGGTCAGCCTGGTGGCGAAGACATAGAAACAGCGGTCTCTAACCTGAATCAGCGCATTACTGAAGCGCTTGACCAGACAGCTCCACTCTGCCGCACATCCACAGGTGCTCGGAAAGAACGATCAGCCCCATGGTATATTGGTGAGCTGAGGTTAACAAAGGCAGATTGCAGGCGAGCCGAAAGAGTCTGGAGGGTGTCTTATGACAATCAGGCTAGAGAACTGTTCTTGGAAAAAAGGCGCCTGCATCATAGGCTGATTAAAAAGTCTAAGGCAGCATACTATGCAGGACAAATCCTGGGGTCGGAGAATTCGGCCAAAGAACTCTTCGGTATTTACAAGTCTCTGACCACGGTAAATTCACCTACTGAGCCGGAGAGTTTCTCAACGGAGTCATGTGACCGAATTGCCGAATATTTTTCAACTAAAGTCGAGAAGATCTACTCGACTTTCCCTAATCCGCCGACAGGGATTGACTTCGAGGCAGCATTTGGGGACACGGAGACGGCAGGGCATCTTACTAACTTCCACACCCCCCCATTTGAGGATTTAGTAGTGGTGTGTTGCTCTGTCAAATCAGGGTCCCCGTGGGACCCAGTGTCACCCAAACGCCTGGCGGACAGCCTTGAAGTTCTGGAGCCATATATGAGGCACGTCCTGGATATCTCCTTCGGATCGGGGAAGCTGCCTGAGGGGTGGAAACAGGCGGTGGTGCTCCCGCTTCGGAAGAAACCCCACTTAGGCTTCGAGGTATTAGAGAATCTGAGGCCCATCTCCCTCCTGCCTTTTCTGTCCAAAGTGGCAGAAAAGGTGGTTAATACCCAAATCATGAAGCACGTGGAAGAGACGGGACTGCTCCACGCGACGCAGTTTGGCTTCAGGCCACGCCATTCCACCGAGTCTGCCCTCCTTATGGCTACGGAACATCTGAGGGAGGGTGTGGATGCAGGCCAAACTATGGCTTTGATCCTGTTGGACCTCAGCGCGGCGTTCGACACTGTAGCTCACAACATCCTGCTACAGTGTCTGAACAGAGGTGGCATCTCTGGCACCGCGCTGAGATGGATCCAGGATTTCCTCAAGGGGAGAAGCTTTCGAGTCAGGCAAGGAGACTGCTATTCAAAGGGGGTCCCCCTGGGCCAAGGCGTGCCGCAGGGTTCGTCATTGAGCCCGACCCTTTTCAATATGTATGTCGCGCCGGTTGCCTCGATTGTGGAGAGTCATGGTCTCCAACTGGTTTCGTATGCCGACGATACGCAGCTGGTGATCTCCCTATCGCACGCCCCCTGTCTTGCTGCCGATGGCTTCCGTTCGTGCATGAAAGATCTTGCCGAGTGGATGGCTATCAACTGTTTGAAGCTTAATGGCAGCAAGACAGAGGTGCTGGTGGTGGGGAGAGCCCAGTCTGCCTGGTCGTCGGCAGGGTGGCCACCCTGTCTTGGACCAACCCCAACCCCCTGTCAAGAGGCACGTAACCTGGGGGTGTGGTTTGATGCGGGTCTTACTTTTGGCCCCCAGATCAACCGGGTGGTAGAAGTCTGTTTTGGGATTTTGAAGAAACTGAGAAAGGTCCTTGACTTACTCCCGATCGGTGCCCGTCAAACCCTGGTCCATGCCCTGGTGACAGCTAGGTTGGACTACGGGAACCTGTTGAACCTGGGGGCTCCGGAAAAAAGCATGGCACGCCTGCAAGTGCTGCAGAATGCGGCAGCTCGTTTGATTCTCAGGCTGCCCAAAAGGGCGCCTTCTAAAGCGGCCCTCCAGAAGCTTCACTGGCTCCCCGTGAGGAGAAGAGTGGAATACAAAGCCCTCTGCACCTGTCATCGAATCTTGAATGGCGGGGCGCCCGACCCTCTGAATAAACTGATCGAAGTGTATCAACCAACAAGAGCGCTTAGATCCGCAGGGGGCGGTCTACTGAGGATCCCCAGAGTTAAGAAAGCCCGCATGGAAGGTAGGTCCTTTAGATGCTTAGCGGCAAATAACTGGAACAAACTACCAGTGGACCTGCGCTTGGAACCGGAGGAAGCTAGGTTCCGAGCGAAACTGAAAACATTCCTCTACACTAAATAATTGTTCGCACTGCTTCTGTGCTCCCTGCTCGCTGCCTCTCCCTCTTTTAGCGCGTGGACACGCCGGTGTGCGTAACGCAGCGCTCTACAAATGTCCCAATAATAATAATAATAATAATAATAATCAGGACCACAGCCTAGCTGTTGTCTCTCTAAATTGATTACCTGTACATTAGGTACACTCCAGATTGGTTACTGGGTTACCCTTGTGAGTCCCTAGTATATGGTACCTTAGGTACCAAGGGCATAGGTACCCCATAGGCCTACCAGGGGCTGAAGCATGTATAATGCCACCCCTGGGAAACCTTTCAAAATGGCACCACAGGTCTGCACTGGCATCCTGGGTAAGGTGGTGTAAGCACTACTTACTTCGATATAGTATACCTATATCTACCTATATATATAGACACATATAAACCTATAAGTCATTCCTATGGCAGGCCTTAACAATCCTGAAGGCAGAGTGCTCTGCTTTGATTGAGAGGGTGCCCAAGCATGAGCTGAGCCTCTCTGCAGCTTTCGGAATCCCTTCCTTATAGCTGTTCTATGATACAGCCATACCAAATACTCTTAAGTGCATTATAATACTCGTGGTTAATGCTAAACTTGGAATGGCTTTATCAAAACATTTTGGATAATGGAAGAAATCTCCTTTGGGGTCAAGGAGTGACTCCCCTGTTCAAACAGGCACCAAAGAAGCATCTTTCCGGTCTGCATTTTCGAGGCTCCCGCCGGATCCCGAAGAATCTGCGACACAGGACACGGACTTCCAGACATCTCTAAGGCTGACACGAGTCCCCAGCAAAGCTGAGACCTGTAGCTATCATGAGAGACGTGGGACCGGAACTCCTGGACATCCTGCACACTTGCTAGTGCATCAACTTCCCGGACTTTCCCGAAGTTGTGCATTGGGCTACTTGTAGTACAAGCCCTGAGCACCTGTTGTTTCGAAATTTGTGGGCCTACACTCCACCAGTGTTCCGTGGGCCCGCTTTCAGCATTCCAGCTTGAGGCGCTTCGCATACCCTAGTTTGTTGACTGGTGGGTCTCACGAAGGACAATCCTTTGTTTCTTGGGCTTCCCTGGTTGCTCCAGACGTGGCCTGACTCCAAAGGGTGAGTCCCTCAGACCTTGCTGGTCTGCTCCGACGCCAATCTTGTCATCTTGCGTGGGTTGTTGTTGCCAAGGCTTGTTGGGTCCAATCTGGATACCGATGCTGCAGCACTCGACATCCTTTGTGGGAGAGCTCAAATCCAGCTCCTGGTCATTGTTGACACCTTCAGGTCCTCGTGGCTGAAGAGTCAAGCTTCACCTACTTCACTTGAAAGCACCCGACATCGGCTGGCATCTTCTTGTCGCAATCCTGGTCACTGACTAGTGACCCAGACTATGTCCTCTCTGCCTTCAGGTTCTTCAGATCTCCGATCCACTCTTGGATCCATCCGGACACTTTTCTCCTGGTCGCTTGCAGCACTTTTTTGTTGCTCTCCATTGAAAACGACGACAAAACCCGACACGAAAAGACACCTATGCACCCGGCTTCCCTGGGTAAGGTAACACGAGTACTTTGGTGCTCCTATGGCTCTTGACTCTCGAAGTGTCTAGTTCTAAAGGGGTTTTACCGTAGTCCACTCCTAAGAGTCCTTAAACTCTAAACTTGTAACTTTAACTTTCTCTTTAGAAGTCAAAAGTGATTTGCAGCTCTGTTTAGACACTGCACGCGTCCACCGTGGGTCTCCTGCATCCCTACCTTGGGTGGGTCCTGGTTGCCCCGGAGGTTCTACAGGCCCTAGGCCTTGTCTCTAAGCTTAGAGCGGTACTTATACCACTTTCTTAGTATATGGTTGGTGAGGCCCCTAGGGCAAAACGTATACTGTGTTAATTTACTATGCGCTATTTAAATTCCTGTATTGTACTTTTACTTCTAGCCTCATAAAGAGACTAGAGGGGTGTGTTTAGAATAAATACATATATTTTATATATATACCTGTTCTGCTTTCATTTGATCATTCAAGAGATTATAGACTGGTAAAACAAGCTGCTTTACATTCCTTCAAGACTTAGCCTGAAGCTGCTCTTCACAGCTACCACTAGGATAGCTTTCTATGAAGGTTATCTAAACCTACCATCAATAAGGGTTGTTTGTACTGGTGCAAGGTTCCCACTAGAATAGTGGACATCATATGCCAGGCCAACTTCTCACAACCAGAGGCTCAGGGCCTCTGAGAAAGGGCCAACAACCAGACCCCACCCCACATGGCGGTAGTGTTGTCTGTACCCGACTTCCCTTGATGGAAGTTAGAAAGGCTTTCAATGTCAGCAGGATTGCCCGGAGTTCTATTTGTATGGAGTCCAGATTTCCACGGAGACAAGAAGCGTCTGATCAGCTCTTCCAGATGGCTGCCCCTTATCAGGAGTGCCACATTTGTCAGCATTGTCAGGCTTGGTTGGGGGAAGGGAGAGGGGTCTACCGCTGACCCAATCGCAGTTCGTTATCCACCACTGCAGATCTTTTGCAGTAAACCGTGTTGGAGAAATTCCCCTGATGCTACCCCCACTGCAGAGCCCACATATGCCAGCAGGAATGTGTCACAATCAGGATGCAGGAGCCCATTGAGTTCCAGCAGCCTTAGAGTCAGTCTCACCGAAACCCAGTTTAGAGGCTGAAACATCGGTATTATAGCCTGAATATCCTGAACTCGCTGTTCGGGAGGATAAGCCCAAAACTGCACCCAGTCCAGAACAGCTGCAATTGAAGGGAGCGTCTGAGAGGAAGTCAAGTGTGACTTCTGCATGGTGACAGTGAACCCCAGTGAATGCAGGAGGTCCACCGAAGTCTGGAGGTGGGTGTAGGAGAGTAGGGTCTGCAATCCTATGATCACCCAGATTTTTTGCTTTTGTTTCACTGGTTTACGACTTTCTCTGGCTGTGGGCCTGCCAATCAGACCCACAGCCTGGCTGTTCTCTTTCTAAATTACGATATGTACCCTAGGTGCATTTACCAATTGGTACTGGGCCACCTTATCAGACCCCGTAACGCAGGGCATAGGTGTACCCAGGGCCGCCAGGGGCTGCAGCATGTATTATGCCACCCCTGGCTGGCCTCCTAAATTTGACACAACTGGCTGCATGACAGCTGGGGCAAAGTCGTGTAATCACCCTTTGCTTTAGGTATAGTAGCTCTATATCTAACCATACAATGGACACCCGAGTTCCTATCAGTCACTCCTATGGCAGGCCTTGACAATCCTGAAGGCAGAGTGCGTGGGCTCGTGTGAACTAGGTGCTGGCCCGAGCCGAGCCCGGTTGCAGCTTGCGGAATCAAGACCCAATGGCTGTTCCATGATAACGCGTACCACATCGGTAACTTCGGTGTCGCGTTATCAAGGCATGTCGAGTAAGGTGTCATACGAATCGGGATGCTGCCCCCTCACCAATTCTGGCAACGAGGTTAGCATTCCGCCCTTCTAGAGGGACACGACATGTACGTAACTGTGAACCCCGGTTAAAGTTAACTAAAGCCTCAGCTCCACAAAATGGATGCTGCTACCACAGACACGAGTCTGACCTCCTGCTGCTGGGAGTCCTTCCAGCGAGGAGAGCTTGGACAAAGGGTTTCCTGTCAAGGGCGGTGTTCGCACCGTCCCAGACAGGGTTTGTGTATTCTGGGTAGGTAGGGCTTTTGCGAGAAGGTGACTGCGGAGTGGCACCCCGGTGCTCACTACGCATCTGCCGGTTAGAACCAGTTCCAGGGGCACCAGCCCTGGCCTGGGGAAAGCCCGGCAGGGGAGAGGGGTGTAACTACCCCCCTTCCTGGTCCCACCCTTAGGGCAGGACCTAGTCATGTACCCACCCCTTTCTTTAGAATAAAGGCCGGAGCGGGGACCCTTCCAAATTAGATCATCTTTGAATCAAGAACTACTTTCTACGAAAGGACATTCGAGACTCTTCTCAAGATTTCTCCCTTGTGACTAAGGAGTAGTCACCCTGCATCAGCGGGCACCATCTAAGAACTCTGCGGTTTGCTGTAAGTTCTTCCTCAAGGAATCCGACGGCCCAGCTCGACGAGAACCGGCTTCCCTGGCACCTCTGACCTCTACCCACGTCATCAGCTCAGCTGTGATCTGTGGGTGCGACGAGACCTCGAGGGACCGGCCATCATCAAAACCTGCACGCTTTCTTAACCAGCACGACCATCGAAGTAATTCTCTGGTGAGTGCTCTGGGGTCCGAGAAGCCCCGACCCTGAACCGCTCCAGCACCGAAGTGCAGTCTCCCAGCATCTCCACGATCTGCGTGGGGCCCTTCTGCTCGCTGCTCAGCACGTTGTCTGGTCACTAGCCGCTGGCTTGTGCCCTTCTGTGACGACATCCGACAATCAACACTGCTGGTCTGGTTGCTCCAGACTGGCCCTTGCTTCCATCTTTGCGAGAAGCACCCCGGGCCCTCCTGGTCCACTCAAGACGCCATCTTAGGCCCACCACGTGGCCCTGAGATCTGCCAAGGCTTGTTGCCCCATCCTGGGCCCAGCGACGCCGACAGCATCATCCTTCGTGGGACAGCTCGCACCTCCACCGTGGTCGCCGACAACGCCTCCTGGTCCGTGAGACTGCAGAGCCTAGCGTCGCCCACTCACCTGGTCGAGGTGACGGCCAACCGGGGCCTTCCTGGTACCCTCTGACTACTGGCTAGTAGCACGAACTTGGTCCCCTCTGCTTTCAGGTATCATCAATCTCTGATCCAGGCTTGGATCCCTACGAACTATTCATCACTGGTCGCCGGCCAGCAACTCCTTTTCTTCCGGCTCCTGGCTCGTCAGCGAAGACCCCGACGCCTGTAAGACTTGTGCAGCCGCAGCCCTCGTGGCTAGGTAACTCGGCATTTCGGTGCCTGCATAGCCTCTTTACTCCAGGGTCCCGAGTCCCTCGCTTCCGACTTGCCTTATCGGGTCCGCCCGAGACCTTAAACTTTCCGTGTCCTCGGACACTTGTTTTAATTGTGCACTTGAGTATTTTCCTAAGAGATTTGGTTTGTGCTTAGTACCCTGTCCTCATAAAGAGTCCAGGGCTGTTGTGAATCTTAATAAATATCCTGTTTATTTTCATAACACTTGTGTGGTGTCCTTTCACTGGGTGTTCAAGGGGTACATGTGTGGTAAACAGCTGGCTTAACGCGCCCTCTCGAGTCTTTAGCCTTAGACTGCTCGTATCCACGCTACTAGGATAGCTGGTCTATAGGTTGACTTACAACCAAACACCATAAGGGTCGTTGGAACGATACATAGCGGTCGCTAGAATAGCGAACGTTGCATATCGGGCCAACTTCTCACATTGGTGAGCAGCGGTTGGGATTTGAGCTTGCTGTTGTTTTACCACACGTATCCTAAGAATATCTTGTTGAAAGATCACATAAGTACTGTTAGTACATATAACTAAAGCTTAGAATACTCTGAGTTCTACTGAACCAGCTGTTGCAGCTCCTCAAGGCTTAGCACACCTTGGCTGCAACTCTTAGCAAGGGAATAGTAGGTAAACACATAGTGTAGGTAGGTGCATCACTTACACCACACTAGAAACAGTATGTCGGACAAAGGAGGAAACTCTGAGTCTCCCCTTGTGTCAGTTGACCCTCCACAGGTCATCCCTTCGAGATATACTGTGCTGAGCTTCAAGGAGTTAAGACAAGTGTGTCACTCCAGGAAGATCAAGCAGGGGTCTAACCCCACCACGTCCTTTCTGATTGGTCTCTTAGAGACTTATGATGCCAGAAAAGCTGAGATCCTTCCCAGCTCTTCTAATCCAGAAGGAGACATGCCTCCCCTCGAGGGAACCAGAGACGATCCTGACCTCATCCACCTCGCAACTGAGAACGAAGATGTGGAGGATGATGAGGATGAGGATCCCTCTGGGGATGAGGCAGATAACGGACAGGTAGAAGTCGTTAGACTAAGCAGGTCCAACTTAAGCAAGCATGACAGTGGTACTGGGGGACCCCTGGGGCCACTATCAGGTCAGCTTAACATTGGGAATGGACGAGCCCGATCTCTGTCAAGAGACTCTGGCAGATCCCTTCAAACCAATGGCTCTCACAACTCTTCTCAAAGAGGGATGACGTCCCCTCAGAGGAGAGTGTACGAAGCTAAAGAAAGGGCAGCTAATCTGAGGATTGAAAGGGAAGAACTTGCCCTGGCCAAAGAGAGGCTTGCCTTTGCTAGAGAGCAACAGTTAAGTGGGGCAGTCCCCACTGGTGGCAGCAATGTACCTAGCAATAGGGAAAAGAGTTTCGATACGAAACACCTTGGTAAGATAGTGCCCCCCTTTAAACAAGGGGACGACATCCACAAATGGATTACTGCTTTGGAGAGGGCCTGCACTGTGCAGGGTGTTCCCCAGAGTCTGTGGGCAGCTATCTTGTGGCTCTCCTTTGAAGGAAAAGGAAGAGACAAGCTCCTCACCACAAGGGTAGAGGACGCTAATGATTACCAAGTCTTGAAAAATACACTCGTTGAAGGGTTCGGCCTAACCACTGAGCAGTACAGGGTGCTGTTCAGGGATACCCAGAAAACGCAGTCTCAAGATTGGTCTGACTTTGTCGATTGTGCCACTAAGGCTTTTGAGGGCTGGTTGCTGGGCAGTAAGGTTACTGATTACAAAGGATTGTATAATTTGATGATGAGAGAACAAAATTTAAACAATTGTCAGAACCAGTTGTTGCATCAGCATCTTGTCGACTCGGATCTGACCTCTCCCCAAGAATTGGGAAAGAAGGCAGACAGATGGGTTCGTACAAGAGTTAAACAGAACCAGGGCCAGAATCAAGGTGGTCAGAAGAAAGCAGACCAGAAGGGTAAAGATTCTAAGGGGGAACAAAATGACCAGAAGTCTTCGACAGGTCCCCAACAACCCAAAGAGGGTGGGGGTCAGGCTCCCCAAAAGAAGAAAGAAGGCCAATCCAAAAGATGGTGCCAGTACTGCAAAAGTAAATCTCACTGGTTTAGTGAGTGCACCAAGAAAGGAGGAGGGCAGGCTCCTGCCACTGCAGCCCCTAAGGCACCTGTGCCCCCTAGTACAGCCAGCAGTGGTAGTGCACCTCCCAAGGGTTTAGTAGGGTTAACCCTGGGTTCTGAGGGGCGTGACAACTTAGTTGGCACACTCACTCAGGCTGTCCTTGTCAGTACAGGGGACGTGGACGTGTCCCCTGACGTAAGCCCCAATACTTTGGGCAAATACCGACAGACGCCTTTCATAAATGGAAAGATGGCTCAGGCCTATAGGGACACTTGTGCCAGCGTCACCATGGTGACGCCTAACTTTGTGGACCCTGGACAGATCATGCCAGGTACAGAATTCCTGGTGACCAATGCAAGCAATGTCACTACCAATCACATTATGGCAATTATTGCTTTCTCCTGGGGAGGGGTAACTGGCCAAAAGAAGGTTGTAGTTAGTCCAGACCTCCCAGTGGATTGTTGGGCAATGATTTGGAGTCATCACAATGGTCAGAAGTGGAGCACCGGACTCACATGGAAATGTTAGGCTTGCCAGCACATGTGTTCGCTGTGACCAGGTCACAGGTCAGGAAATGCCCCACTGAACAGGTGCTGGATCCTGGAACAACGGACCAGACACCTCCCAAGAAAAAGAGCGGTAGGGTTAAGGCTGCGCCTTCCCCCTTGCCCCAGGTCGTGGATCAAGTCTCAGAGGAGGCTGACCTACAGGAATTGAGGGAAACTGAGCCTAGGGAGTTCGAACTTGATCAAGTTGAATTCTTGGGTTCAGGGGGACCCTCAAGGGAAGACCTGGGGAAGGACCAGTTCGACTGCCCTTCTCTTGAACCCCTCAGACAGCAGGCTGCTGCTGAGGCTGCTGGGAACGCCACAGGTACCCACAAGGTATACTGGGAAGATGGACTCCTGTACACTGAGTCAAGAGACCCCAAGCCTGGCATGACCAGGAGGCTGGTTGTACCCTTGTCTCAGCGTGGTTTCCTACTTACCTTGGCCCACGAGATTCCCTTAGCAGGTCACTTAGGCCAGACGAAGACGTGGGACAGGCTTGTCTCACACTTTCACTGGCCTCATATGAACGAAGATACCAAGGAGTTTTGCCGCTCCTGTGTCACTTGCCAAGCCAGTGGTAAGTCAGGTGGCACGACAAAGGCCCCCCTTATACCAATGCCTGTGGTGGGGGTGCCCTTTGAACGGGTGGGGATCGACATCGTCGGTCCCATGGAACCACCAACAGCATCAGGGCACAAATTTATACTGGTGGTAGTGGATCATGCCACCAGGTATCCTGAAGCTATTCCCCTTAGGACCACTACAGCACCTGTTGTGGCAAGAGCCCTAGTTGGAGTATTCTCCAGAGTGGGCTTCCCTAAGGAGGTCGTCTCCGACAGAGGTGCAAACTTTATGTCGAGCTACTTAACTGCTATGTGGAAGGAATGTGGTGTCAACTACAAGTTCACTACACCCTATCATCCACAGTGCAATGGGCTTGTTGAGAGATTCAACAGGACCCTGAAAGGGATGATTCATGGACTACCGGAAAAGCTTCGGCGTAGATGGGACGTCCTGATCCCCTGCCTCTTGTTCGCCTACAGAGAAGTCCCACAGAAGGGAGTTGGCTACAGCCCTTTTGAACTTTTGTACGGGCATCCTGTAAGAGGACCCCTGTGTTTGGTGAAGGAAGGATGGGAGAGACCTCTCAAAAAGCCTGCAGCCAACATAGTGGACTATGTGCTTGGCCTCCGCTCGCGGATGGCTGAATACATGGAGAAGGCATCTGAAAACCTTAAGGCCAGCCAAGAACTCCAAAAAGCTTGGCATGACCAAAAGGCTGTCTTGACTGTTTACCAGCCCGGACAGAAGGTGTGGGTGTTGGAGCCAGTGGCCCCAGCAGCACTCAAGGACAAATGGTCCGGGCCCTACACCATCCTGGAGAAAAAGGGAGAGGTCACCTACCTGGTCGACCTGGGAACTCCCCGGAGCCCCCACAGGGTGCTTCATGTCAACAGGCTCAAGGCATATGTCGACAGGAAGGACATGAGTTTGCTCATGGCCCTAGATGAGGGACAGGAGGAAGAGAGTGACCCTCTCCCCGACCTGCTCACTCAGAATCCTGACGATGGATCGGTAGATGGTGTTGTCTTTTGTGGCAGCCTCTCCGAACATCAACAGAAAGACTGTAAACAGGTTCTTCAGTCTTTCAGACATATGTTTTCTCTAACACCCAGTCAGACCGATTGGTGCACCCATGAGATTGACACTGGTGACAGCTTGCCCGTCAAGAGTAAAATCTACCGGCAGCCTGATCACGTTAGAGACTGCATCAAGAGTGAAGTGCAGAAAATGTTGGAGCTGGGAGTCATTGAACCCTCGGATAGCCCTTGGGCTAGTCCCGTAGTTCTAGTGCCGAAACCTCACACCCCGGGCGGTAAGAAAGAGATGAGGTTCTGCGTAGACTACAGGGGTCTCAATGCAGTCACTAAGACTGACGCCCACCCAATACCAAGGGCAGACGAGCTTATCGATAGATTGGCTTCGGCCAACTACTTAAGTACGTTTGACCTGACAGCTGGGTATTGGCAAATCAGGTTAGCTGAGGACGCCAAGCCTAAAACCGCATTTTCAACCCTTGGTGGGCATTATCAGTTCGTGGTGATGCCCTTTGGTCTGAAAAATGCACCTGCCACCTTCCAAAGGTTGGTGAGTCAAGTCCTTACTGGGCTGGATGACTTCTGTGCGGCGTATCTTGACGATATTGCTGTCTTTAGCTCCACCTGGGAGGATCACCTGGTCCACCTGCGGAAAGCATTAGAGGCTCTGCAAGCAGCAGGCCTCACTATCAAGGCCACCAAGTGCCAGATAGGGCAGACACAGGTTGTATACCTGGGCCACCTTGTAGGTGGAGGCCAGGTTCAGCCACTGGAGAGCAAAATACAGTCAATCAGGGACTGGGCTCCTCCAACCACCCAGACTCAGGTTCAAGCTTTCTTGGGCCTGACTGGATACTACCGAAAGTTTGTCAGGAACTATGGTTCCATCGTGACACCATTAAATGAACTGACAAGTAAGAAAATGCCAAAAAAGGTTCAGTGGACAGCGAGCTGTCAAAAAGCATTCGATGACCTAAAGCAGGCCATGTGCACGGCGCCTATCCTTAAGAGTCCAGACTACTCCAAACCATTCATTGTCCAAACAGACGCTTCTGAGTTGGGTGTGGGAGCTGTTCTTTCTCAACTGAATTTTGATGGTCAAGACCAGCCCATTGCTTTTATAAGCAGAAGGCTGACCCCTAGAGAGAAGAATTGGTCAGCTATTGAGAGGGAGGCCTTTGCTGTGGTCTGGGCCCTGAAGAAGCTGAGGCCATACTTGTTTGGCACTCACTTCAAGATTCAGACCGACCATAAGCCCCTCTTATGGCTAAATCAGATGAAGGGTGAAAACCCCAAACTGCTTAGGTGGTCCATTTCCCTACAGGGGATGGACTTTACAGTGGAACATAGACCTGGTACTGATCATGGCAATGCCGATGGGCTCTCCAGATATTTCCACTTAGAACAAGAAGACTCACCTGGTCAAGGTTAGCTTATTGTTCCGACGTTTGGGGGGGGGTCATGTAGGAGAGTAGGGTCTGCAATCCTATGATCACCCAGATTTTTTGCTTTTGTTTCACTGGTTTACGACTTTCTCTGGCTGTGGGCCTGCCAATCAGACCCACAGCCTGGCTGTTCTCTTTCTAAATTACGATATGTACCCTAGGTGCATTTACCAATTGGTACTGGGCCACCTTATCAGACCCCGTAACGCAGGGCATAGGTGTACCCAGGGCCGCCAGGGGCTGCAGCATGTATTATGCCACCCCTGGCTGGCCTCCTAAATTTGACACAACTGGCTGCATGACAGCTGGGGCAAAGTCATGTAATCACCCTTTGCTTTAGGTATAGTAGCTCTATATCTAACCATACAATGGACACCCGAGTTCCTATCAGTCACTCCTATGGCAGGCCTTGACAATCCTGAAGGCAGAGTGCGTGGGCTCGTGTGAACTAGGTGCTGGCCCGAGCCGAGCCCGGTTGCAGCTTGCGGAATCAAGACCCAATGGCTGTTCCATGATAACGCGTACCACATCGGTAACTTCGGTGCCGCGTTATCAAGGCATGTCGAGTAAGGTGTCATACGAATCGGGATGCTGCCCCCTCACCAATTCTGGCAACGAGGTTAGCATTCCGCCCTTCTAGAGGGACACGACATGTACGTAACTGTGAACCCCGGTTAAAGTTAACTAAAGCCTCAGCTCCACAAAATGGATGCTGCCACCACAGACACGAGTCTGACCTCCTGCTGCTGGGAGTCCTTCCAGCGAGGAGAGCTTGGACAAAGGGTTTCCTGTCAAGGGCGGTGTTCGCACCGTCCCAGACAGGGTTTGTGTATTCTGGGTAGGTAGGGCTTTTGCGAGAAGGTGACTGCGGAGTGGCACCCCGGTGCTCACTACGCATCTGCCGGTTAGAACCAGTTCCAGGGGCACCAGCCCTGGCCTGGGGAAAGTCCGGCAGGGGAGAGGGGTGTAACTACCCCCCTTCCTGGTCCCACCCTTAGGGCAGGACCTAGTCATGTACCCACCCCTTTCTTTAGAATAAAGGCCGGAGCGGGGACCCTTCCAAATTAGATCATCTTTGAATCAAGAACTACTTTCTACGAAAGGACATTCGAGACTCTTCTCAAGATTTCTCCCTTGTGACTAAGGAGTAGTCACCCTGCATCAGCGGGCACCATCTAAGAACTCTGCGGTTTGCTGTAAGTCCTTCCTCAAGGAATCCGACGGCCCAGCTCGACGAGAACCGGCTTCCCTGGCACCTCTGACCTCTACCCACGTCATCAGCTCAGCTGTGATCTGTGGGTGCGACGAGACCTCGAGGGACCGGCCATCATCAAAACCTGCACGCTTTCTTAACCAGCACGACCATCGAAGTAATTCTCTGGTGAGTGCTCTGGGGTCCGAGAAGCCCCGACCCTGAGCCGCTCCAGCACCGAAGTGCAGTCTCCCAGCATCTCCACGATCTGCGTGGGGCCCTTCTGCTCGCTGCTCAGCACGTTGTCTGGTCACTAGCCGCTGGCTTGTGCCCTTCTGTGACGACATCCGACAATCAACACTGCTGGTCTGGTTGCTCCAGACTGGCCCTTGCTTCCATCTTTGTGAGAAGCACCCCGGGCCCTCCTGGTCCACTCAAGACGCCATCTTAGGCCCACCACGTGGCCCTGAGATCTGCCAAGGCTTGTTGCCCCATCCTGGGCCCAGCGACGCCGACAGCATCATCCTTCGTGGGACAGCTCGCACCTCCACCGTGGTCGCCGACAACGCCTCCTGGTCCGTGAGACTGCAGAGCCTAGCGTCGCCCACTCACCTGGTCGAGGTGACGGCCAACCGGGGCCTTCCTGGTACCCTCTGACTACTGGCTAGTAGCACGAACTTGGTCCCCTCTGCTTTCAGGTATCATCAATCTCTGATCCAGGCTTGGATCCCTACGAACTATTCATCACTGGTCGCCGGCCAGCAACTCCTTTTCTTCCGGCTCCTGGCTCGTCAGCGAAGACCCCGACGCCTGTAAGACTTGTGCAGCCGCAGCCCTCGTGGCTAGGTAACTCGGCATTTCGGTGCCTGCATAGCCTCTTTACTCTAGGGTCCCGAGTCCCTCGCTTCCGACTTGCCTTATCGGGTCCGCCCGAGACCTTAAACTTTCCGTGTCCTCGGACACTTGTTTTAATTGTGCACTTGAGTATTTTCCTAAGAGATTTGGTTTGTGCTTAGTACCCTGTCCTCATAAAGAGTCCAGGGCTGTTGTGAATCTTAATAAATATCCTGTTTATTTTCATAACACTTGTGTGGTGTCCTTTCACTGGGTGTTCAAGGGGTACATGTGTGGTAAACAGCTGGCTTAACGCGCCCTCTCGAGTCTTTAGCCTTAGACTGCTCGTATCCACGCTACTAGGATAGCTGGTCTATAGGTTGACTTACAACCAAACACCATAAGGGTCGTTGGAACGATACATAGCGGTCGCTAGAATAGCGAACGTTGCATATCGGGCCAACTTCTCACAGTGGGAGACAATTGTCTGGGGCAATCCTGCCTTTAAAAGCCAGTCGTGGAGGTAGGGAAAGACAGGTACCTCTGATCTGAGCAGAACAGCTGCAACTACTGCCATCACTGGGGAACACCCAATGGGTTCTGGGAAGGCCAAAAGGGAGACCAGTTAACTGAAAGTACTTTTTATTTATTTTTTATCTGTTTATTGTTTTCAAGTAACAAACACTCATACTGCATTTTATCAGCATAATACAGTATCCTGTGGGTCCAATTATCCATTACATTTTCTTACATCATAAGAACAGTGTGGTACATACGCATTTCAATATCACATCAAGCAGCAGTGGTAGTGCATCTGAGGAGGCCAGTCCCCCCACAATCATTCTACATGGCCGATACAACGCAACCATCTAGTTCGACTTAGATTGAGGCCTACCCAGGTCTAACAGTGTGCTCAGGCAGATCAAACACAAATGCCCTCTGCATTATCACTTTGTGCATTGGTTGAGTTTGATACTCATGCTGAATCTTTCTGTAAGGAGATGGAATGGAGGGGATACCCCAAAAAATTATTGAAACACTCGATGAAAAGAGCCAGATTCACTCCTAGGGAGACTTTATTGCAGGAAAAACAGATTTGGATACACTTGTCTGTGTGACAACCTACGGGCCTCACACTAACAAGTTTAGACAAATCATCTTGAGGAACTGGCATTTACTTGAGAATCTTGAAAACCCAATGTCTAAACCGATTTTTGCAATGAAAAAGAACTTGAGTTTGGGTCAACAGCTAATAAGAGCTGACAGTTACATTCCAAAACCTAAAAGTGACTTAATAACTCAATGGAATTTAACACCTGTTGTTGGACACCACAGATGTGGCAACTGTGTTGCCTGTCCTTCAACGCTGAAGGGGGTTGTTTTTGACCATAATGGAATCACATGGAGACACAACAACTTTACAAATTGCAAAACAAAAAATGAAATTTATGCAGTGTTATGCCCATGCAACAAAATATACATCGGCAAAACATGCCAACAAGTAAACATGAGGATAACGCAACACAGGTCGAGAATTAAGAAAAAAGTTCTATCTGCCCCTATGGTGGAACATTTCTTGTCTGTAAATCATAGTGAGAATGATTTCAAATGGACCATTTTGGCTGCGATTGATCCTAAACATCGCTCTCCTTGCATTGAAAGTGCCTTGTTACGCAAAGAGGCGTATTTGATCATGAAATTTGACAGCATAAATAGAGGACTGAATCGTATGAGTGAACTAAATAGAGTCTAATTCAGTTACAAATTTCTTACTTCTCGAGGTTGTGGTCTTAAAATGTTGGCACTTAATATTTTTCATATGCGCTGATACTCCGTTTGCGTTTATTCTGGAGTTAATTCTTTATTTAGTCCAACCCACCATCCACCGGAAATACAATTCCCAAAATGCACTGCCCCCGGGTTGCAGACAGGCCCCACCTTTCGGGCTAACTCACTCGCGGTCACGTGGTCACATGACCCGGTAAAACAGTTGGGAGAATGTCGGATGGCTCTTCCTCTTACGCGGTACGAGTGAATACTTGAAACTAGTACGAAGTTTCCCAAAAAGGTGAGCCGCTTTTTGATTTTCAGAAAGCAACCCGTTCCTTCAATCGTAAAAGAAGCAAGTTTCCCCGTATGCTTTTAATATAATTACCCTTCCTACTCCTTACAGATTGTAATTAGAACAGACCCACACAAACAAAACTTGTGGCTCCGCTTTTGATTCGTGACCAGCCCACGAGTAAGTACACCCAACGTGACCGCTTTCACAACATGTTCGGTTAAATGTTTGGAATTATTTGGCTAAATTTTGAACCCCTTTTGTTTGTTTAGATTTTAAGACCCTAGCAACCCGACCCGAGAAGTAGCGAACGCCAGTGTATCATATTACCACGCCACACAAGAGCAAGACAAAAGGTAATTCTCGTTACCACGAGACATAAATACAATGCGGCATAAGCCTTGTTTACAAGATCACTTAGACTCCGATATTTTGTTGCAGAGTGGCTTTCACTGCATGAATATACAACACGAGCCTACAAACCACGTTCAGCATCTGCCAGGTATGTGGGCAGCCCTTTAGCTAATGATAAAAAGAGCATTGTAGATATAGTGGGAAGCACACTACAATTCATTTCCGTATTTTTGTTTTTTTGTCACAAACAGTTGGTTTTTAAGAAAGGATTCAACCAGCCCTGATAAGAGTCCGGCATTTCAAAAAACCGGGACTCGAAACGCGTTGGCTACCATAAAAGTGGCTACCATAAAAGTGTCAGTTAGATCTTTGGACACTTAGAGTACTGCAAATATTTACCCTTCTAAATTGGGAACATCATGTGTTGTTTAAATGTGTAAATGTGATTAGAAGTTACACATTGCAACTGTTTTTCGACTGATTTATTGTCACCATATTTTGTGTATTTCTCATTTAGGTAAATGTATCTCTTCACACATTTATGTTGAGTTCTAATGTATTGTTGTATGTTGTAATAATGAGATTGTCTCTTTAGTAGATTATGTGTCCTTTTTTAGTTTTAAATGTTTTTTTTATTGGGCCAGAAGAAAGCATAGTAAAGCATCGTAATACAGAGTGTATGCAACCCGCAAACCGGCTGCATTTCGTAACTAACGTCCATTTAGTGCTTAGACAGAATTGGCATAAGAAACAGGCAGTCAGCAGTAGCAGGGTGATGCAAATAAGGCTCACGACATGCTTTTGTGGCCAACAGTTTAGAATTAACCAACCCCGCAAAACCCCCCCTATCCCCCAACCAATCTCTCGCCCTCCACCCCAACCAGTGTGCCATATGTTCGAGGTCCAATGACTATGAATCGGAGAGAGACCCGTATTGCAAACCTTTGAGGTGTTTAGGTGTCTATCGCCGTGTCCGTGAGACGCAACAGCCGTAAGTATTTTGGGCACGTAATTTCATTAAATTCTTTGGACAGCAGCGAGATGAAAGGTTGCCAGACTTTCTGAAACGTGGCTGCAGAGTGAGAGAGAGTAGCCTGGATACGTTCAATGCCCAGGGTGAACCAAAGTTTGTGTAACCATCCTATGTGGGTGGGTTTGGACGTGGACCCCCAGAGTGAGAGGATATGTTGCGTGGCGGCTTGGATGGCAATGCCCATCTGTCGGCCACGGACCGATTTCAGGGGGAAGGTGAGTGCATTGGGAAGCCCCAAGATAGCATATGCGGGGAAGCGGGGTATCCCTGTGTCAAAGGTTGCGTCAATGTCATCTAAAACAGAGTTCCAATAGTCTCTGACCTCCCTGCAGTCCCAGAGGATGTGAGTCATAGTGCCCTTTTCCCCACACCCCCTCAAACACAGGTCGCTCCTAGATGGGTTACTTTTATGAAGTCTGACTGGGGTGAGGTGCCAATAGGTTGCCAGTTTCACGGCTGTCTCTCTGCCCGCTGTGTTGCGTGTGGTGTGGGATGCTCTGTAGTATACCTGGCCCCATTCCTTAAATGACAACGGTCTGCCTAGTTCGGATTCCCATCTTTTCTGTCCAGCTGTCTTGTGCGAATCTATTGGGGGCGTAAGCATTTTGTATATATCAGAGATGAGGCGGCGATCTGTATCCCTAGTCAGGAGCCATTTCTCGAAAGGAGTCATGGGGCGTCCCACCATAGTGACAGTCGCCGGGTCAGTGAGCCAGTGTCGCAATTGAAAATATTGGAAAAGATGGGGGTCGGTGACATCATAGTTTAGTTTAATGGTGGAGAAGGGGAGAAAGCCCTGCAGATCAAAAAGATCTCCTGCGCATCTGCATGTCCTGCCTCGCCATTGCGTGAAAGCTCGGGGATCGTTACCCGGAGGGAAGTCCGGGTTGTCTAGTAGTGGGGTGAATGGAGAGGGAAAAGTACTGAGGCCACGTTTAGAGGCCACCGCGTCCCACACCTTGGTGACTGTGCGAGTTATGGGAGAAATGGTGAGGTAAGTAGGTCTGTGCTTTGCAGGCAAAAAGGGAATCGCCCACAAGGAGCGCTGGGCCATGGCTCTGTCCTGAAATAGCCATCTCTTCTCCGACTCTGGTCTGTACCACTCCACTAAATAGCGGAGCTGTGTGGCGTGAAAATACTGTAATAAATTGGGGATGCCCAGGCCACCCTCGTCCGTGCTCCGGTGAGCTAGCTGTTTGTTAAGTCGCAACCGTTTTCCCTCCCAAATAAAGTGGTGCAGTGCTGCTTGAAGGTCGGGGATGGTGCCTTTCGGGGGGATTATTGGGAGAGTCTGGAAGACATATAAGATCTTGGGCATGGTTGAGATTTTCACCGCTGCCACTCTGCCCAGGAGAGACAGAGGTTGCTTAGACCAGTGTGTAAGGTCTGTCTTGATCTGGGCGGCAAGAGACTTGTAGTTCAGGGTCGCAGTCAACGCGGTCGAGTGGGTAAGGGTGACCCCCAGGTAAGGGAGCTCCGAGGTGACCCGGAGGTCAAAGCCGAAGTCAGAGGCCGGAGAGTTCTTGTGGGCGTTGCCTCCCAGCGGCAAAATGAGGGACTTACCCCTGTTGATCTTGAAGCCTGCGACTATGCCGAATGCGTCCAGCTCTCCTAGGAAAGCTGGTATTGAGCGGGTGGGCTGGGCAAGAGCAACTATGATATCATCAGCGTACAAGCTAATGGTGTGTGATTCACCCCAAACGTGATTCCGGTAACGTCCGGGTTATCTCGGACTTTCTGCGCCAATGGTTCGATGTAGAGGGCGAATAAAAGGGGAGATAGTGGGCAACCCTGTCTCGTCCCGCGCTGGATCTCGAAGGGGTCTGAGCGAGTACCACCCAGTCGGACTCCGGCCTGCGGTCGGTGATAGCAGCTGGCTATCCAGGATTGAAAGCGGTCTCCCAGACCGAAGCGAAGTAGCACCTGCTGTAAGTAAGCCCAGTCGACGCGGTCAAAGGCCTTCTCCGCGTCGATGGCCACAAGTGTCGCGTCGGAGTCCTGGAAGTGTGTTTTATCTATTAGATGCAGCATTCGCTTGGTGTTGTCGCTACATTGGCGGTTGGCACAAAGCCCGATTGGTCCGGTTCCAGTATACCGGGCAGTAGTGGGCCCAAACGGGCCGCCAGCACCCCGGTGAAGAGCTTGAGATCCAAGTTCAGTAAGGAAATCGGACGGAATGCCGAGCAGTGAGTCAGTGCTTTGCCCGGTTTGGGCAGGACGATTACCTCAGCTGCCAGCATGTCCGGGGGGATAGAGCCTGGGCCCTCAAAGGAATTGAAGAGTCGGGTAAGGACCGGGGCCACGAGGTGACTGAATGTCTTATAAAAACCCACCGAGAAGCCATCCGGGCCTGGGGATTTCAATGGGCGAAGCTTGGATATGGCCGCGGTTACCTCATCCAATCTGATGGGGGCATCCAACATGTTCGCGCTGGATTGGGCAGTTCTGTGATGGCCACCGAGGACAAGTATGAATCTACCTCCCTGAGGGGCGGTGTATCAGCCTTGTACAATGAGGCATAGTAGGTGCGGAATTCATTAGCTATCTGGGAGTCCTCAGTGAGAGCGTTTCCCGCCCCGTCAGTGAGGTCTGTGATGTTGGCGCGGTGGGTCTTAGCTTTGAGGGCGCTGGCTAGCAAGCGCCCAGTCTTGTGCCCCCGACGTAGTATGTATGTCGAAGGCGAAGTGCGGCAAACTCCGCCCTATCTGTGTCAAGGGAGGCCAGTTGGGCTCTGGCTGCCTTCAGCTGTCGCCAGACACGGGGGGCGCCTGTGCGACTGTGGACCTTTTCAAGTTCCTCGACCTGAGTAGTGAGTTCGGACCTCTTTTCCCTACGATCCCTAGCTTTCCCCGCGGCAATAGCAATGAGCTCCCCCCGGACCACCGATTTCAAGGTGCCCCAGAGGGAGGGCAAGGAGACCTCAGGTGTGTCATTATTAGTTAGATAATCAGTGATGCAAGTGTGGAGGCGCTTGCGGACCGCTGGCCGCTGCAGCATGGTTTCCCGAAGTCGCCATGTACCGCGGGGACGGGGGGTGACGGACAGTAAGAGTCAGCTCCACAGCATCATGGTCTGAGAGCGCTGCGGGGACAATGTCAACACTGGATACTCTGGGCAGCAGCTCAGACGAGCCTACGAAATGGTCCAGTCTGGCGTAGGTGTGGTGAACATGGGAGTAGAAGGTATATTGTGTCGTGTTTGGGTGTATGGTGCGCCATAGGTCTACTAGGCCCCGTTCCTGCAGCCAGTCCGTCCCAGCAGTGGTGATAGCGCCTGTATCTTCGTATCGGTGTCCAGATCTGTCTTTGGTGGTGTCCATGACTAGATTAAGGTCCCCCCCAATCAGTAGGAGTGAGTCAGGCGATTGAAGGGATTCAGAAAGAGCATTTCTCAAAAAGGCTTCCTGCCCAGTATTGGGAGCATAAGCGGACCCGACCGTGAGGTGTAGGTCGCCAAGTTGAAAGGAGTGGGCGAGAAGGCGGCCTTTAACTTCCCCTGATTTAGTCCCCACCTTCCCCTTAAAGTGTCTAGAGATCAGGATGGCAACCCCCCCTTTCTTGGTGGGGAGGGAAGAGAAAAACTGCTGGGGAAAGGCACGTGAGCGTAGTCTATGCTTGGGTAGCAGGTGGGTCTCCTGGAGTAGGCACAGATCCGCTCCGGAGTGTTCTAGATAGGAAAGTATCGCCCGTCTCTTAATAGGGTTATTTAGGCCTTTGACGTTAAGTGTGAGAATCTTTAGTGTGGGATTAACCATTAGTGAAGAGGATGGGTGCAAAAACGTAGACACGGGTTTGTGTACATGGCTTGGATGTGTAGTGGTGTGAAGACGGCGGTGGGCTGAGCCCAAGCAGTAGGGCTACAAAGTCGGGTCTCAGCAGTTCAGCAACATTTAAACCCCCCTGGCACACTGGTTCCCCCCCAACTCCCCCCGAAACCATCCTCCCTCCCCCCCGTCATGTCCACAACTGTCCTCCATGAGGTAAGGATGTAAGCAACTGTTCCCCCCACCTCCCGCTCCCACCCGGTGCCCCAACGCCCACGATTTCGCGGGTATAGTCCCAGTCCTGCCAGTTCGCACAGGGCTGTGGTGAAGTCTTCCATTCGGGTCGTGGTTTGTGGCGGACACTTCGGCTCCCCGCCCGAAACCAAACCCTCATCCAGGAGGGAATAAAGCTAAAGGCGATCTCCCGAGCTTTGCCATCGTCAGCCTGAGGAAGAAGCTTCTTTGGCCACCTCCGCCACAGCCGTGGCGCGTTCCTGAGTGATAGTAGAGGCATCTGGTTTTAGGGGCCGGGGGGGGGGGCGATCGTCTTCGACGCACCGTCTGCCATCCATTGTCTCGGGGTCCGTTGATCTGACTCAGGGTCGGGTCATCTACTTCGTGTTCAAGGCCCAGGAGGGTACAAGTGTCCTTGAGCGAGCGCAGCTGGTAAAGTTTCCCCTCCCACTTGAAAATGAGGCGAAACGGGTGTCCCCAAGAATATGGAGTCTCGTGCTGCCGCAGGAAATCAGTCACTTTACGGAATTCCTTGCGTTTCTGCAGGGTGATGGCGGACAGGTCTTGGTAGAAAGCAATGGGGTGGCCCTGGAATTGAAGAGGTTGGGCTCGCCTCGCCTCTCTGAGGATTCGCTCCTTTAGGGGAAAGTCGGGTAGAAAGGCCAATATGTCCGGTGGGGGTGCTGAGGACCGCCTGGGTAGTCCCACCCTGTGGGCTCTGTCAATGCGTATCTCGAAGTCCGCCGACTCACCCAGAACCGACCGGAAGAGAGTCCGCAGGTAGCCCATGATGTCAGACCCCTCTGATTTTTGAGGGACCCCCCGGTCCCGTATGTTGTTCCGGCAGGAACGATTCTCGAGATCCTCCGTGTGGGCCTGGAGGTCCATTTGCTGGTCAGTGAGACGCAAGACTTCCTGCTGGAGGAGGGTAATTTCCATGCTCCTGGACTGGTCAGCCTCCTCTACCGCGGCCACTCGCTCCCCTATGCCCTCCACTTCCCGACGGAGCTCCCGGACTTCCCCCGCCATTTCTTGTTTCATAGATCGAAAATCATCTCTCAAGGAATTAAAGAGGCTTTCTAGGAAAGTCTTGGTGATGGGTGAGTGGTCTTCCGTAGGCGCAGTCGTCGGTTTCGTGGTCTGGGGGGAAGGAGGGTCCTTTCCTGGCTTGGACTGGGTTTTGGCCAGAAGCTGTGGGAGAGTCTGCGACCCTTTCTTTGATCTTTGCCCCGCCATATCGCCTGTGTGAGCGTAACAAGTCCTAGTGTAGGGGTGCGGGAGAAGAAGCGTGGTCGTGCCACCTGCGGACTGCGGCAGCCAGTGTCTGGGGAGGAGTCGATCAATGATGCGCACTGTGTCTCGCCGGGGAGGCAGGATCCCCGAAGGCTGTGGGGCTACGTGGCAGGTAGTTTCTCAAGGGGGTGGTGAAGATGTCAGGGGCAAACTTGGGGATGTGGGCCAGTTAGAGCCAAACGCAGGAGGCCGAGCGTGCCCCCCGAGGTCCGATATCTTGCCCCTCCCTCGCTCCTCACCTGCATAGTTCTCTCTCCAACCACCCGGTCTCCTCCTGCAATGTGCGGTTCTCGTGGGACAGGGTGTCGACAGGGCACATGGGCTGCGGTGGCTTGGGTGCCCCGTTGTCTCACAGCCCGTCCCCTTGGTGGCGCCGGTCGGCCCGAAGCCGGGGGGTCGACTTTGAAGGTGCCTGGCTGGCACTTGCTGCACCGCCAGCCAGGTCGCTGAGCCGGGGACCCTCCACAGGCGGCGGGGGCGGCCCCTGGGTCTCCCCGGTGTGGGCCCGTGGATGCTGCAGGGGGCACAGAAGCTATGACTGGGCAAGGCGCCGGAGCAGCGCCGGCAGCGGGAGTAGTGTGCGCCGGCTCCTACCAGGCCCCGGCAGCCGCCACAGTTTGGATGTTTGGCTTCCACCCAGCCGGGACCCTGGTGGATGGGCCCCTCCGAGGGCCAGTCGAGAGTGCGGTGGGGGAGTCGTCACAGCGGGAGGCCTCTGCTGTGTCCAGCGGCGCGGGGCTCCAGGCGGGCAGATCTCTTAGGGCGCGGGTAGGCCCAAAAGCCGGGGAGTCGATTTTCGTGACTCCCGGCAGTCACCCGGCCCCTTCACCGGGCGCTCCGCCGAGTCAAGGGTGGTCCACAGGCAGGGGGCAGGGGCTGCCCAGATGCTTACATGGGTTCCGAAGCCTCGGCAAGGTGCGGGTCCCCCCCGGGACGCTGGTGGCAATGCACGCTGGAGCTTAACGGGCCGCGGCAGGCGCCATGTTGCGGCCGCGGCTCGTAATCTTCCGCCCTCTCGAGCTCCGGTGCCGCTCCAGCGGCAGGATAGGAACACCGGACGGCCCAGGAGGAGGCAGGTCACTGTGCTAGCCGGTGTGGGCGCCGTAGGGAGATCAGGCTAGAGAAAAGGGCGAAGTGTGGCGGGATCGGGCAGGGAGCCTCCGGGACCTGCGACCATCACGCCGCCATCTTAGCCACGCCCCCCATGTGTCCTTTTTTGTGACTATATTTGAACATGAAGAATAATTAAAAGTAAAACAGGCAAGATTGATGGCCAAGATAAACGTATTAATTTTCGTTTATTGTTTGTATCAGTAACATAACCAAGTAATTGGAGGTTCAGGTAAATATCCAGTTTCCTCTGCATTATCACAGTATTCCCTTATATCCTGCCATGGAGAGCGCATTTCCCTTTACATCCTCCTACATAATAGCCCACATCTCCGTTTCCGTATCAATTGTGGCAGAGTTTCAGTTACAGCGATTAGCTTTCGCATTATTAAGCAGATAACACTTTAGTGGGGCCCAAATATAATTTGGTCTAGAAGCCACTGGGGGTAGCTCTGCGTACGTATCGACTCTTTCCTGACAGGTAATAAGATCATCCATCCATGTCTTAAAATTAGGTGCTCACCCCCTCCCCCAACTACATGCCACCCTTCGTTTAGCCAAATGTAGTGCCATGGCAATCAATCTTCTATGTTCCGCTCAGATTGGTGTAACATATCCTAACAATGCTAACAAGGGGTCTGGTTCCAATGTCGTATCCAACATTTGCTGCAATACCTCAAAGACTTGATTCCAATATTCTCTAACTCCCGGGCAATCCCACGCTAAATGTAAAAAATCCGCACCTACAGCGCGATATCTGTCACATCTATCACCTTCCCTAAGTTTAAATCGGTACATTTTAGCTGGTGTGTAATATAATCTGTGTAGAAATTTGTAGTGTATAATACGGAGTCTACTACTCGCTGCTATACTCTCAGTGTGTAAACAGCAGGCCTCCCATTGTGCGTCTGTCAGAGGCCTCCCCAACACTACTCCCCATTTCTCCTGTGACCTGTGGGAAGGTCTTTCACTTTGTGTATGCACTGTTTTATAAATCAGGGACACTAGTCTTATGGGCTTGGCCCTGTCCAGTATTAGTTGTAGCGGGTTCAATACCTCTGGTTCGTCCTGAAAAAGTCAGGGTAAGTGTCTTTATACTGTGCCTTAAACATATGTACAAAAAACATCTAGCGGTGTCCGCGATTCCGTTGGACACATGTGTTCAAGAGTGCGAAACTTCCCCTCATGGTACATGTCTCCCCACGTAGTCATGTCATAGTTTCCCTTAAAGCTCTTAAATAGGTCCAAAGTAGGCAAAGTGGGCCTGCGCCGCTATAAAATATAGTTCAAAGTCAGGGGTACCGAACCCTCCAGTGAACTGAAAGTACTTGTGGCCCATCGTGAACCGCAGGTAACACTTGTGGGCAGGCAGGATGGGAATGTGGAAATAAACGCCCTGCAAGGCTAGAGCCACCATCCAATCTCCCAGGCCCAGGGTAGACAGTAGTGGAGCGTGCGGGGCATTTTGAATTTCTCCTTTTTTAGTAAGAAATTGAGAGGATGCAGGTCTAGTATAAGACAAAGGCATCCATCTTTTTCGGGCACCAGAACATAGCAGGAATAACACCACAACCTATTTCTGGTATCAGCACTCCCTCTATGGTTCCCTTGGCCAAGAGAGTCACTGCTTCCTGGCGGAGTAAGGAGAGGGGATCCTCCGTCAGCCTGTCTTGGGTGGAGGAGTAGACACGTAGGTGAGGGAGTAGCCCCTTCGGGTAGTTTAGAGTAACAAGAGGTCTGATGATATTGATCTCCAGTAGTGCAGGTGATGGCATATTCTGACTCCCACTGGTTGCCCATGATGGTTGTAGGGTGAACCAAATAAGTGTTGAGTTTGCAGATAGCAGGAGGTGGACTGGCCTGACCTCTGGCTGCCCAATCCACGAGGTATTGGGGTACCACACCCTCTGCCACACAGAGGCTGGGAAGATTGCATGCAGTGGTGGCTGGTCGGGTAAGGGCGCTGCCAGAAGCCCCTTCCATGGCCACAATAGGAGCAAAAGGATGACTGGGGTTGGCGAGGGGCCATGGAAAGACTCAAGGACTTGGACATAGCTCTACTATCCTTGAACAGCTTCAGCACTGAGTACCTCTTGTCTCCAAAGAGATGGGCACCATCAAAGGGCATGTCAATAAGCAAGGCTTGGACACTCCCTGAAAAGCTAGTCATTCTCAGTAAGGACATGGAAGAAGAAACCACTCTGCCTAGTGAGCCAGTCATAGCCAGCACATATCTAATCACAAACCCGGCTGCATCTTTCCCATCTGCCATAGCATGGGAGAGTATGCTAGGCAGACCATGTTCCGGGTCCATGTGCAGTGCATAGAAGTAACAGCCCAATAGGCACACTGTTCACAAACAGCAGTGCCAGGCTGGTGGAAGGAAAGATCTTCTTGCCAATGGTATCCAGCCTCCTAGATTACCTATCAGGGCCGGACTGGGAATCCAAAGCAGAACCTGGCAATGAAGACGGATCAGCACCCCTGCTGCTTCTGTTACTGGGGACTGATATAGCAGCACAGCTGCAAAAGAGGCATTCAGTAATAAAAACAGTCCCCACCACTGTAAATTCAGTCAAAACCATTCCATCTTCCCGAGGAAATGCCCTAGGACCGCTACGGACAGTCCAGCCCTGTTTCCTATCCGGTGGAGTGGTAGGGAATGTGCCTGGGTTTACACAGGAAATGGAGGCTTTGATCACCAAGCTTTCTGGAGTAGGGTGTTGCATGAGAAAATGGGGGTCCCCTGTCGCGGGGCGATGTCAGCGGGCAATTTTCCTGTTCACATAAGCCCCTGTACTGGGACAGGGACTGTACCAGGCCCCAAATCCCAAGCAGGACATCCATAAGGGCTTCATTAAAAGGGAGAAGCGGTTCTGATGGTGTAGGAAGGTGGATACCTGACTATGGTTACCCCAGATTTTTTGCCTAGTGTTTAGCTGGTTTTCAATTGGTTGGCCTATGATCCTGCTAATCAGCGTTCCAGACTATCTGCTCTCTCTGTAAAATGGACTCCCTGTACCTTAGGTACATCTCCAATTGGATATTGGGTCACCTTATCAGCCCCTGTACAGTGTACTATAGGAACCCAGGGCATAGGTGCATCCAAGGCCTACCAGGGGCTGCAGCATATATTTTGCCACCCCTGGATGGCCATCCAAAATGACACAACTGGCTGATCACTCAGCTGGGGCAAGGTGGTGTAATCACCCCTTGCTTAAATATAGTATACCTATATCTAAACCTATATCTGGACACATATATACCTATAAGTCACTCCTATGGCAGGCCTTAACAATCCTGGAGGCAGAGTGCTTAGTTTTATGTGAGATGGTGCTCTAGCATGAGCTGAGCCTGTCTGCAGCTATCGGGACCAACTCCCTTAGCTGTCCCGCGATATTGCCATACCATATACTCTTAAGTGCATTATAATCCTCGCGGTTACTTGCTAACTTTGGTTTGGCTTTATCAAAACATGTCGTGTAAGGTGTCATACGCTTTGGAATACTCCCCCCTCCACCCATAGGAGGGACCTAGCAGGTAATCCAGTCCCTTGATTTGGAATAAAGGTAGGAGCTGTGCCCAGGCGAAGCAGATTATCCTGAACAAAACTTTGATACAGAACTCGGGACCCTTCTACATCCCACTCAACGTGGAAGACTGAAGAATCTCCCTTGTAGTCAAGGAGTGACCACCCTGTGCAAACCACCCCCTTTTCTGTATCGTTTTTGGCCACTATAGGTGTGGCAGGGTATACTCAGACATGAGTCCCTTTCTCACTGCTCCATCAGGATTCAAGCAAGCCGGGCCGAAGAGGCTGAAATGCCAGAAACCGGTCCCCGGTAGCTTGTCTCCTTTCTGGTGAAGAATTGGCTTGGTAGTTTGGTCTGCCCTGTTCCCATGATGCACTGGGCCAGGGACAGACTAATTTGCATATAGCCAGGTTCTGAGCTGGGATGGGGCAGTGAGATAAATAACGGTGATGGATCAAGCCCTGATCTTTGGACTGGGTAAGAGTGGTCTGTTTAATTCAGACACTCTGTTCATCACCACCCCCTTTTCTGTACCCTGTGCAAACAGGCACCATCCAGCGCCCAACGGTTTGCTTTATTGCAGTTCCTGCCGGAACTCGAGCAACAGAGATCAACAAGACCCAGCTTCCCTGACTTCTAACAGCCCGATCCACAGTCTCAGCGAATCTGAGATCCGTGGAGGCGACGTGAAGCGTGGAGCCGGCCATTTTGAAAAGACTGCGAAGTGCTGACCATGCAGCTCCCGAGGCACCCTCCAAGCTGTGCATTGGGGTTTGAGAAGCCCCAGCCTCGAGCAGCTTGAGCACCGAAGATCTCCCCTCCACACTCATCGAGTGCTACGTGGGGCCCTTTTGCATTTTCCTGCTCAACGCGTTGGTCCGGTCGCTTGCCTGTTGGCTAGTGGCCCCAGAACCGACGAACCTTGAAATTTACATTGCTAGTCTGGTTGCTCCAGACTGGCCCTCGCTCCTCTGAAAAAGAGCCACCGCTCTGACCTTGCTGGTCCGAGTAAGAAGCGATCTTCGAATCCTGCGTGGGTTGCATTTGCCAAGGTCTGTTAGCTTCGATCCTGAAGCCGCCACCGCCTACAGCGAGAGCCTTCGTGGGACAGCTCGTGCTCCACTCCTGGGTATCGTCGATGCCCCAGAGTCCACGTGGCAGCGGAGTCAAGCTTCAAGACAACCACCTGATTGCGCCCAACATCGCCTGATTCCTTCCTGATTCCATCCTGGTCACTGGCTAGTGACCCCGACTCTGTCCCCTCTGCTTTCAGGTACTCTGCATCTTCGATCCACCCTTGGATCCAACCGGACTTTTCTCTCCTGGCCGCTTGCAGCATCTTCATCTCCAGGCTCCCTAGATCCCCACGACGAAACCCGACACACTTTGGCACCTATGCAACCGCTTCCTGTGGGTGAGGTAACGATCTAACACAGGTGCTCCTGTAGTGGTTTACACCTCTAGTGTACTAGTTTAAAGTGTGGTAATTCTATTCCAGTCGGAAGACTTCCAAAACAGTAACTCGATAACTTTTACGCGCCATTGACTTTGCACTGGCACATGCTGTGCTTTAGGCACTGCACCCGTGTCCCGCGGGCCTCTCCCGACTTCATCACTGCTAGTCTCGAGTAGTCCCAGTGATTCACAACGCCCTAGGCCTTACCATTGTTCACGAGGTGGTACTTATACCACTACTTTAGTATATGGTTTGAGTGGCCACCGGGCCTATCCAAAATTGACTCGTGGGCTAACAATTAATCTAACAAAGGCTTATTCCATGAGATCCGGCCCTTCCAGAAACTCGCCCAAAACAATCTTTTTAAATCAGAAAAAGATACTTAATACTGCTACTTTCTGTTATTTTGGAATACATTTCAACAATAAGGGAAATTGGGCCAAGGCGGTCCATGCTAGAAATTTGGCATTCAGTAGAGCAACCGGAGCCCTAATAAATTTCTCAAGGAAACTTGGTGGTCGTCCGGCCAAAGAACTCATACAAATTTACAAGGCCAGATGTCTTTCCACTGGTACATATGGCGCCAGAATCTGGGGTTTTACAAATACTAAGCAGATACAACTGACTGAAAACAACTTTTTACGGTATCTGCTTGCCACGCCAAAATCATTATCTATCTTTTTCAGTCACAACGAATTGGGGCTTTCCTATGTAGAGGACACGATCGAAGTCAGCCCCCTTCTTTTGTGGCATAAAATTTGGACTACCCCGGAAACATCATGGAACAGGGAAATCGTCTTGGACTGCTTAAACTTAGAGGGGGCGCGAAACATCAAATGGCTGAATTACGTGAGAAACATGTCCATAAACATTGGCCATGAAGAATATTTCAATGACCCGCTGCGCCTGGAAACTATCTCCAAGCGCTCCTTGAAAAAGACCATAATGGAACATCTGGCTAATAAAAGGTGGTTGAGCGAGAAAGAAAAAAACACCAACAATTTAAACGGCGTACTGATTCAACCGGAAGGAATGAAACTTTATTTAATCATGGAGAGCAGCCCATATTCTAGAATGCTCTTGACTAGGTTCCGGGCTGACACATTTTTCCGTCTGATAACATTCCCTAAATGCAATGACTGGGGCAAACAGCTGGAAAAGTGTCCTTGTGATGGATCGTAGAACCAAACAAACATTCATTCTATTCTCTTCTGTCTTTTTTACTTAGCCCCCAGGAAACTGTTTTTAAAACCTATATGTACCAAATGGGGCATCTGAGGATGTCATGATGCGTACTGCAAACTTAAGCAATTAGAGACTGTTCTTGAGATAAAGGCAGTGACAGTGGAGTAGTGTGGCTCACTGGTTAGAGGTGGCGGACCCGAGAGCAGAAGTCGGCCCGGGACCAGGGTTCAATTTCCTACGCGGCAGGGTCGTGGACCTTGGTCAGCAGACTCGATAATTCTCGCTTCGGTGCTAACTCTAATCAGGGGTTCCACTCGGCAACTCTGGGCAGTAGCTTGCCGCATCTCCACAATGGCCCCATCAATTCCGGGGATGCCTGGCTCCACCTTGGGGACTCCCAGAAGGGACCATCCCACAGGGAAAGCCAGGACGGGTTCCCCAGAGTTATACAGCGCCAGGAGACCTATGGACGGGTAGCAGTGCGCTTTACAAGCTCAAATACATTTACATTTACATTTACATCTTATTTGAAGACCATTATAGCCCTTAAAAAGTCGATGTAACGCTTGTAAATATGTTTCTACCTGTCAATGAATTTGAGAAAGGACACATCTGATATTTTAACCATTGTATTAATGAATTTCTTTTAAAGGCTTTTTATTCACTGTTCTTTTTTTTTTCAAAACTTTATTTTTGTTGCAGATTCATATAGGAAACATACAATTGTGCCGACAGTTCCATTATTGATCCTTATACTCAATAGTTCTATAAGCATTTTGTACACAGCCCATCAGCCCACATCCCGAAATCCGGGCGGCAGAGGGTGGCATCGTATCCAATCCGACGGAGGTTATCTTCAGGCTTCTGTACGGCAGGATGTCCTGATCTGCTTTTGACTTTTCTCCCCCAATTATTTCCCCCCAACTCCCCAATAGACCTCCCCCCCCAACTTGGCATCATGAAATAAAAAACACGTGTACACAGTCCGTTCACCTCATTATGGCACTCCCAGGGACAGATACGACAGTAATACGCGACAATACTGAAAAAGAGAAAGATTTCTTAGGCAACATATCTCAATGACTATCATGGTGGAACAAGTATGTGCGTGTCAGGCTAGGCCCTACCCCAGATCAGGGCCCCCTCCCTCCTCCCCCCCACCCTCGCTATCAGACCCCGAGTCCTCAGGGGTGAATAGCTCCGCACTCGTGCCATCAAAATCCACGGCAGACGCCCCCAGCACTCTCATCATTCTCCACGCAAGGAGGTCATCCTGCAGCTTCTCATCCCTACGCACCCGCTGCATGAAAGTTTCCTCTGCCAGGGACCATTCTCCCACATCCCGAAGCCATTGTGTAACCTCCGGAGCCCTCTGCCCCATCCATGTGATTGCGACCCTTCTCAGCGCCAACACTAACAACAATTGCAACATTTTATACGGGAGCTTACACTTCCTAGGCTTGGGGACCAGGGCCAACAAACAGTTAAGGGGAGTCAGCTCCATCCGGATCTCGGTAATCGTGCAAATGTGTTCCACCACCGATCGCCAGAAGGCCTGAACTAATGGGCAGTCCCAGGCCAGATGGAGGAAGGTTGCCCCTCCCGCACCACACCGAGGACAGTCGTCCCTCTTTTCCGGGGATATACGCCTCAGAGAAACCGGGGTCACATACGTGCGATGCATAAAGTTGAAATGAGTTAATTTAAATCGCGCATTACATGATACTTTCCGGGTAAGGGTGCCCATTCGTTTGCGCGTCTCCGGTTCTAATACCATCCCCAGGTCAGCCTCCCATGCCGCCCAGGCCGGTGGGACTGGCGGAGTGGAGTCTTGCCGCATGGCGGAGTACAATAGAGTTATTAGCCTCCTACCCCTGCCGCAGGAGAGGATGACATTGAGTGTGTGGAACGTCGGTGGTGCCTCGGGAAATTGTGGCCACGTATCTCGTGCCATTTCATGAAGGCCCCCATACTGTAAATACTGGCCCTCACTGAGCCTGAAGGACACAAAAACCTCATCCGGGTAGAGGTCCACCAACAACTCACAGCCACCCGCTCTCCATTCACGGAATGACATGTGTTCCTCCATGGCCACCACTGGGGCCAGAATCCATAGTGGCAGCTCCCTATGGAAGGGGGCCCTCCGTAAGATTCTTTCCACAAATCGCTGCCATATGGCCGCGGTGTGGCGCACTATATACGGCAGTGCCCCATCCGCACCCTCCCATGCATCAGGGCCAATTGCACCGTTCTCTCGTCGGCTCTACCCGCCAGGAGCTGCATCTCCCAATTGTCCCAGTCGGCAAACCACCTGGCCGCTGGCAATAATTGGGCCGCGTGGTAGTATAGGTCGAATCTCGGCGCCTCCAGCCCCCCTTCCTCCCAGCTCCGGACAACCGTGTGCAGGGCAACTCTACTACGCCTACCCGCCCACAACAAGGACGTAAGGAGCATATTAAGTGTGCGAAAAATCCGTGGTGGGAGCGGACACAGAGAGTTCTGCAAGACGTAGAGCATCCTCAGTAGCATCACCATTTTAGCCACTGCTAGGCGTCCCATCAGGGAGAGAGGCAATGTGTTCCAAAAAGACACAGACTGTCGTATGGCGTTAACCACCCGGTCCGCATTACGGGCCAGTAATTGCTCATCAGATGGCGCCACCTGGATCCCCAAGTAGCGGAAAGCCTCTAGTTCCCAGCGTAGTCCCAGGTGTGGCAACTCCCCATGTATGTCCATCCCAAATCCCGCCAATGGGAAGATTAGGGACTTCTCGGCGTTAATGCGCAGGCCTGAGGCCGAGCCAAAGTGGTCCAGCAGCTGTAGTAACACCGGCAGCGAATCCTGCGGGGACGTCAAGTAAAATAACGCATCGTCGGCGTACAGGGAGACCGTGTGTACAGTTTCCCCACTTTGATCCCCCATTGAGAAATCGTGGTACGGACAGCAACCGCCAGTGGTTAAATCACCAAGGCAAACAGGAGTGGTGAGAGGGAACACCCCTGGCGGGTGCCCCTCCCCAATGCCCAATCGGCCGATCGTGCGGCCCCTAGTTTAACCCTAGCTCGAGGCGACTTATACAGTATCTCGATCCATTTGCAAAATACGGGCCCCAATCCAACTCCCCGAAGCAACTCCTGCAAGTACCCCCAACTGACCGTGTCAAAAGCTTTAGCCAAGTCTACCGAGACCAGGACCTGGGGGTCCTCCCTGTCACGCACTTCGTGTAGGATATGATTTAACCGCCGCAGGTTCATTGCGGTGTTGTGGCTGGGGATAAACCCACACTGATCCTGGTGAACCAGTTGTGCCATGCGTGGTGCCAGGCGAGCAGCCAAGAGTTTGGTCAGGATTTTCACGTCCGTGTTGATCATTGTGATAGGGCGGAACGCCGCGGGATCACAACCGTCTCCACCCGGTTTTAGGAGCATGCAAATCTCCCCGTCATACATCGTGGGCGGGAGGGAGCCATCCTCCAATGCCTTAAGAAAGACCTGCAGGAGGAGGGGGGCGAGTACATCCCCGAACGTCTGGTAGAATTCGGAGGGGAATCCATCCCTACCCGGAGACTTAGCCCCCGACAGACCAGCCATGGCCACTCTTAACTCACGTAATGTCAGAGCCTCATCTAGTTCCTTCGCCTCCTCCCTCGATAGGGTCTGGAGAGGCAGTCCCTGAAGATACGGTTGAAACGCGGCTTCCGTGACCATGGGATCCGCCGTATATACCTATTGCAAGTGGGTCTGTAGGACATGGAGAATACCCGTCTCCGAGTGTACCATTACTCCGTCCGGACCCCTCAGAGCAACTATCCGTTCCGGGGTCAATTCCCTCCTCAAAATCCAGGCCAACAATCGGCCCGACTTGTCCCCTTCCCGGTGGAGACGCTGCCTGAATTGGCCCAGGGTGAACCTATCCAGTCTCGTAAGTATATTGTGCTCGCGCTCCCGGGCCTCACGCTCCGACGCCAGTTCTGGTTCCCCAGGGTCTGGAGAGGCCTGACAAAGCAGCAGGGTGTCCTCCGCGTCCCGCAATTCATGGGTTAACTGTCGCCGGACCACGTAAGTGAGGCCCATGCATACACCCCGCACCACGGCTTTCAATGCATCCCACCTCATAGAGAGGGGCGCGTCATCCCCTTCCCAGTTCAACTCAATATAGTCCGTGAGGGCCGTCTGTACGTGATCCCGTCCCACTTGGTCCTGTAAAAGGTCCGTTGGCATCCGCCAAGTGCGGGGGCGGCAAGGCCTGTCAGCCCACTGCGTAGCGCACAGCACAGGAGAGTGGTCGGACAAGAAACGGGCCAGGTGTGTGATTGTTAACGAAAACGATGCGTCAATGTTCGCCGCCAGGACTCTATCTAGTCTGCTATAGGTGTTGTGCGTCGGAGTGTAGCAGGTATATAGTTTCTGTGAGGGGTGGCCCCTTCGCCAAACATCCGTAGCCCCTAAATTCGACATTACCTCGCGCAGCTTCGCCGTCATGCGAGGCTTCGTACCCACCCGGGGGGGGTGCCTGTCCAGGACGGGGTCTAACACACAATTAAAATCTCCAAACCAGAGGAGAGGGCCATCCATATCTGACACTAGGACCTCCTGAATTTTGGAATAGAAGGCCGCCTCATCAACATTGGGCGCATATGAATTAAGCAGCGTAAGGTCTCTTCCATCCAGCTTCACCCTCAACAACAGGTACCTGCCCTCAATGTCAGCCTCAACATACTGCACCACTAGGGGGACACCAGGAGCCACCCAGATCAAAACCCCCCCGAGCATACGTAGAAAAAGAAGAGTGAAACACCTGACCCCTCCATTTTTTAGCCAGCTTTTGCGCGCCTTCCTCGTTCAGGTGCGTCTCTTGTAAACATGCAATAGAAACGCCATGCCGCCGGAAGGACAATACCCTGTGCCTCTTGGTGCAAGTGCCCAACCCACGCACGTTCCATGTCAGGAATTTGTATCCCATGTTCTCTGTGATCGCCCTGCCGGGCCAAGAAGTCCACTGCCAATATACTGCCTCCTAAGGGCCCGAACAATTGTACACCTGATGCTCAGAACAAAACTTTGTTTCGTAACCTTCAAGGAACCCCCCTCCCCACCCACGAGCAGGATAACGACAACAACCCAACATGTCACCCCGCCCTTCCCCTGCTGGTGCCAGGACGTGCACAGCCACCCCACACATCCCACACAACACATCACACCCCCTCACAAACCACAACACACAAACCACCCCCCCCCCCCAGCTCCCCGCGTGACCCAATGCGAATTTGAAATACACCCGGCTCTGCATGAAAAGTCCCAACAACAAGTCCAATGTCGATCCCACACACCCCATCCCAAACTCTGGATCCCCCAGGCCGAGAAACTCCCGCCCCCCCCCCCCAGCAATGCGCAGACAGGTACGTCGGGTCACGAAGTCATTCAAAGTACATCTAGTCCCCAGTGCCTGCCCAGGGGCCTCTCCGGCAGGACGGAGAGGATAACATATATGTAAAGAAAACAGTTTCCATATCACCTCAGGATGAGACTCACTCCCCCAGGGCCGTTGCTCCGCCTGTCTCCGGCACCACCAGGGTCGCCGGCGTCGCGTCGTGCTCCACCGGCTGGATCGTGTCCGGGACCAGGATTTCCCCCGGTCCCAGAGGGCTCGGGGCTTCCGACCCAGCCCCTAACAGCAAGGGTTCCAGAAGCATGGTGCCATCCGCCCCCACAGTCAGTGACTCTAGGTTCCTCTGTACTTTCCGTCGCAGATCTGCGTCTCCGCCTACTCCGGTGCCGCCTCCGGGACCGGGTCCCCCACATCTCCTTGGGCCCTCCGCGTTCTCCCGGCGGGACGCCGTCTCCTCGGACCTCCAGCCATTCCCACACCTCCTCTGGAGATTCGAAGAAGTGCGCCTTACCCTGTGCGAGCATCTTGAGTTTGGCAGGATACAGCAGCATGTATTGCAGTTCCATTGCACGTAGTTTCTGCTTAACCCCCAGAAAGGACTTCCTCTGCTCCTGAACTTGATGCGTATAGTCTGGGTATATAGATATCCGACTGTTCTCAATGGCTAGATTCGGGGTTTCCCTAGCCGCCCGAAGGATGCAGTCTCGGTCCCTATAATTCAACATTTTGGCAATCAGCGCCCGTGGGGCAGCCCCCGGGCGCGGCGGAGGGACCAGGGCTCGGTGCGCTTGTTCGATGACAAAGACCTCCGAGAGATCTCGTGGGCACAGCTTCGTTTTGATCCACGTTTCTAGGAAGCGTTCAGGGTTGCCAGCCTCCATCCTCTCCGGAACCCCCAGGACCCTGATGTTACTGCGACGCGCCCTCCCTTCTGCATCCTCCGCTCTCCGTTCCAGGGCACTTGTCGCAGCTGTAAGGTGTGTGACTGTCTTCTTGAGGGAGGCCACCTCCCCCTGTAGTTGTTCAATATTCCCCTCCGCATCTGTGACCTTGTCCGCCACCTCCGGAGGTCCGTCCGCAGGAGGTTAACGTCAATGGAGACCGTCTCTATTTGTCTTTCCAGCGCTGAGTGGGAGCCCTGGATTGCTTTCAGCAACTCCGCGCGCGAGGGTTCACCAGTGTTCTCCGGCTCCCCGTCTTGGCCCGTTTGGCGGGCAATCCTCTGGGACGGTAGCCGTTGCGTGGTATATTGCGTGATCGTGTTGGGCTGGGTCGAACGGGACATCCTGTCCTTACGTATAGCCGGTGTGCCCCCAGCAATTCGACAGCCCGTCAGTGGCGCAGCGGCAGGCGGACCCCGACCGGGCCCCGGTCGTAGGCAGTTCCGTGCAGCACCCTCACTTCGTCCCCCACCTGTGGGCGTTCGGTCCCTCTGGTTCCGTCAGCTCGTCCGCCAGGCAGCCGCCCGGCGTCTGGCACAAGGAAGTGTCTTGGACCACGCTAGCAGTCGTGCCGCAGAGCACCCCAGGTCCCCAGGGCCGCCAGCTACTCCTTCAGGACCCCTCCGGGCAGTTGCGGGGCCCTTCCGCCCCGGGTCGTCGGCCTCAAGAAGGTACTCGGCCCTTCCCTGTGTGCAATCACTCCAGCCTGACCACCAACCTCAGCTGTGGTATGGCGGGGGGTCCCAGGACCGCGGGAACACCCACCAGACTCTGAATACAAGAGGATTCACAAGGGCGCCACGTCCCACTCCGTGGCTACAGGTCTAGGGCCCACAGGCGAGTCAGTCCAACTCTTCGTGCTGCCAGCTGTGGAAAGGCCCGGGTCTCACAGGGGCCGGCCCCGCATCCGCAGCCCAGGGGCCGATGACCAGGTATTCACCACCAGAGCCCCCCAGGGCCACCACTCCGGACTATCGGCATGCGTGCTGTTCGTTTGGCCCCTGCCACCGCAGCTCCAAGGCCTCCCCACGCCGTTCCGCAGGCTCAGCCTTCCCTCGCCAGGATTCAGGCCTCAATATGGCGGCCCAGCGGGGGAGGGGCGCACCCGGGAACCGGGCACCCCCGCCGCTCCTCCTCTGGGCACGGGCAACCCCGCATCCACTCCAGGGGCAATGTGTCCGGGCAGGGGGCCAAAGGAGTCCAGTCCGGGAACGCCCACACGGCCGTACAGGCCCTCTCCCCTCTCACCGAGGCTTGTGAAGCTCCGATCCGCGACGCCCCACTCCGCGGCTCCGGTCGTCCGGCGTCGCCCTCTGGATCCTCAGTCCACAGCCCCGTGCCTGGGGACAATCAGCTAGCTACAGGGGGCCACCACCTCCCCGCTTCTTCGTCCCGGTGGCGCTCAGGGCCTCCCCAGGAGAGTTCCGTTCTCCCGCTCCTAGGCCCAGACCGCGGGCTCGCCTGATGCAGCAGCCGTCCACCGGAGTCCGGGACCTCACTCCCGCGGAGCCGCCGAGTCCGTCGGCCGTTTTTCGTGTCGGAGGGTCCCCCAGCCACCGCAAAGTCTCGGCACACCAGTGGTAGGACTTCAGAGCCCGGGCAGGATGTAATTTTAGGATTTTGCGGGTCCGCTAGGCGGGAGCTGGTAGAGCTCACGTCCTGCCGGCCATGCTGCTTGGCCACGCCCCCCTTTATTCACTGTTCTTAACTGAAAATGTAATTGTTGTGCTTTTATGATTCTGTATTCGAATAAAGCTATTTTGAATTTAATTGAATTGAGAAAATCTAACATCCATTCCTGATGCTCTGTAAAAAAAACAAGAAATCAAAGAGCGGTCACCCAGGGGCATGTGTGAGAGGGTGAAAATGAAGCATTCTGCTCAGGACAGATGATCTAGAGTTAATTACAGCAATGGGCGAGGCGGGGACACCAGTCTCTGCCTCCAGCTCTTCAGCATAGGTGAGGGCATTGTAAACTATCAGCACAGCCCTCCCTATTCATCCACATGCCAGGCAGGAGCCTGCTGACTGATTGGGAGGGGAAGGGGGAGTGAGAGCAGAGAAAATACACATGAATGAAAGCGGAACCAGAGTAGGGCTGGTAAAGTATGTCCACAATTATTTAAACAGACAACAGAGTGGGAGCATTGGTGGGGGAGGCAGCAGTAAGAAAAGGCAGCAGTAACACAACTGTGGCATTAACAGGAGATGGGAGGAAGAATTCTACATTTGAATTTAAACAGCTAGGGTGCTGAAGCTAAATACAGACAAACAGTAACAGAGCAGGAAACTAAGGAATAAATAGTCCCCCAGAGAAGAGATAAAGAACAATAGTGGAATGAAACAGTGCTAAGTCCCTGCTCTGTGGGAGGAACAGAAGAGAGAAAGGAGGGACAAAGAGGCAGGACTGACCACAAGCAAGCAGGAATTTTTGAAGGATACTGTCATAGACAAATAAAAAGCAATGGAAAGAAAGGAGATGGACTTGATGCCCACAGTCTGATTACAGAAGTTCTCAAAGAGATAGCTGTGCTGTCTAGCCAGACCTAAAAAGAGTTTGTCTGCTTTTCACGTTGTCTGCAGAAGTTCCTGGAGTTTAGTCTGAACACTATGTGCAAGGTTAAAAAACAATGCCCCTTGTTATTCTGTTCTGGTCAGTCCCTAGCACCTAGACATAACATGCTAAACACAGCTGCAATACTGAAGACTTGTGCTTTGATATTATGGGCATGCATGTAGTTTTAACTCACAATTGGAGCGAGCCTCTTCCATGGAGAAGAAGAGCTATGCTGTTGCTCGCAGTGAGGTTTCCAGAGTGAACTTGTTCTTGGCTACAGGAGTAGCTTTTGCCAGTGCTTCAGCCCTTCGTGCCTTTGGGGAGAGGAGTATACCAGCAGCAAGGCCGCAGAGGAGGTGAGAGGCGCGGCCCGGGACTGCGAGGATCAGCATCTAACACCATCAGCTGTTTCCTCTTCCCGCGTGAGCCGCGCCCCCTCCCAGTGCCACGCCCCCACCAGAGTGCTTTTTACCTCTCGCGGCCCCCGCTTCGCGGGAGCCGCTCGCAGTGAGGTTTCCAGAGTGAACTTGTTCTTGGCTACAGGAGTAGCTTTTGCCAGTGCTTCAGCCCTTCGAGCCTTTGGGGAGAGGAGTATACCAGCAGCAAGGCCGCAGAGGAGGTGAGAGGCGCGGCCCCGGGACTGCGAGGATCAGCGTCTAACACCATCAGCTGTTTCCTCTTCCCGCGTGAGCCGCGCCCCCTCCCAGTGCCACGCCCCCACCAGAGTGCTTTTTACCTCTTGGGGGGCCCCGCTTCGCGGGAGCCGCTCGCAGTGACGTTTCCAGAGTGAACTTGTTCTTGGCTACAGGAGTAGCTTTTGCCAGTGCTTCAGCCCTTCGTGCCTTTGGGGAGAGGAGTATACCAGCAGCGAGGCCGCAGAGGAGGTGAGAGGCGCGGCCCGGGACTGCGAGGATCAGCGTCTAACACCATCAGCTGTTTCCTCTTCCCGCGTGAGCCGCGCCCCCTCCCAGTGCCACGCCCCCTCTCACTCTAAAGGAATTTAAACAAGGCCACTAACGCGCACCGCGGGACGCGCGCGGGTCGCAGCCCGGGGCGAAGCCCGGGCCAAGGGCGGGCCCGTTGTTGCCCGTTAGTGCCCGGCAGTGACCGGACCGGGCCACCTCTCTTGGCTCTTTGCACTGTCTTTATAGTCATCTCACAAGTCTCCACATATGTCTGTTATGCCTGGAAGAACCAGGAGTAAAACCAAATCAGCGATGGCCGTAGCCCAAATTACCGGGCCTATAGACCAATTCTTATCCCGGGTCAACGAGACAATTGACCACAGTATCTCTTTACTGGAACGAAGAGTATCATTGGACCTTATGAACGCTAAACGCTCGTCCTTGGGCCCTTTATCAACTGCAAGCTCCCCTCCCCAGCAAACTGTAACCAATCGTTCTCTTCCTTTACCTCAACCTGCTGCTGGTACACTTACAGTACGAAACTCAGTAGACTTATCAGTCTCTCAATTAGAATCTGATTCATCATTTGTTGACCTAGAGGCCACTCCAGACCTTGAAGCTTGCCAAACACTTGAAAGGCCAGAGCCCACCATAGATAAATGTCTTCAAGATCCAGGGGAAGGAGACATTCCCGTATCGTCAGAACTAAGAAATATGCCTAAGACCAAGAAAAAACCTAAAACTAACATCAGGAATCATAATCTTGTGTCACCAACTCCAACTTCAACATCAGGCATACCTTGTTGGGTTGAAAATATGGTAGCAGACCTAAAATCAGACCTTGAAGCCTCAATATCGGCCCAAATCAAGCCCTTAATGTCCAAAATTGACAGACTAACATCTTTAATCAATACTAAATGGACTAATAAGGCAAGTGGAAACGGGTCCACTCAGATACAAGGGAAAACTAAAGAAGCGCCCTGGGCAAATAACATCAACAGCAGCCTACTAAAAGATCCCACCGCAAAGGCCAAAATTATACCTGATAAACCAGGAGCAGTAACGCACCATCTGGCTCAAAGGGGGGAAAAAGCTCCTGCACCCTTACCAACTCCTAGCGGTGCAGACCCTACTACAAAGCCCCAAACACCTTCCGGTCCCAAAAAAGTGCCTAATCAATCTGCTAAGGGTCCTAAAAGTTCAGCCACCACTTCGACAGCAACTACTTCCCTAAACAAGCCTGATGATCCCAAACCAAGGCCGGCTCGTTTTAAGTCAATTAACTTGCCGCCGGAAGTCTCACCCTTTGTGGTTGTACTGACGGGGCTGCCACCACTGAGGGAGGGTAGAAGAGAAACCCCTGTCGAATTAAAAAATAAATGTGCCCAGTGGCTCCACCTGCATAAACCTCTAGCCAATAACATGTGTGGCGAAATACACGCAGTTAGAAGAGGAGACTAGGTGGGTAGAAATACCAAGACCATAGCAGGTGATGTTATAACTATCAACTTTAGGGATACAGGGGTAGTGAATTATATTTGTAACTCACCTAATAGTGGGCCGGCTACTCAAACACACCCCCTTCCCCTGTCCTACTTTCTACCCATGCCCCCAAGACAATATCCCCCTCAATTCAGCTTTCCAATAAATAGAGGGTATACACATGCTCCACACCATAATATCCATCAGTGGCAGCAACCATGGCAAGGTCCACCTCCTCCTTTTGACCCCTTTGTATCTCAGTTTGCCCACTGGAATAGATTCAGTGCATTGGAAGAGGTGGACTGACTCAATTCAGATGAAGCTTTCCCCATGCATTCTGGCACAAATAGGGGTGAGGAGGAGGGCTCACCAGCCATGTCTTACCCGTTATGTTCTAATTTTCCAACTGTGACAGCCACTAGCCTGATTAAGTCACCATCCCCTGCCTTAGAGAGGGAATGTATAGAATCCCCTAGTATTGGAGACACCGTTGGCAATAGAGGAGAAACCACCAAGGATAAAATAAAAATCCTTAGTTGGAACCTTGCGGGCATCCATAGGAAATTGGATCTGCCTGAGTGGAGTGACCTGGTTGAAGCACACAAGATCTGTATGTTTCAAGAGACCTGGAGTACAGAACCACTCCACCGGGTTGGGTTCGTCACCTTTTTTATCCCAGCAGTGAAACCAATGAATGGGAAGGGGCGCCCATCGGGGGGTCTTATCACCTGGGTAAGCATCTCCCTGAACTGCAGAACAACATCTAAGCAGATAAATAATCCAGACATCTTAGGCATTCTACTATGCAATCCATGTAGAGGTTCGTCTCTAGCTCTTTACAATGTTTATGCTAGAGGCACAAAAAATGGGTACACCTCACCCGTAATATCAGATCTTGAGGTGCAACTCAGGGATTGTAAAGAAGCTGACTATACCCTAGTAGCAGGTGATTTTAATTGCACCTATGAGCCACTCCCCCTAGATGGCATCCCTGACTTGGGCGAAGAAGACAGTAGATGGGGCATCCCTTCACTTTCCATCCCTCCGATTAGGCGCTGGACCCGCAGTGCAGTACAGCTAAATGCACTGACTTTAGAGTTTGGGCTAAGAGCCACCAATGGCCGTACACCCTCTGACCGGATGGGCGCCCCGACGTTCAACAGGGTTGGTCATACCTCAAGGATTGACTATATCCTGCTGGACCTGGGGCTTTGGAGCAGGGTCGAAGATATGACAATCACACCAACTGTCGAGAGCAACCATAACTCGCTCTCCCTAATTATCACGAATCCCTGGTCTAATGAAGCACTGTCAGCACCTTCCAAAAGCTTGCATAAGGTCACTGTCTCCTCCTGTGGAAGGCGCTTAAAGTGGGGCAAAGTTGCCAGTAACCCTGACAAACTTGCTAACATAGAGGTGGTTCTTGTGGCCTCACAAACAGAATTTGACACTATTGATTTAGCCACGGCAGCGGACAGGGCAACACCCATTTTCGAAGCTGCTGTTAAGACTATAGGGGAAGTCTTTTGGGTAAAGGGCAACGCAGGCAAGATTAGGTCTCAGAATAAAACCAAGGGAATGCATGATTGGTACACAGTAGCTTGCAGGAAAGCTAAGACCCGGCTAATTGAGGCCGTTAAAGGCAAATCTCAACCCCAAATACAGCTAGCCAGGAAAGAACATAAGAGAATACTGGGTCTAGCAAAAAAGGAGTGGGAAGAGGCCTACTGGTCTACTCTTAAAGAAGCTAGCTTTAAGAAGGATTCTAAATGTTTCTGGGATACTATTAGAGCTCGGAATAGGCCTGATAGTGATTTAATAACTTGTAATATCCCTAGTCAGGCGTGGGTCAAACATTTCTCCAAGCTATACACCCCCCAAGCTGACTAACCGCTGACGAGCGAATCAAAAGGGGGGGTTGTGGGCCCATCATTGCTCCCTCCAATCTGGAACATCCAGCCTAGCGACTTTGACTTTACTATCAAGGAGGTTGAATATGCAATAGGCACTATTATTCCCCAAAAAGCGGCTGGCCCGGATGGTATCCCTGGTGACCTCTTAAGATCAGATACTTCAAAGTGGGGAAAATTGATCCATTCCCTACTTGTCGCTATCTGTAGGGGCGCCCCGGTCCCCTCCTCGTGGAAAGGGGCGGAGGTGGTCCTTATTTACAAAAAAGGCCCCAGGGAAGATCCGTCAAACTATAGGCCCATTAGCCTGTTAGACATCAGCCAAAAAATAGTTGGCAAGGCAAGGTTCTACTGCTAAGAATTCTAAATTGGGTAGAAGAAAACAAAATCCTTACTGACTACCAGGCGGGTTTTAGAGTGGGAACTGGGACAATCGAGCAAGCTTTTAGGCTTATGATGGTCTATTGGAAGGTTGTGGTCATAGGCAAGGGCAGTCTTTATCTCGCGTTCATCGATTTAAAGACTGCCTTTGACCTTGTAGCCAGGGAGACCTTATGGAGCGAACTGGCCGACATGGGGTTACCGCACTACTTGCTTGTATTACTTGTCAGGTTGCACGAAAATAGTTTTGCCCAGATTAGGTGGGGCCCAGGGGGGGAAAAAACTAATAGTATCCCGGTAGAGAGAGGTGTGCGCCAGGGATGTGTGCTAGCTCCCACCCTTTTCTCCCTTTACATCAATGGGGTGGTTGAGCATCTTCGGAAACATCCCTCAGATGAACCATCCCTGGCTGGCGAACGCATACCAACCCTCCTCTTCGCGGATGATACGCTTTTACTATCCAAGACCCCAATTGGCCTCCAAAGACTCCTAAATAACTTTCAATCTTTCTGTGCTAATCGTGGCCTGGTAATCAACACAAGTAAAACAAAATATCTTGTTTTGAATCCTCCCAAAAAACCAGTTCGCTCTCCTACCTTGAATGCTGAACCGCTGGAAAGGGTTGAAGTTTTTGACTATCTTGGGATACGCCTTTCACATAAAATGGATTGGACACCTCACTTGGACAAAATGCTTTTAAACCATAAGAGAATAACAGGAGCTCTTCTGAAAGAACAACGCTCCTGTAAAATAAGACCTATAGCTTCAGTTATAGAGATTTATTCGGCCAAGGGTGTCAGCTCTGCTCTCTATGGGGCCGAACTCTGGGGGTCATCCATTTCCGATGCTCTACCAAGATCTGAGATGAAATTTTGCAGAGCGATTATGTCTCTACCGCAAGGAAGTCCCACGGTCCCGCTAATGTTGGACCTAGGATGTCGCCCAATTGATGACCTCGCAAAATTCCGTCCACTCTTGTTATGGGCGCGGCTGTGGCGTGTGGAGGAACTCAGCAAATATGCTCAAGGCCTTGCAGAAATCATGTCATTACCAGGGTGGCACAAAATTAAATGGTTTAGAGACATGAAGTTGCTGCTAGCCAATCTGGGCCTAAATGAAGCGTGGATAAATAGAACTTCACTTCCGAAGCTAACGCTCAAGAAACTCTATTGGGACTGGATCTCCACAAAAAGAAATACTAGTACTATCATGGGCAGACTTACGGAGGATTTCTTGAAGTTTAAAGACCAACCCAAACGGGAAGTGTATCTTTACACTATTGAAAAACCCTTTGATAGGGCTCTATATTTTAAATTTAGAGCAGGAACCCTTCCCCTTTATTCTTTTACTTCGAGTTGGAAATCACGCGTACAGACCACAGAGCTTTGCCCAGCGTGCTTAATCAAACCAGAGTCATTGGCGCATTTTATGTTTGAGTGCAGAGAGTATGCAATCCCAAGGAGGGTTTGGCTCAAAAATTTATGTCGGCAGTTAGGTACCAAGAGTCATGTGACTGCAATCAGGATATTAATGTCTGATAGCCGTGCCACCTATGCTTGCGTTTTAGCCAAATTTTTATCATGGGCTTGGTCCATCCGTATCAAAAGGCTAAAATTAACTGTTTAATTCCTTTTTAAAATATAGTTGCTTTCTAAATGAACTGTTTTGCAAATTTGTAAGAATGTTTTACATATGCTCCTCTGATTTTACAAATTATCGTATTGTGATTCATGTACTGCTTTTATGATAATTTTTTTATCGAAATAAAGCCTTTTTGACTTTGGCTATGCTGTTCCTATTATGTAAACCTTACATCCAGGCTTTAAGGTATGTGGTCTGCTGTCAAAGCCCAGTGATCTTAATTTATATAAATACACTTCTTCTAGTCAAGGGAAGGGTGGCTAGGCCTTATAGTCCCTTTTCCACTGTCATTATACAATGAATTCCTCTTTTCTACTCTATGGAGTTGTAATAATTCTAATTGTTTTGAGTTTATGCATTTTGCTGCTGGTAGTGGCCATATAGTTAAAATAAACATTTTGAACTATTACAGAGACTCTGCCAACTCTTATTGTGGACAAGTGCGAGTAAGCGAGTGAAAGGGTATGTCTTGCCAATGCGATTCCTGAGAGAGTCTGGAGTGTTGTGTTCTGGGTTGTCTAATCATTTGTAGCTTCGTGATTTTTGATGGAGAACGAATGAGGCACTACAGCTAGTCGGTTTTGGGATTTTGGGTACTGAGGTGATAGGTTGGTACCCTGCTGAGAAAGGGAACCCCCGCTAAGGAATAATAAGGTCTGGGAGAAAGGGGGGAAACACAAAAACCAAGATAACAAGAAACCTCCCACTTGACCTCAATTGCTGCTGCTGGCAGAGTTGGGGTCTGAGAGAACGGCATGTTAGGAGAAAGCAGTCCAAGTGATACGATGAGAGGTGTAATCTGACCCTCCGCCACAAGCCTTGCTGATGGATTTATTAATAAGACCTTCGCACTCCCGCATCACCACTCTTACCAGTGCAAGGTGCCACTGTCTGCTGTACAAAACTCGGGGCCTAAATTAGATGATCTTCGCAGTGTAAAATTCACCAATTCCTGGATGAGGTAGTAAACTTGGTATCATTGGAAGTACTGCCAGCTGAATGACTATAGTCTAACTATGCAACAAAAAAAAAAGTAATTCCGGAAGCGGAAATCCAGCTTTTGGATTCGCCAGAAAACTTGCAAAAACCTGCAAAAATCAACAGATTTTGCATGAATGCACACCTATAAATATGGCCCTCTGTCTTAAATCTTGTGTGCACTACCTAGAGAAGTGCCCTCAGACCCTCACGGCCAGTGGCTTTTTAGAATTCCAGTTATTTCCCTGCCCATTAATTAATTGTAATTCAAAGAAAATAACAAGGATTACAATTTGGGTGGGGGGAGAATAACGTGTGACAATTGCAGTTCCTGTGCCAATGCCTGTATTTTTCACCTGCAGTTGAAACACAAAACGTATAATGTTGATGGACCTGGTAACACATGTTATAGGAATTTACAGGCCATTTTTAATGGGGGTCTCTGTAGTGTATCATAAAAAGTACCAGGCCAAGCCAGCTCTATATCATCCTTAACACCTCTTCTAGTCAAAATATACGTTATACTATCCGTCTGACTACGTTTGCTCTACATTAAAATACTTAACCACACAAACCATCTGTTATGTCATAGTCTTACCTTGCTTTCACTGGCACTGCCACACACATGACTGTGGTTGTACTCTCGGTTGAAAGTGTGTGTTAGGAGACGGAGGCACTGTAAGAGAAACAGGCACACGTTATAGTTCTATTATTTGAATCCCTGCTGGCGATCAGTTGAGTTGCGTAACAAAACCTTAGCAGGCCCCCTCCAAGGAATGGTGAAGGGGCCCCCCCACAATACCTATTCCCTCCCAGTCACCAACCACCTTGCAGACGTACTTAATCTTTGCCTCCTGCATCCACATGACATCAGCAGGAGTTTCCATGATGTGTTTAGCATCAAAGCGAAAAAAGTTACCCCTGAGGGATGAGCTCGTTCTAGACACATGCACACTAAAAATGGAGTTGTGTTTATTTTTTATTATAATATAATTATTTTTATGAATAAAGTTAAACTTTAGGGGCTGAGTGAATGTTCCCCTCACTGAACGCCTGAATAGGGGAGTAGGTTAGTAAGGGATGTGCGGATGCAAAATAAATCTAGTCATCAAAAGGTGAAGATTAAGCAATGTATTTCTATTTTGGCAGAACAGGTTAATCTACCATAAATGAGCGGAGCTCACATTCTATGAGACTGACATAAAAGAAGGCAATGGACATTTTGCTCGAAAGCAAAGCACATGGCAATACAGATGAATGACATAAGAGATTATGCACTTGAGTGCATTTAGTATGTAATTCCAAATTGCGGAGGAGAGAAAGACTCATACAATAGAGAATATATTTCTAAAGGAAGTGGGTATTTAGCCGGCTTCCAGCCAAATAATACATAACCTCTGCTATTTACCCAGTGCCCAGCAAAATAGTACATAATCTCTGCTGTTTAACCAGCCACAGGCTAAATAGTAGGGATGAAGTACAATGTGACTGGCAGCCGGATGGCAGAAGGATTAGGAACAGGCAAACAAGGGGACTAGAATAGTGTGAAGGAGATCATGATTTAGCTGGACATGAAGAAAAACATAACTCTCGGTAATGGTAGGTTGGAGGTCATCTTGAAATGGGGATGCCGCATGTGTGAAGCATTTATAGGTAAGTGCATATACAAATGTACAATAGTTTGTAGAAAAGTAAGTGCATGAATTAAGCTAAACTGTTTACGGATGAAAAACAGTAAAATACATTTTGAATAAAAACATTTGTTATTTTAATATTCAAAAAAGAAATGTAGGAATCAGACTTCTGTTTCAGGAGCTTCAGGATGTGGCATACATATATTATGCATTGCAGTTTAGGAGCATTTGGCTATTTGCAAAGAATAATGAGTACGGTTTTGAAGCATGTACATAAATGATCTAATCACTCATGCGAATACACTGTTTCCTTTTTTAGGAAGTGGCTATTTACAAGGCCAATGGACAAATAATACATATTCTCTGCTATATAACCAGGGGCCAGTCAAATAGTACATCATCTCTGCTGTTTAGCCAGCCGCAGGCTAAACAGTAGAGACAATGTACATTTGAAAGTAAGTGTATATACAAATGTACAATAGCTAGTACAAAGGTAAGTGCATGTATTATGCAAAGCAGTTTATACATGAAAAACAGTAAAATAAATTGTGCATAAAAACTATGATGTCATTTTGATATTCAAATACCCATCCCCACAAAGCCTGTCCTAGACTCATAGACGTTGGAGTGTATCTCTTCCTACACGGAAGTGGGAGCAGACCTGACCTGACGTCACATGCTGGCAAACCACGAGCCGCTCCGAAGGAGCTGGGAACTAGGCCGTTTTGTGCTCCCCCAGACACCCCAGGCACCGATCCTCCGTTTTGGGCTGCACAGCCGGCAGCCTCCCATCCACGAGTGTGGTAGTTGCAGTCGGGTGCCACTGAGAACGAGCCCTAGGCGGTCACGGAGGTGGCTAGATTGGTCCGGGTGCAGCTTGCAGGAGCCTGGTGAGCCCCACTCGCCACCATCACTTGCCACTGCTACAGCTACTGCAGGCCCTAGATCTTGGGCGAGCAGCGTTACAAGCCGAGGACAGTGGAGCAGGCAGGAGTAGAGGTACATATAAAGGGGATCCCCGTAAGAAAGAAAGTGTTGTGTCAAAACAACCAACAGTGAATTATTCACACATTTTCAAAAACAAGGAAAAACATCAGAATTCTTTTTCAAAACAAGTACTGTAATTTATTAACAATACCTTGCAGTAGTAATTTAGAGGAATTTTATGCAATTGTTGCAATTAGTGCCACAGGAAGAGGGGGGGGTAAGGGGGTGGAAAGGGAGTGCTCGGGGAGGTGTAAGGAAGGATGAACACAGTTAAAGAAACAAGTGATAAAAACAAAAATTACTAACACAGTCGAAAGGAATACAAATATATAAGCCAAACAGAATCTAGGCCTACGATGATTAATTATTTTACATAGAAACTTTCAACGGACACACAGTCAATACACAACTGTAGAGGGCAGGTGCCGGAAGTTTACTGAGGAACACCGTCGACGTTTCGACCCCTATAAGTAGGCTGAGTTCAATCCTTTAGTGGGGTCTTCATCAGGACATATGCGACAAGGGGAGTGAGGGACAACCCTGTTAGATAAAATAATGATAGTAAATTAATAATTAGTACAACATAGTCAGTAAATTCAGACTATGATGTCAATTAAGTTGGTAATAAGAAAAATTACCATGGAATCGTGGCCCCATAGAGCTCGTGATGTAGAACAACAAAAGACTGTGCATGTGTCACAAGTCGATCGCCGAAGAAATGAATCACACAACTACAGAGGTGAAAGGACAACCAGTGAATGAGGACTGAGTCATTAGTTGGTGACAGGCCATTACAATTAGATGAAAAACTGACCCCTACTGATGTGGGATCAACTATTAATTAGTATGATAATTAGTATTAGTAAACTACTACACTGCGTGGGTGTAGAGTTTGGGGACCTAAAACAATGCTGTTGATCAGTTGGTTGGTTTGAGACCTGTAACTGAACAGGTGAATAAAGGTCTATGCGACCTATTAATTTAATAAGCTAATGGGTTGATGTGAGAAGTTGGCCCGATATGCAACGTTCGCTATTCTAGCGACCGCTATGTATCGTTCCAACGACCCTTATGGTGTTTGGTTGTAAGTCAACCTATAGACCAGCTATCCTAGTAGCGTGGATACGAGCAGTCTAAGGCTAAAGACTCGAGAGGGCGCGTTAAGCCAGCTGTTTACCACACATGTACCCCTTGAACACCCAGTGAAAGGACACCACACAAGTGTTATGAAAATAAACAGTATATTTATTAAGAATCACAACAGCCCTGTACTCTTTATGAGGACAGGGTACTAAGCACAAACCAAATCTCTTTAGCAAATACTTTAAGTGCACAGTTAAAACAAGTGTCCGAGGACACGGAAAGGTTAAGGCAAGTCGGAAGCGAGGGACTCGGGACCCTAGAGTAAGGAGGCTATGCAGGCACCGAAATGCCGAGTTACCTAGCCACGAGGGCTGCGGCTGCACAAGTCTTACAGGCGTCGGGGTCTTCGCTGACGAGCCAGGAGCCGGAAGAAAAGGAGTTGCTGGCCGGCGACCAGTGATGAATAGTTCGTAGAGATCCAAGCCTGGATCGGAGATTGATGAAACCTGAAAGCAGAGGGGACCAAGATCGTACTACTAGCCAGTAGTCAGAGGGTACCAGGAAGGCACCGGTCGGCCGTCACCTCGACCAGGTGAGTGGGCGACGCTAGGCTCTGCAGTCTCACGGACCAGGAGGCGTTGTCGGCGACCACGGTGGAGGTGCGAGCTGTCCCACGAAGGATGATGCTGTCGGCGTCGCTGGGCCCAGGATGGGGCAACAAGCCTTGGCAGATCTCAGGGCCACGTGGTGGGCCTAAGATGGCGTCTTGAGTGGACCAGGAGGGTCCGGGTTGCTTCTCGCAAAGATGGAAGCAAGGGCCAGTCTGGAGCAACCAGACCAGCAGTGATGATTCTCGGATGTCGTCACAGAAGGGCACAAGCCAGCGGCTAGTGACCAGACAACGTGCTGAGCAGCGAGCAGAAGGGCCCCACGCAGATCGTGGAGATGCTGGGAGACTGCACTTCGGGGCTGGAGCGGCTCAGGGTCGGGGCTTCTCGGACCCCGGAGCACTCACCAGAGAGTTACCTCGATGGTCGTGCTGGTTTTAAGAGCGTGCAGGTTCTGATGATGGCCGGTCCCTCGAGGTCTCGTCGCACCCACAGATCACAGCTGAGCTGATGACGTGGGTAGAGGTCAGAGGTGCCAGGGAAGCCGGTTCTCGTCGAGCTGGGCCGTCGGATTCCTTGAGGAAGGACTTACAGCAAACCGCAGAGTTCTTAGATGGTGCCCGCTGATGCAGGGTGACTACTCCTTAGCCACAAGGGAGAAATCTTGAGAAGAGTCTTGAAGTCCTTTCGTAGAAAGTATTCTTGATTCAAAGATGATCTAATTTGGAAGGGTCCCCGCTCCGGCCTTTATCCTAAAGGAAGGGGTGGGTACATGTCTAGGTTCCGCCCTAAGGGTGGGACCAGGAAGGGGGGTAGTTACACCCCTCTCCCCTGCCGGACTTTCCCCAGGCCAGGGCTGTCGCCCCTGGAACTGGTTCTAACCGGCAGATGCGTAGTGAGCACCGGGGTGCCACTCCGCAGTCACCTTCTCGCAAAAGCCCTACCTACCCAGAATACACAAACCCTGTCTGGGACGGTGCGAACACCGCCCTCGACAGGAAACCCTTTGTCCAGGCGCTCCTCGCTGGAAGGACTCCCAGCAGCAGGAGGTCAGACTCGTGTCTGTGGTGGCAGCATCCATTTTGTGGAGCTGAGGCTTCAGTTAACTTTAACCGGGGTTCACAGTTACGTACATGTCGTGTCCCTCTAGAAGGGCGGGATGCTAACCTCGTCGCCAGAGTTGGTGAGAGGGCAGCATCCCGATTCGTATGACCCCTTACTCGACATGTCTTGATAACGCGACACCGAAGTTACCGATGTGGTACGCGTTATCATGGAACAGCCATTGGGTCTTGATTCCGCAAGCTGCAACCGGGCTCGGCTCGGGCCTGAACCTAGCTCACACGAGCCCACGCACTCTGCCTTCAGGATTGTTAAGGCCTGCCATAGGAGTGACTGATAGGAACTCGGGTGTCCATGGTATGGTTAGATATAGAGCTACTATACCTAAAGCGAAGGGTGGTTACACGGCTTCGCCCCAGCTGTCGTGCAGCCAGTTGTGTCAAATTTAGGAGGCCAGCCAGGGGTGGCATAATACATGCTTCAGCCCCTGGCGGCCCTGGGTACACCTATGCCCTGCGTTACGGGGTCTGATAAGGTGGCCCAGTACCAATTGGAAATGCACCTAGGGCACATGGAATCCATTTTAAAGAGAGAGCAGTAGGCCTGGGGTCCTGATTGGCAGGGTCCCAGGTCGACTATGTCCAAAACCAGCTAAAACACAGGGCAAAAAGTTGGGGGCAACCATAGTCAGGATGTACCTTCCTACACAACCCCCCCCCCCAAACGAAAGGAGATAAGGCTATCCTTGTCCAGGTAAGCCTCTATTACCTAAGTGGCCATATAAGGAAGGACCAGCTCTGGCTTGGTTTCCCCCTGTGTCATGGTCCACTAGGCAACCCCTCACCCTAAGGGTATCTGAGGGTCTCCACCATAGGGAATCTCTGTCTCTGGTGTGTCTTGGGAAAGAAGAAGGCTGATGCTGGGATGGAGTACTGAAGTGAGGCTCCTCTACCTTTGGGCTCAACTTCCTCCAATCACCATTCATCATGTGTGCCTTTCTCTCTTTAGCTGAGATGCACTGAGCTCTCAGGGTCAGCCTCTGGCTACCTAAAGCTGGAGGCTGAGTCCCTCTGTTTGGCTTACTGGAGGGACAGGTCAGGTCTGGGGTTTTTAGGCCCCATGTTTGGCTGTGCCCAACAGTGTCCAGCTGTGGGAGTTCCCTAACTACTTTTAAGGGGGATCCCTCGGGAGTCTGTTCTATTTTCACTTGGCTAGGTTTACCAGCTTCAGTGATCCTAATCTGTTGATTAAGGGGTTCTTTTGGACAGGGGGCCCTTTTGGGTCCACCACTGGCCTCCCTGTCCTCTTCAGCCCTGGGCTGACTGAGGCAGGGTAGAGAGGTGCAGGTTACCTGCTCCAGACTGGGTCCCACCTGGGAAGGGTCCACTGCCATCAGGGGCTCTGCCAGGCTAGGCCTGACTACCTCTGGGGCAGTTCCTTCAACAGGGGTAGAGTCAGTTCCCTGAGGAGGCTGGCTCTCACCTAGTGTCTGGGAGGGGAAAGACTCTTCTTCCTCCTCAATGCTCTCTGTCTGAGTGGAGTGATCCATTGTTTCAGGCTTCACAACCTCACTATCGGTTTGAGTAGAGGCTGAGACCATTTCAGCCTTGCCAACCTTTTCAGGAGGGCACTCAGTTTGGGTTTGGGCTGTGACTGTCACAGCCCTCCTATCCTGTTCGGTAAAGTCTGTCTGAGCCTGGGCAGTGGCTACCACTGCTCTTCCAACCTTTTCAGGGAGGAATGGTGCTTGGACTGGGGCTGTAGCTATTACTGCCCCACTAACCTGTCTGGATAGGCCTATCATTCTGGAATGAGTTTCTTGCTCCACCTCTGCCCATGCTGAGAGTTCCAGGTCATTCCCCAGTAAGCAATCTACAGGTAGGTTATCTGTCACTGCCACTCTCATAGGCCCTGTGACATTACCCCAGCTGAGCTTGACTACTGCCATGGGATGCCTTCTCTTCATTCCATGAATGTCCGTCACCTGATAAGTAAAACCAGGGGTCAGTTGAGCAGAGGGGACCAGATGGTCACTCACCATGGTGAGGCTGGCCCCTGTGTCTCTGAATGCCTCAACTTTCTGACCATTCACTAAAACTTCTTGTCTATACTTGCCCAAAATGTGGGGTCCAGTAGTGAAGTTGGCAAACCCCATGCCAGTCTCACAGACAAGAGTGTGGTCAGGGAACCTGGCTAGGCCATAGTCCTCCTGCTGTCCCAAAGTAATGCCCACCACATTCTTGGGGGCACTCCCACCACCTGGGGGATTACCACTAGTGGTAACAGGAGGTCTAGGAGTATTACTTGGGGGTATGTTTTCCTTATTGCTATTTTTAGGGCACTTGGCATCCCTTTTGTAATGGCCCACCTGTTTACAGGTATGGCAATAAGGTTTCTTCTGTTCGGAAGGAGTGTTCTGGGACCCACCACCCTTGTTGGAGTTTTGGGGCCCTTGGGAAGTCTTCTCTGTGGATTTATCCCCCCCCCTTCTCTTGAGGCTTGGTCGATTCCTTTTTCTGGTCACCACCCTGGTTTTTAGGCCTAACCCTGGTTCTGACCCATTTGTCTGCCCTCTTACCCAATTCCTGTGGAGAGGTCAACTCAGAGTCTACCAGGTGCTGATGTAATAGCTGGTTCTGACAATTATTTAAGATTTGCTCCCTCATAATTAGATTATACAATCCTTTAAAATCAGTAACCTTACTACCCAGTAGCCAGCCTTCAAAAGCCTTAGTGGCACAATCGACAAAATCAGACCAATCTTGAGACTGCGTTTTCGGGGTATCCCTGAACAGCACCCTGTACTGCTCAGTGGTTAGGCCGAACCCTTCAACGAGTGTATTTTTCAAGACTTGGTAATTGTTAGCGTCCTCTACCCTTGTGGTGAGGAGCTTGTCTCTTCCTTTTCCTTCAAAGGAGAGCCACAAGATAGCTGCCCACTGACTCTGGGGAACACCCTGCACAGTGCAGGCCCTCTCCAAAGCAGTAATCCATTTGTGGATGTCGTCCCCTTGTTTAAAGGGGGGCACTATCTTCCCAAGGTGTTTCGTATCGAAACTCTTTTCCCTATTACTAGGTACATTGCTGCCACCAGTGGGGACTACCCCACTTAACTGTTGCTCTCTAGCAAAGGCAAGCTTTTCTTTGGCCAGGGCAAGTTCTTCCCTTTCGATCCTCAGATTAGCTGCCCTTTCCTTAGCTTCATACACTCTCCTCTGAGGGGACGTCATCCCTCTTTGAGAAGAGTTGTGAGAGCCATTGGTTTGAAGGGATCTGCCAGAGCCTCTTGACAGAGATCTGGCTCGTCCATTCCCAATGTTAAGCGGACCTGACAGTAGCGCCGGGGGTCCCCCAGTACCGCTGTCATGTTTGCTTAAGTTGGACCGTGTTAGTCTGACGACTTCTACCTGTCCCTTATCTGCCTCATCCCCAGAGAGATCCTCCTCCTCATCCTCCTCCCCATCTTCGTTCTCAGTTGCGAGGTGGGATGAGGTCAGGATCATCTCGGGTTCCCTCAAGGGGAGGCATGTCTCCTTCTGGATTAGAAGAGCTACGAAGTTTCTCAGCTCTCCTGGCATCATAAGTCTCCAAGAGACCAATCAGAAAGGACGTTGTGGGGTTAGACCCCTGCTGAATCTTCCTGGAGTGACACAGTCGTCTTAACTCCTTGAAGCTCAGCACAGTATATCCTGAAGGGATGACCTGTGGAGGGTCAACTGACACAAGGGGAGACTCAGAGTTTCCTCCTTGGCCCGACATACTGTTTCTAGTGTGGTGTAAGTGATGCACCTACCTACACTATGTGTTTACCTACTGTTCCCTTGCTAAGAGTTGTAGCCAAGGTGTGCTAAGCCTTGAGGAGCTACAACAGCTGGTTCAGTAGAACTCAGAGTATTCTAAGCTTTTAGTTATATGTACTAATAGTACTTGTGCGATCTTTCAACAAGATATTCTTAGGATACGTGTGGTAAAACAACAGCAAGCTCAAATCCCAACCGCTGCTCACCAATGTGAGAAGTTGGCCCGATATGCAACGTTCGCTATTCTAGCGACCGCTATGTATCGTTCCAACGACCCTTATGGTGTTTGGTTGTAAGTCAACCTATAGACCAGCTATCCTAGTAGCGTGGATACGAGCAGTCTAAGGCTAAAGACTCGAGAGGGCGCGTTAAGCCAGCTGTTTACCACACATGTACCCCTTGAACACCCAGTGAAAGGACACCACACAAGTGTTATGAAAATTAACAGTATATTTATTAAGAATCACAACAGCCCTGTACTCTTTATGAGGACAGGGTACTAAGCACAAACCAAATCTCTTTAGCAAATACTTTAAGTGCACAGTTAAAACAAGTGTCCGAGGACACGGAAAGGTTAAGGCAAGTCGGAAGCGAGGGACTCGGGACCCTAGAGTAAGGAGGCTATGCAGGCACCGAAATGCCGAGTTACCTAGCCACGAGGGCTGCGGCTGCACAAGTCTTACAGGCGTCGGGGTCTTCGCTGACGAGCCAGGAGCCGGAAGAAAAGGAGTTGCTGGCCGGCGACCAGTGATGAATAGTTCGTAGAGATCCAAGCCTGGATCGGAGATTGATGAAACCTGAAAGCAGAGGGGACCAAGTTCGTACTACTAGCCAGTAGTCAGAGGGTACCAGGAAGGCACCGGTTGGCCGTCACCTCGACCAGGTGAGTGGGCGACGCTAGGCTCTGCAGTCTCACGGACCAGGAGGCGTTGTCGGCGACCACGGTGGAGGTGCGAGCTGTCCCACGAAGGATGATGCTGTCGGCGTCGCTGGGCCCAGGATGGGGCAACAAGCCTTGGCAGATCTCAGGGCCACGTGGTGGGCCTAAGATGGCGTCTTGAGTGGACCAGGAGGGTCCGGGTTGCTTCTCGCAAAGATGGAAGCAAGGGCCAGTCTGGAGCAACCAGACCAGCAGTGATGATTCTCGGATGTCGTCACAGAAGGGCACAAGCCAGCGGCTAGTGACCAGACAACGTGCTGAGCAGCGAGCAGAAGGGCCCCACGCAGATCGTGGAGATGCTGGGAGACTGCACTTCGGGGCTGGAGCGGCTCAGGGTCGGGGCTTCTCGGACCCCGGAGCACTCACCAGAGAGTTACCTCGATGGTCGTGCTGGTTTTAAGAGCGTGCAGGTTCTGATGATGGCCGGTCCCTCGAGGTCTCGTCGCACCCACAGATCACAGCTGAGCTGATGACGTGGGTAGAGGTCAGAGGTGCCAGGGAAGCCGGTTCTCGTCGAGCTGGGCCGTCGGATTCCTTGAGGAAGGACTTACAGCAAACCGCAGAGTTCTTAGATGGTGCCCGCTGATGCAGGGTGACTACTCCTTAGCCACAAGGGAGAAATCTTGAGAAGAGTCTTGAAGTCCTTTCGTAGAAAGTATTCTTGATTCAAAGATGATCTAATTTGGAAGGGTCCCCGCTCCGGCCTTTATCCTAAAGGAAGGGGTGGGTACATGTCTAGGTTCCGCCCTAAGGGTGGGACCAGGAATGGGGGTAGTTACACCCCTCTCCCCTGCCGGACTTTCCCCAGGCCAGGGCTGTCGCCCCTGGAACTGGTTCTAACCGGCAGATGCGTAGTGAGCACCGGGGTGCCACTCCGCAGTCACCTTCTCGCAAAAGCCCTACCTACCCAGAATACACAAACCCTGTCTGGGACGGTGCGAACACCGCCCTCGACAGGAAACCCTTTGTCCAGGCGCTCCTCGCTGGAAGGACTCCCAGCAGCAGGAGGTCAGACTCGTGTCTGTGGTGGCAGCATCCATTTTGTGGAGCTGAGGCTTCAGTTAACTTTAACCGGGGTTCACAGTTACGTACATGTCGTGTCCCTCTAGAAGGGCGGGATGCTAACCTCGTTGCCAGAGTTGGTGAGAGGGCAGCATCCCGATTCGTATGACACCTTACTCGACATGTCTTGACAACGCGACACCGAAGTTACCGATGTGGTACGCGTTATCATGGAACAGCCATTGGGTCTTGATTCCGCAAGCTGCAACCGGGCTCGGCTCGGGCCTGAACCTAGCTCACACGAGCCCACGCACTCTGCCTTCAGGATTGTTAAGGCCTGCCATAGGAGTGACTGATAGGAACTCGGGTGTCCATGGTATGGTTAGATATAGAGCTACTATACCTAAAGCGAAGGGTGGTTACACGGCTTCGCCCCAGCTGTCGTGCAGCCAGTTGTGTCAAATTTAGGAGGCCAGCCAGGGGTGGCATAATACATGCTTCAGCCCCTGGCGGCCCTGGGTACACCTATGCCCTGCGTTACGGGGTCTGATAAGGTGGCCCAGTACCAATTGGAAATGCACCTAGGGCACATGGAATCCATTTTAAAGAGAGAGCAGTAGGCCTGGGGTCCTGATTGGCAGGGTCCCAGGTCGACTATGTCCAAAACCAGCTAAAACACAGGGCAAAAAGTTGGGGGCAACCATAGTCAGGATGTACCTTCCTACACAACCCCCCCCCCCCCCCAAACGAAAGGAGATAAGGCTATCCTTGTCCAGGTAAGCCTCTATTACCTAAGTGGCCATATAAGGAAGGACCAGCTCTGGCTTGGTTTCCCCCTGTGTCATGGTCCACTAGGCAACCCCTCACCCTAAGGGTATCTGAGGGTCTCCACCATAGGGAATCTCTGTCTCTGGTGTGTCTTGGGAAAGAAGAAGGCTGATGCTGGGATGGAGTACTGAAGTGAGGCTCCTCTACCTTTGGGCTCAACTTCCTCCAATCACCATTCATCATGTGTGCCTTTCTCTCTTTAGCTGAGATGCACTGAGCTCTCAGGGTCAGCCTCTGGCTACCTAAAGCTGGAGGCTGAGTCCCTCTGTTTGGCTTACTGGAGGGACAGGTCAGGTCTGGGGTTTTTAGGCCCCATGTTTGGCTGTGCCCAACAGTGTCCAGCTGTGGGAGTTCCCTAACTACTTTTAAGGGGGATCCCTCAGGAGTCTGTTCTATTTTCACTTGGCTAGGTTTACCAGCTTCAGTGATCCTAATCTGTTGATTAAGGGGTTCTTTTGGACAGGGGGCCCTTTTGGGTCCACCACTGGCCTCCCTGTCCTCTTCAGCCCTGGGCTGACTGAGGCAGGGTAGAGAGGTGCAGGTTACCTGCTCCAGACTGGGTCCCACCTGGGAAGGGTCCACTGCCATCAGGGGCTCTGCCAGGCTAGGCCTGACTACCTCTGGGGCAGTTCCTTCAACAGGGGTAGAGTCAGTTCCCTGAGGAGGCTGGCTCTCACCTAGTGTCTGGGAGGGGAAAGACTCTTCTTCCTCCTCAATGCTCTCTGTCTGAGTGGAGTGATCCATTGTTTCAGGCTTCACAACCTCACTATCGGTTTGAGTAGAGGCTGAGACCATTTCAGCCTTGCCAACCTTTTCAGGAGGGCACTCAGTTTGGGTTTGGGCTGTGACTGTCACAGCCCTCCTATCCTGTTCGGTAAAGTCTGTCTGAGCCTGGGCAGTGGCTACCACTGCTCTTCCAACCTTTTCAGGGAGGAATGGTGCTTGGACTGGGGCTGTAGCTATTACTGCCCCACTAACCTGTCTGGATAGGCCTATCATTCTGGAATGAGTTTCTTGCTCCACCTCTGCCCATGCTGAGAAATGAAATGAAATGAAATGAAATGAAATGAAAATGTGACTTGTAGAGCGCTACAGTTGCCCTGAGGCGTCCAGGCGCTAAAAACAGATGGAGCCCTCTTGAGGTTACTTTATTAGGCATTAAACAGCAAGGTTTTTAGCTGTTTTCGAAAAGTAGTCAGATTGGGGTTACTTCTCAGCTGCAGAGGGAGAGAGTTCCAAAGTTTGGAAACGTTATACGAGAAGGAACGTCCTCCCGCTCTGGCTCTGCGAATTCTGGGAATCTCAGCCAAGAATGCTGTAGAAGAGCGGAGGGATTTGTTAGGCCTGTAGGGAGAAATCAGGGGCTGGTTGATGTCTGGGCCTGTTTCCCAGAAGGTCTGGTGGGCAATGCAGAGCGACTTGAACTTTACTCTGTCCCTGACAGGTAACCAGTGTAGGGTCTTTAAACTGGCTCTCACTGAGGTCCTCCGGGGAATGCCCAGCAGCGCTCTAGCAGCACAGTTCTGGGTGCGTTGAAGCTTTTGTAGGGTATAATCCGGGGCTCCGAGGTATAGGGCGTTATTAAAGTCCAAACGGGATTGGATAAGGCCCTGTATAATTATCTGTTTAGCCTCAAAGCAGAGGAGGGGAAGGACTTTCTTGATCACTCTGAGGAGGCCAAAACAAGTGGCTGATATCTTAGTGGCCTGTGTGTTGAAGCTCAGAGACTTGTCAAGCCAGACCCCTAAGCTTTTGATGTTGTCTCTGGGGGGTGGTGCCACTCCCATACTTGATGGCCAAATCGGCTCTAAGGAAACAGGGGAGGCTGTGCCTAAGATCATCAGCTCGGTTTTGTCGTCATTCAGCTTTAAGCATGAGCTCATCATCCACTTCTTTACGTCCTCCAGACACGCCGCTAGGTCTGGTGGCGCCTGGAGGCCGCTCTTCTCTGCCAGGGAGACCACCAGCTGGGTGTCGTCCGCATAGGAGATGATCTTTACACCATGCGGACGAACAACCTCAGCCAGTGGCCTCATATAAGCGTTGAAGAGCGTAGGGCTTAAGGAGGAGCCCTGGGGGACTCCACATCCCAGGGGATGAGTGGATGAGCGTGATGCGCCGTCGAAGACCTGAAAGGTTCTGTCGGACAGGAAAGAGTTGAACCATGTCAGGGCATCTCCGGTCACTCCTAATTCGGCAAGGCGGGTTAACAAGATTTCGTGGTGTACCGTATCGAATGCGGCACTTAGATCGAGGAGGATCACTGCCACTGATCCCCCTCGATCCAGAAGCCGTCTTGCCTCCTCAGTCACAGCCAGTAAAGCCGTCTCTGTCCCGTGTTTGGTACGAAAACCTGTTTGAGAGGAGTCGAGGAGGTGGTTTTCCTCAAAAAACGTTGTCAGAGTGGTGTTAACATGTTTTTCCAGAATTTTCGATGCCCAGGGGAGTAATGAGATCGGACGATAGTTACTGGGGTTGGCCGGGTCTAGGGAAGGTTTTTTCAGCAGGGCCCGCACCATGGCATGCTTCCATGTTGAAGGGACCGTCCTGCTAGTTATGGAGGAGTTCATGAGCTCCAGGAGTGTGGGGAAAATAGTAGTGCTGGCAAGGTTTAATGAGCCTGGGGGGGCAGGGTCGCACGGGGAACCGGATTTTATTTGTTGTGCCAGTGTCTGTACAATTTCCAGTGTTAGCAGGGGGAGAGACTCCAGGCGCTTGGTCGAGTTTGGGGTCAGGTACAGGTTCTGGCCGGGGGAGTCCGGGGGAGGGTTGGGGAAGGAGAGATAAATTTTATTAATTTTTTGGAAGAAGAATTCTGCCAGGTCATTGCATTTAGCCGGCGAGTTGTTGTTATCTGTAGCCGGAGGCGGGGGTTTGATCAAGGAGTTGACTATACGGTAGATTTCTTTAGATTTGGATTTTGCCGTGGTTATTTTAAGATTGTAAAAGGCAGCTTGTGAAGATTTAATGGCCAATTTATAATTCCTGATCATTTCCCTGTAGATGGTTTTTTCTTCAGGGTTGTAGAAGGTGCGCCACTTTCTCTCCTGCTTTTTACAGAGACGTTTATGGTTCCTGAGCTCTTCTGTGAACCAGGGAGCTATTTTGCTATGTCTCTTAGATTTTGATGCGTGTTCTGGGAGAACCTGGTTCAGAGAGGTGGTTATCCATTCTTCATATTTTTCGTTGTTAACAGTTGGGTTTTGAGAAAGGGAGGGTCTCATAGTGCAAAGAGTTTGTGCCCAGTTATCAATAGGGAGTTTGGACCAGTTACGAGTTTTTCTAATAGTAAATGAGGTCGAGGATGGTTTACTTGTGGTCCAATTAAAGGCTATTAAGAAGTGGTCTGACCAGGGAAGTCTGGTTATATTTCCTACTTTAAGCTGGTCACAATTACTAAAAATAGGGTCCAACAGGTGTCCCTTTTCGTGTGTGGCAGATGGAACTCGTTGCTCGAGTTGATATGCAGCCAGGCTTGACTGGGTCTCTTGTGCCGAAGAGTCTAATGGGTTGTCAAAATGAATGTTAAAGTCTCCCAGTAGGGAGAAATTGGAAGGGGAGACAACCGACTGAGAGGTCACAGAGAGCAGGGAAGTATTGAATTGTCCTGTAGGACCGGGGGGGCGGTAGATGAGAATGCCGGAAAAACAGGCATTAGGAGAAAATTCGATGGCGAAAGGGAAATTTTCGCAGTCCTCAATATTTTCTGGTAAGTGACGACAAGTGTAGCTATCTTTATATATAATCGCGAGGCCTCCACCTCTGCCCAGTGGACGGTCTACTCGAGCTATCTGATACCCTGGGATGATGGCTTGTGCTAGGTCTGGCTGGGAGTCTTGGTTCAGCCAGGTCTCTGTCAGGAACATTGCATCAGGAGAGTGTTCCTCTAATAGTAGGGAGATCTCAAGGCAGTGTTTCACGAGGGACCTACAGTTTAAAAGGAGCATGGAGTAATTCATTAACTCGTCTGTTGGTTTGGTAGTTGAAGTACATAAGTCTAAGTTGCAGTACTTACAGCGTCGAGGAATCTCCAAAGGGTATAGCGGACTGCCGCATTTAGGAGAGATAGGTGGCCGTAGCTGCCGTAGTAGGTCTGGACTGTATGCCAGTCTGTCGTCTCTGGAGGAGCCAGGGGACGTAGCCCTTGGGCCCGGCCGGGCGCGGACGAGCGCAGACGAGCTTGCCTTAAGCGCGCCTTCGGCGCGCAATCGGCGCGCCCGCTGCGCTCGTCCGCTGCGCGTCCTATGGTTGCACATGGCTATATGGGAGAGGAGGGGTAGAAGGGGGCGTGGCCTGATTGAGTGGGCGTGTCTCCCTCCGCGACAGCTTCCAATCAGCTGTGCGGGGAGCTGTCTGAAACGCGAGGCGAAGCGAGTGGAAGGGTTTTTAAAAACACAACAAGTGAGCACAATAATACAGTTTTAAAATGGTTAGAGCGTCTCCCGGCTTTCCGCCTCAGGAGGGGTAGGTCTGTCAAAGCGCCGCTTCCAGTCAGCGCGCGCTTTGTAGAGGTTGCAGGGGGCGTGGTCTGATTGAGTGGGCGTGTCTCCCTCCGCGACAGCTTCCAATCAGCTGTGCGGGGAGCTGTCTGAAACGCGAGGCGAAGCGAGTGGAAGGGTTTTTAAAAACACAACAAGTGAGCACAATAATACAGTTTTAAAATGGTTAGAGCGTCTCCCGGCTTTCCGCCTCAGCAGGGGTAGTCTGAGAGTTCCAGGTCATTCCCCAGTAAGCAATCTACAGGTAGGTTATCTGTCACTGCCACTCTCATAGGCCCTGTGACATTACCCCAGCTGAGCTTGACTACTGCCATGGGATGCCTTCTCTTCATTCCATGAATGTCCGTCACCTGATAAGTAAAACCAGGGGTCAGTTGAGCAGAGGGGACCAGATGGTCACTCACCATGGTGAGGCTGGCCCCTGTGTCTCTGAATGCCTCAACTTTCTGACCATTCACTAAAACTTCTTGTCTATACTTGCCCAAAATGTGGGGTCCAGTAGTGAAGTTGGCAAACCCCATGCCAGTCTCACAGACAAGAGTGTGGTCAGGGAACCTGGCTAGGCCATAGTCCTCCTGCTGTCCCAAAGTAATGCCCACCACATTCTTGGGGGCACTCCCACCACCTGGGGGATTACCACTAGTGGTAACAGGAGGTCTAGGAGTATTACTTGGGGGTATGTTTTCCTTATTGCTATTTTTAGGGCACTTGGCATCCCTTTTGTAATGGCCCACCTGTTTACAGGTATGGCAATAAGGTTTCTTCTGTTCGGAAGGAGTGTTCTGGGACCCACCACCCTTGTTGGAGTTTTGGGGCCCTTGGGAAGTCTTCTCTGTGGATTTATCCCCCCCCCTTCTCTTGAGGCTTGGTCGATTCCTTTTTCTGGTCACCACCCTGGTTTTTAGGCCTAACCCTGGTTCTGACCCATTTGTCTGCCCTCTTACCCAATTCCTGTGGAGAGGTCAACTCAGAGTCTACCAGGTGCTGATGTAATAGCTGGTTCTGACAATTATTTAAGATTTGCTCCCTCATAATTAGATTATACAATCCTTTAAAATCAGTAACCTTACTACCCAGTAGCCAGCCTTCAAAAGCCTTAGTGGCACAATCGACAAAATCAGACCAATCTTGAGACTGCGTTTTCGGGGTATCCCTGAACAGCACCCTGTACTGCTCAGTGGTTAGGCCGAACCCTTCAACGAGTGTATTTTTCAAGACTTGGTAATTGTTAGCGTCCTCTACCCTTGTGGTGAGGAGCTTGTCTCTTCCTTTTCCTTCAAAGGAGAGCCACAAGATAGCTGCCCACTGACTCTGGGGAACACCCTGCACAGTGCAGGCCCTCTCCAAAGCAGTAATCCATTTGTGGATGTCGTCCCCTTGTTTAAAGGGGGGCACTATCTTCCCAAGGTGTTTCGTATCGAAACTCTTTTCCCTATTACTAGGTACATTGCTGCCACCAGTGGGGACTACCCCACTTAACTGTTGCTCTCTAGCAAAGGCAAGCTTTTCTTTGGCCAGGGCAAGTTCTTCCCTTTCGATCCTCAGATTAGCTGCCCTTTCCTTAGCTTCGTACACTCTCCTCTGAGGGGACGTCATCCCTCTTTGAGAAGAGTTGTGAGAGCCATTGGTTTGAAGGGATCTGCCAGAGCCTCTTGACAGAGATCTGGCTCGTCCATTCCCAATGTTAAGCGGACCTGACAGTAGCGCCGGGGGTCCCCCAGTACCGCTGTCATGTTTGCTTAAGTTGGACCGTGTTAGTCTGACGACTTCTACCTGTCCCTTATCTGCCTCATCCCCAGAGAGATCCTCCTCCTCATCCTCCTCCCCATCTTCGTTCTCAGTTGCGAGGTGGGATGAGGTCAGGATCATCTCGGGTTCCCTCAAGGGGAGGCATGTCTCCTTCTGGATTAGAAGAGCTACGAAGTTTCTCAGCTCTCCTGGCATCATAAGTCTCCAAGAGACCAATCAGAAAGGACGTTGTGGGGTTAGACCCCTGCTGAATCTTCCTGGAGTGACACAGTCGTCTTAACTCCTTGAAGCTCAGCACAGTATATCCTGAAGGGATGACCTGTGGAGGGTCAACTGACACAAGGGGAGACTCAGAGTTTCCTCCTTGGCCCGACATACTGTTTCTAGTGTGGTGTAAGTGATGCACCTACCTACACTATGTGTTTACCTACTGTTCCCTTGCTAAGAGTTGTAGCCAAGGTGTGCTAAGCCTTGAGGAGCTACAACAGCTGGTTCAGTAGAACTCAGAGTATTCTAAGCTTTTAGTTATATGTACTAATAGTACTTGTGCGATCTTTCAACAAGATATTCTTAGGATACGTGTGGTAAAACAACAGCAAGCTCAAATCCCAACCGCTGCTCACCAATGTGAGAAGTTGGCCCGATATGCAACGTTCGCTATTCTAGCGACCGCTATGTATCGTTCCAACGACCCTTATGGTGTTTGGTTGTAAGTCAACCTATAGACCAGCTATCCTAGTAGCGTGGATACGAGCAGTCTAAGGCTAAAGACTCGAGAGGGCGCGTTAAGCCAGCTGTTTACCACACATGTACCCCTTGAACACCCAGTGAAAGGACACCACACAAGTGTTATGAAAATTAACAGTATATTTATTAAGTATCACAACAGCCCTGTACTCTTTATGAGGACAGGGTACTAAGCACAAACCAAATCTCTTTAGCAAATACTTTAAGTGCACAGTTAAAACAAGTGTCCGAGGACACGGAAAGGTTAAGGCAAGTCGGAAGCGAGGGACTCGGGACCCTAGAGTAAGGAGGCTATGCAGGCACCGAAATGCCGAGTTACCTAGCCACGAGGGCTGCGGCTGCACAAGTCTTACAGGCGTCGGGGTCTTCGCTGACGAGCCAGGAGCCGGAAGAAAAGGAGTTGCTGGCCGGCGACCAGTGATGAATAGTTCGTAGAGATCCAAGCCTGGATCGGAGATTGATGAAACCTGAAAGCAGAGGGGACCAAGTTCGTACTACTAGCCAGTAGTCAGAGGGTACCAGGAAGGCACCGGTTGGCCGTCACCTCGACCAGGTGAGTGGGCGACGCTAGGCTCTGCAGTCTCACGGACCAGGAGGCGTTGTCGGCGACCACGGTGGAGGTGCGAGCTGTCCCACGAAGGATGATGCTGTCGGCGTCGCTGGGCCCAGGATGGGGCAACAAGCCTTGGCAGATCTCAGGGCCACGTGGTGGGCCTAAGATGGCGTCTTGAGTGGACCAGGAGGGTCCGGGTTGCTTCTCGCAAAGATGGAAGCAAGGGCCAGTCTGGAGCAACCAGACCAGCAGTGATGATTCTCGGATGTCGTCACAGAAGGGCACAAGCCAGCGGCTAGTGACCAGACAACGTGCTGAGCAGCGAGCAGAAGGGCCCCACGCAGATCGTGGAGATGCTGGGAGACTGCACTTCGGGGCTGGAGCGGCTCAGGGTCGGGGCTTCTCGGACCCCGGAGCACTCACCAGAGAGTTACCTCGATGGTCGTGCTGGTTTTAAGAGCGTGCAGGTTCTGATGATGGCCGGTCCCTCGAGGTCTCGTCGCACCCACAGATCACAGCTGAGCTGATGACGTGGGTAGAGGTCAGAGGTGCCAGGGAAGCCGGTTCTCGTCGAGCTGGGCCGTCGGATTCCTTGAGGAAGGACTTACAGCAAACCGCAGAGTTCTTAGATGGTGCCCGCTGATGCAGGGTGACTACTCCTTAGCCACAAGGGAGAAATCTTGAGAAGAGTCTTGAAGTCCTTTCGTAGAAAGTATTCTTGATTCAAAGATGATCTAATTTGGAAGGGTCCCCGCTCCGGCCTTTATCCTAAAGGAAGGGGTGGGTACATGTCTAGGTTCCGCCCTAAGGGTGGGACCAGGAATGGGGGTAGTTACACCCCTCTCCCCTGCCGGACTTTCCCCAGGCCAGGGCTGTCGCCCCTGGAACTGGTTCTAACCGGCAGATGCGTAGTGAGCACCGGGGTGCCACTCCGCAGTCACCTTCTCGCAAAAGCCCTACCTACCCAGAATACACAAACCCTGTCTGGGACGGTGCGAACACCGCCCTCGACAGGAAACCCTTTGTCCAGGCGCTCCTCGCTGGAAGGACTCCCAGCAGCAGGAGGTCAGACTCGTGTCTGTGGTGGCAGCATCCATTTTGTGGAGCTGAGGCTTCAGTTAACTTTAACCGGGGTTCACAGTTACGTACATGTCGTGTCCCTCTAGAAGGGCGGGATGCTAACCTCGTTGCCAGAGTTGGTGAGAGGGCAGCATCCCGATTCGTATGACACCTTACTCGACATGTCTTGACAACGCGACACCGAAGTTACCGATGTGGTACGCGTTATCATGGAACAGCCATTGGGTCTTGATTCCGCAAGCTGCAACCGGGCTCGGCTCGGGCCTGAACCTAGCTCACACGAGCCCACGCACTCTGCCTTCAGGATTGTTAAGGCCTGCCATAGGAGTGACTGATAGGAACTCGGGTGTCCATGGTATGGTTAGATATAGAGCTACTATACCTAAAGCGAAGGGTGGTTACACGGCTTCGCCCCAGCTGTCGTGCAGCCAGTTGTGTCAAATTTAGGAGGCCAGCCAGGGGTGGCATAATACATGCTTCAGCCCCTGGCGGCCCTGGGTACACCTATGCCCTGCGTTACGGGGTCTGATAAGGTGGCCCAGTACCAATTGGAAATGCACCTAGGGCACATGGAATCCATTTTAAAGAGAGAGCAGTAGGCCTGGGGTCCTGATTGGCAGGGTCCCAGGTCGACTATGTCCAAAACCAGCTAAAACACAGGGCAAAAAGTTGGGGGCAACCATAGTCAGGATGTACCTTCCTACAGTTGAGAGCACTAGGTAAAGGAATTTCACAAAATCCACATAATACAGTCAAAAATGACAGAGCCCGAAACTTCAGTCAGGGGAGCTGTCTCAAAGCAATGTAAATATTAAAGGATACCCAACAAACCTTAGCTGAAAGAAAAGAGGCGAGTTGTATTCAGCCGTCAATTTCAAACGTAAAATGGCAAAAGCTCACTGCACTGTTTTTGAGATCGATAGTTCAGATATCAACCCGAATCATAAATCTGAAAGTAAACGAGGGTGGACGGGTCAGGCGCGGGGAAATTAATTGAATGATTGCCGCTTTTCAGCCACGTAGCATAGCGCTGCTCTACATACCTTGGCTTAAAGAGAAAGCGAATCAGTTTCTATCGTGAGTTTTGGCCGTTAGTAACAAACGCTTCACTGCACTCGATGGCTCTAATATCAGCATGGATTCTATGTCTGAAAAAGATCGAGGGTGAGCCAGTTAGGAGCGGGGAAGTTAAAATTCCGTAGTGAAATGAAGGATTTACCGCTGGAGATTCACGTACCTCTACGCTGCAAGTCAATCCATGACCAGAAACTCCGTGGCACTGCTACACGGAGTTTCAGGGGGCGGGGCATAACTTAGAAAGTCTACCAGGCATGGAAAAGAAAGAGTTACTTCCGTGGGAACTCGTGTTTGAAGATGGAAAGCATCTAGTAGCTAATGAATGGAACATTGTTGGAAATAGTGAATTCAATCGGAAATACGGGATTAAAGTTGAGAGTTCGATGTACACAATGTATAATGGGCATCAGCCAACAGGTGATTAATCATAAACACACAATACGTTCATAAATTAATCCAGTTACTTAAATTCCAATGGTGGTTAGCCACATATATCCCAAACAATTTGATATTCCGCGCAACTCTCAAACATGAGGTTGAAAGCGGGTAGGTGGGCATATTAGATATCGGCACATATCCCAGACATTTGGACAAACCGCGCAACTCTCAAACATGAGGTTGGAGGCGGGTCCATGGATGTATTTAGTTGATGTGCAACATTTGGGAGAAAAATAACACTTGATGGGCAAGTTAGATAGATGTGCACCATTTGAAAAATTAAATGAAGATAAAACTGAACATACTAGATGCTATGTGTTATACAATTCCACGTTCATTCACAAGATACATCAAGAAGCATCACACAATTTGCAAAACCCCTGCAACTCTCAAACATGAGGTTGTAAAAGGGAGTGCCAATTGGAAGCTTATTGGTTTACCAACATAGTGTCTGATGCAGTCTCACAGTTTAAAAACCCAAACCAGTGTCCAAGATGGAGAGGGGGATTGTATGTCATTCTTTGTCAGATAAGACCAGTTAACCCAAGGCTGCCAACTGTGCTAAACTGCTATCTTACTCGTTCAGACCATTTTTGATTGAATCTAAGAGGGTCATCCATTTGGATTCACGAGTGTTGAGTACTGACAGTAGATTACCTCCTCTCCTGCCCAAAGACACCTTTTCAATCACAAACCATCTCAATTCTGAGACGGCGTGTCCTGCCTTTTGCCAGTGATCAACTAAGGGTGCACCGGCAACATTGCAGCGTAGTCTGCTACGATGGGAGGAGATTTGTGACTTGATCTTTTGTTGTGTTTGACCTACATATACGTGTCCACAGGGGCAAAGGACGATGTAGATGACGCAACTCGAGTTGCAGTTGGTGTGATGTTTTAGTTTGTAGGATCGTCCACCATAGTCAAAAGTCTTAATCTGAATGGTGGTTTCACATGCAGTACACGTGCCACATCTGTGGTGTCCCAATAATGGGGGTAGATTCCAAATGCTTGTGAGGGTCGGCTGGCTCACTGGTTCCAGATATGAGTGAACCACCATATCTCGTATGTTTTTAGCCCTCTTAAAGGAATGAAGAGGGGGCTCGGTCTGCCTGATCTCATCTGATACAATCGACCAGTTCTTATTGATAATGCGTTTAATTTCATTGCTTCGTGTGGAGAAGGTGGTTACACAGATAATCCGATCAGTTTTGGGTTGGTTCATATTGTCCGGTTGTAACAGGGATTAACGTGGGTTATACCAGGCCCTTTTCCTGGCCCGTCTAACCATTCTAGAAGGATATCCCCGTGAAATGAGACGTTCACTGAGAATTTCGGATTCTTGGAAGTAGTTTTCGCGAGTGGAGCAGTTTCGCCTAATTCTAAGGAATTGGCCAACTGGAAGGTTGTCTTTGAGGCCTCGAGGATGATGACTGCCATATTGTAGTAAGGAGTTTCGCTCCGTCGGTTTCCTAAACAAAGTGGTCAACAGGCGATCGTGCTCCACATAAATCGAGATACCCAGGAATGGAATTTTTTCATTACTTGAATCCATCGTAAATTGTATATGGGGGTTTCTGGAATTCAACCATATGTGAAAATCTGAGAGGAGTACCTCACTTCCTTTCCAAATGCAAAGAACATTGTCTATATATCTGACCCATAATGTCAGATTATTGTGAAAGGAATTGTCCATGGAAAAGATATGTTGCTGTTCATAATAATCCATGTAGATGATCGCCAGATTAGGAGCGAAGGTAGCCCCCATAGCTACCCCCTTTGTCTGCAGGTAGAACTTCTCTTGGAAAATGAAAAAATTCTGTCTCATTGCAATGCTGAGTAGTTCGATTATGAAATCTGTCGGAACCTGAACAGGTGCTGGTCGCTTCTCCAAAGCTTGTCTCATGACTTCCAAGGCATCAAGTTGTGGAATACTGGTATATAGCGAGACAATGTCGCATGTCACCAATAGTTCACTCGCTGGATTAAATGGCCTTTCATCAATGAGATTGATGGTTTGTGTTGTGTCGCGGAGATACGTTCTGGTATTCAGGGCAATCGGTTTCAAGAAAAAATCGACATATTTGCACAAGGGTTCTAACATGGAACCACAGCCTGACACGATTGGGCGGCCAGGAGGACTTGTTAAGTTCTTGTGTACCTTGGGTAAGGTATATATGGTGGCGAGTCTGGGAAATTTTTGATTAAGGAATTTAAATTCCTGCTCGCTGAGGAAGCCAGCGTCTAATCCTTTCTGAGTTGCTGCCAGAATAGTAGTAGCCAATTCACGTGAGGGATCGGTTGTTAGTAACTGATAACTCACTCCATCCGACAATTGTCTGTGGATTTCTTCTTTATATTTGCAAAGATCTTGTATGACAATTGCCCCGCCTTTATCAGCGGACTTGATGATGACTTCTTTATTTTGGCATAGATTGGTGAGGGCTTTCTTCTCTGTTTTTGGCAAATTTAGTCTGACAAATTTGCGTTGGTCCAAGACACGGTCAACCGCACCGGTCACGATTTCCTCAAATGCCAGAATCTTATGGCTCATGGCGTACGTCGGTGGGAAAAAAGTAGAAGGTTCTTTAAGGCCTGTGGTGGAGCTGTGTAGTCTTGTAGTTTGATTACGGAAAAAATATCTTAGTCTTATTTTCCGAAAAAAACGGTATAGTTCGGTTTTCAGGAGAAATTTATTTGGTGGAGCAGTGGGGACATAGGAAAGGCCCGTGCTCAGAACTTTGACCTCTTCTTCAGCTAAAGTATGATGAGAAATATTGATCACTGGATTGAGAGGTGAACTGCACACGTCCGGTGGCATAGTCTGATCTTGGATAGGGGCATGGTTTACCACCTGTAAGTGTTTCTCCTGGTCGAGATTTCTCCATGAGGTTCGGGACGAAATGTCACTTGTTTCTGTTGTTTGCCTCTGTTGCCCTGCCAGCCGCCAGTTTGTTGTTGTTGGCCTCTCGCTTGACCTCTTGTCCACTGATTGCCTCGGCCTCTGGGGGGCCGCCATTGCCCACGGCCTTGGTCTAAAAAAGGCTGCTGGAATTGAGGGGGATACTGCTGGTATCCAAATTCTTGAAGTGGATAATTGTGAGATGTGCTGGGTCCTGCTTCCACGTCGATTGTATCAGATGAGATCAGGCAGACCGAGCCCCCTCTTCATTCCTTTAAGAGGGCTAAAAACATACGAGATATGGTGGTTCACTCATATCTGGAACCAGTGAGCCAGCCGACCCTCACAAGCATTTGGAATCTACCCCCATTATTGGGACACCACAGATGTGGCACGTGTACTGCATGTGAAACCACCATTCAGATTAAGACTTTTGACTATGGTGGACGATTCTACAAACTAAAACATCACACCAACTGCAACTCGAGTTGCGTCATCTACATCGTCCTTTGCCCCTGTGGACACGTATATGTAGGTCAAACACAACAAAAGATCAAGTCATGAATCTCCTCCCATTGTAGCAGACTACGCTGCAATGTTGCCGGTGCACCCTTAGTTGATCACTGGCAAAAGGCAGGACACGCCGTCTCAGAATTGAGATGGTTTGTGATTGAAAAGGTGTCTTTGGGCAGGAGAGGAGGTAATCTACTGTCAGTACTCAACACTCGTGAATCCAAATGGATGACCCTCTTAGATTCAATCAAAAACGGTCTGAACGAGCAAGATAGCAGTTTAGCACAGTTGGCAGCCTTGGGTTAACTGGTCTTATCTGACAAAGAATGACATACAATCCCCCTCTCCATCTTGGACACTGGTTTGGGTTTTTAAACTGTGAGACTGCATCAGACACTATGTTGGTAAACCAATAAGCTCCCAATTGGCACTCCCTTTTACAACCTCATGTTTGAGAGTTGCAGGGGTTTTGCAAATTGTGTGATGCTCCTTGATGTATCTTGTGAATGAACGTGGAATTGTATAACACATAGCATCTAGTATGTTCAGTTTTATCTTCATTTAATTTTTCAAATGGTGCACATCTATCTAACTTGCCCATCAAGTGTTATTTTTCTCCCAAATGTTGCACATCAACTAAATACATCCATGGACCCGCCTTCAACCTCATGTTTGAGAGTTGCGCGGTTTGTCCAAATGTCTGGGATATGTGCCGATATCTAATATGCCCACCTACCCGCTTTCAACCTCATGTTTGAGAGCTGCGCGGACTATCAAATTGTTTGGGATATATGTGGCTAACCACCATTGGGATTTAAGTAACTGGATTAATTTATGAACGTATTGTGTGTTTATGATTAATCACCTGTTGGCTAATGCCCATTATACATTGTGTACATCGAACTCTCAACTTTAATCCTGTATTTCCAATTGAATTCACTATTTCCAACAATGTTCCATTCATTAGCTACTAGATGCTTTCCATCTTCAAACACGAGTTCCCACGGAAGTAACTCTTTCTTTTCCATGCCTGGTAGACTTTCTAAGTTATGCCCCGCCCCCTGAAACTCCGCGTAGCAGTGCCACGGAGTTTCTGGTCATGGATTGACTTGCAGCGTAGAGGTACGTGAATCTCCAGCGGTAAACCCTTCATTTCACTACGGAATTTTAACTTCCCCGCTCCTAACTGGCTCACCCTCGATCTTTTTCAGACATAGAATCCATGCTGATAATAGAGCCATCGAGTGCAGTGAAGCGTTTGTTACTAACGGCCAAAACTCACGATAGAAACTAGTTTTGCTTTCTCTTTAAGCCAAGGTATGTAGAGCAGCGCTATGCTACGTGGCTGAAAAGCGGCAATCATTCAATTAATTTCCCCGCGCCTGACCCGTCCACCCTCGTTTACTTTCAGATTTATGATTCGGGTTGATATCTGAACTATCGATCTCAAAAACAGTGCAGTGAGCTTTTGCCATTTTACGTTTGAAATTGACGGCTGAATACAACTCGCCTCTTTTCTTTCAGCTAAGGTTTGTTAGGTATCCTTTAATATTTACATTGCTTTGAGACAGCTCCCCTGACTGAAGTTTCGGGCTCTGCCATTTTTGACTGTATTATGTGGATTTTGTGAAATTCCTTTACCTAGTGCTCTCAACCCATTAATTTATTAAATTAATAGGTTGCATAGACCTTTATTCACCTGTTCAGTTACAGGTCTCAAACCAACCAACTGATCAACAGCATTGTTTTAGGTCCCCAAACTCTACACCCACGCAGTGTAGTAGTTTACTAATACTAATTATCATACTAATTAATAGTTGATCCCACATCAGTAGGGGTCAGTTTTTCATCTAATTTTAATGGCCTGTCACCAACTAATGACTCAGTCCTCGTTCACTGGTTGTCCTTTCTCCTCTGTAGTTGTGTGATTCATTTCTTCGGCGATCGACTTGTGACGCATGCATAGTCTTTTGTTGTTCCACATCGCGAGCTCTATGGGGCCACGATTCCATGGTCATTTTTCTTATTACCAACTTAATTGACATCATAGTCTGAATTTACTGACTATGTTGTACTAATTATTAATTTACTATCATTATTTTATCTAACAGGGTTGCCCCTCACTCCCCTTGTCGCATATGTCCTGATGAAGACCCCACTAAAGGATTGAACTCAGCCTACTTATAGGGGTCGAAACGTCGACGGTGTTCCTCAGTAAACTTCCGGCACCTGCCCTCTACAGTTGTGTACTGACTGTGTGTCCGTTGAAAGTTTCTATGTAAAATAATTAATCATCGTAGGCCTAGATTCTGTTTGGCTTATATATTTGTATTCCTTTCGACTGTGTTGGTAATTTTTGTATTTATCACTTGTTTCTTTAACTGTGTTTATCCTTCCTTACACCTCCCCGAGCACTCCCTTTCCACCCCCTTACCCCACCCTCTTCCTGGGGCACTAATTGCAACAATTGCATAAAATTCCTCTAAATTACTACTGCAAGGTATTGTTAATAAATTACAGTACTTGTTTTGAAAAAGAATTCTGATGTTTTTCCTTGTTTTTTGAAAATGTCTGAATAATTTACTGTTGGTTGTTTTGACACAACACTTTCTTTCTTACGGGGATCCCCTTTATATGTACCAGACATTGCCCAGGTCCCCGTGACTGCTTGGGTATAACCCCCTTTCTGTAATGTGGCAGGAGTAGAGGAGCAGTGGAGCAGGGAGTGAACAAGCTCCAGTTAGGTGGCAGCAACCGGTAGCAGAAGGTCTTCATACAGCACTTCCGAAGAGCTTGAATGTTGTGCTGTAGGTAAGTAATTTTGTGAGATGCAATGTGCATAGGGACAGTATGGAAGTCCTGGCTGTAATTAAGAACGATCATCCATAGGTGCAACTCTGTCTTTCACAGACCGGGAAGTGAAGCGTAGTGGCAATGTTTGCAAGGCTGCTGGCAGCTCCTACTCCGGCTCGGACAGTGGTGAGCTGCAAGTAGTACATTCGGCAAGGAACTACAGCTGCCCACCCACTGGCCAACACCAAACTTCGAAGGACCTGAGCACGCTGTACGCCATGGCTCAGAAGCACAATGATAGGCGACTGGCGTGGTAGTTTAACTGCCCCTTCTGTCCCGGCCCAAGCCCCCTGGCCGCACCAAATTTCAAGAGAACTTGAGCCCACTGTTGGCTGACGCTTTAGTACTGGAAGTTACTGAACCCACTGGAACACATTGGGGCCTGGCTACCCTGCACTACCCCGCAGCAGTCGGAGCGAGGGTGCAGCAGTGCAAACACACTGCTCACCCCCCCCCATCTTCCTGGCTGGAGGCAACAGAGCCTCAGCCTAGGCCTTAAGTGTCCACCTTCGCATGTGGTGTGAGGCGGCACCCAATGGATGGATCGACGGACCAACTGGTCGACTAAGGGGACAGCGCTCTGCGCAGAAGACCCAGGATCCAGACCTTCAGCCTAAACTGCCTCAACTGACATAACACCGTAGCCATAACTGCAACAGAAATCAGACCACACAGCGTTGCATAGAGTGGGTACGGAGTACCCAATGCGGTCCGGGAGAACATGGGGGGCTCTACCCCTAAGGCCGGAAGGGAAAGAAGGGATGTCACGACTCACTATACAACCCAGTACATAATCACCACTAATCACAATTGAGTCAGAATTGAGTGACACAGCAAATACAAGCATAGAGGGGGGCTGCTAAACACACAGAAATTTAACTCAGCCTAAAATATATTTAAAAAAAATGCTTTCTGAAGAATTCCCTTTTCTCAAGCAGCAGTGCTCTCAAAGGGCTGCAGACCCCTCTTCAGCCCCTACAGCAGCAGCAGTCGTCAAGCCCCAAGAGACAGGAATCAGTCCGAAGGAGACCTCCCCGCCTACTTTCTTTCCACAACTTATGACAACCGTATAAGACCAACCACCACAAACCCACCACGGGCTCAGTAGAGGACCACGTGGCAAAAGAAGAGAAGGTGGCATCACCTTCAGCATCCCCACCAGCAGCTCCCTCAGCCGATGTGCCCTTCCAGCCATAAAACCAGCCCAATGCTGGTGCCCTCACAGATCCAAGACTAGGAGAGACAATAGGCACATACAATCCCAAAGAGGCTCTAAATGGCGAGGGGAGGGTTCAGAAACATCAACCAGAAAAGGCCCTTACCTCAATCCACAAAAACAGTATGACCAACCTGGTTTCCAGGGCCCAGATTACTAGATCCAATGCTTCCACGCCATCTTGGGCCCAGTCTCCCACCAGAGTCAACCTACGCCGAGTCAAGTCAAGTCAATGCAAGCCTTATTCGGTTAAAATTTGAAAACCATCAAAGCACAGTATATCACAATTTTCATAAAATGAAAGTACACTACTTGCGATCATTGAATATATTTAACAATCTCCAAATATACATATTTTATAATTAATGCAGAAAAGAAACCATTTAAGTTACCTGACCCCATGTTAAAACAATACTTGGAGTTCAATAAATAATTTAAAAAGCGTTGTCACCCATTGAGTATTTCTTTCAAAGAATTCCCTAGTCATTTATTTAAATTCCATATGAATGAAAATGTCCTCTTTCATAAAATCACTATATGCACTAAGGTGGGGAATAGGTGTAGCAGTTCCTACATCTTATTTCTTCGTCTAATGGCCCCCGTGATGTAACTAGCTACCCCAAAGCACACAAACGGGGACCTCAGACATTGCAAATATGCCAAGGCCGGCCTAACCTGTTCAAAGTTACAACCCTTTAATAATGACAATATACATTTTTTACGTATTAAAACATAAAAATCGCAGAAAAAAACCATATGTAATGTGCTCTGCTCCGAAAAATTGTCACAGGGGCAGGGCCCGAGATCCCCCTCCTTGGAAAAACCTTTTGGGAAAGATAATAGCCATGGGAGCATATTATACTTGAATCTTACCTATACAAACAAATGAAATGGCTTGTTTATATAGGTCAAGTATAGCTGTATTCCTTCTCCTGTACTCAGCCTTACAAAGCTCCTGACTGAAGGTTTGACCAACTCCTCTTCTTCCCTCGTTAACATTGACCTGTTTAGAAACTGGGATTTTATGGCTTTAATGGCCACCTTACTTAGCGCCCTCGGGTTTGTAAACAGGCCGGGGCTGCCCAATATATCCATTTGTGTTTTAATATATCTGAGCCACGGAATGTCAAGGGCTCTGTCTAGGGACATACAGTCCTGGGTTATCAGTTGGTTTAGGTTAGGTGATTGCTGTGCCCAAATTCTTAGCCAGCCTAATAGTGGGGCCACAGCAATCTGATCTTGAATATAGCCAAAACCCACATCCTCATGTATGTTAAAAGTGGCAGTAGATGCTAGGAGCGATAATAATTTTCGTAAACAAATATTTTCTGCTACTCGTATTTCCCTAGCGTCTGTGTAGCCCCATACCTCACTCCCATATAATGCCATGGGGACGTACTTTGCGCTATCTATTTTCATAAGGGCTGGGAGTGGCTTTGAACCTATCCCATTTGCAAAACCCAAGATGGCCCCCGTGGACCTAGACAGGCTATTCTTTTTTAAAGTACGCTGCATAGCCCAAGATCTCCTGTCATCAAATATTATCCCTAGATATGGGAAGGTTGGTACTTTAGTGAGTTCCAGGCCATTACAGAAAAATCTTGCTTTTTTTGCCCGCTTCCGACCTATCATCATAGAATGTGACTTCCTAAAATTGATTACTAGATCGAGAGAGTCCATAAAACTATAAAAACGGTCTAAAAGTAATTGCAGCCCTCTTGCTGTTCTAGACACCAAAACTGCATCGTCTGCATATAGTAATGCTGGGATCTTTTTTTGGCCTGCCCTTGGGATATCTTTGCAAGATGATGTTAATGCATCTCCCAAGTTATTTATATAAAGCGAGAACAGTAAGGGGGCAAGGATATAGTCCTTGCCTTACTCCGCACTTAACTGGACACGCTTCAGTTAAACTCCCATTTTCATTATAACGGACCGCTGCAGTATTGTTCGCGTGAATATCAGCCAGGAAGGATACTAAAGTGGGTTCCAGCCCAATGTCGGAAAGAGAGGCCCATAACGTTTACAAGGTGGAAAGCAGTGGACAAATCCATAAAAGCTAAATGGATGTCCCCCTGCTTTAAGACCGTGTACTTTCCTATAACCAAGTGTAAATAAAGGCATTGGCCTACCGTACTTTTCCCCTGTCTGAAACCATACTGCAAATCCGAGATGATGGAGTTTTTATCCAGCCAATCTGTAAGACGTGCTAGTATCACTTTTCCCATTATTTTAGCAACAGAGTCCAAGAGTGAGATTGGCCTATAACAGGCCGGGTCTTCTCTTGATCCCTTTTTATATATTGGCACTATGACTGCCTTGCCCCAGGACGCTGGGAAACCAGCCTTGGTGGTAGCATTAAAAACACAGGTTGTTATTGTTAATTTGTTATTGTTAATTTAGTTTTATAACGCGCCCAATCACCTACAGGTCTCTAAGCGCATTGGAAATAGATGTTGTGACAATAACTTGGCTTCACTCCTCCGAGAAACACAACTGCAGGACTACATTGCGGTCAGGGCTCTTCTGAACAGCAGTGTTAAAATCTTAGCCCACACACTTGAGTCAGCCATGTACAAATCCGCCGGGACTCCATCTGGGCCTGGTGCTTTCCCCTTGGCTGTGGACTCAATTGCCTCCATGACTTCCTCCTCTCGGAAAATGACTTTTAGTGCCTGGCTAAAATCCCTATGAGGAGTAGATAACAAGTGAGTGCTCACAGAGTACAGGCCACTAAAATGTTCCACCCATCTTTCTGGAGAAATGAGGCAGTCCTTGATAGTATTATCTGCCTCATTAAAAACTGGACTATTTATTACTTTCCAGAAATGGGTACTACTTTTAAGGGTAGTAGCTTGACTCGGCTCGTCCCAAGCCATCTCCTTGAGCTCAATTTCCGTAATCTAATAGCATTTTTGTAGACTCTCCTAGCTTCAGTGATCCTAATAGTATCTCTTGCAGGGTCCCTCAGGACCACCATAAGGGCATTTTGTGCGGTAATGCACACTTGATCAAACCAATTTTTAAATTTCTTTGGCCTTGGTTTGGCCCGCCGAGTCAAATTGGTCGCAATCTGGTTAGTGATGCGATCAAAGGCACCTATCAAAGGCACCTATAGTTTCTTTGGGTTCGGTACCTGTATTAGTACAGAGGCTGAAATCTTCATGGTTACTATGACACAGGTTACCAAGAAAATCGTCCGGGACAATTACCTCCAATTTCAGCCTTCGTCCCTGGCAATTAGCGACTATATTAGAGTTTGTAATAAGAGTCAGAGGTGGCTAAAGTTTAAGGGCCTTAATTTTAATGTCCATCCTAAGGGGATTGTGATCACTCATCCCCACCTGCCTAACTCCAAAAGAACCAATACAGTCCATCAAGGGACATGACACTAAGATGTAATCAATAATGCTGTCATGGCCTTGGCCTATATAGGTTGGGATCGGGTTTGAAATATCTGCTTGCTCAGAGCAAAACAAGTGGTGGGCAGCTAAAAGACTCTCTAGATACAACCCGCTTCTCGTATGCTCAAAATGTGTGAGCCCCTGCGGCACGGATTCATACTCAATACTTTGCAAACAGTTTAGGTGACAAACATGGATATTAAAATCTCCAAGAATTATTAAATAGTAGGGAGCATCATTATTTACTTCAAAGTCATCTAAAAATGAGGACAGTGCTTTTGAATGTTCTAATTCATCTGTCCTAGTAAAGGAGTTGTAAAAATTGACCACTAGTAGGGCTGGAAGATTATTATTTCTCTCCAGCTTCACAGCTAAGATGTTTGGAGAGTTTGACACAACTAACTCCGGACTATATAATAATTTTAAACTAAATAATAATAAGAGTCCCCCCCCTCGGTCTACCCATTGACGAGTGTTCGGCAAACTTATTGAAGGACAGGTAACCATCTAAGTGATAACAATCTCTAGCCTCCCATGTTTCCTGCAACGCAATAATATGACATTTAGACAGGAAAGCCCTCCTAGTTTATATCCCCTCTTTTAGACCGCAATCCAGCGATATTCCATGAGAGGATCTCTACTTTGTTTATGGTTACAGACTGCCCCATTACATTTCCCCCAAGGTCAGTGTACTCACTAAATTATATTGGGCAGACTGAAGGGTGGGGTCTGTCTCAAGGTCGGCTATAATAGGAGACAAGCTCCCCTCTGTCGTTTCCCTAATAACTGGCTGAGGCATTTCAGGCTCAGGCCTGCCCTGCAGTGAGCCTTGATCATCTAAACGAGAGAGAACCTCATATCTATTAGAGACCGGGGTTGGTAAATTGGACCCCCCTTGTAATCTTGCTTAAGGTTTGTAAAAATAGCCCACGGGGAGGGCAGCAATACATGTAGTAATAAAAGAGTAATCCTGTGCTTCCAAAACCGTTTGGATAAAATCACACCTATTGAAATTAATGATGACACAGTCGCCCCTTATTTTTTTTGGCGAGGTCCTGGGCTTCTCCCTGGATGCTCCAGCGCAGCGGGTATCTAAGCTTATTATTTAACACGTGTAATATCCTGTGGGCGGGGCTGGCTGCAGAACGCGGGACTAGGTGTTCTTAGTCAAGCAGGGACTCCAGGTATAGCGAGTCCCTGCTGGCGTCCAATGCGTGGTCTCCTTCCCTGCAAAACTGCCCCAGGTCTTAGGCAGCAACGTGAGTCCAGGTAGGTGCTCTCTCCTTGGTCAAAAACGGCGATGCGGCACCCGCGAAGCGGGTGCCGTGAGCAGTGGCAGCGGGACTCTTCCAAAGCGGCAAACAGTCGCAAAAACACTCCTCACTCTTCTAAAGATGCGACACCCAGGGGAGTGGTTGTAACAAGGGAGTTTTTAACAGTGTGTAGTATCCTGTGGGCGGGGCTGGCTGCAGAACGTGGGACCAGGTGTTGTTAGTCAAGCAGGGACTCCTGGTATATCGAGTCCCTGATAGCGTCCAATGCGTGGTCTCCTTCCCTGCAAAACCACCCCAGGTCTTAGGCAGCAACGTGAGTCCAGGTAGGTGCTCTCTCCTTGGTCAAAAACGGCGATGCGGCACCCGCGAAGCGGGTGCGGCGAGCAGTGGCAGCGGGACTGTTCCAAAGCGGCAAACGGTAGCAAAAACACTCCTCACTCCTCTAAAGATGCGACACCCAAGGAGTGGTTGTAACAAGGGGGTTTTTAACAGTGTGTAGTATCCTGTGGGCGGGGCTGGCTGCAGAACGCGGAACCAGGTGTTCTTAGTCAAGCAGGGACTCCTGGTATAGCAAGTCCCTGCTAGCGTCCAATGCGTGGTCTCCTTCCCTGCAAAATCCCCCAGGTCTTAAGCAGCAACGTGAGTCCAGGTAGGTGCTCTCTCCTTGGTCAAAAACGGCGATGCAGCACCCGCGAAGCGGGTGCGCGAGCAGTGGCAGCGGGACTCTTCCAAAGCGGCAAACAGTAGCAAAAACACTCCTCACTCCTCTAAAGATGCGACACCCAGGGAGCGGTTGTAACAAGGGGGTTTTTAACAGTGTGTAGTATCCTGTGGGCGGGGCTGGCTGCAGAACGTGGGACCAGGTGTTCTTAGTCAAGCAGGGACTCCTGGTATATCGAGTCCTTGCTAGCGTCCAATGCGTGGTCTCCTTCCCTGCAAAACCACCCCAGGTCTTAGGCAGCAACGTGAGTCCAGGTAGGTGCTCTCTCCTTGGTCAAAAAGGGCGATGCGGCACCCGCGAAGCGGTTGCGGCGAGCAGTGGCAGCGGGACTCTTCCAAAGCGGCAAACAGTAGCAAAAACACTCCTCACTCCTCTAAAGATGTGACACCCAGGGGAGTGGTTGTAACAAGGGAGTTTTTAACAGTGTGTAGTATCCTGTGGGCGGGGCTGGCTGCGGAACGTGGGACCAGGTGTTGTTAGTCAAGCAGGGACTCCTGGTATATCGAGTGCCTGATAGCGTCCAATGCTTGGTCTCCTTCCCTGCAAAACCACCCCAGGTCTTAGGCAGCAACGTGAGTCCAGGTAGGTGCTCTCTCCTTGGTCAAAAACGGCGATGCGGCACCCGCGAAGCGGGTGCGGCGAGCAGTGGCAGCGGGACTGTTCCAAAGCGGCAAACGGTAGCAAAAACACTCCTCACTCCTCTAAAGATGCGACACCCAGGGAGTGGTTGTAACAAGGGGGTTTTTAACAGTGTGTAGTATCCTGTGGGCAGGGCTGGCTGCAGAACGCGGGACCAGGTGTTCTTAGTCAAGCAGGGACTCCTGGTATAGCGAGTCCCTGCTAGCGTCCAATGCGTGGTCTCCTTCCCTGCAAAATCCCCCAGGTCTTAGGCAGCAACGTGAGTCCAGGTAGGTGCTCTCTCCTTGGTCAAAAACGGCGATGCAGCACCCGCGAAGCGGGTGCGCGGGCAGTGGCAGCGGGACTCTTCCAAAGCGGCAAACAGTAGCAAAAACACTCCTCACTCCTCTAAAGATGCGACACCCAGGGAGTGGTTGTAACAAGGGGGTTTTTAACAGTGTGTAGTATCCTGTGGGCGGGGCTGGCTGCAGAACGTGGGACCAGGTGTTCTTAGTCAAGCAGGGACTCCTGGTATATCGAGTCCTTGCTAGCGTCCAATGCGTGGTCTCCTTCCCTGCAAAACCACCCCAGGTCTTAGGCAGCAACGTGAGTCCAGGTAGGTGCTCTCTCCTTGGTCAAAAACGGCGATACGGCACCCGCGAAGCGGTTGCGGCGAGCAGTGGCAGTGGGACTCTTCCAAAGCGGCAAACAGTAGCAAAAACACTCCTCACTCCTCTAAAGATGCGACACCCAGGGAGTGGTTGTAACAAGGGGGTTTTTAACAGTGTGTAGTATGCTGTGGGCGGGGCTGGCTGCAGAACGCGGTACCAGGCGTTCTTAGTCAAGCAGGGACTCCTGGTATATCGAGTCCCCGCTAGTTCAGGTTCGTTACCTGTATTAGTACAGAGGCTGAAATCTTCATGGTTACTATGATACAGGTTACCAAAAAAATCAGCCGGGACAATTACTTCCCATTTCAGCCTTCGTCCCTGGCAATTAGCGACTATATTAGAATTTGTAATAAGAGTCAGAGGTGGCTCAAGTTTAAGGGCCTTAATTTTAATGTCCATCCTAAGGGGATTGTGATCACTCATCCCCACCTGCCTAACTCCAAAAGAACCAATACGGTCCATCAAGGGACATGACACTAATATGTAATCAATAATGCTGTCATGGCCTTGGCCTATATAGGCTGGGATCGGGTTTGAAATATCTGCTTGCTCAGAGCAAAACAAGTGGTGGGCAGCTAAAAGACTCTTTAGATACAACCCGCTTCTCGTATGCTCAAAATGTGTGAGCCCCTGTGGGACGGATTCATACTCAATACTTTGCAAACAATTTAGGTGACAAACATGGATAATAAAATCTCCAAGAATTATTAAATAGTAGGGAGCATCATTATTTACTTCGAAGTCATCTAAAAATGAGGACAGTGCTTTTAAATGTTCTAATTCATCTGTCCTAGTAAAGGAGTTGTAAAAATTTACCACTAGTAGGGCTGGAAGATTATTATTTCTCTCCAGCTTCACAGCTAAGATGTTTGGAGAGTTTGACACAACTAACTCCGGACTATATAATAATTTTAAACTAAATAATGACAAGAGTCCCCCCTCGGTCTCCCCATTGACGAGGGTTCGGCAAACTTATTGAAGGACAGGTAACCATCTAAGTGATAACAATCTCTAGCCTCCCATGCTTCCTGCAATGCAATAATATGACATTTAGACAGGAAACCCTCCTAGTTTATATCCCCTCTTTTAGACCACAATCCAGCGATATTCCATGAGAGGATCTCTACTTTGTTCATGGTTACAGACTGCCCTGTTACATTTTCCCCCAAGGTCAGTGTACTCACTAAATTAGATTGGGCAGACTGATGGGTGGGGTCTGTCTCAAGGTCGGCTATAATAGGAGACAAGCTCCCCTCTGTCGTTTGCCTAGTAACTGGCTGAGGCATTTCAGGCTCAGGCCTGCCCTGCAGTCAGCCTTGATCATCTAAACCTCAGGACTATGAATATCTGTGACAAACTCTGCTGGGGGACACTCATTTTGTCCGGGTTTGATAAATTGGACCCCCCTTGTAATCTTGCTTGAGGTTTGTAAAAATAGCCCAAGGGGAGGGCAGCAATACATGTAGTAATAAAAGAGTAATCCTGTGCTTCCAAAACCGTTTGGACAAAATCACACCTATTGAAATTAATGATGACACAGTCGCCCCTTATTTTGTTTGGCGAGTTCCCCAGCCAGGCCACTCTGCGAACCATCAGTATATGATTTAAGAGTAAGGGTCTAAAGCCTTTGTGCCTAACGAGCCAATCCACCGTTTTGTTCTTTAACTCGGCCCATTTCTCAGTTTGGTCTGCCCTTAGCGAGGGGACACCAGCCAGGACTACCACCAGGGGGCTTGCTGCTGGGGGTAAGTCAATAACGTCCTGAGCTGGTTTCAGCCCACGGCCTTGAATTTGATTATCAGGCCCGCATGTTTGCCCTATTTTAGGCACATTATTCAGTCCAGATGGATCATTCACAGCTTGCACATGGATCACCCCTGGATGCTGTAAATTACTTCTTTGGGCTAAGATCTGCTCTGATTGGACAACTACTTGTGTCTGGCTGTCAAGAGGCACACTCCCATCTGGCACTAATGGTTTAGGAACAACTTTCATGGCGTTCCTAATATTGAAGGAGTTTGCAGCCATAGGATTTCCCTGTTTGCTCAATGACCCACCTAAATCTATGCTTCCTATAGGAGTAAAGGGTATGCCTTCTCCCCTCGCATGTAGTTGGTGTATGCTGTTACCTTCTTTAACATCTTTGGCCAAATCACTGATCTTACTCTCCAGGACCTCAAGCTATGACCAAAAAGGAGCAAGAGTAGACGATATCAGTGACTCCATGCGCACCCAGAAAGCCTGAGAGCCCCCTGGGTCACTTGGGTCGCTTACATTAGAGGTTGCCGCTTCCTCATGGTAATCCTCGGCGTCAGGAATACTTATCGTTTTAGCCTTAGGGGCTTTACTGTTCCCTTTGATCTTGTTTTGTGACCCAGTTGCTGGGCCTCCCCTTGTTCGTTTTGCCAAGGGTTCAACCCGCCCACCATTTGCACCAATACATTCACTGGCCGGACTTTTTTTGGCCTAGTAAATCGGGTGTCACAAATTTCCCTCTTGTTACTAATTACGTGAGTGCTAATGTCAGAGGGCATCTCCTCCGGGCAATTGGACACAATAGGGGGATTTATAGGTATCGCACTCTTATCTTGAACGGCCAGGGAGACTGTACTAACCGCGTCAATAATACACTCAACAAATGATTGATTATGCCCAGCCCTTACTTCAATTACGGGACTTAGGGCTGTATCCCCCATGGCCCCCTGTGATTCATCTAAAATATCTGCATGGAATAAAGGTTGGGCCGTTAACTCTGGAGACTTGGCAAGTTGAAAGTGGCCCATAGAAGATCTTTTTTGGGCAGCATAGACTCCTAATGAGAGCCTTTTTTCAGTTAGCTTTATTTCCTGATGGAGCATATTCCCGGTTCTAATCAGAAAAGTGTCCATAGTACCAGCAAAACTCCCCCCAACCCCTGATTTTTGTCCTGCTCCATTTTGCTTTGAGGTCATAATCAAGCTACCCACCTTATAAGATTTAATATATCCAAGTGTGTTTAAGGAAGATTTTGTCATGCAATTTAAGGGTCTATTAAATATCTGGGAACCACTTAAATGGACCTAGGTTGAGTAGTTACAACATGCAATCAAGTATTAAAAATGTAACGCCATTCCTGTTACCATCAACTTTAATTTGCTAGCTTGTTCCCCCAACAGTCGGTTGATTGTGCGACCCAGTATACCTAATGGAATGGCACGAAACATAGACCCAACCTAAACATAAACTAGACCCTCCTGTTGTAAAATACACTCTAATAGCACAGAGTAAGTATACACGGATAATCTTTAAAAAAGGCTCCACAACGAGCCAAACGGCATCGTCAATAAAATATTAACAACTACTGACCATAGTGTCTAGAATGTCAGGGAAAGGGCCCAGCCCAGCCTCGTCTGTACTCGGACGCCTCAGACGGTCCTGCCCTTGTCCTAGGCTTCTCCCGGGACGCTACCGCGCAGCTGGTACCTAAGCTTATTATATAACACGTGTAATATCCTGTGGGCGGGGCTGGCTGCAGAAAGCGGGAGCAGGTTTTCTTAGTAAAGCAGGGAATCCTGGTATAGCGAGTCCCTGCTAGCGTCCAATTCGTGGTCTCCTTCCCTGCATAACTGCCCCAGGTCTTAGGCAGCAACGTGAGTCCAGGTAGGTGCTCTCTCCTTGGTCAAAAACGGCGATGCGGCACCCGCGATGCGGCACCCGCGAAGCAGGTGTGGCGAGCAGCGGCAGCGGGACTCTTCCAAAGCGGCAAACAGTAGCAAAAACACTTCTCACTCCTCTAAAGATGCGACGCCCAGGGAGTTGTTGTAACAAGGGGGTTTTTAACAGTGTGTAGTATCCTGTGGGCTGGGCTGGCTGCAGAACGCGGTACCAGGTGTTCTTAGTCAAGCAGGGACTCCTGGTATATCCAGTCCCTGCTAGCGTCCAATGCGTGGTCTCCTTCCCCGCAAAACCGCCCCAGGTCTTAGGCAGCAACGTGAGTCCAGGTAGGTGCTCTCTCCTTGGTCAAAAACGGCGATGCGGCACCCGCGAAGCGGGTGCCTCGAGCAGTGGCAGCGGCACTCTTCCAAAGCGGCAAACAGTAGCAAAAACACTCCTCACTCCTCTAAAGATGCGACACCCAGGGAGTGGTTGTAACAAGGGGGTTTTTAACAGTGTGTAGTATCCTGTGGGCGGGGCTGGCTGCAGAACGCGGTACCAGGTGTTCTTAGTCAAGCAGGGACTCCTGGTATATCGAGTCCCTTCTAGCGTCCAATGCGTGGTCTCCTTCCCTGCAAAACCGCCCCAGGTCTTAGGCAGCAACGTGAGTCCAGGTAGGTGCTCTCTCCTAGGTCAAAAACGGCGATGCGGCACCCGCGAAGCAGGTGCGGCGAGCAGTGGCAGCGGGACTCTTCCAAAGCGGCAAACAGTAGCAAAAACACTCCTCACTCCTCTAAAGATGCGACACCCAGGGAGTGGTTGTAACAAGGGGTTTTTAACAGTGTGTAGTATCCCGTGGGCGGGGCTGGCTGCAGAACGCGGGACCAGGCGTTCTTAGTCAAGCAGGGACTCCTTGTATATCGAGTCCCTGCTAGTTCAGGTTCGTTACCTGTATTAGTACAGAGGCTGAAATCTTCTTGGTTACTATGATACAGGTTACCAAAAAAATCAGCCGGGACAATTACCTCCCATTTCAGCCTTCGTCCCTGGCAATTAGCGACTATATTAGAATTTGTAATAAGAGTCAGAGGTGGCTCAAGTTTAAGGGCCTTAATTTTAATGTCCATCCTAAGGGGATTGTGATCACTCATCCCCACCTGCCTAACTCCAAAAGAACCAATACGGTCCATCAAGGGACATGACACTAAGATGTAATCAATAATGCTGTCATGGCCTTGGCCTATATAGGTTGGGATTGGGTTTGAAATATCTGCCTGCTCAGCGCAAAACAAGTGGTGGGCAGCTAAAAGACTCTTTAGATACAACCCGCTTCTCGTATGCTCAAAATGTGTGAGCCCCTGTGGGACGGATTCATACTCAATACTTTGCAAACAATTTAGGTGACAAACATGGATATTAAAATCTCCAAGAATTATTAAATAGTAGGTAGCATCATTATTTACTTCGAAGTCATCTAAAAATGAGGACAGTGCTTTTAAATGTTCTAATTCATTTGTCTTAGTAAAGGAGTTGTAAAAATTGACCACTAGTAGGGCTGGAAGATTATTATTTCTCTCCAGCTCCACAGCTAAGATTTTTGGAGAGTTTGAGACAACTAACTCCGGACTATATAATCATTTTAAACTAAATATTACCAAGAGTCCCCCCCTCGGTCTCCCCATTGACGAGAATTCGGCAAACTTATTGAAGGACAGGTAACCATCTAAGTGATAACAATCTTTAGCCTCCCATGTTTCCTGCAACGCAATACTATGAAATTTAGACAGGAAACCCTCCCAGTTTATATCCCCTCTTTTAGACTGCAATCCAGTGATATTCCATGAGAGGATCTTAACTTTGTTCATGGTTACAGACTGCCCCGTTACATTTTCCCCCAAGATCAGTGTACTCACTAAATTAGATTGGGCAGACTGATGGGTGGGGTCTGTCTCAAGGTCGGCTATAATAGGAGACAAGCTCCCCTCTGTCGTTTGGCTGAGGAATTTCAGGCTCAGGCCTGCCCTGCAGTCAGCCTTGATCATCTAAACCAGAGAAAACCTCATATCTATTAGAGACCGGGGTTGGTAAATTGGACCCCCCTTGTAATCTTGCTTGAGGTTTGTAAAAATAGCCCAAGGGGAGGGCAGCAATACATGTAGTAATAAAAGAGTAATCCTGTGCTTCCAAACCGTTTGGACAAAATCACACCTATTGAAATTAATGATAACACAGTCGCCCCTTATTTTTTTGGCGACTTCCCCAGCCAGGCCACTCTGCGAACCATCAGTATATGATTTGAGAGAAAGGGTCTAAAGCCTTTGTGCCTAAAGAGCCAATCCACTGTTTCGTTCTTTAACTCGGCCCATGTCTCAGTTTGGTCTGCCCTCAGCGAGGGGACACCAGCCAGGACTACCACCAGGGGGATTGCTGCTGGGGGTAAGTCAATAACGTCCTGAGCTGGTTTCAGCCCACGGCCTTGAATTTGATTATCAGGCCCGCATGTTTGCCCTATTTTAGGCACATTATTCAGTCCAGATGGATCATTCACAGCTTGCACATGGATCACCCCTGGATGCTGTAAATTACTTCTTTGGGCTAAGATCTGCTCTGATTGGACAACTACTTGTGTCTGGCTGTCAAGAGGCACACTCCCATCTGGCACTAATGGTTTGGGAACACCTTTCCTAGCCTTCCTAATATTGAAGGAGTTTGCAGCCGTAGGATTTCCCTGTTTGCTCAATGACCCACCTAAATCTATGCTTCCTATAGGAGTAAAGGGTATGCCTTCTCCCCTCGCATGTAGTTGGTGTATGCTGTTACCTTCTTTAACATCTTTGGCCAAATCACTGATCTTACTCTCCAGGACCTCAAGCTATGACCAAAAAGGAGCAAGAGTAGACGATATCAGTGACTCCATGCGCACCCAGAAAGCCTGAGAGCCCCCTGGGTCACTTGGGTCGCTTACATTAGAGGTTGCCGCTTCCTCATGGTAATCCTCGGCGTCAGGAATACTTATCGTTTTAGCCTTAGGGGCTTTACTGTTCCCTTTGATCTTGTTTTGTGACCCAGTTGCTGGGCCTCCCCTTGTTCGTTTTGCCAAGGGCTCAACCCGCCCACCATTTGCACCAATACATTCACTGGCCGGACTTTTTTTGGCCTAGTAAATCGGGTGTCACAAATTTCCCTCTTGTTACTAATTACGTGAGTGCTAATGTCAGAGGGCATCTCCTCCGGGCAATTGGACACAATAGGGGGATTTAGAGGTATCGCACTCTTATCTTGAACGGCCAGGGAGACTGTACTAACCGCGTCAATAATACACTCAACAAATGATTGATTATGCCCAGCCCTTACTTCAATTACGGGACTTAGGGCTGTATCCCCCATGGCCCCCTGTGATTCATCTAAAATATCTGCATGGAATAAAGGTTGGGCCGTTAACTCTGGAGACTTGGCAAGTTGAAAGTGGCCCATAGAAGATCTTTTTTGGGCAGCATAGACTCCTAATGAGAGCCTTTTTTCAGTTAGCTTTATTTCCTGCTGGAGCATATTCCCGGTTCTAATCAGAAAAGCGTCCATAGTACCAGCAAAACTCCCCCCAACCCCTGATTTTTGTCCTGCTCCATTTTGCTTTGAGGTCATAATCAAGCTACCCACCTTATAAGATTTAATATATCCAAGTGTGTTTAAGGAAGATTTTGTCATGCAATTTAAGGGTCTATTAAATATCTGGGAACCACTTAAATGGACCTAGGTTGAGTAGTTACAACATGCAATCAAGTATTAAAAATGTAACGCCATTCCTGTTACCATCAACTTTAATTTGCTAGCTTGTTCCCCCAACAGTCAGTTGATTGTGCGACCCAGTATACCTAATGGAATGGCACGAAACATAGACCCAACCTAAACATAAACTAGACCCTCCTGTTGTAAAATACACTCTAATAGCACAGAGTAAGTATACACGGATAATCTTTAAAAAAGGCTCCACAACGAGCCAAACGGCATCGTCAATAAAATATTAACAACTACTGACCATAGTGTCTAGAATGTGAGGGAAAGGGCCTAGCCCAGCCTCTTCTGTACTCGGACGCCTCAGACGGTCCTGCCCTTGTCCTAGGCTTCTCCCGGGACGCTACCGCGCAGCTGGTACCTAAGCTTATTATATAACACGTGTAATATCCTGTGGGCGGGGCTGGCTGCAGAAAGCGGGAGCAGGTTTTCTTAGTAAAGCAGGGAATCCTGGTATAGCGAGTCCCTGCTAGCGTCCAATTCGTGGTCTCCTTCCCTGCATAACTGCCCCAGGTCTTAGGCAGCAACGTGAGTCCAGGTAGGTGCTCTCTTCTTGGTCAAAAACGGCGATGCGGCACCCGCGAAGCAGGTGTGGCGAGCAGCGGCAGCGGGACTCTTCCAAAGCGGCAAACAGTAGAAAAAACACTTCTCACTCCTCTAAAGATGCGACGCCCAGGGAGTTGTTGTAACAAGGGGGTTTTTAACAGTGTGTAGTATCCTGTGGGCTGGGCTGGCTGCAGAACGCGGTACCAGGGGTTCTTAGTCAAGCAGGGACTCCTGGTATATCCAGTCTCTGCTAGCGTCCAATGCGTGGTCTCCTTCCCCGCAAAACCGCCCCAGGTCTTAGGCAGCAACGTGAGTCCAGGTAGGTGCTCTCTGCTTGGTCAAAAACGGCGATGCGGCACCCGCGAAGCGGGTGCCTCGAGCAGTGGCAGCGGCACTCTTCCAAAGCGGCAAACAGTAGCAAAAACACTCCTCACTCCTCTAAAGATGCGACACCCAGGGAGTGGTTGTAACAAGGGGGTTTTTAACAGTGTGTAGTATCCTGTGGGCGGGGCTGGCTGCAGAACGCGGTACCAGGTGTTCTTAGTCAAGCAGGGACTCCTGGTATATCGAGTCCCTTCTAGCGTCCAATGCGTGGTCTCCTTCCCTGCAAAACCGCCCCAGGTCTTAGGCAGCAACGTGAGTCCAGGTAGGTGCTCTCTCCTAGGTCAAAAACGGCGATGCGGCACCCGCGAAGCAGGTGCGGCGAGCAGTGGCAGCGGGACTCTTCCAAAGCGGCAAACAGTAGCAAAAACACTCCTCACTCCTCTAAAGATGCGACACCCAGGGAGTGGTTGTAACAAGGGGTTTTTAACAGTGTGTAGTATCCCGTGGGCGGGGCTGGCTGCAGAACGCGGGACCAGGCGTTCTTAGTCAAGCAGGGACTCCTTGTATATCGAGTCCCTGCTAGTTCAGGTTCGTTACCTGTATTAGTACAGAGGCTGAAATCTTCTTGGTTACTATGATACAGGTTACCAAAAAAATCAGCCGGGACAATTACCTCCCATTTCAGCCTTCGTCCCTGGCAATTAGCGACTATATTAGAATTTGTAATAAGAGTCAGAGGTGGCTCAAGTTTAAGGGCCTTAATTTTAATGTCCATCCTAAGGGGATTGTGATCACTCATCCCCACCTGCCTAACTCCAAAAGAACCAATACGGTCCATCAAGGGACATGACACTAAGATGTAATCAATAATGCTGTCATGGCCTTGGCCTATATAGGTTGGGATTGGGTTTGAAATATCTGCCTGCTCAGCGCAAAACAAGTGGTGGGCAGCTAAAAGACTCTTTAGATACAACCCGCTTCTCGTATGCTCAAAATGTGTGAGCCCCTGTGGGACGGATTCATACTCAATACTTTGCAAACAATTTAGGTGACAAACATGGATATTAAAATCTCCAAGAATTATTAGATAGTAGGTAGCATCATTATTTACTTCGAAGTCATCTAAAAATGAGGACAGTGCTTTTAAATGTTCTAATTCATTTGTCTTAGTAAAGGAGTTGTAAAAATTGACCACTAGTAGGGCTGGAAGATTATTATTTCTCTCCAGCTCCACAGCTAAGATTTTTGGAGAGTTTGAGACAACTAACTCCGGACTATATAATAATTTTAAACTAAATATTACCAAGAGTCCCCCCCTCGGTCTCCCCATTGACGAGAATTCGGCAAACTTATTGAAGGACAGGTAACCATCTAAGTGATAACAATCTTTAGCCTCCCATGTTTCCTGCAACGCAATACTATGAAATTTAGACAGGAAACCCTCCCAGTTTATATCCCCTCTTTTAGACTGCAATCCAGTGATATTCCATGAGAGGATCTTAACTTTGTTCATGGTTACAGACTGCCCCGTTACATTTTCCCCCAAGATCAGTGTACTCACTAAATTAGATTGGGCAGACTGATGGGTGGGGTCTGTCTCAAGGTTGGCTATAATAGGAGACAAGCTCCCCTCTGTCGTTTGGCTGAGGAATTTCAGGCTCAGGCCTGCCCTGCAGTCAGCCTTGATCATCTAAACCAGAGAAAACCTCATATCTATTAGAGACCGGGGTTGGTAAATTGGACCCCCCTTGTAATCTTGCTTGAGGTTTGTAAAAATAGCCCAAGGGGAGGGCAGCAATACATGTAGTAATAAAAGAGTAATCCTGTGCTTCCAAACCGTTTGGACAAAATCACACCTATTGAAATTAATGATAACACAAACGCCCCTTATTTTTTTGGCGACTTCCCCAGCCAGGCCACTCTGCGAACCATCAGTATATGATTTGAGAGAAAGGGTCTAAAGCCTTTGTGCCTAAAGAGCCAATCCACTGTTTCGTTCTTTAACTCAGCCCATGTCTCAGTTTGGTCTGCCCTCAGCGAGGGGACACCAGCCAGGACTACCACCAGGGGGCTTGCTGCTGGGGGTAAGTCAATAACGTCCTGAGCTGGTTTCAGCCCACGACCTTGAATTTTATTATCAGGCCCGCATGTTTGCCCTATTTTAGGCACATTATTCAGTCCAGATGGATCATTCACAGCTTGCACATGGTTCACCCCTGGATGCTGTAAATTACTTCTTTGGGCTAAGATCTGCTCTGATTAGACAACTACTCGTATCTGGCTGTCAAGAGGCACACTCCCATCTGGTACTAATGGTTTGGGAACAACTTTCATAGCGTTCCTAATATTGAAGGAGTTTGCAGCCGTAGGATTTCCCTCTTTGCCCAATGACCCACCTAAATCAATGCTTCCTATAGGAGTAAAGGGTATGCGTTCTCCCCTCGCATGTCGTTGGTGTATGCTGTTACCTTCTTTAACATCTTTGGCCAAATCACTAATCTTACTCTCCAGGACCTCAAGCTTAGACCAAAAAGGAGCAAGAGAAGAGGATATCAGTGACTCCATGCGCACCCAGAAAGCCTGAGAGCCCCCTGGGTCACTTGGGTCGCTTACTATAGAGGTTGCCGCTTCCTCATGGTAATCCTCGGCGTCAGGAATACTTATCGTTTTAGCCTTAGGGCTTTTACTTTTCCCTTTGATCTTGTTTTGTGACCCAGTTGCTGGGCCTCCCCTTGTTCGTTTTGCCAAGGGTTCAACCCGCCCACCATTTGCACCAATACATTTACTGGCCGGCCTTTTTGGCCTAGTAGATCGGGTGTCACAAATTTCCCTTTTGTTAGTAGTTACGTGAGTGCTAATGTCAGAGGACATCTCCTCAGGGCAATTGGACACAATAGGGGGATTTAGAGGTATCGCACTCCTATCTTGAACGGCCAGGGAGACTGTACTAACAGCGTCAGTAATACACTCAACAAATGATTGATTATGCCCAGCCCTTACTTCAATTACGGGACTTAGGGCTGTATCCCCCATGGCCCCCTGTGATTCATCTAAAATATCTGCATGGAATAAAGGTTGGGCCGTTAACTCTGGAGACTTGGCAAGTTGAAAGTGGCCTATAGAAGATCTTTTTTGGGCAGCATAGACTCCTAATGAGAGCCTTTTTTCAGTTAGCTTTATTTCCTGCTGGAGCATATTCCCGGCTCTAATCAGAAAAGCGTCCATAGTACCAGCAAAACTCCCCCCAACCCCAGGTTTTTTTCCTGCTCCATTTTGCTTTGAGGTCATAATCACACTACCCACCTTATAAGATTTAATATATCCAAGTGTGTTTAAGGAAGATTTTGTCATGCAATTTAAGGGTCTATTAAATATCTGGGAACCACTTAAATGGACCTAGGTTGAGTAGTTACAACATGCAGTCAAGTATTAAAAATGTAACGCTATTCCTGTTACCATCAACTTTAATTTGCTATCTTGTTCCCCCAGCAGTCGGTTGATTGTGCGACCCAGTATACCTAATGGAATGGCACGAAACATAGACCCAACCTAAACATAAACTAGACCCTCCTGTTGTAAAATAAACTCTAATAGCACAGAGTAAGTATACACGGATAATCTTTAAAAAAGGCTCCACAACGAGCCAAACGACATCGTCAATAAAATATTAACAACTACTGACCATAGTGTCTAGAACAGGGGTCTCCAAACCAGTCCTGGAGGGCCGGATCCATGCCAGATTTTTAAAATTACTACATGTATCTCAATGGGGATATCCAAAAAATCTGGCAAGGATCCGGCCCTCCAGGACCGGTTTGGAGACCCCCTGGTCTAGAATGTCAGGGAAAAGGCCCAGCCCAGCCTCGTCTGTCCTCGGACGGCCTCAGACGGTCCCGCCCTTTTCCCAGGCTTCTCCCGGGACGCTCCTGCCTAGCGGGTACCTAAGCTTATTATATAACACGTGTAATACCCTGTGGGCGGGGCTGGCTGCAGAACGTGGGACCAGGTGTTCGTTAGTCAAGCAGGGACTCCTGGTATATCGAGTTCCTGCTAGCGTCCAATGCGTGGTCTCCTTCCCTGCAAAACCGCCCCAGGTCATATTGGTCCGGGAAGAAATACAATTAAAAGCAAAGCAATATTTGTCAACAACTCAAGTTTAGAGACCACTACTTCCTACCCCTATTTAGGGATCCTAATTGACAGTAAGACAAGCTGGGTAAGGGCAATTCAAGGTAGGAAGCTATCATTCTTAAGAACCACAAAATCACTAGTGGCTTTTCCACAAAAGCTAGGCAAGAGATCGCCTGAAGAGATGCTAAAAATATATCAGTCCAAATGCATCAGTGTGGCAACCTACGGTTCAGGGATATGGGGTTACTCAAACACTGAAGTGTACCAGAAGGTAGAGAATTCTTTTATTAGATACCTTTTGTCAGTCCCCCAGAGTACAACGACATATGGCTGTCATCTAGAATTAGGACTGGACTACATAGTAGATATTCTAAAGATCCAGCCCATAATGCTATGGCGGCTCATATGGACCACTGAACAGTGCATCTTAACCCTCTATCTTATAGGAATGCATGCAACTTGACAATAGCAAAGAAATCAGGGGCCAGATGTAGGTGAAATAGATTTACCGATTTTCTATTAACGAATTTTACCGATTCGGTGATTAAAAATCGGTAAATCTATGGGGTGGACATGTAGGTATTCCAGATGTGCTGGAATACCGAATTGGACTATTTCGGTATTTACCGATTCGGTAAATACCGAATCGGTAATGCCCATTCATTCCTATGGGCTTTGAAGCCCATAGGAATGAAAGTGCATTACCGATTTGGTATTTACCGAATCGGTAAATACCGATTTTCACAAGGGTGCAAGGGGTGTCACTTTGACACCCTCTGGCACCCCCAAAACAGGCTCGGGTGCCATGTGGCAGGCATACATGCCCTAAGGGCAGGTCTGCCTGTCACATGGCATAAGTGTGCATGCACACATGTGCATGCACACCGGAATCGGTATTTTACCATCAAATTGGATTTGATGGTAAAATACCGATTCGGTAAGGCCTCTGGGACTCTGAAGAGTCCCACCTACATCTGGGTGGCTCAGATTCGGTAAATTTACCGAATTTTTATTTTACCGAATCGGTAAAATTACCGAATCGGTAATTTTACCGATTCGGTAAAATAATGCCCCCTACATACCGGTTACCCTTTTACCGATCGGTAACGGCCGAAAATACCGATTTTCGGCCGTTACCGACCGACCTACATCGGGCCCCAGATGGTTAGCCTATGTAAAGTCCTTTTTTAGTGATTTAGGTCTGCAGAGATATTTTATTCACCCAACCACAATCTCTGAAATACCTAGAAAAGACCTAAAAAAGATGTCACTTCACCATTTGGAAGCCCTTCGACTGGTTGAAGAAATAGGAAAGTGCTCAGTTCAACATCTGCTGGCCATTCAAACCTCCTTTTCAATCCAGCCATATCTAAAGTACAAACTAACCCAATTTGAGAAATTCTTGCTTACCCGCCTTAGACTAACCATATTTCACAGGCTGATCTCGTTCCCTATACAGAATGACTGGACTAAGAATCTACCACCGTGCCCATGTGATAATATTTCACCTCAATCTTCAATTCACCTGTCCTTGTTCTGTAAATTTTACGAGGTCCCACATAGACGATGGATTCTTCCACTACTGAGACAAATGGGAATTCGAACCTGCCGACCAGCATTCCTAGCACTTTTGATGTTAGAAAACGAACTATATGCTAAGTCCATTGCCTGTTTTTTAAAATTTTGTATAAATCATTGACCCAATCTTAATTAATGTATGTTTTATTTTAAACTATATAATGAATTATGTGGTTTTTTTTTTTAAATGATGTTAACTGGAACCAAGCTGAATCTGTACTTTTATGTTTTTTTACGAATAATGAAAACCGAATAAAGATTATGAATTGAATAGTCAAGCAGGGACTCCTGGTATATCGAGTCCCTGCTAGCGTCCAATGCGTGGTCTCCTTCCCTGCAAAACCGCCCCAGGTCTTAGGCAGCAACGTGAGTCCAGGTAGGTGCTCTCTCCATGGTCAAAAACGGCGATGCGGCACCCGCGAAGCGGGTGCGGCGAGCAGTGGCAGCGGGACTCTTCCAAAGTGGCAAACAGTACCAAAAACACTCCTCACTCCTCTAAAGATGCGACACCCCTACGCCTCCCAGTCTCGGAACACGGTGAATACAGAGAAGAAGGGCTGGGGGCCTTCTCATTTGTGGGCATGCAATGGAAGGATATGCTGGCCTCCTACCCGCATTACCCATCCCATATTGCCACCCCCTGCCGTGAAATGTTTGGGCAATGAAAAATGTCGGCTGTTCAAGTTAAAATGGTCTAAACAAGCCGTATTTTCCAATTGAGTGTGAACACTAGTTAATAATTAAAAAACATGTGAGACAGATGTTCACAGCTCTATTTTAGTGGGGAGTTTAGTTTACTCTTTTTTCACATTACGGGACTTAGATGGTAGATAGATGACACCATCATTTACACCTTACTCTTTCACTTTTTTATTTCCCATATTAGCTTAGGAGTTAGGTTAGATCTTTGTGTTCCTGTCAAGAAAGTGCCAATGATGACAGAAGGAGCAAACTAGTGAGTACCAACCAGTAGCTCCTTGGATGGTGCTTACGTGAGGCACTCTCTGACCGACCTCACATTTTTTTTTCTTCAAATTTGTCTTTTTATTAAGCATCAAACCATTTCACATACAAAAGACAGCACCCACAAGGGTACAATGGGGCGGGCAGATCCCAGAGTTGCAATACCAATAGCTATGATGGGTTCAGTTTTGCATGACTCCCCTGCCGGCCACAGTCCCGTATAGAATGGATGATGCCTGTTTCAGGAACATACAACCCCCCAACCCAAAATCGAACAATTCCCCCCTCCCCATCTGTTGGGGACTAAATTATAACAAAAACAGAATGAAAATAGTACAGCAAAATCACCAGAAACTATTGGTGCATCAACTAATGGTGAGATTCAGGCCTACCCATAGTAAAGCCAAGGAGCCCCTTAGGGCCAATGGATCAAGGTGAGAGCCTCTATAGTTGGAAGAGGTGCATGGCCTGTACTGTTGGTGGACAGACCACTGAGGGCAAACCGCAAGACAAAAAGGTCACCGGGGTCCCCAGCGAAGGTCACCGGGGTCCCCAGTGGCCATGCCTCATTTCGCGATGACCATCTCTAAACTGGCTGTACCAAACCCTGTCGTGTTTGGTATCAAACATGTTGGAGGTATGATTCCATGCACTGTAAAGCTCCTTCGGGAGGACCTCAGTGCTACGGGTACCAGGGTTATAGACCCGGACAGCAAACTATGGCTGCTGCCAACCAGAGACACGATTCTGCCCTCCTGCTGCTGAGCCAAGCTCGGGCAGAGCAAGGCAAGACAATAGCTATCATGCCACAGGGAGGTGTGACCACCTACCAGACAAGAATTAGTGTATTGGAACAGGGTGGGGGCACTTACCAGCATCACTAAGACTGCTTGAGGGGCACTTTTGGTGCCCCATTTGCATACTCTAATTCAAATCAGTTCAGGGAGCTGTTGGCTCCCACTCTGGTGTAAAACTAGACAAAGGACATGGGAGTATACTCCCCACTGTCCAGCCCCTCCTCCGGGAGGGACCCCTGAATTGTTACAACCCTTTCCTTAGGGTACTTAAGGGTTTATCTGTGGGTGGGACCCAAGATCCATTGTGGGACAAGATTAAGATCCAACATTACTTCAACTTCGACCGTCTGAGCACTCTGGATATCTCTGGACTTTGCTTGGGGAACCGAGACTGCAACTGGGAAGACTCCTGCTGCACCTGGTCTCATCGTCCTGCAAGTCTGCTGCAATGTCTTTGCCTGTGATCCATATAGGTTCTTCACAAGGCCTGTGAACATCCAAGATACCAAAAGGAATCTCCCTTGAAGTGGAGGAGTCCCTTCCCTGCATCTTCAGGCAGTGCAACCAAGCTGACTGGTCTGCTGGTCCTGAGCTCCTATGGACAACAAAATGTTCAGCAATACAGGTGGTGGTTCTGCATCTCCCTTGAGGCCTGCACCGTCTTCCTAGCTAGTTGGAAGCCAGTATCCCTTGTCGCAGCCGCTGGAGCAGTACCCCTGTTGACTTGTCGAATCTCTCTGCCAGAGATCTTCGGGCTCCAAGAAGCTCCAGGCTCAAGCATCTCCTGCAACCAAGATCTTTGCCTGCACAGCATCCTTTGCACAGTGGGCCGTCATCCTTTGGTGAGCTGCTCGAAGTCTGTGTGCGACTCCTGTGCCCACAGCCAGTGGGTCCTCTTGAGGGTCTTCTTTGGCTCTAGTGGGTTCCCCTGCTTGTTCGGGCCTGCTCTGACTTACCTGCTCATGGTGAGCTGCCAAGGCTTATTGATGCCCATGGCAGAAACTGACACCTTGGCCCTCGACATCCGACGTGGGTTAGCTCGTGAACATCTCCTGGTCTTCCTCAGCATCACCTGGTCCACACAGCTGCAACTTCAAGGGCACCGTAAACTCTCCTGCATTCCCAACATCGGTGGGCATTTGCCTTCCGTGCCTCCTGGTCACTCCTGGGTGTCTAAGACTCTGTCCCCTCTGCTTGCAGCTACCTTTCACATTCCTTTGCCAGCGGCAGCTTCTTGAAGTTCTCCATTGTGGTCAACGCGGGTTTCTGACGTTACTTCGCACCTTTGCACCCGGTTTCCCTGGTGTAGGTACCCTGGTGTAGGTATCCTGGTTCCTGGGGTATCCATGTGTGGGGTGACTCTCCAACCTTCCTTCTTCCGCAGAGTGTCTTTAGGGTCCACTGGGACGGGTCCTTCTTCTTGAAAATTACAACTGCATCTTACCCAGATAGTTCTTTGGCTGTGTTCCCACTCTTAGCACATGGCCTCATGGGGTTCCTGGATACTCACCTTGGGTGGTTCCTTAGGTCCCTGGATCTTCTACGTCTTCTGGGTCCACTCTTGACTTAAGTCGTGGTTCACATTCCACTATTTCAGAATATGGTTTGGTCTCCCCCTAGAGACCACTCTGTTTTCTGTGCTTTTTGCGTAATTTATTGACAAAGTATTGTGTGTATTGTGCTTATATCTCTGGGGAGGAGATAATACATTGTGTTAGTGAGTGTTAATAATAAATACATATTTAGGGAAAGCTGTATCTATTTTAAACGCGCATTGGTGCTAGCGTGTGTCTAGGCGCGCAGCGCTGTAACTTTTTAAAAGAATTTATCGTTTTGCACAAAGCCTTTAAAAACAATTGTATTATTTGTCTTTTAATTTCTACTCGTTCGCCCACATACCTGCACTTAAATTGTGTCCCCACTGTGCTTTGTTAGTGTAGCTCGAGGCGCCCGGCCGCCATCTTGGGACTGCTGTGGATTAAGTGTGCCACTGGTCAGAGCGCTCTAGTGCTCTGCGTGGACAACAGGTGAGCCTGTATTTAAGGCGAGCACCTAGTGTGGCTCGACCTTAGGGAAAGCTGTATCTATTTTAAACGCGAATTGGTGCTAGCGTGTGTCTAGGCGCGCAGCGCTGTAACTTTTTAAAAGAATTTATCGTTTTGCACAAAGCCTTTAAAAAACAATTGTATTATTTGTCTTTTAATTTCTACTCGTTCGCCCACATACCTGCACTTAAATTGTGTCCCCACTGTGCTTTGTTAGTGTAGCTCGAGGCGCCCGGCCGCCATCTTGGGACTGCTGTGGATTAAGTGTGCCACTGGTCAGAGCGCTCTAGTGCTCTGCGTGGACAACAGGTGAGCCTGTATTTAAGGCGAGCACCTAGTGTGGCTCGACCTTAGGGAAAGCTGTATCTATTTTAAACGCGCATTGGTGCTAGCGTGTGTCTAGGCGCGCAGCGCTGTAACTTTTTAAAAGAATTTATCGTTTTGCACAAAGCCTTTAAAAAACAATTGTATTATTTGTCTTTTAATTTCTACTCGTTCGCCCACATACCTGCACTTAAATTGTGTCCCCACTGTGCTTTGTTAGTGTAGCTTGAGGCGCCCGGCCGCCATCTTGGGACTGCTGTGGATTAAGTGTGCCACTGGTCAGAGCGCTCTAGTGCTCTGCGTGGACAACAGGTGAGCCTGTATTTAAGGCGAGCACCTAGTGTGGCTCGACCTTAGGGAAAGCTGTATCTATTTTAAACGCGCATTGGTGCTAGCGTGTGTCTAGGCGCGCAGCGCTGTAACTTTTTAAAAGAATTTATCGTTTTGCACAAAGCCTTTAAAAAACAATTGTATTATTTGTCTTTTAATTTCTACTCGTTCGCCCACATACCTGCACTTAAATTGTGTCCCCACTGTGCTTTGTTAGTGTAGCTCGAGGCGCCCGGCCGCCATCTTGGGACTGCTGTGGATTAAGTGTGCCACTGGTCAGAGCGCTCTAGTGCTCTGCGTGGACAACAGGTGAGCCTGTATTTAAGGCGAGCACCTAGTGTGGCTCGACCTTAGGGAAAGCTGTATCTATTTTAAACGCGCATTGGTGCTAGCGTGTGTCTAGGCGCGCAGCGCTGTAACTTTTTAAAAGAATTTATCGTTTTGCACAAAGCCTTTAAAAAACAATTGTATTATTTGTCTTTTAATTTCTACTCGTTCGCCCACATACCTGCCCTTAAATTGTGTCCCCACTGTGCTTTGTTAGTGTAGCTCGAGGCGCCCGGCCGCCATCTTGGGACTGCTGTGGATTAAGTGTGCCACTGGTCAGAGCGCTCTAGTGCTCTGCGTGGACAACAGGTGAGCCTGTATTTAAAGCTCACAATCTCCCCCGCAGCGGTGACGCGCAGCGGAAGCGCCTGTTTCTCGCCTGAGTCAAGCCAGAGTCTGCCCGTCTGCGCCCGTCAGCGCTAAGGAGGCGCGAAAGGTGGGAGACTCTGATCGTCATTTCTCATCGCACCAGGATGCCTCCTGATTCAAGTATGTCACGTGATTATTTACTATCACTTCGGGGTCCTCATGCTCCCTGTCATTGCTCTTTAGTTCCCCACACCTGGTATGGCCCGGCTTGTTGTGCTCACTGCCGGGTAACTTTAAATTCTGACTTGCCGTCAGGAACATCCAGCGATTCTATGCTGCTTCGAGGTGGGCTAATTAACGCCCGCTCCTTAGTAAAAAACGCTCAGAACATCTTTGATCTTATTACTGAATCCCATCTGGATTGTCTTTTCATCACGGAAACATGGCTGAAGCCATGGTCTAATCCTGCCCTTGCCATAGCCCTACCATATGACTATCATATCCTACGGTTGGATAGGCAGGAACAACGAGGAGGGGGTCTTGCAATTATCTATCGGAATAAATTCAAATGCACTATTGAAGCATTGACGGAGCTAAAAGAGTCAGAGGCACTAGCTTTCTCTCTAGCAATTCATGACTCTCTTGTATTTTCTGGAGTCCTTATATATCGCCCCCCAGGCCCACCCTCCTCATTTCTAGACTCTGTTGGTGACGTGTTGAGTGATTTAACTCTCAGGTTCTTTAATTTTACGGTGTTGGGGGACCTCAACCTACATCTCGAGGCCCCAACTGATCCTGGAGTCAGTTGCTTCCTAGACACAATTGAAGTGTTGGGACTCACTTTGTTGAATCGTGAACCAACACATCAAGCAGGACATCTATTAGATGGTATCTGCTCTAATTTTTCCAGCCTGATAGTTAAACCTCCATGCCCTCAGGTATGGACTGATCATTTTTTAATTCCTTTTCATATAGCTGAAACCCGGAAATCCTTTTCTAACTCCTTAAAAGTTACAGATAACCCCTACATAAAACCCACTCCGAATTGGAAGACATTAGCCAAAAGAGCCGATATTGTTGAAAAACTTAAAAATGAATTACCAACTTTTGCCGATTGTACTTCTCCAGACTATCAAAGCTTTTGTGACTGGATTGCTGGAGCGGGCAAGCTGCTCCTACCAGCTAATAATGAGAACATGAAACCTAGGAATAAGAAAAAAAATGCCCCGTGGTTTTCATCAGCCCTTAAGGCTGAGCTAGGCGAAGTGAAAACTCTAGAACGGAGGTGGCGTCGTAATTACGACACAGCCGCACGTAACATCTATATAGCAGCTAGACGGAAGTATCATGTAGGATTAAAATTAGCAAAAAAAGCCCATTACCTACAGGCCATTTCTTCTGCTGGCCAAGAACAAAAAGCTATCTTTAGGATTGTTAAGGATTTTATCAAGCCCTCAGCTCTATCGCAAGAGATCCCTCCATCACAAGATCTCTGTAACACGATATCTGATTATTTTGATAATAAAATCCTAACTATCACAAATACCTTCCCATCAGATACCACCATCACAATGGATGGTGAACAGATAGCGAAGATGACTTCCCCCCTCCGCTTTGACGAGTTTGGCCCAGTCCCCCTGGAGGAAACTGCCAAAGCTATTTTAGCCAGCAAATCAGGCTCCCCTTTTGATCCCTGTCCTCCTCCGGTGTTGCACCATCTAATAGAGATAGTTAATCCTATGATTAACAGTATCATCAACTCTTCTCTAGCAACAGCAAGTATTCCAGAGGACTGGAAACTTGCAGCTGTCAAGCCACTCCAAAAAAAGGCCTGGCCGATCCTACTACCCTGTCCAACCTGCGCCCGATCTCTCTGCTACCCATCTTATCTAAGCTGACTGAAAAGTTTGTCAATAGCCAACTGACAAACTTTTTGGAGAAGAATAACGCTCTCCATCCGAATCAGTCTGGCTTTCGGTCAGAACATTCTACCGAATCAGCTTTACTATACTCTGCTGAAACTTTAAGAGCAGCAATGGATCGGGGAAAACAGGCTGTCCTTATCCTTCTTGACCTGTCGGCAGCCTTCGATACCGTGTCCCACAACATCTTACTGGACCGGTTGGCTGCCGCAGGTGTGGGAGGACAGGTGTTGACCTGGTGTAGGAACTTCCTGACAAACAGACGCCAAATAACAGTGCTTGGCCCATATCAGTCTGAGGCTAAAAACGTCAGCTCTGGGGTGCCACAGGGCTCTATCCTGAGCCCTGTCCTTTTCAATCTATATATGGCACCCCTGATGAACTTGATCGAGTCATTCAGGATCAGTTCTATCTCATACGCTGACGACACCCAGCTGATTTTGGTGCTGGATAAGGAACAACCAGGAGCCGAGGAAGACCTTAGGAACTGTCTTGCAGCGACATTCAAGTGGATGAACAACAACCATCTAAAGTGCAACGCCGGAAAAACGGAAATTTTACCCATAGGGATCAATAATCTTTTTTCCCCTTCAGTATGCTGGCCATCGGATGCAGAAGCTCCACCTAACACAATTGCATCCGCCCGTAACCTAGGCATAACGTTTGACAACTGCCTATCCTTTAAACCTCAGGCTGTAGCAGTGGCAGGTATGTGCTTCCAAATTATCAAAGCACTTAGGAAATTTTTTGACCTCCTTCCCCTTTCGGCGAGGAAAACAGTCGCAGTGGCCTTGATAAATTCTAGGCTAGATTACTGCAATGGACTTTATGCTGGAGCAAACAAAATCGTGCTCCACAAATTGCAGATGATCCAAAACGCGGCTGCCCGCCTCGTACTGCGTCTGCCCCGTAGATCATCTGCCTCTGCAGCTCTAAATACTTTACACTGGCTGCCAATAGGAAAGAGAATTCTGTTTAAACTTCTCTTGATTACTTTTAGGGCCTTCCATCAACGTGGCCCGACCTATTTACGAAGGGGGTTCAAAAGATACTACCCAACACGCTGCCTAAGATCCGCTAGTCAGAACTTGCTCACCATTCCCCGTTTTAAACTGGCTACAAAGGGTGGCAAATCCATCTTTGTACTAGGAACCAAGGCCTGGAATAAACTCCCCCTTCCCTTGCGTTCTTTCTCCCAAGAAGCCCCTTTTAGGAAGGCACTGAAAACCTGGATCTTCTCCATGTCTGACTCTATGTGTAGAACCCTAGTGTAGTGGCTGTGTTTTAAGAAATTGGACTTCTTTCCCTATCCAACTCTTCCACCTGGGTTGTGTAAGCGCCAAGATACTCCTTGGAGTGGTAGCAGCGCTCTATAAATGCCCATTACATTACATTACATTACATATTTTTTATAGCTACACTGTGTGGTTCTTTTTCACTTAACTCATACGATAAGATTTGGTGTTGGTAAAACAAGCTGCTTTACACTCCTTCTGGACTAAGACTGAAGGCTGCTCTCTACAGCTACGACTTAGAGAACTTTCTAAGGGTGTCTAAGACCACTAAAATCACCATAAGGGTTGTCTGGATTAGTGCAGGATGCTACACTTACATAAGTGAGAACCATATACTAAGCCCGCTTCCTACAAAGGGCTTTCCCAGCACAATCATTGGCACCTTCGTTCAAGACCCAGTCACTAATAAAACCACAGGGGAAAGCTGTCAGCCCCCATCTCGGGTCCAAACGCCAAAGGAAATGTTCTCCTCTTAGCGAGTACTCTCAGGACCATCCGTAACTGGCTCAGCCACCACAAAGGCAATTCACGGAAATCCAAAGGTAATGGAGTAATCCCAGCTAGACGGACACAGCCTAGTCACCCAGCACTTAAGGGGACTTTCCACCCAATACAGTCTCCTTTAAACACGCAGCCTGTCACAAACATCTTACTCCTCAAGCCAGAGTACATTTCCAAAGGGAACTGTGACGTTCTGAATAGAGGAAACATTCTGAGGTTATTATCATCCACCACAAAACTAACTTCAACCAATCTACTTACAATAGAGTTCATCTGCCCTGCAGCCCCTTTGGAGTTCGAAGATATCAAGGCTACCAGGAGAACTGAAACAATCGCCCAAAACGTACTGGCTGAGTACCGCATCATCAAGGTCTGGGGAATAAACATTTCCCCTCATCAAAACCCAGGCTAGGCTTCTCCCCTGCTTTTGCCCAGTCAGGGCACGGCAGCAGCTAGCCCGACCAGGCTTACCCGCTTGGTGCTCGGAGGGGCTTTGGAGCTGTCACCAAAACAGAGGCTGGCACCAATCAGCCAACAAAGCCGGCCCTGGACAACACCAGGACAGTAAGGGACGCACCCCTACCTCATGTAGATCTACCGAACTATAAATGCCCTACCTGGTACCCAATGACAAGACCTACAAGAGGGCGCAGCCATCACGGACAGCAAAACCACCCTCTGCCTCTTCTCATAGAACACTAGCAGACTAGCAAGCAAAACATCTGACCCAGATTTCTGAAAGTACCTAAAATCCTTCCAAATAATAATGCCGCAGGAAACATGACTGGCAGAACCGCCCTACCTGCAGGGGTTCATGTGCTTCTCCACGTCAATAGCATAAACAGCGAGATTTGGACACCTGTGAGGAGGGCTGGCAACCTATGTATCAAAAACTTGTACAACCTCAGCAGCTGGTGGACTCCACCTTAATAGCTGCCATCACGGTCAAGACCACCCTCTCCCTTAAGGGAACTCAGGACAAGTCAATAATAGTCAACGTTTACATCCACCCAAAACGCAAAGCAAAATACTCTGAACACCTCATCGACCAACTACTAAAGCACATAAGTAAGCTGGACACACGAAATTTCATTCTCTCTGGGGATTAGAATCACCACCTCCTAGGCCCATTGTCGGAGGATGAAGTGGGGAGCCAATCCTCACACTGGAATATGCCTCTACAAAGAGGGAACTCCCATGAGATAATGAACAGCAAAAGCAGATGCCTACTGGACGATCTAGAGCACCTCAACTTCAGGGCACTCAATCGGAGATTCCCCGAGGACTCTCCGCCAGTGGCCTCCTTCTACTCTTTTTCAATCTGCTCAACACTAGATTACACTTTTGTTAGCCTCTTGCTGTTCCATTGCATCTCCGCATTACGCTTAAGGGACAAGGGTGACAGTGACCAATGACCACAAGAAATACTCCTTTTTGCAACCGCAACCCCATTCAACCACCCGGTGGAGGCCCCGGACTCCATTTATACGATTAACTTCAAGAGAATTAAATCTGCAGAAGCAACCATAGAGACCTTGTCATTGTCAGCAATTGACTTGCTACATGCTCAAACAGGAGCATCAAGTACAGATGGGAAGGCTACACTGCTAGACTAGAAGACCTATATGCCACATAACCCAAAACAAACCCCATGAGGATCCTAGCAAGGAAAGAAGCATCTGAAATGGCCAACAGAAACAATTAAAGCAAACCAAAAGAGACATAAACAGCACTCTAATATCCCTGCGACACAATCCGGGGAAAACAATCATCTATACACTACTCCGACAACAAAGAACCTCACTCATAAACCTTAAGCATCAACAGAGTGCAGGAGGATAAGGCTTGGGCAAAGCTACTACATACTAAGAAACAATACTCCACAAAGGAGCAAGGGTCAAAGGGAAAAGTTTAAAGACTACACCAGATTCAATCCCCAAATCCAATCAATAACAATATACAAATAATCTGGTAGTCTGACGAGGGATAAAAAACTACAGAGACTAGAGGAACAGGTTCTAAATTGCATCACCCATAAAAATTACAAATGGTGACCACTACCATTACTGTGGCATACACGACTCTATGACAGTAGAAACCCTGAGGAGAGGAAAAGAAAATAAGGATTTCCATCAACTGCCCTTAGTGGCCAGTGTCATCATTTGGAACTCCAAAGGTACCCCTGTCACCTCAGTTCTACTGGCAACAAGCCAGAGGCTGGTGAAGTAGGTGTTGTAAGAGACCAATGAAGAAAGAAAAAGAAAGATTGACAGCCAAATTATCCAAAAGGTATACTGGCCGAAACAATCAATAATGCAGTGAAAAGGGAAGTAACTAAGTGTAGGTGAAGTTAAAAAACGTTCAGCAGCAAATCAACCAACTTTATTAATGACTGCTGTTGATCTTAATAAAAATGTGTCGGCATGTAACAAATCTGCCGGATGTTGTGGTCTACTAGTTTCAGCCGTTATGGGTCACAGAACCCCGGCTTTCTTCAGGACCTTCGAATGAGAGCTACTGCATAAAGTGCAAATTGAAACCAGTGAAACAAATATGCAAAGGGAACAAAAACAGAAAACATATAGTTATCACAGTAACATTACTTGTGATCATTCACAATACCTCTATACAGCAAGGATGGCTATTCATACCTGTATGGATAGAGAGAGCATAAGAAGCTGTAAGTGTGCTTCATAAACCCATGAACCCATATCCTCCATATTGCTCAGTAGTTGCAACCAAATATAATAATATGATTGTACACTCACCTGTCCTGTGTGAGGTTTGAACCTCATCTCACCTGGCTCAGACTCAGGTCAAGGGAGGCATCGCCCTACAGTAAAAAACATACGGGAACAGCCTGTAAAAAAAGCTGTCGATTAAGCCTACACCGCCCGTTCTGTAAACACTACCCTGCTCAAAGGGACTTGCCAGAAAGGAAACATAGCTAACCAACCATTATTGCCAAAGTACTGGATTACAAGTGCCTTAGTAGTGATCCTAACGCACTGTTTTTTGAATGGATAAGATGGAAGTGTCCATTCACAATAGTCGTGTTTGATGCCGGGTTGAGGGAATATACATCAAACAAGAGCCATAGTATGACCGTTCCACCCTAGACTATATAGTACATTGAACGCTAGCTTTGGCAACGTCCATGTAAAAGAGTGTCAATTTCTCAGTTTATATCAGCCCGATGTTAAAGCAACCCATGCGCGAGGATCACGCCCCTGAACGCTAGCTTTTACAACGTCAATGCGGGACAATATCAATTTGCTGTTAGCCGGACACTAAAACAACCAATATTAAAGAAATCGATGCGCAAGGATCGCGCACCGGGGCATGAGACAGCATCTACCCCTGAGTTGTGGTACAAAGAAGATAGGATAAGTACTCACTCACCTCTCTGTCGGTACCTCAGTCGTTATGCTGAGGCTGGGGGAGGTGGGGAGAGAACGTCCACAGGCGCCATTAGAGCCTTGCTGTCCCAGACATGTGATCTGCGATGTCAGATCCCTAGTGTCCAATCGGGTACAAGGACTACAAAATGACGTAATCTGACTCATTTCTGTAGTTCTAAAGCATTCAAAATTAGTGCTGCAAACTTTATTAAGCATACCCTGCTCCATTACCATAGGTTTCACAGTCATTGTAAATATGGGACTCTAAATGATTGGTAGCTGTATAGAAAACTGAGGTGAGGGTCAGAATGAAACATGTAGAACTTGTCACACTAATTTTTATAGCAGAGTCCAGGGAATATCATCGTTTAGACCCTGCGTGTCAGTTTTCAATTTGAACACCCACCTTTGTTCTTTAAGAAAAAGGAACTTAGTCTTGTCGTTCACATGTGGTGGTATGGACCTTTTTTTCTAAAACAGTCCAGTAGAAATCTTCTGCCTTGTGATTCATTTCCAGAAAATGCCTGGTGAGTTTGGTGTTAGATTTTTTACAGCGGAAGGTACTCTTGTGTTCCAGCATCCTCTGTCGTACCTTCCTTGTCGTCATGCCAACGTACCGTTCTCTACATGGGCATTCAATAAGGTACACCAAATGGTCACTATTGCAATTAGAGAAGTGTGTCTGTGTCCATGGTTTAGGAGTATGGATATCAAAAGGAGACTAGCTCTAGAATGGGTTAATCTGACATTAATATGATAGATTACTGTTAATTACATAGCGACTCAGTATTGTCTTGCCAAGTGGCAGTGGCACCTGTTGGGTGTCTTTAGAAAGCCCTCACCCACCAACCTAGTTGGTGGCATGCTTCATCATCGGGCCCACCCAGTGACACCTAGCGTGTCCCGGGTGTGCTTCGACGCCTGATTACAGCGGAGCAGGTATGTCACTGTGTGTGCGGTGTAGGGTGTTAAGGTATGTGAAATTAAAACGGCTTGGCGGATGGTCCCTGGGGTGAGGATACTTTAATAAAAGGGCCTCCGTCAGCGGTTAAAAATAAGGCTGTGGGACGTTAGAGGCGGGTTACGACCTCCTACGTCCTTAAGTAGTCAACATGTTTCAGCCAGTGCCTTATACTAATCTGGCTTTCTTCAGGACAATAAAATATGTGTAGGTTAAAATAGGGGTTGTGTAGTGTAGTCTATGTGTCTACACGCCCTAAAGTGTATCTAACTGTGAGAGGGGGGATTCCCTTCTCAAGATCACCTGTACATTTAACATTGAGGACAGGTACAAGACAAACATAGGAGAAACAGAGTCACTAGAAGGTATTGTACATATATTATGACAGCCAACTTAAATAGCGAGTAGTGCAGGCTATGAGCGGCTCAAGTGTAATGATACTGGTGGTATCATTAATGTGGAATCGCACTAGAACTTCGAGGGTGAAGTGATTAAAACAGCGGTAAAAATTACTGCAGTGAAAGGTGAAGAATTGTGGCGCAAGGAACATTTCTTACGCTTTCAATGCTTGTTTTTAGCTCCAAGGTTATTGAAGTGGCAGGGTGAGGCCCTAGTAGGGAGAGAGAGGTAGGACCATTGGGATTAGGGAACCTGTAGGAGAAAAGTAGGGAGCGCTTACCCATTGTAGTGATACTCAGCATACTCACAGGATTTCTGGCCAGCACCAGCGTGGGACCTGTTGTGCCTCCTTCGCAGAACCGGTAGTGAATGGCTGCTGTTGCCGGTTTTTATACTGTCATAGATAGGATCATTGAGGGCACCTGTTGGAAGAGCAATGGTAGAGAGACTCGCTAGGCGGGTCTAGATAGCGCTCAGGTGTGTTGCTTATTAGCGCGCTGAAATGCCCGGTCTGAAGCGCCTGTGTGGGCGTATATGGCTGCCGGGTGCCGGGGCGGCTGTGTGTAGCGCATGCGCGGCCGGGAAGTGGTCCGCGCATGCGCCGTAGGTAGTATTCCGGTGCACGAATGGGAGAGTATCCCTGTTCGCGCTACCGATCGATTGCCTGTTGCACTGGCTCTAGTAGCGTGGCGGGGGCAGCAAGTAGTGGCCATACGTGGAGCGATTAAGCCCCAGAGTGCTACAGTATATAGAAAATAAAAATAAAAATAAAAGGGGGTAAAATACCTCTCCATTACCTACTGCCCTGGCTCATGTGAGAGGGGCATTTTAGTGGGACATAATGGATAGCGCTTATGGCCCTGGGTGTTTTCAGGTGCTGGTATATACAAGTGGCAAAGGGAAATACCGCTATGGACACCAGATTGGTCTCAAGTGCCAGGTTGGCACAATGTCATGCGGTGGGACCTTCCGGGGGGTGATAGAGACCAGAGGACGTTATATCCTGGGTGGGTGTTTGGACAGGTCCATATGGATATATGGCCGGGTGATGTGATTGCCATCATAGGGTCAAGGAGTTCCAGGGGATAGCATCATTAAGCCCATCAGTGGCTGTGGATAGACGGTATATCCATCTTTGTTCTTTGTTTAGTAGTTTTTTATCATTGTTGATGGGACTGACTGGTATTTGCTCAATGACTGTCCAGGTGAAGTCATTGGGGGTGTGCCCGTAGGTAATGAAATGGTTTGTCAACTTGCTAATGTTTTTCTTGCATCGCATTGTGCTGCGGTGCTCTGTGATCCTGGTTCTCACTTTGCGAGTGGTCATGCCCACATATCTGAGTCCACATCTGCAGGTTATTAAGTAGATCACATTCTGCGAGTTGCAATTAGTGTGGCTCCTTTGGGACCACACTTTATTCGGTTCCAAGTTCAGGGTTTTCGTGTGGGATGTCAAATGACAGACACTACAGTCATTGCATGGGTAGTGTCCGGTTACTTTGGGCATTCCCCACGCATTGAGGATGGTATTGTCGGGTTTAGGTGGTGGTTTGGGTCTGGTACTGACCAGTTGGTCTCTGAGGTTATGACACCTTTTATAGGCGAACCTTGGGGGTTCCCATTTCCTTTGCCCTGAATTAATGATTTTCCAGTGCTTTTTTATTATTTTAGCCACGTCATTGGAGGCAGTGTTGAAGGTAGTCACACATGTAGTTGGTTGTGTGTCGCTTTCTTTGGTGACGTCTTCAAGTAGTGCGTCACGGTTCTGGTTTCTTGCCCTCTTCTGGGTTTTCTTGATGATTGCCTTAGGGTAACCCCGGTTCTCTAGTTTTTGTGCTAGGTCCGCTGATTGTGTTTTGTAGTCGTTTACATCCGAGCAGTTCCTTCTGATGCGGAGAAACTGGCCAAAGGGTAAGTTCTCTTTTAAGGGTCGGGGATGGAAACTGTTGAAATGCAGCAGTGAGTTTCTTGCCGTGGGTTTGTAATATGTTGTTGTTGTCAAGGTTCCGCCTTTAGCTGTTATTTGTAGGTCCAGGAAGGCGAGTTGCTGGTTACTGGCCGTGCAGGTGAACTTGAGGTATGGATCCCTGTTGTTGAGCCATTGCAGGAAGTTGTCTAGTTCAGGTTGTTGCCCGTTCCAGATGACCAATATATCATCGATATATCGGTGCCATTTTTGTATGTGGTTCTTGAACGGGTTGGCTTCCGTACTTATGTGTGTGCTCTCAAAGTGGTGGACGTAGAGTCCAGCTACACTCGGCGCGAAAACACTGCCCATTGAGGTTCCGTTGGTTTGTAGGTAAAAGGTGCCCTCATATTCAAAGTAGTTTTCTTTAAGGGCAAGGGCTGCACAATTCATGACAAAACTTCTGGGTGTCTGGTATGGCCAGGGGGATTCTTCCAAGATGTCATGTAGGACCTGTAGGGTGGCATCTTGTGGGAGGCTGGTGTATAAGCTTTCCACATCCAGTCCTACCAGTAGCTGAGTCTCGGGGTCAAAGGGGATGTTGTCAATGACCTGTACAGGTGATCTTGAGAAGGGAATCCCCCCTCTCACAGTTAGATACACTTTAGGGCGTGTAGACACATAGACTACACTACACAACCCCTATTTTAACCTACACATATTTTATTGTCCTGAAGAAAGCCAGATTAGTATAAGGCACTGGCTGAAACATGTTGACTACTTAAGGACGTAGGAGGTCGTAACCCGCCTCTAACGTCCCACAGCCTTATTTTTAACCGCTGACGGAGGCCCTTTTAATAAAGTATCCTCACCCCAGGGACCATCCGCCAAGCCATTTTAATTTCACATACCTTAACACCCTACACCGCACACACAGTGACATACCTGCTCCGCTGTAATCAGGCGTCGAAGCACACCCGGGACACGCTAGGTGTCACTGGGTGGGCCCGATGATGAAGCATGCCACCAACTAGGTTGGTGGGTGAGGGCTTTCTAAAGACACCCAACAGGTGCCACTGCCACTTGGCAAGACAATACTGAGTCGCTATGTAATTAACAGTAATCTATCATATTAATGTCAGATTAACCCATTCTAGAGCTAGTCTCCTTTTGATATCCATACATATAAACCGGGGATCTGGACTAGCTTTCTGGTCCTCTCTCTCCCTCTTGATTCTCGCCATGGTTTAGGAGTGCCAATGTCAACAGTTTTAGATTGTTTTGTTTGAGGGCACACAGAACAATTGCCACAAGGAAAATACCCTTGGACAGGAGGTAAGTCCCAGAGAGTATTGGTCGCGCTAGGTTTAATGTTTGGTCTGGTATGTACCAGGACATCACGGAGATTACGCCCTCTCTTAAAGGCGAACAATGGCAGAGGAATTTGTTCTTTTTTGGTGTTTAAGAACCGCCAGTTCTTCCGGATACCATTCTGTAGCCCATTACTCAAGGTGCTGAAGGTATTAACACAGGTCATGCGCCCCAGAGGAGGTTTTACAATTTTAGGTTCAAGCACAGCATCTCTATGGTTGTTAGAAGCCCTCTTACAGGCTCTTTTAACCAACCATCGAGGGTACATTTTATCATGCAGTTGCTTGGTCAAATTGGCAGCATGATGTTTGTAGGAGTCATGAGTGGAACAGTTGCCCCTTAAACGCAAAAACTGACCGAAGCGAAGATTTCCCTTAAGGGCTCTTGGATGTTGGCTGTCAAATCTCAATAAGGAATTGCATGCCATATGGGTGATCAAATTTGGAACCTGTTCCTCTAGTCTCTGTAGTTTTTTATCCCTCGTCAGACTACCAGATTATTTGTATATTGTTATTCAAAGCTACTACATGACATTAACCACAATAAAAGTGTACGCTTCTGGGGAATGGTCAATGAGATAATGTGCCTGCACCACAGGGGAATTGCATCCCACTTTTGGGAGGACACCTGGGTAGACTTTTTAAGGGATCACTTCAACCACCAAATCGCGCAAACTGCAATAAGCCTGACAGCCAGGAAAATGCCAGAGTACATCCCCACAGGAGACTTACTAAAGGGAGACAATGTCACATCCACTGCCGTAATCAGCTGATGCACATAAGAACGAATCCAGGGCCTCAAGCATACATCTAATAAGGCAACAAATTGCAAAAGGAAGAGAAGGGGCCTGGGCCCTAACGGCATTACTCCAGCACTATTCAAACAAAGGGTGGAAGACTGGGCAGGAATTTTAGACCCTCTTTTTCTTTGAGTCAGATCCCTAGGTATAATCCCAGCCTTGATCAATAATGATGAGGCAAAATATTTTGCAGGAACAGTGCTAGTGGATCTCACATGTTGGGTATTCCACTCAACTAGACAGGTTTCTTTAAACAGGCATGACAGCGAACATCTTGGCCATTTCACTACTCATAGACACGGCAAAGGCCTTTAAACTGCGGTTACACCTTTGCTTCATTGACTTCAACGCAGTCTTTGACCATGTAGACAAGGCAAGGCTGTGGGGGAAGCTGGCTGGCTGGGCTACTCCCCAAGCTCTACTAAACATACTGATACTTCTCTACATGTACACTTGGGTACAGGTGAAACTGGGAGCAGGTACACACCTTTCCAGATGAGTATGAACAACCAAAGGCCTGAAGCAAGGGTGTGTGCTCACTCCTACAATATTCAACCTCTTTTTTGCCGACTTGATGCAGGAACTCAACACCATCTACTCCCAAGCCCCTAGGCTGGGAGGAAAGACCTTAGCCAGCTTCCTGTACGTGACGATGTAGTCCTGGTCAAACACACCCAGATAGACCTGCAACATCTCCTTAACACAATGCAGAATTATACCACAGAGAATAGGCTGAAGGTGAGAAAACATGAACAATGTCAAACAACAAGAAGACAAAAAGGCCATGTTCCTGGCACCTGCACAACACACAAATAGTCGGCAGATGATAACCTAGGCTGATTATTGATAAAGAAGGTCTTTCTGCCCTCCAGAAAAAAGTAATCAAAAGGAAAGGGCTGGCCCTAGCTATAACACTAAAAAATATCAAATCAAAACTGACAGGGCCCTCACTGAGCCTTCTCCTCAGGATCGCACAAGCCAAAATACGAACAACAAACATAATTGTGTTTAGCCTCCCCAACTACACCTTGCCAGTACAGATTTGGCTGGAGTTCGGTCTACTAAAACATTCTTTGGCCAGGCATGGAGGTTACATAATCTGCTGGAATAAGATCAGGAACATCGCTCAAAACATCATAAACCATCTATTATGGCAAGAACTGCTACAGAGAGACACATCACCCGAAAGAAGCTACCACCAGGAGTCCCTGGAACAACTATGCTGTCCCACCTCTGGGATGCACAGATCTATCACACAGCCTTCAAAAAACTGGTATGGAAAGCAATAAAATAGCTTTCACTTGTGGAAGACAAGGCTACTTTCTCAGCTAGAGCTCACACCTAGATGATCTTAAACAGCTACAGAACTCTCGCCCCCTCCCCAAAAAATATTTCAACCATGTCTACCCCAGAACTATTAAATCATAATTCCTGGTGCACCACCTGGGCATACTCCAGTGTGCCTCGAATCTTCCACCAAAAGCGTCAGCCAGCATGGCTTGCGGGTGAGGGGGTGGACACGGGGGTCACAAGGGGAGGGTCACGGGCGGTGTCGCGTGGGGGGGGGAAATAAAAAAACTAAAAGAAAAACTTACCTCGAGACCAGTCCTGTGTCGCTGCTCCTGCTCTCTTGTCTCCAACTACAGGAACAGGAAGCAGGCAGGCAGGCAGGCAGGCAGGCTCCCTCCCCTAAGCCAATCAAAATACTGCAATGCAGTGCTGTGATTTGTCTGAGTGCCATGACATGGAGTGGGCAAACCCCTCCTGCCCTGCCCTTCTCCATGGGTAGAGCAGCCTCGCCCACCCGCCCGCCCACCCGCAAAGTAGAGGGACACATAATGAAGCATATGATAAAAATAACTTAAAGTTGTTATCATTTTATATTTCCCTTCTTCACACTGCTTAAAAGCAGTGGGGCTGGGCTCCTCCACCATAGCGGAGGAGCCGCCCCTGGACTCCACCCTCCTGCCACTTATATGGCAATGGAAAAGAAGACCTTTTGCATCTACGATGCATCTGCAAACAGTTGCTGGAGGAAAGGAGGCAACAGCTCAAGGCTCCATTCAACCAAAAGGGGATCCGCTTGAGGAGACAAGCAGTGCTGGCCTGCTTTAGGCTTGGGGGCCTAAAGCTAAACTGTAGGCTGGTAAAATTCTTCACACTAGTAGAAAAGGAAGTGCAACCGGCCACTCAACAGAATAGGAGCATGGTCGCACTGGGCCCTGCAGAATATGAGGAACACAGCATCCTGACGCACTGTATGCTGACTCTGACAGAAAATAGACAAAATATCGAGAAAAAATATAGAATGGACATAATATCGAGTACAAAATAAAGAATGGACAAAATATCGAATGGACATAATATAGTGGTCAATAATATCGAAATACAGGTAAGTAATATTGAAGTACATAATATAGGCATTAAAATGTATAGAATTTTTAATAACATTGAACTTTTTTAAGTGTTTTGTATGTTAGTATATGTGTTATAAGTGTATAATAGTTTTTGTAATGTATGCTTAAGTTTTTTAAAGTCACAAATATTATGTTATTACATTTTTGTGTAATTTGATTCTGTAGGGGCTTGTGGGTTTATAGGGGAATAGGGTGGGAAGTAATTTAATTATAATTAAGTAAAAAAGAATTTGTATTGGTATTGAAAACTAATTTGTTGATCATTAATTATTAATTGACAATTAATTTTTATTAATTGGTAATTATTTTTTGTTAATTGATAAACTGATCATTATGTTAATTGTATTAATGTATTATTTGTAGCGGGTTGTGGCTTTATAGGGGAATATGGTGGGAAGTAATTTAATTGTAATTAATTATTGAAATTATTTGTGTATTGATAATTAATTTACTGTTTATTAATTATTATTTGGTATTTATTATTTAATACTTTTTGGAATTGAAAATTAATTGGTTGTTAATTTTTAATAGATAATTAATTAAAAAATAATATTTATTGGTATTTATAATTAATTAATTGTTAAATATTCTGTAATTGGTCATGAATTTTACTATTTTTTTATTGGTATTGATAATTCATTTATTTTTATTAAAATATTAAAACATTACTTTCCCTACTGTTGCACTCACTGGAGTGGGAATAGTAATTTTTACCCCTACGCTAGCCAACGCTTTCCCTACTGTTGCACTCACTGGAGTGGGAATAGTAATGTTTACCCTCCCGCTATCCAACGCTTTCCCTACTGTTACACTCTCTGGAGTGGGAATAGTAATTTTAACCCTCCCGCTATCCAACGCTTTCCCTACTGTTACACTCAATGGAGTGGGAATAGTCATTTTTACCCCTATGCTATCCAACGCTTTCCCTACTGTTGCACTCACTGGAGTGGGAATAGTAATGTTTACCCTCCCGCTATCCAACGCTTTCCCTACTGTTACACTCTCTGGAGTGGGAATAGTAATTTTAACCCTCCCGCTATCCAACGCTTTCCCTACTGTTACACTCAATGGAGTGGGAATAGTCATTTTTACCCCTATGCTATCCAACGCTTTCCCTACTGTTGCACTCACTGGAGTGGGAATAGTAATTTTTACCCCTACGCTATCCAACGCTTTCCCTACTGTTGCACTCACTGGAGTGGGAACAGTAATTTTTCCCCTACGCTATCCAACGCTTTCCGCACTGTTGCACTCCTTGGAGTGGGAATAGTCATTTTTACCCCAACGCTATCCAACACTTTCCCTACTGTTGCACTCTTTGGAGTGAGGATAGTAATTTTTACCCTCCCGCTATCCAACGCTTTCCCTACTGTTGCACTCACTGGAGTGGGAATAGTCATTTTTACCCCTACACTATCCAACGCTTTCCCTACTGTTGCAGTCTCTGGAGTGGGAATAGTAATTTGTACCCTCCTGCAATCCAACGCTTTCCCTACTGTTACGCTCTCTGGAGTGGGAATAGTAATTTTTACCCTCCCGCTATTCAACGCTTTCCCTACTATTACACTCACTGGAGTGGTAATAGTAAATTTTACCCTCCCGCTAGCCCACGCTAAAAATGTAGCATTTTTTTTATTAATATTACGTTAATATATATGTATTAAAAAATAAAAATGTATGTTTATTTTTTTCAACTTACATTAATTATTTATTTTTAAAGTTAAGTATTTTTAAGTATGTTTTAGTTGATTATATGCATTATTTCATTATTTTACATTACTTCTAAGACATTTAAAAAATTAGATATTTTGACTATATTTTTTACAACAATATTTTTGATTCGATATTTTTGTACTTACCTGTTTGTAGATAGTAATTTGATATTTTTGCATTCTATATTTTGTCCACAATATTTTGGTAGGTAGATATTTTGGCATTCTATAGTCTGTCACTGATCCAAGTCTGACCCCTCATTTGGAATGATAACACTAGGGACAGATTGAACACTGCTAGCATTGCTTTACCTATCAAACCACCGGCCCAAGAGCACTGCTGATTTCTTAGACTTTGAGGCACAGCGCTTTGTACTTAGAAAAAAGTTTTAAATATAAACTGCCCATCATTTTACCTACTTAATTTTATTCATGTATATTTATAGTTGTAATGGCACTTGAATATGATGCCCTGTTTTTGAATAACTAGGGGGCTCATTATGATGGCGGGCAGACACCAATCTGTACGCCATCATAACGGTGATGGGACTGCCCGCCAGACATGCGGCAGTCCCACCAGCCTAATTAGGAGGCGCCTGTCTAACTGGCGGGCACATCTTCGCCTTTTATCATTGCGGACGGTGCTGCTTGCTGCAGCACCATCCCCAATTGTTAAAGAGAATGAACAGCATTTCCCTGCACTACATGGCAGGTACCACTTGGTGCCTGCCACTTAGTGCAGGGAACTGCAGGGGGGTACCATGGGTACCCCCTGCAGTGTGCCCCCCACCCCCCTGCCGATGGGCTCCCAAAGCCAATCCCGCCAGCCTTTCCATGGCAGCAAAGGCCTGTCCAATGCCCTGATCCTAATATGGCGGACAGACTTTGCGTCTGCCGCGATACCCACCGCCATCCTAATTTGGGGGTGGGTAAAACTCATTATGATTGCGGGAGGATCGCCACCACCGGGTCGGCGGTAGCGATCCTCCCGCCATCATAATGAGCCCCTGTGCAATTAAAATAAACTTGAACGTGATATTCAAAAAAGAAATGCAGGAATCAAACTTCGGTTTTGGGAGCTTCCTGGTATGGCATAAAGATATTTTGCACTGTAGTCTCAGAGTATTTAACTGTCTGCAAATAATAATGAGTATGGCTTTGAAACATGTTACATAATGATTTATTCACTCATGCAAATGCATATCTTTTCTTTTAATGGTCATAATCCTGCTTTGAAGATTTGTTTAGGTCTGGGCTCTTTTGGGGCTTATTTTGGAAGGCCTTGTGCTAGCTATAGGCTCCTCTTAAGGAGGATTGTGCCTGTTTTAGTATTTCAGACCTGGCAACACAGCAGCAGTCGACATGCAGCACCAAATAGGGAATGAAGAGAGATAGGTGGCATCTGTGGCCCAGAGGGAGGGAGACATACAAAAGGCAATTGCCTCCACAGTCCTTTAGGACTGTGGAGGCAATTGCCTCCACTGTATAGAATGCATGTATACTGGCAGGCCACTAGTGCAATTTCTTTGCTTGCTTTAATTCTGAACCTTAACATGGAAAAGACACTAACAGAAACAGTGACTTTACTAAAAATACTCATCACCACTCCGATGACAACAGCAGAGGCGGAACGTTGCTTTTCCGCTTTGAATAGAATTAAAACATTCCTGAGAAATACCATGATTCAGGAAAGGCTGAATGCCTTAGCGATGCTTTCCATAGAGAGTGACTTAGTTAAAAGAATTGCGAAAAGTGAGACACCGGGGGGTCCCAATGTCTAAATGGTAACACTCTGCACACTTTCACATGAACCACTTGGTTCTCCTCAGGTATATATGTATGCCAAAATAATGATGATCCATACTGTTTTCTTTGTTTCAATGATCTCTGTTTATTACTTCTTTATCATTCATTTAAATTCTTTCATTTTCAGGACAATTTTAGTTATCATCTCCCATTTACCCAATGCATTTCGGGTCTATGGTGACCCTTCTTCGGGGGTCTTGAGAAATGAAAAAATGAAAAACGTCCCTCGCTTGCGTGCTCTCAACGAATCCGCTGCAGCAGGGAGATGATAACTAAAATTGTCCTGAAAATGAAAGAATTTAAATGAATGATAAAGAAGTAATAAACAGAGATCATTGAAACAAAGAAAACAGTATGGATCATCATTATTTTGGCATACATATATACCTGAGGAGAACCAAGTGGTTCGTGTGAAAGTGTGCAGAGTGTTACCATTTAGACATTGGGACCCCCCGGTGTCTCACTTTTCGCAATATATTTAAGAAGTGTTTCCAGACTAAAACACTAAAGGTAACAGTGCACAACAACGAAAGAGATTAAACCACAGAGAAAGTAAGTGTAAAACAAGAGTGCTGGACGGACCCTATCACGATTAGTTAAAAGAATACCAGACTTCAATGTTCAAGTCATTGAGTAGTTTGCTTCCATTAAAAACAGACGTGCTGATTTTATTTACAAAAAGTGAACACTCTGTTTGAATGCTGCTAGTTTGCGTCCTGTTTATTTGTTTGTAATTAAAATACATCTGTGAGGTACTCAGCAATGCATTATGTTTCAAAGTCTGTTATGAAGCTCTGTGGTTATGCTGAATAAGCAGCTACCTATGTTATATGACACCACTTTATTAATGTAATAACTGCACTTTCACAATTGCTTTATTAACCTTCCTGCTTTCTCAAATTTGCTTGAAAATGCACCATTTGTCAACTCTTTTTTCAAAATTTTCTTGGGGGAAATCCCCCCCGAACCCACCTTAGGGGGTTTGGGTTCGCTCGCTACGCTCACTCGCTACGGTGCAGTATGATTATCATTTTACGCCCAACCACTTTCAAATGTCACCAGCCGCCACTGGTCTCTATTTGTAGAGGAACTTACCTTCACAGCAAGTTCCTTCTGTCTGTCACTAGGGTTGTCAGGGGATGCCTTTTTTTCATCCAGGATACCATCTCCAGAAAGCCGGGCAGAGAATGACGAGGCACCATGGAAGTCGGAGTCTTCACTAAAACAAGGGGACAAAAGCTCATTGCCCAAGCGCATGGTACTTTCAAGCTTCTCCCGGAGCAGCAGGTAATGCCTTGTCTTTTCCACCTGAAGAAGAGAAGAAATGATGATGAGGTTATGCCAGTTGTTACTGTTGCTCTTTTACCTCAGTTTTGTACGCTGTACTCTTTCTGGGGCTGTCTGAGAACAGGAATCAAAACTGTCACAGTTACACTCAATTTGTCCTATCTGTCTGCCTAGGATCTTAATCAATTTACTATATCCAGTGTTGGGCCTGCTTACTTCTGCTTACCAAGTTATACATGGCAGAACTCATGCCTCTAGAGCCTGAAAATGACCTGATACATTTCCCATATTGTGTAAAATGTATGGTTG